>NC_047037.1:67009529-68344213 GCF_011762595.2 Tursiops truncatus
ACTCAGTACACACTATGGTTTTAGTTTGAATTCATGGTTATTTTGTTGCATAAGGAATTTTTATATCAATTTTTTAATTCTTATTTTCTCTGAGTTTCTACAGAAGAGAGTGGACTAAAAATGCCATTTTTAAATGGTATACATTTTTTTTTCAAAATATTGATTCCAATATTTCCACATACATTTCCAAAATAGTGAATATGCTGCCTTCCGCATTGGGAGCTCTGTATCCATTTTTCTTTAACCAATGATTAACAAGTAAGTGCAGGTTTCTAACTTTTAAGCTTTGAGTTCTTTCACTATTCCTATGCCTTCTTTAAATTCAGGCTTTGTTGAATCAGGATGAGCCTCTAAATGGGAATTTGGATACTGAGTCAGCATTCACTGGGAAACAGTTGAATACATGGGAACCTCTGGACTTGGATCAATACCAGTTTTTTTAAAAAAGAAAGCGATTCCTTTGTCTTTACTTTGGTTGTAGTAATATTGTTTTAACATCTAAATCCTCTTTAGGTTTTTCTTTTTTAGCCAATAGAAACACCACGACTAGTTGTTTCTCTTCCTAGCTGATTTACCTCCATTCCTAAAAAGTATCTTAGGGACCCAGGTCCTAATATTCAGAGGCAGTACAGAGTTGGTTAAAAAAATAAAAGCAGGTATTCTTATATGAGATTATGGGATCCTTGAGGGAAGGGGTTCTTTCTTGTTCACCTTGTGATCGCTTATGATTAGTGCAGTGCCTGGTGTTATGTTTCTCATTTAATACATGTTGTATAAAAGAACTCACCTATACTTGTGTTTTAACGTGTATCTAACACGTAAGAGGGCCTCTGTTCTGGAATACCTATTGTCAACTCAGCATCTTCCTTATTCTGATCAAACCATTCTGCTACTCTATAGTAACTTTATCAAACCATCTCCACAGAGAAAATTCCCAGGTTTCTTAATGCCAAACATTAATTTACTTATATCTATAGCTTCCCTATTTCCTTTTTCTTGCTTCCTTAAAGAAACTGTCCCTTTCCCTGTTTAAGACTCTTACTCCCACTGTTAGATCTCATTGCACTTTTTCTTCTTAGGAAGCTTTTATTATTAATTGTCTCAGATGGATTTTTCATATGAACTTTTAAAAATGCTGTCTCTTTCATTCAGGAAAAATAAAAGATTGGGGAGGGCTCTCAAATCCACATTCTTCTCTACCTCTTCTCTATTTCCTCCCATTGCTTTAAATTGTTGGGGAGAGAAGGGAATGAGAGTTAGTGCTCAATGTACATGGAGTTTCAGTTTGGGAAGACGAAAAAAGTTCTGGAGATGGATAATGTTAATTGTTGTATAAAAATGTAAATGTACTTAATGACACTGAAATGTGCACTTTAAAATTATTAGAATGTTAAATTTTGTTATGTAGATTTACCATAATTTAAAATAAAAACAAGGTAACTTATGCTCAATGCTTCTATATCTTCATCTTACACTAATTCTTAAACCCATTCCAATCTGGCTTTTGCTTCTATCACTCTACTGAAACAGCTCCTGCTAATGTAATGGACAAGTTCCATGTTGATACATTCAGTGAACTATTTTCAACCTTTATCATAATTAACTTCTCAGCAGCATTTGTTAGCTCTTTTCTTCCTGTCGAAATATCCTCATCCCTTGGTTTCTGGACTTCATACTGCTGGAGTTATTCTTCTCCATCTCAGCCACTCCTTCTCTCCCCTACCAACTCTTTTTTTCCTGTATCTGATCATTATATGATGAGGTTTCTCAAAACTCAATCCTAGATCTTCTTATCTTTACTTTGTACTCTTTTCCTAAGTTTTCTCCTCAATGTTCATGGCTTCAACTACTAACTATATACAGATGACTATAAATATATGTATATATCTGTATAGAAATTTTCCTTACTTATAGACACAAAAATCTACTGCCTCTTTGCATCTTCACTTAGTTATCTTCAAAACATTTCAAACCCAAGATCTATAAAAGTAAACTCAAGAACTCGCACAAGAAAAGAAAAAAAAGAAGAACTCGCACAGCACCAGCGTGTTCTCAGTCAATGAGTCTATCATTCAGCAAGGTATAAAAGCTAAAAATCTTGACCCCTCTCTCATCCCAATCTTGTTTCCCATATAGCATTGACCACCAACTCCTTGTACCTTTATCTCCTAAATCTCTCTCAAATCTATCACATCTTTCCACCTCTGTCACAAGCGTCACACTCACCACCAACAACAAGCTTTCTCAAGTTACTGTAATCTCTTATCACCTGGTAGATTTAAAATTGGTCTTCCCAGTATCCTTTTAGACCTTCCTCCAACTCATATTCCACAATGCAAGCTAAGTAATATTTTAGGAACATAAATTTTATCTCTTTGTCAACCTTTATTTAAAACTATCTAATGTTTTCACATTGTCTGATAAAGATCGAAACCCTGAAGACAATTTATTAGGCTCAGCATGGCCTGTGCTTTATTCCTCTCTAGCCCTTTTGGACTCTTGCTCCTGTTCTCTCTGTCTCTCTTTGTCCCTTTTTCTTTCTGTCTCTCTCTGTCTCTCTCTCTTAATTCCAATTCCAGTTACACTAACCTCAGAGACTAAGACATGACCATAGTGACACAACTAGCTAGAGGTAATTTCCAAATGTCATTCACAGTCTAGAATTTATTGAAGTATGTTTGATTATTTATGCCAAACTTAGTTGGAGGAGAGCCACATGGCTGGCACTATACCTGTCTGCTAGTTTTACATAGGTACTGATATGGCTGATCTGGAAAGCTAATTAGCCAGGTAGGAAAAAACCACAGAGTACAAACAGAACAGAAAGAGATATGATTTTGGCAACCAATGAGTTCCTTAGGTGTAAGATGGTACCTATAGGTTTGGAGCACAACTGTAGAAACCTGTATTTGTAGAATTGGAAGCCTAAGCAATCATGTATTATGTGTCATGCACCATGCTGTATTTTGGTCATTTCTTTAGTGAAGGAGAATTAAAAGGAAACTAATGTGATGAATGCTACTATAGTAGCATTTAAAAATTCCTAAAGGAAACTGCATAGTTACCTCTTCCTGAAAAATTCAAGAAAGATTTCACAGAAGAGATGCTATTTTATCTGGGGCCTGAGGTTAGAAAGGAGTTTGCTAAATGGAGAAGGGCAGATGGAATTCTGGTGGAGGGAGAAAAACACAGATGGAGTCTAGATTCAACAACACATTTAGTTGAAAAATAAGTCTGCAAACTTGAAGTTTTATCTTAAAAGTAAACAATTATCTATCCTTAGATAGTATTGAGAATAACTTTACAATAAAATATTGCCATTTATATTATTTATATATAAATCTAAAATCTTGTCCCATTTGTCCCTTTCCCTCCAAGCAGGATGTTGCCATTAGGGTGACTTGTATCCTGCTGAAAGCAGAATGTCTGATGCTCAAGGCACAAAGGCATTGTTTAAAGAACCCTTATGATTTTGAACAAACTGTCCCAGCAGGGAGATTTTAACCTGCAGTCCCTAACAGGCACAACAGTCTGTGTTTGTAAACAGAGCCTTATTGCACTAGTGAGAGCGGACACAGAACAGTGTCAGCTCATTAATTGGGTGTCAGCTCCCTGCCAGGAAGAAAGCTTAATGAGTCATCTCACCATAAAGAACTGGAGCTCAATGGAGGGGCGAATGGCTTAGAGAAAGTGAGAAAGAATTGTCCAGCAATAACTACATGTATAGAAAAGCTTGAAGCCCACCTGTTGGGATAAAGAGAGAGCAGCATTTGGGAATGGATGGTTTCTCTCTATTCTGCTATTCAAAGGGAAACATGAGTTTATGATCTTATAAGTGCAGCAATGACCAGTGTGTATATTCATGTTTATTGTGAATAAAATAATTTGAAATTATTCAAAACACATTTTTGTATAAAGTTTATGAAGTTTTTCTTTTATTCTGTTCAAAATATAAATATTCTACTTTTCCACACAAAATCTTCTATAACAAAGCACATGCTTTTCAATGCTTGTACTGAAATTCAAATATATTCCTGACGCCAATAGCAAATTTTACAGAAGGATGTCAGATGTGTGTTATGTACTTCATAGTCATTAGATATTTAAAAACTATTTAACAAGAACACATTCTTAAAACTGAAAAAAATCTTTCTGATTCCTAACCCCAATATTCACATAAAAGGATACGCCAGGTTTTCACATAATGCTGCAGGCTCATACCTGATATTAGTTCATTATTAGAACACTATGTTCTTCTACCTTGGACCATTGGTCTTATTGATTTGTGTGATCTTTTAATACCAAAAAATGTTAATCTATCATTATATACTTTCCTCAATTTGTTGTTTACATTTTTACTTTACTCACAGTATTTTTACCATGAGTTTGATTAATAAATTGTATTTTAAACTTTTTTGTCATTCCACTATTTTTCTCATTCCCAGAAGAATCACAAAATCTCCACTCTGCTAATTGATTTCTCAGCCTAGGTGGTTTTTCTAGACCTTTTTGCCTCATATTAAATCACCAGTTTTTCTTTCTCTCAGCTTCATTCTACCCCCAACACCATACACATTTCAATAGTTGGATGTGTCATGTGCTTTGCTGAGAAAATTAGGGAGATTTAATTATTGATCATTTCCATAAACCTGAGATTTTCTTCTCTCTAAAATTAATCTACTTTTGTAGTTTTAAAACATGGCCTTAAATGCTCTGACTCTCCTCCTATAGATAGATAGGGATCTGTATTTCCTTCCCTTAAATCTGGATGGCTTGTGACTGCTTTGACAAATAGGTGGAAGTGGTGCTATATAGAGACTGAATTTTAAAAAGTCATGAAGCTTGCATCTTGTTCACTGAAACACTCCCTCTTGGACCGGAGCTGCAATGTAAGAAATCCAACTACACTGAGACCACCATCCGGGAGAGGTCCTATAGAGAGACCACATGGAGAGACTCTGAGACTCTGTGGAGGGAGAAAGCCACTTGAATCATTTCTGCACAACACTGGACATGTGAGTGAAGAAGACTCCAGATGATACCACACCTCAGCTATTCAAATCTTCCCAGCTGAGGCACCAGACACTATAGAACCCAAAGACAAGCCATGTTTTCTGAGCCTTAATTTCTTATCCATAGAATCCATAAGTATAATAAAATATTTTTTTGCAGGTGGTTTGTCTTGCAGCAATAAAAAACTAGTCATCTGTCTACCAGGAAGCCTTCTACCAATGAATAGGAAACTTTTCTACATACTCTTCAGCCCTTGATATCTCTCTCCAGCAATTGCCTTCTTTTTGTCTTCAAATAAGCATAAAATTATCATATAACTAACCTTGTTGACATATGCATCACCCTCAGAAATTTCTTCATTTGTAATCTGCCCATTGTAATCTCTCACTCCTGCCCATGCTTTCCCCAAGCAACTACGCATCTGTCTCTATAGATTAATTTGCATTTTCTGAGATTTTGTATTAATGGAAGAGCATATGGATAGCTTTAATTGCCTATTTCTTCAGTGAACTTTACAATTTTATTTCTTTCATGGATTTTATTAACTTCTAAATTGTTTTATTTTCTCATTATTTTGTAAAATTTCATACATTTGTTGCTAAAATTTGGAAATAAATTGACCTTATAACTTGTTTCATTATTGATTTCTACTGTGCTGCCTTAGGATTTTGCATGTGCAGGATTACGTCATCTGCAAATGAAGGCAGTTTTCTTTCTTCCCTTCCCATCTTTCCTTTAGTTTCTTTTTTCATTTCTCTTTGTTGTCCTGACTACAATCTCTAGTACAATCTTAAAAATGAATGGTAAGAACAGTCATCCTTGACTTGTTCCTGATCTTAGGAGAAAATAAGTAAATCTTTTACCATAAACTATGATATAAGCTGTTAAGTTTGCCATAGCTTTCATTTATCATGTTGAAGAATTTCCCTTCTACATCTAGTTTGTTCAGAGTTTTATTCAAGGCTAGGTGTTGGGTTTTGTCAAATGCTTTTTCAGTGTTTCTCGAAATGATAATGTATCTTTTTGTCCTTTATTCTGATAATATGTTGTGTTATATGAATTGATTTTTGAATAGTAAACCAACCTTACATTTGTGGGATAAATCCCACATTTTCATGGTGTATAATATACTTTTATATTGCTAAATTAATTTTGTTAGTATTTTGTTAAAGATTTGTGTATCTGTGTTCATGAATGTTATTCATTTGTTTTGTTTTTTTCTTTTCTTATGATGTCACTGTTTAGTTTTGACACCAGAGTAATACTGGCCTCCTAGAATGAGGTGGGAAATGTTCTTTCTCTCTTTTCTGAAACAGTTTGTAAAGGCTCACCATTTTTCTTTAATATTTGATTTAATTCACTTTTGAAGTTACATAAGCCTCAGCTTTTCTTTATAAGATATTTAATTACTTAATTTTTTAATTTGTTATAGATCTATTCAGACTTTCTATTTATTCTTGAGTTAGTTTTGCTCATTTTTGGCTTTCCCAGAATTTATCCATTTTGTCAAAGTTGTCTAATATTTTTCTTAATTTTCATGTTATTTTCTTATAATTCTTTTAATTTCTCTTAGTCAGTAATAGTGTCCATCATTGATTCCTGATTTTGGAAATTTGAGTCGTTGTTTTTTGTATGACTTGTATGACTTCCATGTGGTAGCATACAACTTCACATATAGTACGAGACCCTTACAACAATATACTTCCTCTTCTCCTGTTGTGGTTTTTTGTGCTATTTTTCAATTATTTTTGCCAATTATTTTAAAAAGAGATTTTAATTAAATATTATATTTAGCTAAGTAGTTGCCATCTGGGCTGTGTGTCATTCTACTTATAGATCTAGAGTCCCACCTGGGACACTTTTCTTTTTGGTGTGAAGCACTCCCCTTACATTTTTGTCTTGATGTCTGCTGGTGATAAATTTCTGCAGCTTTTCTATGTCTAAAGTAAGCCTTTCTCTCACCTTCATTTTTAAAACATATTTTTGTTTTGGTAGAAAATTCTAGATTTATAGTATGTTTCTTTAAGCTCCTTAAAGATAAGTAAGTTGGTTATGAAATGCCTTTGTGTAGTTTTTGTTGTTTGTTTATTTATGCTTTTTGTGATTAGGGTTTATGAAACATCTTGGATTTATGGGTTCATAGCTTTCATCAAATTCAAATTTAGAAAATTATCTACCATTAATTTTTCAATTTTTTTTCTGCCCCATCCTCAGGGACTCCAGTTTTATGTATATTAGACCATTTGAAATTGTCCCACAGGTCATCAATTCTGTTTTTTTAATATATATTTTTTTCTCTCTTTGTTTCATTTCAGATCATTTCAGTTGTTATATCTTCAAATTCACTAATATATACTTCTACAGTGTCTATCTATCATCCATTCAATCCAGTGAATATTTTTCTCAGACATCATAGTTTCTATAAGCTCAATTTATGTTTCTTTATATCTTCCATATTCTGTTTAACATGCTCATTTTTCTCTAGATTATTGTGCATATGGAATGCACTTATAATAACTATTTTTACACCCTTATCTACTAATTCTGTATCATTTCTAGGTCTGTTTCATTTGAGTGATTTCCCTCCTTCATATAGATTATGTTTCCTGCTTCTTTGCATGCCTGGGAATCTTTGATTAGATGTCAGAGATTATCAATTTTACCTTGTTGAGGACTGCGTTTAAAATATTTTATTTATATGAAATTGAGTAATTTGTAGTGAGGTGGATGGACATAGAGTCTGTCATACAGAGTGAAGTAAGTGAGAAAGAGAAAAACAAATACCATATGCTAGCACATATATATGGATTCTAAAAAAAAAAAAAAGGTTCTGATGAACCTAGGGGCAGGACAGGAATAAAGATACAGAAGTAGAGAATGGACTTGAAGACATGGGGAGGGGGAAGGGTAAGCTGGGATGAAGTGAGAGAGTAACATTGACATATATACATTACCAAATGTAAAATAGATAACTGTGGGAAACAGCTGCATAGCACAGAGAGATCAGCTCAGTGCTTTACGACCACCTAGAGGGGTGGGATAATGAGGGTGGGAGGGAGACACAAGAGGGAGAGGATATGGGGATATACATATTCACATAGCTGATTTACCTTGTTATTACAGCAGAAACTAACACAACATTGTAAAACAATTATACTCCGATAAAGATGTTAAAAGAAATAAATAAAAATAAAAAGCACACAAAAAAGAATGTTTAAAAAATATATTTTATTTCTATAAATGTCAATGACCTTTTTTGAGAATGCAGTTAAGTTACTTGGAAATTGTTTGATCCTTTTGTTCATAACTTTAAACTTTGACAAACATGACCGGAGTATGTTTAGCATAGGGCTAATTTTTCACAACTACTGAGGAAAAACTCTCAAGTACTCTCCTCAATGACATATGAATTATGTTTTCTACTCTTACCTGTGGGAACAGGAGCAAGAACTATTCTGTGCCCTGTGTGAGTTTTAGAGATTATTTCTACTAATTCTTTCAGGTGGTTCTTTCCATGGCTTTGGATAGTTTTCTCAAATAAATGCAGCTTAATCAGTGCTTGGCACTGAGCTGAATCCTCAAGGGGGGACATGTCCTGATCTCCAGAGTTAACTCTGTGCAGTTCTTTTCTCTTGGACACTGCCTTGTGAACTCTAACCACATTGAGCTCTCTGGACCCTAAGATCCATTTTCTAAATGCAAGGAGACTACCAGGCTCCTTCTGAATCCCCCTTTCCTGCCTCATTGCCTGGAACTCTTCAGACTTTAGACTAGAGCAATTGTAAGGCTTAACCTCTTACTTCTCATATCAGGGATTGCTGTCCTTCAGTGACTGATGTGCAAATTATCTTTAGAACCATATTTTCATAATTTTATCTAGTATTTTAGTTGTTTCAGTTATGAGGGTCTATCTGGTCTTTTTCACTGCCTCTTGGTCACAGCAGAAACCCTTCACAATGTCCAGTTCATTTTTTTTTTTAATTGAGGTATAGTTGCTTTACAATGTTGTGTTAGCTCCTGCCACGCAGCAAAGTGAATCAGCCATATGTATACATATATCCCCACCTTTTTGGGTTTCTTTCCCATTTAGGTCACCACAAAGCACTGAGTTCCCCATGCTATATAGCAGGTACTCATTAGTTATCTATTTTATAACTAGTGGTGTATATATGTCAATCCCAATGTCCCAATTCATCCCACCCTCCCTTTCCCTCCCTGCTGATTACAGGTTTGTTCTCTACATCTATGTCTCTATTTCTGTTCTACAAATAAGGTCATCTGTACCATTTTTCTAGATTCCACATATATGCATTAATATACGATATTTGTTTTTCTCTTTCTGGACTACTTCACTCTGTATGACAGTCTCTAGCTCCATCCACATCTCTACAAAGGACCCAGTTTTGTTCCTTTTATGGCTGAGTAATATTCCATTGTATATATGTACCACATCTTTTTATCTATTCATATGTCAATGGACATTTAGGTTGGTTCCATGTCCTGGCTATTGTTAATAGTGCTGCAATGAACATTGGGGTGTATGTGTCTTTTTGAATTATGGTTTCCTCAGAGTATATAGTGGGCTTGCTGGGTCATATGGTAGTTCTATTTTTAGTTTCTTAAGGAACCTCCATACTGTTCTTCATAGTGGCTGTATCAATTTACATTCCCACCAAGAGTGCAAGAACATCCCCTTTTCTCCACACCCTCTCCAGCATTTATTGTTTGTAGACTTTTTGATGATAGTCATTCTGACTGGCATGAGGTGATACCTCATTGTAGTTTTGATTTGCATTTCTCTAATGATCAGTGATGTTGAGCATCTTCTCATGTATTTGTAGGCCATCTTTATGTCTTCTTTGGAGAAATGTCTATTTAGGTCTTCCTTAGGTAGGTTTATTCCTAGGTATTTTATTCTTTTTGTTGCAATGGTAAATGGGATTGTTAACTATATTTCTCTTTCTGATCTTTTGTTGTTAATGTATAAGAATACAAGAGATTTCTGTGCATTAATTTTGTATCCTGCAACTTTACCAAATTCATTGATTAGCTCTAGTAGTTTTCTGGTCACATCTTTAGGATTCTCTATGTATAATATCATATCATCTGTGTGACAGCTTTACTTCTTCTTTTCCAATTTGTATTCCTTTTATTTCTTTTTCTTCTCTGATTGCTGTGGCTAGGACTTCCAATACTATGTTGAATAATAGTGGTGAAAGTGTACGTCCTTGTTTTGTTCCTGATCTTAGAGGAAATGCTTTCAGTTTTTCAGCATTGAGAGTGATTGCTGTGGGTTTGTCATATACGGCTTTTATTATATTGAGGTAGGTTCCCTCTATGCCCACTTTCTGGAGAACTTTTTATCATGAATCAGTGTTGAATTTTGTCAAAAGCTTTTTCTGCATCTATTGAGATGATCATATGGTTTTTATTCTTCAATTTGTTAATATGGTGTATCACATTGATTGATTTGCATATATTGAAGAATCCTTGCATCCCTGGGATAAATCTCACTTGATAATGATGTTTGATACTTTTAATGTGCTGTTGGATTCTATTTGCTAGTATTTTGTTGATGATATTTTTCATCTATGTTCATCAGTGATATTGGTCTGTAATTTTCTTTTATGTGATACCTTTGTCTGGTTTTCGTATCAGGGTGATGGTGGCCTCATAGAATGAGCTTGGGAGTGTTCCTTCCTCTGCAGTTTTTTGGAACGGTTTGAGAAGGATTGGTGTTAGCTCTTCTCTAAATATTTAATAGAATTCACCTTTGAAGGCACCTGGTCCTGTTCTTTTGTTTGCTGGAAGATTTTTATCACAGTTTCAATTTTATTACTTGTGATTGGTCTGTTTATATTTTCTATTTCTTCCTGGTTCAGTCTTGAAAGGTTGTACCTTTCTAAGAATTTGTCTACTTTTTCCAGGTAGTCCATTTTATTGGCATGTCATTGCTTCTAATAGTCTCTTATGATCCTTTGTATTTCTGGGGTGTCAGTTGTCATTTCTCCTTTTTCTTTTCTCATTTTATTGATTTGAATCCTCTCCCTTTTTTTCTTGATGAGTCTGGCTGAAGCTTTATCAATTTTGTTTATCTTCTCAAAAAACCAGCTTTTAGTTTCATTGATTTTTGCCATTGTTTTCTTCATTTCTATTTCATTTATTTCTCCTTTGATCTTTATGATTTCTTTCCTTCTCCTAACTTGGGAGTTTTGTTTGTTCTTCTTTCTCTAGTTGTTTTAGGTGTAGGGTTAGGTTGTTTACTTGAGATTTTTCTTGTTTCTTGAGGTAGAATTGTATTGCTATAAACTTCCCTCTTAGAACTATTTTTGCTGCATCCCATAGGTTTTGGGTCATCATGTTTCATTGTCATTTGTTTCTATGTATTTTTTTATTTCCTCTTTGGTTTCTTCAGTGATCTCTTAGTTATTTAGTAGTGTATTGTTTAGCCTCTATGTGTTTGTGTTTTTTAGGTTTTTTTCCTGTAATTGATTTCTAATTTCATAACATTGTGGTTGGAAAAGATGCTTGATACAGTTTTAATTTTCTTAAATTTACTGAGGTTTGTTTTGTGATCCAAGTTGTGATCCATCCTGGAGAATGTTCCTTGTGCATTTGAGAAGAAGGTGTATTCTGCTGCTTTCAGATGGAATGTCTTATAAATATCAATTAAGTCTATCTGGTCTATTGTGTCACTTAAAGTTTGTGTTTCCTTATTAATTTTCTGTCTGGATGATCTGTCCATTGGTGTAAGTGTGGTGTTAAAGTCCTGTTCATTTTTATGATGTTTATAAAGCTTATTTTCTCATTAAAGTTATCGCTAATACTTATATTATTATGTAATGTTCTTCATTTTGATGCAACAAGGCTCTGTAGTTTTATATGTATAATATGTACATAACACCAAGCTAGACCCTGGAAATACAACAGTGAATGAAATAAACATGTTTGCTTGGGGAATTGACAGCCTGAGAGATGTATATTAAACACATACAACCATGAGGAAATGCCTGTGAAATAGCAGGCAAGAGGATGTCTTGACCTGAATCCTAGCAAGACCACTTACTGCGTAATTTAGAGCAGGTTGCTTAACCTCTTTAAATCTAAATTTTCCTCAGATGTAGCTGGGAATTATAATAGTACAGAACAGTACATAATATCTTTCAGTGTTTTGTGAGCATTCAATGAGTTAATTTTTTATAAAGTAACAAGCATTATGTCTGACACAAAGTAAATTATTAATGAATATTTATACTATACTATAAAATAAAATTAAAGAGACATATGAGAACATATAGTGAGTTGCATATTTAGATAGAGTATAGACAAGCAGCAAAAATCAAGGTTTGAGAATCACAATGGAAAGGAAAACTTCTGGAGGATAACATTGGAGATAACTTTTACTTCTTTCCATTCTCACTAAGAAAGTTTCCTTCCAGAACTCCTCTTGGTTTAGAATATTTTTAAGTTGTTTTTATTTATTTATTTATTTTTTTGGCTAGGTTAAATATTTCTCTGTAGAGCTTAATTATTCTGTTTACATTCCTGACACAACAGTTACAGGAAACTATACACAGAGTTTAAAATAAGGTCCAGTTGAAGCAAAAGAAAATGTCTAACCTCAGAATATGGAATGATTTGTAAATTGATATTACTGAACTTTACTCTTCTGAGTAAGAGGTCAACATCAAAGTACCCAACTAGCATCTGTGCTGTCCTCCAATTATTTCATGAATATAAGTCACTTCCTCAAAGAACAAGTCCCCATCCTGAGATCAAGGTCTATATTTGAAACTTCTTTATGTCTCTCACAACACAAAATACAGCACTAAATATATTAAATAGAAACTTTCCTTCAGTATTTTCCTTTAATTGGCACAGACTTTCCTGATTCTCTCTCATTTTCAAATATTCATATTTGGCTTAAATATTAGCACCTTGAATTTCCTTTACCCTATCTAGACAGGACTGATTCCACCTCAGGACACAGTGGCACATTCTCTATTCCTCTCTATTGGTGTTTGCACTTTACCTTGTATTTGTGCACATGTCTTATTTATTGGTCTGCATGTTTCATTCTTACTTTCTTTACTTGTTTCTCAAGAACATAAGAATGAAATGATATAATGCTTGCTTAACACTTGTTCTATATCTGTACTCAGTAGATTGTAGTTATTATTACTGATGGCAACAATAATGGATAAATATATCAAGCTTGAATTGTCAATACATTTTAATCCAGCAGCCAGCATTTGCTTCTCTTCCCCCATCCCATAATTCTAAAGTGAGAGAAAGTGAAACATATAAAACAGTATCTCAATCCTATTCAAATTTGGCATTTGTTTTTAAATGTATTGTTCATAGATACCTATGGTATCTTCTACATGTTTTTATCATTTTACACACTGAGTTATTTTTAAAAAAATCATTTAGAATAATAAAATTAATTAAATTTACTGTCCTTTGATGAAGACAGTATTTCTAATCTATTATCAGAAATGCTTGCACTTTGAATTACTGTCATGGTTCTTTGCCACAAAAACACCACTCTCTTAACTAGCCTATGTTTTGTATTATAACATTTGGGAGAAGCCAGCAGACACCTTTATAGGCTTCAAATCTGTTGACATGGGATTTTTAGTATCATGATGCATCTAAAGCCATTCTCTCATTGGTAATTGTACTACCTAGAAACAGTTTGTGCTATTGACTTCAACTTCTTGACAGGCTGATGGTAAAGCATAAGGGTCAGCCTGACTTAAAATATTTGATTCTGAGTCCTTGCTGGTATTTCCTCATCAGAAAAGCTTAACACATAAGGTGGTTGTGAAGAAGTGTAATATAAGCAAAAGGAGCTCTCCTCCAGAAAATTTTACAATTTGAACATTTTTTAAAATCTTCCCAACTTTTAGTTACTGAATTCATAAGCTTTCTTTCTTAAAAAGAAAAAAAAAATGAAAAGGAACTCTTACCCACATAGACAGCATCAGAAGAATATAAATACCCAAATACCCATACTTTCTGAGGGGTTACTATGTATACAATGACAACATTCTCCAAGTATAGGTCAGCCTCCCTCATGCCTCACTTTCAAAAGTTTTGACTTGAGATTCAACTTTAAGAGTTATAAGAGGCAACATACTTCACAAATTCCAGCTAAGTAAATTATAATTACAGTCCAGATTCCAATTAGGAAATTTCAGCATTGCTAAGCCGAGGAATGAAGCTTAAAGATACAATTAATATGAGCTTATATTAAAGGCTTTAGTGGAATTAATAAACTCTATAACAATAGATTATTACTCAATCTTGAACATAGACAACAGACTCTTGCTGTCAATAACTAGCAAAGTAGCCTACTTTCTATTTGCTGCTTTTGAATAGTGGTATTTTATCAAATAAAACCCTGTAACCAATGTAATTATGAAGGACTTGGATAATTTTAATGGAAAATAAAGAAAAAAAGCACTTGGAATCCCACAGATTAAAGTTTCCATTTAACCCTCTAATATGAATAATGCAAGTACTGATTCTAAAGTAAGCAGAATGAAAGAAAAGATAGTGGAAAAGGAAAAAGAATAATTAAGAAAAAAGATGCTTTTTTTTCAGAAAAACTAAGAAGGTATAGAGATAGAGGATGTTCAGAGGACAAGAAACAAAGACTGGATTTCAGCTAGAAAGGCAAGCATGACATATTGGCTACTTTTTTACCTGGGTCATTTCTTATCAATATAGAGATAAACTGGTTGATAAATTGAGAGGTTCCACTCAGTGACTTACTTATTTGACAGAATTTATCCAAGCAATTCATTGACATAAATTCAAAGATCTGTCTTTATAAAAGTGCCAGCATTCTCAGTATTTCTGGTATTAATAAAATCATATTTTTCTCTACCCCCAAAACTGCCTTTCTCTGTGAATGTCAAATAACAAATGTAGCAGGTGTATTGTTATTCACCTGGACAATATCTTTTTGAATTAAAGATGGTTATTTTCCATTCTTCCCATCAAATAACAATTTGTGTTAGACTTCTTGTTGAATTTCCCTTTCCAAAGCACTAAAAATAATTTACTCCTTAGGAATTGCACTTTGAGGTCTAATTGAGTGTGTTAAAAAAAAGTGCTATTTACTTACTAAATCTTTGGAAATAAGGCATATGCATAAAGTAAGCTAAAACTAAAGCCTTCTTCCCTGCCTCCTCTGTCCTTGTCCAACCCCAAAATCCCCACTCCTGCACAACAAATATTAACAAATTCAAAATACCTGAGCCATGTGTATGATTCTTGTCCTAGTTTGGGTTACTCTAAAAGCAGAAACTCAGATAAAGATGAGAGTGAAAATGGGAGGTGAAGGAGACAGTGATATGGATTAGGAAGACAAGAAAGAGACAGCAGCCAACAAAGCATAAGTCTCTAAGCCCAGTGTAGGCAATCCCAGTGGAGCAACTCTGAGAATCAGCATGGAACACACACCTCCCAAGGGACTGGCTCAAACTGATACAACATAATAACCAGACTGGTAGTTTAAACGTCACACATTTATTTTTTGCAGTTCTGGAGGCTAGGAAGTCCAATGTCAAGGTTCAGGCAGGGTTCAGTTTCTGGTGAGAGCTGTCTTCCTGGCTTGCAAATGGCTACTCTGTCCTCACATGGCCTTTCGTCTGAGCACAAGCTGAGAGAGATCTCTGGTGTCTCTTCCTCCTTCTATAAGAGCACAGTTCTATCATATTAGGTCCCCACACTTACAACCTCACTTAACTTCTATCACCTCCTCACAGGTCTCATCTCCAAATACAGTCACTTTGGAAATTAAGGCTTCAACATCATGAATTTTGAAAGGACACAAACATGTGGTCCATAACAGTATCTGAAGTATTTGCACACATATTCCCATCACTCTGGTACTTTAGGACTACTGCATGGGTGAACAAAGGGGCCCTCTGATAAAGATGTACATAGTCTAGAAGTGGGGCAGGTATACACTGAGTGATAAAGGTAAGGGAATGTGAATGAGACATCAACAGCAACTGCTTTACTTCTTTAATGTTTTCTGAATAGCTTCCTCTAAGTTACCCATTTAAATTAACTTAGCTGTGTAGCTAGGAACTCAGAAATTCTGCCTTCACTTCAAATCACCAATGGAAATGTGTAACAGGATCAGTTTTTACTGAATTAGTTTATTTTATGCTCTTATTTTTCTTGATTATTTGTGCTTTCTTCCTATTGTGTCCAAATGAGACAAGCATGGACGCTAGAATTGAGAATCAGTTCCAAATTTTGATTTCTTTATGACAAAATGAGAAGTCATTTTCATTTACCCATATTTTCAAAGTGCATCTTAACTTTCACTGCACCTTTATTGCTCTCTGTATTGAATTTCCCAACACTAAAATCAAAACTGTCATTTTGAGCCCTATACCTCAACATCTTGTTCTTGCATAATATGATCCTTTGTAGTTATGGTTGTTTAGAAATTTTTTTTCTTTAATTCAGAGGGAGAAATGGTAAGTTAACAATATAAATTTATTTGTGCTCCTTCCTGAGACCACACTAAAATAATAGTGATTTTTATATAGAGAAGAACACTATTTTTATATCAATGTATGTGTGTGTATGTATATAAACACATATATTCACAATATAAATAGAAAAGTTAGGGGCATTAGCAAAGGAGATATTTCTAGAAGTTTCTGAATGATAAAAGGTAGATAGAGGAGTAGCTATGATTGTCATGGGAAACTGGAAACAAAAGCACAGAAAACAAAAGCACAAAAACAAATTGCACAGAGGAGTTTGCCTCACATACAGAAGGCAATGACAAGAGGGGGATCACTTTTTAATGCAGAAGCTGATTGAGTTTCAGGATTCATAGGGAGCTGATGGGAAAGATATTTGGATAGAAAGTTTAGATGAAGTTAAGCATATATTTCTTGGATATAATGCAATGAAACAAACAAAGTAGAATTAAAAATGATAAAATCATGGATGTGATCACTGCTCTGCATGACCCATATTCATATAATCAAAGTAATGTCAGCATTCTATTGACATACCACTTTTAGAATTCACCTGTAGACATGGAAGTGAAGACATACTTATGATTATACAGAATGCAAGTGTCACCAAACCGGAGAGGACAGGAGTTCAGAGGTGGGAAATTGGGAAAACCACCAGGAGTGGAGGGATGCTGGTATCCTCATTTCACAGAGTGGGGAATGGAACGACTCCATCTGTGTTGACAGAAAAGGATAAATGTGTTAGGAATTTATTAAGAAATACATTCCTTAGGGCTTCCCTGGTGGCGCAGTGGTTGAGAGTCCACCTGCCGATGCAGGGGACATGGGTTTATGCCCCGGTCCGGGAAGATCCCACATGCCGCAGAGCAGCTGGGCCCATGAGCCATGGCCGCTGAGCCTGCGCGTCCGGAGCCTGTGCTCCACAATGGGAGAGGCCACAACAGTGAGAGGCCCGCATACCGCAAAAAAAAAACAAATACATTCTTTAATACAATTCCATAATATCATATCTATTAATTCCAAAATCTTAAAAGCTCTGAAAATCAGAAGTTTGCTTTCCTCTAAATCAACTGGCTGTAAAATTTTACTTGATCTTAACTCACTTGGTGATATGACCAAAATAACATGAAGCTATTTGCAGCTTTTCTTTATCACATTTATTAAGGAGGGCTATACTTTTTGCTATAGAAATATTAAAAGTTTTAATTGCAGGGATTGCTCCAAACTCTGCAAGGAGGGTCATATAATATATAATATCTATACAGTAACAGTTTTCTTGAATGTGAAAAGTTATGAATTCCAGAATGCACATGACCCCAAAAGTTTTCAATGAGACAATGTACAGGTATAAAAAAATAAGGATTTATATAGGAAAAACAAATGCCAAATTTAAGACGTGGTTACCTTTGAGGGGGAAGAAAGGGAGAATGTTATTGTAAGGTTTATACAGAAGACCTCAATGTATTGTCAATATTTTATTTCTTAAGCTGGCTAGTAGTTGTATATGTATTTGTTATACTAATTTGTAGTCTCTTTTCCATATCTTTAAACTTCATAATGATAAAAGAAGTAGCCAAAAGAGAAATTAAAATAGTGATATAGCTATATTGGAAGTGCATGAAAAGAGGAAATGAGAAAGTGGTTTAAATGTGCTAAATCTTTTTTGGTCATAGCAGGAAGACCATAGAAAATGAATACATTTTCATAAATCAAAAAGCAGTTCCAGTGCAATCCCTATCAAATTACCAATGGCAGTTTTTACAGAACTAGAGCAAAAAACCTTAAAATTTGTATGGAGACACAAAAGACCTCAAATAGCCAAAGAAATCGTGTGGGAAAAAAACGGAGCTGGAGGAATCAGACTCCCAGACTTCAGACTATACTACAAAGCTACAGTAATCAAGACAATATGGTACTGGCATAAAAACAGAAACATAGATCAATGGAACAAGATAGAAAGCCCAGAGATAAACCCACGGACCTATGGCCAACTAATCTATGACAAAGGAGGCAAGGATATACAATGGAGAAAAGACATTCTCTTCAATAAATGGTGCTGGGAAAACTGGACAGCTACATGTAAAAGAATGAAATTAGAACACTCCCTAAAATTATACACAAAAATAAACTCAAAATGGATTAGACCTAAATGTAAGACTGGACACTATAAAACTCTTAGAGGAAAACATAGGAAGAGCACTCTTTGACATAAATCACAGCAAGATCTTTTTTTTGATCCACCTCCTAGAGTAATGGAAATAAAAACAAAAATAAACAAATGGGACCTAATGAGACTTCAAAGCTTTTGCACAGCAAAGGAAACCATAAACAAGACAAAAACACAACCCTTAGAATGGGAGAAAATTTTTGTGAATGAATCGACAGACAAAGGATTAATCTCTAAAATATGTAAACAGCTCATGCAGCTCAATGTTAAAGAAACAAACAACCCAATCCAAAAATGGGCCGAAGACCTAGACATTTCTCCAAAGAAGATATACAGATAGCCAAGAAGCACATGAAAAGCTGCTCAACATCACTAATTATTAGAGAAATGCAAATCAAAACTACAATGAGGTATCACCTCACACCTGTTAGAATGGAAATCACCAGAAAATCTACAAACAACAAATGCTAGAGAGGGTGTGAAAAAAAGGGAACCCTCTTGCACTGTTGGTGAGAATGTAAATTGATACAGTCACTTTGGAGAACAGTATGGAGGTTCCTTAAAAATCTAGAAATAGAATCACCATATGACCCAGCAATCCCACTACTTGGCATATACCCAGAGAAAACCATAATTCAAAAAGACACATACACCCCAATGTTCACTGCAGCACTATTTATAATAGCCAGGTCATGGAAGCAACCTAAATGCCCATCAACAGACAAATGGATAAAGAAGATTTGGAACATATATACAATGGAATATTACTCAGCCATAAAAAGGAACGAAATTGGGTCATTTGTAGAGATGTGGATGGATCTAGAGACTGTCATACAGAGTGAAGTAAGTCAGAAAAAGAAAAACAAATATCGCATATTAACGCATATATATGGAACTAGAAAAATGGTACAGAGGAACCAGTTTGCAGAGCAGAAATTGAGACACAGATGTAGAGAACAAACGTATGGACACCAAGGGAGGAAAGCGGCTGGGGGGTGGGGGTGGGGGTGTGATGAATTGGGCAATTGGGATTGACATGTATACATTGATGTGTATAAAATTGATGACTAATAAGAACCTGCTGTATAAAAAAATAAAAAAAATTAAATTAAAAAATAAAAGCAGCTGTACACGCATATTATTTAGAGATATGGAGGTAACTAATATAATAAACAACAAAAATAAGATAGAAGTCATTGCCTTGGACTCCCTGGTGGCACAGAGGTTGAGAATCCGCCTGCAAATGCAGGGGACACAGGTTTGAGCCCTGATCCAGGAAGATCCCACATGCTGTGGAGCAACTAAACCCGAGCGCCACAACTACTGAGCCTGCACTCTAGAGCTCGCGAGCCACAACTACTGAGCCCACGTGCCACAACTACTGAAGCTCATGCACCTAGAGCCCGTGCTCCACAAGAAAAGCCACTGCAATGAGAAGCCCATGCACCACAATGAAGAGTAGCCCCTGCTCACTGCAACTAGAGAAAGCCCGCATGCAGCAACGAAGACCCAACAATGAAGACCCAATGCAGCCAAAAATAAATAATTAAATTAATTAATTAAAAAAAAAAAGAAGTCATTGCCTTTAGGAAATGGGAGTGGGACTGGGGCAGAGTGTTGTTGCTTTTAAACACATCCATATATTACTTTGATGGTAACTTTAAAAATCAATGAACATTGATATATTTTAAAGAGATTATGTGGACGAATAACATCAGTTTTTGTTTTTATAAGACACAATTTCTTCTCTTTTATAATAAAATGGTGTCTATTAGAGGGTTATTGTGCTTTAAGAAAAATTATTATTATAAGAATAAAATGGAGTAGTGAATGTGAAATTGCTGTGTAACCTGTAAATCATTATATATGTAGATGTACATACAGGTACATAATAGCAAATAAGAGTACTTGCAAATAAAATACAAATTCCTCCTACTTAATAAAACATAGGCTCCTTCAATGTAGAAGCACTCTTTAATATACTACATGAAACTTATATAATCTTGGTTACCACTAAATATTACTAAAAATACATATAAATATTACCACAGAGCCTTTTGGTGGTGGATACATCTTTCCGACTGTTGTCATTGTTCTCCTTTTCCTTAATCATTAAGAATTGTCAAACTTCTTCCAAATCATCACTTCCAGGGCTTGCTACCTTCTCACTCATGAAATCTTCAGCAGAATTAACATTAATTTTAACTTTACATTTCAGGGACCCTCTATGTTATGATTTCAAAAGTATATAAAAACAAAATTAGGCATTGTACCATTCTGCATTGTCTCCCAAGGGACAATGTCTCCTTTATGGCTCAGTGCTTGATATATCATTGACCTAGAATACCTCTATTTCCCTCCACTTCTTCTTAACCAAAAGCTCCAAGGCCCAGATCAAATGCCTTGATCACTCTAAGGAATTTGTTTAGAGGTTTGTTCTAATTTGAAACAAGGAGAAGAAAACCTTACTTGGTCTTTGAAGCCCATGCCCAAGAATACCCACAGTAAAATAGGTGTTAGAGGACAATTATAATGTATCACTTATTGGTTCACTCATTCATTCATTCAGTCAGTCAAAAAATATCTCAGAGCAACTACTTTGTGCCAGAAGTAACAATATTTCACTTGTCATGTTTCTAAAAGAAAGAATATGCCCCACTGTAGAAACAGCCAAATCCTATTACTAGGGTCAAATCATAGATTCATAAAAATAGTAAATATCTTAGTTTCAGAATTTTAGCTATGATCTAACAGAAGATGAGAAGCAGTGCATTGAGACTAAAGGCCACAGATTCAGAAAAAAGGAAGATGCAGCTGCATTTTGACCATAGAGCATAGACTTGACCTTCCTGATCAATTCTTTCCCTTTCTGGAGATTTTTAAAATTATGGGCAAAACATGAAAATTATCCTCTTAACAAACTTTTAATTGTACAATACTGTACTGTTGACTATTGGCACAATGTTGTACAGCAGATCTCTAGAATTTAATCATCTTGCTTCACTGAAACTTTATACCTTTTGAATATTCATGTTCTCGAAGATCTTTGAGCTCAAGCACAAGTTTATAGTATCAAAAAGGTTAAGTATTAAAAACAAATAGCATTTTTAGCTTTCTGGAAATATTCCTTCTGAGTAATCACATTCAGTATTAGTTGTGAACATCATAGAAAATATATTTATTTTCATCTATGAATTATACAATGGCTAGTACTACCTTGGTTTTCTCTGTATCTCTTGCAATATTTGCTTGGGAACGTGACACTATTAGGTCCTCATTTAATTCTTTCCCTAATGGAAGGAGAAAAGAGAAATAAAATTTTCCTCTTCTGTGTCTTGAGGTCCACATCCCAAACCTAGCTCTATTTCCTATAATTATCCATTGAAACAGGAATACTGGTGAAGATTTCAAGTTACTATTAATAATTTTAAATAATCTGATTAAGAGAAATGGGTTTTGGGGGGCATGGTCATTTTAATTCAGCTTTCTCTTTCCTCTTTTATTTTTGTTTCTCTTCCAGTTTTATTGAGATTTAATTAACACACAGAACTGTATAAGTTTAAAGTATACAGCATAATGATTTAACTTACATGTGTTGACTGAAAAAAAATGCACAACGTGAAAGTTGTGAGTTAAATTTTATTTGTGGCAAAATGAGTACTACAGCCCGGGAGACAGCACTTCAGATAGCTCCAAAGAGGTAGTGGGGGAGGGTCAGTATGTATGTGATATTGGTGAAAGGGGAGTACATGCAATCAAGCACATATTTTTTGCAGAAGTTTGCTGCTAGTCTTGGAAAGGTTACTGCTAGTCACGGGGAGCAGACGTCACCATGAAAGATTTTAGTGCTTTTCTAGATATGAGGAGATGCAAGAATTGGGCTCATAAAACAGTCTCCTGAAAATATCTACCTACCTGAAAACCTGTTCTGCCAGTAATTTAATCCTTGTAGAGGTGGATGGCAAGTGCCAATATCAAGTGTTAATTTGTAGGTGACACATACATCATGAAATAATTACCAGAATAGTTGACATCTATCATCTCATATAGATACAAAATTAAAGAAACAGAAAAAATTTTTCCTGTGATAAGATTCACTCTCAAGAATTTTCATGTATAATATACAGCAGTATTAATTATATTTATCATGTTGTACATTACATCCTTAGTACTTATTTGTCTTATAACTGGAAATTTGAACCTTTTGACTGATTTCATCCACTTCCCCTCTCCCCTCTCTTTTCTCTTTGAACATTTTGTCTTTGACCTTTCTCCTCAATATTTAAAGAATGACAATAATAGTCTGGCTCTTTAATGAATAAGTGTTGAGTAAATTAATTGGTTTATTTTCATGATTAAGAAATAAAAGACTATATGTAAGCAGACCCTTTGGTCTAGTTCATCTTTGTAAATGCCTTAATTTTAAGCATGTGAACACAAAAATATACTAAGTCTTCACATTTCCATAGATAGATGATAGATAGATAGATAGATAGATAGATAGATAACAGACATAGGAAGGAAGGAAAAGGATGAGGAAGGAAGGAAGGGCAGAAGATACTAATAACCATCATTCAATCGTCCTACCAATTCCATGGTTCCTTACTTAAATTTTAGTACCTAATTGTCCCCACGTTTCAGTCTTCTCAGTGTTTTCAAGCAATTCTTAAATTATTTCTCATTTTTCTCCCTATTTTGCTATTTTGACTACAGGACTATTATCTAACTCCAATTTTCTCCTGGTTATGTATCACAGCACTCACCTTTGCAGTCCTACCTTTTGAATAGAGCCATATCCTTTTCTAACATAACTAATCTAGAGAAATTTCCCTTTTTATAATAATTTTAAAATCTCACTGCCTACATATCTTATTATTAAGGAACACTTAAAATAATTACTTTAATGCAAGACGCTATATAAAAGAAAACCTCATGATAACTATATATCTGTAACTACATATTAAATTTACTTATATATGTACAGCGTTATATAGTCACCAAAGTGTACAAAGTGCAGATACATGATCATGTAGCATCTGATGGCTGCCCTTATGCTGAAAAGAGTGTTTTCAGAAATAATTTCCTGCCACATTCCTGACTGTATTTGCAGCCTGAGTTGATCCCCTTCCCTGCTGTTCTCTGATCTGCCCCTGGGTTACTAACAGCCCCAACAGACAGACTGGCTCGTGCTACCTGCTGCTCAGACACAGATTAACTCACTACCAGCCATATGGGCTAGCGACTTCAAAAATTCCTCTCCTTTTGCTTTGGGCTCTTGGGAAAGTTAATGGATAGTTTTCTGGTGGAGAGAAAAACAACCTGGTGGTGTGCAGGCTGGGCAGTAATCACCTGCACCCGACACAACTGGCACCTCCATCTGCCTTTCGCCGCTATTTGTGTGAAGGGAATGGATTACTGCCTTTGGTGCTACTCCTGTGTGTCAGCCACTGCCATTTGCCTCAATTAGAAAATCAAATGATTAAACACCTAATTCATATTTATATTATTTACAAAGATAACTCAATGCATCCATTGTTAAAGGGGGTCTCAAAATATTTCTAGAGTTAAAAAATATATAAATTATTTTGGCAAGTGTATTCAAACAAAGATGCTTATTTTTAAACATAGTAAATAAATGCTGTAACAAATAATGTATGGAAGTTGAAAGATCATAGTCTCTAAGTTTTCTGATTTGGGTTCATTGTGACTTAGTTCCCTTTCCATGCCTTATTTCCCTCTGAAATATCTAAATTTGTGAAAGTATGTTGTAAACTGTACCAAAGCATAATTATAAAATACCTTTGTTTAATCATAAAATATAGTTGTTAAGTATTGCCTTTCTGGAATTCAAAAGCAGAGGCTATCAAGGAAACTTTATCCTAAATATCAAAAGTATTAAATATTTTTTATTAGCAGGAAATCAATAATATGATCATAACGTTAACAAATCCAAGTGTTTAGCATTGCATCATTCCTCAGTTCATCTTGATCCCTGTTTCCCCCAAAATAGCCTTTTATTGGTTTTACAGATAGAATAATGAAAATCAAATAATTGGCCTTAGAATCAGTAACTAATAAAAAATGTTTTATTTTATGAAAAGTTTTTTTCTACTCCAGAGGAATAACTTTCTCAACCTTTTGGTAATGTAATAACTATAATATAAAGCAAGACATTTAATATTTAGTCATTTTTGTGGAGATAATTTAGAATGATATAAATAATTAAATTATTTCTAATGGTTATCTTTCCTTCATTAAATCTCTGATTTCTTAGACTTAGAATCCCCTGAAGGAATTTTTTTAAATGAATAAAAATTCTGTTCTATTAATAAAATAATCTAAGAGCTTAAATATTTTTGCAAGGAAATATGATATATAAAAAATTGTGCTTTCAATTATTTTTTTCTCAAGTTTTATTTTATTTTTTATTTGAATTTGCTGGTTATTAAGGCTTTGTGGAAGTAACATTAATATTAATTTGGTATTTATTTCCATAGGTAAAAATAATATCAAAACATTTTTATTTGTTATATATAATTTTTTCTATATTATGTGTTGTGTAATGTTTATTTGATTGTATACATATGTGTGTACACATGTGTATGTGTGTCTTTAACAATATACCTTTGACCAGGTTAATAGTACTTTAAAAAACTGGTATATACTCAAAATAAATCATGTATTCTTTCTAATGGGATTGTATTTTACTATTCTTCCTACTCTTTATTTTTAAATATTTTAAAAAGTTGGTTTATACATCTTAATTGACTTTGTATACCACTGTCTATCTGAATTTCACATTATTAATTACAATATAAATTTTTATTATTATATGATTGAATGGGAGAAAACAAAAATAAAGGAGAATTTTGTGTTCTCTTCCTATTAAAATATGACAAGTTATTACACTTGCTTGGTGCATTACAAATTAGAACAAGTGAATAAATTGGTGAGAGAATAAATGAACTGTAAATGCTTACGAAGGACAGAGCATAGCTAATATTTTGAACAGTAACCCCAGCTAAAATTTATTGGGTCCAGTACTTATTTTAAACTATACATAATATTTCCACTAAATTGCAAGAAGATTTGGGACAAAAGTTGAAATCATTGACTATATATTATTTTTAAGCAATCTTAATATTCAAAAACAGTCCACAACTTCTTGTTGGACAGGATTGAATGCATGCATTCTTCTCTGCTCCTTCCTAATAAATACAACTATAAACCCTAGAAATAATGTAAGAAGCTACCAAAGGAGAATGCTGAAAGGTGGTAAGAGGAAAGCCAAATAATTTGGTACCCCAGGACTGGTGGAGCAACTTAATGAGATAAAGGTTTATGACTGCCCCTGACACACACACATACGCTGGAAGTGGACTCAGAAGTTTCCCAAACCCCATCAAGCAACAGAAGGCAGCTCAAGTTGGCTCATTCATTTCCCTAATTGAACAGGGGTTCAAATAAAAATTATAAGTACATGATACTCAAGACAATGATATTTAAAAGTAAGAAAGGTAAAAAGAAGTAAGTGGAAGCAAAATTTCTACACTTCATCTGAAGTGGTAAAATGTTGATACCAGTAGATTATAAGTCACTTATGTATACTGTTATACCCAGAGCAACCAATACAAAAACTATATAAAGAAACACATTCAAATACACTATCACATATAAATGGAGAAAATCCAGCTAAAATTTGGTTGAGCTGGGATTGGAACCTAGGCAATCTAGCTTCAGAGCTGTGCTCTTGACTTCTGTGCTATATTTTCTCTCAGTAGTTAGACACCACATGTCTGTAGAAGTGAGTAAAATAGCTAATACTATTGTCCACAAATCAGACACAAAATTAAATCATTTTCATGCATTAGTTTACTTAATTTGAACAATACTCCCATAGGACAGTTATATTTATCCCCATTTTACAAGTAAAAAGTTGGAGCATTTAGAATTTACTTGCCCATTGATGCTGAAAACTCGATCTCTGTGCACTGGTGATGAATTGAATCACGAAGACAGAGTTTTGGGTGAAGTAGAAAAGAATAGCTTTATTGCTTTGCCAGGCAAAAGGGGACAAAACAGGCTTATGCCCTTCAGAAACTGTGTGTCTCAACCAGAGGGAATTTGGCAATAAATTTTATAGCAGTTGTTCAAGGGCAGGGCTGCTGATAAGGATCAGGGTGTGTACAGTGCCTGCATTCCTTTAATCTGTCCTCAGGCAATCTCCTGATAAGCTTTTGTGGTAACTCAGGTGGTCTCCTAATCTTCTCTGAAGAATGCTTCATCAAGGAGTTAGCATCTTCCATTTGTTGGGGGTTTAGTTCTGCAGAAGAACTCAAAGACATTATGTGTATCCCTTGAGGCGGAACCAGGACTCTGCCCCAAGGCTGCACTATTGTTTCTTGGCTCCTCCTCCTTTGTCTCTGCATCTCCTCCTTTCCCTTAGTAGCAACTGCTTGAACCTGCCCTTTGGAACTCAGGGAAGGTCATGGAGGCTGGAGTCTATTTCCTACAAACAAGAAATGGGGGTTACAGACTTCCATGCCCAATAGGGTCCTGCTTGATTTCAGTATTGATACAACTATTAAATAGAAGAATCATGGATTTTAACTCAGTTTGATTCTAGTGTTCACATACTTACCTACTGTGCATGTTGCCTCCCGAACAGGGACCATTTTTGGTAAGAAAGCATATCTAAAACAAACATGGCTGTCACCTATCCTACTGTTTGGGTTTTGTAATGGTTAATTTTATGTGTCAACTTCACTGGTCTAAGGAAATACCCAGATAGCTTGTAAAACGTTATTTTTGGGTATGTCTGTGAAGGTGTCTTCCAAAGAGATTAGGATTTGAATCAGTAGACTGAGTAAAGAAGACCCCCCTCACCAATGTGGGTGGGCATCACCCATTGAGGGCCTGAATAAAACAAAAAGGCAGAAAAAGGACAAGTTCACCCTCTGTTTGAACCTAGACACCCATCTTCTGCCTTCAGACTCAGGCTTTTGTACTCAGATCCAGACACCAAGACCACCTCCCCCACCCCCTGACTCATTTTCAACCCTTCAGACTCAAACTAAATTACACCACTGGCTTTCCTGGTTCATCAGTTTGTAGATGGCAGATCATAGGGTTTCTCGGCATCTATAACCATGTGAATCAACTGCTGTAATAAAATACTTCTCTCACTCTCTCTCTCCACACACACACACGCATACACACACACACACACATATATATATACTATTATTTTTGTTTCTTTGGAGAACTCTAATACAAGCTTATAATTACCCAGAAGCTGGAATGAAACAACAACATATTAATTCTAAGAAAAGCAAAGTGAGCTTATTAGGAATTCAGTTTTTGTTTCATGTCTAAAAATTATTATTAACCTACCACTTGAACTTGGTCAGTTATCTATTGGCTCTCAAGGTATTTTTACTTTGGCTTATTGACTAATTCTTTAGGTTAAAAAAATTTGCATTTTCTGATTTAAATGAGAAACCCAGATCATTTTCTCCTTGGAAATCTTTTGTCACTTTCCAGAAGATTTGAAAACAGCTTGCTAAAGAGCTGACTACCCTAACAGTTTACTCTGGAGCACATTGTTGTTAGCTCCTTAAAATATCTCACCTGTGCCCTTTATGCCTCTTTTGTGCATGGACCTTCACAAAATTAGATCACAAGGTCTTAGTGGTATCCCAAGATCGACTCCATTCTTGTGTGTCAAAAGGACAAGCCAGATAACAAAAAGAGTATTTGAGTTTTTGCTCTTAAAGTATTCAAAAAGATTCAATACTAGTGTGTGAACAAATTAACAAGAAAGTTAAATGTTTTTATTTGGTTAAAATACAGTTATCTATTTTAGTCCATCTTTGTTGTGACAAAAGAACTCAAGTAAATACAGCCTGAATTTGAGCTTCCTGCATTTACATAGGAAGCTATGGATGTAAGCAGGGAAGAAAGACCACATAAAATCCATAATACAAGACATTTATGACTTAAAGAACATGTTGTTAAGATGTTGAAATCCTATAACATTTTTAAGAGGAGAGAGCTGCTCAGATTAACGGTAATTAAAATACAGCAAAATTGTGAGGTATAAATCTCTCATCACCTTTTATAACCTTGTATTATAAAACATTTTCAATCACAGTCAACAGCCAAAAAAAAACACTTCAATGAAAGACTTTCACTGGTCAGCTCAGCTTGGGTTACTAGACAAGTCAGCTGGTAGTGTCCATGAGCAGGTGTGGCTTGCTATCTGGGTCTCCAGTTAGGCGAGGCCACTGCCTATGCTCTGAAGTCAGGACTGACTAGGCTCCAAACTCAAGTGAGGCTTCTGCATGAGCTTCCTGATCAGGTGGAGCTGCTGGCTATGCTCTGTGGTCAGATGGAGGCCCTCATTATGTTCTGCAATCACTTCTGGTCAGTCAAGATCACAGGCTGCGTTCCCTTGCAGGATGGTGCCACTGGTTGGCTGCTATTGGGCAGGGCTATGGGCTGGATTCCACAATTGCTCCTGGGCAGGGGTGGGGGGGTGTGGAGGTGGGCTGTCAGGTTATGCTCCATCACCAGATAGTGCTGCTGGAAGGACTCAGTGTTCAGGTGAGACCCAAGGTAGAGCTTCATGTGGCTTCAGGCTGTTCTCTGCTATTAGGTGGAGCTGCAGGCTATGTCCTGTAGGTGGGTGGGGTCACAAGCTGGGCTTCTTAATTACAGTAGACCTCTGACTGTGCTCCACTATTGTGCAAGGTCACTGGCTGGGCTCTCTGGTAGAGAAGGGTCTCCAGTTGTATCCCCCAGCTGTATCACACAGAGACTATGCTCTGTGAGTGGAGTCACTGGCTGGGCTTCTTGTCTAGGAGAGGCCACAGGCTGTGCTCAGCAACCAGTCAAGGTCATAGGCTGGGTTTTGCTACAGTGCAATATCATCAGCTGGGCTATGAGGCTACCCAGTATCGCTGTCCAAGCCTCCTGGTTATGCAGGGCCAGAGGCTATATTTAACAGTTGGGCAGGGCTGCTGGCTTGGCTCTTGGTCCAAGTGGAGCTTTAGGATGGGCTCTGGGGCTACCTGGGTTCTCTGGCCAGGTTTCCTGGTTAGGTGGGACTGAAGGTTATTCTCAGCAATTGGACAGGACTGTGAATTGCTTCCCTGCCCAGGCGAACCATTAGAACAAGTTCCATGTCTGGGGGCTCAAATCAGGAAGAACTGCCAATTTTGCTCCCTGGCCAGATGTGCTCACTGGCTGGGCTCTGCAGATAGGAGCCACTGCTGCAAGCAGGAATGCAGTGAGCCAAGATCTGAGCCCTGATTGGGATTGACATATATACACTAATATGTATAAAATGGATAGCTAATAAGAACCTGTTTTTTAAAAATTAAATAAAATAAAATTCAAAAAATAATACAAAATAAAAATTTATATATATATATATATATATATATATATATATATATATATGAGCCCTGATTTCTCTAAGACCCATCTCCCTTCTTCATCTCTATCTGATCCCCAGTTTTCAAACTCTGCAGATTCCCCCAGTAGTTCCCATGAGACCTGAGTGGGCTCCCCAAGAAGCATCCCACAATACTGGGGGAGCTGGAAGTACACACTGGGCTCTCTTTTTGCCTCTGGAGAAATTATAGGCTTAGGGGGGCCTTCTTGGTGCTGTGCCATGCCAGCTAGGGGAAGGAGTAATGCAGTCAGAGTATCACCGCTTCTCTTATGCTTCTAATGTAGTCCTTCTCAGTCTCTTTGGTCCAGGGGGAGGGCTTCGGCCTCATCTCCAAGTTCTGGAATTTTCACAGTGGTGTATTATCTATGAATAGTTGCTAGTTTGTCTTCTTGTGAGAGGGACTGAAGTCAGGAATGACCTATGTTGCTGTCTTGATGATGTTACTCATCTCCCTGGAATTTATATAATCATTTGTATGAAGCACTTCGGTTTCACAAGGCTCTTCTCTAAAGTGGGATTATGAAAAATAGGTGTCTGGGTGTTGCTTCCTTGCTATTGATTTCCAGAGGGTACTTGGTACTGATGAGTCTGTGAAGTAGGGAAGTATATTGTTTGGATGCCCTTAAAGATGCCCTTCTATCACTAAATGTGGCACTGAATTCAGGAACAAGAAAAATGTCTACAATTCTATCTTGAGTGAGATTGGCATCCCAAGAGGTAACATAGAGGTGAAAGGTGGATCAATGTTTAGCTACGTCTTTTCTTGATTCAAGCAAGCATTCTTGTATAATTGTATAAAAAGAATTTTACCCAGAACTAGATACTAAAAATAAGTTAAATTGAAAGTTATGCTTGAGTCATTGTAATATTTAAATTACAGCCATTTCTGAATGGACTGCAACCCACCACACAAGTTCCTTAATTTAACTGTATTAGAAAGTTCTTCAATTTTTATCTAAACTTCTCCATACAATTATCTATCTATGGAACAATAGTAGAGTTCACATTCTTTTCAAATGCATATGACACATTCATCAGGATAGACAACAACAAAAAAGACAATACATTTAAAAGGACTCAAATTATATAGGGTATGTTCTCTGATCAAATTTAATAAGATTAGAACCAACAACAGAAAAATATTTGACAAAAATTCCCCAACTTAAGAAATTAAAAAATATAATATTTGGGACTGAATGAAAATGAAAACAACTAAGCAAAAAGAATAAATGTAGAAAACCAATCATCTAAGCTTCCACTTTAAACTGTTAGATGAAGAACTAACTAAACTCAAATTAAATAAAAGAAATAAATAGTAAAGATAACAGCAGAAATTATTAAAACAGAATCTGGAAAAACAAAAAAGAAAAAGAATCAAATAAAAGCTGCATTTTTTTAAAAAAAGGTATAAAAAATTGACATACTTCTAGGGAGACTGATAAGGAAAATAGAGAAGCTTAAAATGCTGGAAATGACAGATGGATATCACTAAAGCACCTCAAACATGAAAAGGATAGCAAGACAATATTATGAACATCTTTATGCCAATAGATTTGACAACTGCAATGGACTGAGTGTTTGTGTTCCTCAAAATTTATATGTTGAAATCCTCACCCCAAATGTGATGATATGAGGAGGTGGACCCTGTAATCAGGTCATAAGGGTGGAGCCCTCATGAAAGGGGTTATTGATTTTCTAAGAGGGACCACAGAGAGCTCTCTCACCCTCTTTTTCTACTGTGTGAGGATGTAACGAGAAGACTACACTCTGCAACCATGAAGAGGTCCTCACCAGAACTCAACCATGCTGGCACTCTGATCTCAGACTCCCAGCCTGTAGATCTAGAAGAAATAAGTTTATGTTGTTTATAAGTCATCCTGTCTACGATGCTTTGTTATAGCATTCTTAAATGACTAAGACAACAACTTAAGTGAAATGGACAAATTACTTAAAGATATATAGATAGATAGTTATATATATAGATATACAGATATACAGATATAGAGATAACTTCAAAAGGGTTAGAAAACTTATATAGCTCAATTCAATTAAAGAAATTGGGTTCATAATAAAAACATAGTTCAGGTCCAAATGGCATTATTGGTGAATCCTATTAGCCTTGTAGGGTAGAAATAATACAAATTCTTTTAGAAATTGGAAGAGTGGAAACTTCCCATGTCATCTTATGATATTAAAAAAAACCAAGACATTACTAGAAAAGAAAACTATAAATTAATATCTTGGAATGAATAAATAGTATAAGTGAGGGTTAACCCAAAAATGCATGATTGGTTTAACATTCAAAAATAGATCAAAGTTATTTACCAGAATTGGTAATATTGACAGAATAAAGGGGGAAAACCATATACTTGTCTCAACATGTGCAAGTGTACTCTCACACATTTCTAGTGGGAACGTAAAATTATACAGCCACTTTGGGAAACAGCTTGGCAATTACTTATAAAGTTGGAAACACACATACCATATGATCCAGCAATTCCATACCTAGATATTTACCCAAGACAAATGAAAAAATGTGTCCCTTCAAAGACCTATATAAAAATGTGTACAGCAGCTTTATTCATAATAGCCAAAAACTGGAAACAATCAAATGTCCAAAACCAAGTGAATGGCTAAATAAATTGTAATATATACATAAAGGAATAGTACACCACAGTAAAAATAAATGAGCTACTAATGAAACCAAGAAGGACCTTGTGGGGCTCCTGGGCACAAAAGCCTTTCTGTGTCCCCCATTTCTTGATTACAGGAAACAGGCTTCATTCAGCCTCCATGACCTTCCCTAAGTTCCAACAAGTGGGTTCAAACAGTTGCTAATTGTGAAGGGAGGGGATGCAGAGGCAAGGGAGTAATAGTCAAGAAACAATAGTGTAGCCTTGGGGCAGGGTCCTGGTTCCCCCTCAAGGGATATGCATAACATTGTCTTTGAGCTGTTTTGCAGATACAGAAACCCCCAGCACACAGGAGAAGTTAACTGTATGTTGCCCACAAACATGTAGACCCCAGACGGGTTGGAACCAGAAGGTTGACAATGCTGACTACCACTTACCTCACCACCAACCAATAAGAAGAATGTCCACGAGATGATCACATCCTCTTCGAACCATTACTAGAAAATTCCTCACTACCTCCTCCAGGTCTGGACATACAGTTTTGAAGGCATTAGCCCCTGTGGCCCCCTTTGCCTGGTAAAACAATAAAGCTATTCTTTTCTACTTCATCCAAAACTCTGTCTCCGAGAATTAATTCAGTGTCGGGGTACAGAGGCCAGATTCGGCTTCACTAATACATGGAACCACGTGAATGAACCTCAAAGCATTATGCTGAGAAAAATAGCCAGACACAAAGAATGTATAGAGGGTAATTCTAGAAAAGGTGAAATTAAGCTATTGTTATCAAAAGCAGGTCAATGATTGTTATTGGTTTGTAGTGGGGTGGATTGACTTGCAAACAGCATGAAGAAACTGTTTAGGATGTTGGAGATATTACATACATTGATTGTGATGGCATTTACAACAAAGATGTTTATAATTTCCAAAACCTATCAAACTACACTTAAAATAGTTCCAGTTTATTTTATGCAAAGTTTATTTTAACAAAGTTGATTTTAAAGAATAGCAACAACTAGAAATTTTTTGAGGACTCTTGGTGCCCAAAGCTTCACAGTCAAGGCTGTACATGGCTTCTCCCTTTCCACAGTGTAATAAAGCTCTTCTCATTCAGGTGCCAACCAGTCCACCCAGGGTGCTGAGCTCTTAATGAAACCAGAGGCTAAAAGGTGATCTCAAACCACACCACAACTGCTTACTCTGGAAAAAAGGCACCAATACCCCTCCAGAGGTAATCCTCTTAAGGATGTAAATTCGCAGGAAACATTTTTTGTGAAGTCCCTCCCCTGTTCAGACATTCCTGTAGTGTCTGCTTTTTTTCTCATTCTGAGGTTTTGTTTTGTTTTTAATCCTTCTCAGTATGATGATAGATTTATAGGCTGGTAGGGCGGGAAAGTAGGTAGATTAATGAATTAGTTCATTCAATACCTAACAAACTTTATCAAGCTCCAAACACTGTGTGGCCAAAGAGTAGTAAATGGACAAATGAGGCTCCTAAGAGATGAAAAAAAATGCAAATTGGAGGGAGACCTGGTGCCCTATCTTAATATCACTCTTATTCAATTCTCTTTAAAATCAATTTGCAAAGGATAGTGGCCAAGGAAAGGAAAGGATTCTTTGTAAAGTATCAGTGTTCAAGTGAGAATATTTGCATTAGGAAGTGGTAATCTGGGCCATGTCAGAATTAGTGTAGTAGAAAGACAAAGGCTTATGGTTTAAGACAAACGTGGTTTTGGGGGAAAGCAAAAATAATTTTCCATTTACTCTTCTAGGTTCTTGGCTGAGACACCCCCACCCCCCACCCCATAACAGAAGACAGATTACCTGGAGAAAAACAAACAAAAGTATAATGATATGTATACATCATGTACACTTGAGAGATACCTAGGAAAACTGAGTAACTCCTTGAAATGGCCCAAGCCACCACCTTAAATATCATCTCCAGCTAAAGACAAAAGATGTTGGTGGGGGGTGGGGGGAAGGCTAGTTTGGGGAGGTTACCAGGAAAACACAGTGAACAAGGGTAAGTTTTTTATGCAGATTTAAGCCAATGCCTTCTCCATTGATAAAAGTTTCTAAAGGTGACTAAAAGATATAGTCACTTTTCTCTTCCTGGTACAGAGAGGGAGACACCCTTACAAATAGAGCTTACCCTTATAAATAAAGTTGTCTGTTACAAAAGAGTAATTGCTTAATTTTCAGAGCTTCACCCATGTCTATTTTTTTTTTTTTAATTCATCAGCCTAAAAGTATTCCTATGCCATAGAGGCATATGTTGAGGTGACAAATTCTACTTCCCTTCAGTTTCAGGTCAAGCTCTGGTTTTTATTAGCTTAATGAGTACCATTTTTTTTTTTTTTTTTTGCCAACCTGCAATGTTTGTGGGATCTTAGTTCCCTGACCAGGGATTGAACCCGTGCCATCGGCAGTGAAAGTGCTGAGTCTTAACCACTGGACCACCAGGGAATTCCCTAATGAGTACCAATATTTCACCAGATTGGAAAACAAATGTAAGTTGCTTTATGTCTTACTTTGGAAAGCTTGAAAAAAATGGAAAGGATTTACAAATCAACATTATGGGATTAGTCAATGTAAGCTGCATACTTGCATAATATATGTTTTATAATGCATAATACTCATACAACATTTTTTTCATATTTTGCATAACTATTTACTGTGAAACTTAGAAATGATTGATCCATAAAGAGCCAGAAAAAGAGACTGTGGTCAGGAGACCTCACAACAAATGGGATTTGTTGAGTAATTGCTCAACTTTCAATATTTTCTGTGTGAAAGCTACCTTTGTTAAACTTGACCAATTTAGTCTGTTTACTTGGCCAAGTTTCTTAACCTCCTTAAGTCCCTATTTCCTCACCTGTGAAAGGGCAAAGAACACCTATTTTAAAGTTCATTAAAGTGCTAAGAACCCTTACATGTGTTCATATCAATGTTTTTAACTGAAATAAATGGAGATAAAGTAATAAGAATTTATTTCCCTAGGAGAACATCCACTGGTAGCATATAATTCTCCATCTGAACAGCTCCCATAGGCATTCATGGGTCAGCCTCTGCCATAATATTTCTCTAAAACTTTGTCATTATTACCACTAAGGGAGAAGTAATCCCAGTGCCCCTGCTGTTGGGATTACTTTGTATCTCAGAAAGATAGTTTTTAGTTACCTCTTTTGCTTATTCTTTTAGATTTGTTGCATAATGGCTATGAATTGAAAGAAAACCATTAGCTGGTCACCAAAAATCTACTAAATGTCCAACAAAATATGCCTTAATATGGATAATACTATCTAAAGGAGACTTACCCTGTAGAAGTAAGTCCACAAGTTAAAATTTTTGGTCATTTAGCTCGTGTCTTAGAGTTATCAAACTATATCTACTCCAGTAGCTTAAAGGGTTGTATCTTTAATGAAATTTAAGTGATAGTTTGATCCAGAGTAACCAGTGAGATTTACCTAGTTCCAAAGCTAATGACTGCATGATTAAACTTGATCAATCAATACCCATTGGAATATTGTATAATATAATATTGGTAGTTAGCAAATTTACACTGAAGTGCATTTCAAAAAGCATACATTTGCACAATCAGCCTTCGGGTCTGAAAAGTTTTTTTAACCTCTTGTTTAAAATGTCTTTTTTTTTTTTTTTATAAGATGCTTCTGAAAATGTAGATCCAATCATTTAAATAAACCTGTATATATTTATGCAAAAGAATGAAAGAAAGAAAGAGAGAGAGAGGGAGGGAGGGAGGGAGGGAGGAAGGAAGAAAGAAAGAAATAGAAAGGACTCCCAGTCTCTCTCAGTTCATAGCAAAAGGTAGAGCTTATTACCATCTTCTTAAATGTGGGCTGGCTTTGTGATTGATTTTGACCAACAGAGTGTGGCAAAAGCAATCATTTGAATGTTCTGATATCAGGCCTTAAAATAATTTGGAGCTTCCACTTCCTGCCTCTTATAATCCAGGTGCCAGACTCTGAGAATCCAAAGCAATACAGAGACACTATATGGAAAAAAACCAAGGTGCTCTTGTCACAAAGCCAGACTGGCCTCCTAGCCTACAACGAACACCAACTGCCAGCCATGGGTGAACCACTTTGGCCATTCTAGCCTAATTTAGCCTTCTGGTGACTGCAACCCCAGGTATTACCATGTCGAGCAGAAGAACCATCAGATGAGGCCAGCAAACATATAGAATGGTTAGGAATAATTAAATGTTATTTTTAGGCCACTAAGATATCATTTATTACGCAGCAATAAATATTCTATATAAAAATTGATACCTAGAAGTGAAGTACGATCATAACCATAATGTAAAACATGTGGCATTAGATTTGGAACTGCGTGGTAATGAGGACACTGTTAGGAGAGGCTAAAAAGTGTAAAGAAATTGTTTTTTGAGGCAAACGAAAAGGTGATTAATATTATGCAGTGTTGTAATGTTTCGCAACATTCTCAACTATGAAAACATGGAAGATGGTAAATGTAAGGCCAACTGGCCCGAGGCAGGGGAACACAATCAGATTCACAGGTTGCATCAGACCGAAATTCTCCGGACCACCCAGTTCCAGAAACTGCCCTGGAGACATTCCGGACCACCCAGTTCCAGGAACTGACCTGGGGACTTTGAACCCAGCCCAGCCTTCCCGCCTTTCGAGGGGCGGGACTAACGGTCCCCCAGGATACCCGAAAAGACCACCAAATAAGGAATACCCTGCGCCCTCCCAGATTCACCACACCCGTTTCCCTTCTTCCCCTATAAAATCTTGCCCAACCCTCGCCCGGGTGCGACTTCTCTGGCCCCTTTCTCTCGGACCAGTGAACCTCGCCCGGGAGCGCTCCCTAATAAAGCTCACTTGAAGCTTTCCTCTGTTTCGCGGTGCCATTTGTTAAGATCCGACCTTACAGTAAATGTACCTAATGAGCTTGGGGATCTGGCTGAAGAGAGATCCAGGCAGAATGTTGAAAGTAGAAACTGACATTTTTTTTTTTTTAATCTGCCAATAGAAAGAAAGAGATGAGCTAAATTTGGAAATATTCACTTTTCAAAAAGAATTTAGAAGAAATTAAAAAATTGCTGGGTTGAAAAGTAAAAACACATGAAAGATACCCAAGATAAATTAAAACCCAGGGGCAACATCAAATCCAGGGTCTACTAGTAAAGCATAGCCTAATAGTTGAGGGCAAAACCAAAACCACAGAAAGTAAAGCTAAGAGCTATGGAAAGCTATTCCCTGCATCTTGAATTTTAATCAAGGCAGTTACAATGTGTGCCCAGCTAGATTTCCAATCTGCTATGTCTCAGTGACTTCTTTGTGTCTCCGCTTTTCCCCCCTTTTTAAACATGAATGCATGCATCATGATATAGTGATCAGTGGGGCAGTTTTGCCTATTTATTTCACAATTGTTCAACTCAAGAAGAACTCTATTTCAGGAACTGCACCCAAGGAGTAGATTCTCTGCCTTGACGTGACTTAGACTTTGAACTGATGCTGTAGAAGGATAAGAGCTTGGAGAGGTCTTGGAGAGGTCTTGAAGAGACATAGTTTATTTTTCATGTGAGATAAATGTAAATAACTTGTGTCCAGAGGGCATACTATGATGGTTTAAACATGTGTCCACAAATTATTTGATATTGCTCCTTTCAAAGGGTGAAGTTAGTCACCCTCCCCTTCAGCGTGAGCTGTATTTAGTGACTCATGTTTTACTAAAGCATGTGGCAGAAGTGCTGGTGCAGGAGTGAGATCATAATAGACATTGAGAAGTCAACTTCCCTCATGGATCACTCGCTGGGGCAAGTCAGCTACTGAATTATGAAAACACTCGAACTGCCTTATGAAGCAGCCCTTGTGGTAAAGAACTGAAACCTCTGGGCAAGAGCTAACAAGAAACTGAGAACTACTTCCCACAGCCTCATTAGTGAGCACTGAAACGGGTCTTGTAGCCCTAGTCAGAACTTCAGATAATTACAATGGCTGACGTGGTGTTAGCAACCTCTTAAGCAACCTCCAGCCAAAAGGAACTTCTAAGTTCTTGACTCACAGAACAATGAGATAGTATTTGTTGTTTTAGTCCATTAAGTTTGGGGGCCATTTGTTATACCTTGTTACATAACTAACATCACCATTCATAACTTATGGGGTGATTTTTTTTAAATAAATAAAATAAATTTATTAAAATAAAAAAAGTATAGTTTAACATATTCAACAAAACTACACTGGCACTTTTTTTTTTAACAACTTTATTGGAGTATAATTGCTTTACAATGTTGTGTTAGTTTCTGCTGTATAACAAAGTGAATCAGCTGTACGTATACATCTATCCCTATATTCCCTCCCTGTGCATCTCCCTCCCACCCTCCCTAACCCACCCCTCTAGGAGGTCACAAAGCACCGAGCTGATCTCCCTGTGTTATGCGGCTGCTTCCCACTAGCTACCTATTTTACATTTGGTACTATATATATGTCAATACCACTCTCTCACTTCATCCCAGCTTACCCTTCCCCCTCCCCATGTCCTCAAGTCCATTCTCTACTCTACATCTGTGTCTTTATTCCTGGCCTGCCCCTAGGTTCTTCATGCGGTATGTGTTTTTCATTTTCTGACTTACTTCACTCTGTATGACAGACTCTGGGTCCATCCACCTCACTGCAAATAACTCAGTTTCGTTTCTTTTCATGAATGAGTAATATTCCATTGTATATGTGTGCCACATCTTCTTTATCCATTCATCTGTCGATGGACACTTAGGTTGCTTCCATAATGGTGATGTTTTAATTTAGTAGCATTTAAAGTTGAGGAGTTAATATTTAAGAAGAAGAAGCAGGGAGAAAGAATACTCTTTCAGTGGCAAGCTTTAATGCATAATAAGTGTGAAAAAATAATAAAAAGTAACCTCAATTAAATAGAGTCAGGAGACAGAAGGGTGAGCTCTCATACCCTGCAACTATAGCAGACCCAAAAGGAAGAAGTCCTTGGCTGGCAAGGACTCAACCAATGAAAAGTCAAGGACTCGGGCTTCCCTGGTGGCGCAGTGGTTGAAAGTCTGCCTGCCAATGCAGGCGACACGGGTTCGTGCCCCCCGGTCTGAGAAGATCCCACATGCCGCGGAGTGGCTGGGCCCGTGAGCCATGGCCGCTGAGCCTGCGCTTCCGGAGCCTGTGCTCCGCAACGGGAGGGGCCATGACAGTGAGAGGCCCGCGTACTGCAAAAAAAAAAAAAAAAAAATCAAGGACTCTTTGGTCACTATAGATCACCCAACTTCCTTTACCTCCATATAAAAGCTTTCTCCTTCCCTTGCTTTGAGGGGACTTGCTTGTGGCTCACCATGGTTGCAGACCCTGAACTGCAATTCTCTGCTGATCTTGAATAAACCCATCTTTTCCTAGAAATATCTATTTTAGGTCAATATAAGTAAAATCTGTCAACAAGCAGGAAGTCATATTTTCCTAATTGGAGTTATTACTGAATTCATATCCATCTAGACACTCAAAGTTGTTTGAACTTCCTAAATATAATCATGGAAAGGAAAGGGTTTAAAATCAGGTACCATATATACAATTAACAAATTAATAAAAATGTCACAAGGTTTTAAAGAGAATTTTTTTTGCATATAATTTATTCAACTCATCCAGTTAAATCCAATGGTATGATACACATTTTGAATTACTATCTAACTCTCCATTTCAAATGGGAGATTTCCTTCTTTCCAGCCTGATTTTGATGTTGCAAGAAATTAAAGCAAAATGTTGAAATCTTTGACTTTCCTTAGAATGTATTACCACCAACATCTAGAAATCGTATCCAATTAAAAGTAATGAAGAATAAGATAATAAACATGAAACAGAATGATGATACAGAAAAAAAGTAAGAACATTTTTATAAAGTTACAAAGCACCTGTAATAGCCTTTATATGAACAATCTTTAAGTACTGAGAGCAGAAGAAAAAAAAGAAAACATTTAAATATTCTTCTTGTTAGATATCAGAGGAAAGGTAAGATGCTTATCTTCAGAGATACATTTTTCCTGGAACCAAACACAAAATGTATCTAAGGATGTCTTGTATATGTGACAGCATGAATAATGGCTTCTTTGTACTGTGCAACATCTGGATCAAAAGAATAGGTCTTCTACAGACTATCTGTATAGGCTGAGGGAGCAACACTAAGTGATGAAGCAGTGGAGGCATATATTCTGGGAATTGATATCAAGAGGCCTAGGCAGTTCAATTCCAATTCTAATCATTTTATATGTAGAAATGAAACTTGGAGTCTACTGATGTATTAGCATAGCTCTTTGTTCATCTGCCTGAAATATCTGACATCTTACACAAACCCCTCCAAGTGTTGTATTGGTGATCAATTCACAGCAGAATTATCTCTTATGTGACTGTTGTGTTGACAGTCTATGTGGCTGGCTGAAGTGAGAGTTTGAGTCTATGAATTTATGGGAAATAAAATTATCACTCTCTTTTTAAAAGCCAGCTTTGTATTTTCACACAGATGTAAAATGTTCTCTCGCTTTTCACAATTCAGTGATGCCACAATGGCATTTTAAGTTAGTTTAGAGCATAGGGATTATATTTAAACATATATTGAGCTCTGTGTGTGTGTGTGAACATGCACCCATGTGCATGTGTCTGTATTCCATATCCAGCTAACATATTACTCATCTTTTAAAGCTAAAACTCAGAATATAATTTCCCCCTTGTGATTATTCAATTCAGGATATAAATTTATGAAAAAGAAAACTGTGAAGCATGGCTAACTAATTAGCAAATCAAGGTAAGTGGAAATAAGCACACATTCCTCCCCTGGGCCTCATGGCTCATAGCCCTAGGGAAAAATCAGTAGGTCCTCCAATAACAGTTGAGAAGAGACTCCTCCCACTCAGATTCTCTTATAAACTACACCCATACAGTCACACATGTATAGTCATAATGTCCAAGAGTCACCAGTAGTTAAATGCTTTTTATATGCCAAATACATTCCTAATAGTTTTATATGTATTTACTCATTTTATGTTTACAACTTTCCTATGTGGAAGATATTATTATTACCTGCATTTTTATCTATGAGGAAACAGGAACACATGAAAGTTAAGTAACTTATCCAAGGTCATACAGGTAGTGAGTGACAGAGCCAGCCTTCCTGTCTCTTTAATCCATACTTTTATTCATTATATCACATTGCATACTTTTCGCAGTATGTTGTACATTTTACCAGAATAATCTTGTATATTTTTTCTTCATAATTTAAAAACCAGGTGAATCTGGGGAAATACTCACAATAAGCTACCAAAAGATTATGTCCAGTTTGAGTCCACTTAGAAAAAAAATACATATACACGTATAATTTTCATGTCTACATAACTAAGTTTTCTTTAGCTTTTCCCATGATTATATTCTATTTTAAATAACTTCTGACCATGGGAAATATGTTTAGTTTATTTACAAACATATACTTTACACCTTTGTTTTAAAAGCCAATTTGTTAATGGTAGCTAAATTTGCACATAAAGTTGGTCGGAAAAGCAAAACACAACTGAATCAAAGACTTAGCTTCTGGTTTTGTCTAGGACCCTATATTGAATAAATACATAGCTGGAGGTTGGGGATGGAGAAAGCCTACTCCACACCGACTATGCCACGCCTCATCTTGTACTGGCACCTCTAGTTTCCTAAGCATTCATAATATATTTAATATATTACATTGGGAAAGACAGGTTAGTTTTCTGCTTAAGAGTAAAAGAAAAGCACTCTTCTTTGACAGTATCACAGTATGTAAGGTAGAATGCTGCAGTGAATAAAGCCTGAATCTTCATATCATTAAACTTGGATTTAAATAATCACCATCTCACTTATAAGTCATGTAAGCTGGACCAAGTCTTATCAACGATTTTGTCTTGGTTTCCGCATTCATATCAGGATCAAAGTTTTTGATATATTTGTGTGAAATATAAAATTTAATTTCATCCCCAAAAGTGAAATAGCAATTTACTTACTGATTTCTCTTTTAAAGAGCTTGAGGACAATAAATTTAATTTTCTTGAAGTGTTTTTTTATTGTCATTATATTATTAGGCAATTATTTATATGAAGCAGAAATTCTCAATTCAAATAACAGGAAAAACCTCTACTTGTCCAAATGCCTTGGTGCTTAAGTTATTTCCCTAGGGCAAGAGAAGTTCTTTACTGAAATATAAACAGTCAGCAGATTTTAGTAATATATTGTGAATCCAACAAAAAATTGGATTAGAAGGCCTTAAGGCAGTTTTAATTAAACAGAACAGGGACACCTTCATAAACGCAAAGTCAGAGTTATGCTCCCCTTTGACTTCTTCTTCATCTAGGAGAGTCTTTATTTTAAGAAGATAAAATAAGTCCAGAGATATAAAACACAAGCAGCATCCAATCTAGGGAGCCCCTCTAGGAAGGCAGAGCTTTATATATGGGTCATCACGACCCTTCTCAAGAGCAGAAAAAAATTCACTGTTTTGTCTAGAAACTCAGATGACAGAATGAAGAGAAATCATTCAGCTCTTGGCAGGACTTAGGCAATACTGAAAAGCCCAGGGTAAAGGTATAAGATCATCTCTAGGAGATGGAGTCCCAGAAGGTTACATGCATGATTCAGTCAGCCCTGTAGGCAGCCATCCTAGATCTCCACTATGCTTTCTTTATGGTGGAGGCAATATGCTTTCTTTCTATAGTCTTATCTTTAAAAAAAAAAAAAAGTTAAATTGGTGGGGGTAGGAAGAGTGATTTTCCCCCCTTTTGTTTAAGCACGTCCAGTGACTAGAAGACTCCCATTAACTAAGATAGCCCACTCTAAAATAGGACCCCTCTGTTATTTCAAGGGTGCTTCTTTATTCTGAGAATCTCTGTGTATGGGGAGGGGCGTTCTAAACACGGGAAGCCTTAAAAGAAGGCCTGAGAACCAGGATGAAGAAAGGCATTTGATTCACCGAGAAAGGATGGAAGGTTTCAAAGGGAAGAAACATTTAAAAGTTGATGCTGTCAAAAAAAGTGTCCTTTTTCTCTACTTCTCACTTACACCTGTCTATCAACTCAACCCTAAGTTATTATATCTTATAAATATATTTCAGGTATGTACTGTGATTACATCATAGATGCCTAATGTTTTAAATATTTTTTGAAATTTTAATCAGTATTCTGAGAAAACATTGCAATTTCCCAACCTAAGGGGAAGACAGGGAAAGCCAGCCAAGTTATATCAGAGAAGGAAACCACGTGGTGAGATATAGTGGAAAGAGGACAATATCTAGAGTTAAGAGATCTAGGTTCTCATGGAAGATTTTCCACCTAGCAGTTGTATGATCTGGTCTAGTTACTTCACTGCTCTGAGTTTCTGTTCCCTCACTCACTTGTAAAATGGGGTACCAGTCCACAGAGAGTTGACAAAATCACACCAGGTAGACTAGTCATGCAAAGCCTTGCTGTAATCTACAAAGTGCTATATAAATGTTAGGGTATTTTTCTTACTTATATTTTTCTTATTTCCTTATCTGATTATGTTAATAGAGAAATGCTATGGCTATGGATTGGATGTCTCTCATTAATAGAAGTATTGCTGCATGTAAATGCACAAACAAAATTGACTAACTTTCATTGGGTGGTAAGAAAATTTTTGATTTTGAAAACAGAAAAACTTGAGTTCAAATTGTAGTCTTTTCTTTTCAATCATTTAACTTTATTTTTCACTTTTATAAAATGTGGTAAGATTTGCCTCAAAGAGTTGTTATAAGTTTCTGCCATAATAGAAGGGTGCATGCAGCCCACATAAGAGGCATTCCTTAGAGTACCTGGTTCTAGTGGCCAGGAAGGACTGACTGAAAATAAGGGCATGGAAAAAGATATTATATACATATGGAAATGGAAAAAGAAGCTGGAGTAGGTATACTCAAATCAGACAAAATAGACTTTAAAACAGAGATTGTAATAAAAGACAAAGAAGGGAATTGCATGATGATAAAGGGTCTATCCAGCAAGAAGATATGATATATGTAAATATATATGCATCTAACAAAGGAGAACCAACATATATAAAGCAACATTAAGAGACTTAAGGGGAGAAATTGAAATAAATACAATAACAATATAGGGAAACATTGGACTTAAATGACACTTTAGGTCATATTGATATATATATATATATATATATATATATATATATATATATATATATATAACATTCCACCTAAAAGCAGCAGAATACATATACTTCTCAGAGGCACATGGAACATTCTCCAGGATTGATCACATGTTAAGTCAAAAAACAAGTCTTCAAGAAGATTGAAATCATATTAAGCATCTTCTCCAGCCACAATGGTATAAAACTAGAAAATCAGTCAAAAGAAAAAAATGGAAAAGCCACAAAAACATGGAGACTAAATAACAGGCTACTGAACAGCTAATGGGTCATTGAGAAATCAAAAGATGATCAAAAAATACCTAGAAACAAATGAAAACAGAATACAACATACAAAAATCCTGTGGGATGTAGCAAAAGCACTTGTAAGAGGGAAATTCACAGAAATACAGGCCTACCTCAAGAAACAAGAAAAATGCCAAATAAACAATCTAACTTTATATCTAAAGAGATTAGAAAAAGAAGAACAAGCAGAACACAAAATTAGTGATAGAAGGAAGTAATAAAGATGAGAGCAGAGGGCTTCCCTGGTGGCGCAGTGGTTGAGAGTCCGCCTGCCGATGAAGGGGACGCGGGTTCGTGCCCCGGTACAGGAGGATCCCATGTGCCGCGGAGCAGCTGGGCCTGTGAGCCATGGCCGCTGAGCCTGCGCGTCCGGAGCCTGTGCTCTGCAACGGGAGAAGCCACAGCAGTGAGAAGCCTGCATACCCCAAAAAAAAAAAAAAAAAAAAAAAAGATGAGAGCAGAAATAAATGAAACAGACTAAAAAAAAAAAATATAAAAGATCAATGAAATTAAGAGCTGGTTCTTTCAAACGATAAACAAAATCAACAAACCTTTAGGTAGACTAACCAAGAAAAAAGAGAAAGAACTCAAATAAAATTTAAAAAATGAAAGAGGAGAGTTACAAAGGATCATGAGATTACTATGAACAATTATACAGCAACAAAGTGAACAACCTAGAATAAATAAATAAATCCCTAGAAACATACACTCTTCCAAGACTGAATTATAAAGAAATAGAAAATCTGAATAGACTGCTTATTAGTAAGGAGATTGAAGTGGTAATCAAAAATGTCCCAAGAAACAAAAGCCCAGAACCAGATGGCTTTGCTAGTGAATTCTACAAAACATTCAAGGAAGATTTAATAGCTATCCTTCTCAAACTCTTCCCAAATATTGAAAAGGAGGGAAAGCTCCCAACAACATTTTAAGAAGTCAGTATTAACCTGATACTGAAACCAGATATTAACACCACACACACACAAAAAGTATTGCAGGCCAATGTTCTTGATGAACATAGATGTAAAAATCCTCAAAAAAAAAAAATCAGCAAACCAAATCCAACAATACATTAGAAGAATCATACACATGATCAAGTGAGATTTATTACACAGACACCAAGATGGTTCAATATCTGCAAATCAAGGTGACACATCATATTAACAAAATAAAGGATAAAAATCAAATAATCATTTCAATAGAGGCAGAAAATGAATGTGACAAAAAATTTAACATCCATTTATTATAAAACTCTCAACACAGTGGGTATAGAGGGAATATGCTTCAACATAATAAAGTCTATATATGACAAACCCAGAGCTAACATACCCAAGAGTGAAAAGCTGAAAGCTCTTCCTTTAAGCTCAGAAACAAGACAAGGATGCCCACTTTTGCCATTTTCCTAGCCACAGCAATTAGGAAAAAGAAATAAAAGTATCCAAATAGGAAAGGAATAAATAAAATGTCACTCTCTGCAGATGGCGTAATAATATGTGTAGAAAACCCTAAAGACTCCACCAAAAAACTGTTAGAACTAATGAATTTAGTAAAGTTTCAGGATACAAAATCAATATATACAGAAATCTGTTGGCATTTCTATACACTAATAACACACTCACAGAAAAAGAAATTGTGAAACCAATCCCATTTCCAATTGTATCAAAAAGGGTAAAATACCTAGGAATAAATTTAAACAAGGAAATAAAAGACCTGTACACTAAAAACTATAAGACACTGATAGAAGAAATTGAAGAAGACACAAATAAATTGCAAGATATTCCATGTTCATGGACTGGGATAATAAATCATGTTAAAATGTCCAAAGCAATCTACAGATTCAATACAATCCCTATCAAACTTCTAATGGCTTACCTCACAGAACTAAAATGAATAATTTTAAAACTTTATGGAACAACAAAAGATTCCACTGGGGGAATCTCACATATGTCTCCAGTTCCTATCTGGATATTCTGTCTTCAGACACTTACCATTTGGAAAGAAACCACACACACAACTTCTAACTTCCACTCTATGAATCTACCTTATCTTTTTAAGGAAACCTACTATGCACCCATTAGAATTGTTTTCCCTCTAGGACCTACTCTCATTTCTGGAAACTCTAAGTTATTCATTAAAGAACACCCTCCATGGGTGTCACTAAGACAGTATACAGTGGCCTTTGTCATTCCTAGATTCACAGGATAGTCCAGGGTTGTAAGGTTGCTTAGATACCCCAAGACTTGGAGACCATTCCAGAGCTGTCATGGACATACTAAGTCTGCTCTTTTTGGAAGTATGAGCTGCACACAATTTTGGTTTTCTTCATGTCCAGCTGGTAACCCATTTGATCACTTACAGACATACACACACTTACACATGCGCACATCACCTCTCAAAGACATGTATAAGAATAGCATAAAAACATGTTTTGTGGAAAATATTTTCCTAAAAACCTACCAAATATGTAAGATCATCTGCATCACAATGAAGTTAGCATTTCATATAATAATTTAGATTATTAACATTGTGCATTTCTCTCACCCCTATCCCCATTCTCAAATTGTACACTCATGATAGAATTAAGAACTAAGCCTTTTCCTGGGTCATTTACTACCTGGTGATTTCTACTTTAGCTGTGAATACACCAAGCTAAAGATTTTTAAATGCCACTGATAAGAGCTTAGATAAGACTTAAAGCTTCTGCTGGTGGCCAGGAAGAGGGGATCGTTTGTGGAGGGAAAGGTATCTTCTTTAGTTAGTTGCTATTATTGTTATCCTTGTTGTTTTTTCATCATGGCTGTCACCATGATTCATTATAAAATCAGTACACTTTCCATTTGGCGTTACGGATAGATTTACTATAAACTTTTATGCAATAATTTACATTCAGTTTAACACTTTATTCTTGTATTTTTTTCCTCTTTATATATTATATATATATATGATTATGCCTAGAAATCTGTATATGGTGTTAACTGAATGAGACTCATGGGATTTACATTCTAATTTTTGGCTTGGTAATAGATAGGAGATGAAGAGGCATTCATTCTCAATCAAGCCAAGACCTTGTATCTGTTTTAAATCGAATTGCCATCAGCAGAGAATTTGTTTATCCAAAGGCAAACCATTGAAGACCAAATGGATTAGACTGGGGTGAATGCCATCTTCACTTGAACACTTCAAGTGAGATTATTCAGGGTTTTCCATTCCAGGTACACTACTAAAAATATTGTGGCAGGAGAAGCAAGAACTCAAAAATTAGACTCTGCTTTTAGAAACTTTGGCAACTAATCATCCCTTCTTTTGAAAAATAAGGTTTTCTCCTACATAAAATGTGTTTTATTGCAATTTGCAAAACAGCCATCCCTTTAAATTAAATCGTTGTTTATCAAGGGAAAGTTAATTGAAAAACATGTTTTTCTAACTAAATGGGAGCCTGCATCATGCAGGCAATAAACATTCTTGCTCCTTCTTCTGAGACTGCCATGGGAATAAAATAGAAAAAGGAGAAAAAAGCCCCACACAGCCCTGAAGTTGTGTCTGGCTTAGGAGCCAAATGGAATTTTGAAGCTTCAACGTTTTCTATTCACTTCTAAATTTAGCACCCACAAATTTCCCTTTTGGCAAATGGTGTTCCCCAAACTCAAGTGCAAGCCATTTTTGAGGAATGCTGTGTCGGTTGCTCCTTGTTAACAGCCATAGCTAATCTGCCCCACTGGACTGTTGGCAAAAGTTTATTTTATAGTTCCTGGATGTCCATTCAGTGTAGGATGAAAGTGAAATGAAGCAGTTGGTCTATAACACCAGTACATGAAATGTGGAATAGAAATATTTCCAAATACAAACAATCTCTGGATCAGGACTCGGAAAGGTGGCATTTGTGTCACAGGCCTATTCCTAAAAAGGTCACAGTTTTTTAATTCTTTACTTCTTCTCTTGGTGATAGGCACAATTTCCTACAGATAGAATTTTACACACCCTCTTTTGTGCTCCCACAGCATTTTTCTGGAACCCTTGAAACACTTGTAGATTATCAAAGCCCTGCCGTATAAGGTTGATTGTTTTTTAAGTATGTCTCATCCACTTTTCAGTGAACTCTTGGTTTTATTAATCTCTAAAACCTCCACAGAGCCTACTATGAACTTAACCTAGAGTTTATGTTCTGGAAATATTTCATAATGAATGAAAATGACTGTTTTCCTCTTTGTCCTACTTATTGATCACCTACAATCTCCCTGGTGTTTAGAGTGGAGAAGGTGGTTCATAGGTAACATCCATTTGCAAATCTATAAACTAGTGCCATCTCTGCACTTGGAGTGAAATGTGGCCAGGAGAAAGGGAAACATTGACATTTTTAAGCATCTCCTTTGTGCCAGGATCATTATCTCATTGAATCTTCTCCCAAATCTTGTAAATATATAATATTACTTCCATTGTTTTAAACGAGGGAACTAACGGGACTTCCCTGGAAGTCCAGTGGTTAAGACTCCACACTTCCACTGCACGGGACACAGGTTTGATTCCTGGTCTGGGAACTAATATCCCACATGCCATGCAGAGCAGGCAAATAAAAAAATAAATAAATAAATAAAAGAGGGAGCTTAAGTTCAAAGGGACAAAATCACTTGCCCCAAACATGCAACTATTTAGATAAGTTAGATAAGGGATTTATGCCTAGATATCTGACTCTAAAGCATATGCTTTATCCACTAAACATAATGTGGAGGTAGAAAAATTGTGTGGGCATTGACAGATAAGCAAAAGCCTGAAAATCAGTCCATTTTAAGAGAAAGTTATATGGAAAAGAATACTTGCTGACTTAGAATCTTCTCTGAATTATTTCCATAACAGTAGAACATTTTTGTAATTTGAATGCTGAAACTGCATTAGAGTGAGAGCCAAACTTTGCACATTTAATTGCTGAAAAACCTGCCTTACCATTTTATGAAGCAATTATTTTTAACTTTTACTCAACAAAATAACATTATCTAGTGGCACCTGATTACTTAGCATGTGTTCAGTAAAAAAGACCTTTTTTTTAACGTTCCAAAAACAATGAAATCAGAGGTTCATAAAAGATCATATAGTATAAGGATACTCCTCAGAAATCCCCTCACCTATATAGCACTGAAGAGGAGCTCTTTTCTCAAGAATTCTAGAGCTTTTACTCAAAGAGATTCTGCTTCTCAGTGTTTGAATTAAGATTATACAAACAATAAATAAATTCTTATATAATCCATTTAAGTGACTACAAATTAGTTCATAGTTGAAATATTTGTACAAAGTATGAGCAAAATGCACTCACCTATACACGTACACACATACAGTCTCTCCATAAAAGACTGGCAGGGAAATTAAACAGATTATTCAAAGGTCACAGAGCAAATGTTAGAGATATAAAACAAGATGGTGGCCAAAACCTCTGTTCATTCTGCCCAGTTTTCTTCAAAATTCAATCTGTATAATAACTTTGATATTAGAATACTTTGTAAGTCATAATATCTCATAATACCCTTGTGAATTAATCAGAGTAAGTTTCATTTTTCATAAACTTGCTGACTAAAGTTCACAGAAGTTTAGTGATTTTGTGGGGGAGAAAAAGTGGAAATGGATAGATAGATGGATAGATAGATCACTCATGCATTCTTCCCCCTCAGCAGGTAAAATTTGACTCTTGAGGGGACAAAAATAATCTTACTTTTTAATCCATAAATTCAGATATATGTACAGTGCCTGAACAGATATATAGTATATCTATGGTATTTCAAGTTTTACCAAAGGATAATTAGGAAAAGATACCTAAAAAGGCTCCTTGGGAGGAGATAATCTTTTAAAAGTTTAAAAAACAGAGAGAGAGAGAGAGATTGGGGCAGGATGTGACACACACACTCAGATGGTTGACTATGGATATTTATTTTGTTTTTTTTTATTCTTTGAGAATACAGTAATTTTTTCCTTAGCTTTTTTTCTGTTTTAAATTAATTTATTTTATTTTTGGCTATGTTGGGTCTTCGTTGCTGCACGTGGGCTTTCTCTAGTTGCATCGAGCGGGGGCTACTCTTCGTTGCGGTGCACGGGCTTCTCATTGCAGTGGCTTCTCTTGTTGCGGAGCACGGGCTCTAGGCACGCGGGCTCAGTAGCTGTGGCTCGCGGGTTCTAGAGCACAGGCTCAGTAGCTGTGATGCACGGGCTTAGTTGCTCTGCGGCATGTGGGATCTTCCTGGACCAGGGCCTGAACCCCTGTCCCCTGCACTGGCAGGCAGATTCTTAACCACTGCGCTACCAGGGAAGCCCTTTTCCTTAGCCTGGATGAAAGGTTGAGGATTAAACTCACCTTGTGCTTGAAGACAGGGAAACGAGTTTCTAGTTGCTATAAATTTATGCTCTGGTCTCAATGGATTACCAAGGTCTATTGTGAAAGAATAATAACAGTATTTGGTTTGAGAAGAGAATTACCTCTTAGGGAAGTAGGAAGGCAAAAGGAGGTCATAAGATGGAAAGAAGAAATAAATGAAAAGCATTACTAAATGGGAGCCTCAGAAGCTCAAGAGCTGAATGGAGAAACTCTGCTCAAAATGGGAGATTTGCAGTCCATTAAGAGCCAAGTGGATCTAATCAAAGAGCACTGTAAGAGATGACATTCAGGAGGCCAGGAGCCAATTGGAGTCGTTTTTCCTGTTTGAAACACAGTATGTTTTATTTGTTTGACATTCTCTTCCTCTTTTCTTTACCTGGTGAAGTATTTCCTATTCTTCAAGAACCAGCTCAAATGTTCCTCCATGAAACATTCCCAGACCCTCACAGTGAACTCCAATTTCTGGTTAATATGTTACCACCCTGTAATATTCGTTTAAAAGAGCATTTATCACATCTCATTACCATCGTTTATGCGCAAAGAGAGTGACCTTTTTAATATGTGAGCTGTTGGATTGTGTGTTGACTACTACATACGTTGCACGTAGTAGATGCGCTCTACCTGGTACCTGAGCAAGTTAAATCAGTTATGGGCAGTGGGAATTATGCTTAGTCCCAAACTCCCTACCTATCCATATGAGTCAGTTTAATTGAGAACTGTTAACTCCACAGTCTTAAAGAAAGAAAATTACCTGTATATTTTTTTGGATAATGCAGACAGCCCAGCAAATAGGGGCACCAACCCCCTACTCCTTCAGGGAGGACACTTACAGTCTGGAAATTCCCCTGCAGAATGAATATAGCTGGTGATAGATACAATATCAGTGCTTTCTCCTGGACTATGTACCGCTGGATCCCTATTTTCAGTTGTATATTTAAAATGAAGAGCTTGGGAATTCAGTTGGATCTCAAAGCGTCATCCTTATGACACTGTCTTATATAATGAAATTAGAGTTTATTTCCTTCTTGTTCCCACTACTCTTGTACGCTATAAGGACATGATTTTCATTGACTTATTTCTTCAAATGTTTTAGGTTACAGGTGGGGGATTAATTATCATTGGCTTTTTGACTGAAAGAGCATTTCTTGTGAAACATGGTTCTAATCTTTATGGACTCATTTGCCTAACTGAGCTTGGTGAAGCAAAATTCAGGACCAAAGGAATTAAAACTTTCTTGCAGTCAGAAATTCTTAGGGATAGAATATTATTATTTGTTTTCCCCCCACAAACTTGATATTTGTTCTATTTTCTTTACCCAAGAATGGAAAATCACAAATGAATTTAAAAAAATTTTCCTAAATACGTAAATGTATAGCCCAAATAGAAGATCCAGTATGAGAAAGGAAATAAGGAATTCAGGTTAATAATCACAGCTGGGGAAGAAGAGAAGGAAATAGAACCAACGTTGAGTACAGGGGTGATCACAAATATATTTGTAAGTTTCTTCCTTTAATGAAGATCTGAGCAAATGTTAGTACTTATTAAAGGTAAGCGATTGGGTCACAGATGTTCCCATACTACTGTCAATTCTTGTCCATGTGTGAAATATTTAACCATAAAAAATAAAGTTTTCAATAAAATAAATTCCCTAGGCAGTGAACTGAGCCTGGTACTGATACTTGTCTATGCAATGGCCATTAAATCATCTTCTTTCTACCTAACAGATCTCTAATTTTCTTCACCCTCCTTTGAGCAACCTCATCCTTTAGGTGGCCTGGGCCTCTCCCCATCTGTAAAAAATGAAACATCATCTTCTTGCTAATAATTGTTTCAGGCAAAGGAATGTAATGCAACTTGGGCCAGTGAGAGGGAAGGGGCACCAGAGGGAGTTCTGGAAACATTTTCTAGATTTGAAATAGAGTCACATGAAGTAAGTTCTCTTCCCTACTTCTGGGCTTTGCTGTCTACGTGGGATTCCTGGAACTGCTGCTGTCACCCTGATACCTGGGGAGCCCAGCCTTGAGTGGTAAGTGAACATGCGGAGAAAGGCAGAAAGATGGGGAATGGAGTAAGTTAGTTAATTACTGAATTAAAAAATCATGTAACTCTTTACACTTTTTGTAATGTGAAATGACAAATATTCTTAAAGCTACTTTTTCATTGAGATGGCTAAAAACTTCCTAATTGATATATACTCGTTTGTTGACTTATTTTTCTATTGGATTGTCTACTTAGGATAAATTCTCAATAGTAATTACTTTTGCTTGCTCTTGAAATATATTCAAAAATTCCTTTCCAATATAATAACTAAAATTCAACAATGTAGGAAAATGCAAAGACTATGAAAAATAATGACCATAATAATAATTTTGTGGGTAACAAGCCATGTTAAAAACTGTTGAGCGGAGCTTGCCTGGTGGCACAGTGGTTGAGAGTCCACCTGCCGATGCAGGGGACATGGGTTCGTGCCCCGGTCCGGGAAGATCCCACATGCCACGGAGCGGCTGGGCCCGCGAGCCATGGCCGCTGAGCCTGCGCATCCGGAGCCTGTGCTCCGCAACGGGAGAGGCCACAACAGTGAGGGGCCCGCGTACCGCAAAAAAAACAAAAAAAAAGTCTCCTTCAAGAAATTTACTTTCTTTTAGGGGAAAAAGAATAAACAGTACTTCTCCCTCACTTTTCTGCAGGTTTCTTATCTCTTTCATATATTCAGTTACAGACGAGGAAATGTCATCTCTCTTTAATTCACACTACGCAAAGCCAGAAATAATAGTGTTTTCTGCTTGAATGCAAAGCAATCATTTATCTGCACATCCCTGAAAGGACTTAATTTGCTCAGCTAGTCATTATTCTGCCTCTGTTAAAGGAACCCGGGCGCACTCTTGGACTTTTAACTCACGTTTCTCCCCCAGTTCACCCACACCCCACCTCTTGCAGCTTCCCCAAGTAAGACCTGGCTGCCAACCTCTCCCCTTCACCTTCTTTAGGTTAATTTTTCTGTGCTCTCGATACCACCAGTGCTTAGTCTCAAACTTCAGGACTCACATTTGCCTAAAATAAATAAGAAGCAGAGGGAACAGGCAACCAGCTTGCTTGCCACCTTTTCTGAGAGCATGACATAATGCTGTCCTATTCAGCAAGTGCTACAACTGGCTGACAGACATTTAAAGAATCTCAGTGGTGAGAGATGAGGAATGTCCCAGCTAGGCCTGGCAGCAGAATCCAAACTCACACACAAGAAGCTTTTTAAAGGCACAGTGGGAAGAATTTTTAATGTTTCCATTCAGAGGGGGATTTAACAGCACATTGACAAACCACCTAGACATTTTGCTGTGCTCAGAGCTAAAATGTGTCTTTTCTTTGTCTTGTAGCCTTATGCTATTCTGCACAGCTCTGAACAGGATCAATACTATTAAACCTCCACTTGTTCTATTGGCATTTCTTAATTTCTAGCCTGATTAAAAAGAGAGAGAAAGAAAGAATTAAGAACTTGAAGTAGCACACTTAAATAAAGTTCTATTATCTAAGAGTGATTGGCAGATACTATCTATTTATAGTTTGGGAGTCTATAAAATTATTCTGTAAAGGTCTTCTCCAAATTAATGCAATATATTAGGTAAATAAAAAACATTGTATTTTAGGACTGAGGGAGATAATGAAGAAATACTCAAGAAGGTGACCAATTAAGACAACGTATTACATACATATGTGCATATAAACATGCATTATGTGTATATATGTACCACAAACAAATGTACGTGTTACTATGCATATGTAAGCACCATATGGATGTAAAATTACATACCATTCCCATTTATCTCACTTCTGTGTCTCAGACTCTTCTGTAAAATAGAATTGGCAAGTCTCCAGTGTTTCTTTATAACTTTATAATGAATCTCCAAGCTTTGAAGATCTTAAGTTCTTAAGAACTTAAGATTTTAAGTTCCACAGACATTTTAAGTTCCACAGACATCAAGGGAAGAAGCTGATATGGGCTGGCATAGTTACAAAAATCTTTATGGAGGAAGAACTCAAACAGAATATTGAAGGGTAAATAGAATGTGTTAGTGACAGTAGAATAGGTGGAAGTAGACTTTTATGAGATTAAGCTTTCAGAAATGTTATCTATCCAGTAGTGACAAATATACAATTAAAACTTTCAGTGGTTAATGGAGTTGGGAGAGCAAGTGACCAAGCCCTGGTAAAGAAGGGGACCTGCTCTCCTCCCTTTGTCACAGAAAGTAGGGCATATCAGTATTTCCTTGAGATAGGATCCTAAATCTTAAATTGTTCCAAGGAATAAGTTATAATCACAAATTTGTGCACCAGGTAGAGATACCTGGCAAATGAGAATTATTTTTCAGCGGATGCTTTGGCTCTGGGTCAGGGAATTAGGCTTGGTAAGAGTTCACCAGGTTTTGTATCCAAGAGTTGCTCTAGAAACTTCAGGGATCATGAAGACAACTCCTTTCCCCCCACCCCAGCTTTATATCACTTTTATATCACTGATATATAACATTGTGTGAGTTTAAGGTGTACAACATGTCAGTTTGATTACTTATATATCACAAAATGATTACCACCATAGTGTTAGCTTACATCTCCAGCATGTGACATGATTACCATATCTCTTTTTTTGTGGGAAGAATATTTAAGGTGTACTCTCCGAGCAGCTTTCAAGTATATAACACAGTATTATTAACTACAATTGCCATGCTGTACATTAGATCCCCAGAACTTATTTGTCTTATAACTGGAAGTTTGTACCCTTTCCCCAACACTTCCCCCCCACACACCCCTAGCCCCTGGTAACCACCATTCTACTTGATGTTTTTGAAGTAGTCTTTATTGGATGTCTCCAAATTCAATGAATCTCTGTAGTAAGTAGTTGCTCTCTTTGTTCTATGTTTCATCAAATCATCTCAGTTCAGAACCATGTGAAGATTTACCTTAGAAGAAATAATCAGGAAAAAAAAGATTGGTGGTCATTGGATATATAACCTAAGAATAATCTTCATGATACATTTTTAAGCGAAAAAGAGCAGGTTACAGAAGACAGAGTACTTTATGATTGTGCATAGACACAGTATATCCCACAAACTACCAATGTGAACTTGAAATTTATCTTTGGTAAGATTACAAAGGGAAAGTTAGTAACAGTATAGCATAAGGTTTCCCAGAAGTAGGAAATGGTGATAATGTAGGGCCAATATGGGATGAATTCATTGTACCAGCTAAATATATACTGTTTTCTTAAAATTATTAATTTTGTAGATATGGAGTTTTACAAACAATTATCAGAAACAAAATAGAAACATACAAAGAATATTGGGTCTAATTAGGAATCTGGGTTGTATGAGCGTTTGGGCTATTAACCAAGCAGGTGTTATGTCTGGAAGCAAAACCTTGGGCCAGACTTTAGGCCCAAACATTATCGAATGATCAAAGATGTTCTAGCCAGGAAGTAAAAATAGGTCTGATTGAAATGAATAAATGTATTCCTAGAGAAAAATGCAAGAGTAGAGGTTAAGGCTAATGGGAGCAGAGTGGAGGTAAAGAAGTGAGGCTGGCCAAGCACAGGGCTGCTGAAAGAATTCTTCCAGAAAGCCTGTCATTGCTTCTGCTCATTCCTGAATATTCAATGTGCAAATAGTTTAAAAGCTCTGACCATGGCTGCTGGCAAAGGAATGATATAATCTATCCAAAATTTAATAAGCATTTCATGCTATACTTGAGACAGGATGGAGAAGTAAGGGCTGCATGAAAATTCATATAGATGAATCCATAATTAACTGAGTGAACATATCCAGGAAGTGACTACAGAATCTTCACATCAACTTGAAGGAAGCTTCCCTAGCGGGATACCTAGTGATCTATGCGTGCTTCTTCCCCTTTTAACATTTTTAGTAACAACTTGAATGGAGCTATTAGAACTGAGGAACTAAAATACAAAAGTGAACTATAGTGACAGGCAAAATGAAATATGTTTAAGATATTACAGAAATATTTAAGATTCTATACTAGGAGAAATCAGGAAGATCTAAATGGCAGAAGGTATGTGTTATATTCATAGACTACAATATTCAATTTCATGAAGATAACATTTCTATCTAAATTCATGTATAGACTCAATATAATCCCAATCAAAATGCCAGAAAAATGTCTTTTTTTCTGGTGTTTTTTTCTAGAAATTGAAAGTGTTTCTAAAATATGTGTGGAAATGCAAAGTATCAAAATAACATAAATAATTCTGATGTAACATATAAAATAGGACTTCCCTGGCGATCCAGTGGTTAAGACTCTGTGCTTCCACTTCAGGGGGTGTGGGTTCGATCCCTGGATGGGGTATTAAGATCCCACATGCTGCACAGCCAAAACATTTTAAAAAATACAATAAAATGGCTCACATCAAAATATAACTTATAACAAGCCTTATACTAAACTTAATATAACACAAGCATTATCTGTACTAAAAACAAGACTTACACACACACACACACACACACACACACACACACACACATCTATTAATAAAATAACTGTAAAATGTGGGGGCGGGAGAGACAGATGGTATTTCCCCACATGGCGCTGGTTCAGTTGAATATCCATGTTTTTAAAATACATGAATATTGACCACTACCTCACACCATACCCAAAATTCAACTCCAGAAGAACTGTAGATCTAAAAGCAAACAGTAAAACAATAAGAAAAAATGCTTCTAGAAAATAGCATAGAAGAAAAGTTCACATCCTTGGAATAGTCAGTTTTCTTTAAGCAGATTTCTTAAATACTAACCATAAAATATTAATAAATTAGTCTTTGTTAAAATTAAAATCTATGGTTCATCAAAAGATATTATTAAGGGTGAGAAAAATCAATTGAAAGACTGGAAAAATATTTGCAATACACGTGTACTAGTTGTATTGACATATAGAAAACTCCTGCAAATGAATAACTAAAGGACATAAAACTCATTTACGAAATGGACAAAACACTAAACAGTCACTTTAGAAAACAGGATATACAGCTGCCCAGTAAGTACATGGAAACGTCTTCAAATCTGTAGTTATTAGGAAAGTGCAAATTAAAGCCACAATAAGCTATCACAACCCGCCCACTAGAATGGCTTAGATTAAAAAAAAATAAATAAATAAGGAAAAGAACACCAACTCTTAACAGGGATGTAAAGTAAGTAGAGTTCTCATACACTTTTTCTGTGAATGTAAATGGATACAACCATCTTGAATATCTTTAATGTGTTTGCTAAATCTGAATATGTTATGCCCCAAGACTTAGTCATTCTAATCTTAATGTATAAACTCAATACAATGAGTGCATCTATGCACCAAAAGTTACGTATGAGAATATGAATAGCAGCTACATTCATGATACCCAAACTTGGAGAACAAATTGTGAAATATTCACTCAATGAAATATTATACATAAATGTAAAACAAAGAATTGCTGCATGCAAAGGCAAGTAGACATAATACTGAGAAAATGAAACTAGACATAAGGAAGTACATATTATATAACTCATCTATATAAACTTCAAGCACTAGCAAATCTAATCTGATGGTAGAAGCCAGTATAGTGCTTCTATGGGGGTGGTATTAAGTGGGAGGGGCCATAAGGGAGGCATCTAGGTATAGGTAATGTTATAAATCTTAGGTTAAATGGTGGTGACATGAAAGTATACAGCTCTAAAAATTCATCCAGTTGTAACACTTAAGATTTATGCATTTTATTATTTGTATGTTATACTTCAATATAAGAAAACTAAGAAAAATATTCTTAAAGCATTAAAAAATTGAATCCATGTATATATAGAAATGTAGGAGCTTAATCAAGAGAGCTTTATACTTCAATGCAAGGTTGGCTTGTTTTGAAAATCCATCAATGTTATTCACTACATTAACAGATGAAAAGGAGAAAATATAATCTCAGTATATATGGAAAAATGATTTGATATACCTCAAACCTATTCATGATTTAAAAAGACAGACATGAAGCTAGGAATGGATGAGAACTTTCTTAACTGCTTAATTTATAGAGTGTATTCATTTCTTAAAAAACTGCAGCAAACATCATTTCCTGAAACTGGAAACAAAACAAAGATGTTTGTTATCAGCACTTCTATTCAACAGTGTATAGTACATCCTCGCTAGCACAGAAAACACAAGGGGAAAAAAAAAAAGTATACTGATTGGAAGAGAAAAAGTAAAACTGAGAATAATCATAGACAACAGATTGTAGGTACTTTTAAGTTTTCTATTTATACAGAAAAAAATTAGAATTACAAAATTATGAATATTAATGCATAAAATAAATGATATTTTCTATAGCCACAACCAGAAAACTTTGTAAACTACCATTTAAAATAACATCAAAAAACTTTGCATAACTATGAATGAATAAATATTTTTTGAAATGAGTAAAAATGCTTCACACAGAAAACTGCAAAAAATATTACAAGAATTTTTTTTTTAAAGTTAATAAAGGAATAGTCTATGTTCAGGATTGTAAAAGTGTCATTTCTCTCAAAATGTTTTATATGTTTGTTGCTAACCCAATCAATATTCCAGTGGAGGTTTTTTGAAGTTGGCAAATTGAGTCAAAGTTTATGTAAAACTTCAAAGGGACAAGTATATTTAAGATTATCTCAAAGAATAAATGTGAAAGAATTATATTCCCAGTTGTTAAGTCTTATAAAACTCACGATGAATTTGAGTATGTAGTATTTATGTAAGTGTAGACAAAAATACAGTGGAACTAAAGAGAGTCCAGAAACGGACTCACCCATATATGAATACTTAGTTTATAAAAATGACACTGAAGGGGCCTCCCTGGTGGCGCAGTGGTTGAAAGTCCGCCTGCCGATGCAGGGGACACGGGTTCGTGCTCCGGTCCGGGAAGATCCCACATGCCGCGGAGCGGCTGGGCCCGTGAGCCATGGCCGCTGAGCCTGCGCGTCCCGCGTACCGCAAAAAAAAAAAAAAAGTAGCGTTAATGTAGTTGTACAGCCTAATAATATTCCATAGAAAGCCAACATAACCAAAATCTCTGCAGACTGTGGTGTGACCAAAAATGGGAATTAATGTACCCATTAGGCAAGACTGTGAATGTGTATTTCTTTCCACATAATGTGTATTTCTTTCCACATTATTGATGGGGATTGAGAATAATGCATTCCCCAGACCAGTAATCACAGACCAAATGACAAATATTTTGTAGATCCCTTTCAGTAAAAACACCACATCTACCGGAGCAGTCACACTTGAGACTGAGGTTACTCAACGTTTTTGGTAGTTTACAATGATCTGCCACAATTTATCTGGTTTTCATAGGAGCCAAACAGGTAAATTGAATAGGGAATAATGAGGACTCCAAAATCTGTGTCCTTTAAGTCTTTGTTTGTAGAACTAACCTCTTCAGTTATTCCCAGGATATATTGCTTCTGCTTTACTATATTGGATAGAAACCAAGGGGGAGGGAGCAGTTTTAGAGACTTTCACCTGACCCCTTCTACTATAATGGTTTTTACTAAACAGGTCAAAAAACCTAAAGCAAGTGAGGGAGCAATCTATACCGAATTTGGGGACAAAGCACTCCCAGGTACCTCAAAATAAAGACCTTGACTTTTGAATATGTTTGGAGTGTTTAAGAAATGCAAAGTGTCCGGTTTGTCTGAGTGAGCAAGGGGAGGGTGATAGTGAAGACTGAAGATTTTATTACACATCTCACAGAAACTGATAGGTTATGCAGATTAAAGAACTCATTAAGAAAGGTAAAGATTAGAAAAACAATAAACTTGATCTATTATTCACATATATTCTCTTATATTGAACAATTGGTGAATACACATTAATTTAAGGCAAATATAGAACATTCATGCAAGCTGATGACCATAAAGCAAACTTGCTTTATTATAAAACTATCATGGAGCTCACATTCTATGAAATTAAGTTAGAAATATAAACATTGAAGACAAATTCATCAACCAAAAAAGTACAGTTGGAACTTTAAAAAAAATGTTAAGTAACTAATGAATCAATTAATATATCATTAAGATTAAAGAGTGCTTAGAAGTGAATGGTAATTAAAAGGCTATATAGTGAAACCCATGAGAAACAATTAAAGCAGTAATGTAAAGGAGAAATGTAAGTTTTAAATCATTAGATTTTGGGGGAAAAAGGCTAAATATTAATGAGTTATGTATTGAAGATAAATAAACTGAAAAAAGAACAGTAGAATAAACCCCAATGTCATAAAGGTAAGAAGAGAAAGTAATGAATTAAAGAACTAATCTACACTTAAGAAGATAAACAAGTCAAGAGCGATTTCTTGAGAAAAACTAATCAATTGACAAATCTGAAAATATACATAAAGAAAAAATCAGATGTGGCAAATAGTTTGTTACATTGTCTCTGATAAAGGAGTAAGTCCTCAAAGCAAAAATAGTTAGCTTTAAGAACTGTGTACACAAAAGCATTCTCCATGTTCTAATTGTTCATCCCTTTTATGGACATTAACTGGGTCTCTTAAACATACACATTAAATTTTTCTAATGGGCTGATTCATTATTAATAAACAAACCAGAAATGTGCATAAAAATATGCAAAACACCTATCAGTTTACAAATTTAGATCTAAATTTTCAGCAATTGAACACGTATACAAAGTGTAAATGTATAACTTACAACCAATAGAAAAATTTAGAAGACAAAATTCCTTAAACAACAGCTCATTTTTTTTTAATCTTATTCAATTTTAGACGATCTTGGGAGAGCATCTAATTGCTTTTCTCAGACCAAGAATAAAACTTGCAGTCTTGTTTAACACATTTACTGTTATTCAAGTTCAAAATTGCAAGCCCCATTGTCCATAAAAAAAGCATACTTCCTTCACCAGTAAAATTTCATTATCTATTATTTGGGACAGGAAGCAGTTTACACTAAAATTTTAAATTAAATAAACAGTGAATTTACCATGTCTCAATATATAAACCAAATCTTTCTCATGTATTGCTCTCCAGATACAGCAATGGCAATGATAATAACTCCTTATATTTCTCTTGCACAGTAGAGTTCATAAAACATTTTACAAACCTTGTTTCATAAAACTCATCTAGTCCAATGTATTTAATTTAATCTTCATCAAGGGGAAAGAAAATATTAGGAATTCTGTTAAAATCTTACTATGGTCTCCACCTAGGCCACCCTCATGATTGATAAGGTCCATCAAAATAAGTAGCCAAATCTCAAGTCTCCCCCATTTCTCACTTTATATCCAGAAATTCCTCTTTTCTCTTTTCCCCTTCTCTCGGGGTTCTTTATTTGTGGACTCTAATCATCATTCTACTCTCCCCCCTTTTCTTTCCCTCTCATTTGTGCACTACCCCCAGGGCTTGGAGGTACTCCAAGCACAGTGAAACCATGAAGAGCTCACCACCATCATCCCAGTTTAACACTCTTATTCACCACCACTGCCGTCCCCTCCCCTACTCCCCTTCCCCGTCTCTTCTCATTTTCTAACTCCCCTCCCCTCCCTCCTTTCTGCTCACTATTCAGCTTTAGTTCTAAGACAAAATAAACCTTGGCATTGGTCATCAGCAACCCTTCTTTCCCTGTCCTCCCTGCTTTACCACCGTTTCTCCTCTACCCCAACCTTTCCCAGTGCTTAGAGGCTTGTGAGAGGAGATTAAACTAATCCCATCCACCGACAAGCTCACTAAGCAGTTCCTGAGTAAAGTCCAAAATTCCTGCCAAGCAATAGAGCTGGGGGAAAAATTAATGTAACAATCAGCACATTATAGCGATAGCTTTTCCGTGAAAATTCTTTCTCATTTAATAATCCCATATAAAGTCAGGAAAAAATATGAAGCATGGAGGGGAATATAGGGACAATTAATTTTTTTTCTTATTAAACATATATTAAGCAACTAAGTATGTTGGCACCATGGTACTTTTTTTTTTAAGTAATTTAACCTACCTTTTTCTTCACAAAATGGGAATGAGTGTGTAAATAGCCAACATTTAAGTGGTTTTGGATTGGTTCATTTGCTAATTAATACTTAAGAAAGTAGAATTAGAAAGACTGGGCAGGAGTAAGGCAATTTCAGAGCGTGGTGCCTGCAGCATATTGATGCCTCTGTTCCTGGCTCCAGTCCTGAGAGACAAGGAAAGCCACAGTCATCCCTCCATCTTTAAAAGGAGATAGGCCACTCCTACTACCTTCTTCCAGTACCTTGGTTCGCTCACCCAGTATACATAGGTTTCTCTAGAATACAAGCCTAAAAATATAATCTGATAGGTAATATTTCAATCAGCATCTTGAATACCTGCAGATTTTTACTTGTTTTCAAGGAACTAATTTGAAATAAATTTGCGTCTCAAAAGCTGAGGTAGGCAGAGGCAGTCATTGCCAGTGTCTGTGTAGGGGGTAAGAAATTTCTATTCAAGCAAGGGTGAATGCAATTGGTAATGTTTAAAAAAAAAAAAAAGTGGGAGGAGTTCAAGGGGAAAGTTTAGCCTCAAGGGTAAATCTATGATTTATATTCTTGGCATTCATTATGCCAAAGAATTCCATGTTTAAACGAAATGGAAAGGGTTTTTGAAAAAATAAAAGAAATAAACAAAAAGAGCTCTAAAGACACAACTGAAAGGCTGAAACCACATTGAGGGCAACAACCAAGAGAAGTGTTAAACATTATCTTCTAGAACAAGGAAAGTCCTAACCAACTCCTCTAGTATTTAAGAAAAGGTACTTCTAAATGAGTCCCCCAAAAGTGAATTGTATTCAGAAAGGCATTTAAACCACAGTTATGCAATGTCAGACTCCCCAAAGCAATAGATCTTTTCCAAATACCTTCATGGTTTCCTGAGAAACTTTAGAAAGAAAGAAAGCACTGAATTTGGTATTCACTTTATTTTATATATATATATATATATATATGTATGTATATATATCTATGTATATATGTGTATATATAAAATAATAATATATTATGTATATAAAATAAAGTGAAATATATATATATATATATACACAATAACAGCCATTGTGAATTCTTGATGCCTTTTGGCTATTGATAGGAACCAAAAAAAAAAAAAAAAAAACCTTCATCATTTCACCAAGTGTTTACTGGACACTTATTCTTGGAAAATCACTATGTTTGACAAAAGGTTCCTGAATCCAAGAAGTACGGCTTTGGAAATATTTTTGTATTATAATTGTTTTTATAGTTACCTTTCTTAAGTTTAAATATATACATATTAACTCCTACTTCGAATTGAGATTGTATAGGGGTAAATGATATCATACTACATGGATTATTTCAGGCATATTTCATGTGATAAACACATGGGAGAAACAATCTAGTCTGTATTTCCTTGTGTAATATTTTCATTAATATTCCAGTTGTGAAATTTGAACTATTATCAACCACATAAATTTGCCTAAAACAATACAATACAATATGCTTTCTTTCACATGCTGTGCCGTCATTGATTCTCACACTTTCTGGAGTAGGAAGAGCATGTAATAATTGCTGATGAGAACACTGATGGACACAATGTTTCTTTTTCTATGGTATGATAACAACCTACTGAGTAGGGGCTCAAAATCAGTTTGTCTTACTTCTGTCTCATCTTCTTAATACATAGAGCTGGCTGTAATCCCACTGATAACTCATTCTTAGCAGACTGTTGTCAGCAGCTTCACTTTGCATGCTACCCAAGAAGGAACAAGAGAGATATCAGGGAACTGCACGCACTCACTTGTATCCTTTATTTCCAATTAATGCTGCTGGTTTAATCACCCTCCCTCCCTCCTTTCCTTTCATTCACAAATATTTATTTTGAGCTTAAAAAAGGAGTCAGACTGGAGATACAGCAATGAACACAACAAAGTTCCTCCCTAATAGAATGTATAAAATTGGACAATAAGGCAATAAACTTATAAATGTATAATGTAGTAGTGACAAATATTATGGAGATAAATTAACAGAAAGGAATAAGGGAGTGCTAGGATGATGCCATGTTAGAGTGGTTAGGAAATGCCCCTCTGCTCAGGTAACATTTGAGCAGAGATTCAATGGAAGTGAGGGAAGGAGTCATGCTTGTCCAGAGCAGATATCTGGACAAGACAATTTTAGACGGATGGAATAGCAAGTACATGCCAAGGAAGACGAGGAGGCTAGCGTGACTACAGAGGGGTCTTAGAGGCAGAGCAGGGGCGTGCGGGAGGTGACAGGGCTCAAGTGCAGAAGGACAGCGGAGGGAAAGATCATAAATGGCTCCTCAAATGAGATGAGGAGCCACTGGAGGTTTGTGAAAAAAGGAGAGACATGATTTGATTTCTACTTTTCACAGATCACTAGGGCTGCTGGCTAGAAAATAGCATAAAGGGCAAGTTGGAAGCCTATCAAGTGGTTACTGTAATACAAAGCACAGATGAGAGATAATGGTGACTTGAACCAGGACAGTCGTGGTAGAGATGGAGAGAAGTGGTTTGATTTTGGATATATATTAAGTTAAACTATTTGAAATTGATGTTTTTAGAGGTAAAAAATGGTCCAGATTGGCAATTTTATACGGGTATACGTAATATTTGAAGGTCATGCCAAAGGTATCTTGCTATGAATCAGAACTACTGTGTGTGGAAAAAAAAAAGTACATCGAAGCTAATTGCAAGGTTTTTTGAGCTGAACTCAAATAGAAGAATCCTTAACTAAGATGGGGAGGACTGCCAGAGGGTAAGTTTTAGAGGCCAATCAGTATCTTCTCTTTAATATGTTAAGTTTAAGATGCTTATTAGTCATTCAAGTAAAGATATCAAGGGCTTCCCTGGTGGCGCAGTGGTTGAGAGTCCACCTGCCGATGCAGGGGACACGGGTTCATGCCCCGGTCCGGGAAGATCCCACATGCCATGGAGCAGCTGGGCCCGTGAGCCATGGCCGCTGAGCCTGCGCATCCGGAGCCTGTGCTCTGCAACAGGAGAGGCCACAACGGTGAGAGGCCCGCGTACTGCAAAAAAACCAAAAAAACACAAGATATCAAGTAAGCAGCTGGATGTGTTTTGGAGCTTGGCAAAAGGTTCAAATTGGAGATACAAACTAAAGAGTAGCCCCTATGAAGAGTCGTCTCAAAGCCATATGTCTTAGTCCATTTGGGTTGCTATAACAGAATATCATAGCCTGGGTGGCTTATAACAACAGAAACTTATTTCTCACTGTTCTGGAGGCTGGAAAGTGTAAGATCAAGCAAGGTCCTGCCAGATTTGGTGGCTGTGAGGGCTTACTTCCTGGTTCATAGTTGGCTGTCTTCTTGCTGTGTCTTCACATGGTTCAAGGGGGAAGGGAGCTCTGTGGGAATTCTTTTAAATGGGGATGGATCTCAATTATGAGGGTTCTACTCTCATGACCTGATCACCTTCCAAAAGCACCACCTGCAAATATCATTACACTGGGGATTAGGTTTCAACATGTGAAGTTGGGTGGAGGGGGACACAAATATCCAGTGTATAGCATTCCACCTCTTGCTTTCCCAAATTCACATCCTTCTCACAGGCAAAATACCTTCATTCCACTGAATAGCCCCAAACATCTTAACTTGTCCCAGCATCAACTTTAAAGTCTAAATCCAAAGTCTCATCTATGTATCTAGATCAGATATGGGAGAGACTCAAGGTACAATTCATCCTGAGACGAATTCCCCTCCAGTTGTGAACCTGTAAAAACAAACGAATTATGTTGTTTTAAAAAATACAATGGTGGAACATGTATAGAATAGACATTCCCATCCCACAAGGGAAAAAGGAGAAAGGAGTGACAGGTCCCAAGTAAGTCCAAAACCTAGCAGGGCAAATTTCATTAGACCTTAAGGCTGGAGATAATTCTCTTTGGCCTGGATGTTCACTGGGAAGGCTCTTTAGTAGGCTCTCAGCCAGGCCTGCCCTTAGTGTTCTCCCCAGGTTGGGTTGCAAGGCTCCTAGCAGCTCTCCTTTGAAATCTAGGGAGAGGCATCCATGTCCCTGGGCCCTTACACACAGAGCACCAGTAGAGAGGTATTGTGGGGATGCTGCCAAAATTTGTTGCCTGCACCCTCCAGCAGGCAATCACTCCAGTCAACCCAGGTGTCTCTCTAGGGCCCAACTGAACTATACTTAGCTCCTGGGGTAGCTGAGGAACTCCAAGGATAATGGCATGGGCACTGGAGTGTGAGAAGCAGAGCCTGTGATGTAAGACTAGACAGCCTGGGATGAAATCACCTACATACCTAGTGTACATAGTGAAGATTAGCATTGTGACAAATAAGTTACAGGACTCTGAATTCCAATCCATCTGTGCCACGTACTATGTCTCTGTGCTTAGAAATGTCATTTAATATAGTCCCATGCCTCAGTTTCCACATCTGTAAGATGGGGATAATGATATTAGTGCTCACATCATAATGTTGGTGTGAGACTTAAAAGAGTTAATGCATTTAAAGTATTTAGAACAGTGCCTGGCATACAGTAAGTGCTATATTAAGTATTAGTTATTCTTTCCCCGTCTTCTAACAGATGGAGAAGGTTGTGTTGGGAGGTTTAAAGCCAATGCTAAGTTAAAGTGAAAACCTGTAAGCAATCTCACCTTCGATGCTAACATATTAGCATTTCTTCAGGGGAAAAATCATGATTCTCAGTTCATCTTCATAGTTCTTACAATCAGAAGAATCAATAGCAATATGATAGATTTGTATCTAAGCTTTGGGAGCTGTGTTTGTCTATTTTACAGTAAAGCTAGGAGATAACTTATCATGGAATGTTCACCAGATGCCAATTTAAACTGGAAACTCATTTACCCTTCCAAAGATGAAGTAATTAACATTTATTAAGCTTCTGCTGTATACAAGAAATTGTAGTAAAGAGGTAGTGTTAAGAACACAAATATCAATTCCACTCTAGCAGTACTGAGAAAGAGCTTTGGAGTTGGGCAGAATTGTAGCTGAGTTCTGTCACCACTGTTTGCTTTGGGGAAAGACTACTCAACATGCCTGAGCCTCAGATTCTTCATCTGTAACATAGAAATAATAATGATCTAACTCATAATGTAGTTGCTTTATTAAATAAAGTTTGCCTTTAATTGGTTGGGAAAGAAAACCCAACAAAGGTAAAATACTTCAAAGACAACTTGTAATAAATACAATGATTAATGAAGACCAAAAAATGTGTACCACAGGAGTACAGAAGAGAAAGAAATCTTTTTCCAGAAAGGTTTCAAAGAGAAGGTGGCCTTCATTTAGCAAATAAACATGAGAATGTGTATTTCATTATATCAGAGACAGTGGCAACAATGAGGGAAAACTCACAGAATGTATAATGGTAAAATATATATTTTGACCAGAGTGAAAAATACTTGAGGGTGAGAGGATAAGGAGAAATAATACGGGAAACTGGTTGATTGGAAATAAATTTAAAGGGTATTGATAATTCTGATATCCTGATGAAGATTTTGAACTTCATACCTATATTAGAGTTCTCCAAAGGAATAGTACCAGTAGGAGGTATATATATACAGAAAGAGAGAGAGAGAGAGAGAGAGAGAGAGAGACTTACTCTAAAGAATTGTCTCATGGAAAACAATATGAAGGCTGGCGAGTCCCATCTGCAGGATGACTGGGCAAGCTGGAGATCCAGGAGAGACAATGGTGTAGTTCCAGTCTGAGCCCAAAAGCTCAGAGAACCAAGAAGGTCTATGCAGTGTAGTTCTAGTCCAAAGGCTGGCAGACTCAAGACCCAGGAAGAGTCAAAGTTTCACTTTGAATCTGAAAGCAGGAAAAAGTCAATGACCCACTTTAAGATAGTCAAGGCAGAAGGAATGCTCTCTTGCTGGGGGTGGGGTGATGGGTCAGCTTTGTTGTTCTTCAGGCTTTTACCTGATTGGTTGAAGGAGGACAATCTGCTTTACTCAGTCTACTGATTTGAATGCCAATCTCATCCAAAGATACTCTCACAGAAACACCTAGAATGATATTTGACCAAATATCTATGTAACCCCATGACCCAGTTAAATTGACATAGAAAATGAGCCATCACAATACCTTTGTCATTTGGAAGTCATTGAAAGCTTGGAAGCAGGGAAGTACATCATGAAGAAAACAATGCATTAGGAAGAAAATCATGAGTGGATTTCTGTGTAATGAGGTAGAGGGAGAAAATACTATGTAGAAGCCTAAAATCAGGTAATAATAACATCAATCCACATGGAAAGAGGAAAAGATTAGAAAGAAAGTGGAAAGAAAAAGTATGTTGTGCCATTTGCTTATATATATATATAAAGCCATATATATATGGCTTTGACATTCCATGAGTCTCCAGGTTTCTAGTCTGTGGTGTGATCCAATAAATTCCTATGATTAGAGACAACAGGCAAGGAATCCACATAAAGAATATACTTTCCGTGGGCTTCCCTGGTGGCGCAGTGGTTGAGAGTCCGCCTGTCAATGCAGGGGACACGGGTTCGTGCCCCAGTCCAGGAAGATCCCACATGCCACGGAGCAGCTGGGCCCGTGAGCCATGGCTGCTGAGCCTGTGCGTCTGGAGCCTGTGCTCCACAACGGGAGAGGCCAAAACAGTGAGAGGTCCGCGTACCACAAAAAAAAAAAAAAAAAAAAGAATATACTTTCCACAGTTAATTTTAGTTGACTATCCAACAGCCATTTCCCCTATTTTTTTGGTTGAAAGAACTTATTCATTTAATAAATATTGACTGCCTCTGTGGACAGTGTTCAGGTGTCCAGAGGCCAGGTAAAGAACCACCTGGAAACTGGACCCCTCTCCAGCCCCAGGGTATTGATTTTAATTAGTCTCGGTCAGTCCTGGTAATTCCATTCTTCTTGACATTTAATGGTTGAGAAACAGATATAAGATGCAATTTTAGCCAATGAAATGTGAGAGGTAATTTTCCAGGAGTGTTTTGGTAAGGTTTTTAATCTTTTTTTCAGCCTTAAATGATGCAAAGTAGGGCTAACCAGAGGGGGAATTTAATTAATTTAACTATATTAAAATTATGAACTTCTATTATTAATAATGTTCATAAGATACCATTAAAAGATGGGAAAAAATAGTCCACAGAAATGGAGAAGACATTTAAAATTATATCTTAAGCAAATGGCAAATTTCAGAGTATACAAAGAAGTCCTACTGATTAAAAGGAAAAGACAACCCAGCAGAAAAAAAAAAGACAAAAGTTTTGAATGCACACTTCACAACATGATATAGATATAATTATAAAACAATAGAAATATGTCTCCATATAAAACAATCAACAAAATATTTGTATGTACAAAATTTGTATATATAAAATCTTTTATATACATATAGTATCTATAGAAACTTTATAAAATCTACATATATGTATACATGTGAAATATTTTGTCTGTGTTTATATTATGTTGAATATTATATATTATATGAAAAAGTGTTCAGCCTCACTGGTCATCAGGAAAGTGCATAATAGAACCATGATGCAGTACTAACATATATCTACTAGAGAGTTAAAATTTAAAAAAAGAAACTACTAAGTGGTGAAAAGAATGTAGAACAACTAGAATTCTTATAAACAGTTAATGGGAATATACATTAGCAAAACTATTGAGTCTTTCTGCTGTAGCTACTAAAACTTGACATACATAAACCTTATCTAGCAATTTTACTCTAAAGTGTAATATTCATTTCTTCATCAAAGAAAAGCAGTTATTTGTTCATCAAAAAACATGTTCTAAAACTTTGTTCCTGAAGGGTCTGGACCGTTAGTAATCTTGCCTGAATTGGGTTATTGTAGTTTTCTGTTGACTTTTATCACGTGATGTGATATCACGTGATTTGATATTGTTAACAAATGCCCTAAGAAATATCCTATATTCCAGACATATTCTTTCTTACCTCCATTGTGGAGTAGCAGTCTAATTTTCTCCTGGTAATCAGTATCAATCATCCAAAGTAGGCCCTGTAGCAGGACAAAAGTTGTTTCTCAAAAGAAGAAGCTATCCATAGAGAATGGCAGGGCTTTGTTCCAAAATCCTGAGTCACCACTGTAATTGACTTCTAGTGGCCTGCCTAAGACTCAAACAGCATCCCTACCTGACACTGTCACTTCAAGCACCAGTAGATCTGCTGGATCGTATGACACAAGTGGAAGAGCAGCTTGCACAGCAGACTACACCTGTTTCAGAGCCTTCTTGCTCTGGGATCCATTCAAAACAGATAGCTTTTTGGATCATTCAATAAGTGGGCTGGAGTAACATATGTAAACGAGGAATATGTTGTCTCCAAAATCCAAAGACGTCTACTAGGCATTGTGCCTCTCTTTTTGGTTGCAGAAGGGACCAGATGCAGCAACTTATCATTTGTCTTAGAAGAGATATCTCCACATGTCCCACACAACTGGGTTCCCAGAAACTTTGCTGAGGTAGAGGTCGATGAATTTTGTCAGATTTATTTCCCACCTTTTGACGTACAAGTTTCTTACCAATAAGTCTAGAGTTGTTGCTACTTCTTGCTCATGTAATGGACCAGAGTGGTTGCTACTTCTTGCTAATGTAATGGACCAGTGTGATTGATGGCTGTCTTATGGAAAGGAAAGGCAACTAAGATCCCTGTGAACTAAATTATGACATAGGACTGGAGAATTGATATACCCTGAGGTAGGATGGTAAAGGTGTGCTGCTGGCCTCCTCAGCTGAGATCAAGCAGCTTCTGGTGGTATTTACTAATAGGTATGGAGAAAAAAATTTTCCATATTAATAGTTGCATGTGAGAGGATGTGTTAGTTTGATCAAGCAATGAAACCAATTTTGGTGCAGCAGCTACAATTGGAGTCACCAGCTGGTTAAGTTTATAATAATCCACTGTCATCCTCCAAGATCCACCTGTTTTCTGCACAAGTCAGAAAGGCAAGTTGAATGGGGATGTTATGGAAATCACCTTCAAGTCCTTGATGATGGTACTAATCTTTACCATCTCTGCAGGAGTGCAGCTTTGTTTTTAGTTCACTATTTTCCTAGGTAGAAGTAGTTCCAGTAGCTTCCACTTGATCTTTCTCACCATAATAGTCCTCACTCAATGAGTCAAGGAACTAATGTGCAGATCCTGCCAGTTGCTAAGTATGTCTAGTCCACTTATGAATTCCAGTACTGGGAAAATAACCATAGAATCAGTTTGGGGACCTACTGTTTGACAAACCTGAACTAAAATTTCATTAATCATCTGATTCCATAAGTCCTACCCTGACTAGTGGACCACAGCAATATTTTGGGTCTCCTTGAATTAGTGTCAGTTCAGAACCAGTGTACAATAATGGCTAATTATTTCCTTTTCCCTATGTATAGTCACCCTGGTAAAAGGCCGTAGGTACCTTCAGGGAAGGCTAGGAGAAAGATTAACAGTACAAATTTTTGACAGCGTGGTAGGGTCCTTCCTCAAGAGGACCCAGCCTCCCCTTTATTCAAGAGTTTTGGGGGCTATAGACTGGCTCATATCTAGGAATCAATTGATTGACCATGACTCAGTTTTTATGATTCAAGTTAGACTTTAGTTCACTTAACCTATAACGATCCCATGTACACAGATCAAGTAAGAATTTAGTAGACTGTCCACTATTTTACTTCTAGGACTCTGCGAGGCTATTGTGATAGCTGCTTTGACTCTGCTGTCCATATGGCAACACAGCCACCTTGCCTTTTGTAACTAATACCACCACTTGGCCCCTGCCACCCTGAAATCCAATTATCTCCATTATACTTAGGTTTCCTAATTCAGTGACAGCAGTTCTCACAATAATTTCTGACCTGTAGAAAAGAGTGACCAAGAAGCTCTTCAAGGATGCTGGTCTTCCCCTCACAAACTTATTTCTTAACAGTCTTGTAAGGTGAGAACTCTGGACCTTGCAGGGGTAAATGGGCAGGTCTTACATGATAAATACACTCTAACATTCCAATTTCCCTAAGCCTTTGATCATTTTACCATATACCTAGGCAGTTCTGGCATTTCAACTTAATTTAGTGTAGGTCACCTTTTGGTCTACTTTTTGGTCTATGTTTCAGTCAAACCAAAGAGAAAGAACCCTTTCTAACCTTCTAAGCTGCAACATTTAATTCAGAATCTCTGTTTAGTGGGTCCACGTCAATAAATTCAACCTTATTTAACTTTATGTTCCTTCCACCATTATCCGATGGATCAATATCCAGTCCCACACATATTCCCTGGATTTCTGTCTGTATAAATTGGAAAAAGCTTGGAGTTCTTTTGGATTATGGTGCACCTCTACATGGAACGCATTTCATACCTCAACTTTCAGGGCTTGCTGGGATTTGAGTCTAGTTATAAGTCTAGAAGCAAAGAGGGGTGGGAGTGGGGGTCTTGAAGAGAATCAACAGTGCCTTGCAATTATTTCAGGGAAGGCCATTATAGTTTCTTTAGGCAAAGCAGGGTTAATCTTCTTAGAGAGGGATGTAATGGAATCCTCTACTGGCAAAGAAGACTCATCAGAATTCATGGGTTTAATGTTTCCAGCTTCATTAAGAACTTCCCACGTGTTCCCATTCCCATTTTGAGGATCTCATTCTATCCCAATTAATGCCCTTATTTTAATAGCAGAACTCTGTGATGTTGAGAATTCAATCTGCATTATAATTCAGCCACTCTCAGGATGAGGCCCTGGGTTTGGTTTTCAACAATTTCAGCTCTGCAGCTAAAGGAGATAAGGGGTTTTTTCAGGGCAGACATAGAAACTTTCAGGTCATTTGTGAGGTGCTTGAGCTGATAATTTGTATCCTATGCTCATCCTTTTCTTTCTCCACTTGGTCCAGCACAGTTAGGAGTAACCAGCCAATCTCATTATACTTATTAGCTTAACAAAAATGTTCTAAGGTATCAAATATACCATATTCCCACATTTATGTGTACACATATACACATTTCCCCTCTTTCTGTGTATGTGTGTGTGTGTGTGTGTGTGTGTGTGTGTGTGTATGTGTATATATGAAACTTCAATAAAAAATGTTTTCAGTTTTATCTTTTTAAGGACATAAAGAAATCTCTTTTGGTGGCTGACAATGTGTGTGAAAATGTTATTTTTGAAACTGCTACAGCATCATGGAACTAAAAGGAGATGAGACTTCACAGGTGGAAAGAACCTGAGCCCTTGATGACATTAACTGAATCAACCTTCAAATGCCCAATCACTAGACTTCATATTATATGAAATTACAGATATTCTTATCATGTAAGCATCTTTGAGTTGAGTCTTGGTTACTTGCATTAGATTATTTTAATGGATACACATATTGTAGAGAGTTGACAGGAAGTATTTGAGTCAATGCATTTTAGTGCAGGAGAAAACACTTTGGCATCATATACCTTCATTTGATATATTGTTATGAAGCAAGCTGTGGCAGTGCCAGAACTAGAATCCCGATCGTCCTATTCTTAAGTTCATTGTTGTTTCTTCTGCATTACTCAGTGCATGAATATCGTAAATATCTTTCATTGTTCTGATATCAAGGTTCTATTATCCATATGTGCTGGCCTTCAGTTCTTACCTGAAAGATAACCTGAAATCATTTTAATAATATTTTGCTGATTAGTAACTAGTGGTTTCTAGATGTGACACTGTCTTACTGTACCAAAGACATTACTTTTTTCTCTCCATATCCTGACATTATACAAAATAAAAATTCTTGAGTTAACTCATACTGTTTCTTAGCTATCCATCTCACAGATGTGTTGTCCAAAACTATCATCTGTTTCACATAGAGCACATCCATCTCGTCCATGAAAGTTTCAAAGAATAACCAAAGCTGAACTGAAATTAGTTTTTTGTCACATCTTTCCAATCTGTCAATTGTTGAGGATGAAAGATGATTGGCAAACGGTATGGCTTGTCAACTTTTCAATAAAGCACAGTAAAATCTGGAAAGATAGATGTTATGATGACCAACATTTTCATGTACTATATTTCACATATAAACAAACACTGACAAGTTTAAATAGTTTTAAATAGTCAGCAAATATTCAGTTATGTCATTTTTCTCAAATTTTAAGAAACTTTTTCTGTCCTATTGAATTTTATCACTTAGAATACCACAGAAAATGAAATTATAGAATATTAGACATGATTTGAATGTAGGGATCACTGAATCCAAGCCTATCATTTTAAAGTTGAAAAAACTGAGGTCTGACAAGGTTCATAGAACCGGTAAGAGGGAGAGTCGTGACTTGACACTTTCAGTTTTCTAACTAATGGTAGGTAGAATATCAAGCTACTATTTAACTTGCCCAAATTCTTCCAGTTAAAACATGAGGAAGCCAGGATTCAAATATAAGTCTCTTTGATTCCCAAGTTCACATTTCCAGCCATAAAGTTGTTTATTCCAACCTAAAATTGTGAAGTTTTACCATCTGAGTCTCAGTAATTAGTTCACTTAGGAAATAATTGTGTGCCTTTTAAGTTCTAGACATTTGACAAAATACTAGGTATTTAATGATGAATAAACAATCATGGTCTTTAATTACATTAAACAGACAAAGTGTGTAGATAGTGGGAGAAGTGTGGAGATAGTGGAAACAGGAAACAAGATAATGTTATCTGCAAAGACCAATGTGGAGTGATATTCTGTGACACGAGAGGATTAGGCAAGAAGAGTCTTGGTTTTGATTTGGAGGAGGGTTGACAGAAGGGAATAGTAGTGGAATGCAGCATATCAGAGAGAGGGAATGGTATGTATAAAATGCTTTGAATTTAAAAACAGCTGTATATGTTGAATGAACTGGAGCTGGTGCATAGTGAGCAATTGAACAGTGGCATGGAATGAGGTTGGAGGATAGGAAATGAAAACATCATGTGAAGATTCATAGTCTTTAGCTAAGAGAGAGGTTTGGAAGTAATACCATGAAATATTTGACAGAGAGCAGATGTACAGTCATCTTGGAAAGTCAGGAGTTACAGTAAGATTGCTAGGCTATGTTGAGAACTTACATAAATTTTGAGATCCTGAATTTAAAGTGAAACTATTTGTGGTAGATTAGTAAATGGTCTCCCAAAGGTATTAGACCCTAGAGCTTGGAACCTGTGAATGTTAACTTACATTGTAATGTTTTTGCAAGATGTGATTAAGCTTAGTTTCTTGAAAAGAGGAAATTATACAGGATTATCCAGGTAGACTCTAAATGCCATCACAAATATCCTTATACACACAGGAGAGGAAGATTGTATACAGAGAAGAAGAGGAGGCAATGTTACCACAAAGGCAGAAACTGAAATGATACAGCCACAAGGCAAGTAGTGGCAGCAGTCACCAGAATTTGGAAGAGTCAAGGAATGTGGAATATTCTCTACAACAGCCTCTGGAAGGAGAATGGTCCTGACACCACCTTGATTTCAGTCCAATGATAATGATTTCCGACTTCTAGCCAACAGAACTGTGAGGGAATAATTTTCTGTTGCTTTAAGCCAACTAATTTGTGGTGATTTGTTACAGTAGTGTTAGGAAACTAATATACCCTGGAAACTAATATACTCTACCCTGGTGCATGACTCTTTCCGCCTGCTCTGCTGTAGTCACAGAAATAATGGATGGTTGAGTTATTTTTGCAATGATGATGGGGGCAGAAAGGGAAATGGTATCCTGGATATTTTCAAAATAAAGATTGAATGATTATAATAGTGAAACATGGAGTCTAAGCTGGTCATAAGGGAAAATGAAGATAAAATGAGCTGGTAGATAATGAAAACAAAAAGACATTAAAGATTAGAGGTCATGACTTAGTTGAAGAGCCATTCTAAGTGTACAGTACTTGTTAGCATTCATTAAATGCTGAATGAAATTAAATCAAATACCAAGTTCAGAGTTCTTGTGTATTGCCAAGCTCAAAATTTAGCACTGAATTATAATCAGTGGAGACTACAAAACTGGAGATGTTGCAAACTGGAGACCTCACCAAGGAAGCCATTTCCCAGAGTTACATCAGAAACTTCAGCCTATACAATGAACACTGAAATATTAGAATCATGAGCGTACCTATTTACAAAATGCTGGATTCAAGTACTCATTGAGAAATTAACATAAGAATGAAACACTTTAACAAATATTTTGTTTCTCTCCATATTCCTTCTGCATGAGGAAACTGGTTTAAATTTTAATGTTTCCTGAGTTAAAAAAGTGTCCTCTAAAGCAGAAGTCAAAACAGCATTAACCAGACACTCCCCTGTCATTTCAGGTCAAAAGATAAAATACTCAGAATGCACAGAAAGAAGAGAAACTTTACATTTGGGAAGAGTTGTGGGTTTTTTTTTTTTTTTTAAATTAATTAATTAATGTTTTAGTTTTGGCTGCGTTGGTCTTCGTTGCTGCGTGCCGGCTTCCTCTAGTTGCAGTGAGCAGGGGTTACTCTTCGTTGCGGTGCGCGGGCTTCTCATTGTAGTGGTTTCCCTTCTTGTGGCACACGGCCTTAGTTGCTCCGCGGCATGTGGGATGTTCCAGGACCACTGCACCACCAAGGAAGTCCCGAGAGTGGTGTTCTTAAGTTTCAGTTGGAACTTTCTAATTTAGTTGTTTTTCAAAAAATTAATTTATAAAATTGTATTTTAAGTATAAATAGATATATGCCTCTGAGACTCACTTTCTATACAACATTTCTAGATAGAATGTTCATAAATACATTAGAGATTATCAGATTATTTTTGTTCATAAGCATTTATTCTAAGTACATTATCTTCATGGTCCTTAAATCATTTTTATTGTAAAGTACTAGACATAAGCTTTAATTCTATTCCAGATGGCTCAGCTCAATTCAACTTAATATGAACCTACACACAGTATTTACTGAACATCTATTTTGTGAAAGCACTATGCTTGACCTAAAGAAATTTTCAGGCAGAATTGACCCTTTGCCCACAATACTCTCATACTTAGTAAAGGTGAAGTTAAAGGAATATGATATTCTACTAAGTGAAGTAGTCAGTATGATACTACTTATATGTGGAATCTAAAATATGATACAAATGAACTTATTTACAAAACAGAAACAGACGCAAACAGACAGAGAAAACAAACTTATGGTTACAAAAGGGGAAGTGGGGTGAGAGAGGGATAAATTAGGAGTTTGGGATGGCAGATACAAACTACTATATATGAAACAGATAAACAACAGGTCCTACTGTATAATACAGGGAACTACATTCAATATCCTATAATTAACCATATGGAAAATAATATGAAAAAGAACATATGTACATATATGTGTGTGTGTGTATATAAATATACACACACACACACACATACATACATGACTGAATCACTTTGTTGTACACCAGAAATTAACACAATATTGTAATTGAACTATATTTCAATTTAAAAAAAGGAATATGATATTCTCTGGACTAATAATTTCATAAATTTGTTCTCCATCTGAGCCAATCTGAGCCATCTGAGCCATTCCCCCTGTTACTTCACAGGATCATCAAGAGAGAACAATTTTGGGGGCTTCCCTGGTGGCGCAGTGGTTGAGAGTCCGCCTGCCGATGCAGGGGACACGGGTTCGTGCCCCGGTCTGGGAAGATCCCACATGCCGCGGAGCGGCTGGGCCCGTGAGCCATGGCCGCTGACCGTGCGCGTCCAGAGCCTGTGCTTCGCAACGGGAGAGGCCACAACAGTGAGAGGCCCGCATATCGCAAAAAAAAAAAAAAAAAAAAAAAAAAGAACAATTTTCTGCATGGTCCATCTAGGGATTAATAATCCTTCAGATCTGGGAACTATAATAAGGAATAGTCTTTACCAAAGTTATTAAGAAATTCTCATTACAAAAGAAGGTTTAGGTTGGGGTATGGAGTTGGGGGTCCTATACCATATCCATATCTGAATCCCTTGTCCTACCCTCTAAATATTTTTCCCCATTCCCAAATTCTCAAGCCCTTTTACTGTCATTATTCAAATTTCACAGCTATAAAGACCCAGTTCATGCTGCTTTGCTGTAGGGCATAGTGCTTTGAAATGTAAAATTCCTACCTGCAGCCAATGATGTTCTAAATATTTAACAACCAGCTCTGTGATGGCGAACTGAGCCCCTCTTTGTAATATTTGCCAATTTCCATGGTGTAAATACTCCCTACATGGCTAATTTCAAACTGCCAACGTGAAGTCACTGAATGCAGGATTGGAAGGAGATGAGCTGTAGTTCACTATTATCTAGTGTTTCTACCATAGAGATATAATATATGTAAATAACCTCAAGAGCATAGGTAGCAATAAACTGCAGTAAAATAACTAGGAAGTAATAAGTTTTGAGTATTCATTATCTCTTTTCTTAAATATAATTTACTTAATTGTAAATTTATGTAATTTAATTCTTAAAAAGTTAACAGTCAGCTCTTGTGAGCAGGTATGAACTGACACCAGAGTCCACTGACTGTAACCTTATCAATATGGTATTTGTGGTATATCTCACTGTTTTATATCACAACTCCCTGTTTCTTTGTTTTGTGCCATGTTTCATAAGAGTATATCTGAGATAACTTGCTCTGAAAAGGCATAAGGAGAATAAACTTTCTGAGACTTATGCCCTGTATGGTAGGGAGAATTCTAAGATGACCGTCAAATGAGTCAAATTCTTGCATAGAGCCCTACCCTTGAGAGTGGGTGGGAAACTGTGACTTGCTTCTAGAAAAGTTGATGACATAGTCACTTTAGAGACTAAAAGATGACATCTTAGAAGATCAAATAGACAGTTTATCCTCCTGATTTTGAAGAAGTAGGCTGCCATTTGTAAGAGAGCCTATGAGAGGGCCACATGGCAAGAAACTGAGGGGTCTTCTAAGAGCTGAAATTAGCCCCCAGATGACTCAGGAAGAAAGAGGAGACATCAGTCCTATAACCACAAAAAACTGAATTCTTTCAACAACCATGTGAGTTTGGAGAGAACATGGAGCTCCAGAAAGGAATATAGCCTAACTGACACCTAAATTTTTCCTATGTGAGACCCTGAGCAGAGAATCCAGTTTAAGTCAGGATGGGCTCTTGACACATAGAAATTGGTCAATGTAGATAGTTTTAAGCTGCTAAGTTTGTATAATTTGTTATGCAGCAATAGGAAACTAATACACTATTTATACTTGAATGAGAACATGCTAGTATAAAAATCAAATTGAAAACTTTCTCCAGAATTTTGAAATCTTGTCTCTTCCTGTGTGACTGAGAGTTTTTAAATGCCATGTTGATTCTTATTCCTTTATAGGTAAACGTTTTTGCCTCTCTGAAAGCATTTAAAAGTTTCTTAATTATTCTTTTTTCTCTGAAATTTCATGAGAAAATGCTACTAAAAAATAACAACTTTATTGAGATGTAAATCATATACCATACAATTCACATATTTAAAGTGTAAAATTTAATGGTTTTTAGTGCAGTCACAGAATTGTGCAACCATAACCTCAATACATTTTAAAACATTTTATGATCTCATAAACTCCATCCCACTAGCAGGCTTCCCTATGTTCCCCCTATCCCTCCAGCCCTAGACAATGACTATTTTACTTTATGTCTTATAGATTTGCCTATTCTAGATATTTCATATAAATGGGATCATGCAATATGTGGTCTTTTGTGACTGTATTCACTTTGCATAATATTTTCAAGGTTAATCCATGTTGTAGCATGTATATGTACTTCATTTATTTTAACTAATAAATATTTTATCGCATGATTACATCACATCTTATTTATCCATTTATCAGTTGTTGGGCATATGGATTGTTTTTACTTTTTGGCTATTACGAATAATGCATGATGAACATTTGTGTACAAGTCTTCACTTGGACATATTTTCAATTGTCTTAGGTATACAGGTAAGGGTGAAATTACTGGGTTGTATGGTAAATCCATATTTTAAAACATTTTGAGAAACTGGAAGACTGCTTTCTAAAATGGTTGCACCATTTTTCATTTCTACCAGCAGTACATGATGGTTCCAATTTCTCCAAATCCTCACAACAACTGCCCTGTCTTTTTGATATCAATGGAATACAACTGGGAATTCAGAAACAAATGTTCACGTTTATGGTCAACTGATTTTTGACGAGGGTGCTAAGATAATACAATGGGGAGAGGCCACTGGATCTGGAATTTTCTGGTGGGCAGTTTTGTTCTTACTATTTCAATATCTATATTTGTTCTACATCAGTCATAATTTGTCTTTCTTCCTGAGTCAGTTTCAATAATTTATGTCTTTCTAGGAATTTGTGCATAATATCTAAGTTACTAATTTATTGGCATACAGTTTTTTATAATATTCCCCTCTGTGCTATTATTGTTATATGTAATATAGCATATATGTTATAAACCCAACAACACATTGCTATAATTATTAATTTTTATAATTTTATCTTTATTAAACAAACTGACAAAAGAAAAGAAAGTTTGTATTTATAGAGTTTGTAATACTCATCTTCTTTTTTGCCATTTCTGGTCTTTTCATTTATTACTCTGGATTCAATTTACCATCTCATGACATTTCCTTCTCCAAACTGCTTTTTCTTGCAAGCACCACCTTTGTGCTATTATTGTAAATATATTACATTTTCATATGTAACAGGTCCAACATTATGTTATATACATATTATTTCATATGATTACTTTATAAATCAGTTAAGAAAACAAAAAGAAATATATATGTATATGATATTTTACCAATACATGATAACCTTTAACAGCACTCTTTTTTTGTGTGAATTTGAATTAACATTAGGTGATTCTTTTAGAAAAGAATTCTCTCAGTGTTTACTAGGAAAGTCATTTTTTCACCTTTCTTTTTTTATTCCTAGATGTAAGATCCTTTTTTTAAATTTAATTTTATTTATTTTTTTATACAGCATGTTTTTATTAGTTATCAATTTTATGCATATTAGTGTATACATGTCAATCCCAATCTCCCAATTCATCCCACCACCACCACCCCCACTTTCTCCCCTTGGTGTCCATACATTTGTCCTCTACATCTGTGTCTCTATTTCTGCCCCGCAAACCAGTTCACCTGTACCATTTTCCTAGGTTCCACATATATACGTTAATATACAATATTTGTTTTTCTCTTTCTGACTTAATTCACGCTGGATGACAGTCTCTAGATCCATCCACGTCTCTACAAATGACCCAGTTTCGTTCCTTTTTATGGCTGAGTAATATTCCATTGTATATATGTACCACATCTGCTTTATCCATTCGTCTGTCATGGGCATTTAGGTTGCTTTCATGACCTGGCTATTGTAAATAGTGCTGCAATGAACATTGGGGTGCATGTGTCTTTTTGAATTATGGTTTTCTCTAGGTATATGCCCACTAGTGGGATTGCTGGGTCATAAGGTAATTCCATTTTTAGTTCTTTAAGGAACCTCCATACTGTTCTCCATAGTGGCTGTATCAATTTACATTCCCACCAACAGTGCAGGAGGGTTCCCTTTTCTCCACACCCTCTCCAGCATTTGTTGTGTGTAGATTTTCTGATGATGCCCATTCTAACTGGTGTGAAGTGAAACCTCATTGTAGTTTTGATTCACATTTTTCTAATAATTAGTGATGTTGAGCAGCTTTTCATGTGCTTCTTGGCCATCTGTATGTCTTCTTTGGAGAAATGTCTATTTACGTCTTCTGCCTATTTTGGGATTGGGTTCTTTGCTTTTTTAATATGGAGCTGCATGAGCTGTTTGTATATTTTGGAGATTAATTCTTTTTCTGTTGATTCATTTGCAAACATTTTCTCCCATTCTGAGGGTTGTCTTTTCATCTTGTTTGTAGTTTCCTTTGCTTTGAAAAAGGTTTTAAGTTTCATTAGGTCCCATTTGTTTATTTTTGTTTTTATTTCCATTACTCTAGGAGGTGGATCAAAAAAGATCTTGCTGTGATTTATGTCAAAGAGTGCTCTTCCTATGTTTTCCTCTAAGAGTTTTACAGTGTCCAGTCTTACGTTTAGGTCTAGAATCCATTTTGAGTTTATTTTTATGTGTGGTGTTAGGGAGTGTTCTAATTTCATTCTTTTACATGTAGCTGTCCAGTTTTCCCAGCCCCACCTATTGAAGAAAATGTCTTTTCTCCATTGTATATCCTTTCCTCTTTTGTCATAAATTAGTTGACCATAGGTGTGTGGGTTTATGTCTGGGCTTTCTATCCTGTTCCATTGATCTATATTTCTGTTTTTGTGCCAGTAACATATTGTCTTGATTACAGTAGCTTTGTAGTATAGTCTGAAGTCAAGGAGTCTGATTCTTCCAGCTCCGTTTTTCTTTCTTAAAATTGCTTTAGCTATTTGGGGTCTTTTGTGTCTCCATACAAATTTTAAGATTTTTTGTTCTAGTTCTGTAAAAAATGCCATTGTTAATTTGACAGGGATTGCATTGAATCTGTAGATTGTTTTGGGTAGTATAGTCATTTTCACAATGTTATTTCTTCTAATCCAAGAACATGGTATATCTCTCCATCTGTTTGTATCATCTTTAATTTCCTTCATCAGTGTCTTATAGTTTTCTGCATACAGGTCTTTTGTCTCCCGAGGTAGGTTTATTCCTAGGTATCTTATTCTTTATGTTGCAATGGTAAATGGGACTGTTTCTTTAATTTCTCTTTCAGAATTTTCATCATTACTGTATAGGAATGCAAGAGATCTCTGTGTATTAATTTTGTATCCTGCAGTTTTACCAAATTCATTGATTAGCTCTAGTAGTTTTCTGGTGACATCTTTAGGATTCTCTTTGTATAATATCATGTCATCTGCAAAGAGTGACAGTTTTACCTCTTCTTTTCTAATTTGTATTCCTTTAATTTCTTTTTCTTTTCTGGTTGCCATGGCTAGGATTTCCAAAACTATGTTGAATAATAGTGGCAAGAGTGGACATCTGTGTCTTTTTCCTGATCTTAGGGGAAATGCTTTCAGTTTTTCACCATTGAGAATGATGTTTGCTGTGGGTTTTTCGTATATGGCCTTTATTATGTTGAGGTAGGTTCCCTCTATGTCCACTTTCCGGAGAGTTTTTATCATAAATGGGTGTTGAATTTTGTCAAAAGCTTTCCCCCCATATATTGAGATGATCATATGGTTTTTATTCTTCAGTTTGTTAATATGGTGTATCACATTGATTGATTTGCGTATATTGAAGAATCCTTGCATCTCTGGGATAAATCCCACTTGATCATGGTGTATGGTCACTTTAATGTGTTGTTGGATTCTGTTTTCTAGTATTTTGTTGAGGACTTTGTCATCTATATTCATCAGTGATATTGGTTTGTAATTTTCTTTTTTTGTAGTATCTTTGTCTCATTTTGGTATCAGGGTGATAGTGGCCTCATGGAATGAGTTTGGGAGTATTCCTTCCTCTGCAATTTTTTGGAAGAGTTTGAGAAGAATGGGTGTTAGCTCTTCTCTGAATGTTTGATAGAATTCACCTGTGAAGCCTTCTGGTCCTGGACTTTTGTTTGTTGGAAGATTTTTAATCACAGTTTCAATTTCAGTGCTTGTCATTGGTCTGTTCATATTTTCTATTTCTTACTGTTTCAGTGTTGGAAGGGTATAAGTTTTGAAGAATATGTCCATTTGTTCCAGGTTGTCCATTTTATTGACATAGAGTTGCTTGTAGTAGCCTCTTAGGATGCTTTGTATTTCTGAGGTGTCTATTGTAACTTCTCCTTTTTCATTTCTAATTTTATTGATTTGAGTCCTCTCCCTCTTTTTCTTGATGAGTCTGGCTAATGGTTTATTAATTTTATCTTCTCAAAGAACCAGCTTTTAGTTTTATTGCTCTTTGCTATTGTTTTCTTCGTTTCTATTTCATTTATTTCTGCTCTGATCTTTAAGATTTCTTTCCTTCTACTAACTTTGGGTTTTGTTTGTCCTTCTTTCTCTAATTCCTTTAGGTGTAAGATTAGATTGTTTATTTGAGATTTTTCTTGTTTCTTGAGGTAGGCTTGTATAGCTATAATCTTCCCTCTTAGAACTGCTTTTTTTGCATCCCATAGGTTTTGGATCATCGTGTTATCATTGTAATTTGTCTCTAGGTATTTTTTGATTTCCTCTTTGATTACTTCAGTGATAGCTTGGCTATTTAGAAACGTATTGTTTAGCCTCCAAGTATTTGTGTTTTTTACATTTTTTTCCCTGTAATTGATTTCTAATCTCATAGCATTGTGGTCAGCAAAGATGCTTGATATGATTTCAATTTTCTTAAATTTCTGAGGCTTGATTTGTGACCCATGATGTAATCTATCCTGGAGAGTGTTCCATGTGCACTTGAGAAGAAAGTGTAATCTGCTGTTTTGGGATGGAATGTCCTATAAATATCAATTAAATCTATCTGGTCTATTGTGTCATTTAAAGCTTGTGTTTCTTTATTAATTTTTAGTTTGGATGATCTTTCCATTGGTGTAAGTGAGGTGTTAAAGTCCCCCACTATTATTGTGCTACTATCGATTTCCTCTTTTATAGCTATTAGCAGTTGCCTTATGTATTGAGGTGCTCCTATGTTGGGTGCATATATGTTTATAATTTTTATATCTTCTTCTTGGATTGATCCCTTGATCATTATGTAGTGTCCTTCCTTTTCTCTTGTAACATTCTTTATTTTAAAGTCTATTTTATCCATTATGAGTATTGCTACTCCAGCTTTCTTTTGATTTCCATTTGCATGGAATATCTTTTTCCATCCCCTCGCTTTCAGTCTGTATGTGTCCCTAGGTCTGAAGTGGTTCTCTTGTAGACAGCATAAATATGGGTCTTCTTTTTGTATCCATTCAGCAAGTTTTGGTTGGAGCATTTAATCCATTCACCTTTCAGGTAATTGTCGATAGGTATGTTACTATTACGATTTTCTTAATTGTTTTGGGTTTGTTTTTGTAGGTCCCTTTCTTCTCTTGTGTTTCCCATGTAGAGAAGTTCCCTTAGCATTTATTGTAGAGCTGGTTTGGTGGTGCTGAATTCTCTTAGCTTTTGCTTATCTGTAAAGCTTTTGATTTCTCCATAGAATCTAAATGAGATCCTTGCCAGGTAGAGTAATCTTAGTTGTAGTTTCTTCCCTTTCATCACTTTAAATATAAACTGCCACTCCCTTCTGGCTTGTAGAGTTTCTGCTGAGAAATCAGCTGTTAACCTTATGGGAGTTCCCTTATATATTATTTGGGTTTTTTTCCCTTGTTGTTTTCAATAATTTTTCTTTGTCTTTATTTTTTGTCAGTTTGATTACTATGTGCCTCAGTGTATTTCTCCTTGGGTTTATCCTGCCTGGGACTCTGTGCTTCCTGGACTTGGGTGACCATTTCCTTTTCCATGTAGGGAAGTTTTTGACTATAATCTCTTCAAATATTTTCTCAGATCCTTTCTCTCTCTCTCTTCTCCTTCTTAGACCCCTTAATGTGAATGTTGCTGTGTTTAATGTTGTCCCAGAGGTCTCTTAGGCTGTCTTCATTTCTTTTCTTTCTTTTTTCTTTATTCTGTTCTGTGACAGTGAATTCCACCATTCTGTCTTCCAGGTCACTTATCTGTTCTTCTGCCCCAGTTATTCTGCTATTGATTCCTTCTAGTGTATTTTTCATTCAGTTATTGTATTGCTCATGTCTGTTTTTTTGTTGTTTAATTCTTCTATGTGTTTTTTCTTTAATTCTTCTAGGTTTTTGTTAAACATTTCTTGCATCTTCTCGATATTTTCCTCTATTCTTTTTCCAAGGTCCTGGGTCATCTTCACTATCATTATTCTGATTTCTTTTTCTGGAAGGTTGCCTATCTCCCCTTAATTTAGTTGTTTTTCTGGGGTTTTATCTTGTTCCTTCATCTGGTACAAAGTCCCCGCCTTTTCATTTTGTCTGTCTTCTGGGAATGTGGTTTTCCTTCCACAGGTTGCAGAATTGTAGCTCTTCTTGTTTCTGCTGTCTGCCCTCTGGTGGATGAGGCTATCTAAGAAGCTTGTGCAAGTTTCCTGATGGGAGGGACTGGTGGTGGGTAGAGCTGGGTGTTGCTCTGGTTGGCAGTAAAACTTTAATCTGCTTGTCTGCTGATGGGTGGGGCTGGATTTCCTCCCTGTTGGTTTTTTGGCCTGAGGTGACGCAACACTGGAGCCTACGGGGCTCTTTGGTGGGGCTAATGGTGGACTCTGAGAGCTCATAGGAAGGAGTATTTCCCAGAACTTCTGTTGCCTGTGTCCTTGTCCCCATGGTGAGCCACATCCACCCCCACCTCTGCAGGAGACCCTCCCACACTAGCAGGTATGTCTGTTTCAGTCACTATGGGGTCACTGCTCCTTTCCCTGGGTCCCAATGTGCACACTACTTTGTGTGTGTCCTCCAAGAGTGGAGTCTCTGTTACCCCCAGTCCTGTCAAGATCCTGCAATCAAATCCCACTAGGCTTCAAAGTCTGATTCTCTGGGAATTCCTTCCCCCATTGGGTATAAGTGTTCTCCAGTTTGTGAGTCACCTACACAGATGTTATGGGAATTGATTTTATTGTGATTGTGCCCCTCCTACCATCTCACTGTGGCTTCTCCTTTGTCTTTAGATGTGGGGTATCTCTTTTGGTGAGTTCCAGTGTCTTCCTGTCAATGATTGTTCAGCAGTTATTTGTGATTCTGGTGCTCTCGCAAGAGGGAGGGAGCACACATCCTTCTACTCCACCATCCTGAATCAATCTGCCTTAGATGTAAGATTCTTGGTTGATGGTATTTTTCTTTCAGCCCTTTGGATCTTTACCCTGTTGCTTTATGGTGTCCATTGTTTCTAATGAGAAGTGAACTAATTCTTTTATTAGGGTTCTTGTATGTGATGAGTCATTTTTTTCTTGCTGCTTTCAAAATTTTGCCTGTGGCTTTCAACATTTTTACCATGATGTGTCTGTGTGTGGATCTCTTTGTATGCACCCTACTTCGAATTCATGGAATGTATAGATCAATGTTTTTCATCAAAGATGTGAATTTTTCACCGGCATTTTCTCTATTTTTTTTAGCTCTGTTAATTTTTCTTCATTTTTTATTCTCACTGTTTTTTTAGATTGCATAATCGTCTTCTACTTTAGAGTTCATTGATTCTCCTTCCAGGTCAAACCTACTCTACTCAAACCTACTTTAGTAATATTTCATTTTGGTTATTGAATTATATTTGAAATTAATCTGGTAGTTTCAATAATTTTCATTTGATTCCTTTTTATAATTTCTATGTCTTTATTGGTGTTCAGTATTTGATAAGATATTGTCATCTTAGCTTTCCTTACTTTGTTAAACAGCTTCCTTTTGTTATTTGCATATAGTTATAATGTCTGTTTTGAAGTCTGTCCATCAAATACTACAACTGGGTCTTTTCACGGGCATTTCCTGTTGCCTGCTTTTTGTTTGTGTATGTATGTGTCACACTTTCTTGTTTAGCTGCATGTCTGATAATTTTTTTCTGAAAGTTTGATATTTTGGGCAACATATTGTAGCAATTCTGGATGCTGATTCTCCTTACCCCTTTCTGGGGCTTGTTTTGTTGTGTTTGGTTATTACTTTGTTTAGAGGATTGGTTAGATTATTTTAGTGAAGTCTATTTTCATATCAGCGTGAACCCTCTGATATTGCTCTTCAAAGGGTGCAGCTTTGGGCATGCACACAGTCACCCTGGGAGGACAGTGATTTTAGCAGGGTTCTCTTTGACTGTCACTTTCTCTAAACTCTCTGTTAAATTGTCTGTTTACTTTGATGTCTCCCTCAGATTTTAGTCTCCTCTACTTGCAGGCTGGTTGCTCTATTGTTTTCAATAATGCCCTGAAACACAAATGGGATTACAGTCAGATACAAATAAATCCAAGTAAAAGTAGTTTTTGAGACTAGTCTTTGAGGGTTGTTCTGACCCCAAGAGGGTTCCTTTCAACCATCTCTTTCTATGGTTCTCTTTGGTCAGCTAGTTGGCTTGCAGTTTAGCTTTTAATCTGTCATAAAGCTACCAGTCTCCTCATAATTGCTTACCACGAAAAACTCCATTTATTTATTTTCCTTTCTTTTTCTTTTTCTCCTCCTTTTCCTCCACCTCCTCCCCCCCCACTTCCTTTTCTTGTCCCCCTTCCCCTTCTCCTTTTTCTTTCACCTTGGCAGCCATACCTGACTTTAAGCCTGGAACTTCCTAGGTGTTAACTCTTAATATGAGTGCCCTTGGAAGCAGGCTTCTCAGCTACTACTTCTTTCTGTATGCTCTTATCTGCAATCCATTACAAAAATTGTTGGTCTCAGCCACAGATGATCTTCTCCTATCCTTTGGTAAAACTTTTAAAGAAGACAGTGAATATATTTCAATAATGTCAACCTGCACACACACACACACACATACACACACACTTTCTCATCATCCTCCAATTGCCTAAATGGAATTTCTTGAGTTGGAAAACTCCTAAGAAGGTTAAGGGGATTTCACTGATGGGATGGATGCTCTAATATAATACTGTGAGTCTTGAGAAAACACCATTTTCCTATGGTTGGGTGGAGGAAAGATGCAACGTTAATATCCTCTACCAGTAATTCATGTCTTGTGGCCATTTTACCTTTTACAGGTTTCTAAGTGAGTAGAATAGCCAGATAAATTATCTAAATAATTCATTTCATACTCTGGATTTAAATTGCCTTCTCAAAGGAAAGGTAATATGTTGGGTTATTTGCTTTTCTCCTCAGCTCCATTTTTCAAATAAACTGTAAAATGGCACCACCATGTGGTTGAAATGTGCATTGTTCTCAGAAATCCAACACTGCAACAATCCAGTGAGTCAGACCAGTTGTCATTCATTAATTTACTCAACAAATATTTTCTGAGAGCCCACCTGTGCTGGGCTATGTTATTTGTACTGGGAACACTATAAATAAAACAAATGCAGTCTCTGACCCCTTAAATTTCACATTCACTGTTCACATTTTCTTTGGTTAAACAACCTATATCAAACATTAAAATGCAAAAGCACATCTTTTTAGTTGTTTTTATTGGTATAAGAAAAAGTGGACAAAATATTAATCCTGGCTTTGTCATTGACTAGCTGTGTAAAAATACTCACTTTTTCCCTATGGTACTCAGCGTTTTATGGTTGTCCCAGATAAATGTCTCCTAACTGATAATATATTAAAACAATGAGGATGATTTGCTAAGGAAAAAAAAAAGACCATATATTAACATATTCCAAAGTTTGCCTGCAAGGCTGGGGAATTTATAAATCCCTGAATATTATCTATGGTCTCTTTAGGCCCACCTACACGTAAAGTTAAGGTCTGTTGGATTAGGTGATTTCAGGTGTCCCTCCTAGCTATAACAATATTTGGTTCTTATGATCAGAAATAGTTGATAATAGAACCAATCCTGAGGTAAAGCTGCAATTTCTATTCAAGGATCCTGTGTTCTAAGCCCTCCCAATACATATACTGAATGCCATAGTTGCTTCATTATAGCACTGTTTTGCTTTATTGCAACTTCCTGCCCTTAGGGATAAAGTTCTGTGTGAGTGAAGGAACCACACAATGTGTTGTCCAAACCAGGACACTTTTGAGAGTGAAATGGAAGGAAAGTTCCTTCAATAAATATTCACCTCATAAATTTAGTATAAAATTAAATTGGTTAATGCATTAAATGAGCTCACAATAGTGATTGGCACATAGTAAGCAGCCTATAAATCTTAGTCCTTAATTAGTAATCATGGGCAACTAGCTGTATATCCCTACCGGTTTTCCTACCGTTACCTCTCTTCAACTTACCTTCCACTCTGCTTCCAAAAGTATTTTTGTAAAGTACAAATATTCTGTTCCTTTCCCTCCTGGTAAACCTATTAATAGGTAACACACAAATTCTCTTGAATCTGTACTCTGGCTGTATTTCAAGTTGTTCCTCCCCATCAATCCTCACAACACTCACCTTTAATTCAGCTACAGTTCTTCCAAGCCCAAACCCCACTCTTCTACCTCCATGCCCTAGTATCCTACCATGGATATTGTGCCTCCTAAATTTTGCCTATCAAAATCCTTCTCACATTTTAACTCTTATTTCGGGTTCTTCTAAATAACATAAGACCAAAATTTGTTTTTGCATCTCTATTTTAACTTATGATAATACGAGCTATTTATTAAATTTACACTAAGTGTCAGGCACTTTTCTAAATAAGCTCTTTAAATGTCATTATCTCTCAGCATGTTGGAAAAAGAAACATAGACATATCTAAATATAATTCAATGCAAAGAGCAGTGAGTAAGGCTTATGACAGAAGTTAGACCTGTGCTTGATGCAAAGCAGAATACCATGGCAGTTGAACACGTGGGCTCCAGAATACGATGACCTGGGTTATAATTCTGGCTCTATAATTTGCTAGTTATGTGACTTTGAGGATGTATTGCTCTCTTTCTTTTTTCTTTTTTTTTCTTTTTTGATCCTCTCTGAAACTACTTGAAACTATTTATAAAGTTAGTCACAGTGACAATTTTCATATATGTGATTATTGCGGCACTTAAATTATGAATATCTGAAACAAAAGATTGAATTTTTATTTTCTTTGCTGTGTTCCCCACAATGTAATCGCAAATGTACTACCTACACAAGAGAGGTGATTTTTGACCGTGTCATTCAAATATTCAGCATGTCACCAAAGGCTCACACTGAATACTAATGGAGGGATTTGTGGATGTTTCCTGGGCAGGATCATGGAAGTAGTTGAGAAAAATAATTCTGTCTTCAAATGGATAGCTTCTAAATTCAGAGGTAGCCAGATTTGGGAGACACAGTTAAGCTGACTTGATTGTTCTAAATTTGTGATTTCTTCAGATAATCTTCTTTCCTGCTTGTGGTGTGTCCAATTGGACAACTGCAGCCTTTATTTTTTTTAAAAGGGACAAATTCCTGAGAAGACCAAAAATTGATTTTCAGAGGTTACAGAGTCCTTCACAAACTCATTAAGAAGAGTCAACAAAAAGAACTGCAGCTGGTTGACGAATGGTTTCAAAAACACCCCATGAAAATAGTGTACTGTGAAATGTCTTTTGTTACTTAGGCTGGAATAGGGCTGGAACATGGCAGGGGAGCTGGGGCAGGAAGGTGTGAGGTGAATATCTTTTCTATGGAGTCTAGATCTTTACATAAATAAAGACAGGGTTTCATTGTGTGATTTGTTTTCTCTCCTGACTTTCCAAAGGGTTGAGTCTTCCCTGACTCCATGCACATCTGCAGTTGTCTTAGGAAAACATCTGGGGTTAATCCCCAGTATGTCATGCTGGATGAAAACTGCATCCTTCCAAATGGTTTTCCAACCTCCTGTCTCCCCACGTTCCTTTGTATGATGCCAGAGTAAACTTTGTCATACAAACCTTGATCACGTCACACCTCTCCTCAAAAATCCCATTGCCTTTGAATTGGGTTAAAACTATTCATCCTGACAGTTAAGGATTTTCTCAGTAAGACCAGTCCCTCTTTCCCAGTGGTGTTTCCCCCACTTTCCCTCTCAGTACTTTACATCCTAGTCAGCTTTTATTTCACTCTCTGATCACACCTACACATTTTTTTCCTCCTCTATCCTTAGGTCTTCATTGATGTCACTTCTCATCTGAAATGTACTTGGTGCTATCTGTTTCCTAGCTTTTCCTATGCAGGGTAGAGCAGCTTTAATAATAAAAAAGAGTAATATCCAGTATCAAGTTGAACTGTGTGAATCACCACATTAGAAATAAGAATTCAAATACTGGAAAGTTATTGAGGTTCAGCATATTCATTTATAGAATACAGGTATCTTCACAAATATTACCTCATTTGCTCTTCACAGTGACCTGTGAAATGGATGGAACTGAAGCTCAGCAGTGTGCATTGATTTGTTCAGTATCATTTGGGTGGTAAAGGAATGGAACTAAAATTTGAAATCAGCTCTCCTGAGACCGTATATTCCAATTTCAAAAACTATACTCTTTCCACAATGGAACACTGCCATTTCTTCCAGGAGGACTTTTTCAATTTTTTCAAGTTGTATAATCCCTCCTTATGTTTCTTTTTGATATATAAGGCCTACATAAACTAAAAATTGAAAATCTCAAAAAAAAAAGCCTACATAATACCCTTATAATATTTAAATAAAGAAATACAGCTAAGTATTAATAAGTAATACTGATTAAGTGTATCTTTATTTTCAATTTTTAATTTAGCCTAAATAAATCCTCTGAGTCGAACACAATGCAGTGTATTATACATACAGAAATACTATATGCTCTTCTAAGAAAATTCAATTAAGCTAAAACAATTGGGTAGCATGTTTAGATCATGAAAATAAATTAAAAAGGCACAAGCAGGAAGCATCTTCATCTCTGCTCTGTAGGATTCAGACTTTCCAGTGGTGACTCTTGGAGCAAATTGAGCAAGCTACACATGTTCCCTTTGCCGTAGGAGCAGAAGTCCACAACACCAATGGAAACTCACTGAAAAGTAAACATGATGAATGTATTTTTCAGTTCTTAGAATTATAGAAGTCTTTTACTGAAAGAGAAGATGCTCTTGCCTACTTATTTAAATGGTTCTTGCCTTCTGGAAGAAATCTAAAACAGGTTCACAGATTTCTAAATTTCCTGCGATTGATTTTCATAATTGTAAATAGCTTTATTGAGGTATAATTTACTTAGAATGAATTTTGATAAATATTCACAGTGATGTAAATGCCACCAAAACCTTCGTACAGAATCGATCACCCCAAAAGTTCCCTGGTCTTTTTCAACCAATACCCTTCCTTCATATCTGCCTTATGGCAACCACTGATCTATTTTCAGCTACTAGAGTTTTTAGTATTCTGGAATTTCATATAAATGAAATCATATAGTACATAGCATTTTGTATTTGGGTTCTTTCACTTAGCATCTTTTTTCTAACTTTATTGTAGGATTGTTTAGATTTACTAAGACGGCAAAAATTGTACAAAGTCCCCATATATACTATACACCACTTCTCTGACTATTAATGTCTATATTAGTATGTACATTTGTTAAAGTTAATGAACCAATTGATATACTTGTATTAACTAAAGATAATATTTTATTCAGATTTTCTTCACTTTTACTCTTGTCCTTTTTCTGTTCCAAGACCCCATCCAGATACCAATTATTTGTAGTAGTCACATCTCCTTAGGTTTCAATTTGCTGTGAAAATTGTCAGAATTTCCTCATTTTTTAAATTGAAGTATAGTTTATTTACCATATTATGTTAGTTTCAGGTGTACAACATATTGACTCAGTATTTTTATGGATTATACTCCATTTAAAGTTATTATAAAATATTGGCTGTGCTATACAATATACCTTGTAGATTATTATATACATGGTATTTTGTACCTCTTAATCCCCTACACCTATCTTGCCTCTCCCCACCTCTTTCTCTCCACTGGTAAACACTAGTTTATTCTCTATATCTGTGAGTCTGTTTCTGTTGTGTTATATTCATTGCTTGTTTTATTTTTTGGATTTCACATGTAAGTGATAACATACAGTATTTATCTTTCTCTGTCTGACATATTTCACTAAGCATAATACACTCCTTGTCCATCCATGCTGTGGCAAATGGAAAAATTTTATTCTTTTCCATGGCTGAGTAATATTACAATGTGTGTGTGTGTGTGTGTGTGTGTGTGTGTGTGTGTGTGTGTGTATCACTTCTTCTTTATCCATTCATCTGTTGTTAGACACTTAGATTGCTTCTATATCTTGGTTATTGTAAATAATGCTGCTGTGAACATCGGGGTGTATGTATCTTTTTGAGTTCATGTTTTCATTTTCTTCAGATATATATCCAGGAGTAGAATTGCTGGATCATATGGTAGTTCAATTTTTGGTTATGTGAGGAACCCCCATACTGTTTTCCATAGTGGCTGCATCAATTTACATTCACATCACGGATGTACAGTTATTACCTTTCCTCCACATCCTCACCAACATTTGTTATTTGTAGCCTTTAAATGCCAGCTATTCTCACAGGTGTAAGTTTTCCTAGGGAAGATCCAAGGGTTTTAATCTAAGAGTAATTTAGCATCCATTTCCAAGTGCAAGTTCTTTCCAGTCAGTTTGGGGGAGCAAGATTATTCCCAGCCCATTATGGGATCTTGCTATTGTTCTGTTTTCCCCTTTGGGTTGTTTTCTCCTAGCCTCTGGTTGTGTCCTCTGACGTGTGTACAGATAATACTCAGCTGAAGACCCAAGAGGACCTCTCTGAATATCTCATGTGACTTCCATCTGTGCAACTGCTCTCTTTTCTAGTATCCTGCCCCCAAACTCTAACCACTTTGATCTTTCTGAACTTTGATGTCTGTTTAAATGACTAAATTCTGTCCTTAATTCAGTAAGAACATCAAGTTCTGTTTGGTTTCTTTATCCTGAGTGTCACCTAGACATATATTCTAGACATAAGCTGGTGAAATTTTACAGTTTACCTTGTTTCCCTTCTCTCCGGGATCATAGCTCTGCATGGTTTCATGTATTTTGTTCAATTGGCAAGTTATTTAAATATAAAGATACATCTCCTCTCTCTTACTCCATCTTAGCTCAAATGAAAGTTTACATTAATATTGTGTGAGCTTTTTAAAGAATATTAAATAGTTTTAATATTGTTGTATTTATGGATTTTTCCCACGTAGTATATTAATTCACATGGTTTGCTTCACACTCTGCTTACATTTTTGCTAATTTTATAAGGATGTGCTATCACTCCCTGTATTAAATCTTAGGAGTTTTTTGGTTTCATTTTATGTTTTGCTTTAAACATGGAAAAACACAACATAGGACATGAAGTCTAGAGGTCGTAGACTTTCTGCTCTACGTCACCTGAGTTTGAGTAACACTCAATCCTATTCTGGCCAATTTGCAGGTTGGGAATATACAATAAATTTAACTGGTGAAATGGAAAAAGAAGAGATAAAGTTTAGGAGATTAGAGATGTAGGTAAAAACTAATATACCATGAGCTCATGAAAAAGAGAGCACTAATTCTGTACCCTTCACATTGCCTAGTACATGCCTTGTGTATAACAGTCAAATTGAATTGAAAAAATAATTTATGATCTTACGAGATTTGGAGCAAGTGCTCCATGTAGCCTTGTTTTTTTTTTTTTTTTTCATTCTTTTTTTTTTAACATCTTTATTGGAGTATAATTGCTTCACAATGGTGTGTTAGTTTCTGCTTTATAACAAAGTGAATCAGTTATACATATACATATGTACCCATATCTCTCACCTCTTGTGTCTCCTTCCCTCCCACCCTCCCTATCCCACCCCTCTATGTGGTCACAAAGCACCGAGTTGATCTCCCTGTGCTATGCGGCTGCTTCCCACTAGCTATCTATTTTACGTTTGATACTGTATATATGTCCATGCCACTCTCTCACTTTGTCACAGCTTACCCTTCCCCCTCCCCCTATCCTCAAGTTCATTCTCTGGTAGGTCTGCGTCTTTATTCCCGACATGCCCCTAGGTTCTTCATGACCACTTTTTTCCTTAGATTCTTTATATATGTGTTAGCATACGGTATTCTTTTTTTCTCTTTCTGACTTACTTCACTCTGTGTGACAGACTCTAGGTCCATCCACCTCACTACAAATAACTCAGTTTCTTTTCTTTTTATGGCTGAGTAATATTCCATTGTATATATGTGTCACATCTTTATCCATTCATCTGTTGACAAACACTTAGGTTGCTTCCATGTCTGGGCTATTGTAAATAGAGATGCAATGAACATTGTGGTACATGACTCTCTTTGAATTACGATTTTCTCAGGGTATATGCCCAGTAGTGGGATTGCTGGGTCGTATGGTAGTTCTACTTTTAGTTTTTTAAGGAACCTCCATACTGTTCTCCATAGTGGCTGTATCAATTTACATTCCCACCAACAGTGCAAGAGGATTCCCTTTTCTCTACACCCTCTCCAGCATTTATTTGTAGATTTTTTGATGATTGCCATTCTGACCAGTATGAGATGAGATCTCATTGTAGTTTTGATTTCCATTTCTCTAATGATTAATGATGTTCAACATTCTTTCATGTGTCTGTAGGCAATCTGTATATCATATTTGGAGAAACGTCTATGTAGGTCTTCTGCCAATTTTTGTATTGGGTTGTTTGTTTTTTCAATATTGAGCTGCATGAGCTGCTTGTAAATTTTGGAGATTAATCCTTTGTCAGTTACTTCATTTGCAAATATTTGCTCCCATTCTGAGGGTTGTCTTTTGGTCTTGTTTATGGCTTTCTTTGCTGTATAAAAGCTTTTAAGTTTCATTAGGTCCCATTTGTTTATTTTTGTTTTTTATTTACATTTCTCTAGGAGGTGGGTCAAAAAGCATCTTGCTGTGATTTATGTCATAGAGTGTTCTGCCTATGTTTTCCTCTAAGAGTTTGATGGTGTCTAGCCTTACATTTAGGACTTTAATCCATTTTGAGTTGACTTTTGTGTATGGTGTTAGGGAGTGTTCTAATTTCATTCTTTTACATGTAGCTGTCCAGGTTTCCCAGCACCACTTATTGAAAAGGCTGTCTTTCCTCCATTGTATATTCTTGCCTCCTTTATCAAAAATAAAGTTACCATATGTGCGTGGGTTTATCTCTGGGCTTTCTATCCTGTTCCATTGATCTATATTTCTGTTTTTGTGCCAGTACCATACTGTCTTGATTACTGTAGCTTTGCAGTATAGTCTGAAGTCAGGAAGCCTGATTCCCCCAGCACCGTTTTTCTTTCTCAAGATGGCTTTGGCTATGCAGGGTCTTTTGTGTTTCCATACAAATTGTTAAATTTTTTGTTCTAGTTCTGTGAAAAATGCCAGTGGTAGTTTGACAGGGATTGCATTGAATCTGTAGATTGCTTTGGGTAGTAGAGTCATTTTCACAATGTTGATTCTTCCAATCCAAGAACATGGTATATCTCTCCATTTATTTGTATCATCTTTAATTTCTTTCATCAGTGTCTTATAATTTTCTGCATACAGGTCTTTTGTCTCCTTAGGTAGGTTTATTCTTAGATATTTTATTTTTGTTGCAATGGTAAATGCGAGTGTTTTTTTAATTTCACTTTCAGAATTTTCATTATTAGTATATAGGAATGCAAGAGATTCCTGTGCATTAATTTTGCATCCTGCTACTTTACCAAATTCATTGATAAGCTCTAGTAATTTTCTAGTAGCATCTTTAGGATTCTCTATGCATAGTATCATGTCATATGCAGTGACAGCTTTACTTCTTCTTTTCCAATTTGGATTCCTTTTATTTCTTTTTCTTCTCTTATTGCTGTGGCTAAAACTTCCAAAATTATGTTGAATAATAGTGGTGAGAGTGGACAATCTTGTCTTGTTCCTGATCTTAGTAGAAATGGTTTCAGTTTTTCACCATTGAGGACAATGTTGGCTGTGGGTTTATCACATGTGCCCTTTATTATGTTGAAGAAAGTTCCCTCTATGCCAAGTTTCTGGAGGGTTTTTATCATAAATGGGTGTTGAATTTTGCTGAAATCTTTCTCTCCATCTATTGAGATGATCGTATGGTTTTTCTCCTTCAATTTATTAACATGGTGTATCACATTGATTGATTTGCGTATATTGAAGAATCCTTGCATTCCTGGGATAAACCCCACTTGATCATAGTGTGTGATCCTTTTAATGTGCTGTTGGATTCTGTTTGCTAGTATTCTGTTGAGGATTTCTGCATCTATGTTCATCAGTGATATTGGCCTGTAGTTTTCTTTCTTTGTGACATCTTTGTCTGGTTTTGGTTTCAGAGTGATGGTGGTCTCATAGAATGAGTTTGGGAGTATTTCTTCCTCTGCTGTATTTTGGAAAAGTTTGAGAAGGATAGGTCTTAGCTCTTCTCTAAATGTGTTAGCTCTTCTCTAAATATTTGATAGAATTTGCCTGTGAAGCCATCTGGTCCTGGGCTTTTGTTTCCTGGAAGATTTTTAGTCACAGTTTCAATTTCAGTGCTTGTGATTGGTCTGTTCACATTTTCTATTGCTTCCTTGTCTTGGCGTGTTTCTCCTTGGATTTATCCTGTACAGAAGTCTCTGTGCTTCCGGGACTTGATTAACTAATTCCTTTCCCATATTAGGGAAGTTTTTAACTATAATCTCTTCGAATATTTCCTCAGTCCCTTTCTTTTTCTCTTCTTATTCAGGGACCCCTATAATTCGAACATTGGTGTGTTTAATGTTGTCTCTGAGACTGCCCTCAATTCTTTTCATTCTTTTTTCTTTATTCTGCTCTTCAGTAGTTATTTCCACTATTTTATCTTCCAGATCAGTTATCCATTCTTCTGCCTCAGTTATTCTGCTATTGATCCCATCTAGAGAATTTTTAATTTCATTTATTGTGTTGTTCATCACTGTTTGTTTGCTCTTTAGTTCCTCTAAGTCCCTGTTAAATGTTTCTTGTATTTTCTCCATTCTATTTCCAAGATTTGGGATCATCTTTACTAACATTATTCTGAATTGTTTTTCAGGTAGACTGCCTATTTCCTCTTCATTTGTTAGATCTGGTGGGCTTTTGCCTTGCTCCTTCATCTGTTGTGTGTTTCTCTGTCTTCTCAGTTTACTTAACTTACTGTGTTTGTAGTCTCCTCTTCGCAGGTTGCAGGTTCATAGTTCCCGTTGTTTTTGGTGTCTGTCCCCAGTGGCTAAGGTTGGTTCAGTGGGTTGTGTAGGCTTCCTGGTAGAGGGGACTAGTGGCTGTGTTCTGGTGGATGAGGCTGGATCTTGTGTTTCTGGTGGGCAGGTCCACGTCTGGTTGTGTGTTTTGGGGTGTCTGTGGCCTTATTATGATTTTAGGCAGCCTCTCTGCTAATTGATGGGGTGTGTTCCTGTTTTGCTAGTTGTTTGGCACAGGGTGTCCAGCACTGTAGCTTGCTGGTTGTTGAGTGGAGCTGGGTCTTGGTGTTGAGATGGAGATCTCTGGGAGATTTTCACCGTTTGATATTACGTGGAGCTGGGAGGTCTCTTGTGGACCAGTGTCCTGAACTTGGCTCTCCCACCTCAGTGGCACAGCCCTGACGCCTGGCTGGAGCACCAAGAGGCTGTCATCCACACAGCTCAGAATAAAAGGGAGAAAAAGTAGAAAGAAAGAAAGAAGAAGATAAAATAAAATAAGATAAAATAAAATAAAGTTACTAAAATAAAAAATAATTATGAAGAAAAAAATTTTAAGTAAAAAAAAAAAAAAAAAAATGGACAGACAGGACCCTAGGACAAATGGTAAAAGTAAAGCTATACAGACAAAATCACACACAGAAGCATACACATACACACTCACAAAAAGAGAAAAAGGGAAAAAAAATAATATATATATATATATATTATATATATATCATTGCTCCCAAAGTCCACCTCCTCAATTTGGGATGATTTGTTGTCTATTCAGGCATTCCACAGATGCAGGGTACATCAAGTTGATTTTGGAGATTTAATCCTCTGCTCCTGAGGCTGGGAGAAATTTCCCTTTCTCTTTTTTTTGGCACAGCTCCCGGGGTTTAGCTTTGGATTTGGCCCCGCCTCTGCATGTAGGTTGCCTGAGGGCATCTGTTCTTCGGTCAGACAGGATGGGGTCAAAGGAGCCGCTGATTCGGGGGCTCTGGCTCACTCAGGCCAGGGGAAGGGGGGGGTGTGGATGCGGGGCGAGCCTGCGGCCCCAGAGGCCAGCATGACGTTGCAGCAGCCTGAGGCGTGCCGTGTGTTCTCCCGGGGGAGTTGTCCCTGGATCACGGGACCCTGGCAGTGGCGGGCTGCACAGGCTCCCGGGAGGGGAGGTGTGGATAGTGACCTGTGCTCGCACACAGGCTTCTTGGTGGCGGCAGCAGCAGCAGCCTTAGCATCTCATGCCCGTCTCTGGGGTCCACGCTTTTAGCCGCGGCTCACGCCCATCTCTGCAGCTCCTTTAAGCGGCGCTCTGAATCCCCTCTCCTCACGCACCAGGAAACAAAGAGGCAAGGAAAAGTCTCTTCCCTCGTCGGTAGCTCCTGACTTTTTCCCGGATTCCCTCCCGGCTAGTTGTGGTGCACTAGCCCCATTCATGCTGTGTTCGCACCGCCAACCCCAGTCCTCTTCCTGCGCTCCGACTGAAGCCCGATCCTCAGCTCCCAACCCCGCCCGCCCCGGCGGATGAGCAGACAAGCCTCTCGGGCTAGTGAGTGCTGGTCGGCACTGATCCTCTGTGCGGGAATCTCTCCGCTTTGCCCTCCGCACCCCTGTTGCTGCGCTGTCCTCCGGGGCACCGAAGCTACCCCCTCCGCCACCCGCAGTCTCTGCCCACAAAGGGGCTTCCTAGTGTGTGGAAACCTTTTCTCCTTCACAGCTCCCTCCCCAAGGGGCAGGTCCCGTCCCTCTCCTTTTGTCTCTGTTTATTCTTTTTTCTTTTGCCCTACCCCGGCACGTGGGGACTTTCTTGCCTTTTGGGAGGTCTGAGGTCTTCTGCCAGCGTTCAGTGGGTGTTCTGTAAGAGTTGTTCCACGTGTAGATGTATTTCTGATGTATCTGTGGGGAGGAAGGTGATCTCCACCTCTTACTCTTCTGCCATCTTGAAGCTCCTCCTCCTGTACCCTTGGTTTTAATAAATGCTTTGAAATTTGGGGATGATAACAGTGTATTGTTAGAAATGAAAAAGACTTAATCACAGTTACAATATGCTTTGAAAAGCTGTACTTATATTTGATCTGAAGTGTATGTTGGAGGAGGTCATCAACAGGACATGACCTCTGATTGACCTGAGAGCTGGACCCAGGCAATCCGAAGCTTCTCACCTCTTCCCCCCTTGGGATGTACATTCAACCCAGTGTTCCCATAATGGCAGCAGTTTTCAAAGACACAACCTTGAGAGAGCAATGTGTTCTTGAGACCATCTGGACTGTGTATGTGACTGAACCCAGTTAAGGCCTCTCTATAAAAACTTTTAAGATTCTGTCAGGCTGATGCAGAGACTGCTTGTTTTGCATTGCCCAAGACAAGTCGCATACGTTAGTGCCATTGCTTTTTAAACCTGTTACCTACCAATTTGGAGTAATCTGCTTCTTTCTTTGTCTTTCCTTGTCTTCCACATTTGGGCTGGGTGGGCTGGGAGGCGCATACTTTCAGATTTCGTGTGGGAACTCCTGAATTTTTGAACCAACAGTGCGTACTTTGAGAAATTCTAATTATGAAACTTAAATTCCTTCAAATTCATGGCTTAAGGAAAATTTGTGGCTTAACAAAAGCATAAAAGGTGTAGCACTTTAGGAATATAGATAGATAGATACACATATACATATATATCTTAGTTTACATGCTTCAAAGTATTAATTAATAAATAGTAAATATCAAGGGCAAATCTCTGAGATTTCCCCTATTTATGAGATACTTGATCTTTTCTTTTGTGGTTTATAATTTGCACAAGAATGAGTATGGTTATGTGCTTATTTTTCCCCTTTTATTATACTTTATTCCTCTACTTTAAACTTTTCAAATATACAAAACTTTTATAATCTCACAGTGAAGGATATTTCCTCTATTTATAGTAGTTCCAGTTATCACAAAGGAACAAAATATGTCTTGCCTTGCAAATATGCATGACAAATTTCCTAAAGTGTTAATATCATGGTCTTTGAGTGAGAGATTCATTCTTGCTTTTAGTTAATATTTTTATCATCAGAAGGCACTCATCCCTCTGCCAAGACAAAACAAAATGGCATGGAACAAATTCAAGGCAAATAACCTTTCCCGAAACATTAATATTTCTGATGAAAGAGATGAATAAAATATAGAGATAGATATGGATGTAAAATAAGAACATAAAAAACTGTCCTTTATTTCTACTTCTCCAGGTCTACTTCTCAAGCAGTAAAGCTATCCTTTTTAAAGTTTAACTAATGCTTTCAAACCACAAATTCAACAGCTTACTTCCTTTATAAAAGGAATCTTAAATATAGGAAGAACAACTGTGATCATAAACATTTCAAATATTATTTTTTCTTCCATTTATTCACTTGCTAATCTTTTGTTTGGTACTTATTATTTGCAGGCATATGCTAGGTTCCTGCAATGCAATATTCTATAAAAGCAATGTAGAACCTCCTTTGAGCTTCTGTTCTCTAGTAGCTTTTTTTTAAAAAATAAATTTATTTCTTTTTTATTTTATTTTTGGCTGCATTGGGTCTTCGTTGCTGCGCGTGGGCTTTCTTTAGTTGCAGCGAGCAGGGGCTACTCTTCATTGCAGTGCATGAGCTTCTCATTGTGGTGGTTTCTCTTGTTGTAGAGCACGGGCTCTAGGTGAGTGGGCTTCAGTAGTTGTGGCATGCAGGCTCAGTAGTTGTGGCTTGAGGGCTCTAGAGCACAAGCTCTGTAGTTGTGGCACATGGGCTTCGTTGCTCCATGGCATGTGGGATCTTCCCAGACCAGGGCTTGAACCCATATCTCCTGCATTGGCAGGCAGATTCGTAACCACTGCACCACCAGGGAAGCCCTCTAGTAGCTTTTAAATCTTCATGAGTCACAAATCTTTGACCCATGCGTTTTGATGCCCCTTAAAATGTCTAGCATTACACTCTGAATTTATCTATTTATTTCTTTATGTTTTTTTGAAAAAAGATTTCCTCCTTTCAGAGGAGATTGCATCTTCCCAGGATTGAGAACGTGTGTACTTTGCTTGCTTTTGCAAACCCAATACCCAGAACAGAGCCAAGAACAATCCAGGCATATACTGGACACTCAATAAATGCTTCTTAAATAAATAGATGAATAAATGCAATTCTCATAAAAATTCTTATCATATGTGTGCCTAATCTATTCCAGTGTTTTCTTTTACGGATGAGGAAGTTGAAGTCAAGACAAATAAATGATTTGTCAAAGGCCATACAGTTGGTTAGTTGCTTTGAAGTAAAACCTATGGCCCTATTCCTAGTAATAAACACTTACCACTAGGCTAATAACTTCTGTTTATCTTAGATATGTGCCTAGTCTAGAGAGAAGAACAAGTAACACCTACTAAGAAACCGAGCTACTTCTGCCAGCTATAAATAGATGAATAAAGCATGCTAATTTTCTATGTGACTATGGATCAGTCACTTTCCCTCTCCAGACAAAGGTATCTTTATCTCTAAAATAATGATTGGAATAAATTATCTGGAAAGTCCCTTCTGGTTTCAATATTCTATGAATCTTTGATTTCTTTTATTCAATTTATATCTATGGAAACAGCTATGAAAGCTATAAAGAACATTAAAGACAATCTTGTCTAACACGACAACAATCTATCTAACGCTATACTCCTTGTCTAACACTAGAAAGAAAATGACTTCCACGTGGTCAGTGGAAGGACTCTGGTGTGAACCTCATTCTTCTACCAATCAGTCCAAGTTATCTTCCTTCATACTACAGTGTCAACCCAGTAATCACCTTGGTGAGTTTTAGAGATTATATTTTGTTAACCATAATTTTAACTGATTTAACACTCCCTTTAAGGAAAATTATTCTACTAGGTTACCCTATTTTTAAAGTGAAACATAGATAATTGATTTTTTGGACACTGTACAAGGAAAGAAAAAGTCCCATCCAACTGCAGCTATTTATGAATTTTTAATCAAATTGAAGCCTTTGGTATTGAAAGTTGTTTTCTTTTGAAAAAAAAAACAAATTAGGTGGCACAGTGAGGAGTCAATGGACCTGAGTTCTAATCACTGAACTCTGTGAGTTACTAGTTATTTGACCTTAGGTTTTGTTTACTTGTGTCCTCTCTAATAAAAAATTAAAAAAAAAAAAAACAACTATCAGCTTATCAGCCTTACAATGTAGTTTTAAAAGTACATGAAGTAGTGAATGGGAAAGCAGTTTGTAAACTCTAAAGTCTTTTACAAATTTCTTAGGAATGAAGTTATTATTTTGAAATAAAACCAAAGTCTTAGAATCATTTGATACTCAAATGTATAATATAATATACCACTATAAGTGTAAATTTATTGTGAACAGTCTGCAACATGGGTTAGATTTTCTTGAGTGTGTGAATGTAAACTTTAAGAAAAATACTTGTGGCAAAAAAAAATCCTTTTTGTCATCTGTTATTTTATAAATGCAAAATATGGAAAACATAAAAATATCCTTTAATCCCAATCAAGTCAGTAATTTTTAGTGTCTTATTAGATTTTCATACTATACACTTAATGGAAATATATTATGTCTATAAATTTTCACTTTAGTCCATATGTATTGAGTAATTACTACATACAAGCAATTAATATATCACTTCAGTGTGATCCCATTACAACTAGTGTCTCTATAAAGTATGTAATTCATTCTGTCTTGAACTGGAGTTATAAATCTATCTCCCTCTACCTCCCTTATTATATATTCATGACCTTTAAAGAGAATATTCACGTATTTTTCTTAATTAGCCTGCTTAAATTAGCATTTAAGAAAATTTAGAGATAATTTAAGCCAGATATTTCTTTTATAATTTAAGAAACTGTAAAAACTGAAATGTCATTTGTGGCAGAAACTGCCTACAAAGAAGCAATTCTACCTTTCAGAACTCTGGTTTATTTATTTTTTTGTTTACATTTATCAAATAACAATATGCTCAGGAAAGATGAACCCTCTACTGCCCCAGGGGTCTAAACCAATCATTGTAATCCCATTTCCTTTGCCAGTGATTAATTTAGACACATGCAGAAGACATGGTCTTGGTCAATGATTTACACAAGAAAGCCTGTTGGAATGTTCTGGAAAATAATTTTCTCCCAATAATAAGAGATGAGGAGATAAGGAAGGTAAAACTGTTCTCCTTCCTCCTCCCTCTCTCCCTCTCTCCTCTACCTTGTATCATTGTGTTACTGAATTAACAAACAGCTTATTCTCCAAAATTATTGTTCTATAAATTTATAAATTCCTATGGTTTATGCCAATTGAGTTTTTTGTTACTCATACCCAAAAGTATCCTAACTGAAAATAGAATTTAGATGATAAAGCAGAAGTATATTGTTGCATAAGGTATAGACACACTATGGTGGATGCGGTATTTTTGTTTCGAAAAAACGAAGTATGTTAAATTTGGACAGTTAAGGCGGATGTCTAAAGTAGGGGTTTTTTTGCCACCCAAAATCATATCTCCTTTCCTATGTCTGGGAAACCTTCCCTCTCATAAAGTAGAAACTTCTCCTGCTGTGGAAGCCAAAAAAATCCCAAATACGGATTTCCTCAGGCTTCCTTATTAAAGAGATTAAAGTATGAGCACAGGACCTCATATATTGATCCAAGTCTGTACTCTGAAACTAATTCTATGAGAAAGATGAGGAATCCATTCTTGCAAGGGAGATGCCCTAGTGGAAATAAATTGAGTACTGATGGTGTTAGAATCTGTGCTTTCTCACAGTATATTCGTGAGAATCATTCTGTGACATGACTTCAGGCTTGTTTTGGTCTCATAGTCTCTAAAACTAGATTTCCAGTTTTCTTGGAGCTATCAAATATTTTGTCATTTCCTTTTTCAGCTTAAGTTAGTCATATTAAATCTCTGCTGCTTGCAAGACAAAAGAGCCTTGACTGATGTATTGAATGAACTTCTGAGAGCGTCACAGGAAATTATTCACAGAACTCAGATACTCAGATGAGAACCTGGCTCCTGCTTTAGTTTAACTGAACCCAGGGATTAAATGTTGAGATTGTGCCTTTTTTTAAAGAACAGATTTTGTAGAAGGAAGGCAAGTCAGGCCCACCAGTACCAGTAGAGCAAGGTAATGAGGTAAGCATGTCAAAAGAGAGTATGGAGTATGGTACACTTTCATGCTGAAGTTTTGAGTGAGAAATCACATTCCAAAGGAGATTAAGGGTGGTTTCCATACAGAACTAAATTTTACTTTGAAAAGCTTTTCAAATGTCTAATTGCATAGGTTTTAATAAGAATGAAATAACCATTGTAAAGAGACAAATTAAATTTAGGCAAAGGTCGACTTTCAGTGGCTGGATTAGGATATCTGAGCATTCTCAAAAACATAAAATAATTATCTTAAATTTATGATTTTTGTCTCTTTTAAATTATCCCCAATCTCCATCCCTTGTAATTCCTTGAATACAAGGAGCTTGAACTGTGAAAGTATTTGTTAAAATGAACCATCACAGCATGAACAAGATATAGTGACTATTAAACTCAGAACTGTGTTCCAGTTAGTATTTTAAAACATATACATCATAAGCACTTTGAGGTATCTGTTTCAAAACATTGTGATGCCCAGGAAACTACGCAATCCCTCATTGAAAGAGAAGTCATAAACTGGTATATCACAGTAAAGAATAATTTTACATTTTAAAATGAACCCTGTCATAGGCTGAGAGTTTAGGATCATAAAATCTCAGCATTGGAAAGGAACCTAAAAATCCTCTGGTCTGTTGGTTCCTATGACTTTCTCCACATCAAAAGGACTTTGGGAGCTTAAAACATTTTAGGCTTCACCCTATATTGATGCAGCCAGATTTAGGAACTACTAATCCATCTAGATCCAACTGCACAACCTTCAGATGCATAGTAGGTTAAAAATAACAGCAGCAAATATTAATTGATGGTCTAAAAGTATATAAGAAAGATCATTTGGGGTAAGTTCCTGTTTACTATTTTGATGAGTTCATAAGAAGTAACATAAAAGAAGAAAGAAAGGAAGACAGTAGTAAAACATCTGGAAAGTTAGAAGGATATGGAACATTCAAGTGTTCTTTTGTTTTTAAGAAAATAATAAGGGCAGCCAACTCTAATGCAGTTTAATCTTTCCTGCATGCACAATACATTTCAGATTCTGAGAAAACAAGCAGTGGGAGTTAAGAGGGAAACTTCTAAGCTACTTCTTGCTTCTCTGGAAAATAAAAGTCATATTACTGTATCAGATAGAATTAGCTGTGGAAGGGAACAGGAGAGTCAATGTAAATTACATGATTCTCTCAGCAAACGCCAGAGTTGAACTCAAGAAAAATAGTCAAGATAGAAGGAAAAGAATATGATGAAATGCCAGCCATGTAACTTTCTCTCTTTATGGAGAGTTCTCTAGCTCTTATTTCATTGTTAAATTTTTCCAGCCATTTTATGTGGTACACATTTCCAAGCCTTCACATTAGATATCTATTCATTTCCTAGAATAGAGAAGAATCTGAAATACACATTAAACTTCAAGACATTTCTTTCTAGAAGGGAATCAGTGGTAGAATGCTAAGCTCAATTTTTTCAACATATTCAGAAAGTTTACCAACTATAAAATTGAGAAGAGGATGGTAAAGGATAAAGTTATCCAAAGATTCTCTAAAGTTGTTACATTCATTTTGTTGTTCTAAACTCAGAAACATGAACAGATAGGGAAATGATTCCTTTTGAACATATGCATCCAACCGCTGTTGTACAGTAGGATTTCCTCATTTTTTATAGCTGAATAATATTCCATTGTGTGATTATATACACACATATATATATATATATATATATATATATATATACACACACACACATACATATCACAACTTCTTTATCCATTCATCTATCAGCGGACACTTGTGTTTTTTCCATGTCTTGAATAATGTAAATAATGTTGCTATGAACATAAGGGTGAAGATATCTATTCAAGTTAGTATTTTTGGTTTTATAGATATATTCCTGGAATCTAAAGCCAGATTTTCTGAATCTAATTTCAGTGGTCTTTCTGACATAAAAAGGTCCCTCTTCTTAAGGACTTATATTATCAATTTAGGTTTTGGCATCAGTGGGCATAAGCAAACTATCCATTGTCATTGCTCTTCAGCCAAAGACCACTAGGAACATACTTGTATTGAACAAGTTGGTTCTATTACTTATCACAATGAAGGAGAATACAACCATGAGGAATCATGGTTTGACTTAAGAGGGTAGTAGAAAAAAATCTTAAAGTATAGGATTTAGGCCTTGATTTGGAGGAAGACTTGGGAGAGGGTAGGAAGAAGTGGGGATTTTTAGTAAGAAGAGCAGTTCTTTTATTGTACCTTAATAAGTCATATCTATATAGAAAAGAGACTAGAATGATGATAAAATTGTGATTGGTAAAGAAACAGCAATTATTCATTTAGGCCAAGAAAGAGGAAATTTGGTATTTTGTGGGTGGCCCAGTCACCTTACTTTTGTTTGTGCTTATACATAATTATGAAATAACCATATTTTTTCTCATTTTATCATGGTCTGAATGTAACCTTCTCTGGGGTTTATGATAAGTAAAATTGTTTATATTTAATAGAATAACATGGCTGGTTGTGAGTGCCGGGCAAGCTTCTAAATGTCTGGGACTGCCTTTTCTTGCATTCTTTCACTAGTATAGAAAGATTCAGTGCAGTTGGAGATATAGGAGAGTGTTCAAAGGTAGTAAATTGGTTCTGGTACAAACTTCAGTGTGTTGAGGGGCAGGAGGGTTAGTGGGTGGGAGTACTTCCCCACCCAACAAGCAATCCTCAGGACACTAGCTGGGTATCCCAAAATTTAACTCAATTCTGACACTACCCGGAGATCACATCAGATTCCACAGGTTAAGGGTTCAGTTCTACAAGACTGCCACCTGCCCCTCTACCCCCTGCCCCAAACTTCAGATGTCAGTGGCAAGTTCAGGTGGTTACCTATACTTCTGACCAACTAGCTGTAAATCCAAGGTTCCCAAGACTCCTGCCTTGAGTTCAATTAATTTGCTAGAGCAGCTCACAGAACTCAGAGTAACATGTATTATATCACCAGTTCATTATAAAAGAATATAACTCAGGAAGAGCCAAATGGAAGATATGCATAGGACAAAGTATGGAGAAAGAGTGCGGCACTTCCATACCCTCTCCAGGCCCCACTCTCCCCAATCTCTATGTGTTCTCCAAGCTGGAAGCTCTCGGAACCCTGTCCTTGTGGGGTTTTATTCAGGCGTCACTATATAAGCATGATTGATTAAATCATTGGTCATTGGCAACTGAACTCAATCTTCAGCCTCTCTCCCTTCTCTGGAGATGGAGGTGTGGGTGGGGTGAGACTGAAAGTTTCAACCCTTTAATCATATGGTTTGTTCTCCTGGCAACCAGCGCTCATTCTTAGGTGGGAGTCTAAAGATCTGACATGAAAAAAGACACCTTGATCAGTCCCATTATTTAGAAAATTCCGAGGGTTTTAAGAGCTCACGATATCACAGATGGAAATATAAGTTTGAGATTAATCAGACATGGTTGGAATTTTCAGATGGGTCCCTCCCTCCCCTTAGCAAGAGAGAGAAGAGTAAACATAATGCAGGAATTCAGTATTGAATGAATCGCATTTAAGAAAGGAAAAAGAAGACTGAGGAAGCAAACAAAAGTTATTTTAATGTTTTTAATTATATTTAAACAAACTTACGGGAAAAGAACACCTTTTAATAACGTACCTAGGACAAAGTCTATAGTCACTGATACAGGGATTTACAACCTAAATCTCCCTTCAAGAAAACGGAACTCACTCCTCCAACTTCTGGAAATACGGTCAGAAGAAAATCTTCAGCTGTTAACTCCTTAAAGAGGTTGTCTAGTCTGAAAAGAGTCACCTGGTCCAAGGTCATGTGCTCTTCCTCAAGTAGTGTGTTTCCAATAACTAATTACATGCAGTATGAAAGTCCTCTCCCCTCACCACATCTCAGGACAGCTCTGAACATTCATCTCAATTTCAAAACTTTAAGCATTTTGGCTGAAACCTCTGTTGATACTGTCAGAGTTTAGCTTCTCTCTCAGCCCAATCCTGCTTCCTTTCCTTCCCTTCCACAGGGGTTGATCTCAAGAACACTCCCTAATAAACTTCCTGCACACTAATCTCTGTATGCCCCATACGTCAGAGTATGCTTCCCAGGGAACCCAGGCTGCAACATTTGGTAGCAGAAGTGGTCAGAAAAAGTAGACACCAGTATGGGACCTTAAAGCTAGATGGTGAGGACTCATCACCCAGCTCACAATAATGCCCTCATCCCTGGTGGTAGGTGGTGCACAGAGAGCCCTGGTATATAGTAAAAGTGCAATTATTAAAACTGCCCCATTGATGAGCTAGCATATTTTATTATACCAGTGGAAGGGAATGCATTAGGACAAGGTTTCCCAACTTCAGCACTACTGACATTCTGGATCAGATACTTATTATTGTTGGGGACTGTCCTATGCACTGAAGGATTTTTGCAGCATCCCTAGCCTCTATTCAGTAGATACCAAGATCACACTCTCCCATCCCACCCCACCAGTTGTGATAATCACAAATGTTTCTGGACATCGACAAATACCCTTTCCACTTTTCTTTTCTATGTCTTTGCTTATTTAAGACTTCAGCCTAAATATGTCTCCTTCACCTCTGCCTGTCAGTTAACTGTTTTCTTTTTTTGAGGGGGGCGTGTCCTTGGTTCAGTGCCAACTGCACCTAAAGTCTTTTTATATGGCCAAGATATAATAACTCTTCTTTGCCATTTCCCATTTTCTCTTAATATCTCTACATAATCCGAATGAATCATGCTTCACAAGTACTAATGCTGCCCCATGTATATTAATGCCCACTTTACTATGACTCTGAGGTTTTGTATGGTTTACCTATAAGAAATCCAGTATTCCACAGACTTCTCCTTAGTACATGTTCCATGAAACTCAAGAATGTTTATGTAAGTCTTGGTCATTTCGCACTGTTAGTTGTACCTGCCAGTGAATCAGGAACTCACCTCCTCTGATGACCATGAGTTCAGCAGCTGGGCTTCAAGCACAGATCAATTGCCCACATGTGATTCCAGGAGTTCTGCTTGTGCAATGCCCCTCATGCTGACTTCTGCTTCTCAGCGCAAATACTTATCAGTTTGCTGAAGCCAATGTTGCTCTGGTGACAGGAGGGGAACATTTCAGCAGTTTGCCTGCCTAAATGTCTCCCAGCAAAGCTCAGGCAAGTGCTTGAGCATTGATGTGTTACAACTCTCAGTGGTATAGGTCTTTCAAGTTACATACACAGCTATCATTCTTCAGGAAACATATATGCTGCAAATGTGTCTGGGACAGAATTCTTTTCTCTATGAGCACTCTCCTAAATGCAAAACCAATACTCCTTTTATCTTTCTGCTCAGTGCTGACTAGCTGTGGCCTTTTTCCTTTACCGAGACTTCCCTGTGCTCTGTCCCACCTTCCCTTTGTTCTTTTCCAGGGCTGCCCCAGCACATCGGTCATGTGTGAATATCCTTGAAACTCTATGGTGGTAGGTACGGCACAGAGATGGTTCAGGCTGTCAGAGTTCAATCTCTCTTTTTTCCTCAGGAGATGCTTTTCTTCCAAACAGATGATGATGCAGGTGAGCTTGTGTGGGGAGAATTTGCTTCTAATTCTTCTTGTCAGAAACAAGGCACTGTTTTAAACTATGTTTTCCCACATTGTCATAGGTCCCAGAGATGAACTATGTAGTTCTATGTGCCTTTTGGGCCTTTGCTCTGTATGTTCTTTGACACTACTAAAATGTATCAGATTGACTTTAAACAGTAGATTGTAAGTTTTACTAACTTGAGAAATAAAAAAGAGAAAAACTAAAATGCTTTTAGAGTCTATTTCTAGAATAAATTCAGACCTCTGGACCTATGACATAACTTGTATTCTTATTTTTTTGGAAAAGCAAAAATAATAACAAGAAAAACACAGAACAAGAAACATTATATGAATTTTTCCCCTCAGAGTAAGAAGTTACTTTTTTCTTCAAAGAAAAATAATTGTAAAGATTTTATTCAGCCATTGATTTATTCATTCATTCATTTATTCTTATTTTTTATTTATTTATTTATTTTTTATTTTTATTTTTTTTGCGGTACGCGGGCCTCTCACTGCTGTGGCCTCTCCCATTGTGGAGCACAGGCTCCGAGGCCATGGCTCACGGGCCCAGCCGCTCCATGGCATGTGGGATCCTCCCGGACCGGGGCACGAACCCATGTCCCCTGCATCGGCAGGTGGACTCCCAACCACTGCGCCACGAGGGAAGCCCATTCATTTATTCTTCTAATGAGAATTTGTCAAATGCTCACCAAGAAGGGTCAGGATCTATTGAACCACTCTAATATCATGATATTTCCAAATTAATACAATAAAAATCAAAAGTACACTGAGATTAAAACAGGATGACTCAACCTCAAGGAGTCTCATATTCATAATAAATGGCATCTTCAAGGAAATTGATTTCGTTTTGTTTTATAGCTTCTCCTGCCAGTGAACTATTTAGGAGGGCACTGCCTTAGAAAAACCTAATCCATAATAACTCTCACATTAAAATCAAGGAGGTCTGGCAGATTATGTGCAGTTATATTCTTTTTCTTTACCAAAATTATCTTTTCACTTTATTTCAATGTTTGTGCAGAAGTAACCATGTAGCTCATAAGGGAACGAGCAGAGAAGATTAAAGTATATGAAAGAGAAGACCCTGACAATTTTGGTTCCACAATAAATACAGATACAGTCTTTCTGGAATAATAATAAAAATGAATAAAAAAGTGAAATTCTGTTTACAAGGCAACATATACTTTCAAGTTTTAAACTGATTGTTAGGAATATACTTTTAGTATTTTTTTTTAAATAAAGTAAAATCTATCACAAATCTTAATGCATTTAGAAAATAAAATTAGAGTTCTGAGATATGAATTAACTTGAATATCCTTACTTATCCGCTAAATAAGTTAAACAACATACTTAGTGAGTATAAAGCATCAGCCAGTGTCCTTTCTGACTCTCTTTCATGAGGACTACCATTCTTCACCAACATACTTTGAGAATGAAGTTATTAGTCAAGTTGAATTAGCATCATTTGATAGATAAGGAGCTCCCAAAGGGGAAAGAGTTATATTTGGTTCTTCTATGATGAATTTGTCTGACTGAGAACCCAATAGCTTATCACCTCTCTCCTTCCCCATCCTCTGCTATACCTGACATTATTTGGAAATAGTAAAATTATTTCAAAACACCTTAATGAGGTTTTTAAGTGAGTGTGTAATTTATTATATAATTATGTTTATGTTCTTTAGAGAAGGGGCTATATGTTTCAGGCTGCCAACTTTTTTGTAATTTTTGCCCGTTTGTGGTGGTAGAGAGGTTACGTGTCAGGTTGGTGGAAGCAGGTCATCCATCTTGGTGTCCCTGCAGCTGTTCGGGGTGTTGGAAATCACTCTAGAATTAGAAACAGGAAACTTGGTCTCTCTGCAACATGGGGAAAATCATTTAACTTCAGTGAAACAGGAGTGATAATATCTTCCTTGCCTTCCTCGTAGAGCAATTATGTGGAGCATTTAATTATGAAATTAAAATACTTTCTAAATAAATTTTGGGCAGTATGATTATTTTCACAGGTATCAGAGATAAAATGAAGAGAAGCCAGGAATGATATGTAAGCAGCAGACCCTGAAGTTCTATTAATAATTGAGGACAAACACAGTAACCCCTGCCAGAGATGCTACAGATCAAAGATACCATCTTAGATGATTGAATTAAAGACCGAGTTAAAAAACTTAATTCAGAAGTGGGAAGACCACTGGATTCTAAGTTTGAATCCCTGATCTCTGATATCAGCTACGTGGCCTGGAGCAAGCTAATGTCTGTCATTAACCCTCTCAAAAAAGACAAAGAGGGCTTCCCTGGTGGCGCAGTGGTTGGGAGTCCGCCTGCCAATGCAGGGGACGCGGGTTCGTGCCCGGGTCCGGGAGCATCCCGCATGCCACGGAGCGGCTGGGCCCGTGAGCCATGGCCACTGAGCCTGCGCATCCGGAGCCTGCGCTCTGCAACGGGAGAGGCCGCAGCGATGGGAGGCCCACGTAGCGCAAAAAAAAAGACAAAGAGAGTGAGCAAAATAACTTCTAATCAACAGTTTTCGCTTTTTGACATGATAACATCCAGCTCTCACTCCAATTTATATACCATAATATTATTAATGCAAAAAATTTATTTTTACATATCTCTTCTCTAGCTTCCTCTTCTGAACTAAGTGAATGGTAATATATAAATCCAAATATGACATATAAATACGGAAGGAATTTTGTTTGGAACTATTGCATTAAAGTTTCAACAATGTAAACTGTCTTCATTTTAAAGACAATTCAATTAAAGCCCTGAGAGTTTAGATCACTTGCTAACATGATACAGCTACTAATTGTGTGAGTACTGTTCATCTGTATTCTACAATTATTTCTCAGCCATTGATAAAAATTTGTGATGATTAAGCAATCATTGTTCAGATACTCATATAAATGCAGGGCCAAAACGTCTCCAAAGTATTAGCCCAAATGTGTTGTACCCTCACGATATTTTGATTTGCAGGAACTCTGGCTTGTCATTTAAAATCATTAACTATGATGCTTGAGGCCCCAGATGTTTTTAAACAAATAGATTATTCAGATTTGCAGTGTAAGTGAGCTGCCTTTTTCATTGGAAAGAAGGTTCAGAAGAAAGAGCTTGGGTTAGCTGAGAACATACCTCCTGAAACACATACTGGAGAATAATCATGGACCTCCTTGAATACCAGGTTTGTTTTCGTTAGTGATAGTTCTCAATAGTTAATGGAAAAGCCAGAAGTCATTGCAAATGAGTTTAGTCTCTGGTCTTTCTTTCTGTGAAAAGGCCCTGATGTCCAAGTGGACAAGCAGGTGAAATTTCAGGAAATCTGTAATGGAAAACTCACATTAAGAGTTTCACAGATTTCAGTTAAGTTTTGTTTTTTGTTTTTTTTTCTCCTCATTCAAGTTTGGTCTTGTAGGGAGAGGGAATAGAGTTTACAGATAGATCTATTGAATATGGAATTCCTGGCCTTCCTAGAGAATTGTGTAAAATAATTCTCGTCATCCTATTCTTGCTGATACTCCATAGTCTTTCTCCTTTTTACTTTCTTTCTCTTTTCCAGTTCATTACATTGATGCTACTTTCATTTAATGAATTGCATTTCTGCCACTCATGCCCTTTAAAATTGTTTTATTTTCATTCCTGGTAGAGGAGAGTGTTCAGCAAAACTTTCCTGATTATTAGTACAAAAGCTGTCTTGCTCTTTGCTTGGTTTCTGAAGGAAAAGTCCACTTGCCTAATTTTGACTTCATTTACATTTTCTCACATTGACCTCCCTTTTACAACTTCATCACTTCTATCATTAGCACAGTATCTACTGTGGGTTGGAAGGCTATACCTACTCTGGTTTGGACTCTAAGCTACTTAGACTTGTGCCAGTGTATATATAAATTCTCATTTATTCCTTAAATAAACTTAAGCCATTATTAGCCCCATAGAAGTAAGTGAATCTCACAGATTTTAAGTAGTTTTGTTTAAGACATATACCAGATTAGGGACAGAAATAAACATAATATTTAGTGTTGTTTTTGTCATTATTGGAAGAAATAAAACTATCTTCTATGTCTGAACCCAGATCTGGATAGGTGATATTTCAGGATTTTTACATACTTCAAAAATTTGGAAAACCTCTGACTAAAAAAAAAAAACCCAAGAAAGAAAACAGCAAGAAAACATGAACTGCCTTGTTTTTTCTTTCCCACTATTTAGTACAGAAGAAAAGTATAAAATATCATCAATATTTACATTTCAAAGCAGAGGTTGTTTAGCACAATAATGTTTGATAAGTAAATGGAGGAAAGCTATTCTTTTTTAAAGTTAGGTACAAGCTATGATTTTTGTTGCTGTTGTGATTACCTCAAAATCTTAGAGTCATTTCAACTTCACTTTTTTCTTGTTGCTTGTGGTTAATTACCAAGTCCAATTTCAAATTCATATTATGGCGAGCATCACCTCTATTTTCTTTCCAGGGAACCCATGGCGTTTCTACGTTCGGGATTATACACGTTTCTTAAGAAAAAATTGAGGCTTGTCCCATATGGCCATGCCATGTTTTTCTAAATTATTATTTCCTGCTTCCTTATATGAACCCCGTGTGCAACTAAAGCTATTCTTCCAAGTACATGTGGATAATCTACTTGCCTAGATTTTTTTAAAGGATATTCCTTCTTACTGGAAAGCCTTATTCTATTATAAATCACTGTCTATCAAGTACACATATGTCCACATTTCATATATCCCTTACATTCTAGGATAACTGTACTAAAGGGAACACTTAAATTTTACCAGTTCTCTATCCTTGTAGCCTGAAGCTTATCATTTATCCCTTCCACTCATTATTTGATCTCCACAATGAGGTTAGAACAATAGGACTTTATGATCCTTAGCTACAAATGCCAAAGGAGGCAAATCTGGGGTTTATTTTCTGTACATCACTCTGTACAATTTTTCACCAAATTCTTTGAAAAAATATTACCCATTTGTTTGTGAAAACCTTCAGAAATCCTCGTAGGGTACTGGAATTAAATAATTATAGAACACAAGACATAGGGAATTTAGAGATCTGATAGTTCCTAAAGTTGGAGAAATGCTCTGAAAAAGAAATGAGTTTAAGGTAGACAGCACTCTTCATTTTATTCATTCTATTTCTTTCACACTGATATTTATTTCAATTAATATTTGAAGGTCATTTTATTGACATTTGAATATTTGAATGGCACTGTATTATCATATATTATAAAGCATCTATAATACATTTTAATACATTTGTTCCACCTATACTTTTTTTTGGTCTTAATTATTTTAAAACAAAACCCCGACTTTGTTATTTCACCCCTGTAGCAGTCAGTATTTATATCCTTAAAAAATTACCTGGATATTTTCCTATATAACCAAATTTCTCCAATTGTCTTGAAATATGTTTTTACAATTAATTTTTTTCAAATAAGAACCAAGTAAGGTCCACACTTGCCAGATGGTTATGTTGCTTACATCTCTTTTTATCTAAAACAGCCATACTATTACATATTGTTGATCTGCTAAAGACAACAGATCACGTGCCCTCTAATACTTCCAACATTCTAAATTTTCTTTGCTGTTTGTTTTGTGATGTTGATTTATTTTTTTCTCTATCCTTAGTATTCTTTTTTTTAATGGCTGCGTTAGGTCTTCGTTGGGGTGCGGGCTTTCTCTGGTTGCAGTGAGTGGGGGCTACTCTTCATTGCGGTGTGTGGGCTTCTCACTGCAGTGGCTTCTCTTGTTGTGGAGCATGGGCTCTAGGCACATGGGCTTCAGTAGTTGTGGCATGTGGGCTCACTAGTTGTGGCTCGTGGGCTCTAGAGCTCAGTCTCCATAGTTGTGGCACACGGGCTTAGTTGCTCAGCGGCATATGGGATCTTCCCGGACAAGGGCCCGAACCCGTGTCCCCTGAACTGGCAGGCAGATTCTTTATCACTGCACCACCAGGGAAGTCCCTTAGTATTATGAATATACTAATTATTGGCCCTACAGATATGCTAAAATTTGGGATTAGATGTTTTGTTTGTTTTTGAAAGAATAGTTCTTAAATGGTGTCATGTATCCTGCATCGTGTTTGGAGACAGGCAATGTCTTATTGTCCCTTCTCAGTGATGTGGTGAGTGATTGTGCAGTTAATTCAGGTCATAATAGCCTGCATATCAGAAGGTTGACTTAACACAGCTCTCTGATTTTTGGCCACAAATAATCTAAATCCTTCCAGCTAGTGACGTCAAGGTATGGATCAAATGACTGTGCATAACCCCTTTCTTGGGTTCTGAGCTAGGAGACTAAAGATCTGGGAAATTAATTTAGATGTGCATGTGTATTCTAACACAGGCATATTAACCAAATTTTAAAAGTAAAGAACTGACTCACAGGGATTATAAAGAGTAATGGAATCTGAGAACCACCCCCCTTTAACTCTCCATGAAAATACCCTTGAAAAGATACAGATAACAAGGAAAAAGCAACAGTGATTCCAGAGACTAAGCATAAAAAGAGTGGAAACAGCAAAATTATGGAGGGATATCTTTAAACTTTGATGACATTACATAAATGTCATTGAGAGCTGATGTATCCTTTAACTCCTAAACTAAAAGAGCACTGGTACAATTTTTGGGCAAATCTCATTCATATCCCCTAAATAATGAATGTGAAATTTAACTTTATGTAGATCTGAGTTTAATTCTTGGATTCTTGCCTCTTATCTGCTCTGTAATTCTGGGGAAGTTACTTCGTCTCTATAAGCTCCTATTTCTTTATTTATGAAATATAGAGTGGATTTCATTACTTTCCTCAGAGTCTGCATGTAGGAATTAAGCTGGAGAATGCATGTATGTATAATAGTATCATGTTGTTTTAAAATAGGTTTTATTATTATTTAGAAATGGTAAGACTAACAGAGATAACTGTGATTGAAAATATAGTTTGTTATACTTACGGATGTCAACTTTACTGTGGTTTCCATGGCAAGGAACAGGCAAGGCAAGTTAAACATTTTTAGGATTGAGTAGTTTGAATAATTCCATTGGCTCTGGGGTCTCTAGTTTTCTGGTACCCGACCCTGGGGTGATTAAGGCAGGTGACTAGTGGCCTAGAATATGAGAATCCAATAGACAAGTTAGTTGGGCTGTGGGCTCTGGATCGCACTTAAAAGGCATGTGGGCAAATTATTGTTTTGAATTTTTCATCCCTTCTCCACTGATCTAAATGATACTGTTTTTATATATCAGGTTCTCCTTTATTCATAGATCTATTTTTCATCTGTGCATTTTTTTCCCATGGGTCTCCTGTATCCTTTCTTCCTGTATAGCTTTTCAATATATACTAATTGTTTTAAACTTTTTGTTTTGAAATAATCTTAGACTTGCAGAAAAGTTGAAATAATAGTACAGAGTTAATGTATAAGTTTCAACCAGTTTCCTATGGTAACATCTTTTTAAAATTTTTTAAAAAATTTTATTGTTGTAGGGCTTCCCTGGTGGCGCAGTGGTTGAGAGTCCGCCTGCCGATGCAGGGGGCACAGGTTCGTGCGCCGGTTTGGGAAGATCCCACATGCCGCGGAGCGGCTGGGCCCGTGAGCCACGGCCGCTGAGCCTGCGCGTCCGGAGCCTGTGCTCCGCAACAAGAGAGGCCACAACAGTGAGAGGCCCGCGTACCGCAAAAAAAAAAAAAAAAAAAAAAAAAAAAAAAATTTATTGGTGTCGAGTTGATTTACAATGCTGTGTTAGTTTCAGGTGTACAGCAAAGTGATTCAGTTTTATATATATACATTCTTTTTCAGATTCTTTTCCCATATAGGTTATTTCAGAATACTGAGTAGAGTTCCCTCTGCTATACAGCACGTCCTTGTTGATTATCTATCTTATATATAGTAGTGTATATACGTTAATCCCAAACTCCTAATTTATTCCTCCCTCCCCCACCTATGATAACATCTTCAATAACATAGTACAATTGTCAAAACCAGGAATTAACATTGTTACGCTGCTATTAATTAAATGCAAACCTTTCTCAAATTTAACCAGTCTTTTGCCTAATGTTCTTTTTTCTTTTCCAGGATCAAATTTCAGTTCTTATATTGCACTTAGCTGTTGTGTCTCCTTACTCTCCTCTAATCTGTGGCAGTTCCTCCCTTTCTCCTACTTTCCTTGTCTTTTATGATGGCATTTTGGATGAGTTCTAGTCTGTCATTTTGCAAAATGTTTCTCAATTTAGGTTTGTCTATGTTTACTCATCCTTAGATTGAGATTATACATTTAAAAAGATAATACACAGAAATGATGTTATGTTCTCAGTGCATGGTATCACTATATCTTCTTACTGGTGATGTTAATATTGATAACTTGGTTAAGGAGGTGTCTGCCAGATTTCTCCATTGTAAATTACTATTTTTTCTTTTATAATAAATACACTGATCTTAAGTATAGAGTTCAACGAGTTCTGACAAATGCATACATCTAGATAACCCACACACCTAAGATATGGAACATTTCCATCCCTCTAGAACATTTGCTTATGTGGCTTCCTAGCATCCTCTCCATAGTAACATCCCAAAAAGCAACTCTTCTGATTTCTTTGATGTATTTCTGGATTCTCTCTGCTAAAATTTGTTAAGGATATTTGGATCTATGCCCATGAATTATATTGGTCTATAAATTAAACTCTCTTTTAATGTGCTTGTCTTGTTTTGGTATTAGGATTATTCTGGCTTCAAAAAAAAGTTGAAAGATACTTCCCTTCTGTTTTCTGGAAGAGTTTATGTAATAATGGTATTACCGTTTTTCCAAATATTTAATAGAATCCATCACCGTAACTATCTGCACCTTGAGTTTTGATGGTGGGTAGGTTTGCAGCAATGAATTCACATTGTTTAATAGATACGTGCTTATCAAGATTTTCTATTTCTTTGTGGGTATTTTTTATTTACATCTTTATTGGCGTATAATTGCTTTACAATGGTGTGTTAGTTTCTGCTTTATAATAAAGTGAATCAGTTATACATATACATATATCCCCATACCCCCTCCCTCTTGCGTCTCCCTCCCACCCTCCCTATCCCACCCCTCTAGGTGGTCACAAAGCACCGAGCTGATCTCCCTGTGCTATGTGGCTGCTTCCCACTAGCTATCTATTTTACGTTTGGTAGTGTATATGTGTCCGTGCCACTCTCTCACTTTGTCACAGCTTCCCCTTCCCCTTCCCCGTATCCTCAAGTCCATTCTCTAGTAGGTCTGTGTCTTTATTCCTGTCTTACCCCTAGGTTCTTCATGACATTTTTTTTTCTTAAATTCCATATATATGTGTTAGCATACGGTATTTATCTTTCTCTTTCTGACTTACTTCACTCTGTATGACAGACTCTAGGTCCATCCACCTCATTACAAATAGCTCAATTTCGTTTCTTTTTATGGCTGAGTAATATTCCATTGTATATATGTGCCACATCTTCTTTATCCATTCATCCGATGATGGACACTTAAGTTGTTTCCATCTCCTGGCTATTGTAAATAGAGCTGCAAAAATATGGAACGCTTCACGAATTTGCGTGTCATCCTTGTGCAGGGGCCATGCTAATCTTCTCTGTATCGTTCCAATTTTAGTATATGTGCTGCTGAAGTGAGCACTGTGGGTATGTTTTGATAGTTTGTGTCTTTCAATAAATTTTCCATCTAAGGGGACTTCCCTGTGGCTCAGTGGTTAAGAATCCACCTGCTAATGCAGGGGACACGGGTTCGAGCCTTGGTCCGGGAAGATCCCACATGCCGTGGAACAACTGAGCCAATGCACCACAACTACTGAGCCTGTGCTCTAGAGCCCATAAGCCACAACTACTGAGCCAGCATGCCACAACTGTTGAAGCCCATCTGCCTAGAGCCCATGCTCCACACCGCAATGAAGAGTAGCCCCCTCTCTCTGCAACTAGAGAAAGCCTGCACGCAGCAACGAAAACCCAACGTGGCCAAAAGTAAATAAATAAATAAATTTATTTTAAAAAATTTCCATCTAAATTGTCAAACGTATCGGCACAGAGTTATCAACAAAATTGCCTTATCGTGTTTTAATGTTTGTAAGATCAGTAGGGCTGTTCTCTCTTTCATTCCTAATATTGATAGTTTGTGGTTTTTCTCTTTCGTCTTGATCTACAGAACTATGGTTTTATCCAAACTGATGATCTTTTCAAATTATTAACATGTGAATGTGTTCTCTTTTTTGTTAGTTTACTTTCTATTTCACTGGCTTCCACTTTTTATTATTTTTTTCCTCTTATATTTGGGTTTCTAGCTTCTAAAGGTAAAAGCTTAGAGTATTAATTTTAAAATTGTATTCATTGTTAATACAGGTGTTTAAAGATTACAAATTTCTCTTTCAGTGCTACATTAGTTGCATTCCACACATTTTGCTATGTTGCATCTATAAATTGCTTCCAGTTGTTTCATAATATCCCACATGTCTTTCCACTTACATTACTATCTACAGCTCTCAAGGATGAGTGACTCATGATGTCTCCAATACTCTAACACCCAACACAAATACTGCTTCAGTAATTCCTAATATCATACCCTTGTATTCTGAGAATTTCTTTGGGGTACATACCCAGGAGCAGAATTTTTATCATATATCTACCTTGCTTCACTCTATTAATCATTTGAACAATTTACAAAAAACATAGTTTTTTTCTTGATTTCCATGTAAATGGTGTTTCATTTGTGCTTAAAATGCTGGTTTTCTTCTCTTTTAGTCCACATATCTTTATTCTTTTTTTTTCTGCCCCATTACAACATTGACTAGAAGTGTTAATCTTTGTCTTAATCCTAGTTTTGAAAAGACTGTATCTTAGACATTTATGGAAAGTATCTTGTAGTTTCCTGTTTTCAGCCTAAGCTCCTTCTTAGTGTATCATGGTATTCATCATTGATGAATATTAAATTTTAACAAAACATTTCTAAATATACTGAGATTATTGTATGGTTTTTCCCCTTTAATATATTTTTGTAATGATTTACTTTTCCAAATTGAATTCAGTGTACATTGCTGGATAAGCACAATCTTGCCATAATGTTTTTTAAAATATATTGCTTTATATGTTTTTCTCTTTTTTTGGAATATATGTTCAGAAATGAGATTAACTTGTTATTTTTCCTCTCTTGTTATATCCAAATCTTGTTTGGGCATTAAAGTTATACTGGTCTCATAAAGTTGTGGAACAATCTCTGATATTTAGTTTTCTGGAAAACTTTGTAATTCTGTCCCTTGAATCTTTGGTATGTTTCAACTCGAAAAATAGCTGGGTGTGTGAGAGTGTGTATGTGTACGTGTAATTATTTAACAGTAATATGTCAATTTTCTTCTTTTGATTTGATCCAGTTTTTGTAAGTTTCATTTCTCTAGGAAGTTGTTCATTTATTTAAAATTTCAAAATTGGCACATACAGTTGTTCATTTTGTTTTCTTAATAGTTAATCTCTGCTCATCTAGAGCTGTACTCCTTTTATTCCTGTTATTATTTTTAGTTTCTTTCCTTGTCATAAACATTTCATTTTACTTTTTTTTATCTCAAAGAAACATCTTAAAATTTCTGCAATGATTTGTTTTCTTTATTTTCTTCTAACTTATTGTGTTTTAATTATTTGATTTCATGTAACATTAAATTGAATGCTTTCTCTTTATATTAATCATATAAAGCTGACTGCCACCAACAAAAAGAACCCCAGTCAGTAAATTTCCAAAATAGAAACCTCCTTCTTTCTCACTTTATATCCAATTAACTTACATTCTGCAAAATGTTTTTCAAACTCAAACCCCTCATTACGTAGGGCTTCAGAGTCCTTCACACAATCTTTGTATCCAGGCTTCAGGCAAAGAAAAGAGAGCATGTGTGGAAAAAGCTCTTTATTCCTCAGAGATGGCAGTCATTACATCCATTCACATTTATTTATTTTTATTTTTTATGTTTTTCGGTACGCGGGCCTCTCATTGTTGTGGCCTCTCCCGTTGCGGACCACAGGCTCCGGACGCGCACGCTCAGCGGCCATGGCTCACGGGCCCAGCCGCTCCGCAGCATGTGGGATCTTCCCGGACCGGAGCACGAACCCGTGTCCCCTGCATCGTCAGGCGGACTCGCAACCACTGCGCCACCAGGGAAGCCCTATTCACATTTATTGATGAGACCCATTGTTTGGCCACAAATCTCTGTAGTAAAACTGGGAAATGTAGTCTAGCTGTGGACTAAGCAAAAAGAAAACACAAATATTGGTCAGCATTGGGCCAGTCGTGCCAGAGTCCATAATTGTACTCACCAAATATCCACTTTCTCCTTCCCTCCATGCTGACCCCCCTGAGAAATATCCCAGAGACATACCCCGTCACTGTACACTGCTCAAAGTCCAGGATCTTCAGGTGATTTGCTGTCCTTTTCTTCAGATTTGAACATGATTCCTGTTCCAGCAGCCAATAAGTAATACAACTAGTTATCTGTTCCCTTCCACACACATTGCACAGTGTTAAAACCAGGGACAAAAAAAAACCACTCCACAAGCTCTGATTCAGAAAGGGGAAGAATAGGAGACCTAAAACAACCATTATTCTGTGTTAATTCAAAAATCCTCCTGAGCAATCTTAACAGGGACAGTACCCTCCTGTCCCTATCTTGGAGGTGTGAGAAGTTCTTTGCATTCTTAGAATCAAGTAGGTTTTGATTCTACTCTGGAGGGGAGTCTTCTTCTATCTGTGGTTCTCTGGGGCCCCAGACTCTAATTACTGTTAAATTATTCCTCTGTCTGTTGTTAGTCCCACTTTCTTTTCTGTTTCATCAGCGTCACCAAGGATAAGGTAGCAAAGCCCTCTTTGACTTTGTCAGCGGCTGCTGACCTCCATAATACTCCCCTGTCCTTTGTAGCCCATCCCTGCTCCAGGTTAGTGGGTCAAGAATTATCAAAATTTGTTCCCCACTAGTCAGTCTGTTTTGACCACAATCTCTTATCCCAGTGGAGCTCTGGATTAGGGCTAGGACAGGATTTTACTTACTTTCCCAGTGGACTTGTCTCTCCAGTGTGTAGTGGGTGGTGTGGTACTTGCTCCCCTAGATCCCTCCTTGCTAGGTTGCAGTGGCTTGGCTGCTTTCTTGTCCTCAAAGTGGCAGATGTTGAAAGGTAGCCCTCTCTATAGAGCTACTATCTCCACATTCTGTTGATTACTCCCTCCTCTCTCCTCTTCAGTTCAGGAGTAATAATGGCTCTCTCACTGACCCTCACCCCAGGGTCAGTTTACCATCCCTCTTTGGATTTCCTTAACCCTACCTATACCTTGGTAAACATGTCTTTATCCAACTCTCCTTGATTGCCTTATGTGAGCACACCCTCTTACTCTTATTGAGACATAAAGGATGATGTAAGCAAATCTGACTTTGAATTCCAACTCTGCCACTTGCTTTAAAAACAAGTTTTGTGACACAGTTAGTGATTATTTTGCATAAAATTGTTTTGCATGATATAATACTAACAGTATTTCTTGTGCTTGAGCCAAACTAAAAATATATATAGCACATGAGTTTGTTGTGGTAGGAAGGGAAACTTCCACATTTTAAAATAATGTTTAGTTTTGGTTCTCCCAAAAAGCAGAGCTTGAGACAGTCTTACATGTGTGAAGTGAGCCTAGGGAACGAGAGTTGCGGAATTGCAAGAGTAAACTGGGAAAGGAAGACTAATCCAAAGGTGCATTATTGATTTGGTTCTGCTATAAACAACCAGAACTAAATTTCCCTGCAGAGTTTCTGAAGACTAAGAATATGTCTCAGAACTGTCAGTCTAAGGACATTTGAGAGAGGGATTTTTATCCCCTGACTCCTGTCTCTCTAGCTGTTCCAGAAAGGCTGCGTCAGCTCCCACAGCATCCTGTATTGAGACATAAGAGAAGTCCTAGGGCAAAAAGCAAGAAATGAGGAACTGTTAAGATATATCTGAAGACTGCTGGTTGTCACAGCGATAGCCAGAGCCAAAAGGTGGTGGGAATTTTTAAGTTGGCATAAAAGTTGTCCAACCTATTACCACCCCTCAACTTGGTAATTTACATACACAGAGTCAATTTACAAATGTTTGTTCAATGAGAACATGCAAACTATTCTTTCATAGTCGCTTTAGATTTCATTCATTTTGATAAATACAAAATTGTCAAACTCTCATTCAAGTAAGAATTCTGATTTTTGAGCTAGGAACCTTGATGCCGGAGGAGACTATGAGGATTGTCCTCTGGGCGCCAAGACACATAATGTTCAAATAAACTGACAGTCATAAATGCTTCCTCTAAAATTTTATGGCTTCCATTAGTTTTGCGTATTGATCCAGACTTGCATTTTCCATTTGTTTGATTATTATCATATTTTCTTTTGTGATTGTAAAAATGTCTATAACACTTACAGCATTGCAGAGCACTTGAAATTTTTTTTTAAATGACAAATGTTTATGTGTGACTTTTCCTTTGCATAAGTTTATATCCAAATTTCAGGACTAACATATAATCTAATATGTTCTATTTGATCTCATCACTCAAATTTCTAAATTGCCACTCTTCCCCATCCCACTTCTGCCATAATTCTTAGTAGGATTCAGGTGAACTGTAAGATATGACAAATCCTCTTAAAAATAGATGTACTGGGCTTCTCTGGTGGCGCAGTGGTTGAGAGTCCGCCTGCCGATGCAGGGGACACGGGTTCGTGCCCCGGTCCGGGAAGATCCCACATGCCGCAGAGCGGCTAGGCCCATGAGCCATGGCCGCTGAGCCTGCGCGTCCGAAGCCTGTGCTCCGCAACGGGAGAGGAGCCTCTCACAAGAGTGAGAGCCCCGCGTACCGCAAAAAAAAAAAATAGATGCACTCTTGAGCATCTTTTCATGTGCCTCTTGGCCATCTGTATGTCTTCCTTGGTGAAATGTCTATTTAGGTCTTCCACCCATTTTTCAGCTGGATTGTTTGTTTTTTTGATATTGAGCTCCATGGGCTGTTCGTATATTTTGGAGATTAATCCTTTGTCTGTTGTTTCATTTGCAAATATTTTCTCCCATTCTGAGAGCTGTCTTTCCATCTTGTTTATGTCCTTTGCTGTGCAAAAGCTTTTAAGTTTAATTAAGTCCCATTTGTTTATTTTTGTTTTTATTTCCATTACTCTAGGAGGTGGGTCAGAAAAGATCTTTCTGTGGTTTATGTCAAAGAGTGTTTTTCCTGTTTTCCTCTAAGAGTTTTATAGTGTCTGGTCTTACATTTAAGCCTTTAATCCATTTGGAGTTTATTTTTGTGTATGGTGTTAAGTGGAGTTAGGTAGTGTTCTAATTTCATTCTTTTACATGTAGCTGTCCAGTTTTCCCAGCACCACTTATTGAAGAGACTGTCTTTTCTCCATTGTATGTTCTTGCCTCCTTTGTCGTAAATTAGGTGCCCATATGTGCATGAGTTTATCTCTGGGCATTCTATCCTGTACCATTGGTCTATTATTAGAGAAATGCAAATCAAAAGTACAACGAGGTATCACCTCACACCAGTCAGAATGGCCATTATCAAAAAATCTAGAAACAATAAATTCTGGAGAGGGTGTGGAGAAAAGGGAACACTTCTGCACTGTTGGTGGGAATATAAATTGATACAACCACTATGGAAAACAGAATGGAGCACCCTTATAAAACTAAAAGTAGAACTACCATATGACCCAGCAATCCCACTACTGGGCATATACCCTGAGAAAACCATAATTCAAAAAGATACATGTAGCACAATATTCATTTCAGCACTATTTACAGTAGGCAGGACATGGAACCAACCTAAATGTCCATCAACATGTGAATGGATTAAGAAGATGTGAGACATACATACAATGCAATATTACTCAGCCATAAAAAGAAATGAAACTGAGTTATCTGTAGTAAGGTGGATGGAGCAGAGTCTGTCATACAGGGTGAAGTAAATCAGAAAGAGAAAAACAAACACCGAATGCTAACGCATATATATGGAATCTAAAAAAGAAAGCAAAACAAACAAAAAAACATGGTACTAATGAACCTAGTTGCAGGGCAGGAATAAAGAGGTAGACATATAGAATGGACTTGAGGACATGGGGTGGGAGGGAGAAGCTGGGGCGAAGTGAGAGAGCGGCATGGACATATATACACTACCAAATATAAAATAGTTGGCTGGTGGGAAGCAGCAGCATAGCACAGGGAGATCGGCTCGGTGCTTTGCAATGACCTAGAGGGGTGGGACAGGGAGGATGGGAGGGAGGCTCAAGAGGGAGGGGATATTGGGACACGTGTATGCATATGGCTGATTCGCTTTGTTGTGCAACAGAAACTAACACAGTATTGTGACGCAATTATACTCCAATAAAGATCTATAAAAAAAAAATAGATGTACTTGGTTTGGTTTGGTTTACTTGGCCAGTATTTAAAAGTAAAACTTCACACTTATGAAGAGCATATAAAATGTTAAAACACAACTTAATTTAGTGAAAGTGGACATGCAAATTAACTTTTTTGACAGTTTTACTGAGATAGATGGTTTGTAGAGTCATTATGCTTTGTTGCAAGTTATACGATCTTCTCTTTATAGATTAAATTCCATTTTTATTTTTAAGACCTGTAATTGTTGAATTCAGTCTTGGAAATCAGAGATGCAGAAGCTATTAAACTCTTAAGTCATTGGGAGTACTTTAACTCATTTCAGATTAGGCACCTTTCATGTCTTTTCTCAGTACACAAGGAATATGTGCCACCTGCAGATAACTAACTTGATAACAAATTCACACTTCTAGCCTCTCCTTACACCTCACCTCCCAAGGATCACAGGAGTACCTGTCTTTTTCATTTCCTTCTCGTTCCTTCTTCCTCTCCCGCTCAAGATGTGCTTTATTTCGCTTCACAAATTACCAAAACTAATATAAGAAGAATCAGAAAATCTGAACAGCCCTGTGTGTTAAATAAATTAAATTTATGATAATAAAATTCCTCACATAGAGAACTCCAGGCCCAGACGGATCCATTGGTGAATTCTACCAAATATTTAACGGAAAAAAAAAATCCAAGAATATACAAGCTCCTTTAGAAACTAGAGAAATAGTGTGCATTCCACATCTATTTTTATGAGCCAGCATAACCCTGGTATCAAAATCAGTCAACAACTTTACTTGAAAAGAATATTACGTATGAGCATAGATACAAAGTGATAGAGATACAAATTTTAGCTTTATTGCTAGTAAAGCTGTTTGATATACATCTCTCAGGTCTTTGGTTTAGAGTCACACACATCTTTATTTTAATTAAAACAGGTGTGTATTGTACATATTGTTTTATAATATTTTTATTAGATTTTATGCCATGAACATTTTTTCATGTCATTAAATATCCATCTATAACATAATTTTTAGCCCTTCTCAAAGTAATGCCTATCTGTTTAATCAGTTCTGATTGGCTTTATAGAAGTACTACTTCTGAGAATTTTACACATTCCTTGTTCTGTGTATTAAAACGCACACACAATATGAAAAATTCCCTTTATAGTTGAACATAATAATTTTTTCTTTTAAAAGTTATTTTGGTTTATTTGATCTAAGTTAATCTCTCTCTATCCTTTTTTTTTTTCCGGTACGCGGGCCTCTCACTGTTGTGGCCTCTCCCGTTGCGGAGCACAGGCTCCGGACGCGCAGGCTCAGCAGCCATGGCTCACGGGCCCAGTCGCTCCGCGGCACGTGGGATCCTCCCGGACCGGGGCACAAACCCGTGTTCCCCTCATTGGCAGGTGGACCCTCAACCACTGTGCCACCAGGGAAGCCCCCAACCTTTTTATCTTTTAAGAAAAAAATTTAGTAAGAAACTTCCCTGGAAAAAAAAAAATAGTGGTTGATTACATTTCTGTCTTCATTTTTTTTTTAATGCAAAAACCACATATTTATTAAGCATATGATTAACTTAAAAACACCAAACCAGTTTGTTTTAAAGTGCTCCTCATCCAAAACCTTGGACAAAACCATCACTCCAAAGTGAACTGAAAAAACAGTTTACAAGGCAGACACTGACAATAGGTATGGACAGGCACTACCAAAAAATGCTATTTGTTCTTTAATTAAATAATGCCATTCTCAAGTTATGTAGGGCAGTCACCTTGACATTCCTTTTTTATAAATATTCATAAATTAAAAATGTCTAGATATTCTAAAGAGCTGCAAACATTAATACCTTACAACAGCAACTTAAGTCTATTTTTGGAAAAAAGCACTAAAATCCTCTTCCATTACAAGTCATTTATTTCTCTGGTGGAAGTGAGCAAGGTCACTACAGTATTAACCTCTTTTCTAGAACAATGTAAATAACAAGGTATGCACATCTTAAATTTGGTAGGTCATAAAAGTTAGGATGAAATCATTTTTTTTGATGCAACAGAAAAATAAATAAGTAAAAATTAAATACTTTAACCCAATATTTGGTATTGACAAATCAGTAGTGTCAACTTCATATACAAAGGACAGCACATTCTGGTTTTTAAAAAATCCTCAATGTCATGGTATTTGGGGTAAAAATATTTCGAATATTAAATGTTTCCTTTTTGCTTAAAGGAATATAATACAAACACCATCAAGCTGCGACCGTAACTCAGTTTCAGCTGGGGTAAAGTGACCATTTGGTCCATGGCACAAGTTACGTATATCACACTTCTGTCAAACTGAATGAAACCTTAGGTTTATAAGATTTCATGTTTATAAGCTACAATACACACTGACTAAGATGTCAGTCCCTCACAGTTTTTTAGAAAAAAATCTACATTTGTCCTTACAGATGTCAAAATGTTACACCATCATTTGTTCAAAAAACAAAAAGATGCACATTCATACTGTGAAGTTATTAGGAAAATACTCTTGCAAATAAACTATATAAAGATAAAATACACTTCAAAGGTATGTGGGTTGTTTTTTGTTTGTCTTATAATATTCTATAAAGTGCAGAGTAATCCTAAGGGAAAAATTACTCCCTATAACATAGTTTAATTACAGCAGCTTTTGCAGAGCAATACTTAGAGAAAGGTGGACACTTCCGTTTCCTCAGGAAGAGAAGGATGGAAGAGGATCTTCCGATTCAGATTTTCTTTTGGCCATAAGTCTGCTTTCTTCAGGAATGGTTGCTGATGCCAAATCTCCATTAAGTGTATTTCTTGAACAGTGAACAGGTCTATCTGGGTCTTCGAGAGGAACATCATTACCAGAGTCTGTATCTGTGTAGGTTCTTCAGCGCCGCTGGGAGAGTCGGTGAAGTGTAGACACTGTTTCTTTTATAGAGTGGCTACTCCTCTCTGAACTGCAAGAACCAGGGTGGCTGACAGGACGCTTCATCATTTGAACAGGATTAGTTGACACAGGAGAAACTAAGGGATCCAGATGGCACAGCTGAAACATCCCGGGTTTAAACTTGGCATTCGCTATCTTCACACATTCCTCAAGCGTTGTGATGAATGTATTACACGTCGCCCTAAGTAGAGAAGAGGCTTCATTCATGTTCTCTATGCTGGGAGATGAATGATTCTCATCATGGTGAACAAATTCTTGGATCGTATGAACTTGCTTCATTAGGAGGTCACAGTAGAGGCGAAGCTCAGACATTTTGGTTTTCAGAGATTCACTGGTTTCACTTATTTCTTTTTCTTTTTTAGTCCTAGTATCAGACAAACAGGCTTTGGAGCTCCCCAGAACAACCAGCCACCTTCGTCTTTCAGCTGCATTCACTGCCTTCATGTAGAAATGCTGCTCTCCTGGAATGATTAATTCCATTCTTGTGTTGTCTGCTGAATGGACTTTAATTTCACAAACTACCATCTTTACACTTCCTTTGCTCCCTTTGCAAACATCATCTGGTGAATCATAGTAGGACAGGATTCCATTATCTAAAACAAAACAACGAGGCTGCCAACCTGTGAGATAGTTGGTCCACCTGTACAGAAGTCCCTCCATGTTTCAGAGCCCGGCGCCGCGCATCCTCCTGGCCCGGCGCCGGCCGCGGTGAAGGGGGAAACGCGGGGCCTGGGCAGCCCCTCCCGGCCCGCCCGGGCCCCTCCCCCGGCGCCGCCAGCGGGCACCGAGCAGCCCTCAGCCCGCGCGCGCTGCCGGGGCATGGCGGCCCTCAGAGGCCGGGACGGCGGCCGCCGCGTGGTGCTTGGGGGCCTTGAGACGAGACATCCCCGGGCGAGCCCCGGCGGCGACGGCAGCAAGGTCGGGACCGCGGCCGGCCTCCCGCTCGCGCTTCCACCGCCCGGCTGCTCCCTTCCCCGCCCCCTCTGTCTTCATATTTTTAAAAGGGGAAATGTTTACCATACTTTAAAGGCTTCTTGAATATCCATCATCAAATATTCTAAGAGCAATTGCTTAGAGGGTATTTTTGTTCACCCAAATTTTAAGCAAGGCTTTAACAATTTTTTGGCAACTCTGTACAACATTGCCAGCTTATTTATGAGCATATATTACCTGTGTACAAATAACAGAACATGTCGTAAAGATATGATGATTTTTCAAATGAACTTATATTTCCTTCATAACCCAGGAAGATTATGGAATAGCTACCTTGATGTACTTCATGAAATAAGGATTGTTTAGCGTCAAGTGCAACCGTGTATAAAACAATCTTCCCAATTAGATTCATTCATTGAAGACTCCTGATATCCTTTCAATCTTAATATTGGTTTAAATGTTGATCAGGAAAATTGACAGTCTTCCCTAATTTGAGTTCAGATTTTGCTCATGAATTCCATAGAGCATTTTCCCTTTAAAAGTTTAATGAAACTTAACTTTAAAAAGGTACCACAAAAGAGAAGCAGCTGTAAATGCCAAGGCTTGCACTGACTAATGTAATTCTAGTCTATAATCACAGACTCCAATCTGCCCCCAAACAAATTACACTGTGACAAAAACTGTCTGCAAAAGAAGAGTCAAAATGAATATAATATTGGAATCAGCTTCAGTGGAGTGACCCAACAGAAAAGTCACTAAAGATTAAAATGGGATCTGACAACAAGGCAGGATACAACTCCGGGATCCAGAGTACAGAGGTTTATTGCCAATGCTGAGCTGGAATCCTGGCCTAGAAAAGGGGGATGTCCAGAAGGAAGCCACACTGGGATTGGAAAGCAGGCTTTTGCCCATAAAGGTTAGTGATACCGAAACCTCAAAAACCTCGGAGGTTCAAATTGGGTAAGTCAGTATTTTGGAGTGGCAGGGTAGGGTTACCTTCCTGGTTCTGCTGAGTAGCTGAGAACACAGCATACTGGAGCCAGGCATTTGGGGTTCTGTTCCTAACCCTGGCTCTTATTCTCCCAAGAAATCAGTGTTAGCCACTTAACGTTCTCTGTCCCAGTTTTCTTCTAACTATAATCAGATGAACACATTGACCACATACTGAATTTACTAGGATGTTACCAGTTAGTGTTTTAAAATAGAAGATAATAAAATAGAACAGAACAGAAATTATAGAGCTATAAGAAATTTTACAGATCCACTAATCCAATGCTTTCAACACTATGGCTTTGAGAGAAGAGACAAATCACACATCTAGTGAGTGCTTTGAAAGCTTCTCTTTTTCAACTTGGAAATAAAAACTAGAATACGTCCTTTGAATATTTTATTGTATCTGGGGCTGGACAAATAGGTATTGCTTTGTGGAGCATTAAAAATTATGAGGTAGATAGATATGTAGTGACCTGAAAAGTATTAATGATATATACCTTAGTGAAAAAAATTACACAATAATAGATGCAATACAAGCCTGTCTCTAATAAAATTAAATAGGTATGCATATACCTCTAAGAGAGAGACCTGTTGTCAAGTCAGTATTTTATGGTGGGGTTATAGGTTATTTTCATTTTCCTCTTTTGGCTTATCAGTGATTTCTAATATATTGCATATGTATTTAGTTTATAATAGAAAAAAATTACATTCTGTGTCCTAAAATGCAACATACATTGAAATTTAAAAAATATAGGTTTTATTACCCTAAACTGATTCCTTTTGATCTTTTGACTACCTGTACAAACATCAGAACTGTACTGTTAACTCAGACCTCTCTTTGAAGCTCCAGACACAGTTATTCAAATTTTCTATGTATAGTTTAGGGCCCCATTGCTCTCTACTTAGAGTCTCCTCTGGGACATTAGCTCTCAACCAATCATAATACTACCCTGCCTTTGGAGGCATAATCGAGTACTTGATATCAAGGCCTCAGGCCCACTTTTGATAACAAAGAAACAGCTAGTTCCCAAAGTGCAAACCTTCTTTTGTCAGCACATAAGTTATTCTACCTTTCAGAACAATAATTAAAATATCTCAGATTCTGACCACAGTCTTCTATAAATTCCATCTTATTGGATCATTTACCCTCAGTACAGCTGAACTTCAACCTCAGTGGAATCATTGATTTATTAAATCCTCTGCTTTCCCCCATCTGTCAGCTCTTTACTCTTCTCCTATCCAGGTTAGAGTCCATGGTCATTATTGCAACTACTCTCTTCCCTAAAGTCAGTGCCCCCTTTCTCTTTTCATTTCACATTTTCAACAAACCACATTCTTCAAATTAATGACTTTTTGATTTTTCTGTGCCTGTACCCAAGGTACTAAAAAAAACCTTTTCCTTATAAATTCACAATCATTGATCTTAACCCTGCAAGACAATTACTCATCCCTCTGATTTTCCCCTTACATTCCACCAAAACTGCTTTCATCATTATTATCAATGTCATCTACTTCACCAAATCCAGGAGAAACTTTTTTGTTCCTTAGCTTATTAGATCACTTAGTTATCTCCAAAACAGTCATTCGCTTTCTCCTCTAAAATATTCTGTTCCTTTAGCTTCTAAACCCTAGAGAATTTTAATTTTCCTTTTTTCTGGCTATTTAATCTTAGTCTTGCTTGAAGGCTCATCTTCCCATACTGAGCTGTAAGAATTTTCTCAGGGATCTGTCCTAGGTCTTCTTGTCCTCTACTCTTCAGTCTCCATCTAGGACTATGGCATCTATTCCACTCCTTTGATTTCAATGAGCACCTATATTCTAATGGATACCAAATCTATACCATTAACCCACACCTCTCCTTTAAGATCCAGGTCATTTATTCAACTGTCTACTTCACATCTATATTTAGGTGCTTCACGGACACCTTAAACTCAACAGATATTTAAAACTAACTCGTGATCTTCCTCTTTCTCCAATAGTGTTTGTTCTTCATTCAGTGCTGCCTAGTCAATGGCACCCCCTTCTACCCATATGTTCAAGGCAAAACCTGCTTGTCATCTTTGACTCCTGCCATCCCCTATCCTCCCAAACTAGCTTCACCAGTTAATGCTATCTCCAAGATAGGTCTCATTCCACACATCTCTCTCCATTTCTAGTACCCACACCTTAAGCTAGGCTATTGTTATTTTTCACCTGTAATAAACTCTGATAGGGCTTCTTCCACCTACTCTTATTTTCCTCCAATATATTCCCCACATTGCTGTCAGCTTGATCTTCTAAAAACTAACATTTGATCATTTCTCTTTCCTACTAAAAATCTTCATATAGCTTCCCATTGCCTGTAGGGCAAAGACCAAATTCCTTAACACCATCTGCAAGACCTTGCCTGGTCTGCTTTCTACTTACTTTTCTAGTCCCATTCAATGATAGTCCTCTATAAAACTATAACTGTGGAAAAGAAATATTATCCCCATTTTACAGCTCAGGAAACAATTCCCTAAGAATTTAAACTATTTAAATTTAAATTATTTTCTATTGTCAAATGCTTAGAATTTAGTAGAGCCAAGATTCTGACCTAATCAGGTTGGTTCCTATCCTCTTTTTCAGAATGCAACCTTATCTCTATAGCTCCAAATTTATTTAAAATTATATATGTCTCAAAAGAGGATAGTATTGAAATCAAACAAATATTTCACCTTAAGGAATATGCTTCCAGAGATAAGACAAAGATTCACTGAAATAAAATATAAATTATGGGTTTTTGTTATACCAAATACTAGTAGATGCAATGTTAATAATAATACCCAAGATGTATTGAGCACTTACTCAATATGAATACTTTATACTCATTCATTCATTTATGCCCCATAAAAACTGATTGAAGTCTATAATATTATGATCCCCATTTGACAAATATCTAACCTGAGACATGGAAAGATAAAGCATTTGTCCAAACTTACATATGAAGTACAGGAGCTAAACTTTGAACCCAGGCTATCTACCTCAGAAGTTTATTTTTCCTAACACTCTTTTAATGTATTAATATTGTAATCTCAATTTTTGAAAAATGATGGAAGATAGGAAGTAGACTTCATAGGGCAGGATAAAATCCAAGCCCTTCACTCACTTTTCTAGATTTTTCACCACCATATGGCCTCCCTGTGACACTCTCCAGACTTTCGGCACAAGATACCACTCACAAATCCCTGACTCCTGCAGTTTTCAGTCTGTGTGCACATGATCACATTCAGTCTGTGTGCACATGTTCTGCATATACATTACTACATCCTTTTTCTTTTTTTTTAATAAGTTTATTTTATTTATTTATATTTGGCTGCGTTGGGTCTTCCTTGCTATACGCGGGCTTTCTCTAGTTGCATTGAGCGGGGGCTACTCTTCGTTGCTTTGCGCAGGCTTCTCATTGCAGTGGCTTCTCTTATTGTGGAGCACGGGCTCTAGGCACGCGGGCTTCAGTAATTGTGGCTCGCACACTCTAGAGCGCAGGCTCAGTAGTTGTGACGCACCGGCTTAGTTGCTCTATGGCATGTGAGATCCTCCCGGACCAGGGCTTGAACCTGTGTCCTGCACTGGCAGGAGGATTCTTAACCACTGCACCACCAGGGAAGTCCCTACATCCTTTTTCTTTTCATAATCTTAATTATGAAGGTCTAAGCCCTTAAACATAGATAGCGCATTATAAAGTAGCACTAAATAAATGTGTGGTGAATTGAACTGGTCCTCCAAAGATAAGAAATACATATTTCCTTAAATGCACATATTGGTGGCCTAAGGTAAACAACTGAAAATCCCTATTAGTGTTTCAACTTTGCCATAAAAGTGTATCAAAACAATGATTTGTATCTCAATCAGTAGAAAGAAAACTACCAGAATATTATTAAATAAAAACTTGCATATTAGAAAGCAATTTATATTATGTAGAATATTCAGAAAACAAAAAATGAAGCTGTTAATTATGTAAGTGTCTTTAAATGTAAAACTGATTTCTTAAATCCACACATAGAAATGAACCTCATGTCTGTCTTTTATTCACAGTTGTCATGCTACCCTTACTCATGATATATATAACAAGATTTTCTTGTATTTTTTTCCTATATTTATTTTATTATTTTTTTATTTTTTTGTGGTGTTCGGGCCTCTCACTGTTGTGGCCTCTCCCGCTGCGGAGCACAGGCTCCGGACACGCAGGCTCAGCGACCATGGCTCACGGGCCCAGCCGCTCCGTGGCATGTGGGATCTTCCCGGACCGGGGCATGAACCCGCGTCCCCTGCATCAGCAGGCGGACTCTCAACTACTGCGCCACCAGGGAAGCCCTTTTTTCCTATATTTAAAGGTGTTATAAACAACATTCTTCCTGTCTTACATGCTATGGATACACCATAATTTTATTTTTTGATATTTTTCCCATTTGAAATTTGGGGAGAGAAAGAAGCTTAAATTTGGATATTTAATATATAACACTATATTTGGTATCTAGTTCAACCAGTAAGTCTGGTTTCTGGGCTCTTTCTTCTGTAAGAGGAGACTTTCTCATTATAGTAGCCAAGCACTTAGTCACAGCTTTAGGAGTTCTGCGGAGGCTGACTACATGTCTTATGAATATGTAGGGTGTGGTTGGAAAAGCCCCGGGAAAGGAATAATTATACTTGCCTTCTATGTTCAGTCATTCAGCACCTCCAGGCAAATATCTTCTCAACAATTAATTGGGGGATTTGTAATAAATGATTTCAAAGGTTTGTCCTTCTTACCTTAGGATCTATGATTCTAGGTCAAGTGGGGAAAATTTTACAAAGCTAACTTCTTCAGCTCTTGTCTCTACTATTGTTTGACAGGGAATATAGGAAAATTAAAAGGACTAAAATTCCAGTCTGAAAAGCCAGAATGTTAATAAAATTTTGATACTGGTCATTTCTTACGTATAATTTTTTTTTTTTTTTAAACCATGACCTGGTGCTACTCATAGAGATTCCAATTTTTTTTTTTTTTTTTTTTTTTTTTGCGGCACGCGGGCCTCTCACTGCTATGGCCTCTCCCACCGCGGAGCACAGGCTCCGGACGCACAGGCCTAGTGGCCACAGCTCACGGGCCCAGCCGCTCCGCGGCACGTGGGATCCTCCCGGACCGGGGCACGAACCCGCGTCCCCCGCATCGGCAGGCAGACTCCCAACCCCTGCGCCACCAGGGAAGCCCTCTTATGTATAATTATAGCTTATGTTTCAGTGCATCAGCAGTTTATCCAGGAATCTGAAAGTACATGGGCATGGCAGGCATTTATAACATTAATAAGGACATACATCCAAGCTACAAAGTAGGCAAAGAAAAGCTTTTATTCTTTTTTAGAACTTTGAAGGATCAGAAAGGGATCTCTGACTTTCTTAACAGAGGCTCTGAGATGGAAAATAATTTTGATCAAATAGCTTAGAAAGGAAAACAAATTTAGTTTCCCTATGACAGCCGAGTTCTGAAGATGACTTCATTTCAGAGTCCTGTATTTGTGACTCAAGAAAACCAAGAAAGTGTTCGTTACTCAAAGCTGCAAGAAGAAGGGAAATAAGAAACCCAAAGTTAAGCATGGCCATCCAGCTGGCACATGTGCCCGGGCCACAATTGGCTTTGGCAAGTCTTCATCCTCAAGGTCTCCAATGGCTTGGAGACACCCACCGCAAGAAAATCATGGGTTTTAAAATACAAGAGTTAAAGAACACGTTGATGTCATTTTGGTGCAGGAGCATTTAGAGAAATGTGTTCTTGTCTTTGAAGGTTGGCTAACCTTGTGAATGCTTCAGACTTGTAATGGGACTCTTTGCCTGGGAGTTGGTGCTACCGTCTCTGAAGAGATTTGTCTTATAAACCATCGCCACAGTGCAGCCTGAGCCTTTGTCCTTTCACTGCTCCAGGCCCAGGAGGAGAAATTTCTACCTAAACTTCTTTTTAAAATCAGAAGTATCTTTATGCATACAGACTAGTCTCCTAGAGTCTTAGAATAACCAGAAACCAGTTCTTGAAGTTACCTGGAAGACTCTCAAATGATCGTATAATCTCTGCTTAATCGACTTCTTTATGAGGGAATTCTTAAGAAGTTCTTCCACATAAAAGAGTCAAATTTGTCTCCCTTTAATTCCACCCATCCTCTAAGAGCTACAAAGAATAATCTACCCTTCCCCAATCTCTTTTCCAGATTAAATATTCCAATTCTTTCACCTAATAATTTCAAGTACTTTGCCATCCTAACCATTCTTTCCTGCATGTGCCCAGCTTAATTTTCATCTTTTAAAAGTGATTATGGTAATTTTAAAAAATATTTTGTCTGGATTGCACTGAAATACTCCTACAAAATAAAGCAGAATCTTGATGCCCTATAAAGTGGGTTTACTCATATAATTCTGGCTTTTAGAAATAATTTCTAGATAAAAAGAATTAATATTAATCACCAAATCTCAGTCATGACAGTCTTCTTTCCCACTGTTACCCCAAAAAATCATGCAAATTAATTTTTTAGAAATCTAAGGACTATATTTGTAATCCTTCATTACATTATGAAACATGTTTAAGAGAAGAAAGTAAAATACACGTTCAATCTAAAATGTGTGCCTTAGTACTTTAAATCCAGACTCTTAATGTTTGATTAGATAGGAATTTAGATGCCAACAGGTTTCTCCCCTCTGTTTAGAGATGAGGAATCCGAGACTGGGAAAGAGTAAGTATCTTGCCCAAGTACTTGCTTACACCCTCAAATCACTGGGAGAAGCAGGATTCTTTCTCCAATCCAAACCTCTTTCTCATGAACCCTGTATGTTCAGCTTGCCATAAATTGCAATTAGAGCCAAATGTCACCTTAGTTTGTTAAATGACTTACCCTATATCCCATGCAGAGAATATAACATAACCATAGGACATGTTTTATGTTATTAATAAACATGACAAAACCATATAAGCAAAATGTTACAAGAAATAGCATATAAGACATTCGTTTACAGGTAAAATCCTCTTATAAGAAATAGCATATATAGAAATAACACATATAGAAAATGTTGATTCATTTCCATGTCAAGAGAATCTGTCTTTGAAAGAGCTCTTCAATGACAAATTCTAGCTGCTGAATTATGTTTCTGGATGCTAGTTACCTAGTTTAGAGTTAGTTTACTAGATACTGCTTATGTTTCTTACAGCACACTAATTTACTTAACTACCCATAGTTAACTGTTCAGTTAACTATGCTGTGTAATTAACAACTTAAAGCTTAGTGGCTTAAAATGACAATCATTTTTCTCTGCCAGTCAGATATTCGAACATCCTCATTAAGGATAGCTTATCTCTTCTGCGTGGTGACAGGTCCCTCTTCAGTTACATTCGGCTAGAACATCAGGTCAGCTAGAATGTTCCAGATTGCCTCACTCAGCTGGGATGGTTGGGAGGACTAGGCTTCTCTTTTCTTGTGGTATCAGCCAGGCTCCCACACATGTCTGAGCCCTCAGTTCTTTTTCATGTGGCCTTTCTCTCAATTCACATGTATAACCTGGACATCTTATATTGTGTCTGAGTTCTCCCTGAGCAAAAGCAGAAGATCCAACAACTACTATTAAGGCCTGGGCTCAGAAGTCCCAAAGGGTCAATTCCGTTATATTCTATTGATCAATGCAAGTGGCAAGTCCAACCCAGATTCTAAGTTTCGGAATATAAAATATACTTTTCAATAGAAGTACAATTTATGTGAACAAAGATGGAAACCCCATACAGCAAACTTTTAGTCCGCTATTTGCTTTGCAGTTGGCAAAAGCGAAGCCGAGTTCAGCTTTGATTCTGCCTCCAAAATAAAAGTACTCTTAAAAAACTCATCCACCAATATAGAAACTAGTATAAATACACACACACACACACGAAGAAACAGTAGACAAAAATGCACTAGAGTATTGCACACATGGTTTCTTTTCTTACCCTTAAAGAGTAGTTTCACATTAAACTGTAGTTTATCCACATTACTTATCCACATCACTAAAAGTTTCATCTTTATCTCTGAGATAACATTTTAATTCTTATCATTTTAATAAAATTGTTTCACAACCAAAGAATACATATGTATGTCCTAAAAGATTTGATGTAACACAAACACACACACACAGCAGTTCTAGAACCTTTAAAGTTCAACACACTTCATTAACATTTTACACCATAATTGCATCATACTGCACTTCATGATGGTCCATAGCTGTATCTTACATCATGGAGCCACACCATCATTTACATAATTAATATTGAAAATTATGTTGTTTCAAATCATTTAGTATTTGAAATATTACTTTAGTGAGTATGCTTATTTATAAAACTTTGTATATATTCATGGCTGTTCCTTTTTATACATTCCTAGGTCACAGTAAAAGCTATCTCAAAAGCTTTCGATGGATATAGACTGATTGCACTACCAGAAGTTAAAACGATTACACTTCTACCAATGTTTGCCCATATCCTTAAACCTTTGCCGACACTGGATATTGTCATTAATTGTTAGAGATTTCTAATTTATTAAATGAAATATAGTTTCTTATTCTTTTAAGTGTATTTCTTTGACTACTAGTGAAGTTTATCTTCTTGAGTTTCCAAGGCATACAATATAACAGTATCATTTTCTAAAAGGGATCATTTAATCACTTCCTATATATATATATATATATATATATATATATATATGTGTGTGTATATATATATATAAAATATGTATCTACATGCACACACATGAAACCAAAATTTTAGCAATAGTCACTTTGGGTCCTTTTTGTTGAATTATGGGTAATTGTTACTTTTTTCTATATATTTTCAAAAATTCTCTATGATTAAGATGAATAGATAAAAGCATTTAATAGATTGTTGCCATCCCTAGAGTTCCATCTTTGAGATATTACAATGAAATTCTTTGAAAACCTCATAAAAAAATCTCAATAGAATAGAACTCAAGTGGAATCTGTCTACAGTCATTATCAGTTGGATTTGATAAGCACTGTACAGTGTGACCCTGTCAGATAGAAAATAGAAGTATAGGTCTTTACAGCAGTCATTGAACACTGCCTCCCCACTCTAAACATATATACCCAGAATAGAATATTGACCCTGCCAGTCTTTCCCAAATAAACATGGTTTGGACCAAGAAGCTCTTTCACTCTGACATTATTTCAGCTCTGACACTCCTGGGTTGTAGCTGCGGTGAGCCTGTTCCTTTCCTCTTCCTTCTCTTGGTTAGGTTTTAATCAACTTTGCTTCTCAGCTGGGCTTGATATCTTCATCCTATACTCAGCTCTGCTCCGTCTTTCAGCTGCCAGCTTTCCTTGGCAACTCGCCTCCACCTCCACTCTTTCCCAGGGAAACCCTTTGAGTCCCAGTCACCAATTACACTTTGAAGCTTTATCCTCACCACCCTGCCATTGGATATGCTCTTTACTTCCTCTAATAACCTATGAACTCTTCCTTCAAAGAAGATAGCATTTTTTGTATTAGAATAAAAATCACATTGGATATTTGTATCTATTTCTCTTTCTTTAAATTGAAGTATAATTGATTTACAATATTATACTGAATATTAGTTTCAGTTATACCACACAGGGATTCAAGATTTTTATAGATTATACTACCTTTAAAGTTATTATAAAATAATGGCTATGGGCTTCCCTGGTGGCGCAGTGGTTGAGAGTCCGCCTGCCAATGCAGGGGACACGGGTTCGTGCCCCGGTCCGGGAAGATCCCACATGCCGCGGAGCGGCTGGGCCCGTGAGCCATGGCCGCTGAGCCTGCGCGTCCGGAGCCTGTGCTCCGCAACGGGAGAGGCCACAACAGTGAGAGGCCCGAGTACCGCAAAAAAAAAAAAAAAAAAAAAAAAAAAAAAATAATGGCTATATTTCCCTGTACTGTGCAATATATCCCTGTGGCTTATTTATTTTATACATAGTAGTTTATATCTCTTAATCCCATACCCATATCTTGCCCCTCTCCCCTTCCTTCTCCCTACTGGTAACCACTAGTTTGTTCTCTCTATATATGAGTCTGTTTCTGTTTTGTTATATATATTTGTTTGTTTTATTTTTTAAATTTCAAGTATAAGTGATGATAACATAGAGTATTTGTCTTACTTTGTCTGACTGATTTCACTAAGCATAACACCCTCTAGGCCCATCCATGTTGTTGCCAATAGCTGAGAGAGGATTAAAGCATGTTCAGTACCCTTACTGTTATCAAAAGCTTATCATCTAGTAGCAGTCATTACTACTTTTGATGATAGTAGGGGTACTGTACATGCTTTAATCCTCTCTGTGTGATTCATCATGCCCAGCTCTGCTTTGAATGTAGAAGTTATTCAACATGTATTTGGCTGAATGAATGAATAAATGATGTAGCTATGTATCCAAGACTAGATGGTCCATCCTAGACAGAATGAGCTTCTTACTCAATCACAAGTTATTATTCTTAGTGAGCTTGGGTGGCGAAAGGAAGGTAATTAATAAAATTAGTTTTAGGGGCAGCAGTGGTAGAGGGTGAATTCTGATTTAGGAAAGAAAATCATGACCTCATTTTTCTGTGAGTCTTGAAAAAGTCACCTACTCTTGCCAGAACTCAGTTTCCATATCTATGAAAAGAAAGTGATCAACAAGCCAATCTTCATGACCTCTTGTAGTCTGGGCATTCTTGAATTCTATTCTTAGATTTCATTCAGTCTTGAGCTAAAATGAACCTGAACATCTGGATCATCCCTGGAGCCAAATGAGTTTTAGGGCCAGGAGCTAGAAATTAGATTTAAAGAGGTCCTAGTTGTTCTTTCCTGGATCTGTACACTTGAGCCCATGTAAGAATGAATTGTACTCTACAGCTGTTGAGCTCAAATTACTTCTTTCAAAATTATCTCCTTACATTCACTCTGCTGATGGAATTCTCTTTTTAAAATAATAATCTATTAAATCTAACATTTCAATAGTATTGTTATTGTAAAACACTGTATTCTAAAAAGTATGTGAAATAAATGTGCGTAAATTAAATCCATTTTCTGATGGAACTTGCAATTTCTGAGATTAAATACATTTTTTGATTAATTATCAAACTATTTTTGAGGTTAAATTTCTTTGATAGCCCGCCTCTCTGTGATATATTTACTTACATCTTTAAAACAAAGAAACAAATATATTAAATGTCTTCTCTTAGAGTGATTCCTAAGGGAAGAACTCTAGTTATTGGGAGATAAGTCCTAATTAATCAACTCTATAAATTTGAATGCTAATAGTTCTGATCTCTTTAAATTAGAAGATATCGGACCAACTATTATACCTCCAATCTGATCTTTTCTATAATACAGAAATAAAAATTTCTAGTTACAGAGTTCAGGTAGTCTACAGTAGTCTTATAATTCATCACTTTTGTTATTTGGCTATAAGTAATTAGATTGAGTTGAAAACTTTCATTTCTTCACATCTATGGTTTTACATTAGATTACCAAAGTACTTTTCATATAATCATTGCATTTAATTATAACTGGTAGCACTAATCTTGGAAGAAGACAGAATACAAAGTTAGGACTGACTTTATGGAATAAAAATGTAGTGTCCAAAATATTCATGTTTTATATTTTAAATCCAATTAAATTGATGCTGTTACTGGGAAGAATATAATGTGAGTTCATTAGTGACTTCGCCTCTGACAGAACTGTCTTGGACAGTGGAGATAGTTATTCCTACATTAGAATATGTTGTGCATCAAAAAATCAGCTTGTTTGCTTGTATTGGTCTCTTGTAACTCTCTAGACTTGGTCAAGAGTGGCCCCAGTTTTAGCCTCATACTTTAGAGCAGTACCACTTCATGAGTGGATCCATGACAGAATAAGAAACTTGTATCAGAATGTAAATTAATATTGGTTTCTTTACCTAGCCGTTCTAAAGAAAAACGTTAGCAAAAATAAATAACATGCTTAGTGATGTAGTTCATTTACATTCTGGTGAAGCAAATTATCTCATCATGGAACAGTAACAAGTAGTTCATGGTGTCAGTTAGACTACTGTTCTATAAGTAGTACTGCTTTAGAGATATCCACTCTGCCCCTCCTCCAGCCATGCCCCTCCCACAGTGTGAGGAATCTGAGGGACCTAGGAGACACAACTAACCAGAAACACACTCCAACTTCTAAACCGTGATCTGGGCACACAAGACCTTGGAATTCTTTGTCCAAACTGTCTAAGGTTATTTGGGCCTCCTCCTCATGTCCTTTTTCCCAAAGATGAATCACACTACTAAGTGCCTTTTTGTAGCTACATAAAGAGAAGTTGGTTGTGTGGGTTGGAGTTTCCACCTTCGTGCACAGATGCTCACAGGACAGGTCAATGGAATTTGGAGTGAGGAGGAAGGGAGTGGTCGACTCTTCAGGGGCCAGGGCCAGCTCTTCATGCATTGCCACTTTTCCAGCAAGTAGCTAATTCTAAGTTTCTACCTGGTCTTCTAGTTCAGTGTAGAACATTTCCCTGTATGATATGTAGAGCTCCACTGTACTCTTGCCCCAGCCCTGCAAATGTTAGGGAAAGACTCCTTCCAGCCTATGGGCATCACTTTGAAAAAAAATCAAAGGGATTTTAAAAAACATGCAACTTTTAAAAATGTTCAATCCCTACTCTTCTAATAGCATTTGCTTGGTTTTTTTTTTGAAGTTTTTAGAATGCAAAAAAAAAAAATGTATGGTACTAGGATTTTTATATGCCTTCATTTTCTTTAAGGAAATCATGTTTTTCTTATGCTATTTTATTTACCAGAATTTTTTTTTCCTCTCTTGTTCCCTAGTGAATAGTATGCATCCTTTAAATAGTTTTCAACCAGTCCTGACCTTCCCCTCACTTCTCACACCTTTTAATGTCCCAACTTAGTGATAAGATCTCTCATCTCTAGAATTGGCTAAATCCCCCAGAATTCTAACTGCTTCCTTCAGTTTCTTTCTATATTTTATAGGACACTGTTTGAAGTATTATTTCTTAATAAACTTCTTTTCAACTTCACTGTTTTCCTCTTTTCTTTCATCTCTGTCTCATCATGTATTTACGTATGTATATATTCAGATATTTATATGTATATAATTTATTTTTATATTCATTTCTTCCCCCTTTGTTGTGAGTTTCCTTCAGGCCAATGACTATATCTAATTCTTCTATTTTTCCACAGCACCTAATATAGTGACTGTCGCATAGACACTGAATAAATAATTCATGTTATTTAAATAAATCAAGCAAAATAAAATTGTTATATACTATTAGAATAATTTACAGAGAGAAGGAGCTGCCTGGGTATTTAAGATTTTAAACCATACTTTAATAATAAAAGTAGAACATTCTTCTATACCTCCTATAAAGTTGAATGTCAAATTAAAGATTCAAAAAAAAAAAAAAGCCAATATAGAAGCAATGCCTTAAAACTCTGGAGAGGCCTTAGAAAGGGAAAATCATTTTTGATTGGCTTTGTTATTGTTTTTCAAGAATGGGTATCTTCATTTTGAAATGTATTATTTTAAGATCTAAGGGTTTCCTGCTAGTGCGAAGTTATCTTTTTTTATACTTATATTTGGCTTACCATTGAAACCATTCATTTATTCTGTTTCCATAAAACCCCTAATAACTACTTAAATTTTTTCTGTTCTTGGCTCTTTGCAAAATCATAAATACAGGTTTGAAAACTAAATTTGATTTTGGGGCAAATTATTCCCCTCCCTGTGCCCATCCCCACTAATTGCTAAGGAACTGTGACTGTATCCATCAGTTTTACTTATGATAGACTCATGTCTTATTCCCTAGGAAATGGAAAGCCTGCTATATTTTCTAGCCCCAAACTTGAGGGGGAAGGAGCTTAAATTTAATTTATCTACATTGCAGCTGTTCTACAAATATTTGTTCTTTGCTGTTTTCTTAAAAACTCTCAGGGAAATTTTCATAACCATAACAAAAGTCTATCTTAGGGCTTAATTGCTTTAGGCTTTCTAATTTCTGATATAAATCTCTCCTTCTATAGTTTTAGCATCTTCTCTCTGAGGCTGCAAAGTTAAATCAATCAATCAATCTACCCAATACCATTCTCATGATACTTTTAATCCACTCAGTTTTAAATTTCTCCAGAATCAATTACCTAGGTCACAGTTGGATTAAATGATAATAAAAATATTTCACTGTCCACTTCACATTACTGAGGTGCTATAAAAATAATATTATGACCCAGAGTTACTTTAAAAGACTTGAGAGATTAAAAATGCTATGTTTTATCATTTTTGTTTTGAGAGACTGAGGTTATTTAAATCAGAATTATTATAGATTGTAATAGTTATTCATTTTATACTGTTATTATATACTATATAGTTATTCATTTTATCACATTTTTAGCTAGAACCAAATTCTTTGTCCTGAAAAATCACAGAAGAATAATCATAAGGGCAAAAGGTAATGTGTAGCAAATAAAAAGCTTCCCATTCAGATGCTACTAAAGGAAGTGAAAGTCATTTTTTAAGCATATACATTGGGCCAGGCTATGTTCTAGACACTTAGGTTTCAGCAGCAAACATAACAGATAAAATCCCCTGTCCTCATGGTTCTATTGGAGAAAATAGACATTAACAAAATAAAAATGTAAATCAGATAGTATGTTAGAATCACTGGATATAAGTTATATGTAAGTTCAGCTTTAATCAATACTAACAAAGAGTTATTTAAGTAGTTGTATCTATATACTCCCATTGGTAGTGTATGGGAATTCCAGTTGCTCCACATCTTTACCAACAGTTGGCATCATCTATCTTTTTATTTTTACCTATGTTGGTCAGTGTGAAGTATTATTTTTTTTAATTAAAAAAATTTTTTTAACATCTTTATTGTAGTATAATTGCTTTACAATGGTGTGTTAGTTTCTGCTTTATAGCAAAGTGAATCAGCTATACATATATCCCCACATCTCTTCCCTTTTGCATCTCCCTTCCACCCTCCCTATCCCACCCCTCTAAGTGGTCACAAAGCACCTAGCTGATGTCCCTGTGCTATATGGCTGCTTGCCACTAGCTATCTATTTTACATTTGGTAGTATATATATGGCCATGCCACTCTCTCACTTCCTCACAGCTTACCCTTCCCACTCCCCATGTCCTCAAGTCCATTCTCTATGTCTGTGTCTTTATTCCTGTCCTGCCCCTAGGTTCTTCAGAACCTGTTTTTTAGATTCCATATATATGTGTTAGCTTATGGTATTTGTTTTTCTCTTTCTGACATACTTCACTCTGTATGACAGATTCTAGGTCCATCCACCCCACTACAAATAACTCAATTTCGTTTCTTTTTATGGCTGAGTAATATTCCATTTTATATATGTGCCACATCTTCTTTATCCATTCATCTGTCGATGGACACTTAGGTTGCTTCCATGTCCTGGCTAATGTAAATAGAGCTGCAATGAACATTGTGGTACATGACTCTTTCTGAAGTAGTATTTTATGTTGATTTTAATTTCCTTTTATCTGATCACCATTGAGAGCTTTATTGTCTGTTTGAATATCCTCCTCTGAAGTGCTTAACCAGTAATTCTATTGTTTTCTTCTTACTGAATTGTAGGAATTCATCATATATTTGAATATAAATTTTTTGTTATATGAGTTACATCTTATTGAACTCTGTGGCTTTCCTTTTCGTTCTGTCAATGTCTCTTCATGAGCAGAAGGCCTACATTTTAATAAAGACCCATTTTTCAAGTTTTTATTTTTATGATTAGAGTCTTACTGAGTTCTACTTAAAAAATCTTTGCCCATCCCAGAGTAATGAAGGTATTCTCCTGTTTTCCTATATGACATATATTGTTTTATCTTTCACATGTATGTCTACAATCCTTCTGGAATTGGTTAAGTGTGAGGTACAGGGCAAAATTACTTTAATATAGATTTCCAACTGTCCCAACATCACTTATTGGAATAATAAAAACACTTTGTCCTCCATTGCTATGGCACTTTGTGTAAAGTGGGACAAATTTTGGTAAGTTTGAATATTGATAGGAAAATCAAGTAGAGAAGGGAAAACTGATGATGTGGGAAAGGGAAAACAGAATAAACTGGAGTAGGCTACTGTGGATGTGCGTTAAAGTACAAATGGAGGGCTTCCCTGGTGGCGCAGTGGTTGAGAGTCCTCCCGCCGATGCAGGGGACACGGGTTTGTGCCCCGGTCCGGGAGGATCCCACATGCCGCGGAGTGGCTGGGCCTGTGAGCCATGGCTGCTGAGCCTGCGCGTCCGGAGCCTCTGCTCCGCAGCGGGAGAGGCCACAACGGTGAGAGGCCCGCGTACCGCAAAAAAAAAAAAAAAAAAAAAAAGTACAAATGGAGATGGTGACCTTAGCTAAAAGCATAGGCAGTCATTAATAATGGCAATATTAGTGATGATAATCAATAACACTTATATTATTTACCATGAACCAGGTACTTACTGTTCAAAGTACTCCACGCACACACATATATACATATGAACTCATATATATGTAGGTATAAATATGTTTTTAATCTATTTTTTTTCTTTTTTAAACTTTTTAAAAAATTAATTAATTTATTTATTTATGGCTGTGTTGGGTCTTCATTTCTGTGCGAGGGCTTTCTCTAGTTGTGGCAAGCGGGGGCCACTCTTCATCGCAGTGCGTGGGCCTCTCACTATCGCGGCCTCTGGTTGCGGAGCACGGATTCCAGATGCGCAGGCTCAGTAATTGTGGCTCACGGGCCCAGTTGCTCCGCGGCATGTGGGTTCTTCCCAGACCAGGGCACGAACCCGCGTCCCCTGCATTGGCAAGCAGACTCCCAACCACTGAGCCACCAGGGAAGACCTGTAGGTATATTTTTTTATGTGTAAATATATATGAACTCATATATATATATTTATATAAATATACGAATTTTAATTTGTAACAACACTATGTACATATGTACACAGATACATGTATTTTTATGTACATGCACAGTATTGTTAGAAAAATATATGTATACATGAAATTAGCTATATATTCTATACCATATTCACTTCAAAATATACTATGCCATATATACTGATTTTATGCAAGAAGTACCTTAGGCAGAGAGTACATAAGTAATTTGGCCAAGAGTGGTAAAGCTGGGGTTTAAATCCAGGCAGACATTCAAAATCTCTAGGCTTAAACTTCTATGCTGTATTCATCCATAGACACTTTTTTCAGTCAGATTAGTTACTAGTGAATTGATAAATATTATTAAGCATCTATAGTTAACAGACGTTTAACCCAACAGCTAATTTACCTATTTTCCTATGTTTTGAGACATGTCTTACTAACTAAGCTTAAATTAAAAGAAATCTCATCTCTCATGTGGCTTTCATAAATGCAGCTGCTAAAATTAATAGGAGAAATAAATTTGATCAATCACTTTGAGTTTCCTATGTGGTGTATTTTTTTTTTGAGTTTACTTAGGGCATGCTTTCTTTTTTGTGTGTTTGTGATGTATTTTTTTTAAAGGAGAATATTCCTCCTTTATCTGAAGACTGTCACTCAAAAAAATACATGTCAGTAACAGATTTAGCTTTCAAAATTCCATTTTTTGGTTGTATCCTGCCACACTCTTAAAATGTGAATTGAAAACTGTGTGGGATGAATCCAAACACTACATTGGTATCCTCTTTAAACACATGCAAAATTGCTCTAGTGGTACTTGTTTTATGTAATATCATGTTTGGAGGGAACATACACATGGTTTTATAAACACACATTTTAGTCAAATTGCATGTTCTAACATCAGCATAATATTTGTGTGGTTTTGCAACAGCAAAGTCCAAATAAGCTCCTTAGCCTTCTAACCTCTGGAAAGCAAACTACAGCATGATGCACATCAGACATTATAAGTTATATTTCTCTGTTGTCCATTAAAACGCTGGCATATATCAGACAGTTTGGTGAAATTCAGACCAATGCAAGCAGAATGAAACTTGAACTTGTGTTTAATGTCACCTAGGTTTGAATCACTTCCCTTAGTTTCCCTACAATTTCCCTGAGGCTTGCCATTTGTATGTCTTTTAAAAATATATACATTGCTCATTTCATTTCATGATTTAAAAATACTGCTGTAAATAGAGAGTTGCTAAATATACCACACATACACCACCAATTTTCAAAGCAGGGAGACAACATTCCGAGTACGAGAAAAGCCCAAAGAAAAGGACAAGCATGTCACAGCATGTTTGGGAAACATGAGGCAATAAGCTTAGCGGGCGCAGTGGGTGATGGTTAAAAATGAGTAAAAAGAAAAAAAGCAGAACTTGTATGGAGTCAAATGATAAAATCCTGGAAATTAAATTGAGGTGTTTAATTAATTAGTTAATTAATTTTAATAATACTTTGAGTACTTAATTCAGAAGGCACATTGTTATGTGCTGATGATTCAGATTTGAACATGATATGATACCTGCTCTCAAGGAGCTCAGAATTTCACATGGAAAAAAATGCATGAAAACAAGGCAATACAGTATGATAAGAGCTATAGAAGGGGCATGTTTAAAATGCAATGAGGATTTAAGGTTAAGACTTATTCAATATTCCTAGGAAAATGAGAGTAGAAAGGCTTCGCAAAATAGGTTTCAGTTGGTCAAAGTGTTAAGACCAAGTAATGGTTTACTGTGCATTTCTCATGGAGGGATCAGCAACTACAAAAATCCAGAGGCAGGTATTTTAATTCAGATGGCACACTGTCAGGTAAATTTTGTTGCTCCCTTCTCTTTAAATATCACAACGACTAATAAAATATACTTCTAAAAATAAAATTTTAAACAGAAACAAGTTTGTGTTTGACCGAAACAAAACTTTGCAGGGACAATTGAGGACTTCAGCCAATGTTTTCTACACCCTGGTACCAGAATCAGAGTGAGGTAATTAATTTCTCTGACTACAGGGTATGTATGTATGTCAAGTGACGCAAGCCATGTTTATTCTATTAAATGAGAAGCCAAGATTGGCTGTTCCAATCAACAAGAGAAAGGCTAAAACACTGTGACCACTTGTAGTGATTACTTAAGTAGAAATTGTATATCTGAGTTGCTGAGAGAAAGAATACAAAGCCATACACAAAGGACCTGTGTCAAGCCATCTGGGGTTCAGTGAATGAATAAGTCTTTTCATAGTTTTGTCACAGGAGAGTAGCACTCAGTTGTAAATATAGGACCTGATTCTGGATTGGGGGATGAGGATACAGGAGTGCATCTGCAAAATAGCTATATTGGATCCAAGGACTACAGATACCAAGAGCATTATAACAAACAACAAACAAAAACCTCCCACTCAAACTAAGCCTGAAAACAAAATGTCTAAAGCACAGAAGGAAAACTAAAATTGAGAGAGCAACTCTTAAAAGTCCTTTTTTTTTTACATTAGTATTTATTTCATGGATGCAGTTTAGACACTCACTAATGAACAAAATTAGAATGCAGACAAATATACAAATACCATAATAAGCATTATCAAAGAAAATAATTGGCACTAGTATTATAAGCATATTAATGGGCCTGGTGAGAAAAGTGATGAAAGAACACTGCAGCCAATGGCATTTTTCTTTTTATCAAAAGAAAACACTCAGTAGCACCATAATGGTAATACTTAAAAGAAACCTAAGATGGAACATTTTAACTGTTAACTGTTATCACTGAGGTTAGCCTGTTTTATTTAAATGAATTATACTGGAAGTTAACAGTACAGGCAATATTTTGGCCAACTTCCGTTTATGGCAGCTGAACATCTTCCATAAAGAAAAGCAATGGAAAATAAAGCCAGCCATATGTGGACCCCTCCTTAGTACTTGGTACAAACTCTGCACTAACCAGAATGACCTTTTTGACTAAAACCGTATAATGCTGAATAAAGGGTGTTTGAAATGCCCATGTACTCACACATATGCACATACACACGCATCTTTTAAAACTCATTTTAAAGTGACGTGAAAATAGAGATATGTTGAGCAGAATAAACAAATAAAACAGAAACCCCGGGATGTGTAGGGTTGTATACCCATTTACTCTGAGAATGTCTGCCAAACCACGGAGAAAACACTTTGATGACTACACATGATATGGGAGCATAAGGTGAAGTTCAGCAAACTCTCAAGTTGACATCTCTCAGATAAAACTGGGACCCCCAAAGGGCTCTACAGGAAGTAAGGGTGAATCAAACACATGACACAGACAATGAGAATTTGAATTTCTTACCTCTGACACTAGATGGAAAGGGAGAAAAACGTGATATCCCCCTAGAAATCTTTTTTTAAAACATTTTTAACGAGGATAACATGCATATATTAAAGTTCACAAGTCTAAACTATACAGATGTTTGAATTTTACATTTAACCACAGCAGAGATGAGAATACAGAACATTTCCATCACTGCAGAAAATAACCTCTTGCCCCTTCCCAGTCAATACAGCCCCTATCCCTGGGGTAACTATTCTTTTGGCTTCTAGCATTATAGATTCGTTTTGCTTGTCCTTGAACTTCATATAAATGAAATCGTACAGTGTGTCCTGTGCGTGTCTGGCTCCCTTCACTCACTGTGATGGGGAAAATAATGAACTTCTAAAGGTATCATCAATCACTTCAGCTAAAACCAAGGACATATTTCTTATCATCTTTTCCAGTTGAAGTTAGGTGCCTGCAACAGTTTGGAAGAGCCATGTCAGGGTATCTTCCTTCGTGAGGAAGATGCCAGTGGTGGATCTTAAAGAAAAAGATCATTAATATATCTCTGTCTGCGGGATTCTATTGTTCCTTCCACAAGTACCTGGGTTATTATTTCACCTCCATTGCCACAAAGTTGGTGTATCCCATTGCTATATCTGTAACATTTTTTTCAGCAATCCCCTGCTCGTGCCATACCTGTGGTCTAGAAAGTTCAAGTACAAGAGGGTCAAAGGCATTTTCATAAAACTTACAGAGGTTTAGTATGTCACCCACTTTGGCTCTTGTGTGCTACTTAGGGGTGTTAAGTGAGCAGCATATGCAACCAAGTAGTAAATTATTCCCACGTCCATCCAACTAAAGGATACAGGTTTGAACACTTTTGAACACTTTTGTCTGGGTGGCCACTTGAAGGGCGAACCAAACAGTCCAGCCTGGGTTGCTGTTAGGGGAAAGAAAGAAGTATGTTCAAGAATAAAGATGGTGCAATCCAGAATTTTCAAAACAGGAGTGACCAGTTTTCAATATAGGAGATCCTTTTCTGAGAAACAGCCATATTTAGTGACCACATTGCCTTACTAAACTGTGTAGCTCATGAGGAGCTGAGAAAGACGAGTCAGAAATATTTTTAAGTCCATATCTGAGGAGGTTGTTCCAGTGCTCGACAATTCCAAATACCTGTGAACGGATCATAGGGATCATGGAAGATATTTCAGTCCCCTTGACTATACGTCCATCGAGTCCCCTCCTCCTGCAGTGTGGCCTCTCTTACCACGGATCAAATGAGTCAACTTTGAACAGAACTAACACATCAGACATTCAGTGGTAACCTCTGCATTAGAAATATTGGGTCCTATAATGTGTGCTCAGTCCACGTGATGGACGTGTTTCTGTGTCCAAAGCAATGGCAGTCTAGGCAGTGAAATCTTCTTCAACAGTTAGATCCATCCAGTCTCTAAGACTGGGCCCATACCATGGGCATCTATATAAGTGACCCAGATAGTTCAATCAGCAGCTGCAGTTTGTTTCAACAGTTCATGGATCCAAATAAGAGTATCCTAAATCTGCTAATCTGTGGTTTTCCAAGGGGAAGATCCAAAAGCTAGACCAAGGGCAACAGAATCAAATATAACAAAGTTCCTTCAGCGGAGTATGGCCAGAGCTATGAGAATGGACTTGAATTCTGCCCACAGAGAGGAACAACCACAATCAATTTTGCTTCTACATTACTAGTACTACGGTTGAACAGTTGCAGCAGCCCAGAACACACTGGTGAATAGCAGTTTAGCTCAACCGGCAGAGTACCAGGACTAGGTGTTTAGGAGACCTCTGTGAATCAAGGGCTCCACTGAGCTAGCGACTTTGCTTGAGGCAGTGGAGTGTAAAATAAACTTTCCCCCAAGTGCACAAGGTAAAGCTGAGATGCCTCTGGGATGAAGTTAGCTGCATTCTTGGATATACCATTTCCATTTGATGAGCAAGATATTTTGAGGCCTTCCTACTATATTATTTACTGTATTCAAGTTGACATATCTTATCAGACTATCAGGCTGAAGAGTAACAGGAACCCATGAGTCAGGTGTTTCTGTGGAAAGTTAACAGCTGCCTTTCAAAGTGGATATAACTGTTAGACATGGAAGAGAGGCAATCAGTCCAGAATCTCAAGGGGAACCTCCAAATGGAGGCTGCTTCATTTGCTTGAGTCTCCAACTGGCAAAATCATCTGTCACAGAAACTTGTAGCTCAAAGTTGTCATTGGGATTGTGGGGCCCCAAAGATACTATCACTTCTCTACATGTGACTCTGTCCAATTGAGAGAATCCACTTGGCCACAGATGGAATTGAGAAATAAAAGCATATAAATATCAATTCCTATTATATATTCAGGTGTATAAGAAATAACAAAAGTTCATCGAGTTTGTCCAAAGATACCCTTCTACAAGGTCACCTAAGTTTCCCTTCCACATTGTGAACTCTGCTCAAACTTGCATAAGGTGAATCTAGGCACCCCCTCCTGCCATGGGACTGGGTAAGATGCTGATTTGTGGTACCTGTGTCAAATAGAGCCATAAAAGTATGAGGTTTCTCCTTTTCCTTATGTTTTTTAGTGTATTGAAATCGGTGCATAAAATGGGGGTGAATAAAAAGAAACAAAATTGAGTTATTTGTAGTGAGGTGGACGGACCTAGAGTCTGTCATACAGAGTGAAGTAAGTCAGAAAGAGGAAAACAAACACGGTATGCTAACACATATATATGGAATCTAAAAAAAAAAAAAATGGTTCTGAAGAACCTAGGGGCAGGACAGGAATAAAGACGCAGGCGTAGAGAATGGACTTGAGGACACGGCGAGGGGGAAGGGTAAGCTGGCACAAAGTGAGAGAGTGGCATGGACATATATACACTACCAAATGTAAAATAGATAGCTAGAGGGAAGCAGCTGCATGGCACAGTGAGATCAGCTCAGTGCTGCGACCACATAGAGGAGTGGGATAAGGAGGGTGAGAGGGAGATGAAAGAGGGAGGGGATATGGGGATATATGTATGCATATAGCTGATTCACTTTTTTATACAGCAGAAACTAACACAACACTGTAAATAATTATACTCCAATAAAGATGTTAAAAAAAAACTGTATACAAAATATTGTTATTTGTATATTCCACAAGCATTTATTCAATACCTTCTGTGTACTTCAAATTATAGAAGGCAATGCCAAATGATTGGAAAAATACATTCTTTGGAGTAATGAGACATTAGAATACAAGGTAGAAAGCAACACATTGTAAAATGAGAGAGAAAGAAAAAGAAGAGAGATTGTATGTGCTTGGGAGGATCCCAGAAAGCATCACGTTAAAACAAGATGTTTCCATTTGTCTTCAGCAAATGTCAACCACAATGGAAAAACATTAAGACAGCTAAGTATAAAATACTTCATCATGACTCTGTTTCCATGGTGTCAATTCTGTATGTTTATATAGACTATTTTCTTGGTCTCATGAAAAAGATTTTAATAAATCTATAAACACAAAAGCATTGAAAACCATACTTGCCACAAGATACCAAAGTTCTTAAATATTAGTGATTTGGAATATTACTGTGTATATTCCCATCCTGGATTAGTTCTCTTTTTGAGATTTGGGGAATTAGTTTCAGACTATCTGTCTTCAGAAACTATTGATGCTGTATGACTTCAGCAGCACAAATTAGGTCCATGAGTAGGAAGGTAAGTGCTTACTTCAGGAGCTCTGTTTTGACTTTCACAAATGGGAAGGGCTAGAGGTGGCTTTATGAGCCAATTACAGTTCATTTCAGGACTCCTCTTGCCTTTAGTGTATCTCTGAAGAGATATTCTCCAGAAGATGTGCTTTCCTTCTTTAAATAAGTATATGCATTCGTGTGATGAAGGGAGAAGCAACAAAGAAATCCTGCTCAATTAATACATGCTGGAACATTGCCATTAATGAAGGATAAATAAACCTCTATAGTCGTTCATTTGAAACGTCAAGAAAAACAATGGATTTTTTAAAAATAACAAACATTTATTTAGTTCCTATAAGGTGCCACAGTTTTAGGCATGGGGGACCTTGTAGTGAAAAGGCAAATGGCCCATGCTCTCCATGCAAGACATTTTGCAGGTGTATGAGATGTGGGTTACAGGGAGAACGGAGGCAAGAGATTGGAGAGGAGAGGAGGTAAAATACATGAACTTAACAAGTAAAGAAATTTCAAAATGTAATTTCAAGTAGTGGCAAGTGCTATGAAGACGATAACTTAGGGAGATCTGATAAAGAGGGAGTTGGCAGAGACCTTAGGTTAGGTGGGCAAGTAAGGGAGCCATATATAAGAAGGTGATATTGGAACTGATACCTGAGTTATCAATTTACAAAACAACAAGCCAGGTAACAATCCAAGCACAAAAGCAGTAAGGGCAAAGGTCCTATGGTGGAACACAGCTTGGAAGATTCCAGAAAAAAAAAAAGACTAGTATAACAGAAGCATGGTGACTGAGGTGTAGGATGCTCCAAAGTGAAATTGTAGGGTTTGGCAAGATCAGGTAAGATGATGTAAGCATATAGAAGCAGTTTGGATTTTATTTTCTTAAAGCTCTGATTTGAAGTCATGGTAAGGATTTCTGTATACTTTTGCATACACTAGTGAAAGGAAATTTTGATGTTTATATTTATTCAAAAAGCAATTACTGAGGAGCTCCAATGTGCTACAGTGTGGAATTGGAGTAGAAAGTAGACAGGAGGATAGAGAGTACTTACTCTCTAAGAATTTATAGAGTGATCGAAGAAAAAGTGCTAAAAGTCCCAATATATTATATTACATTTATAAAGTATTTTGGATAGTCTAAAAAATGATATAACTTCCAGATGGTAAGATCTTTTCATATAATATGGCATATATATTGAGCCTTGAAATATAGGTATGAATTGAGTGTATGGAAATGGGGGCATGGGTAGGTTCTGGAAAATGCATTAAGATAGAAGGAAAAATACAAGACCTTTTATGGAATGCAGGGCATTTAACCAAGTGTTGCTGATACTGGCCATATATGTCAGGCAATGAATGGACATTAATTAATTCTCTCATTTATTCAGTGAATATTTATTGAGCAAGTACGATGTAGGAGGTGTCATACTAGTTGCTAGGGAACAGTAGTGAATGAGATAAAGTCCTTGTTCTTATGGAGCACTCCAGTAGGGGGAGACAGACAATAAACAAATAAGTTAATATGGAGTACAAGAAGACAGTAAATGCTATGGAGAAAAATAAAGCAGAGAGTAAGGGGAAGCAGTTTGTAGGTACTTAAGCTTTTACAAAATTGATCGAGAAAGGCTTCTCTAATAAGTGACATTATAGCAGAGACCTGAAGGACATGGGAGAGTGACTCATACAAACATCTGGGGAAGAGTATCAAAGCAGAAAAAGCAATAGGTGGAAATGCCCTGAAGTGGGAACATGCTTGGAATGTTCAAGAAAAAGTATAGAGATAGGTGTAACTGCAATATTGGGGATGAGCTGGAGAGTGATAGGAAATGAGTTTGCAGAAGTGCTTTGGGAGCAAGGGGATTTAGACATGAAGCACCTAGGTGATAGCAAGTTGGGAAGTCACTGGAGCACAGTGAACAAAATGGTGGAATGTTCTGACTTTCGTTGTCAAGAGATGCTATGACTAGTGTGGTGAGAAGGCCCAAAGAGGATGGAACAGAAGCAGAAGACTATGGATATTATCCAGGTGAGAGGTGTTTGTGACTCAGATCTGGATTTTTATGGAGGAAGTGATGAGAATGGTCAAATCCTGGAAATACCTTGAACGGATAAAATTTGACAATAGGTCAAATACTGATAAAAGAGGAGTCAGATTGACACCAAGTGTTTTAGCACAAGTAACTGGAAGAATAGAGTTGACATTCACTCAGATGAGAAAAACCCCAGAAGAACAGGGATTTGTTAGGCAATCTACATGTCAGCTGTAGACATAGTTTGAGAGGTCTATTTGTAACTAAGCAGAGATTTTGATAGGCAGTTGAATGTATGGGTCTAGAGTTCAGGGCAAAAGACTGGGCTAGAAATAAAAATTTGGGAGTCATCAGGAGATACATGGTCTTTAACACCTTGTGACTGGATTATATAAACCATGGGATAAATCTAACTGAGAAAAGAAGGCTTGGCATTGAGTCCTGAGGTACTACAGATCTAGAGGCCAGGGAGAGGAGGAAGAATCAGCAAAGAAAGGAGTGCTAATGAAGAAAGAAGTAATAGGGGAGTCAAAAGGAATCAGTGCCACAATAACTTAATGAAGCAAAAAGAGAGTAATCAACAGTGACAAATATGTTTAAGTAATTTGGAAACTGAAAAGTGACCATTGGATTTGGTATCGGGGAAGTAATTAGTGACCTTGACAAGAGCTGTTAGAGTAGACTGGTAATAATTAAAACCTCACCAAAGTAGGATTAAGAGAGAAAAGATAAAGAAGAAATAGTGAAAGTTAACTCCTCTGAGAAGTTTTGTTGTATAATGTGCCAAAGAAATTGAACAGTAGCTAGAGGAAGAGATACAGTCAAGAAAAGTTTTGCCTCCTGCACTGCTGGTGGGAATGTAAACTGATACAGCCACTATGGAGAACAGTATGGAGGAAAATAGAACCACCATATGACCCAGCAATCCCACTACTGGGCATATACCCTGAGAAAACCATAATTCAAAAAGAGTCATGTACCACAATTTACAATAGCCAGGATATGGAAGCAACCTAAATGTCCATCGACAGATGAATGGATAAAGAAGATGTGGCACATATATACAATGGAATATTACTCAGCCATAAAAAGAAACGAAATTGAGTTATTTGTAGTGAGGTGGATGGACCTAGAATCTGTCATACAGAGTGAAGTAAGTCAGAAACAGAAAAACAAATACCATATGCTAACACATATATATGGAATCTAAAAAAAAAAAAAATGGTTCTGAAGAACCTAAGGGCAGGACGGGAATAAAGATGCAGACGTAGAGAATGGACTTGAGGACATGGGGTGGGAGGGAAAAGCTGTGGCAAAGTGAAAGTTGCATCGACTATATACACTACCAAATGTACAATAGTTGGCTGGTGAGAAGCAGCAGCATGGCACCAGGAGATCAGCTCGGTGCTTTGCGATGACCTAGAGGGGTGGGATAGGGAGGGTGGGAGGGAGGCTCAAGAGGGAGGGAATAGGGGGACATCTGTATGCATATGGCTGATTTGCCTTGTTGTGCAACAGAAACTAACAAAGTATTGTGAAGCAATTATACTCCAACAAAGACCGATTAAAAAAAAAAGTTTGCCTGAGATGAGACATAGGTTAGTCTAAATTGAATGCTGCTGGAATGGTCCAGTTGAGAGAGAGAGAAAAACTAATGAGAGAAAACAGAAAAGGAGAACTACATAAGTAATCTATTTGAGTGGTCAGGGAAGTTGCTTTGTAGCACACCAGTGGTTTACCCATACTAATAGGAGGGAAAGCAGAGTATATTGGTACTAACATTTACAGGTGAGTAGATGGGGTAGCAGAAGTTTGTAGACAATTTTTTTTATAATTGCTTTCTTCTGCTTGGTGAAATAGAAGGCAATTTTATGAGCTGAGAGTGAGGCCAGGAAGGAGGTGGTTAGAGAAGAGTGGGTAGAGAAGAGAGAAGATTTAGAGGAATCCTCTAAGGAAGTAGGAAGAAAAAAGTACATTTCCCTAAATGGACTATAGGTCAGGATAAAATGTCTGTCTGAGATTAGCAGGCTGCATTTAAAAGTGATATAATTAAGCAGAGCGTGTAGGTTTTACTCATTACGATTGCAGGGTCAGTGATGATTTTGATCAACTTTAATTTTGTAAAATTAGTATGATGTGAGGGGCAGTATGATGCATGGATGGATTCTAAGCTATATGAAGACATAAGGGGTATAAGTACAGTGAAAAGGTGATAAGATCTAAAAGGCATAGTCCCTGGAGTACTGGAGTTTAGATACAAGGTAGACTGATTTAGAGCTGGTGGGTTTGAAGATGTTACAGTTACTCACATTTGATAAAGTCTAGTTGTTTTCATCAAAGTGAATAGTCAAAGATGGACAAAAAATAGATTATTTACAAAGCGGTAAAGAAATCAGGATAAAATGATTAATTGCCAGTATAAGGAATAAGGACCACAGACTTAATCTTAGAGTATGTAAGATGCTCTGAAATTCTTAAGAAGAAAAGTGACATAATCATTACTTTGAAACAGGTAATCAGAAAGGAGCATGGAAGGGGAATATATGTAGGCAGAGACTGAAAGCAGGAGAAAAAAATTAGCAGTCTCATGGCACCATGAATAGCAAAAAGACGAAGGAAAAAACTGAGGAGAAGTTGGCTTGTGTTCTGCTCTTAGTGTAAAGAAACATATGGACTGGATGCATTGTCTCAAGAATTTGGCATTCAAACCAGGTAGATAGGCATGTAAATAAATAATTTTGACCAGATGTGATAAATGCTATGCCACAGGTATGCACAAAATGTTCTGTAGATGCCAAAAAGAAATTGAACCATTCTGATGATCCTGCTATGAGCAAAATTGAGGGATAAAGGAAAAACTTAATTGAAGACATAAATTGTTAGCTGAAAGCTGAGGGGTAATTTTCCAGGTAGAGTAGGTAGAACAGGGTGTGCTAAGTAGAGAGAAGAGGAAGCTTAATATCTAAGGACTGTAAAGAATACGACGTGTCAAGTATGTAGTGCTGTTTGGGATTAGTTTGAGCATGGATGCTAGAGGAGACATCATGGGAAATAAGACTAGACTTAGAAGTTGAAGCCAGTTGTGAGTGACTTTGGATTTGATCTTTTTTCCTGCAGGTAATGAGGATTCACTAAAAGTTTTAATTGTGTACTTTCAGAGGTTGTGTGTGTGTGTGTGTGTGTGTGTGTGTGTGTGTGTACAGTGAACATGTGCACATGTGTCTGTTTAAGACAGTGCATGGCGTTCCTTTTTTTGCATAAGTCTGAACTTATTTGGTCACACTTTGATCTCCCATGAAATGAGTGACAACCTAAACTTGGATTGTGGTTACAATTAAAGAGTGTAAAATTAGCCTTCCTTTCTAGTAATCCAATTGGAAACATTGGCCTCATCACTATTACACTTTAACAAATGAAACTGATAAACAGTTATGTGATAGGAGCAAAACCAGAGCCTGGCCAATATCGTCAGGGGTTTAGATTCTCTTTGAATCCACGTCTGTAAAGTGGCAGATGGGAGATGGACATATTTGATAACTCTAAGGTTTTTTCCACGTCTAAAAGTGTGATTACTCCATGCTAAGAAGAAAAAAGGCAAACTATACCTAAAATTTCACTATGAATATCCACATATCAGAGAAAATAAAAATCAAAGTAGCCATCTTCTTTTTCCAAATAAAGAATAAAATGTAAAGTACAGTTGTCCAAAATAGAAGTTGGTTAATATACTATTAGGCCAACATTGAATAAGTACACAATCATATTGAATGCTAGTACATCTATATTGATTTTCAAGGATAGTGTGGAATGTTGCTGTCTAGTCTGGTTAGCATAATTTTTTTTTTTTTTTGCTGTACGCGGGCCTCTCACTGTTGTGGTCTCTCCCGTTGTGGAGCACAGGCTCTGGACGCGCAGGCTCAGCGGCCATGGCTCACGGGCCCAGCCGCTCCGCAGCACGTGGGATCTTCCCGGACTGGGGCACGAACCCGCGTCCCCTGCATCGGCAGGCGGACTCTCAACCACTGCGCCACCAGGGAAGCCCGGTTAGCATAATTTTGTTGATGTTCAGTTCTTACTGAATTTATTTCATTTGAATTCAGAGAAATAAACCAAAACTTTAAAACAAAGCCAGCAAGTTTTTCCTGTGTTTATATGTTTATGTAAATTTTGTGACAAAATTTTGTGACAAACCCACAGCTTTCAGTGGGTGCATGAGGTTTAAGTGGTTTCATCTCAAACTGGAACCAGATGTGAGGACTGGTGAAGTGACCAAATGTCATATTGCAAAACCAAAACAAAACCACCGTTCACTGTCTTCGTCTCTGCTAAGCACCAAAATGATGTGTTTCAAGGACCAGCAAAGGTCTGAATGAAATTTGTCTTCATTGGGAATTAGGACTTAATTCAAAACCAGCAAAGAATAAAATCATCAAGGGATCTGGGTGAAATATTTGAACCATAGATTTCAGAGGAAACTGCTAATTGTTGACCAAACCCATGGAGCCTGATAATTAATCATATGGAGGTATTTTCTCTGTTCTATTGTACAAAAAACATATTCATACCTATTTTAATATTCTGCTTCTTTATATCCCCAAGTGAGACTACTTTCCTCTTTTTTTTCCTCTTCAGTCTCATTACTAATCACTAATGGTCCAGCTCAAATTCATTTATGAAATAACACTTGCCATGAAGACTCCATTCTTTCACTAGAAATCATTGAATTCCCTTACTTTATAAATGGGAATCTATGTCTCAGAGATATTTATTACATTATTATATATAAATATTTGATTATATAAAGATATATTACATATATAAAGGTTTGGTAAAGTCATACTGTTTATTGGAGATTTATAATTCCCCTAAATTTCTACAGCTTTAATTATCTATAACATAAAATATATTTGTCATAACTAGAGAAGGGTACCTCCCGGTTTATGAACATTCAATTTGTGAACAATATAATCCCACGTTGAACATTGGGGGAGCTACCTATTAAAAATTCTAAGATGTGAGAAATATCCCCTGAATGCTACAATCTGTTGTCTACACTGATGCTTTCTTCGTAGTTCCAGAAATATGGGGAGAGCAGCACTCTTTTTAATGTCTTTAAGGGGTTTCAAAGTCTGAAACTAGCACTTTAGTTTTACAGGTCCTCTACTATTGCACCATAAGGTATTTTTATTCCTGTAGTATTCAAACGCCCTGAGTTTTCTAATTCCTTCTCATCAATTATTCAACTAGAGAAGAGTAGCAAGATAAATTTTACTGTTCACTTGACATGAGCAAAGCTTTCAAAATAGGTAATGTCAAGTCACTTGGAATCAAGTAGTGACCTAGGAGAGAAAATAACACAGTAGCCTAAAATTGTCATATATATATATATTATACATTTTATATATATATATATATATATATATATATATGTAACCTCACATATCATATAAACTAAAACTCAGAAAAGTAAAAAAAAAAAAAAAAATTGTACAAGATCACCCCACTATCTCATAAAGCTCCTCTCTACAGTGGTGATTAATTCCTTTTAAGGTTGTAATTGGTAATCTTCTGAAAAGACAGACAAAATATTTGTTTCCTCCTCTGAAAAATGTAAAGGGCTTACAACACATGGCATGAAATTAGGACACCTAAACAGCACCCAAATATGTGTAGATAAGTAAAGCCTTTTTACATCCTGGATCTATGGTGTGATACATTCAGGATGTTGTTGAGGTCTCAGACACTCTCTAACCCAAACTTATAAAGAGGTCCCAAGTGAGTGTTTGATTTCCTGACTTCCCCTAAGGGTAATGGCCTCCAATACATAATCCTTCAATAAACTGGCTAATTTAAGTAAACACCAAAGTTGGCAATGGTCAAGGATATAGGGATTTAAGGTAATAATAGTACCGGCATATGAGGCCTTAAGGAGCAGGGATTAATATTCCAGTAAATTGGCTTCTCATCTCTTCTGCAATTCCATTCTCTGAATTTATAATTTTAGTAGATACCATTATCATCACTTACATTGACTATTATTCAAAAAACATGGAATCGGACCTGCATTCTATACTTTTGTCAGTTTATAGTTCAAATAGTAAACATATATTGATCACCTAATATATGTCAGGTACCATGCTAGGCTCTGAGAATATAAAAGTGAAAAGAGTGATTTTCTTTGAGGGGTTTGCATGAGAGCAATTTCAGAAAACCGAGAAGACCGAAGCAGCAAATTACAACGTTCATTTATTAACTTATAAGTAAGAGACGCAGCAAAAAAAAAAAAAAAGTAACACCTTACTTCTACAAGGCAAACATTTGGTTGCAGAGGTCAAATGCCTCCTGAATAAAGACTTTGTTAGTTTATTTACATAAAATTGTTATATAAATATGAATATATAAAATATATTCATAAATTAGTTTATTTATATAAAATTCCAAATCCCAAGTCTAGCAGGTGAAAACACAAATGAAAATACATAAGTTTTCATCCTTTCATATCTCCAAAGAAAAGAGGGGTACAATTTGTTCTTTACAATATTGATTCTTTATGAAATTATAAATGGGCAAATGAAACATTGCTCCTTTATTATAATATATTTAAAAATCTAGCAAAATAGATGCTTAAAATATATAAACTTTGCTCATTTATAACTATATATCTATATATACTTAAATATCTAACATATACTTAAACATACAAATATAAATGAGTAATGTTTATAGCAAAGAAAAGGCTGTAAAACTGAAAATCCAATACTACAGAGGGAACAAGAAAGTATATTTAAAGATATATTCTGACCCAGAGGAACTAATATGTCCTATGTTATGTAAACTCTTCTAAAGTATTCATTGTAGATAGAAAACTGCTCAATCATTATAAGATACTAGATACCAAAACCACCAACATGTGCATGCACACGTGCGTGCACACACACGCACACAAACACTCTAAACAAAGTCCCATTTTTATACTTACATTCAAAATCTCCTAAATAATGTATTTTTAAAAATCTGACAAGTAGTGAACTAAGTGTGCAATATATTTTGTAAAAATAAAAAATTTCCCAAGAGTACATCTTCTTCCCCTCATTTGATGTTTCTGTATTTTGTTAGAATTTGTTAAATATAGATTAGAATTTGCCTGACATATGTTATATTTCAACTTCATTTTCAACTGTTTTAAAAGTTGTAAGTGTCTCTTCAGAATAGTGTTTAACTGATCATTTTTGTTAGTTTTTTATTAACTCGTTAGCTTGACTTTACCCAATTCAAAAGTGTCTATCTTTGGAAGGGGATAATTAATCCTTTTATATTCATTGTAATCCTTATCTGTTGATCCTATTTCTCTCACCTGTTTTTTCTGTAAGTATATGGAAATATGGAAAAGAGATTGTGTTTTTTTATTTCTTCCTTTCATATATTTTGTTGAAATTTCTAGAAATTTTTCTTCAACATGTGTACCTCTCGTGATATATTTACATCATTGTGATATATTTATATATCTAGCCTGGGGCCTCCTTATTTTAGTGTGAAAGCAAATAGTTTTTGTGAGGTGTTAAGTGCTGAGCCCCTCCCTGATGGCAGAAAATAAGCTGAAAGATCTCTTTTGTCTGTAAGGACTTAAATGAGAGGGTGAACCTGCAGGAGTTTGGGGAAAGAACATGGATAAATAGTACCAGATCCCAAATTTGGATATCCGAGTCCCATCCAAAGAGCAGCTCAGAGATTAGCCAGTGACATGCAAGCATCAGGACAAAGGGCTGAAGGAAATAACAGGACAGCATACAATTGCCCAGGTCCATGCAGCTATTGGGCAATAACTCCAGCCCAAGAATGTCTCATCAAATGCAAGATAAAATTATAGTTACAACTCTGATTATTCAACTTAGTATTTGACCTTGGATACCTCCCTTTATCCTTTTAAACATCATAAATTAAAGTGATAATGATTTTATAATTAACTAGAACCTCTTCAAAACTCAAATTCTTGGGCTTCCCTGGTGGCGTAGTGGTTGAGAGTCCGCCTACTAATGCAGGGGACGCGGGTTCATGCCCCGGTCCGGGAAGATCCCACATGCCGCGGAGCGGCTGGGCCCATGAGCTATGGCTGCTGAGCCTGCGCGTCTGGAGCCTGTGCTCCGCAACGGGAGAGGCCGCAACAGTGAGAGGCCCAACTCAAATTCTTGACAAAACTTATTTTCTCAGACTATGCTGCTTTTGTTTATCACTTAGGACAACATGAATTGGAAATTCCTTTAGAAAAGAGGCCAGTTTTAGGCTATTCTAGGTTTGTTTCACCTGGTTATCATTTTATCCCATATTTGAGAAGCCAGAAAAGTACCTGGTACAGTACTCACTCTTTCCTGTTCCCCTCAGGTGACTTTGAAATGATTGCACCAGACACAACTTATGGGTCCCCCAAAAACTTTCAAACAATAAAGCTGTAATTTTAGGAATAGCAGTGAAGTTACCCTATTCTTGTTCTTCAATTAGCTAGAATGTTTGGGGCTGGAAATCTTTTTGGAACAATCCCTCACGCCTAGTTAGTCTTGCTTGTCAGTTTATATGATAGGTCTCTGGGTGCCAGAAGACCATGTCAACCCTGGAATGTGATCTTATGAGGAAGCCCATTTAACTGACAGTGAAAAAAAGGGGTTAATAACGATCATGTGCATGCAATGGTCCATTGAGCTGACTGACTTGCGAGCATGGCATACTTTTGAATGTCAACTCAACTTGTAAAAAATCTTGTACTCAAACACTTAGGTCTGTATAATAATTTAAAAATACAGGTTAGAATACCATGGAGTGCTTTGGAAATTTATTTAGGTAGACTTTATTCCAGGAAAATCTCATCATGTAAGTTTGATAACTAAAACAGTGTGGTAAATGTTCCAGGCAATTGCCTGCTAACTTGAAATCTTGTACACTCAGTATAAAAATTATGGCCACTGAATTTTCAAGAAAAAAAATGAAAAAGTTTTAAAAATTTTTCTTCTTGTAATTCCACAGTATATTTATACTCTTAGCTCATGGAATTAATAAGAAGAATGGATTCAGATACCATCTGACCCACTCTCTTTTTTTTATATTAGGAAACGGAGGCTTAGAGGGGAGAAGTGGCTAATTTGGTTTTACAGACAATTACTGCAGATCTACGAATAGAACACAGCTTTCCTACACCCAGTGTTCTTTCAAGGCACTCCAGATTATACTAAGCTAATTGTACATAAATGTGGTTATGTACAAGAATGCAAAGTTTCAACCTCTAGTTCTGATATATTAACTACTAAAACGAGACAAATTCTTTTTTCACTCAAATAGGGTAAATTAAATAAAGTTTTGAAAGAAAACAACAATTTCCAACATATATAATCATTAATAGTCTCACTGATTAAGAAAAAAACAACGAATTTATCTTTGAATTCTAATAAAAATCAGATTTTTAAAATAATGAATTTTAAATATGAAAGGAAAATAACCAAAAAAAAAAAGAGGAAACAGGTAGCCTCTAGGGATATTAATTCAAATGTAAACAAGCACCCTTTTAACATGCCATATCTATGGAGCTGGAACTAGAAATGATAGAGAAAAAAACTTGGAAGAAAACGGCTTCCTCACTGTGTCTTCCAGTTTCCTGGGTTATACTCTGTTGCATTATGGTTTAAAATGCCATGCTGAGCAATGTATGGGGCCAATAATTTTTTTGACATTTTATAGTTAAATAAATTTTAGGTTTATTCAATTATTCAATCATAAATCATCCAGCTTGATTTAGATTCAAACTTATTCAAAGTCAAATCAGTTTCTTCTATAGCAAGGACGTGTGGTGGGGAGGAAGCAACAGTGATAAATACCACAGAAGATGTTATTTTATATGAATTAGAGTATAAACCTATATTTTATTTGCTCTTATTCAATGAAATGAAAAAATTGCCAACCTGAAATGGTAAATACTTATAAATTTAATCTTTTTTCTACCCTTTTTTTTTTTTTGGACTTTTGTTTTTAAAGATAATGAGACTGAAAAAGTTGTTTTTAACATGAAACACAAAGTTTTATGGAAATATTCAGAGGAAATTGTGACTGTTTAAGAAAATGTTGCTTCAGGGTAGTGACACCACAGGGAAGGGATTTCTTAAAACAATCCCTTAAAGATGGTTGAGGTTTCTGACCCTTGGCTCTGTGGACTTAGATTGAGGTGTAAATTTTGTAGACCAAATTTTTTGCAATAGATAATATTAAAGGGAAAAATAAAAAAAGAAAATATATCCAGAGTGTTTCAAATTCCTTTATTTTCATTCATTTTGAACTTTTCTACTAACTGAAGGTCATTCATATTCAGAATTATATAGCTTCATCTGATTTATCAAACTTTCTCTTTTATAGAGGGAACTATATCTAAATGTTAAGATATTTGTATATTATTTGCATATTAATTTATGGAGGTCAGAAAACAATTTTAAGGTAATACTGCTTTTTCCTTTGTTCTCTGAATCTTTCCTCCAGCCTGTGCAACTCATGTAAAACCTGAAACATTACTGTTGCTGAAATAAGTGTTTTGGGTTTTTTTGAATGAATGAATGAATGAACTCATATATATTCAAGTTTAATCTTGGAGAAAATGTTTGATGAAAGTATCACTAATAGTATTTTTATTATTATCGACTCTAAGTAATATGTAAAAATTCTTTACCAGGGCCAGAGTGGATAACAACAACGAGTGTTCCTTGCAAATTTATTCTGCATCAAATTCTTTGTTAAAATCCTTTCATAGAAAAAAAAAAGGAAAAAAATCCTTTCATAGATTATTTTATTTAATCATCAAACGTTTAATCATCAAAACGACCTTAGTCGTTACCTTAGTCGTTACCTTAGTATTATTAAATATATCCATAATGAAACTGAGAGAGCTTAAGTAACTTGACATATATTACAGAGTTATCAAGGAGCATAGCTAGTTAGCAGCAAATATGGAATTTAAACTTAAATAGTACAATTCCAGTGCCCTAGGCTAGACATTATCAGATTGTTTTTTAGGTTGGAGGAATCGATCTATTTAGGAATGGTGAAGACGGACATGGCAGCCTGAAGTAAATGCCCTTTATGTAAAATTTTGAGTTCTCTTACATAGGCTTAAAAGGTATATAAAGTATATACCAAGCTGTACTCCAATGATGATTTAAAGAGAATTAAAAAGCAATAAGCAATGTCTAGTTAAAACAATTCTTTTGTTCAGCTTGACTTTATCAATTTATAATTTGTGAACTTACGATCCACAGTGTTCTGTCTGACATTTTGCTTTCCTTTCTTGCCCTTGTAGTCTCTTTTCCAAACATCAACAGAATGATCTTTTAAAAAAATAAATCAAATCATCCCATTTCCAGATTTAAATCCTCTAGTGGCTTCAGTCACGTTTAGAATAAATCCCAGTCTTTACTAGGCTCCGCAAGGCCCTATACGAGCTAGCCCTTGCCTATCTGTAATAATCTCTATCCATTTCCTCCTTAGTCACCTTACCTTCCAAACACTAGAATCATCTCTCTTCCTAAAATATGCCCAATTCTTGCTCTCCATGAAAAGATCTTCAACCTCAGATTATTAAATGGCTCAATTCATCATTTAATTCAGATCTCCACATATGGTATCTCCTTAGAGAGGTTTTCCCTCGGGAATTTTTAAAAAACCACCCCCAACCTCATCACTCAATTCCCTTCATGGTTTTCACTACCTGCTTATACGACATGATAGTTTACTTTTTTATCTATAAGTTCCATGGGGGCAGAGACTTAAGAGCAGCAACTGTTGACAGCTGTGTGTTCATTGCTCTGACAATGCCTGACAGTAAGCATTCATTAGCTGTATGTTAGAAAATAAATTTTATAATCTTGAATTATTACAAAATCATTTTTTAGGTCTGGTCAGGCACACTTGTTCATTTTAAATCAGATTGAATAAAGCGTTGGAGTATAAAGATGTTTAGGAGACAGCAAATAAGTTTATGAAAGCATATTCTAGCCTATATTTTTGCTTTTGCTAGTGTTTAAAGGAGGAGGAATGATAGATAGATGGATTTTATTTCTGAATACTTACATATTTCAAAGTGAATCATAAAATAGCTGAACCTCTTTGATTATTTCAAATAGCTACAAATGGAATAATAAGGATAGATGACCCAGCAATGAAGACAGGGCTCTCTGGCCTGTTTCCCTCATTTGCAAAATCGAGGAACTGGACCTAATGTTCTCTAAGACCCATGTGGTTTATTGTCCTACAAACTGAATATTGTAATTTGAAAAAATAAATCCTCATCTGTAACTCTAAAATATCAAAAATAATAATATAATTTTACAAATTTAATTTTCATAAATTATAACTATAAATGGCAATAACTTGCAAAAATCCTTTTTGATTAGTAAATACTACCACCCAAATCCTCCATTTAACTAATTGTGTGACATTAATGGAGTAGCTTCACCTTCCTATGACTCTATTTCATCAATTGCAAAGTGGAATTAATTATACTATACACCTTATAAGATAGTTATTAAAATGAAATGGGCTAATGTGTGATACAACATTAATGTAATATGTAGCATATTATAAGTGCTAAATAACATTAACATAATTAATTAACTTAAGGGTTTAAGCATAAGTTAAAGTGAAACATTCTACCTAATCTTAAGAATACTGATCAACCTCTACACTCCTTTTTGAATAGGAGTGGGGATGTGGGAGATATTTCAAAAATAAACTTATACATAGAACTGATTTAATTAACACAAATCTGAATCCTTTCAGTTCAGACAAAAGCAATAAAACAAGTAAACAACCTGAAGTAAAGAACACTCGTGGAATATGAAATGTTGTAAAGTCAATTTCTTAATTATTATAATAAAAGAGAATGTGAATTATTTGCAAAGAAACTTCAAAGAATAAGTACAAGAAATAGAAAAAAATAAGACAGCAGAATATAAACGGTAAACTAGAAGAAATCAGGAAGAATATTGAAAATAACAATGAAAAAATATTAAAATTTGAAAATACACTAAGATTTTCAAGACATGGAATAGATATCATTAGAACAGTAGCAATGAGGTAGAAGACAGATGAGTGAACATGCAAAACCAAATGGAAAAAAATAGTGACAAAAATGCTGAAAGACAACAGCTATAGAAAGCAAACAAAATAGACCCAATCTAGACATAAATGGTATTTCTGAAGAAGAGAAAAATACATAAATGGAATGGAAAATACATATGTTAAGAGAGATGCTACTCAAGTGCAGGATAATATGGCAAAATAACAAGCAACCCTGACTCCGTCTACCATGCTAAAGCTTAGATACCAGAGAAGGGGGTAAGAAAATTTATAAATCCCAAATGATTAAATAAAACAGAGCATTATAAAAGGGTAATAAATGTAACATAATATAACAAAGATTTCTAAATTAAAAAAATTATCAATTAATAAATATAATACATCTAAATCTAATAATATAAATGTAAACTTACATAAATAATTTGATAATTAATACTGAAAACATAAAAGTAAAACATTCCTTATAATTTTATTATTTTATACAAGATGGTAAAGGAATGTCATCAAGAACATGATAAATAGGTTTCAATGGAAACTTGCAAAATTTGAAAACCTACATGGACAAGATAGAAAACTATAAAAAAATTGGACAGTTGACATATCAAATAATCATTTTGAAAAACCGAAATGGCAATCAGAGAACAACTCCTCCACATTCTGAAAAAAATCCCCCAATTAACACAGCTGTATGATCAATTCTCACAAATTTGCTTTAACCACATTGTTATTAAAGAAAAAATGGGGGGTGGGAGGAGCTGTGTGATTTATCTTGTAAGGCCATGTGAACCTAAGCCCAAAAGTGGAATAAGAATAGCACAAAAATCATAGGTCTAGTTCACCTATGAAAATAGTTGTAAAAATCCTAAACAAAATGTCTGATAATCAGATACAAAATGCTTTAAAATAATATATTTAGTTCAGTAGACTTACCTTTGAAATTCAGATTATCACATTAGTGAAGAAAAGGAGAAAATCAAAGAATTTTTCAATAGATACAGAAAAAGCATTTGATAAATATTAACAAGTATTTATGTTTAGAAAAAGAACTTAAAGCTAGGAATAGTCCAAAACTTTCTTAATTTGATCAAAAACTCAGGAAATCTCATGATTATGGAAAATCTTTAGTTAGCCATATATCTTTAAGATCAGAAATAGGATGAAAAAGCCTGGTAGCTCAGGCCTATGATTGGGGGAAAAAAAAAAATCAATAGGTGAGAGAATGATAAGAAGGGAAGAGACAAAACTGTCAGTATCTACAGGTGATAGAATTAACTACATTGAAAACTCAACAGAATGAAAAATGTTTTAGAATTAGAGAGTTGCATTGGCCTTCTAAATAAAAAAATGAACTTAAAAAGTGTAAGAGCATTTTTTAAATTAAAAACATTACTTTTTATTGGTAACATCCAACTGGAGTATATATTAGATACCATTCATAATAGGAAAAATAAATAGGAATTAACAAAGAATTTACCTTGCACAGCAATTTATGGAGAAAAAAATTTAATTATATTAAAGGCCATAAAGGGCATAAACACAGGCTAAACATTACTTTCATGTTTATGGATGGAATTTTTAACACTATAAAGATATCAATGCTCCAGATTAATCTATAAATTCAACACAAATTTGAATCAACATCCAACAGGGCTTTATTGAGGAACTCAGAAAAATTATTCAAAAATTTACCTTGAAGAATAAAGGTCTACAGAGGGTTATTTCAATTTGGAAAGAGAAGAACAAAAATTTATCCTACCAGGTATTAAGATATATTACAAAACACAGTAATAAAGTACATCGTGCAACTAATTCAGGAATAAATAACCAGACCGAAAAAACAAAACAACAGTGGACTTAGAAAAATATCCATGCACACATGGAATGAAGGTGAGTAGAATGTAGAGGTTAAAAGTATGAATACTGGAGCCCCACTGCTTGAATCCAAAACATGTTTCTGGAACTTAATAGTTCTGTGACCTTAACCTAACTATTCACCACTCTGTGCCTCCATTTCCTCTTCTGTAAAATAGGAAGTAAAAATAGTGTCTTCTTTATTATTTTATTATTATTATTACTATTATTATTATGGTGAGAACATTTAAGTTCTACTCTCAGCAAATTTCAATTATACAATACAGTGTTATCAACTACAGTTACCATATTTTACACTAGATCCTCTGACCTTATTCATCTTATACCTGAAAGTTTGTGCCCTTTTACCAACATGTCCCTGTTTCTCCCACCTCCACCTCAGTCCCCAGCAATCACTTTTCCACTCTCTGTTTTCTCTGAATTTAACTTTTTAAAAAATTGTAGATTCCACAGAAAAGTGATACCATGCAGTATTTGTCTTTCTGTGTCTGGCTTATTTCACTTGGCATAATTTCCTCAAGGTAAATATGTAAAGTGATGGATATGGATAAATAACTAGATGAGAGGAATCCTTTCACGATGTGTATATATTGCAAATCACCACGATGTATCTTTTAAATATTTTATAAATTTTTATATCAATTATACCTCAATAAAGCTGAAATTTTTAAATATATATATAATATAAACAAAAAATAATGTCTTCTTTATAGGGTGTTTATAAGGATTAGTTGAGTAATGCACTTAGAACACTAGTGGGCATAGAGTGAGCTCAGTAAAGATTAGTTATTATTAATACATATCAGAAAGGAAAATGAGCACCCCTTTAGCAGATGGTGTTGTGGATACTGGCTCGATATCTGGTAAAAAAGACACTAAGAACCCCAGGTGAATTTTTTAAGTTAAGTATGAAAGATAAAATTATAAAGTTAATGAAGAGAATTTCTTTTTTAATTTTAAAAATATAAGTTATAAGATATGCACTTGATAAACTTGACTACCTTAAATTTCAGAATTTGTGTTCATGACTGATGCCATAGACAGAATTAATAGAAGGGGAAAAGAACAGGAGGAGATATTTGCAGCCTTTAATACTAATAACAATCTCTAGACTATAAAAGGAGCACATAAAATTTATTAATATCAAAATCCACCAAAATAAACAATGACCCAAAATAACTGTAAATGGAAGAAGTTATACTACAAAATAAAACTCTGTAAGCACTGAATTCTTTTAAATATAAATAATATTAAACAGCTTTGAAAATTATGGCTATTGAAGAGGATGTAAAGTTGTAAATCTTTACCCTGTAAAAATATCACTCAATAAAAATTTAGATGCTGGAAGTAAACAGAGGAGGAAGGAAGACATATGTACACAAACGTCTCATCCTTTTAAAGCAGAGAAACAATAGATAATGTTCAAAGTTAATAAACTAGGGAACAGTTTTAAGAAACAATTATAATCAGAATATAGCTGCCCAAATTACCAGCAAAATATGAAAACAAAAGCACATAAAACAAAGCTAACATAGACTAAAAGTAAATGAGATCAAAAGAAACACTGAAAACAAAATCAAATATAACTTTAGAAATCAGAAATATGGAACATGTGCTCAATTTCCAAAGCCTATCATCTACAATATTTAATATGCTCCATGTTTGCTACCTTACTGTCAGCATCTTGAGAGCCGGTTTAATGACTGATTCACCTTCTTGCCCAGTTCCATGCACACTAGTAGGCACTAAAAAATAAATTCTTGATTTATAATGAATGTATATAGAGTTCACCCTTGAATAATGCTGAGATTAGAGGTGCCCTACCTCTGCACAGTCAAAAATCCACATATAATTTATAGCGAAAGGAACCTTCCTTAGCAGTTCCTTCTTATCCATGGTTTCACATCTGCAATTCAACCAACCACAGATGCAGATGAACGATGTAGTCCTGTAGCAATTACCCCAGGAAAAAAATCCATGTAAAAGTGGACCCAAACAGTTCAAACCCTTGTTATTGAAGGGTCAATTGTATTTAGAAGCCTAGTTAAAGGGCTGCAAAATACTTTAAACATAGTATTCAAGGTTGATTAAATCCTACTTCTGATGACAATATTTTAAGGAGGTTTGAAGAACAATTAAGAATAATGTATTAACCCTTGTCTGAGTGGTTCAGTCTACTGTCTTAGCAGGAAAAAAAAATGGCACACTTAAATTGAGTAATTGGAGGAGGGTTTCAAAATGTATTCTTGGAAAAGTTATGGGTCTGATGTAGGGAAGCAATAAGAAATGTCACAGAGACTTCCTTGGTGGTACAGTGGTTAAGAATCTGCCTGCCAATGCAGGGGACACGGGATCCAGCCCTGGTCTGGGAAGATCCCACATGCCACAGAGCAACTAAGCCCGTGCGCCACAACTACTGAGCCTACGCTCTAGAGTAGTGAGCCACAACTACTGAGCCTGCGTGCCACAGCTACTGAAGCTCACACGCCTAGAGCCCATGCACCGCAACGAAGAGTAGCCTCCGCTCACTGCAATGAAAGAAAAGCCCATGCACAGCAATGAAGACCCAATGCAGCCAAAAAATAAAATAAATACATTTATTTAAAAAAAAAAGAAATATCACAGTATCCTAGGACTAATAACAGTGGAGTTCTGACACCATCCTGAGTCCTGGGGGAAAGTGAGTTTTGAGAGCAGGAAAGCTACCTTTCTGGAGCTGTGACCCACCATATAGGGAGCCGGCCCATTACAAGCCCTGAGGAAGACTGACCAGGGCAATAAAACCCCGAATATACTTCTTTCCCACTCACCGAATCTCCTAGAGTGCCTCCTACCCCTCAAAATCAACTGAACTCTAGAGAACAAGGAGCCAGCTGATACAGCTTAGAGTTCAGCCTCCCTGAGCAAAGTGCAAATAGAGAAAGGTGAGTAGAGGTTCTGGAGGGGCAAACAGAAGCTATATGGCACAGACTCTACTTTGCAAAACTGTAAGAACAAGGTCTATGTCAACTGTTTTCCATGGTAGGCAGGTAAATATTTATTCATAAATACCATGTGTTGGATTTGAGCTTCTATTTGACCCATAATTACAATCTCTATCTTCTGTGTATCTAATATATTCTCAAATAAAATGGGAAAACTGAATTCTATTCACTCAGAGAGAGTTCTCAGCCACAGGTCTTATTTTGTTTTCCCTGGGTTAGGAAATTGGGTCTATGATCTAGTTTCTGGTCAATAAAAAATAAGTCATGAGTGACTGAGCTAGTTCTCTATTCAGTAAAAATGTTCTGACTGTGCAATTCTCAGTACAGCAAAGATATATTTCTTTCTCTGCAAAGCAGATCCAAAGAAGCACCTAAAGAATATCTTCTCTGTTGGTTATAAGGGTAACCACTATTATGGTGCCAAATCTTACATGACCCTTTTTACCACATTATTAATGAGGACAGATGTTTTGAATTGAGAATCACACAAAAGCCAAAATATGCTCCTGACCTTAAAAGACAGGATCAAACTTCCACTGTACTGTAATGTTTTTTTTCATCCAGAGGCATTTATTTTAGGATGCATACTTTTTGTTAGAAGATTTCTGTCAAATGAATTGAAATACTTTCTTGGTCCCTCTTAGCTGGTTAAATCTGAGCACTGCAGAAACTTTTCAACTGGGCTCAAGACAGGCAGAGAGTATAATGTAGAAGATATTCTTACCAAAGAATTGAATTTTAGGTCTCATGTTAAAAAGAGGCAGCCTGGGGCTTCCCTGGTGGCGCAGTGGTTGAGAGTCCGCCTGCCGATGCAGGGGACACGGGTTCGTGCCCCGGTCCGGGAAGATCCCACATGCCGTGGGGCGGCTGGGCCCGTGAGTCATGGCCGCTGAGCCTGCGCGTCTGGAGCCTGTGCTCCGCAACGGAAGAGGCCACAACAGTGAGAGGCCCGTGTACCGCAAAAAAAAAAAAAAACCACTTCCAACAAACAAAAGCCCAGGACCAGATGGCTTCACAGGTGAAATCTATCAAACATTTAGAGAAGAGCTAATACCTATCCTTCTCAAACTCTTCCAAAATATAGCAGAGGGAGGAACACTCCCAACTTCATTCAACAAGGCCACCATCACCCTGATACCAAAACGAGACAAAGATGTCACAAAGAAAGAAAACTACAGGCCAATGTCACTGATGAACATACATGGAAAAATCCTCAACAAAATACTAGCAAACAGAATCCAACAGCACATTAAAAGGATCATACACCATGATCAAGTGGGGTTTATTCCAGAAATGCAAGGATTCTTCAATATATGCAAATCAATCAATGTGATACACCATATGAACAAACTGAAGGAGAAAAACCATATGATCATCTCAATCGATGCAGAGAAAGCTTTTGACAAAATTCAACACCCATTTATGATAAAAACCCTCCAGAAACTAGGCATAGAGGGAATTTCCTCAACATAATAAAGGCCATATATGACAAACCCACAGCCAACATCATCCTCAATGGTGAAAAACTGAAACCATTTCCACTAAGATCAGGAACAAGACAAAGTTGTCCACTCTCACGACTATTATTCAACATAGTTTTGGAAGTATTAGCCACAGCAATCAGACAAGAAAAAGAAATAAAAGGAACCCAAATTGGAAAAGAAGAAGTAAAGCTGTCACTGTTTACAGATGACATGACACCATACATAGAGAATCCTAAAGATGCCACCAGAAAACTACTAGAGCTAATCAATGAATTTGGTAAAGTAGCAGGATACAAAATTAATGCACAGAAATCTCTTGCATTCCTATACACTAATGATGAAAAATCTGAAAGTGAAATTAAGAAAACACTCGCATTTACCATTGCAACAAAAAGAATAAAATATCTAGGAATAAACCTACCTAGGCAGGGGCTTCCCTGGTGGTGCAGTGGTTGAGAGTCCGCCTGCCAATGCAGGGGACACGGGTTCGTGCCCTGGTCCGGGAAGATCCCACATGCCGCGGAGCGGCTGGGCCCGTGAGCCATGGCCGCTGAGCCTGCGCGTCCGGAGCCTGTACTCCACAACAGAAGAGGCCACAACAGTGATAGGCCCACATACTGTGGAAAAAAAAAAAAAAACCTACCTAGGGAGACAAAAGACCTGTATGCAGAAAATTATAAGACACTGATGAAAGAAATTAAAGATAATACAAATAAATGGAGAGATATATCATGTTCTTGGATTGGAAGAATCAACATTGTGAAAAGGACTCTACTACCCAAAGCAATCTACAGATTCAATACAATCTCTGTCAAACTACCACTGGCATTTTTCACAGAACTAGAACAAAAAATTTCACAATTTACATGGAAACACAAATGACCCCAAATAGCCAAAGCAATCTTGGGAACAAAAAATGGACCTGGAGAAATCAGGCTCCCTGACTTCAGACTATACTATAAAGCTACAGTAATCAAGAAAGTATGGTACTGGCACAAAAAACAGAAATATAGATCTATGGAACAGGATAGAAAGCCCAGAGATAAACCCATGAACATATGGTCACCTTATCTTTGATAAAGTGGGCAAGAATATAGAGTGGAGAAAAGACAGCCTCTTCAATAAGTGGTGCTTGGAAAACTGGACAAGTAAAAGTATGATATCAGAACACTCCCTAACACCATACACGAAAATAAACTCAAAATGGATTAAAGACCTAAATGTAAGGCCAGACACTATCCAACTTTTAGAGGAAAACATAGGCAGAGCACTCTATGACATAAATCACAGAAAGATCCTTTTTGACCCACCTCCTAGAGAAATGGAAATAAAAACAAAAATAAACAAATGGGATCTAATGAAACTTCAAAGCTTTTGCACAGCAAAGGAAATCATAAACAAGACCAAAAGACAACCCTCAGAATGGGAGAAAATATTTGCAAATGAAGCAACTGACAAAGGATTAATCTCAAAAATTTACAAGCAGCTCATGAAGCTCAATATCAAAAAACCAAACAACCCAATCCAAAAATGGGCAGAAGACCTAAATAGACATTTCTCCAAAGAAGCTATACAGATTGCCAACAAACACATGAAAGAATGCTCATCATCATTAATCATTAGAGAAATGCAAATCAGAACTACAATGAGATATCATCCATACCGGTCATATGGCCATCATCAAAAAATTTAGAAACAATAAATGCTGGAGAGGGTGTGGAGAAAAGGGAACCCTCTTGCACTGTTGGTGGGAATGTAAATTGATACAGCCACTATGGAGAACAGTATGGAGGTTCCTTAATAGAACTACCATACGACCCAGTCATCCCACTCCTGGGCATATACCCTGAGAAAACCATAAAACACAGACCTACTAGAGAATGGACTTGAGGATATGGGGAGGGGGAAGGGTAAGCTATGACAAAGTGAGAGAGTGGCATGGACATATATACACTACCAAATGTAAAATAGATAGCTAGTGGAAAGCAGCCGCATGGCACAGGGAAATCAGCTTGGTGCTTTGTGACCACCTAGAGGGGTGGGATAGGGAGGGTGGGAGGGAGGGAGATGCAAGAGGGAAGAGATATGGGAACATATGTATATGTATAACTGATTCAGTTTGTTATAAAGCAGAAACTACCACACCATTGTAAAGCAATTATATTCCAATAAAGATGTTAAAAAAAAAAAGATCACACCGTGGTAGCATGATAAAATAATTACATGAAGAAATTAGAAATTGTGAGCTCATTTAGAGGCTGTGTTAGTTTTTATGGCTGGCATAACAAACTACCACAGACTTAGTGGCTTAAAACAACACAAATTTATCATCTTTCACTACTGTGGGTCAGAAGTCAGACATAGGTCACACTGGGCTAAAATCAAGGTGTTTGGTAGGGGTGCCTTCCTTTATAGAGGCTCTAGGGGAAAATCCATTTCCTTGCCTTTTCCAGTCTCTAGAGGCCACCTGCATTCCTTGGCTCATGGCCTCCTTCAAAGGCAGCAATAGCAAGTTGATACACCTAAAGTTACATCTCTCTTACTAGCTACAGCTGGGAAAAACTCTTCACTTTTAAGAACTCATATAATTAATGTGAACCCTCTCAAATAATCCAGATTAATTTCTTCTCTAGGTTTGTACACTTAATTATAGTTGCAATTCCCTTTTGTCATGTAACTAACATATTTACAGGTTTTCAGCATCTTTAAGATTAGAAAATGGGCATCGTTGAGTGGTCATTATTCTGCCTAACATTGCTTAACACTGGTGGTTTTTAGGAAAACGTCTTAGTAATATTTAATTTAGTGACATTTTAGTAATTTTGTCATATGTAGTAATTTAGTAACTTTAAATTTAAACAGATATTTAAAGTAATATTTAAACAAGTCTTTTGCAAATTTTATGTCTAAAAAGATACTGTGGGCTTCAAATTGTAGAAAGTCCTCATTATCCAAAGACACTTAAAATAAATCTTCTTAGAAGGGGAAACATATCCTAATAAATAAAAAAAAATCAATTTTAACTAAAATCAATTTGAATTAATTTCATTTCAAACTTAATTTAAGCTATAATACATGGTAATTCTTAGAATAAAAAACTGAAACAAGAATGAGTCTTTTTAAAAGTAATTTTTCAGCAAAACAGTATGATAGCAGAGTAGAACACTATTTATATTGATCATTTAAAGCAAAACAATAAATAAAGGCCTTTTGGCAATTAGGAGCCCATTTCTGATTAAGGAAACTTAGTTAATTTAGACCAACCCTTCTACTAAGGGTAACTAAAGAAACTGGGATAGATGATAGATAAACAGAGACAGATAGATAAATGGATAGAAAAAAAGGTAGACAGACAGACAGATGATATATAAAGAGAAAGATAGATAGATGAATAATCCATTAGAGTGTCCTTGCAGAGCTACTAAGACAGTAAAGAATTGCCTATTCAGTGTAACTATGTAAGAAGGAAGGAGATGAGGCTCTGGAAAAATGAGTCTAGCATTTTAGACACTTTGCCCCTGGAAATATCTATTGATTCTTTTAAAGACTATGAAGAAGAAAACAATTTGAATCACATTTTGACAACCTTACAGGGCTGGGTGGATAAAAATTGGAGTTGAGGACCTGCTAAGGTGGCAGGTCTCTGTTAAACTTCTGCATATTTTTGGTTGAAATTTGAAAGAGCTATATCCTGGAAGAGAATGTGCACTCAATATAAACTGGCACTTTCAGGGACTGTAGTCCGACTTCAAATCAACTCAAAAATTTTCAAATATACGTGGTCAAAATAATCAGGAACACATGGCCACAGAATGCATGAATTGCATCCAGCACAAACAAAATGTAATAGAAGCCTATTCAATGGAGCTCCAGATATTGGAGTTGCTAGACCATTTTAATTATTCTTAATATATTCAAATAAATAAAAGATGAAAATCTATAGAGTAGAAATTCTGCAATTAAAAGATTTTAAAACAAAATTAATAATTTAACAATAGAATTTAATAATTTAGACACAGTTAATAATATAATTTAATAATTTAGATATAGCAGCAGCCATATGTGAAGAGATAATAGATGAGAATTATCCAGTGATAAAATTTAGGAAGGTATGTGTGATCCAAGCAATTCTGACCTAACTATATTTTACTGATATTCCTGAAAACTGGAAACAATAACAGTGTGTAAAAGAAGCTAAAAGCACACACACAAAAATTTTCAAAGGAGCAACAATTGGACTGAGAGCTGAATCCTCAACAAAAGTAATAAAATAAAATAAAATAAAAAACAGTGAAGTATACTTTTACAGTACTAAAATAAAACTCTAGATTGCTATACCCAGAAAAACAAAATAAAACAAACATTTTCAAAAATTAATGTGAAATAAAATTACCCTCATATAAATAAAAATTATGAGAATTTTTCTTAACAGACAAAATGAATTACAAGGAGTAATTTTCAAGCAGAAAGAAAATAATTTCAGATGGAAGATCAAAGATACAGGAAGGAATGAAGAGCAATAAAAGTGGTCAATATCAGGCTGAATCTAGTAAACATTGACTATATCAAATAATAATAATGTCTTAGGGTACATAGAGAGAGAGAGAGAAAGAGAATTAAAATATGTAACAATTGCATTGAGATGAAATGTAGTGGTAAAAGGAGTTAAAGTGTTTTAAGTCCCTTGGATTTTTTTAAGGTAAAAGTGACAATTAATTTAGATTAAGTCAAGGACATTGTATTCCTAAAGCATTCACAAAAAGAATAACTACAAATAATTTTCACCTAACAGAAAAAAAATGGAACCAGATAAATATGTAATCTCCCCAAAAGAAGCAGAAGGTGGAAACAAGAAAAGAGAGAGGAAGAGAGAGGAGAGATAAATAGAAAGCAAATAGGAAGCTGACAGATTTTAATACAACTATATCAATAGTTATATTACTTATAAGTAGATAAGTGCTCTAATTAAAGGAAAGATATAAAAATCAAAAAATAATAATATACTAACTGCAAAAAACATCTCTAAAATATGAGTACTGCAAGGTTGAAGTTAAAAGACTACAAACACTAACCAAAAGAAATCTTCTAAGTTCTATCTGTATCAAAGTAGACTTTAGTACAAAAAAAGAAAATTTAGAAATAAAAACAAGACGCATCAAATGGTAAAAGGTTACCCACTAGGATCATAGAGAATAAAGACATAAAATATACATTTTGCACAGTGTCATTGTCTCAAAATATGTGAGAAAAAAATAACAAATGTACAAAAAGAAACAGACAAATAAGTGACAGGGGATATTTTAATGCAGCTTATTCACTAGCTGATAGAACAAACAGGAAAAAGAAAATCAGTAAATATAGAGAAAATTTGAACAATGTGATTAGCAAACTTGACCCTATTGAAATATATGGAACATTGCACCCAACACCTGCAGAATACACCTTCTTTCAAAAACACTTGGAATATCCACAGAAAATGACTAAACAAAATAATTTGAGAACACACTATTGGCATTTTCTTCTAAAGTTGAAATAACATGCCCTACCTTATGACAGAGGAATTCCACTAGTATATTAAAAAAAAATCGTACATAGAGGCATCAAAAGACACATACAAAATTATTCATAGCAGCAGTATTCATAATGGTCAAGAACTCGGAAATACCCAATAGCAGAAGAATGGCTATTTAACTGACAGCATATTTATACACTGTAATAGTATATGGTAATGAAAATAAACTACAGCCAAAGGCAACAACGTATTCGAATATCACTAACCTAATATTTATCAAAAGAATTCAGTCAAGGATAATATATACTGCATGTTTCCACTGGTACGAAACTCAAAAACTAAAGGGTTTAGTAAAAGCTAAACTAAAGGTAATATTAGAAATCAGTATTATCATTATGTTTATTCAGAGGGAAAAAATAGTGAATGAAGGGAGAGTGGGTGCTGGCAATATTCCATTTCTTGAACTGGGTGATGATTACACACATGTTCTCTTTGTCATAGTTAATTGAACTCTGCAAATATGTTTTCTCTGTGTTTTTTTCATATATGTGTTATACATTACAATTATGTATGGGAATGTATAACTATATATGTATATATAAAGAAAAAATACATGCATATATGTATATACATATAATGGAGTAAGAGATGACATTACTTTCTCTAATTGAAGTCAACATACTATCAAGTCTCTGACAACTGATAATGGACAGCACTTGACCTTGACAAATAAAGGTGTCTCAAGCTCTTCTTTATAAAAATAGTCTATTTTGGGTAGTTAGACTAGATATAGCACCAGCTGTCCTCTCTTCTTTGGCCCAGATCCCTCCCCTCACACTGTAGTCAGCATCTCCTCTAAATTAATATTGAACACATATTTAAAGGCTATAATATTTAACCAATGCTAAAATAGTAGGCTTCATAATACACCTACATGACTTGGTTGAGGCTATATATAAACTATCTGAATGTACCTATTCTAGTCCCAAAACCAATATTATTTCCTTTAAGTGCAGGTTTCATATCTAACGTTCCTTTTATTTTTGATTCTCTTGCCTAAAATAATTTACTCTACAGACTAGGCATTCATCAAATTTTTGTATTAACCATTGTCATATGATTTTTAAGGTAAAGTATTAATATCTACATGTTGAATAAGAGGAAAATAAAATTTCAAGAGATAAACTACCCATGAGCACACAGGTAGAAAATGGCAGAGTTCATATTCAAAGTCTGACTCCACAGCTTAGGTTCTGTCTTCCAAGTTCTGTACCCTCCCTAAACAGAAAGTTAGACTCAGAACTTTTTTTTCTTAGTCCTCTCATTAAGACTCAGGAACATGTTCACAAGAGAAAGGACAAGAAAAATTTCCTCTTCCAAAGAGATTTGAACTAATTTTTTTTACACATCTCAACCCACTCTGCGACTCAGAGTTCTTTGCTATAAAACTCTTTGGTTTGCCATGCAAAGAAATTCCAGATGAGTCCCTACCATTGATCCTCCAGACATCCCAAACATGTCTAAATTCTCTAGTTTATGCTAAAATATAAACTGAGTCCCTAATACATAAAAATGACGTTTGTTTTTCTACCCCCAAAATAGAAATTTAACTTTGCATCATGTGAATTATTCTAGTATCGTTATTAAAAACTCATCTTTTCATCTATGTCTGTTCTCCCTCTAGCTGGTGAATTTCTCAAGAGAAGAATGTTTGTTCTGATTTTTCTAATCATTTTCAAAGCACTTAAAACAGTGCCTAGTACAAATAAACATTCAGTTAATGTTTTTTGCTCAAGTTTTCATAGAAATGAAGAGAATTAAGTCAAGTCAAAAGAGCAACAGGAAAATCCACTGTTGTGTCTTTATTATTAAGGTTAATTTTTTTGGCTTAGTTTATGCTAAATAATCAAGGTCATTTTCTTTCATTCTCACCTGCTTTTCATGTGTCAACATATTTAAAAAGGATGCTAAAAATCACCCCTAGTAATATGTGTAGAAATATTTCCTTAAGCAATTATATTTGCAAGGTTTTTCCACTTTTACCCTAAGAATTGGTAGTTGATGGAACAAGGAGGGCCAGTAATAACAGTTGCTAATGGTAACATATCCTGAGGACAAACAGGAGGGAGATCCTGGGAAGTAGCTTGGAGAAAACCATAGCGTTAAGGGAGGATATCAAAGTAAAAATAGAATACAAAGTAAAAATAGATGGTTAGAAATCACCATCTTTCGTTGAATGGATATCCTGGCAGTCAAAGTCCATAAACAGAAGCAACTTGAGCCAAGACTTCCTTTGAAACCACTTCTATTTCATGGAAACTAATTTTTAACATGCTCAGTGGTTTAGGAACATGAAGAGTCAGTTTACAAATCATTATGCACTTCATGAAAAGAAAAAGAAATTGTCAAGAACCCAGATTTTAAAACCATATAATGGAGTTAAACATTATTAAGTCATGTGACAAATTAGAGGGACACCAGAGTAATTTCAACACAGTCAAATCATCAGCCTTCAATCTTCATAGTGATTACGCTCTCAGCTTACATACATCTCTGCATTACTGTGGTGTCTTAATAACATCTGTTAAAAATCCTGACATGTTGGTAATGTGAGGAGAGAACATCCTTCAGTGTACCTATGCCAATAAGCAAATGTCTGTTCTAGTTACTGAGGTTTTTAGTCTTTCTGACTATATATAGCTCATACTTCTCTGATCTCCTTACTTCAGAATAGAGTGTATTGAATAGCTCAATGAAAATCAGCAAGTTGTGATTATTAACTAATTCATATGTTGGTTTGAAAACCCAGGTCTATGATAAAATGCTCTAATAATAGGAGTGAGGCAAGTGTGCAATAAATCTGGACTTGGTAGGATAATTGCATTAAATTTATCTTAAGTGTAAGGCAACCATCTTGTTATTTGTTAAGATATTTTTTTATTTTCCATTTCTGATATTAAGAAATTATACAATTATTGTATATTCTGGACCAAATATAATACCCTCTTCTTCTAGAACATGCACTTTAATCCACAAACACCTCTGTATGTGTTTCTCATCACTGAGCACTTGTACACATCCTTCAAATCTTAACTCAACTCATGTATCTCCTACTTTATGAAACCATCGTCCACTCCCCCAGGCAGAGGAAGTTAGGCTACTTCCTTTACGTTACCACTGAATTTACAGCAGCCGTAGCACTTATAATAGTGTGCTTATTTTTCTCTTCTTTTGGAATGAGTTTCTCAAGTGTAGAAGTGGTTTGTTTAGCCTAGCTCTGGAACACAGTTGAGAAAAATAATAATTTGTTAAATGAGCCAATCTGCCTTCTGGATCTTATCTCCCATAATACCTCACACCAGTACCATGTATGCATTTCATTATGCTTCAGACACAGAGGAATATTTACCATTTTAAAACCTTTCACACTTTTTGTTACAATAGTTTGGTTCAAAGAGTTGTTTCAGTCTGCATGGCCCATCTCTTGACTGAGACAGAAGACATTCGTTGATAGACAGTACAGGACACCTGTTCTCTGTCGTCTTTAAGGAACTCTAGAGAACTGCCTCGGTTGCCAGAGCTTCTTCCATCAAGCGTCTTCATTTCCATCACTGCCCAGTCCTACGGTAACTTGCAATTACTTCTGAGAAAGACCAACCATTCATTTCCCTGCATGTTAGCATGTTGATACTTTCCAATATGCATATTACCTGAGAGTGAGACCACAATTTGCTCAAAGTTCAAGACAATCTCTACACTGTATTGGGTATGTGATTTGGAGCCGGCAACTTAACTTCACTTTGTCTCAAGTCGTCAGCTGAAAAATTATGATACTGAAAGTAACCACCTCAAAATACTACCTATTTTATAAAATTCGATTGAATGTGAAACTGCGATGATAGTCACCATTTATTGAATACATATTAAGCATTTACATTTGCTTTACATATATTATTAAATTTAATCATCCCTACAGAATTACATTGGTATCCACTAATTAATTACAGAATTAGTATTGGTATCCACTTTCTACAGAAATGTGTGTGTGTGTGTGTGTGTGTGTGTGTGTGTGTAGGAGACTATATCTAGTATAGTAATCTGGTCACAGTTAATTGAAATATGACAGGTTGGAGTAGGGAGATAAGACCCCTCAACTAATATGGATTTTTATCAAGTGTAATAATAAGGTTGTTAAGACAATAAACCAGCAATCAGCTTTCAATTGGAAGCTGTTTTTTTTTTTAACAAAATAATGTAAAATCTAAGAATATGTTAGCAAATAATCTGGTTTTTCATGCCAGTTCTTTGGATACTTTTCTTTCCAAGCACCATCCCCTACTTTCTTCACATATCTTACTCCACCTGGTAAAGGAAAATAATAATTTCTATCCCCTTGTCAGATAAAGTATGCGTGAAAGGTGATTCCAGGTAGGACATGTTCCCTATGACTAAAATAGAGCTCAGAATGGGAAACTTTTACCTTGATAACTTGAAAATAGGGGAAAGATTCCAGAATTCATGCACCAAAGATTAAAATACAATGGCAAGTAAAAAATCAAATAGTCAATCCAAGTAGTAAGGTAACCAGTGGGAATCAGTAACAAAACCAACTTGTGATTTGAGAAACCAGAAGAACTAAGGATAAAAAGTTGTGGAGTAGACAAAACGGAAGTTATCTGGAAATGTTCCTGAAATGGAGCAAGCATGGCTCCAGTAGCCAAACACAAGGCAGGTAAGGGTTTTGTAGGTCAGGAGTGTTTGATTGAGCCTGAGAAGAACAGAAGGCATACTCATCCTTCATATCAGGAGATATGAACAGTGTATACAAAAATAAAGCCACCTTTTCAATTTCAGTTTCCATGTATTAGCTTGTCTACTTGGTCTGTCTACAGGCTCCTTAGAAGCAAACCTCTTCTTGAAGCAGATGCAAACCTGTCTTTTAAAAGAAACATTTGGAGAATCAAAGTTTTTTCTCTGCCCCAATAAGGGTGGTAGAGAAAACAAGGCTTCTGAGAAAGTAAAAGCTAATTTTTTAAGGTTGTCTAAATAAGATGAAGTAATAATAAATGAATTATACTGATTATCATGTTTATACTCCCTTTTAATGCTTTTGAATTTAAGCATAAAATGCTATATTTTAGACCTAGAGTCAGTATTTTTAAATCAACTAAGAAAATACTAAATTAAATAAATCAATTTTTGCTTACTGAGTTAATTCAATCAATCAATCAATAAAGCTTTCATTGTAAGACATTAAATGTAGAAAAACATTTCCAACAGACACTTATTTCAGAGTAGTTCGATATACTAATAGCCCTTGCATTCCAAATCTCCAGTTCTACAGAGAGCTTCCTATCTGAGATCTTGAATTCTTTGGACCAAGGTAAACAGATACTGGGCCAGATTCTATATCTCTACGTCTAATTTTTCCTTCCTTAATCTAGCCTGCCTTGTTTCTAAAAAGAGACGTTTATACACATATGTGATCAGTATATCCTCTTCCATACACTTTCTCCTAATTTTCCCAAATACTTTCTTCATCCTAGCAGAAGTTTTCTGGAAGAAAAGAAAAGAAAGAATGAAAAGATACATGTGTAATTCTAGGTAACTTGCTCTAGTTTAAAGGGTGAGTAGACATTACTTATATTTGGGAGGTTTATGATATGTAGTTAGAATATGGGCTGTGAACACATCAGGTTTGAATCTCAGCCCCTACCACTTACTAGCTGGTGAACTCTACTAAGGCATTTAAGCATTCCATGCCAAAGTTACTTCTTTTCAAACTTATGACTAATAGTAATACCCGCCTCTTAAATCTACTTTGAAGATTAAACCTGATACGGAATGTAACACTATTAGCAGAGTACTGGCTCTGAGGAAGAACTGAATAGATGTTAATTGTTATTACTATTATTACCAGATGTCATATTTTGGTAATATGGAAATGAGCTATTCTTTGTTTCAATTTCTTTTGCCTTAGTCTAAATATCACCCTTCTGTACACAGGAACAGGGGGGTCATGAAGCTGTTTAGATTAGATAATCATAACCAAATAGATAATTAAATACATAGATAATTTTTCCTCAATAAGACAAGGTTCAATAAATCATGATTATTTAATAGTGTTATGCTCAAAGATCCATGAATAAAGTAATGAAGGGAAATATGTTATTGGGAGTTTCATTGCTTAGTGAACTCAGAATCTTTGAAAACTTCAACATTTATTATTTTGACTGATTTTTACTTCCTTCTGTTTGTTTTATGTAAATAATGAAATTAATATTCTTCCAATAATTTAACCTATTTTTGTTGTTATTTCATGCTAGACTTTAAGTATGAGTAAAAAACAAAGATGAGATGATAGTTCCCCGGTGCTGCTCAGAGAGGACTGGACAAAACTGGGAAGTATTATGGGACAGACTGGGAAGAGGATGGTTTTTCTCCCAGATTTGACTTTCATTGCCAACTCTCTGCACAGTTAAACTCCATCTTTACATTCAGCTTCATTACCATGTCCACATTTATAATTAGATTTAAGGCTAAAGCCTACATTGTAATGAAATGTAGATGGTTCTGCTTCACTTTGGCAGGTCAGTGAATTCTAATACCTTGGCAGGCAAGTGAGTGAGAGTTTATTTCAGATAATGAGCAAGGTTCACAAGTGCTGAAACAGAAGTTCAATGTGAAGAGTAAGAAACAGTATTTTTTTTAATATTCTAAGAAATATAAAGGAACAAGGCTAAGCACATGTGATTTCTATTCAAGTAAATAGTTAGTGGTGATAATTGTAGGTAAGATAATTTTAGGGCTGGACTTTAGAGCTTCATTTTTTTTTACATCCATGGAAGCTGAAAGATGATGTGAATCTTGAATATTAAAAAAAAAGTTACTTTTCTTCCTTTATGATTGTAATCGTGTGGACCTTAAGGGCTTCTTCTAGTCTTGGCCTGTGGATGGTAAGATACATCCTTATTCAAAAAACATGTGTGCACACACTGAATGTTAGGGTGAGATCTGTCAGCCACTCTTCAGGCAGCCTGGCAACTAAAATAATATGACAGAAGGTAAATCTCTCAAATCGTGTTTAAAATATGCTTCTATAAAACTTTTGTTATACCATTTGGATAGCACCAATCACATGGAAATGTCATTATTTTTCAAATTAACCCTCTCCTCGGCAAGACCTTAAATTACATGAGGATGTGGGCTATCCTGTACAAACTCTTTACCCTATACCTTGACTGTCTCAGGACCTGGCACACAAAAGACTCGAAGGAGTGTTCCTCTGTGGAAATGAACACTCAATCAGGTAGTCAATATAGGCATATTTGCAAATAAGCAGTTACCTGAGTTGGTAAGTCAAGGACATTTGACAATTGGAAAATTCCTTCCAGATGAGGATCTGGAAGCCCAGAAAATGTAGGACTTGTCCAGGACCTGCACAGGACAGGGAAGAGCCAGTCTCACTCCCCAATCCCAATTACATCAGTCTGTGGAGGACCAAATGGAGGCAGGGGGAGGTCATTGTTCCAGTAAGTATCTTACTTCTAATCTGCAAAGGGAAAACCTGTGGGATACTCCTAAATTAAATCATGCTGGCAGCCAAAAGTCCAGTTTTGCAGAAGACCACGGGATATGAAGATTCTGCACGAAGAAAAAGGTAACTTGCTTGCCTCTGCTAAATATCTACTCACTTCCAGTGCACAAAGTCATAAAAACATTAAAAATGCCAGTGTGTGTGTTTGAGAGAGAGAGAGAAAATGAATGAAAGAGAAAAAGATTTGGATGAGAAAATATTTCCCTCAAATTATATTAACTGTATGAAAATAAATTAATAGCATTTAGATTAGACATAAACGTTAACTTTACAAAAATAAAAAGGAAAATATTACCTTTACTAATTCCTGACTATTTTTTTATGACTGAAACCTATTGCTATTCCAGCTAAAATTGACACTTGTCACTTTCTTGGCACTATGCACTTTCTATTATCAATAAAAAGTAATAGTTAGGAATCTGGCCTCTGAACCATACTGAACCTGTTGACTAACCTCAGTATACCTCAGTTTCCTTATTTTCAAAATGAATATAGTAAAAGGATTAACCTCATAAGATTATTGTGATGATTTTAAATAAACTGGTACATGTAAAACACCTTAGAGCAGTATATGGTTCATGGTGAGTGCTCAGTAAATGTTAGATATGTATTTAACATGTATTTAAATAAATAAAATATGTATCTTAAAATGTATTTCCAGTTCCTAAACATTGAATTATAAACCCTTCCATATACCTCCTAACTTGAAACTTGAAAGGAAAGGAAATTCGGAGTTTAAAGAACTTCCAAATCATTTGTACGTCATTCCTTCCTTTGTCCTCAGTTTGAGTTCATTATTAAAAAGACAGAGAGAACTACCATGAAACATTTGTTTTAGCTTGAGAAAACAATGAAATCAAACGCAAAAAATTATTACTGTAGAGCCATCTGCTTGTGGTTTGAACAAAGCACTGTTATTTAATATATGGAGGTAGTCATCAGAGAGATGAGTGAAATCTGGCAACAAATATTCTTGCCTAGGGCTTGCATTTATACCTACACCTGTCTACCCCCATTTGGAATGAAAATATAAGTTTGTGAGCAAATATAGTTTAATAAGAGAACTAATTCTGAACCAAAAGAGATGAACGATTGTATCACATATTACATGTATGTTTTATTTGACCAGTGTATCTGCTTAGGTAACAAGATGTGAATTGATTATAGGGCAAAGATGAGCATTATCAAATGAAAACTTAGTTTGACTTGCCCAATATGTCTGTCAACCTCACTAGGGTATATGTTTTATATTTTAAAACTTTCATATGGTAATAACTTTGATCAATAGATGACAGGTTATATAAGCAAGCCACCTCTTTATCTATTTGAAAGTAAGTCTGTATATACTTTTCAATTTGTTGTTAATAGAATCAAAAGGCTTAGGAGAACATAACTAGTTCTCTAATCTGAGATTAGAAGTGATAATCATTTCTTCAACACCTGTAATAGATCTGCTTTTTCTTAAGTACGTTTTGATGTGGAGGATCTTCTTTGAGGGAAATAATTCTATCATCAAAACATCTAAATAAAATGTTATTGACAGTCTTTTCGCTCCTATTGAATTCAGATCTCTCTTCCTGTACTTTACGACCCGAGATAAGGATGAGGACTCGGTATAATTTTTTTGTCCTTCAAATTAAACATATCCATTCTTCTAAATGGTTTTTAGAGTAACTGTTTTCCAGGTGCCACCCTGACCTGGGTCCCCATTTTGGGACACTCTAGTTTACCTGTATCTCTCTCAAAGTATGATACACTCTGACAAGCATAGAGTAGAGTAGGATGATTACCTTCATCCTTTGGATATCATCATGTTGATGTCAAAAGGTTTTAGGCATCCCTATTGTAGTTAATTTGCACTGGGTGTTTTACTTAGAGTAAAGCTTTGCTGTATCAGATGCCTAAGAGAGTTTAATAATCCTGTTAGTGGCTGTATGGTCAGGCCACCCAAAATGGCTCTTCTCTTGCTTTCTGTACATCCCCTGCTCAACCAGTCAGCGCCTGCTTCACCTACACCCTACTTACATGACTAGCCTTCCTACATACTTGCCCCAGGCCCCAGCTAGTGACTGTTCTTATCAAAGGGGTGGTGAGGGGCATACCCTTCTGCTAGTTTCCCGGTAACCAATGAGCCCACCTGACATCAATTCCCCCATAGCTGGTAACATTTCCCTGCCCCCGGAGCAAAGCTTGCCGCCATGTCCTGACCTGCATCTGCAGCACCAGTGGGGTGTTGCTCCAGGACCTTGCTTCAGACATGTAAGCTCCCCCATCCATTAAACCATTGATATCTCTGTCTCTGACACCAGGCTCTTACTTCAGCCTTGAAGCTGGGCAAGCACAGGGCCTGTAGACCTGCAGGGTGCAGCCCAACAGTGGCATTTCCTACTTACTTAAGAGGTTCCAGCTTACTTACCTTAGTTACCACAGTATATTAAACAAAATTTATTTATTTTGTGATGCCTGAGGCTTCTTCCCAGTGTGAACTCACAGAGATGAATTTAAGGGATGTATAATTCAGAGACATGACTTCTCCACAATGATGGAAGTTGATGGCCTAAATAGATGCATTCCAGGAATGGCAGGGATACCCAGGACTGTCACACTGACTTCTCAACATCATTGGTGTAACACAGTGGAAAACAGTGTTGAGGAAGGTTTCAAGAAGAGGTTTTGGAGGAGTCACTCATGAACACAAATCCCAGCTCTCGCATTTATACATGCATGACTTTGAACATATTCCAAACCTCGTTTCCCCATGATTTAATTTTGGATAATTCCTACCTTGTAAGATGTGTCTAGAATTAGATGGAGAGACAATATAGTGTAGTTGTTAAAAGCATAAGCTTTAAGGTCAGAAAAATTTGATTTAAATCTTGGCTTTACCACTAACTAGTTTATTCGCTTTAGCTACGTTTTGGTTTCTTTGGTAAAAAGAGAATAGTAATTTCTCCTTCACCGTGTAGAAGTGAAAATTTAACAATAACACAGTCACATGGTAAGTTCTCAATGAGTTATGCTGATTATTACAATGACTGTTTAAAAAACTGTAATACAGTACCTGTCTCATAGAAGGTCATCAAAAATGGTTATTCTTATTATACAGTGTCCACCCCTATAATTTCCTATAACTTTAACTTAAAATAATAGTTCCTGACTCAACATGAGAGACAAACACACTTGATATGATAATTGGTGAAAAACGTTCTAGAATATCAGGTAAGCCATTAGGAAAAGAAGCCCTAAAAACAAAGATGCAAACAAGAGCTAATCAAGGGTTGAATTCCTCACAGTATAGTATGGAGTCCATCCTGGAGTTATTTGCATTTCAACTTTGCCTTGCCTATTAGAATATATGTTCCTAGAGAGCAGAGTCACAACGTCACAGACACAGCAGAATTCCTTGCACATCCAATGGGACAGGTAAATACAATTCTTTAATATTCAGAGTTTTCATCTGTATAATGGTGTTAATAGTAGTTGCCCTATTATCTAAGAGTATTGTATCACCAAGAAAACAATTACTACAGCAGTAATATAACTTATAAACAGATTTGTAAATTTTGATGTACTATTTGCTGATAGGTTATTATCATTATATCAGTACATCATTGTACTGATATAATGATAATCAAGTAATTTTCTCCTGGAGTGTGTGTGTGTGTGATAAAATGACAGTTTGGTCTTCTAGTGTAGCTTCTGGTGTTTCCTACATTTCCATGTCCTTAAACTGATCAAGTCAGTAATTTGAACTGTTACAATTTAGCAGATAGAATCCTGTAGCTAAGGTAACCAGTAGGGGTGATCTTAATAAAGGAAGGGTGTAAAGGGTGGAGGTATCAAATGGCAAGGGCATTCCATCAGGGTCAGCCAATGTTGCGCGGTAAAAACAGTTCTTGAAATAAGGCCAACGAGTCCAATCGAGGCTCTAGGCCCATAAAATAAAGGTGAAAGCCAATGCACTTTGGCTCAAAGGTGATCTGTAAACCTTCAGTTTGTTTTAAAATCTCCCACAACTGCAACTACATAAATACAGTGTGCCCTAGACATGGGATACATCCAAAATCAGTGCAGGGACTTCCCTGGTGGTCCAGTGGTTAAGACTCCTCACTCTCACTGCAGGGGGCCCAGGTTCGATCCCTGGTCAGGGAACTAGATCCCGCATGCCACAACTAAAGATCTCGCATGCCGCAGCTAAAGATCCCTCACACCACAATGAAGATCCCACATGCTGCAACTGAGATCAGTGCAGCCAGATAAATAAATAAATATTTTTTTAAAAAAAATCAATGCAGACCAGAGTAACATGAGGAGTTCTATAGAGTCTAGAGGTAGAAATAAGTCTTCTGACCTGGGAGATTAGAATATGGAAATGTAGCCTTTTGGAGTTCACTTCAGGATAAATACAAGGGAAATATGAGGAGGCTTGTGAATGCAGTTCTTACACCTCTGAATTTCATCATTAAAGGGATGATTTATACAGATGAAAAATGCAGTGGAAAAGGTAGGACAGGGCTTCCCTAGGGGCGCAGTGGTTGAGAGTCCACCTGCCAATGCAGGGGACACGGGTTCGTGCCCCGGTCCGGGAGGATCCCGCGTGCCATGGAGTGGATGGGCCCGTGAGCCATGGCCGCTGGGCCTGTGCGTCCGGAGCCTGTGCTCCACAGCGGGAGGGGCCACAGCAGTGAGAGGCCTGTGTACTGCAAAAAAAAGGTAGGACATAGCTAAGAGACAGGCTTTGCAAATTATTTCTATAATATGAGTGCTTTATAAGCTGTTTTCACATCTAAAAAATTGGGATGATAATAAATAGAATATTGTCCAAAAAATGTAAAGGAATTATTGAAATATTGTTATACAGCAAAACAAGCATAACAATATAAGGAAGAAGACTTATGTTACCTTTTAGTATATAGGAAGCCACAAGACAACGTCACTTTCACAAAATCATGCAAAACTTTTAACTGTTTTTGAGACCATCAGGGATTTGAGGTCAGTAGATAACCAGGGTTAATAAATTTCAAATACTTGCAGTTCCTCTGAGGGGAGAGAGGGCATACAAATAGTTTCACCCTTGGTAGAACATTTGAAGAAAAGGAAGCCAACATAAGAGTGGTGAAGAACAAAAGAACCGTTGAAATTTTAACAAATTTTTAAAGTAAATGTGTCAGTGGCATGAGAGTTTAGAGTTCCCAGAGGCCCAAGATGTAAGTGAAATCCTCATTCATTTGCTAGGCCTATCATATATTAAAATTAAACACACACACACACACACACACACACACACACACACACACACACACACTACCAGAGATTAGAATAAGAATAGGAAACAGTAAATGAATTTAAAGCTAGGTCAATAGAAACTATTTCAACTGAATTATAGGGAGAAAAGATATAAAAAAAATCAGACCTTCCAAGAGGTATAGGACAATATCAAATGATCTAACATACATGTAATTAGAATAATAGAAGAAAAAAGAAAGAATGAAACAAAAAATATCTGAAGAGATAATGGCCATTTTTTTCCCAAAATTAATGAAAGAAAACAACCAGGAAACTCAGAAGCCCTCAGGATAAATATAAAGAAAAATACAACTAAGCACATCATAAAGCACATCACAGGTGAAGAGGCTTCCAGTCAGACTACACAATACTGAAGAAGAAAAGCTATCACCTCAGAATTCTACCGTGAGCTATAATAAAATTTTAAAATGAAGATAAGTTAAACACTGTCTTGGACAAAAATACTATGAGAAATGTTAAGGAAAGTTCTTCAAGCAAAAGCAAAGTAGTACTACTTGGAAATGTGAATCTAAACACACACACATACACACACACAAACACACAAAAAGCAACATCAGCAATGGTAAATATAAGTTTAAAATTTTTTTTAAATCACTAAAAATTATTAACTGTGTAAAACAAATATAGAAAAAAGAATTGGGTTTATAAAACAGAAAATTAAAATGTGTACGATAATACCATAAAGGATGAGAGGGATAACATGGAAGTATACTATTGAAAGATTGTTACACAATATGTGAAGTGGAAAAATATGATTTGAAGGAAGGCTGTTGCAATATAATGATGCATACTATAAATCTATAGCAACAACTTAAAAATAAAACACAGGTATAAACTATAATCCAAAATAAAGTAGAACGAGAGGAAATAGATGAGACAAAACATCCCAGTTTTTAAGACGGTAGTTTTAAAAATAAGTATATCATGTAAAAAAAATAAAGTATATCAATAATTGCAGTAAATGCAAATGATCAAAACACACCAATTGCAATTTAGAGATTGTCAGATTGGGAAAAAATTAGCAGAAACCAATTCTCTTCCGTTTATAGGAACACATTTTAAATGTAATGGTATAGATTGACTGAAAGGAATATGATGTGGGGAAAGATATACCATGCCAAAAATAATCAAAAGAAAGCTATATGAACATATTAATATCACACAAGGTAAACTTCAAAACAAAGAATTTTATTAGGGTTAAAAAGATAAATTACATAATGATAAAGAGATATGCACCTAATAAAGAGCTTAAGCATTCATAAAGCAAAAGCCGATAGAACTGAAAACAGAAATAGAGAAATTTCTCAATGTACTTGAAGACGTCAGCAAGTCTTCCTCAGTAATTGAAAGAACAAGTAGACAAAAATCATTAAAAATATAGATTTAAACATCATTAGCCAACTTAACTTAGCTGAGAATTATAGAACACTCCACTCAATAATAATAGAACGCACGTTCTTTTTAAGCCCACATGAAACGTCACCAAAGTAGACAGCTATATTGTCAGCCATAAAATAAATCTTGACAAATTTAAAAGAATTGAAATAAAACAAAGTGTGGTCCCTGAGTACAAAACAATTAAATTAGAAATCAATAACAGAAAAATATATGGAAATCACCAAATGTTTGGAAATTAAATGACAAATATCTAAATAACCAATAGTCACAATTTTAAAGAAAATCAGAAAAAGTTCCAAATCAAATAAAACCTGAAAACAGAGCATATCAAAATGTATAAAATTTAGCTAGAGCAGTACTTAGAGGAAAATTTATAGCACTAAATGCCTATATTAGAAGAAAAGAAATATCTATAATCAATAATCTAAGTATCCATGTTAAGAAAATTGAAAAAGATGAACAAAGTAAACCCCCATCAGAAAAAAAGGACGGAAACAAAACATAGCCAAAATTACTGAAATAAAAGGATGAAAATTGAGAAAATCAATGAAAACAAATGCTGATTCTTTAAAAAAACAAACAAAATTGATAAAATTTTAGAACGACTGATCAAGAAAAAAAAGACTGAAGAAAAAGAATGCCAGAATTAAGAATAAAATAGAGGATATCATCACAGATTGTACAAATAACAAAAGCAAAAAAAAGAATAATATAAATCATTTTAATTTAATAATTTAATGAAATGGACATATGATTTGAAAAATGCAAACTATAAGAGTACACTCAGGAGAAAAAGGTAAAATGATTAGCCCTACACCTATTAAAGAATTTGAAATTTTAGTTAAAAACCTTCCCACAAAGGCAACTAATGTCACAGATGACTTCATTGGCAAATTCTACCAAACATTTCAGGAGAAAATAACACAAATTCCATACAAACTCCTCCAGGAAATAGATGAAAGTTGTTATGGGCTGAATATTAGTTCCCCACCCCCCACCAAATTTATATGTTGATATCCTAACCCCCAATGGGATAGTATTAGGAGGTGGGGGTATTTGAGAGGTGATTAGGTCATGATGGTGGAACCCTCATGAATGGAATTAGTGCTCTTATAAAAGACACCCCAGAGACCTCTCTCATACTTTCTGTCATGTGAGGACACATTGAGAAGTTCATCATCTATGAACCAGGAAGTAGGCCCCCAGTAGACTCCAAATGGTCAGACAACTTATTCTTGGATTTCCCAGCTTCCAGAACATGAGAAATAGATGCTTGTTTTTTAAGCCTTCCAGTCTATGGTATTTTTGTTTTAACAACATGAAGGGACTAAGACAAGGGTATAATTCTTCCCAATCATTTTATGAGACCACCATAACTCTCATACCAACACCTAAAAAAATATATTTTAAGGAACTGAAAAGCCTATCTCCCTCATGAATAAACATCCTTAAAAAGTTTTAGCACTCCAAATCCAGCAATGTAGAAAAAGAATAATACGTTGTGATCAAATAGAGTTTATCTCAGAAAAGCAAAGTTACAATTCGCTTTCAGAAAACTAATAACAGAAGGGAACTTCCGCAGCCTGATAAAGGGCAGCTATAAAAATCCTACATTATCATATTTAATGGTGAAAAATGAAAGCCTTCTTCACCCCAAGATCAGGAACAAGGCGTGGGTGTTCACCCTCCACTTCTATTCAGTATTGCACTGGCAGAGTTGGCTGAGGCAATAAAAAATTACATACAGGTTGAAACAGAAGATACAAAACAGGTTTTCTTCCCAAACAAGAGAATTTTATATACATAGAAAATCCTGTTTAGTCTGTAAAAACCTACTAGAACTGATAAATAAGTTTACCAAGATCACAGAATAAAAGATCAATATACAATAATCAATTGTATTTTTGTAAACTAGGAATGTCCACTTGGAAATTGAAATTTTAGAAACTACATTTATAATAGCATCAAAAAACATCAAATAATTAGTGATACATTTAACAAAATACATACAAGATTTGTACAGTTTTGAAATTTAAAAACATTGTAAAGAGAAATCAAAGATCTAAATGAAAGAGAAACATACTATGTTCACACATCAGAATACATTTTTTTTTTTGCCGTATGCGGGCCTCTCACTGCTGTGGCCTCTCCCGTTGCGGAGCACAGGCTCTGGACGCGCAGGCTCAGCGGCCATGGCTCACGGGCCTAGCCGCTCCGCGGCATGTGGGATCTTCCCGGACCGGGACACGAACCCGTGTCCCCTGCATCGGCAGGCGGACTCTCAACCACTGCGCCACCAGGGAAGCCCCAGAATACTTTTAAGATGTCATTTTTCCTCCAATTGATCTATAGATTCAATGAAATCCCAATAAAATCCCAGATAGTTCTTTTTTGTACATTGATAAGCTGATCTTAAAATCTATACGGAAATGTAAAGGACCTAGAATAGCCAAAAGAATTTTGAAAACTTCTAGAAGGAAACACAAGAAAAAAATCACTACAAACCTGAGTGAGGGAAAGATTTCTTAGGGTACATAAAGCATGCTCCATTTTTAAAAGATGGCTAATTGTACTTCATCAAAATTATAAATGCCTGCTCTGTGAAACGAAACTATGAGAATGAAATGACAAGCTACAGAATGGGGAAAAAAATTGCAAAACATAAATCATAAAAATTCTTGTATCTAGAATATATAGCGAACTCTCACAACTGAATATTAAGCAAAAGTTTTAAACAGACGCTACACCAAAGAAGATATACAAAGGGGAAGTAAGTACGTGAAAAGATTCTCAACATCATTAGTTTTTATGAAAATACAAATTAAACACAATAAGATACCAGTATACATTTATTAGAATGGCTAAAGTTTTGAAAATGGCGATGACTGTCCAATGCTAGCAAGGATGCTGAGTGATTGGATCTCTCATACATTTCTGGTGGAAATGCAAAATGGTAGAGCCACTATGGAAATCAGTTTGACTATACCCTATCAAGTTAAACATACACTTGCCACGTGATCTAGGAATCCCATTTCTATGTATTTGCCCAGGTGAAATGAAAACATATATCCACTCAAAGACCGCTATATTCATGTTTATGGCAGCTTTATTCATAATCACCAAAAGCTGGAAGCAACTCAAATTTTCACCAACTGGTAAATGAATAAGCAAATTGTGGCACATCCATCCAATAGAACACTCTCATTATTAAAAAGAAACCAAGTGCTGATACATTTAACAATATGGATAAATCTCAGTCAGAAGCATTATTCTAAGTGAAAGAAGCGAGACACCAAAGATTATATACTGTATAATTTCTCACAGCCTTCTGGAAAAGGCAAAATTATAGGGACAGAAATCAGATTGGTGGTTATCAGGACCTGGGGGTGGGGTAGAAGATTGACTGTAAAGGGCAGGAGGGAAATTGGGGGGGGGGGTTTATAGACATGGTCTTTATCTTGATTGTAGTGGAGGCTACATACTGTCTACATTTGTCAAAACTCATCAGACTGTGCACTTTGAAAGGGTGAATTTTGTGTATGTAAATTATCCCTCAATAAACCTGACTTGAAAAAAAGCATTAGGAAGTATGGCATAATAGTGTGGGTAATGGTGGCATTTGCAGTCATGTTGATCTTTACAAAGGAACCCATTTGTATGTCTCTTAGCGCAATTTTGAGGTTAAACAACGTGCTGGGTCCTTTATCTCTCAGGGTTTGACCAGCGGTAAACACAATAGGAGATTGTATCCAGGAAGCAAAGTGAAATGTCAGTGTTTGTTTCCTAGGTTCCCTCCCCTGTAGATCACTCTTGACTACCTGTGTCCCTTGATGAAATGTTCCACTTCTGCCAGGCAACTTTCTCCACTAAGATCCCTCTGTTCTGGGTCCCTGTAATCTCACTTTTATTCCTTCAGGTTTAGGAATACCTGGCTATTAATGGGGGTTCAGTATACTGCATGATACTTTCTGGTTCCTCCACACCTGCCCACATTAAATTATTCTCAAATTTCTCAATTTGAGTGTGCCACCTCTTTCTTGCCAGAATCCTGACTGATAAAGAAAGCGAGATTCAGCTCCTGTTCTCATCATCAATTTTAAGCTGTGAGCACTTGGGCTATCCCTTTCACATATTTGAGCTTTAGTTTTCTCATCTGTTATATATGAATAATAATACCTCATTAGCAAGGTTATTATGAGAATTAAATAATGATATAAGTTTTCAGTAATTTTTTTTCTCTTTTTCATGTTAATCTCTTCATCTATTATTGGGTGTTTATTCTCTTTCTATCTCTTCATATGCTTCTATTTTAGTCTCTCTTTTAAGTAACAGAATTTCTTTATCATGTATAAATGCATAAGTCATTTACATAGGGCTTTGTAATGTGCAGAAGCCCATATGAATGGCTTAAATGTACCATGGTTTTGTTCCTGGAATAAACTGTTGCTAAAGAACAGTTAAGTCAAACTTTTGAATTAGGTCAACAAAATCCACAAATAGGGTGGAATCTTTGGACTGTCTAAGCAGGGACAGATCTGGAATAAATCAGCCACAGATATCACTTGTCAGCATGCTAAGGGAGGCATTTCCAATAAGGGTAGAAGGTACGTCAAGAATATTGGCTTCTAGTAGCATTATGATGAATCCGTTAAATCTATATTGAGAGTTTCCAGCATGTGGATTCAAGTTAACGTAATTGTTTTATGGCAGTAATGTCTAAACAAGGACACGATTAGGCTGTATTTTTATCTTGACTTGTGAACTATCACTGCCAACTACTCAAATTTCAAGCTTGTTGAGACATATGTTATCCCTGGAAGCCCTTCACAAAAATGAAGCATTTTACTGTCCCACCAATTCAGTGTGCTCCGGTCAGTTCTCCATCTAGATCTAAATTAACCATGTGCTAGTTCCTATACAAGCGAGTAGCATTTTAAATGCCTTTTAAAGCAAAACCAAAAAGAACAAATTTATTTCTATTTGTGCAAAAACATAATCTGATTTGGATTCTCTTTTCCAACTTTTTAAATAGTGAGACAGAGTGAAGTCGTGGGAAGAAAACTGGATATGGAATTACGATCTGTGTTAGAAAACTGGCTCTGCTGCTACTTCCTAGCTGTGTGATCTCATTAACTCATGAGACTCAATCTCTTTATCTGTTAAATGGGGATCTACTGGTGAATTAAATGAGCTAATAATCATCTGACAACATATTACCTTTAGGACTTAATAACTTATAATAACTTATTTTTTATAATTCGTGTATGTAAAGTTACAAATGTGATTAGTAGGAAATGGGAATGAAGGAAAATTTCAGACACAAGCAGGGATGTTTTGATTAAAAGGAAATTAAAATACTGGAGAACAAGAGCAAGATAAAAATGATTACAACGACTGCATTTATAGCCCACATGTCCAGTTCAGTATTTATAGGTTTGTTAGTGACAGCCTTCCCAGTATAGCAATGTTAATTACAAAGTAGCTGTCAGTTTCACTGACAGGGCTGCCGCACCTGACTGAGGCTGAAACTACTCACCATTTCCATACATGATCATTTATTTAAGGGTCCAAAATATACATCAATAAATCAGTTTGCATTTCTGATTTTGTTTCCCTAAATCTTAGTTTGAAATATCCTAGTGACTTTCTTTTTAATAAATCTTAGTGCGTTTTATTTCCCAAATGTGAGTTGTAATTATCAGAGCTGGACTAAAACCTCAGGAAGAAGTGATGGGTCTAAGGCTGAACACAATACTAAATGTATACTTAAATTTTCCGGAGCCCATGCTCCTTTTGCTACTTAAATTCCATGGTCAAAGCAGTAGATAGAATAAATATGGAGAGGAAGAACAGGAGAAGGAAACAGAGAAAGAGAGATAGAGACTGGGAAAGACAGAGGAAAAAGGATGAGAGAGAGAGAGAGAGATTGAGGAGAAGCTTGGGAAAATGTTCAGTGGAAAATCTGTAGAAATGATGTAAGAGAAAGCAAAGGCAGGGATTGGAGTAAGGGGTGTATAACTGAGACTATAAAAACTCAGAGCAAAAACTCACCATCAGAGCTGAGTTTGGGAGAAACTGCACAGACAGGACTCTAAAGTGAGAATCTCCTGATTTTTCACAAGGTAAGTTAAATATAAAAGCTGATGAAGAGTTAGGCTTTTTCCTTTTAACTTTTTAAAAAAATTTCACATACTTTTTAAATGTTTTGATTTTATCTTGATTTAGCTAAAGTCAGAAATGTTTTTGGAAATACTTTCCTCTCTAAAAATGAGTAAAAAATCTAAGATATTTTTGTAATGCAAACTTAGGGTGGAGATAATTGTTTGCTCAGGCATTTTATATTTATTATATTACTTTTGTTTTTATATTCTATTTTAAAACAGAGAGAAAGGGAACTCAAGATAATAATCCTATAAGTGTGTTAGATGTATTAATTTTGCTTTCATCAAATATATCCAGTGTTAGGAAATTCTTAAATGTACAAAGTAGCCTAATTTTAAAAACCTAGCTAGAAAAGAAAGTTTTTCTCTTATCTGTATTTCTCTTACAATTGGAACTTAGGAAACATCCCTAAACTAATAAAATTCTGTATTCTATATTCTTCAAACCCATATTATCATCTGATTTTATGCTTACAAAACTCAAATAGGCAAGTATAATATTAATAACATAGCTTAGAGTAGACTTAGATCAATGTCTATTCTTCAGTATTTGAAGAGCTCTTGCTATTAAGTTATTGAAATAAGAGTTAATCTGAAACATACATTTGAGTTCTGTTTAAGAAGAAATTTAAAATTTTGTTTCAGGTTTTGACCTGTGGAAATAGTGTACACTCAATAAATTCAGTTCTAGCAAAACAAAATATAGCTCCTTTGAATTACAATTATAGATATTATAGGTTTAGGAATGAGATTATTATTTATTTCTGAGTTATCTTTCTAGAAATTAGATAATTTAAACAATGATTTATGATGATTTTAGTGCTCATGTAAGCTATGGAATTGATAGCACTATATTTAATGGTCTCCCACAAGCATCAGCACATTTTGTGTCTTCTCTTTACTTTGGTACTACTCTTCATCACTCTTAATAGAACTTTTCTAAGAAGAGCTTCCTGCAGATATGTATTCGTCTCCTCTTTATAAGTGAATTGTACTGTGGCTTCATTCAATAAGTTATTTAAGGTATTTAAGGTTATTTGCTTTCACCCTTTATTTCTCAGGGTTTTAAACTGATTCCGATACAATGAATCATGGGCAGTAAAGAAGCAGATATGTTTAGTAGACTAGGTATGGGGACCTCAGGGTTATAATTTTAACTTCTTATTCAAATACTTTCAATGATTTGAACATTAATTAATAAACTTAGATTGGTTGAGCTTGTCTCAAATGAACAGAACTCAAAGTAAGCAGTCTCAAAATATTACCCCAACTGTGTCACTATGTAGTTGTGCAACTTCATGCAAGCTTAAGCACACAGTAGGGCTCGACAACATTTGTTATTATTGAAAGAGATGAAAGAACTAAAAGTGCCAGTGATACTGAATGTGAGAATGACCTGGGGAAGCTCCCATATCAGTCACTTTTCCCTATATTAGAGAATGAGGACTCAGTATCACAGAATCTTGGGGCTAATCCTTAGACATCATCTAACTTAACCTCCTTGCCAATATTTCATCCACTGTGATCTCTACACATCAGACAGAGTTTGCTTAGGTTCAATGGTGTTATCAGAGGAACACATGCTTTGGAGTCAGGAAACCAGCTTTTTAATCCCAGTCCTGTCTTCAACAGCTTTTACTCAGCTTCCTAGGGGCATTTTTCTCTCCTCAGTAAAACTAGAGTCTGTGTGGGTACAAATGATGAGTCACAAGTTCCCTCCTAACCCTAGGCATGGCTCTACACAGGCCAACTCCCATGTGCCTAAAGATCTCTCTGACTAGAGATATTTTTAGCTGAGTCCTCCTTCTTTCTGCAAATAATTTTCAGGGTACCTCTCTGGAGCAATGGTTAGCATCACCAGCCAGTAATTGCTGGTGCCTTGGCTGGTTTGAACTGGCTGTTGCTCAGCCTTGCCTCTTCTCCCTTATCAATGCCTCATCAGCTCTGGTCTCAGAACAAAGCACCCACTCCCTGCAGAAACAAGCCCTCTGCCATGCCTCCTCCTCTTAATCCATTTTACATCTCTCCTTCATTTCCTCTCCCTCGGACAAGTTAATTACCTCTGAGTCTGGCTCTTTCCATCTATTGAGGATGGTAAATTCCACAGTTTCTAATGAGAGCCTCCTTCCTTTCTAAAACCCTATGCTCCTATGACACATAAGACTCTAAACATGTGAAAAATGCACGTTTAAAATATCACCTGGGCCACCACTGAGAACTTGGCTGCTGACCCACCAAGTAATAGCTGTGGCTTTCCATGGACCTCTCCATGGCTTCCCTGTGGTCCCACTTTGGTGGTTGCATTTCCTTGCAAACTCTGACTTGTCCATCGATGCTGGGGCACTAAGAGGTTTAGGAAGTGACATCTCCTCCTCTACCTCCTTGGCAGTCCATCCCTCCCTGACTGCTCCCATGCTTGTGTAAGGTCTAGTTCCTGTAACAAGCTCCTTAATTCCTGTAACACTCAGGCTGGCTCTGCTTCCATGACACAGCCTGAGTATGCTACACTGTCAATATTACAAAAACTATGGGAAAATCATGACTGTAACAACATAATTAGTGATTTTAAAAAAAATATTTAATAGAGATATCTTATGAACTATAAAACAAAATATAAATCATATAAAATCATATTAAAATCAATTAAAATTTAGTTTTGTTAATATAACTAGAGTTTGAAGAATAATTATGTTTTAAGTATAACAGATTTCTTCCCTTTGTTTTCTTCTCATTATAATATTCTTTGTAGTTGTATGCTAATATTTTCATAAAATATTGTGGCTGAAATTAATAATAATGCATAATATACTGTAACATTAAATGTTAAAAGCGATTGCCATTTATAATTCTCTTTAGTAAAATTTCCTTCCCCCAATCAATATTACTTTCTTTATTACATTTTATTTTCTATCACCCTGCTATAATTCTATTTTATTAAATAGTATATATAAGTACAAAGTGGGGTGAAGGGTGAAGGAGGTGGTAGTATTCCACATTACCCTGATGCTAATATATGCTATGTTTAACTGCAGTTATCCAACTTTACCCTTTGAAAGCCTTTTTATACCACATAAAAATGACCTCCGTATCAAATGGCTAAACAGAATGTTTATGTGCAACTCTACCAGCTTTTCCCTATCTCTAGTTTTGAAGATTCTTATTTTTCCCATTATTCATTATTAGAGTTAAAGAACAAATTCCCTTACCAGAATTGCACGCAATCATACACCAAGTTCTCTTGTCTTTCTAGATAACATAGTTTTATATGAAGAAACTTATAATAATTCAGGGATCTGAGCACAAATTAGTGTTTGATAAGGAGAAATCTGACACTTTACTGGCACAATGATTAGGGAATAATGATGCATGTCTCTTTCATTAGAATGAGAATCTGTGATGTGAAACATTAATGGACATACTGGGATTCTGGCATGAACTTCATCATATATTACTGTAGGTGTAAAACTTGGGCAAATCTCTTCCCATCTCTAAGCCTTAGTTTCCATATCAATAAAACTGGGAAGTTAATATCTGTCCCACATTTCTGTTTACCTACTACATAGGGCTGCTTCATTCATTCATTAATTCAACACATAATGTTGACTCTCTGCCAGGCGTTATGTTGCGTGCTGAGATACAATAGTGAACATGTCATAGTTCCTACCGTCAAGGAGTTTACAGTAACATTTAAATAGTTTGTTAAACATACATACCTGGGCTTTTTAATAGTGGGATCTTACTAGTGTTATTGTAGGTTTCTGCCTTCTTAACTTTGTGCAAGAAAGATACTAGTAGTATGATTGAAAATTCCAAATAGAAAAAAAAATTGAGACATTTAACAACAAAATTTTATGATTTATGGCAGTAGTGTCTGAAAAAGAACAAAAATGTTGCCAGACAGAATAAAATCAGTTAACACATGTATACCAGTAAATAATCATTCTTCCTGATTTTTAGCATTCAGGGAAATTCATTTCGAAGAATTTTTTTTTTTTTTTTTTTGGCTGTGTTGGGTCTTCGTTGCTGCACGCAGTCTTTCTCTAGTTGCAGTGAGCAGGGGCTACTCTTTGTTGCGGTGCGTGGGCTTCTCATCGTGGTGGCTTCTCTCATTTGGAGCACGGGCTCTAGGTGCACGGGCTTCAGTAGTTGTGGCACTCGGGCTCAGTAGTTGTGGCTCGCGGGCTTAGTTGCTCTGCGGCATGTGGGATCTTCCCGGACTACGGCTCGAACCTGTGTCCCCTGCATTGGCAGGCAGATTCTTAACCACTGCACCACCAGGGAAGCCCCCCAGGGAAAGTCTTTTTAAAATGCAGGTGTCTGTCACATTAAGAACACCTCATCCATAAACATTTGACTTAATAAGCAATCTGTTTTGGAGATGGGAAAATGTTTATACTTCTACGAATAAGTTATACTTGAAGGAGCATGAAACTGAGAGTCTGAAAGCATTATATTGTTGTTCTGGCTCTTCTTCTAACTGGCTATGTGGCTTCGGAAAATTAACTACTGCCAACGGAAGAGCAATGAGAAATGAGAAAGAATACATTCCTGACATTTTCATTTCTTAAAAAAAAAGGAAATGTTAAATTTCTCAGTCTCAATTTGCACCTTCCTTTCAAAATCACACTCAAAATATAAAGCAAATACCCATCACACAATGCACTGAAAATAGCAAATTTCATAAAGAGAATTTTAAACAAACGGCTAAACACCATGAGTATTTCTCAGATGTATTTCTGTGAGAATGATATAGATGATATGTATGCTAGTGACAGAAACTACCAGTTGTAATTCAGTTGCTCTTGGGTGAAAATCCTCAGTGATTTTAAATCTAGTATTTGACTTTATGAGGATCCAAAACTAATCCCCACTTCTGAAGTTCTAAGTGCCAAAGCCACACTTAGTTCTCTTGTTTGTGGAGCCGATTGCACCATAGGCAGTGGAATTGCAGCACCAATAAAGAAGAGACTCCAGCGTCCAAGTCTCTGCTTTCTAGCAGGAAAGTGTCTCAAGCATCTGGTTGCTTCTCTCATCAATGAAAACTAGACACAAACTTAATACCCTGTTCAAATGTCACTCAGTGAAATATCAAGATTATCTGTATCATGTCAAACTGTTATGTATCCTCTTGATTGTTTAACATAAGCTTTGCTGATTGTCTCTATCAATGGCCCCAGATTCCCTAGGTGGTTGTTGAGTATAAGCTTTACTTTCCTTGGAAGGACTTGTCGTCAAACACTTGCCTTCAGCTCAGAAATAATCATTTTTATACCGTGTAGTTAATCTTTCCATATTATCTTATAGTTTTCAGAAGGTTTCCATGCAAAATTTAAAGTCTCCATTGAAAAGTTCACCTATGACAAAATAAGAATAAAAATGATGCAGTGTTTTTTCACAGATAAATGTATATCTTTATATGTTTTAATAAATAATATTAAATATGAAAGTAAATGTTTTTATTGCTCTTGTTTGACAAAAAAGGCAAATCCATAATGATTTGTGCTATTTGTAAATTAATTAAATAATTTTAAATTAAACAAAATTAATTAATTAAAATGTGAGTTCATAAAATGAGTTTTATTAGACAATTTTGACAGTTTAAGCATCTTGCTCAAGGTTACCAAGCACAGCAAGGATACTTATCCCTATCCTTCAAGTCTAATTCTGAGTTTTTCCTCACCATCATAGAAATACTTTTCTGATGATCAATGTCTATTTATTGACTGAAAATTTTTATTTTTAAAATACTCATTAGTTTATCTAAAGATTTTTAGAAAAACATTGTGTGAAAAGTATATGTACATATGTGAAAAAACTATGTGTATATGTGAAACTGGTGGTGTGTCTGATATCTGAAAATTTATATTTTCAAAAATTCCTATTTTGTAACCAAAATAGGAGCTTTTGATAATAGTGATTTTTGTATCCACTAAGACTTGTGAGTACTCTGAAAATATTCAAATGATTATTTTCCTTTGATAGACTGTTAACTACAAATGCAGAGGAATAAGGAATCAATCAAATCTTTAAATTTTTTAACATTATGTGATTTTTAAAATTTATAACTGATAATGCGTTAAATATTGTACAATGCTTTCTTTCTCTGACCCCAAAAGAGCAGATATAACTGCTGCATGCTAGGGAATCTGAATCCTCCCTCAGCTCTAACAATGTTTGTTTTGAAAGTATGGGGGAATTGAGTATACTATCTTAAGCATGATGAAAAAAAATCCAAGTAAACATTTGAAAGTAAATAGATATAGCATATTTCATCCATTCTGGGCACATTTAACATCTCTGAAGTTGGACTGTCTTACACTTGATAACATGGCATAATTTAATCGGTAGCATTTTTTCTTTCTTAAAATACATTTATAAAATGGGATTGCTTACCATAAATGAAATCTTAAAATCAAAGATTTGAAGGCCCTGTCTTTTCAGCTAGAAATACTTAAAATTCAAGAGAAGCATATTTATGTGAAAACCTAGATGCAACATCTTATGCATAGACTCAGCTGATTTGAGGGACAGCAGAAAGGTTTTCCCAGCCAAACCTACACCAACTATTATCATTACCTACATACAGAGTCTGTGCTTCCACCAGAAAAGAGCTGGATTCAGAAACGGACTTTACAAAAGCTAGAAGCAACTTTAGAGGTCAGGGAGACTAACCTCAGTTTACTCAGTCTAGAGAGGAAAGGGTTTGTCCAAAATCATACAGTGAATTAGCAGCTGAGCCAAGGCAGGGCCTGAGTCTCAGAACCTCTAGATCAGGTCTCTTTGTATCACAGCGAGCCACACAGACGGTGTTAACCACTGTCCCTTTTAGGCCCGTCTTTAAAATAAAAAATGATAGTTATTCTGCTATCTACTATCCTGGAAGCTTTCCTCTATTATCAAAAAGACCTGGGTGACCATGACTTTATGGGGCAGGGTAAAGGGTACATTGAAGAAGAACTTACTCCGCTTTACAGATTTACTGCGGGACCAAGCTGATCCACCACTTGCCTAGAAGACCACCCCCGTTTTCAGAGAAAGAAGATTTGGGGAGTGTTGTGTGCAGGTACACACGGTCATTTCCCAATGTCAGAACTAGAGACCCTTCAAAACACGTCCTGTTAAATCTCACTTAAATGTCTGCAATGCCAAAGCAGAAGAAGAGGATTAAAAATAATAATAATTACTTTTTTAAAGTCCTTTATCTTTAATTAAGGCTTTATTTTTAATTTCTGTTGAAAATAGGGTGGATAGAGTCTATCTGGAATAGTTCTAATCAAGAAATTATCCCAGAAGTTATCAAGAATCAACCCCAAAACTCAGTCCTTTTGTGAATTTCTAATGGTTAGATCTACTATCCCTAAGTCAGACGTTGTTGAAGAGGAATTTCCTTCGTCACCTGAGTGATTTGTTTTTCTTCAACACCAGCCCTCAAAGGCAGATAGTTTAGATCAGTGGCAACCAATCTTTCTCCCACAGAGCCCACTTGAGAGATCATTTTTCACAGTAACAATGACTCATTGCAGCACTGATTCTCAATAATGCAAACATCTTTCTTCATTTTAACAGACTTCTCATTTAATCCTAGTTTAAATATAATTAAACCAGTTACTTTACTGCTGGACTTTCAGAGCTTAATCTTCTTATAAGGCAGATCCCATGCCCACTGTCTCTTTTGAAGCTCCTCACATTAGAGGAATGTTATTCAAAAATTACTCAATGAAAAGTATAGTTGTACTAAAAAAAATTGCAAACACCTCCACTATCATGTATTCACACAGTGAACATCCTTTGAGTGTTCTTTCTGTGATCTGGAGTGTACATGGGGCTGAGTAGATGTTTAGTCATGGGCTATATTTATCCACTATCAACAAAATAGGAAAACGGAGCTGAACCTGGTCTTTTCCTTCCCTCCCTATAATTTCCTCGGTTTCTAATTTTGTAGCAATCAAGTTTCAACTAGTTAATCAAATGTCTTTTGTGTGGCAGGTGCCAGGGTGTTTGTTTTCATTAGTGTACCAAATGCCATATTTAGGAACTTGGCCTTTTCGTTAACTGGCTGCAAGCATGGCTTTAAACCATTAAATGGGTGTATTTAAACTCAGCATTTATTTTTATATCTCCCTATCCAAATAATCAGGATGTGGTTATCTGTAAGATGATACATGATGACTTTTTTCCTATATACACCCAAGCACAAAAATATATGCCTCAGACATAATCATCAATATTACAAACACTCACCATCCTGTGCCTTTTATAAGATTGCAGAGATGAAGAGAAAACTGGTTAGTAAAATGTGCATAAAAATAGTTGAAGGAAATCCACATGGGGAAGCTCATAAAATTGAGCAATTTCACACTTTGTAACCTGTTTTTAGCATGATAAAAAAAAGTGGAAGAAAAACATCACAACCATAGTTTATCTTTGATTGAATGAAAGAGCTATTTTAAAAAAAAAGATATGCCAGAAATATGAGCTCATTGTAAAAATACACTTATGTTTTTGATACGTCTTCCCTTTTGCTGAGGGAAGTCAGAGACAGCAGCAAAATCAGAGGGAAGAATGATTCAATGGCTGATTTTCTAAAGAAATAAGTAATGCAGTGTTTGGTTGGTATTTTTACCAGATAACTTTTACATTCATGCTTGTTATTTTTCTCCTGTCTCAATTTAGAGAAATAATCATGATTAGCTGATTTTAGATACTTATCAAAAAACTCAAATATTAAATGTAAGTTTGTCAGAAAGAGAACACAGAATTTACTGCTCCCTTCCAGAAATTGTGGAATACAGATAAACAGCTAGTGAACAACATTGTATGACTAGATTGCAAAGTAGAGTAATTGATGACATAATGAAGAACTAGTTTAGGCTGCATTACGTGAAAATTAAGATTATATTTGATAAATAAATGTTATAGACAATACTAAAATATTTTATCTCCATTTTAAGTATTAATACACATTTAATACAGATGTTACTCTGTCTAGGTCTTATTTGTCTGTATTCTAGCAGATACATTTATTACTAAAATCCACACTGAGGTTTCACAGTAACAACATTTTAAGGAAAGGTCATAAAGAAAATCTTGGATCACACCAAAGAGAATGTAGTTATTAAAGAAATATTTAGTAATATCTCATAAATGTTCTTTCACTTACAAATTATAAATGCTATATGGGATAAAGAGGTTATACATGAATTAATCCAATCCTCTCAAAAAGTTCTTCTGAGGTCAGAATTACTCCTCATTTCACAAATATGGAAAATAAAGCTCAAGTAGGTTAAATGACACACACTCAAGGTCACACTATTTCTAAAGTAAATATGAGTCAAATCCAGTTCTTCAGATCGATCCTAGGATCTCTTTCTTTTTGCTCCCTGTAGGTTTCCAAATGATTTTTTTAAGGCAACAGAAGTTTACTGAAACTTCTCATTCATGAAGGATGGCCTGGGGGACTTCCAATGTCATGTGCTAAGTGGTGAAGTCAAGCCCGTTCTGTTGGTAGCTCACAGCCCGTGAGCTTCTCCCAGCAGGGCAAGGCCTTCTGCTTTAACCAGTGGCAAAACTGGCATCCCGTAGGCCTGATCTCGGTTGTAGATAAGCTTTAATTGGATTTATAGTTTTTTTTAATGTAAAAATTCATAAATGATATACCTTTGTGCTTACTACACAGAATTAACAAATGTAATCTTTTAACATGTTTGCTTTACTATGTATATAGAGAGAGATAAAAACTGAGTCCCTTATGTTTTCTCCATAATCTCATATACTCCCCACCCTCCCCAGAAGTAATCATAGTCATGAATCAAGTTCCATTGGTTTATATTTTAATTATATGTACAGATTTCAAAATAGATGAAATTGCTTTACGTATTTCCAATTTAGGTAAATGGTAGCTTGGCATATGTATTGTTCTAGAACTTCTAATCTCCCCTCAAATCTGTTTTTTTAAATCCTTGCATATAATTACACATAACATTCAGGTCATTTGTTTTGAACAGTAGATAACACCCATATTTAATTTACTTGAGTAAAGTCCATAGTATGAATTTACCTCATTTGATCAATCCATTTCCTCTTGAGTAGAGTACTTGAGTTGATTCATTTTTTTACTACTATACAAAATGAAGTTATGAACTTTCAGATACATGTCTCCTTATAAACTTTGGCCCAGTTTTACTTGTGAGTCTGTTTTTAAAATTTTATTTATCAGAGTTATTTAAATGTTCCAAATGCTAAACTTTCTTTTTTATATCTGTTGAAAATATATTCCATTTTTAATTTGGTTTTTATTGTAATTTGTTTATTGTATTTATCATGTAGAATTTTTCAATTTTGATATAGTGTAATTCGTTAATTTTTTCCATGAGATCTACCTTTTGAATCTTGCTCTAGAAATCCTTACATATCACAGGACATAAAGATAGTCTCCTATTGGAACTGTGGTGTTTCTGAAATTTTGAATTGAATTACTTTTAGACACAGCACATTCTCTCTTGCTCACCACAAATCCCACCAGGCCTTAGTCTCTCATACCTAGTCAATTTAATATATTTCCCCTTAGGTACATGAGGTTGTAGTCTGTGGATTAGAGAGTCAAAGAATAAAGTTACACAAACTAGATTTTTCAGACTTGGCTTAGAATTAAATTATGATTATAGCTCTACAACCCCAGTCTAGGTTTCCATGGAAATGAAGCCTTGATAGAATTCATTCTGGGAGATCTACAGCTTCTATTAAGTATTATGTAAGTTTTGCAGAGGTGCACTCCAACATATAGAAGCTGAATAATTTGGTTTATTACCTGCCTATAACAAACTTTATAGACATTTTTGTTTTCTATCTTGCCAGACTAATCAATGTTAACCATGATGTGTATGATCCTTAGATGCTGGACTGGAGATTGGCAAGTGCACATTTTATCCTGGCTGCGACGTTGGTGGTCTGGAGCTCAGGAAAAGTGCTCTCAGTGGATGTCACAGCAGAGGTAATGGAAACTAGCTTAAGGGACCATACTTCTTTTATGAACATAAGCCATTTTTACTAATGTCAGAAGCAGGTGTTGCTGACAAGTAGGGAGAAGGTTTGATAACACAAAAATCAAGTAAATAGGCATTTCTTTCTATACCTTGTCCTCACCGTGGATTCAGAGAAAACCAGGTATCTAAATGTTAAAAAAAAAAAAAAAAAAAAAAGCTGTAAGTAACAACAAAGATTTGTATTCCATAGACCAAAAACTATAGGAGAAAATTCATTATAATTTCAGCCATATTTATAATTGAATCAATTACATGAAGATAAAGTGATTTTATGTGAAATTTGAAGTCATTTACATGTCAAGATTTGAGTAGTTGGGCCAAAATTTTATCACTCTGCAGATGTTTTCTTGCTGCCAAGACTAAACTATAAAGGAAAAGAAATGTGAGGACATCGCCACACAGAGAAAAGTTAATTTGGCTCATTTGATCTTAATAGAAACATACATTCTTTGTGCTTCTTAAATAACATAAAGTGAGAATCTGAAATGTGTTTTACTGAAGGACAAGTTTTATACAAGTTTTGTGAATTTTTCCTGATGATTAAGAATATCTTTAAAAAGAAACAAAAATCTACTTTGTATATACATCAGTCGGGAGAATGAACACATAGTTTTTGGAAGAAGCTCTGAGAGATAATAAAAGATCTCCTAAATTTGCCCTTTGGAGGTTTGCCTCCTGATCTTAAGAGTTTCTTTCTCATGATTATAACATCCTTCCCCTCTTTAGTTTCTATGCTGCCAGGCTTATGTAGGGAAGTAACAGAAGTTGAGGTTTTCTTTAAAGTTGTGGACTTTGAACTATGAGTTACAAAGAGCTATAGAGATTTTTAATGTTTTTATATGATGAAAGTAGTGTTTGGGGATCATTAACTTCATGGCAGTATTCAGGACAGAATAGAAAAAAGAGAGAGAGAGAGAGGAGATAAATAAATTATATGCTGATTGAGAGTGTGCACTAAGCAGTGAAGAGGACCTGATATAAATCTCTCCTCAGGGGAATCAGAAAGCGCAGGGCAAGAGGGGTTTTCCAGAAAGAACTGGCCAGACTTAGAGCAGATTTCACTGGTTTAGGAAAGAAGGAGCTCAATGACTTTAGGTCTCAGAGCTTTGAGGTAGACTCTAAGTATTGCAAAAGAGAATTGTGTGAGTCAATGATGAAAAGGCTTGGAAAGTACTACTGTTTCATTTTATTGAGAAAAAAATGAAGGGAATAGAAAGAGAATAAGAGCAGTAACTCAAAAATAAAGACAGGAAGTGAAGAAAAAGAGTCTTTCCCAGACCAAGAGTCTGGCAAGAATGTGACTAAAGGAGGAAAGGGAAGAGACCCCTGTAGTTATTAACCCTTCTTCCCACAGGGGAATAGTCTCAGGCTCTTGGGAAAGAAGTAGCATCCCCTTTACAACAAAATGACTCCAGATTGCTAGCAGGAGCATTTTCTGAAATGCTGTGACTGCGCCTGAGAAAGGAAGACAGACTTCACAAACCGGAAGCTTACACTTCTATGGTTTGGATGACATGCCAAGTGGCAATATGTGTAAACAAACAAATAAACAAGAAATCTGACATGGGACAATAAAGTCCTTGGGATAGCTCTGACTCATCGTAGACACTCATTAATATGTGTTAGTAAATCACATGGGTGGAGATGGTAAGCTCCTTCAGGGCACAGACTGGATTTTACTCATTTTTGTATCTCTTGGGTCTAACGCAGGACTTGCACAGTGGATGTTTAGTGGTTTGAATCAGTAAGGAATGAATGAGTGGTGAAAAGAAAATAACATGAGGTTTAGATTTTTTCGGAATTCATTCAATAAATATTCAGCAGAAATTTACTGAGTACTAACTATGAGCAAAATACTGAGATAGGCATTGAATAGAGCAGATAAAAGACTAATTAGACATAGTCTTTGCCCTCAAGTTACTCACAATCTAATAGGCAATACAAATATATTGTAGCTAATCTAATACAAGGGAAAATGTAATGATGGCAGTGATGAAAGAAGTATAGATAAAGTGCTTTTGGAGTAATAAGGAAGGATGCAGTTGTTACTGGGAAAGAATCTGAAAGAATAATCAGTTATACTAAATTTTAGAGGCAGGCCTCCTTTAGAGGAGTTTACCCTTTCTTTTTCTTTCTGTGTATGTGTATGTGTGTGTGTGTGTTTAGTTTCCCTTTCATTCCTTTTGGATAAACCTCATCTCTATGTGTTTTTGTCCCCAAAAGTCTTTCTCTCTGGATCATAACTCATGAGAAATCAAGGTTCATGACAGACATGTCAGCTAAAAATAGCAAAAGCCAAATGCAGATGATTGTATGTATTTTCTTCTCGTCAATGAATGGAATCACCTTTCCTGCCCTATAGGCCTTTGATTCTAGAGTCTTAGATGTTCAGTCACCACCCACAGTCAAGGAAGAGAAATCAGCCACAGATCTGGCAGCAAAATTCTTACTTCTTGATGAACTTGTGTCTCTGGAGAATGATGTGATTGAAACAAAGAAGAAAAGAAGCTTCTCTGGTTTTGGTTCTCCCCTGGACAGACTCTCAGCTGGCTCTGTAGATCATAAAGGTAAACAGAGGTAAGTGAACTCTTAGAGAAGGAACATTTTCATTTTCTAATTCTTCCACTCTGGGTTCAGAAACAGAGAAGTCCACATTAAAAAAATACAATGAAAACCTTGTAGGTAAACAGTTTTAAAAGTGTCTTAGCTAATTTCTGAGTTTAATGGCATCATCTTAGAAATAACGTTTAGGGAGCAAAATAACTGCTATGGTATGCACAAATATTTTTGTCAAAATGTTTTCTGAAGAAGATTCTGTTGCATGTAAATATAAAGTAGTTCTTACAAGACATAACAGCATTTGGGAAGCAAGGGGAAACGTGTGTCCTATGAGATAAATGTTCTGGTCAGTTGCATTTTCTAGTTAATAAAGGTAACCACAATACCATTTTATTTTTACCCTTGTTACACAGCATTCCAAATGATGTGAATAAGTCCCCTTTCCTATACCAAGAAGGCAGTGAAGAGCTCTCAGGACCTGGAGTCAGGACACATATGTTTAAATCAAATTTCTAAGCATTTCTAGCCATGTGACTTGTATAAGAATCTTATTCTCTGTGATCTTCAGCTTATTTATCTGGAAAATGGGGATAATTACTTACCTCTATAAAAATCAAATGAGTACTTTGTAAACTGTTAACTATTATAACAGAATTAGAATAATTAAATCTCTCTTTAATCATTGAATAAGTGTCAGTACTTTAAACCAGTCATTCCAAACTTAATTCATTTTCTACCCCCTCAGTATCTGTTCCTCATGCAGTACATTTCACAGCAGCAGTGACACAAAAGATCACCCAATTCCCCAAAGTCTGGAATTTGGGGAATTTACTAGGATCCCTTTTGCTCACCAGGATTCCATTTGCTTAAATGAAACGTTCCATTATTCACTAAATTCTCTAAATCCTACTTGTTTTATATGTTTAATATCTCCAGAATATCCTTTTACATTAAGGCTTTCCTAATTCTGGCCTAAATCATCTTTTTGACATGTTTTCTTTCTCCAGTCTTTCCCCATCTCCAGTCTTTCCCCATCTCCACTTCCACCACCATCCTCACCCCTTTATTGGTGAATGCATCCTTTACTCTGCTACCAGGGGGATCATCTAACACAAAAATCTTTTCCTGAGGGCTTCCCTGGTGGTGCAGTGGTTGAGAGTCCGCCTGCTGATGCAGGGGACACGGGTTCCGGGAAGATCCCACATGCCGCGGAGCGCTGGGCCCGTGAGCCATGGCCGCCGAGCCTGCGCGTCCAGAGCCTGTGCTCCACAACGGAAGAAGCCACCAGCAGTGAGAGGCCCGCGTACCGCAAAAAAAATCTTTCCATGAAAAGTTCCCATTGCTTACAAGATAAAAACAAACTCCTTAAGGAAATTCTATGAAAATTTTCATAATCTGGCACCTCTTTTCTTCCTGCACTCATTTCCACATCCTTTAGTCCAGTTTCACTTAGTTACTTGGAGTTCTAGGACACATCACATTTGTTCCTGGTCCGTGACTTTGCTTTTGCTCAATGATTCTCATCAATACAGGATGCAATTTGCTAGACTTCTGAAAGATTCTCAGAGTTACACAAGTAAATAAAATCATCACTTTGGGACTATAATTTATCCAACATGTACTTGAAAAAAATACCACACATGTGTTTTGAAATTCAGATCGTATTCTAATTAAACAAATGTAAGTTAGTTCCACTTATGTTCTAGGCACTGTGTTGGGCTACGGTGGAAAAAAGAAGGAAAATACAGTCTTTGTCCCTCAAAGAGATCACATACCAGTAAGAAACATAGAAATATTTATAACAAATTATAACACAAAGCAAGAAGAGAGGCAATTTTTAAAGAAGGTTATAGAAAGCCAAAGGTTAAGTGGAGGAAATATTGTGCCTTCTAATAAATAGTATTTCTTAGATTCCTGGATCTTGCAGTACAGTCTACAAAATAATTTGAAAGTCAACATGTAAACATTTATGTAAATATTTATATATGAATTTATGATAGCATACATAGCATATACACCAAATATTTATTACATAAATCTTATAAATATATATAATCTACATTGAGATTCCATCATAACAATTTCTTTAGGAAGTGTCATAAAGAGATACTATATTAGGAGATATAATCTATCTAACATAGCTTGGCTTGTAAGAAAAGGAAATTGGCAAGCACTTATTCATTTGAACAGATTTTCACATATAAAGGCTAAAAATAAACTATCATAAGTGTGTAAAACATTAGGGAATATTCTTCTCATGAGTACTTCTCGAGGAAGCTACTGGATGAAATTCTTCAAACAATCAAAATGACTGGAGAGGTAACATCATAAGAATTGGTGTGAACATAACTTTAGACTTAAAGTGTGATGATGGTTACAAAAAAAAAAGAGTGCCATGTGTTATAGTTATGCAGTCTGACAATATAGAAACAGCAAAGTATCAAGCAATTCAGGGACAGTAGGGGGAGCATATGAAATTTAGAATGAGTTTTTGATTGCTTCACGGCTATTAACTGAGCATAAAAGGATATTACAACAAATAGCTGCTTGCAGACATGGAGAAGAAGGAAAACGTGGAATTTTCTCTTTATAGAAATTGTACAGCTAAAGCAATGAAGAAACAATAGAATTAGTAGATGTAGAAATTCTCCTTTATAGAATTATCCCAGCTAATAAATGAAGAAGGAGTGGTAGTATTAGAATGTCTCTATTTTGCAAAACCTAATGAAATGATGGCTCTAGGCAGTGATTGTCAGTTTCTGCTAGCATCACAAAAGGAAAAACAGTGAGTCATTATATGCTCCCTGGTGGAAGAACTCAACACTACCTATGTAACAGAATTGGAAAAAAAAAAAAAATTTCTTGCCTCTAGTTCTACCTGCCAATTTCCAGGAAATATAGAAGACAAAGAAATGACTTCAGAAACATTATAGGGAAGCAAACAGCAATTCAGACTGTAGAAAACAGCAGAATAAATAACCTAGTTTCTTCAATAAATAATTTACAAAGATTTGAAGAAAAACAAGAGGTGGAGGAGGGAAGGGATCCAAAAGATCAAAGTAGATTTAAGGGACTTATTAACTAGTCACAATTTTGGGGGGTTCTAATTCAAGCAATTGTCTGTTTAAAAATTAACATGTGTAAGAGACAATTGTGAATGTGCACTGTGGCTACTTAATGATTTTAAGTAATTATTGTCTCTTTTTTATTTTATTTTACTTTTTTTGGCTGTGTTGGGTGTTTGTTGCTGCGCGCGGCTTTCTCTAGTTGCGGCGAGCGGGGGCTGCTCTCGTTGCGGTACTCGGGCTTCTCATTGCGGTGGCTTCTCTTGTTGCGGAGCTTGGGCCCTAGGCACGTGGACTTCAGTGGTTGCAGCACGTGGGCTCAGTAGTTGTGGCTTTCAGGCTCTAGAGCGCAGGCTCAGTAGTTGTGGCGCACGGGCTTAGTTGCTCCGCGGCATGTGAGATCTTCCCCCACCAGGGCTCGAACCCGTGTCCCCTGCATTGGCAGGTGGATTCTTAACCACTGCGCCACCAGGGAAGTCCTACTGTCTCTTTTAAATATGAAAATGGTACTGTGGTTACATTAAAAATTAGATTTATTGTTATTTAAATATTTAGTTGTAAGTATTTGTCTGGGATTTGCTTCAAAGTAATACAGGAGTGGGAATGGAATAAATGAAACAAGACCTACCATAATCAGTAATTGTTGACTTAGAATGATGCATACATGGGAGTCTATTATACTAGTCTATTTTCACCTGTGTTTGAAATGTTTCATAACAAATTAAAGAAATGAAATGAAACAATAAGATAAACAAGAGATTAGACCTGGCAGAAGAGTAAATACATTCACCAAATGATAACGCTAAGAAAATGACTCAGAATATATCACAAAGGTATGCAGAACACAAAGAGAAATTATAACATACAATTTAATCTAATTAGACTTTAATGGTGATAAGTAGAAGAGAATCATTATTTAAAGAAATTATGGTTATTTTTTCAATAATTTTCCAAAAATGGTGAAAAAAGATGATTTGCTGAATTCTGTAATAACAGCAAATTTTGACCCAAATAACTACTACTATTTTTGAAAGGTTAATTGGATTAAGAAAAATTATTCTGTTAAAAGGAAGTCAGGTAAGAGATGGCTTAAAAGCATGAACATTCAGGACATGTTCTTGGGGTGACTAAATAGCATGGTGTAGGTTCAGTATCAACCTACAACCTAAGAAGCAGGGTTAAAAATAAAATTGGGAAGGAGAGTTAGGACCAAACAGGGATGCTGTATTCAGCAATCATTCATATTGTTACCCTCCGGACTGTGCAGTACAAAACCTCTATAATCTTAGTCAGTGTCTCTGGAACCAGATTGTGATGGTCCCATTGAGTGTTGTATAAAGAAAAGATATTAGTAATTAATGATCTTCAGAGGTCAAAACTGGTCAATTTTCTTTTGCCTTTTTCTCTACCTTTCCCTTCACCTCCAGCTACTTCCAGAAGGTTGGAAGTGTTAAGGACAGCTAATGCATTTGCACAGAAGTTTATGCATGAGCTTGAAAAATTGAGGATTTCCCCTAATCAAGACTCTATATTTTGTTTCCTGACTATAGTTAGAATACAGAGACTCTGCTCCTTTGTACTCTATGGCTTAACAACAAAGGTGACCTCCTATATCCGGATTGTTTTATTTAGCATTTATTTAGAATGACATATACAAATTAATAGTTTTCTTTTTTACATATAATTTATGTCTTTTATACTTTTATTTTTGATAGTGGATGTTTTACCCCTTCGAATTAGATTCCAAGGACACTTCTTGTGAGATTTTCCTTCAGGATTCATTTTTTATTCAGGAATTCCTGTTCTTGGTTTTAAAGCAAACATTAAATTTGTCTATTAGAGATTTGGAAAACAATGGGAGATAAGTAATAGATATTGCATAATATATTTCTATACACATTCTTGAGTTTTAATTGAAAAATAATTTTAGATTTCTTTCGAAGTATAATGCTAACTCAAAAAACATTAAATGTTAAATTTTTCTATCATCTGTTGCAAAGATATTTGAGAATCATTTAAATGTATATGATAAAGTCACAGGACTAAAATGAATGTTTTCCTACATTTAGTAGCAAGAATATACAGTTTAGAGTTTTGCAACTATTTTATTAAAAGATTTCTAAAAATTATAGTAATTTTGCTTGGGAGAGCTGTACATAATGTTATTTGCTGTTCTTTGATTACATTATATGAGATAAGACCTTTGGTCCTTTAGTCCAGATAGCTTTACTACTTCTTTACTTGCTTTTGAATTATTCACAAGGCCAGGATTATCTTGTTACCTTACTATGCATGAACGTATACAAAACAATTTCTTTGTTGCTTACAAACACTTGTGATGTTCATGTATATGCCATCAATTTTTCTCCTTCTCAGGGCGTGCATTTTCTATTTTCTCATACTCACCGAGAGAAGGTTATAGGTCTGAGATCCATTTTCCATACTGTAGCCCAAAGATTTCACCCATAACTAAATCTAGGAATTCATAAGCTCTTTCTGTGTCGTGGGCCACTGTGGACCCCTTCTCAGAATATTGTTTTTAAATGGACAAATGTCATGAGTTCAAAGGTTACTAATATATAGAAACAGAATTATCATAATACTTAAAATGAATTTGTAATATGACAACATATATGCTTCTTTATTAATGCATAAAATAAGATCTAAAAGACATGTCTAAATAACAATAAATTCAAGTAGTGCTGAACATAAAAACAATTTCAAAGTATCTGTAATGACAAAAATGTGATCCAAATGTATCTGTGATTTCTACTGTGACAAGGGTTTACTTACTACTAACACCCTTGTGATTTGTTCTCTACATTCGTAAGTGAAACAAATGCTATATTTCAATTAGAGGATAATGAGACTAAAGGTGTAACATTTCCCATCCATGTTTATGGATCCTTGAATTACATGACTCCGGATTTTAAAACTCTGTCTCACGCATATGAAATGCATTATTTTATTTTCTATGACTATAAGATATTCAGAAAAGAAAAATTTTAAACTCTGCTTTTGAAAAGGTCCATAAGAGATGGAAATGTGAAGAATGAATGAACAGCTAGGGAGAAAGAAAAAAGAAAACAAACAAACATAAAAAATACCAGGGCAAAGTCCATGTCAGATCATCATAAAATGAAGCAAAGAACCATCTGTTGTTTCCTATTTTATACCATATTTAACATTTTTTTCACCTGAATATGACACTAGCTTCATTTTCAATTGGATGTGCAAGTTACTTTAATTCTCAGGGCAGGGTTATCTCAACTATGCTTTGAAGTTCAAAATATTCCTTCATTCGGTTCACTTGTTTAAAGCCTGAAGTTAATGGTCATTCAGCTTATGAAAAATAAAAGGAAGCAGCTATGACCATATCCCTAGCAAAATCGTATCTACTATTTGAATGACACTTCAATATTAGAAGGTATTGGAATTTTTCTAAAGGGTGGTTTCTCTCACTTCTTCACACAACCCCAAAAATGCCTTCCAAAATATTAACAAAAATAATAATACTTTATATCTGAATTTAATTAGGATAATCATTTTCACAACTATTATTGTTTTAATTCTCCCATTAATATTTTGAGGTCAGCAAAGCAAGTAGTATCATTGTGTCAGTCGGGGTTCCTGCAGGAAACAGGCAGGAAACAGGAAACATTTGAAATAGGAAAATTTGAGAAGGATTTAGACACAGGAAGACTATTTACAAAAGGCTGGGTAGAAGCAAATCATAATGGACGGCACAACAGCCCAGGACCCTGGTCTGAAGAGTCAGATGCCTTGGGAGAAGCCGTGACCTTCAGTTAGGAGGAAATGATCTTGCAAGGAGGCAGCGAGGGGAAAATTATCCTGACTTCACTTCCTCTCTCCTTCCACTCTCTCCTGCCAAGGCTGCCCATTAGGCCTGTCCCAAACCAAAGCCAGGGAGCACAGGCACTTTTCCGGGATCCAGAGAGGTTAGTTTCCTGGACTGAAAGTAGGGTGAGAAAAGTCAGAGAGTGTACCTGAAGAACAGATGGAAGACACCCAGCACAGTTATATACATTCTATAGATTCAGGTCAATAAACACTTTGCTCTCTAACATTGTTATTATAACCACTTAATTGAAAGAGAACACTCCATAGAACATAATTAGAAAAGCAACTTTATCCCTCACCCACATGCATTCAAACCCATTCAGTAGGAGTTGTTTCCTATCTCTTGCATAAAAACACAGGCAGGTACTATGACTCTACAGGTCACACTGAAATAATAAAAATTCGTCCCATCGCTTTTATTAGAAAGACAATCATATTTCAGTAATTAAAATAATAAAAATAATATGTTTTAGCCCAAACTATGAATATTAATAATGTTTCTCCTTTTCAAGCTGGAAAGCTGCACTGGGAAGAGGTGTGTGGTCAGTTTGTCCTCACCCCTTCCTCTACCACACTGGGCTGCTTTATGTCTCCTCCAGTACTGGAGATGTGGGTGCAGAGAAGTAAAGAAAAGTCTTACTTGACTGATGCTATCATGACTTGACTTTTGTGCTCTCTGGCCTCAGTAAATGCTCAAAGATGATTCCTCACCATGGGCCGTTTTATGGGGTCACTGCATAACCCCAGTAGGGAACATTGACATAAATATCTTGCCTCCAGCAGCGCTTCTCTTTCAGCAGGTCAGTTTTACTCCTCACCTTTATCCTACCCGCTCAGTTTCTTCATTTGACACCACCAGCAGCATCCTGGTGCCTCACCCATAACCCCTGGCCAAAAGCCCTTCAGGGAAGTTTCCTTTTATCATTAGCCTAGGCCAACTCTACCCACACGCCCGCTCTACATCTGTTCCACAGAAAACCCACATCCTTGACTCTGGTCACTGAAAGTAAAGCTGTTGCTTATATAACCATTTCTTCACTCTGGCATCGAGCCAATTCTTACAGCATCCTGCCCTTTAGATTTCATAGTCTGTTCTGTGAGGTCTACCCTGCTTCAATGGGTATATGTCAAGATTTTCTTGAAGCCCTTTCTCTATATGAAAGAAGAGGGAAATGTTACTGTTCTCCAAAAACTTGCTCCAGAGAAATTCTCCTTCTTTACCTATTCAGTATCAATCTTTTTATTGGATGAAGGTTGAGAAAATTAGTTTGTAACAACCTCCTTTACAAATAGTGCATAACTCTAGCACCTTACTTTGGAATGCAAGAGAAAATACCACTTTTTTTTTTTTTTCCTCTTCAACTTTTCTAGGCCACAGCCAAAACTGAGATAGAAAGAATCCCATTTTAACATTCTGATACACTGGGTTTTTTTTTTTTTTTTATTCCTAACACCCTAAGAAGATATTAGCCCCATTTTATTAGTATATTTTCACAGATATAAAATGATTTCCTTGGCATAATGTAGCTAGAACATCAAGTTGTTGAACTCCAAGTTCAATGGCTTTCCACTGAAATAAGCTGCTTATGATAAAGAAATTAAAGTTATATGTGAATAAGGCACTTGTCCAAGGCCAGGAAAAGTGAGATTCACTTAGAATGCATGCATTAAATAAATCATTTTGAAAAACTGTACCAACGGTATATGTGTGTCTATCCAAAGCCAGACATAAGGTTCAGAGTAAAGTTGAGAATAGCAATTCCAACTTCAATTTGTCAGATATGATTGCACTTCTTGATGACCATGCCAGAGATTAAAGGTGAAAATCCTAACATTTCACCTTTCTACTTCATTGTGAAGCAAGGTTGCAGGCTGAGGCCAACCTAGGTATCTCATGATTTTTGCTACTTTTTTCCAGCACTTAATTGTTAATACCCAAAGGAGGTAGTTCAAAATGGGCTCCATTTCATAGTGAAGAACACAGAGAAAGGATTCAGAATGTGGTGCCCTATTTCCATGTTTCCTTCCTCATATTTAAAAGCCTGTCTGTACTATAGGAAATGCCCTTGAGCATTGACCTTGGGTCATTTTTCCCAATGACTGTTCTTTACTGCTTGCCTCTTATACCCCAGCTCAACTCCATGGTAAAGTTCCTTTACCTTTTCTCTCTACCCTAACTCATATATGAAGGTTTAAAACTTTCTCCTAAAAGGGATAATACTTGATTCCATATATGGGCTTTGAAATGTACATTACCTACTCCCCCAAAAAGAAAATTCTAGAAGACATTTTTGTGTAAATTCATTTGCTGGATAGAAGTTTTGAGTGTCATCAGACCCTCAAAGAGGCTCATGAGACAAGCAAATGAAAATCCTTTCTGCTCAATCCTACAGCTCTACAGTACTTTCCAAATCAAGCATGCCTGGGTTACTTTACAGTGAACCCTTTAAATCTCATGTTTTGATTCCAGTGTTCCTGGTTTGTTTCTGAATGCTTGTTCATATGGCCCTTTCCTTGGGATAATACTTCAGAAGCTGATATTATGCCTAGTCAGCACCATCATCATAAGTTTAATAGAATCTATTTAACATTGAATTACCACTTTTGAGACAGAACTCCAAAAGTCATAAGTCAACTGTGTGCTAATGAAGTAGCAGTTTCTTTCATCATTCTAAACATATCCCATTTACTTAGTCATATTTCTCAGCCTCGTGTTTCCACGTAGAGAAACTCCAGTTAAGGAAAGACTGGCCCCAAGCCCCACCACTTTATGCACTCCCTCTCAAAGGAGAAGTAATCACATACTTGATAGGTCAGTTTGCGAGGAGTAGTTGAGCATGTTCAGCTCATCCCTTTTCTTTCTGTTTTCATTTGATAATTATGACTGTGTAAATCTGTCTAATCCTCAGAGGAGATGTAAGAAAGTCATTTAAATGCAAATTAAAGTCTTATTCTACATTCAGCTTGATCAAAATGACATTTTGATTTCTCCACATTGATCTTTCGTATCTTATTTCTGTATTGTTTCTGAAGGTGGACTCAGGAAAAAAAGTATTATGTACTGGCCCCTAAAAACTACATCATCACTCAGACTTAATGTGGTCCTTCATCAGAACATTCTGGAATTTGAATTTGAAAGCCTAATTGTCTCTTTTAAATTTAAACATGTCTGTGGACTTCAATGATTTCTCTTTTCATTATTTACAGGGCCTTGCTGAGTCTCCTTCATTTTACTCTGTCTCATACATTAGTTTTTCCAAGCTCATATATTTATATCTAACTTCCTATAGTCAGTTATTAATTCTGTAATTTTAAATTGTGGTAACCAACATTGCAGGACTCAGGGGTCACCATTTGTTTTATTGTTTTCATATGCCCCATAAGTTCTTCCTGGAACCTCCAAACTTGGCTGTGATCTCTTCTCTTGCGGAATCCCAAAGCACTTTGAATCTTACCATATTAGATCTCTATTGCTATGCAAACAAGTTACCCAAAACGTAGCAGCTTAAGACAATAATAAACATTTATGTTCTCACTCAGTTTCTGTGCATCAAAAATCTGGGAAAATTTACCTGGGTGATTCTGGTTCAGGGTCTCTCCCAAGGTTACAGTGAAGAAGTTGGCCAGGGCTGCAGTCATCTGAAGGCTACATGGGGCCTGGGGATATCCATTTCCAAAACGGCCCACTAGTAAGGCTGATGACAGGAAGTCTCAGTCCCTCACTAGCTGTTGGCAGAAGGCCTTAGTTCATTGCCATGTAAACCTCTCTATAGGGCTGTGAGATGAACTTAGGAAATGGCAACTGACTTCCCCTAGAGGGGGTGATCCAACAAAGCAAGGCAGAAGCTGCAATATTTTTCATTACTTAGCTTTAGAAGTCATTTCCACAATATGCTATTTGTTACAAAGGTCAGCCCTGTTCAATGTGGAAGCAGACTGCATTATAGTAGAATTTTTGGGGTTTATCTTGGAGCCTGGCTACTATACTCACCTAAGCTTTAAAGTATATTTATTTAATTCTGTGTTTTACTCATCTAAATTACTGAACTATTTAAATGAACATTCTCTATTAGCCATTACTATACTTTCCCTTTTTGCTGTTACTCAATGTTGGTAGAGCTGCATGCGCTTCTTGAAAGGGGCCAAGCATTTTATTGTCCCTTTAAGATGTAACAGCAAATCAGACTATTGTTTTTAGGGAACACCCTCCACACTCTGATTCCAAAACAGTAAGCTGGATCAATAAAAATTGTGTGTATCCTACAGTTGGGGGAAAAAATGTTTAAGTTCACATGAAACGACTATTAAAATTAACGAAGGGGCTTCCCTGGTGACGCAGTGGTTGAGGGTCCGCCTGCCGATGCAGGTGACACGGGTTCGTGCCCCGGTCTGGGAAGATCCCACATGCCGCAGAGCGGCTAGGCCCGTGAGCCACGGCCGCTGAGCCTGCGGGTCCGGAGCCTGTGCTCCGCAACGCGAGAGGCCGCAACGGGAGAGGCCGCAGCAGTGAGAGGCCGCGTACCGCAAAAAAAAAAAAAAAAATTAACGAAGTATCTGTTCACAAAATAAGCCTTAAAATTTTTAAGGCTTGGTTATCATACAGAACATATTCTCAGACCATGACATAATTAAATAAGTAACAAAAGGTTAACTAAAAAAGAAGCTACAGTTCTCAACTCATTTCATGAGAATAGCATTATCTGGACACCAAAACCATGGGTGGAGAGAACAAGAAAAGAAAATTACAGGACAACTTCATTAATAATTATAGATAAGAATTCCTAACAAAAAAATCAACAAAACAATTCCAAAAATATATCAAAAAGATAATACACCAATATCATGTTGGGTTTATCACAAAAATACAGTACAATGTTGATTTGCTTTAGAAAGTCAAATAATAGAACTAATAAATTGAAGAAGTAAAACCATATCATCTCAAAAGATGCAGATATAGCATTCAATAAAATTAAACATCTATTCATGATCTAAATCACCAGTGGACTAATAACAGAAGGGACCTTTTTTAACCAAATAAGGGACTCCTATTAAAAAATCCTACAACATATATTCTTAAATGATAAGCAACAACAAATCCAATAAATTATTGAAGGTCTTTATGGAGAACATTATAAAAATATATGAAAAGGCATTAAAGATAAACTAAATAACTGATCTTGGATAGTAAGTTTTAATATTATGAAGATTTCAATTTTCTCCAACTTGATTTATACCTTAGATTCAATACAATTCCAGGTAAAACTGCAAAAGGATTTCCCATGAAACTTGACAAGGTGAATCTAAAATTTATGAATACTTAGGTGTGAATACAGAAAAAAAAGGAGAAATATGACCCCTATGTCACTCCATAAATAACAAATAATTTTAAAAGGTTTAAAAATATAAATGTGAAAAGCAAAACTGCAAGAGGTTTTAGGACAACATAGGATAATATTTTTGTAACATTAGAGGTGATTTAATGAACAAAATGTAAAACTATTGATAAATTTCAAAACAAAATTAAAGATTTTCATAAAAGACACAATAAAGAAGATTAACTACAAATGGGAAAGGATATTTGCTCATAACTGACAAGGTCTAATATTCAGAGTATAAGAAATTCTCCTACAAATCAATATTGAAAAGAAAAACAAACCAATAGAAAAACAGGCAGCAGACTTAGGTACTTCCAAAAGAAGAAATCCAAGTGGCCAATAAGCAAAGGGAAAGGTGAGCAACTTCATTAGTATTCACGGAAAGCAAACTAAGAACACAATGAGATACAACAACAAATGCACTAGATTGGCAAAATTAAAAGTCCACAGTGGGAGGGTTGGCATAGATTTGAAACAATAGGAACTGTCATACACTGCTCTTGGGTGTGTAAATTGGTACAACAACTTTGGAAAACAGTCTGGAACTATGTAATAAAATTAAGTATAGGCATAACTAGCAATTCTACTTCTAAAAATATATTGTAGAGAAATCCTTAAATGTGCATTACAAACATGTGTAAGAAAATTTCTAGCTGAACAGTACATAACAATAACAAAAAAAAAATACCTCAAATTCCCATCCATGGTAAAATGTATTAATAAGCTGTTGTATATTCATTATTCATACAATGAAATACCATACAACACTGAACGTGAAAGAACTACATCTACACATGACAACATGGACAAATCTCAAAACACAATATTTGCTGAAAGAAGTCAAGAAGTATTCGCATATTTCTTTCAAATAAAATTCTAGAGCCATCTAAACTAACCAAGAGACTTTTGAACAAAACATATAGATTATAAAGAAAATGAAGGGAGATATTAGATCAAAATTCATCCTACAGATTACCTCTGGGACAAAGTCATGGGAGGGATTCAACTTGGGAGGAAGAAAACTGAGGACTTCTAAAGTACTGGTAATATTTTATTTCTTAACTTTGTGCTACCAATAGGGATGTTTACTTTATTTTTTTAAACTGAACATATGTGAATTTATAGACTCTTTGGTATGTACGAAGTGATTCTAAATAAAAAGTTTAAATATAAGTTTTATAACAGTTATTTTAGAATGGTGAACATCTTTAGAAATTGAATTATCAAATTACCATTTTTTTTTTTGTGGTACGCGGGCCACTCACTGTTGTGGCCTCTCCCATTGCGGAGAACAGGCTCCGGACGCGCAGCTCAGCGGCCATGGCTCACGGGCCCAGCCGCTCCGCGACATGTGGGATCTTCCCGGACCAGGGCATGAACCCGTGTCCCCTGCATCGGCAGGCGGACTCTCAACCACTGCACCACCAGGGAAGCCCAAAGAATATAAATTTTAAAGAAAATCCTATTTGGCTCAGGAAGTCTGTATTTTAGTCTGAAGTTTAAAATTATATTTAAAATAATCCATCCTTCTTATATTATTTTAATAGTTATTCTGTATCCTTAAACTACTTTCAGAATATTTTAGAATGGAAAAGGTGGATTGTTTTAAATGGATATATAATACAAGCCATGTCATACTGTTATTTTGTCACAAGAGGGACTAGATAGTCAAAAAGTACGGTTTTCCCTTTTGGTCTTAAAAATATCTTTCTATGTTAACATTTATGTTTTATACACTGTGTATTACTGTCAGTGTATGTGTTGTAGATTGTAGTATGGTTATATATATATTTCATATCAGCAAAAATGTAAGAGAAATACTAGTTTACCATTTCACTTCTGAATAGATAGAAACTGTGTAGAAATTATTTAATTTATTAAGGTATTGTTGTTTTTCGGTAAGTAGAAGTAATAAATAGAATCCAAGTCAACATCCCCTGGTTGCTAATACTTTTTGGATCAAATCTGGGTGAAAGAAGGGAAGGAAAGAGTAGGGAAGAAGGAAGGAGAAAAAGAGTTTATTTTTGCTTTTTACCATGCCACAACTCCCTCTAGTTTACTTGACCAGGAAAAGTAGATTAACCATAGTAAAGAAAGAAAAAAATGTTATTTTCATTTATTTTACCTTGACTTTTGAAAATATACATTGGTAGTATGGACCAATAAATGTTCTGTTCTAATTTATAATGATGCATGAAACCATCATACTTCTCTTTAAGAAAGTAAAAGGATTATTTTTTGTGACACTATCCATTCTGCAGAAGCTTTGGGAGGTCAGTTCACATGTGAGGCACTACTATTTCCCCAGGTGCCATTTTCTTCCTCTTTTTATCAGTCCTTTGAACACCTGGAAGGGGCTGGTTTCTCACTTCTTCTGCTTGTCTGGGACTTTCCCTGAGCATTTTCCTCCATCCCGGGATGGCTTCTACCTTACCCCTTCCCTGGAGTTATAACGGGGAGTGGTCCATGAAGGAATTTAAGGGCTCAAGGAATAAAAATCACAACAGTTTAATGTTTTTATGTATTAACCATTTATACTCAGACATCAGCCCTAAATCATACAGACAAATGTATTCAGTTTTTTTTTTTTAAATTTCTATGGTAATAAATTACCACAAACTCCTGGACTTAAACCAACACAAATTATATTATCTTACAATTGTATAGGTCAGAAGTCCAGGATATCCTCACCAGTCACCAAATACCATTCTAGACCAGCAGTCCCCAACATTTTTGGCACCAGGGACCAGTTTCATGGAAGACAATTGTCCCACAGTGGAGATGGTTCAGGCAGTAATGCAAGCGATGGAGAGCGGCAGATGAGGCTTCGCTAGCTGGCCCTCCACTCACCTCCTGCCATGCGGCCCAGTTCCTAGCAAGTCCCGAATGGACGGATACCGGTCCATGGCCTGGGGGTTGGGGGCCCCTGTTGCAGACAACTTTGATATGATTGATGGCTAGCTAGTGGGTGGCTCCTAAAATTCCTTCTGTAAGCTGCTGTGGGATTTCCCTTTCACCTAGTCTATCAGCAGGATACAGAGGAAGTCAAGAGATTAGCAGGCTGTGCTCCTTGGAGGCTCTAGGGAAGAATTCATTTCCTGCTCATTTTAGATGTTGGCAAAATTCGGTTCCTTTTGATTGTAGGATGTAGGTCCTCATTTTCTTTTAAGAATGTCTAGAGGCCACAGCGTTGCTTGATTTGTGACTTTCTCCTCCATCTTCCAGACTAGCAATGGTGGGTTAGGTCCTTCTCTGATTGCAGCTCTCTGACCCACTTTTCTTCAGTCATCTTCCACTTTTAGGACTCCTCTGACTACACTGAGCCCACCCAGATAATCTAGGATAATCTTCTCATCTCAAGGTTTTTATTAATCCCATCTGCACAGTCCCTTTTGCTATGTAAGGTAAATGATTTACAGATTCTATAGATTATGACAAGGACATCCTTTATGGTGGCAGAGGAGGAGTGACCATTATTTTGACCACAAGGAAAATAACTGCTTAAGTGAGGAGTCTGTAAATCTACTTATGTGAATAAAAATTATTTTAAAATATCATGAAGACATTTTTCTTTTTTTCCCAACAGTCATTATTTATAATTACATCAGAAGACTTAAAGCACAACTGATATGCAAAGTTTCCTATGACTCTTGACCATTCACTCTATGCTAATTTTATAGCCCAATATGTTTCCCAATTGAATGTCAAGTTGAAAAATATGTAGTCAGTTTATTATCATGAAATCCAGAAGTGAAAACAATAGGCACCACTTAGGAGGGTGTGATTTTCAGAAACTTGAAGAACGGAGGCAGAGGTATGGATAGGTGAAGAATAAGCACTAAGTATTTTTTTTGTTTGTTTTTGGTTTTGGTTTTTTGCAGTATGCGGGCCTCTCACTGTTGTGGCCTTTCCCGTTGCGGAGCTCAGGCTCCCGACGCGCAGGCTCAGCGGCCATGGCTCACGGGCCCAGCCGCTCCGCGGCATGTGGGATCTTCCTGGACCGGGGCATGAACCCGTGTCCCCTGCATCGGCAGGCGGACTCTCAACCACTGCGCCATCAAGGAAGCCCACTAAGTTTGTTTTTTTTTTTTCCAGATTTTCCCGTATTGGTCATACTGTTGTCTAAAAGACAGTCCTGTAAGATCATACATACAATGCTATCTATATTGACTAGCAAAACGAAGGGCCAACCCGAGAAGGAAGATAGATGTGAATCAGCAGAAAAGAAGGCTGAATTAGATTTAAAAAAAAAAAAAGAATAATAATAACATGTGTCTATTCCTACCAATATCATTGGAGGGTAAGCTCCCCATGAGGTTCACCTCCTATTTTTAACATCCTTGTATACACAGCACTAAGCACAGTACCTGGCATATTGAACACATTAAATAAATATTAACTATCTTCAAATTAATTGTTTTAATTAGAATTAAACAATATTTATAAATTTTTTTATGTGTAAGATACAGTAATAAAAGTCCCTCATGTTTTTCCATTGTTCTCTATACTTTTCAGAGCTTTTTAAATGAATTATTTACCTAATAATGACATGAGGAACATTGATAAGACCTGGTAGTTAAGGCAAAAACTTGGCATCAAGAAAAATGAGAGAACCTTGTCCTCTACTATTCGTATAATATTAAATCCTTGTTATGTAACTGGCTCGTTTGTGGGTTCGAAAAGTTGCTAGGCGTTTGCAGATGCCTGTTCCCTTGGTTTGGGTAAAAACTCAGGGCTTGTGAACAGTAAAAATATTTTTAGAAAAAAGTTACCTAGATAAATAGGCATCACTCCCATCTGCTGTAGCCCGTGTGACACTGTTTAAGCAGGCAGTGACATGCTGAAGAGCAGGAAATAGGTTTTAACCTGGAGGTCCCAGTGCTTAGCGCAGTTTCTCAGATAAAATACTAAGTGAATATAGGAGAAAATGAGAAACCTGCAGCGTTATGGTAGCAGAGACATTTGAGCACCTACTGTGACCTAGCCCTGAGCCACACTCTGCAAGGATTCATTTAATCCTCATCCAGCATAAGAGGTTGTGGGATCTTAGTTCCTGGACAAGGGATCGAACCCGGGCCCTCGGCAGTGAGAGCGCAGAGTCCTAACCACGGACTGCCAGGGAATTCCTTCAAACGACAGTACAATCTTAAGCAAAGGTAATGTCGTTTCTCTAGTGCTTCAATCAGCCTGGGAAGAGTCTGCTCATCACTGATATCCAAAATTTCTCAGGATGGCAAAGGTGGAAAACTCTGCAAAACCACTTCTGAAACCAGTGGTTCTGTACTGAGTTATTAAAAATAATAAAAATTTACACAGGAGAGAGAGTTATTCAAACAAGTTTAACACTGTGATAAGAGCCCCAGTCCAGTTAACATTGTACCTTGTTGGGTTGTCATAATACTTCCTTAAAAATGTGTTATAAAGAAGGACAAATGAAAAACAGTTATAGTATATAATAAAAGAAATGTCACTTATAAAAAAAAATCCTTGTCAATCTGACAGTACTTAATTATAGGTTTTTGAAAGCAAAGACTACTTCTGACTTATTGATCCCAAGACAGCCACAAAAGGAATCATACAGAGTAGGTACATAGTAAATGATAATAGGAAAAAAAACATAGACTTTTTTGTAGTTTTTATTTATTTTTGGTGTTTAAAGTATTTAGTATAATACTGACAATATAATGCAAGTAATTAGAAAGAACAAAAGAAGCTATTGGAAATGTTCTGAAGCAAACCTTTTTTAACTCTTTAAGCTGTTGAATATTGACAAAGTTGTCTTGTGAGGTAATTAGTTCATCACTGAGATTTTCAAGTGATGAGATTTATCATTGCTGGTCAAAAATTGAAGCAGAAATTCTTACATTTGGTGCGAGAATTAACTTTAAGACTCTTTCCTATTCCAAAACTATTTGACTACTGGTAATGTTCTATTTCTTGATCTGGGTACTTATTGTGCTTATAATCTGTATATGTCTCATATTGTTCACTTATAAAATACTTATCCTCTTTTCTGTGTGCATCTTATGCCAATAAAAAGCCTAACAAACCTGTAAGTCAACTCCCTTCAGCTGTGAGATAAGTCACTTATTTACATAGTCTTCTTAGCCTCTCCCTATTTCTATCTTCATTAAGAAGACTGAAAACGTCTTTTAATTCCAAGGCCAGTGTATATTATGCATTCACAGCTCTTGGACCTCTTCTGTTAGGATTTTGACTTGATAGTACCAAGTGATGGCAATAACAAATCAAATTAAAATGTTTCTTTTTAAAGAGATAATTTTTAGAACATACAAACTGTAAGGCCTCCTGTAGGATTTTTTTAACTTTATTTTAATAATGAAGTATTTTTTTCCCAAACAATATTTGAGTACATATAACAAACATAGACCATCTCATACAAAGCTTCTCTAGGTAAAATCTGAGTGAAGACCTGAGACGCACACTTACCCCACATTCAGTCTTGGCATCAGCATCCTTTCCTCTCCCTCCTTCCCCAGGAGAACCATTCTAAGGGAGAGGTTGGGGAAAATTGCTGACCTAGTGCAATCTTCCTCAATTAACAGAGGAATACACTCAGATCTGAAGACGGGAAAGGGATTTACCCAAACTAAACACTCAGCAGATTGTTTCATCTGGGCTATTTGATTTTGGATAAGTTATTTAATTTCTCTAAGCCTAAGTATCCTCAGATGTAAAATGGAGGTAGTCAAACCTACTTCAACAGATGAATAGATAAGAGATGGTGTCTAATGCATAGTGGGTGCTGATGAATGAGAACTATCACAGTTATTCCAACTCCAGAAGAAAGCCCCCAGATTTGCATGAAATAAAAGAGCAAAACTAATGATTGATAACTTGGACTTTAGCTTAAAAATGTTCTTTTTCGCTTGTTTCAGGAAAGTAGTAGATCATCCAAAAAGGCGATTTGGTATCCCCATGGATCGGATTGGTAGAAACCGGCTTTCAAATTCCAGAGGCTAATTGATTCCAATCGTGAGTACAATTTGAAGAAACATAATACCTGCAGGCTTTGATTAACATTTCACAATGGGCTAACTGATCCATCTTGGTTTATAAATCCCCCTTTTGATTCCTTAGCTTATAAATTTACTTTTTCAAACATTTCTGTACTTGATTAGTATATAGATGCTAAATAATTTAAATGACATTAAAAAAAACATTCCTAGACCTACTTCACCCTAAAATAAAAGATTTAGTCATTCTCACAGACTTCTATGTAATTATTGAATATTAATATGCAAATATTAAAATTCTAATAAACAATAAGTCACTTTCATAAATATAGATAAATGTGTAGCAATCCCTCTACTATGAAGAAGACACATTCTAGTGACACACACAATTTTGTTGCTAATAACTACATTACCAGAATTATCATCATGAACACAGGAGAGAGAATGGTGTCCCAGAAAGGGTATTAGCCAAGGAATCAGGACATATAATCCAAATCCTGGTTCTGTCATTCATTATCTCATTTCTATCAAGATACCTTATTTCTCTACAGGTTGTACATTTAGATAATAACATAAGGGTATTGTAGACATTAAATTAGATTCTTGTACTAGTCCCAGAATGTATCGGACACACAATACGTGCAAGTGATAACAGCTTATATTACAGTTCTGAAAATTAACTCTGTGCAGAGTCCTATACTAGTGCTATACATGCATTGTTTAATTTACTCATCATGTTCCATAAAGTAAGTACTGTTACTATCCCAACATCTTGAGAAGCAGTACAGTATAAGGGGTAAAAGTGCCAGGTAGAGAGGTCAGGCTTTTTGGGTCAAATCCCAGGTCATCTATCTGTTAGCTGTGGCAACTTGCTTAAAGTCTAAAAACCTCTTTCATAAAATGAGGACAAAAATAATTTCTACCACATTGCATTGTCCTGAGGATAAATGAATTGATATACATTAAGCACTTAGAATTGTGCCTGACATGTGTTAAGCACTCAATAATTATTATACAAATAAGTGGAAAGCTTAGATATATTAATTAACCCACAATGCTACATAGCTAGTAATTGATACAAGTATAATTCAATTCCAGAAAGCTTAAATTGTAAGCTTATATTTTAAACAATATATTTAATCACACATATTATATGTTTTAAACACTGAATATTTGTTGCATATAAAATCTAGGCAATGTATTTTCTCCCAGTAGGGCTTACAGAGGGTGCATTCTTCCTCGCAAATAGATAAGACAACCCAGAACTGCTTTGACAATTTCAGGCTACAGAGAGAGGACTCTGCTTTCTGCTTTTCTCAAGAATCCTCAGACCAGTGATGCCCCAAAAGCATCACATTAGCCTTGATCCTCTTTTAATTTGTCATGTCATTTTTTTCTCCTCATCAAATACTCTCAACCACAATGAAAAGTCAATGTTTTACCTCTACTTTCTCATTCTCAGAATGACTTAATTAAAATAAATATTTTTCTCTGTGGAGTCGTTGATCAATGCAGTTAAGAAGTTACTGAATGTCCATAAATACGGGAGGACTTACTGAATACAGCCAACATCACTGCCTTTTTCAGCAGCACCATCTTCAAAACTCAGACTGAACTGTATTTATATCTAGAGATATACCAAGTATGGTCACTCTTGGGGCTGTTAACAATCACCACATTATATTTGAGTAGGAACTAACTGCTATCAAAAATCAAGTAACTCCTTGAAATTAGGGCCACAATCCTGTAGTTTCTTGAAGTATTGAGAACGTTATGACACTGAGGTTAAAATAATTAAGTTCAATTGGTTTCCACATGTATCCTATCACCTTTGCAACCCTTCATTATCACCCATTTTAGTATTTCTGAATTCAACCAAAACAGGTTATGATAAAAAAAATCATACAAGAAGCTCATTTTTTCTATAAATTTTTATATGAAGTTTTAGACCATGAAAACTCCAGAGAGCTACTAAACTACAAAAAGGCTGTTGAATTAACATAATGTTTTCTGCATCACTGTTGAGTGAAATCCAAATTAGTATATTATGTCCTTCACTTAACAGACTTTACAGAGTATCATGACAATCACTGTCCTTATTATTATAACCTCAAGAGAGTAATATCACAAAAAAATATGTTTAGCAAAGAACTTACCATCACATATTTTCTCTTCCTTTTTTCAATCATTGTGTGTTCACCTGCTCAACCATCGTTTCTATTCCTTACTTCCTGCTACTATCACCAAGATTTCTCAGACATTTTTTGACTCCCTCATGTGAAATTTCATGTTTTATATTTATGAATAATAAAGGCCATCAAAATATATTTCTGATTTCCATTCAACTTTTCAAAATTATTTTTGCTATGTTATTTCTTATTGTCACAATATTCCCTTGAATTAAACAGATGTAATATGTGAATCATTTAATAGATAACTTGAGTCATTAAATAGTGTTCACATAATCATGCAGCTAAATCTTTTGAACATATTCTGAACATTTAGGTTAAAAGAACATAAAGTCTCATTTAACCTAAATCTTTTTTTTTTTTTTTTTTTTTTTTTAACGAATGAGAACACGGGCTTTGAGAGGAAATTGATTTGCCCAAAATTTTACAGACTTTTGGACAAAGAAAGATCCAGGACCCAGTCTCTGGACTTCTAAGCCAACATTCTCTTCATGACCCATAAGGCCTGTGTGCTAAATTGTTATTGCCCACTTCACTGATTAACCATTTCTTAAGGAAACAGAAACAGTATCTCAGACTTTATGAAAATCTTTGTTTCACTTCTGTGGGAGTTGACATACACTCATTTGGAGCGATTTTATTTGTGGGTTTTCACCTTCTGGGTTTCAATATAAGTCTTCACACTAAAAATGAAACTGATAGTAATCATGGAAGTTTTTCTTGGTTTGAAATCAAGTCTAGATACAGCTGCTGTGTGTTACTTAGTTTCCAGAACAAATGCTAATCTCTTCCCTGATAGGCATTTTGGAAAGGAAGATAATCTGATTTTTACACAATGTCCTCCTCAAATCATTAATGTTTTGGACCCAAGTTTTGAGTTTTTAATAGGCTTCAGTTCTAAGCAACTTGAATTAAGAGTGGTAAAGTTTCATAACTTCTCTAGATGTAATTAGCAAGTTCTAGGTTGCTGCCATTGAAATCAGAGTGCCCACTTGATGAAATGTGATAGAAATATGACCATTAATTGTGCTACCCCGGCTGCCACGTGCCTTAAGACTTTTAATAATTTGAGGCAAATGTTGCTGTATTATACTGACAATTTTTATTTTAGAACAATATTGACACTATCATTCAGATAAATTAACGTAACTCGCAAATAACAGAAATATTGTGTTTAAATACCAGTATATGGTTGGACCCTTTAAAAAGAGCAAGATGTACGATAATTATCAACATGTTAATATAACAATAGAAGTAGTAATCAGATTTTCTTTATCTTTCACTTGTCATGGCAACATCCTTTGAACCAAGACTGAAAACTCAAAATAAATAGAGATACTGGAAGAATGGAAGTGTGGTTTCAGCATAAGCGCCTAGCTGTTACATTAAAAATATCCTTTTTCAATAAATTTTGATCTGAAATTATCATTTTGCATTATTGTCTCTGCAATAAAAATATGGTGCATAAGTAAAAGCTATAATGAAACCTCATGTAATTAGAGTTTTAGCTCTTCTCCACTGAAGTTGATGAGTTTCCCCTTACCTACAGAGTTCAGATTAGTTTAACATTTTCAACTTTCATTTTTGCAGACACAACTTCCTTGGGTGAAATGTCACAGAAATACGGAAGATGCTGCAGTGAAGTTCTTCACACTCCACAATGATTAAACTTCTAAGGAACCTTCTGTAATCCTTTCCAGAGCTTTAACTTCAGTTCATCACATCACAGTATTGTTGTAACTTCAATTAAATTGTGCAGATAATTTCAATGTATGGATATATTTTAAATATATATTTTAGTTACTCATGAACGGTTACTTGGCCCCAAACCTTACTTTTCTAAGAAACAGAATACAGTGAAACGCTTTCTATGTGCATTTACCATTTACATATATTACTGAAGAATAGTAACTGAAGACTGATTTCTTTCAGTAAAATTTAGGTACAATCCAGTTGTTCACCATTGTTCATCCAGTAAAATTTAGGTACAATCCAGTTGTTCATCAAGGAAAGACAATGCTATATAGTTTCTCTTGAAGTTTTACTTCTCTCGTATCCTTTGTCTGTGAGGCTCTTGGGTAATGATTATGAAACTAGACTTCTCTTATATTCAAATGTCAATCCGGTTCAACCAAATAAAACACAGTCCCAGTTCCAGAAACAAGAGAAAAATGTCTCTGAGCAGAAAAAAACAGCAGTAATTAAGCCCATAAACTTTATTCTCCCAATGAACTGAGAAACACTGCAGGTCGGAGTACATTGACTTAGAACTAGGAAACGAAGGATATTACTCATTTGCCAAGTTTGGCTATCTCATGTCCCCTAACAACTTTCCATTTCTCTAAATTACAACTTATAGTTAATTAAGAGTAGCACTGGCTGATTATGAGAACAACTACACACAGAAGTAACAGATGAAAGTATGGGGAAGTCAAAGAATCACCAAGTAGGAAACCACCAAAGCACTTGGGGCCAATTAAGTTCACCTAATTGTAGCACAGTATATTTTAGCACATTACAATAAACAGTCTTTTTGTTGTTAATCACTCATCTAAGAATCCATTTAATTTGTTTCATATACTGTGTTTAATAAAGCATTGAAGAATATATGAGAATGCTTTCTTTAAAAAGATTCAAATTATTTTTAATTGGCCTATGAAAGCATAAGTTTTGGTATTCTGGAAAGCTCAACTCTCAGCAAAACTGTGTTGTTCTTGTAATTTAGATGCATAAGCCCATTGTGCATTGGATATGCTTTCAAAACATAAAGATAACTTATTCCTTGGACCAGAGATTTAGCATAAGTCAGCAGAAATTTAAAAACCCTCTGAAAACACTTCTTTAAACCCTAGTAATCACTGTCAAACAGACTCTGATATGTGGGAAGAAAAAAAGTTCGGTCAGCAAAGCAAAGGTTTATTTTAGCCTAAGAAGGAAGACTGTGATGAGAAGGTATAGTCATATTAGAAGAAGGGGAGAGAAATGGGTTGTTGTTGATCTTACCTAAAAATGAATTAATGTACGATCCAAAGAACAAAATAAACTCAGACATAGAGATGAACATATGCACTTAGAATACAAAGTGGTTTTGCATATAACTTCTCCTTGAGGGGGGAAATGTTCTAACTGCTGAAAAACTTTAAGCTTAGGAAAAAACTGAAAATGAATGATTCTTTTAATTGTAATAGAGGAGCCTTAGCAAAGAGAACTGAATTTTGAGAAATCTCACTGATTCTTCAATTTCTGTTCATAAACTTACATTAGAAAGTTAGTGGTACATGGACAGATATACTGCGGGACTCATTATTTGAAAGAATTATTTAAGTTATAATTGCTCTTGCCCACCTTTCCCAACTTTCTGATGAATTATAGAAATATGTCTAATTCCTTAGAAGCTCTTTCTTTCCTTTTTCTCCCCTTTGGATATTTGTCAGCTGCTAATCCAACTGGGTACTGTTGGTTCACACTTTGACAAAAGGTATTAAAACCTACTTTAACCTAAAAATTTCTCATGATAAAGATTTAAAGTTGGATTAAACAAATTGATTTCCTATCTTCTATAATTTTTAAATTCAAAATTATGCCTATGGCCTCCATTTTAACTAAAGTAAGAAGTCACAGTGTATCGATTTATACTCTATTCTAATGTGTAATGCATTTGTCTCATAGCATATACACAAGACTTACATGAAGAAAAAAAGAATACACAAGACTTACATGAAGAAAAAAAGAAAAGTGTCTTCTCCACTTATAACTATTTTATTTCATATTTTAACTTTTACCACTACTTTATACAGAATAGAAAATAAGTCAGCGGTATTCTAGTTTAAAATAAGGCATCCTTTTAACATAGCAGGAAATTTAAGACATAATTTCTGTTAAGAACATGACGAGTCATCTCATCTATTTGTATAACCCATTGTATATTACTAAATCCAGCTATATTTCATTGAAAGTCACCAGCTTAAAGGGACTTTTCATTTAGTTTCAAAGAAATAGATTACTTTTTATTTTTCTTTGTTCCTGTAAAAAGCTTCATACAGCAAACTGTGAATATGGATTTCTGAGTTCTGGTGTTAATTATATAACCAGTTTTTCATGGGGGATATTAATTCCTGGTTACACACACAAAAAAAATATCTAGCAAATTCTACCTTTAATCTACAGATATCTTTAGGGAATTAAACTTCTTAAAGCAAATTATAAAAAGAAAACAAATTATAAACAGATGACTTTCTCTAAAAGGAAGAAGTATCAAAACCTTTTTTGAATGACATTACCCCTAAAGTTTACAAATGCATAAATATTGTTCAACTGCTCCAAAGTTAATAAACGTGAGATGATGAAAACAGGAGTTTTGTTTTCTTTATGATAATATCATGTTTATGTTCACAACAGGTGTAAATACGTGGGAACATTCAGGCATTATTGAGCAACGAATATTTATGTACATTTAAGTGGCTCCTAACAAGTGTATTTAAAGCACTACAGGCATGTTACTCAACTTGGTCAGTTTCATGTATTTTTTAATTTTTTTTTTAGCTTAAGCAATATTGTTCATTCTAGCTCATGAGATAGTCTTATCTTTAAGCACCACACAATTAACATCATGTAGATAAACTGCATTTCCCCTGTTCTGTGACGTAAGGGAATGCCAGTAGGCTCATCTGGCCAGCTAGTCATTGATGTTCTTTAATTATAAAGTTACTTCGACTATGCTTCTGTGCCACAACAGGTGGCAAACAAGAATGAAATTGGATTCCCAGCCTTGAATTGATTAAATAAGTTTGCTCAGACGAGATGTAAACAAGAGCAGTTTGATGTGAAAACGTGGGGGAAAAAATGAAGGAAAATCCAATGAGTTTTTGTTTTGTTTTACTTGACGTTTTTGGTACACTGAGTCTAGTCTCTCACAGACATGCTGAGAACCTCAAATAATTTCTGATATTGTGGAGGAGGCAGAGATGAGAATTAAAGGACCCAAAAGCAAATTGTTCTGTACAAAAATTTTCTTAATATCTATCTCTGAAACTTCTAATACATCTTTCTCCTAGAGTTCGATAAACAATAGATTTCTGTTTCTTAGTAATGTATTCATTTGGTTGTAGTAGTCTCAGTGACAATTGTCCTGATGAACAGAAAAGAGATAGTAGCCAGCATAATCACAAAAAAAGAGAAAAGACAATGATGCACATTTTCTATAAATTGAGACAATATAATTTAATTTTCCAAGACATTTTCTAAAATATTTTAAATAAATTTAATAAAATATAATTTCTCATATAAATTGGGACAATATAATTTAATTTTCAAAGACACTGTCTAAAATATTTTAATTGATAGCTCAACAGCCTAGTCATCTCTGGACAAAACTATATGTAGACAATGAATTTATGAAAAGCATACAATAGATAACAGCACTCCCAACTTCAGGTCTACAAAGCCATTCTGATCGTCCCATGCCATTCAAAAGTGCAACTGATTTGTCATCATTATTCACAACATAAGTTTTAAGCATGTAATATGCTGGATAAATTCTGCCACCGTTTCTTTATGCTTGAAATAGCTACAATCTTTAAGCAGTAAAGTGAGTAGATATATAATTTTGTCTAATGTTCTTATCTTTTTTGGCATCCAGAGGAAAAACTTTAGACACAGTATTTCCAAAAGCAAGCTAAAAAATAAACAAAACAAAATCTTTATTAGGAAGATTTTTGATAAAATGGTACATTTGAATAAAATAGTTTATGTACACCTGAGTATGAGAGAAAGTTTTCTAAAACGAATGTTCAAATGGTAGTTATTAGCCTCATGTGGATCTTTAAATTAATTAAAATTAAATCAAATGTGAAAATTCAGCTTCTCTATCACACTAGCCAACTTGCAAGTGCTCAGTAATGCCTAGTGGCCTGTAACTACCGTAATGGGCAGTGCAAATTAGAGAATGGTCACGTCATCAAAGAAAGTTCTATTGGACAGCACTGTTCCACATTATAATGCATATAACGCAGTTCAGAGACTACAGTAAGACACACCCTTCTATTTAAGAGTTGGGGTAAGTTAAGTCCCAAAGGGGAAGTCACATAAGTAAAATCAGTGATAAATATGCTTCTATTTACTGGAGAAAAAAGAAGGAAGAAAATTTAAAGTTTACTTTGCAGACCACCAGATGATATTTAAATAATTTGATCATCACATTGAGTCTTCACATTCTGATCATAAAGGGATGTTTCAGAAAAATCAAACCAATTTGAACAGCATTTTAATCTTCAAACGAGTGAATGAGTCATTTTAAATCTTCTGTGGGTTGTTCCCAATCAATTGTCCAACTTACGTTAGCTTCATCTAATTAATTATAAATTTCTCTAATTTCCTTCAATCTAAATAGTTTATAAAATGAAGACCTTGGGGAGATGGGTCTTCAATTCACTATTGATTAATAGGATGCACAATAAAAATGAGCTGAAAAACTCAGTAAAGACACTCTTTGCCATAAATGATGAAAGTCTCTCGGGCTTCCCTGGTGGCACAGTGGTTGAGAGTCCGCCTGCCGATGCAGGGGACACGGGTTCGTGCCCCGGTCCGGGAGGATCCCACATGCCGCAGAGAGGCTGGGCCCGTGAGCCATGGCCGCTGGGCCTGCGCGTCCGGAGCCTGTGCTCCGCAACGGGAGAGGCCACAACAGCGAGGGGCACGCGTATCGCAAAAAAAAAAAAAAAAAAAAAAAAAAAAAATCTATCTTCCTGCCTAGGTTTCTCTCCCTACCTCCACTCATTCTGTAAACTGTGAACCTAGCGCTCATCAGTGCAAACACATAGAGTGTTATGATAGCACTCAGAGTCTACTTTTCATTCCCAAAAGAGCCAGAGTTTTCTTTAAACAAAACCACATTCAAACCCTATGCAAGCAGAAGTTTATTTTCAGACAGTAAACTGAAGAACTTGGCCTGCTAATCCAATCTTCTTTTTATAGTATTTTGGAAAGTCCCTTTCTGCCCTCTGGATATCTTTGAATATCTCGGTCTGGAAGGAAAAAGAAATCTACACATATCCTAGATTTATACCACAAGAGCGGCTCAATTAAGTATGCACTGGAACATAGTTTGGAAATTTTCTGGACCAGTTGAAGGGAACTTTCATGAATGGTATCCCCAGTAGAGCCAACTCCTCAATGCTTATTTATCATTAATCATTTATGTGAAGGAAAACCCTAGCCAGCATTCTGGTGTCTCTTGATGTCTATCTGGTTAACTCTTGTGATCCCCATTTTTAGCATGATGCTAGGTGTTGGACAGTTATATTTTTAATGAATGGAAGAATTTAGCAGCGGTCGGTCAACTATATATTAAATAATTAAACAAATTACAATAATTCACAGTAAGTGTAAGATACTCTTGCTTTAAGCTGAATCTCTGAGTCCATTTTACCATCATACATTGCTATTTATGGTGGACTGTTTCTAGTTATGCCAATAAACACCACACTTCAGATATGATGTGGGTTGTTTTTGTCACCTAACCTGGGCGTCTAATTCCTATGTTAATCACCATAAATATTTACTTTGTTCCTACTACATACACATATGTTTTAATATTTCCTTGCTTAAAAACAAACAAACATAAAGCTTCCTTGACCCCCCTCAAGCTATTCTAATATCCCAATTTTTACTACGCTTTAGAAAACATTTCTCAAAAATGTTGTCTGTTGTTAGTCATTCCTGTTGTTTGGTCATATTCTCTTTAACCATAAGTCCACCAGATAATTCTTGTCAAAACCATTAAAACCCTTCCCATTGCTATTCAGATGGAAAATCTCAGTTCTCATTTTACTGGACCTATTATAGCATTAGAACAGCTGAACTATGTCTTCCTGGAAACAGTTTTTTATCTGACTTCCGAGGCATCTTTTTCTTTGTTGCCTTTTTCCTCGGTAGCTGCTCCTTCTCAGCCTCCTTTGCTAATTCTCTCTCATCTGCCCAGTCTCTAACCTTGGTGTGGCCTGGGACTTGGCCTTGGATGTCTTCTGTTTTATATCTGTCTAGAGTGATTCCCTAGACAGTCTCATCACAATACCAAGCAATATTGATATGCAGATAACTGTCAAATTTAGATCTCCAATCTGAGTTACTTCCCTAAACTCAAATTTATATACTCAGTGGTTTACTTAAATCATTACTGGGAAGATTTTGTTATACATGTCATAACAAGCTCAAAATATCTATGGTAGAGGTAAGATTCTCCAACTGTTCCTTGCATTTCTCCACATTCTCCAGGGGCTTCCCCAACCCCGCTAAGTTAGCTTGAGATCATGTGCCTAATTTTGGCAGGTAAGGGTGCATTTACCTCCATGTTTTTCCTATCCTGCTACAATGACACACGGTGCAGGGACAAAGTGAAGGAAAATAATGAAGGTACCTAAGGCTTCATGTAAATACAAAATAAATCTTAAACCAAGTTACACCACTGAGATTGTAAGGTTATTTTCTTGATGTGCTTTGCCTAATTTGTCCCAAAGTACACTTTGAAAACTTGAAGGAGGGTGGTACTCTAAGAAGAACCTAAGTTACGGCACAGTCTCAGCAGCTGATTAATGGCAGACAAGGAAATTGATATCATAGGCTGGAAACACGAAGAACCATTTTACAAAGTAGCATAGTATGTGGTAAAACTGACGTCTGCAACAGTTCAGGTTCAGATTGTGTTCTTCTTGAATTTCCAGAAGAAAAACTAGGAAAACAGAATATTGGCAGTATTTTTAGGTTGCTGTTGGATACACTTAGACAGGTATTGCAAGAAATAGTGAGCTCAAGAAGAAAATGGTGTCTTTGCAAATAAATAAAAATAGATAGTTCAGAAATACAAGATCTTGAAATATTGCAAGAGCTGTTTCTGGATCCCAAAACTATAAAATGCGATTTAAAATGACTCTAAGTGAGTGACGCCAGGTAAATATCAATTGGAATAAGGGGCTCAGGGCACAAATCAGATTATATGTATAGCCTTCAAGGTATGTTCCAGATGTCTTCAAGGCAACTCAGTTGGGGATAAGAATGCAAAGGAGTTAAAATTGTTTTAAAAAGATTGTGTGTAGGAAATAGCTGAGAAGCTTTCTAAATTGTTACAAGAACACCATTGGCAAAGAAACCATAAACCCTAGAATAAAAAATGTCTTTGACACATTAAGACCAAATAAACCTTGGGCCTCCAACTTTGTGAGAGTAGGAGGAGACCTGAGAAAACTGTGCAATCCTCAAGAAGGGAATATTCCCCAAGGAGCCCATATGATGTGTCCAGGGATGAACATGAAAAAGCCAAAAAAGCAAAAACCGCAGAAAGGGCGAAGCCAGAGGAAATAACACAGTGGAAAAAGCACTCCACCTACACACTAGCAGGTCCTAATCAAGAAACCTAATCAAGAAACTTTTATAATATTTGCCCAGTGAGATTTCAGAATTGGTGGAGGCCAGCATTCTTGATGTTGTGTGCCTCTTGTTCTTTTCCTTTGTGAATAAGATTATTGATTGTGATAATCCAGTCCCTGTTCCTCTGCCAATTATTGAATTTTGTCCTTTTAGCTGATAGGTCTGTGAATGAAGAGGAGCCACATTGTATTTGACACAGATTAGTATCTCCTGGAGGGCTTATTCTTTGTTCTGGGTGCAGCAGTGAAAGGAGTTTGGAGTTGTCTCTAATGGGAGACGGTTGAATATAGCCTTTGTGGTTAAGAAAAGATCAAAGGATTGACTGTGGTTGAGGCAGTACTCTCCAAGTACTGTACGTGCTTTCTAACATTTATTAGTCTGTCTTGCCAATATTTTGGTGGCAGCCCAAGTGATTAATTCTAGGCAATGGACTTCAGTAGAAGTGCTGCATGTCACAAAACTGAGCTCTGAACTGAGGCAGTTGAGAGCTGGGATGCATCCTCTATCCTTTCCTGTGTGTTGGTAATCTTGGAGGTAGTCAAGCTACAGCAATAATCTAGATGATATAGCCACAAAATAGAAGAAGGTTGTACTATGTACATTGAACTTTATGATTGGATTTTATTATATTAGGTCTCTGAGATTTAGATTATAATTGGTAACACATCACAGCCTAAGCTATACTAACTATGGAAAGGTCCAGCAAATCTCTATTTCAACTCTTTTCTACCACCAAACTTACCTCGCTTATTAGGATGGGAAGAAGATAGACCACCTATAGCATAAGACATCTCAGCATCCTTTGCCTCCATGAGCTGCTCTTTCAGTTTTTCCAGCTGTTAAAAATCAAGTATGAAAAGTATTAATCTTTAATAACAGCAATGTTTTTTTTTTCTATTGAAGAAGAAGAAAGATAGACAAAGAAAGGGAGAAGGAAAGATGGAAGAAAGGAAGGAGACAAAGGAACATAAAAGGAAATAAAAGTAAAAAATGAAAATAAACAAAAAGAATTAAATAGAAAAATAAAACGAAACTTGCATTTAGAAACTGGCTGGGAAAGGTCCATGACTTAACAGGTGATCAGGAACAAACAGGCTTATGGTGAAGGAAGTCAAGTCTGAGTGTTCATTAATGGGGAGCCTGTAAACACAACCTGTGTAGCTGGTCTTGATATTAAGTCACCTATAATAACCAGTCCTTTTCAAGGAGTTCCGAAGAGTTATGTGAATGTTTGGATTTCCTGAAATATTTGTCCCTTCTAGCAGTAAGTGAGAAGTATTTTGATGCCCTAGGGTTTCCACCCAGAGTGTAAGCCATGTTAATTTTTTGCAAGCTCGCTGATTGCCTAAACCCTAAAGACCTAACTCTATCAAAATAGAACTCAGCCTGAGCTACTGCACGCGTCTGTGTCCTAGATACTAAGAATTGATGGGGCATAATTCTCTCTCACAAACAGCCATACAGTTTGTATAATAGTGGATTTGCATGCAGTTGTGTTTGAGAGAGTTAAGAAATCATCTAATCCAATGATTTTCCAATTTCCTTCATAGCAAGGAGTCAGGAGATAAGGTTGCTAAGGGGCTTTCTGTACCGAAGCCAAATGCAGGTCAAGAAAGCAGCACTTTGGGCCCCTCCCTCACCAAACTAGTTGTTTCAAACAGAGCAGCTCCACTTTTTTTTTTTTGCGGTACGCGGGCCTCTCACTGCTGTGGCCTCTCCCATTGCGGAGCACAGGCCCCTGACGCGCAGGCTCAGCAGCCATGGCTCACGGGCCCCGCCGCTCCACGGCATGTGGGATCTTCCCGGACCGGGGCACGCACCCGTGTCCCCTGCATCGGCAGGCGAACTCTCAACCACTGCGCCACCAGGGAAGCCCTCCACTTTTGTATATTTCATTTACTGAGACCACATACAATTTTGTTTGGAAAAAAAAATTTCCACTTTAAAAAATAATAATAACTTTTGAAAACCACCAATCTAGTTATAGCCTCCTATTTTACAGATGAGGAGATTTAGGTCCAGAGAATTTTAATTCTTCCATGGTCTCATAGGTAATTGGATAGCTGGGTCTAGAATCCAGATTTCTAGACATTTTATCCCATGATCACTTCAGTTATGGCTCTGTTCTGTTCTCTTTATTTTTTAGTAGAATTTGATTATTTTTTCCCTAGCGAATTACTTCACTCTTCCTCTAGCAGGAATAAAGGTTTTATAATAGAGTATTAATAATTGTAACAACTATTATGTCAAAAGAAAGTGTCTTTTGGTTATTATTAAAATTGAAATTTTAAGTATTTCACATTCTCACCTGGTTAAGTTCTTCCAATTTGTTAGCCAGCTCTATATCTGCAAGACACATTTATCATATGAAAAATGTACATTGCAAGTAATAATTCATTTCAGGTCATACATTCAAGGAAGACAAAGGTCTTTTTTGTATGATTTGAGATCACCTACCTGTCCCTAATATAAAGGTCCAAGCATTTTTTCAATGCCTGTAATATTGAAATATAATCAGTAATGTAATGAGCAAATACCTAATTTCTATCAATAAGCACAGAGTTTTTTTAAATAAACCATAGTTCTAACAAGGACTAGTATTTAGAAATAAGCTAGTTTACTGACATGGGGAAATTCTCATGAAATGATATTAAGTAAAAAAAGCAGGACACAAATCTTATCTATATAGTTCCATCAAGAAGGAAATTTCCAGAAATGTTAATATCAACTCCCTCTGGGTTTTACACTTTGAGTATAGCTTTTTTTTTTTAAATAATTGTGTTCATTTTCTTCAATGAAAATATCTTATTAATTTTAAAATCCTGTATTTTTAAAGTATTTATTAAGGTATTGTTTTAACTGGTACACTGTCCCATGAATAGACAATTTTTTTATAAGAACAGATGTTTTCTGAGAGGGTACCACATTATCATATTGTCACACTGTCTCTCAGGTTAGACTTGCTAAGTTTCTGACAATATTTGTCATTTCTTGGAGACCAGTCTGATGCATAATTGTAAATCATATTCTCCTGTTCTTCAAAGAAAAAAAACTCTCAGTTGGTATAGCCTAAATTACCCAATGGTTTCTACTCCAACCATTTCCCAAATTGAAAGAATTTGATTGCGAAAAAAGTGCTAACTTAACTGCCACAAAACCACAGTTAACTTGTGAAATTTCTAGTGGAAGCCTGTTTTGAAACATTTAGTGATACTCTTGAAGCATTTAGTAAAAAATAATATTAACTGTACCAGTGGGAATTGCTTAGGTGAGAGGAAAATACGACTAAAGATAACTATTGAGTAACTAGATAGTTACTGATCTCATTAGGACTCTCAAACTGAACAAAATAAGATTTTAATATTTTTTAATAATGCCATTGCTTTTAGCGTGAATACAAGATAAGAAAGACATTTAAGCCTTCAATGCAGCATTAAAATTAGTAATTATTATTTTATTTAATATAAATTAACATGTAGAAAGAACAGGTCAGAAGATGGAATAAATAAAGTTTGACTTTATTCTTAACTCACCAGTGTTGGAAGGTCTTTGGAGATCAAAATTTTTATTCAGTAGAGCCAGCAATAGTTCTTTGCGATCTGTATCTCCTTTATCTGGAAACAATTCATTTCCTGTAATAATTACCTCAATGTAGTGAAACCTCGATTTTCAGTCTGTGTCACTGAACATGTTTCTGATTAAATATGTTTTACAGGTAACTATAATCACTGTCAATCACTATATGCACTATCAATGTGTATACTCACCAATAAAATGTGTATAGAGAGAGGTGTGTAATCCCAAAAGATGGGCTGTTTTCACAATCGTTGAATGTACGTGAACACTCAAAGAGAGATTGAGAGAGAGAGAGGGAGGCAGAGATAGAGAATATACCTGGAAGGTTACAGACTAAATTTTACCTGTAATTATTTCTGGGTTAGTAGAATTGCAGGTAAATTTTACTTTCTGTTTTTTCATCTGCGTTTTTTTTAAAATTTTCTACTATTGTGTTTAACATAAGAAATACGAATTAAAAGTTGTTTTTAAAAGAAAAAATAACATTTGATTTTGAGATTTTATTTGATACACATTAAAATATGAGCCTTTTTGTGTTCTGGGAATTGCCTTTGAATCATCCAAGGCAACCCTGTGGAAGAGGTAAGACAGCGCCTACTTTTTCCATATTGATATCTTTCCATCTTTGCCCATTTACCTCCCAGCCTACTCATTGGTCAGATGCCCAGCTATCTCAGCACTCTAAAAACAGAAAAATCACCCAAATTTTCATAAATACTTTAATTCTGGAGTAGAAGTCAGGACAATAGACTTTATTCAAGCTATAAAAAAATGAAGAGTCAACAAGATTTTAATGCAAACAAAATAATAATTAGTGTGTTATAAACAAAATGAACTTTGTGAGGTGGCCTAAAAAATCAAACCTTTATGGTACAATTTCTATAGGATCATTCTTCCTCTATCTCCTCATAATAATTGATATTGTGTGGACAAAAGGTAGATTAGTGAGTTTAAAATTTAGGAGTGGGAATATTGTGGTTTCAGTTAGAGAAATGGCTCATAATTTAGCTAGATTCTTCCTTTAAATTGTTTCTCTTTCCCTGTGTCTACAAAATGTCAACTAATGAACTCAAGAAACTAAGTGGCTAATTAAAGGAATGAAAGCTTTGCTGAGAAAGAAAATAAATGACTTGGGGTAGGTGGCAGCGTCAAAATTTTCTGCATTGACCAAAAACACTTATTGTTGCTCAATTTCCTCAATTTCAAAGTTCCTCAATTTCCATTACTTCACAGACATAGAAAGTATTTGTGATATTCTAGGTTATTTTTTTCTTTGAGTAGTTAAAATAATAGACTAGCAATGGAATTTTTGCTTAACATCAATTAAACAAGGACCCTCGGAGATAATTTAGTTTAAGAGAAAGATATGACCATGCAATAGTGTAGTAATTTTTTATTATAGCTGTTCACTAAAATGTTAAATTACAATCTTTAAAATGCTTTAATTGAAAAAAATAAGGAACATTGTGTAGCCAGGTGCTAATGATTATTTGTTTCAGAAAGAGAACTGTGTTAAAGAAACAGATTCATTGCCTTCAGTTTAGGGAATTTATAAGACTAGGAGGAAGGTAACTAGAAAAGTGATGATCTGAAGCTTTTGTTTGCTTAATTTACAGCCCACTTCTCTGCATATTTAAGTGGAACATTTTTTAAAAAGACAATTAATGTATTTACCATTCTTTACCAGTTTGGTTTCTAGTAATTACACCTGAATGACTGTCCTCAAAAATTCTTGTCACTAACTTTTAAGAAAACCACCTTTTGTAGGAATCTCTGAGGAAAAAGTTTTTTCAAGAAATTAAATTTTTTTTTATTTCTAAAGTTAAGTGAGATATTGCCTAAGAAAAATAGCAAATAAGTCTTGTTTTTATTTTTAGTATTAAAACACATACAGCTTTAAAAGAAAAAAAAAGAATGTACTTTTCATCTGTCTTTGAACTAAAAGTTAGTGTTGATAAAGGAGATGTTTGAATAAAAAAATACCCAAGTGCAGATACCCCTTTAGCACAAATGATGGCAAAGTTGCTCAGACATGAGAGAGTGATTACTTTTGCAAATACACAGGAAAAAACTGATTGATTACTACTTGAGATACTGAAGCTTAAAAGACAGTTGTCTCCTGCTTGTCATTTGAATGTGAAGATTTTTAAGGGATATAGACAAGAAACTTTACCAGAAAGAAACCTGGAAACCCCTCAAATGATAATATACCAAAAAAATTAAATTGCCGTAGCCTTTCTGGTCACAATATTCACTCCTCCACCTTTTGTGGTAGACAGTTTGTCCAGTTTCAAGCTTATCCACTGAGGCAGGCTTTCATATGGCCCCAAGCAAATAAAAGCTGACAGATTGTGCCATTGGTCTTGCATGACGTCTAACACAGAGGATGGCGACCCCTTGGTGTTCTGTCAGCAGACAAATGCTTATTTGAAAACAATGTGTTAAAAGACTAAAGTGAGTCAAACACTTAGTTGCTTTGAAAAATGTGTACATGGAGAGAAGCTCACTCTAATCATCGACAATTTAGATTAGAAAATAATCTTCCCAATAACTAATCTTCTCCATTTATATATAATGAAACTGAGGTCAAAGGGGGTCCCAGAAAGAAATCTTTCCTGTATGTTGCCAATGAAATATACATATCAATATGTGCTATTCTGGGATCAGAGTTGTTATCTAATTATAACCTAGCAAAATGTTTGAGTTGGATTTTACTGTATTTCATATACACATGATATCAGAAGTTACAGTTAACACTAACATCCTAATTTTGCAAAGTCCTTTATGAATGGCCAGATATTTCCCTCCTCACACATATACACTGTGTTAAGAACACTGAAAATCCCATTATTTCACAGGAAAAACAATGAAGTCCTACCAAGTACAATGATTTTGACTGGCCAAAGACAAAATGTGAGCGTCATGGATAAAATCCAGAATCTTTCATTCCCAGGCTTGTATTTAGGTCTCAGGCTTGTATTTGTTTTTCAAAGGGAAAATCCCTATAAATAAATAATAAGGGTTTCTGCATGCAATTTTATTTCCACTGTCAAAAGAACTGCTCTAATTTTCATTGACTTTTAAAACACATTTGAAGCAAAATGGTCTAGTAAAGTTGAATTAGATCTGAAAGGGGAAACTTAATCCCTTTTCTCAACCCAGTGTCATGTAAACAAAATTTATTACGTTCTGTCTTGGTTCCCCCAAGTAAGACAAAAGTAAAAGGCTATCTCCCTCTTCCTGACAAGGAGATCAGTTAGATGATAGATCACCTCAGAGTTTCAAACTGGAAGAGATATTAAAGAGCAATATTTTTAAGTTACTATCTTTAAAATGTAAAGAAATATATAAAAGTTTCAATGAGGTTAAGTTGTTTGCCTAATAAATCAGCATTTAATCTAGCTCCACTGATTCCCAGATTAAAAGCTATTTCCACTACAGAATGCACTGAAAATTTTAAAGAAAGATCAAGTTACCATATTACAAGAGCAGAAAATTATTTCCTCTAACTTTATCGTGGCATATGTTTGTAGACATCATAAATTAAACTATTTCATTTAATATAAGTACCCTAAGTATGTTAGAAATCTGATACAGTCCATGCGTAATGTGGCTGTTAGCATCGTCCTCCTGAAAGTACTATGTAAATTTCCCCATGCATTACTCTCCCCAAATCTCTTCACACACAGGTTTCTTTCTTGATGTGTTCTACTAGGAACCACTCTCCTTTCAAAAGTAACTTATTAATAATCTCATTGGATGAAAATCTCATTTTTCTTTCCTCAAGATGTATTTTTGAAATATGCATAGCACTATCACTATTTACACATTCCCATCTTTGGTCATGGAATAGAAATAAGAAACAGATGCCCCTGGATTAGAAAAAAAGAATGTAGTTGAAATTAATTTAGTACAGTGTCAGTTGAAATTAATTTACTTGAGAAGAACAGCATCACAGATTACATGTAATTTAAAACAGCAACTACTGAAGGGCTGTTTGGTTAAATCCTATTGATGCTTAAAACATTATTGCTATCGTGGTAGAAAAATCAAAGCAATGCAAACAGGAAGATAAGGATTATTTACCCACCTGTAGGATTTTAGATTCGTATGTACATACCTTGGATAAAATATGGCAGCCCATGCACAGATTCTAAAAAGAACATTACAGATAAAGTTAAGAGTCCGAAACAAAGAGTGGTTGAGAGGATCTTGTTCATGTTAAAAATCTTCTGTGCTAGCAGAAAGACTGACTATCCAGGTCAAGACGAATATTTTAATGGCTCTGGAATGCTTCAGAGACCACGTTTAAAAGGTGGCAAATGTGCTTCTACTACAAATGATCTGGACAAAGAGAAAAAAAGCTTATAAAATGTAGTGCACCCTGTCAACATGATTCACTTACTTGGAGAAGTGACAGGTTTGCTACTCAGTCAATGACAAGAAGAACCGAATCAATGTATCTCATACTTGCCCATTTCACTAAAAGCATGCATTCCTATGCATGCACACGCACTCAAACACATGCATAGCATAAAGCAAAGACTGGGACTAGAGACCTGTGGGTTAGCTTTTCATAAAATGAAATGGGAACAATGCCCTTCATTTGGCTAATTTAGAGCCAAATGTGGTCTTCCGGATAGTAATGTTATTTGCAAGCACCACTTCATTTTTAACCAACCAAATAGATTTGAGCTGGGAAGAGCTCAAATTTGAAATGAATCATAATGGGTACATTAACATCTCACTCTGTTGGAGAAGGATGGTTTCATTTTGCTGCAAGCGGCACTTTTAAAAATTAAGGCTGAATCTAATTAATTCAAAGTTGGCAAATGTCCCATCGATTACTCTCTCTAATACTTGCTTTAATTGTGTTAGTTTTCTTTTTAAGTCAAAGTCTTTCAGTATATCTGTAGTTCCAATTTTATGGCTTCGAAGATGCAACAATGACCAATGGCCTTGGCAGTTACTCCTTCTCCCAAGAGACTTAAGGTGTATTTGCTCTAAAACTGACTTGGTTCCACGTATGTGAACTGCAGCACATGATGATGTTAAGCAGATGCAGTAACCAAACTTTTCACCCACTGTTTTAATAAATTTTCTGAATAAAGTCTAAACTACTTAGTTTGATAGGCAGGACTGTTTTTTCTTCACAGACTCATTTTCCACTACATGTCTTTGTGCACAGCTATATTAGACTTCTAATTCCTGAACATATCCTGCACTTTCTACACTCCAGAGCTTTGTTGATATATTTCTGTATGCATGGACTCTTCATCCCACCACCATTTTACCTTCTCAGTCCTCAAGCCTCTGATCAAATGTCACCAGCTCTGTTTAGTCTTCTGGATCTCTCTCTCTTTTTTTCCCTTATGGCCATAACATTTTTAACATTTTTTATTGAAATATAGTTGATTTATAATGTTGTGTTAGTTTCAGGTGTACAGCAAAGTGATTCAGTTATACATATATATTATTTTTTAGATTCTTTTCCATTATAGGTTATTACCAGAGTATAGTTCCCTCTGCTACTTTTTAATCTCCTTTGGACTGCTGCAACACTTTGTTGATAAATCTATCACAACTCAAAAATCCATTCTTTTTATTACAGTTATGCATTTGTGTGTCTGCCTCCACTATTAAATTGTCAATACTTTGAGAGCAGTTATTGTTATAGTCATTTCTATTCCTATTTGCAAGTATCAGAGTGATTTAAAGGAAAAATCAGTGAAAACATAGTTGCTGTGTGAATAAATAATAACTGAAATGTGTGGTAATTTAAAGGCAAAAATGGGATAATGCTCTTCAACGTTATAGCTAGTTACAAAGCTAAATAAGTGAAAAAAATACTTGTGACCCTTTAAATGTCTGTTTTTTCTTGAGCTTAAAAAGTTAAGAATAAACATTGTCTTTGAAACCTGATTTTAAAAGTTTATCATGTTTCTGTCATTCAAATATACCTTGATGTTATCTATCATAGTTTATTCAGTAAGTTATTTAGATTAGCTTTTTGAACTATTTTCTAAAGATTATATCAGTATGGAAAATGGTGTATCAGTATCACTTGATGAACAAAGAATATACAAATGTGATGAAAAATAGTTACAAGTTAAATAGTAAAGAAAAAAGAAAAATCACATATTAAATATATAGATAATAAATCTGATAAATCTTATATAAAATATATTGATAAATTTAATAATCCAAAATGAAGAAAGACCTGAGAATAAATTATTCAATGAAATGAGAAAGTTAAATAGGAGCAAGTCAATATTAAAGACATGTTTAGCTCATGGTTCCTTAATTTAAAAATATATATATTTTTAAATGTAAATAAGATTGTTCTGATTTTTAAAAATTTTGTTATATAGAACAAGGAATCCCATTTCTTATGGGGTTTGCCTTCTCAAAAGAGGCAAAATAATTGGCTTGCTTACTCTGGTAGGGTTGGGTACTGATGACTTGTTTCTAAACAAACTTTTATGTATGACTTTTGTTCCACGTTTGTTTCAGGAAATCTGATACAATCATCTGAATCTTTTCTTCTGTTATATCTTAGTTGATGTTGGCAAGGTGATGAAAAATAAGTTCCTTTTTCATGATCATTCATTCACTGTGGGAAAAAGCTTACAAAGCCCTTTCATTAAATCGTTCATCCCTCTCTCCCTAATAATTAAATTATTCTACTAAATTCTTCTCATGAGTGTAGAGCCAAATTAATTGTTCAAAGAAAAACAAATTTTCGCTATTGATTGTATTGAACAGGTAAATGAAGTCAGCATGTTTGTTCCTGGAGCCACTAGTATGCACAGTAACACAGCAAGGTTATTGCTGCCATTCACTGAGCAATCATCCCATGTCAGGCCCTGTCCTAAGCACTTCACATACAGTATCTTATTTAATTCCCACCACAGTCCTTCAATAATTATGTAATTGTCATATTTCACTTTTTCCAGCAAAGGGAGAAAGTTGTGGAGCCAAAAGTAAAACCTAGACCTACCCACTGCAAAGCCACACTCTTAACCCAAGTTGTCTCTTGCCCACAAGTGGGGAAAAACACAGATGAAAAGTCGTTGATTGTGCCAATAACAGAGACCCCAATTTTAAGAAACTTGTGACACTTTCACTTTGCATTTTCAAGAGCAATTTTTCATCACTTAAACTGTATCTCAATTATAGCGTATACATAACATTTCTATTTTGTCAGCAAAGACATTGTCAAGTTATAATTTACGGAAAGCTTTAAGATTTACGTACACTTTATTTCACATAATGAGCGACGGGAAGAGTCAGGGTCCATATGGTGACTCAAACACATTTGAATAATTACTTTCTGACTGTATTAAAGTCTTGGGCTCTCTTTCCAGTAAGTAGAAAAATTGAACAATTTCATTTTGACCTCTCTGACCCTGTTAGTTCTTGGTAAAAATTCCTGACATATAGTTAAATGAGTGAATGAAAACAGCAGGCAGAAGGAAGAAGGCAAAAACAGAGACTCTGACATTCTGACAAGTGAGTGCATGGATTTTTTTTAAGAGTTCAGAATGGGCTTTATTTGTCAAAATTAAATAGAAATGTCTATTCAAATACCTTGACAGTATTTTAAATTGAGTTATTTGTCTTTTTATTGTTAAATTGTAAGACTTCTTTATATTTTGGATACTAGTTCCTTATCAGATATATGCTTTGTAAACATATTTTGTATTCTGTCCATTGGCTTTTCACTTTGTTGATAGTGTCCTTTGAAGCACAAAAGTTTTTATTTGGATAAAGTCCAACTTATCTATATTTTCTTTTATCGTTTTGTGTTTTGAATATGGCATCTAAGAAACCATTGCATGATCAAAAGTCATGGAGACTTATGACTATGGGTTCTTTTAGAGTTTTATAGTTCTAGCTCTAAAATGTAGGCATTTGATCCATTTTGCATTAAGTTTTGCATATTATGTGAGGAAAATGTCCAGATTTATTCTTTTGCATGTGGATATCTAGTCGCCCCAGCACCGTTTGTTGAAATTTCCCCATTGAATGGTCTCATCATTTTGTCTAAACCAATTGACAATAAATATGTGGTTTTATTTCTGAATTCTTAATCCTATTTCATTATTCAATTTGTCTATCCTTATATTTACACTACATTGTCTTGACTAATGTAGCTTTGTAGTAAGATTTGAAATCAGAACGTGTGAGCCTTCCAACTTTTTTCTTTTTTTTCTGGATCACTTGTATTTCTATATAAATTTTTGGATTAACTTGCCTATTTCTGTGAAAAAAGGCAACTGGGATTCTGATAGGAATTGCCTTGAATTTGCAGATCAGTTTAGGAAATATTGCTGTCAAGTCTTTCAATCCATAAACAAAGGATATCTTTCGAACTACTTAGGTCTTTAATTACTTTCAAAGTTGTTTTGTAGTTTTCAGTGAACAAGTCTTACACTAATTTTATTCAATTTATTTCTACGTAGTTTATCTTTTTGTTGCTATAGTAAATGGAATTATTTTCTTAACTTAATATTTGCATTGTTCATTGCCAGAGTATAAAATACAATTGAGTTTGTATAATGATCTTGTTTCTTGCAAACTTGCTGACCTCATTTATTAGCTCTAACATTTTTGTTTGTTTGTCTGCTTTGCAGATTCCTGCAGATTTTCTATTTAGAAGACTGTGTCACCCACAAATACAATTTTACTCGTTCCTTCCTAATCTAGGTGCCTTTATTCATTTCTCCTAACAATTGGTTTGGCTATAAACTTCAGTACAATGTTGAATAGAAATGGTGAGAGTAGATCTATTTACCTTGCTCCTGATCTTAGGTGGAAAAGTTTTCAATCTTTCACCTTTAAGTATGATCTTAGTTCTGGACTTTTTGTAGATGCCCTTTACCAGGTTGAAGAAAGTCCCTCAACTCTTAGTTTGTTGAGTGTTTTTATTGTAACAGAGTGTTGGATTTTGTCAAATGTTTTTTCTCATCTATTGAGATGATCATGTGGTTTTATTCTTTTTTTTTTGTGGTATGCGGGCCTCTCACTGTTGTGGCCTCTCCCGTTGCAGAGCACAAGCTCCAGACGCGCAGGCTCAGCAGCCATGGCTCACGGGCCTAGCCACTCCGCGGCATGTGGGATCTTCCTGGACCGGGGCACGAACCCGTGTCCCCTGCATCGGCAGGTGGACTCTCAACCACTGCACCACCAGGGAAGCCCTGGTTTTATTCTATTACTGTGGTGTATTACACTGATTGATTTTGGGGTGTCAAATGAAACTTGTATTCCTGGGGTAAATTCCATTTGTTCATAGTGTTTGATTCCTTTGAATAAGTTACTAGATTCAGTTTGCTAGTATTTTATTGAGGTTTTTTACATCTATATTTATAAGGCATATTGTTCTGTAATTTTCTTGCTGTGTCATTGTCCACCTTTAGTATCAAGATAACACTGGCATCATAGAACTAATCGGGAAGTGTTCTTTTATCTTTTAATTTTTTAAGACTTTCTGGATGGAGGAGTCAAGATGGCAGAATAGGAGGAGGCAAATTTGCCTTTCCTCACAAGTACATCAAGAATACATCTAAAGATGGAACAGTTCTCACAGAGGACCTGCTGAACACTAGTGGAAGATCTCAGACACCTAAAAGTACAAGAAAAATTCCCACACAACTGGGTGGGTTGAAAGAAAGAAAAAAAAAAGAAAAGAGGAAATGGGAAGGGACCAGCACCCCTGGTGGGGAAGTGAAGGTGAGGAGAGGTCCCCACACTCTGAAAAGCCCATTCACAGCAGGGAATTCAGCTGGGACAGCAAAGGACCTTCAGGGGATCAGAGAGGAATGCAGCAATCGGTCTGTGGAAGGCAGGACAAAGTAAGAATTGCACATATGGTCCATGCCACAGCCCTGCACACCTCCCAGCCTGAGTCATGTGTCTCCTGGTGCGGAGGAGTACTGGGTGCTGGAAAGTAGTACTTGGAGAGTGGACCCAGGGAGGGGACAGCTGTTGGCTGTGAAGAGACGGTCTGAAGGGACAGGAGTAAGGAGTTCTACAGCCAGGAAAGTTTTTGGAAGAAGCCCGGGCCACTATCGAAGCAAGGTGCCATTGTTGAGTGGCGCATAAGGGGTGGGGCCGCTATTGCAACCCCCTCCTCCACCCACTAGCCCCATGGGCATGGGGAGGGGCACCCCTCAAGCCAAGGCCTCCTCTGACTGCACAGGCTCCAGCGGGCTTGCACATGCTGCCCATGCCAAGGCCTCCTCCAGAATCAGACCTGGGCACCCCAGTCTGAGACGGGAAGCCGCCAGTGCTGGCAGGGGCTGAGTGCTAAAGTATGGGGTTATGAGAGCAGATCCAAGTAGAGGACCACTGTTGGCTGTGCAGAGACAACCTGAGGGGATGGGAGTGAGGGGCTCTGCAGCTGGGAATGTTCCTAGAGGAAGCATGGTCTGCCTTGGAAATGAGGTGCTATTGTTGAGTGGTGTTCAAGGGGCGGCGCCGCCACTGTGACCCCCTTCCTGACCTACCAGCCCCTGCCTTCACGGGCACTGAGAGGCACTCCCAACAGAGCGAGTGCTCCCCAGTATGTTGCAACTTCCTGCCAGTCTCTGTCGCAGGCATTTCACGCACACCCCAGTCGTGCCCACCTTATCCCTACCCAGCCTGAGTGAGTACGTGCCCCAATGAGCTGCTGCTTTTGACACCTCTTGCCTGGGTGGGGAACAGAGGCCTGAGGGTGATGCACATGCAGAGGTGGGGCCAAAGCCAAAGCTACACCCCAGGGGTTGTGAAACTAAGGAAGAGGAACCGAAATCTCTCTGTGCAGCTGTACAAACCATGGATTAAATCCCCGTGATCTGCTTGGTAAACCCTATGTCTGTGGAATACTTGAATAGATAACAAGTGCTCCCACAACTGACACTGGACTAGCTTTAGCAGCTGACTTTAGGGACAAGTACACATGGGAGTTGGGCGAGGTTAGAGTCTGTTCTGCGCCCACAGTGCTCATAACAGTTCCAGAGACCTAGAGGTATTTAAGGGCCATGAGTGGATGCGAGGGTTGGCTGTGGCTCATTGTGGGTGCAAGGATATTGACAGCAGAGGCCTCAGGAAAATATTATTATTACTATCATTATTTTGTTTTGTTTTGTTTCATTTTGTTCTGTTGTTGGTTTTGGGGTTTTTTATTTATTTATTTATTTTTCTTTTCTTTTTTAAAATTTTTATTAGATTTTTATTTTTCTATTTTTATTTTATTTTTTTGTTGCTTTGTGTTTTATTCTTATTTTTGTTTTTGGTCTTTGTTTTGTTTTTTGCTTTTTTGTTCATTTTTCTGTGTTTGTTTTATGTTTTCTTTATTTTAGTTTGCTTCCTGTTTTTGTTTTGTTTTTGGTTTTTGTTAATTTTGTTTTTATTGCTTGTTTTGGTTATGGGGTTCCTCTGTTTGTTTGGCTGTTCTCTTGTTTTTTGCTTTCTTTGGGTTTTTTTTGTTGTTTTTGTTGTTGTTTGATTTTGCTGTTACCATAGGTCTTGGGTTTCGTTTACCTGTTTTTTTTTCTTTCTTTTTTTTTTTCTTTTATTTTTGGTCACACCATGCAGCTTTCCAGGTCTTGGTTCCCTAGCCAGAGGTTGGGCCTGAACCTCCAGGTTAAGAGCACCGAGTCCAAGATGCTGGACCTCCAGAGAATTCTCAACCCCAGGGAATATTAATTGGTGTGAGCTCTACCAGAGGTCTCCATCTCAACACCAAGACCCGGCTCCACCCAACTGCCTACAGGCTCCAGTGCTGGACACCTCGTGCCAAACAACTAGCAAGACAGGAACACAGCCCCACCCATCAGCAGACAGGCTGCCAAAAGTTGTACTAAGCTCACAGACACCCCAAAACACACCACCTGATGTGACCCTGCCCTTCAGAGGGACAAGACTCAGCTCCACATGCCAGAGTTCAGGTACCAGTCCCTCCCACCAGCAAGCCTACACCAGTTGCTGGACCAACCCCACCCACAAGGGGGCAGACACCAGAAGCAAGAGGAACTGCAACCCTGCAGCCTGCAGAAAGGAGACCACAAAAACAGTAAATCAGGCAAAATAAGATGACAGAGAAATACGTTGCAAACAAAGGAGCAAGGTAAAAATCCACAAGACCAAATAAATGAAGAGGAAATAAGCCATCTACCTGATAAAGAATTCAGAGTAATGATAGTAAAGATGATCCAAGATTTCTGAAAGAGAAAGGAGGCATGGATTGAGAAGACACAAGAAACGTTTAACAAGAACCTAGAAGAACTAAAGAAAAACAGTGACGAACAACACAATAACTGAAATGAAAAATACACTAGAAGGAATCAATAGCAGAATAATTGAGGCAGAAGACTGGATTAGTGACCTGAAAGGTAGAATGGTGGAAATAACTGCCATGGAGCAGAATAAAGAAAAAAGAATGAAAAGAAATGAGGACAGTCTCAGAGACCTCTGGGACAACTAAACACACCAACATTCGAATTATAGGGGTCCCAGAAGAAGAATAAGAGAAAGAGAAGGTGTCTGAGAAATTTTTGAAGAGATTATACTTGAAAACTTCCCTAACATGGGAAAGGAGATAATCACCCAAGTCCAGGAAGAACAGAGAGTCCCATACAGGATAAACCAAGGAGAAACACACCAAGACACATATTAATCAAACTAACAAAAATTAAATACAAAGAGAAAATATTAAGAGCAGCAAGGGAAAAGCAACAAAGGAATCCCTATAAGGTTATCAGCTAATTTTTCAGAAGAAACTCTGCAGGTCAGAAGGGAGTGGCAAGATATATTTAAGTGATAAAAGGGAAAAAACATACGACCAAGATGACTACCTGGCAAGGATCTCATTCAGATTGGACGGAGAAATCAAAAGCTTTACAGACAAGGAAAAGCTAAGAGAATTCAGCACCAACAAACCAGCTTTACAGCAAATGCTAAAGGAACTTCTCTAAGTGGGAAACAGAAGAGAAGAAAAAGACCTACAAAAACAAACCCAAAACAATTACGAAAATGGTAATAGGAACATACATATTGATAATTACCTTAAACGTAAATGTATTAAATGCTCCACCCAAAACAGACTGGCTGAATGGATACAAAAACAAGACCTGTATATATGCTGTCTACAAGAGACCCACTTCAGACCTAAGGCCACATACAGACTGAAAGTGAGGGGGTGGAAAAGCTATTGCATGCAAATGGAAATCAAAAGAAAGCTGGGGTAGCAATACTCATATTGGACAAAATAGACTTTAAAATAAAGACCATTACAAGAGACAAGAAAGGACACAACATAATGATCAAGGGATCAATCCAAGAAGAAGATATAACAATAGTAAATATTTATGCACCCAACATAGGAGCACCTCAATACATAAGGGAAATGCTAGCAGCCATAAGGGAGAAATTGACAGTAACACAATAAGAGCGGGGGACATTAACACCCCACTTACACTAAAGAACAGGTCATCCATAAAGAAAATTAATAAGGAAACACAAGCCTTAAATGACATATTAGACCAGATAGGCTTAATTGATATTTATAGGACATACCATCCGAAAGCAGCAGAATACACTTTCTTCTCAAGTGCACACAGAACATTCTCCAGGATAGATCACATCTTGCATCACAAATCAAGCCTTGGTAAATTTAAGAAAATTGAAATTGCATCAAGGAAAAATTGATAATCAATTACAGGAAAATTGAAATCAATTACAGGAAAAAAACCCTGCAAAACATACAAACACAGTGGGGCTAAATAATGTGCTACCAAATAACCAATGGATCACTGAAGAAATCAAAGAGGAAATCAAAAAATATCTAGAAACAAATGATATAGAAAACACGACAACCCCAAACCTAAGGGATGCGGCAAAAACAGTTCTAAGGGGAAAGTTTATAGCAATACAATCCCACCTGAAGAAACAAACAAACAAACAAATCACAAAAAAAAACCTAACCTTACACCTAAAGCAAGTAGAGAAAGAAGAGCAACCAAAACCCAATGTTAGTAGAAGGAAAGAAATCATAAAGATCAGAGCAGAAATGAATGAAATAGAATTGAAGAAAACAATAGCAAAGATCAATGAAACTAAAAGCTGGTTCTTTGAGAAGATAAACAAAATTGATAAACTTTTTGCCAGACTCATCAAGAAAAAAAGGGAGAGGACTCAAATCAATAAAATTAGAAATGAAAAAGGAGAAGTTATAACTGACACCACAGAAATACAAGGCATCCTAAGAGACTACTACAAGAAACTCTATGCTAATAAAATGGACAACCTGGAAGAAATGGACAAATTCTTAGAAAGGTACAACTTTCCAAGACTGAACCAGGAAGAAATAGGCCACCATCACCCTGATACCAAAACTAGACAAAGGTATCACACACAAAAAAGAAAATTACAGGCCGATATCACTGGTGAACATAGATGCAAAAATCCTCAACAAAATACTAGCAAACAGAATCCAACAACACATTAAAAGGATCATACACTATGATCAAGTGGGATTTATCCCATGGATGCAAGGATTCTTCAATGTATGCAAATCAATCAATGTGATACACCATATTAACAAACTGAAGAATAAAAACCATATGATCATCTCAACAGATGCAGGAAAAGCTTTCAACAAAATTCAACACCCATTTATGATAAAAACTCTCCAGAAAGTGGGAATAGAGTCAACTTACTTCAACATAATAAAGGCCATATATGACAAACACACAGCAAACATTATTCTCAATGGTGAAAACCTGAAACGGTTTCCTCTAAGATCAGGAACAAGACAAGGATGTCCACTGTCACCACTTTTATTCAACATAATTTTGGAAGTCCTAGCCATGGCAATCAGAGAAGAAAAAAAAATAAAAGGGATCCAAATTGGAAAAGAAGAAGTAAAACTGTCACCGTTTGCAGATGATATGATACTATACATAGAAAACCCTAAAGATGCCACCAGAAAACTACTAGAGCTAACTGAATTTGGTAAAGTTGCAGGGTACAAAATTAATTCACAGAAATTGCTTGCATTCTTATACACTAACAATGAAAGATCAAAAAGAGAAATTAAGGAAATAATCCCATTTGCCACTGCAACAAATACAATAAACTACCTAGGGTTAAACCTACCTAAGGAGGCAAAAGACCTGTACTCAGAAATCTATAAGATACTGATGAAGGAAATGAAAGATGACACAAACAGATGGAGAGCTCTACCATGTTCTTAGATTGGAAGAATCAATATTGTGAAAATGACTATACTACGCAAAGCAAATTCAATGCAATCCCTATCAAATTACCAACAGCAGATTCAATGCAATCCCTATCAAATTACCAATAGCATTCTTCACAGAACTAGAACAAAAAAATTTCACAATTTGTATGGAAACACAAGAGACCCCAAATAGCTAAAGCAATCTTGAGAAAGAAAAATGGAGATGGAGGATTCAGGCTCCCTGACTTCAGACTATACTATAAAGCTACAGTAATCAAGACAGTATAGCACTGACACAAAAACAGGAATATAGATCAATGGAACAGGTTAGAAAGCCCAGAGATAAACACATGCACCTATGGTCACCTAAACTATGACAAATGAGGCAAGAATATAAAATGGAGAAAAGACAGTCTCTTTAATAAGTGATGCTTGGAAAACTAGACAGCAACATGTAAAGGAATGAAATTAGAACTTTCCCTAACACCATATACAAAAATAAGCTCAAAATGGATTAAAGACCTAAATGTAAGGCCAGATACTATAAAACTCTTAGAGGAAAACATAGGCAGAACACTCTTTGACATAAATTGCAGCAAAATCTTTTTCAAGCCACCTCCTAGAGTAATGAAAATAAAAACAAAAATAAACAAATGGGACCTAATGAAACTTAAAAGCTTTTGCACAGTAAAGGAAACTATAAACAAGACAAAAAGACAGTCCTCAGAATGAGAGAAAATATTTGCAAACAAAGCAACTGAGAAAGGATTAATCCTTAAAATATACAAACAGCCCATGCAGCTCAATATCAAAAAAACCAACAACCTAACCAAAAAATGGGCAGAAGACCTAAATAGACATTTCTCCAAAGAAGACATACAGATGGCCAACAAACACATGAAAAGATGCTCAACATCACTAATCATTAGAGAATTGCAAATCAAAACTACAATGAGGTATCACCTCACACCAGTCAGAATGGCCATCATCAAAAGATCTACAAACAATAAATGCTGGAGAGGGTGTGGAGAAAAGGGAACCCTCATACACAGTTGGTGGGAATATAAATTGATACAGCCACTATGGAGAACAGTATGGAGGTTCCTTAAAAAACTAAAAATAGAACTACCATATGACCCAGCCATCCCACTCCTGGGCATATACCCTGAGAAAACCATAATTCAAAAATATACATGCACCCCAATGTTCATAGCAGTACTATTTACGATAGCCAGGACATGGAAGCAACCTAAATGTCCATCAACAGAGGAATGGATAAAGAAGATGTGGTACATGTATACAGTGGAATATTACTCGGCCATAAAAGGAATGAAACTGTGCAATTTGCAGAGGCGTGAATGGACCTAGAGACTGTCATACAGAGAGAAGTAAGTCAGAAAGAGAAAAACAAATATCATATAATATTGCTTATATGTGAACTCTAGAAAAATGATACAGATGAACTTATTTGCAAAGCAGAAGTAGAGACACAGATGTAGAGAATGGACTATGGATACCAGTGGGGGAAGGGGGTGGAATGAATTAGGAGATTGGGATTGACATATCTACACTACTATATATAAAATAGATAACAAATGAGAACCTACTATACAGCACAGGCAACTCTGCTCAATGCTTTGTGGTGACCTAAATGGGAGGGAAATGCAAAATAGAGGGGATATATGTATATGTATAGCCGATTCACTTTACTGTACAGCAGAACCTAACACAACATTGTAAAGCAACTGTGCTCCAATAAAAATTAATTTAAAAAAATAGTTTCTGAAGGATTGGTGTTTATTCTTCCTTAAATATTTGGTAGAATTTGACAGTGAAGTCATCTGGTCCTGGACATTTTTGTGTGGGGATTTTTTTCTGAAATACCAGTTCCATCTTCTTATTTCTTATAGGTCTATTCTACTTTTTGATTTGGTTTTGGCAGTCTGTGTTTTTCAAGGAATTTGTCCATTTCATCTAGGTTATCTAAATGTTGGCATAAAAGTCTTCATAGTATTCCTTTATATGTCTTTTTTATTTCTGTAAGATTAGCAGTAGTTTGGAATTTGATTATATAAGTTTTAAATCTAGAAACAAAACACTGAGATATTTGTCACTTATTTATCAAGAAGAGCCATGAGATACAAAGACCTCTCTGGCAGAGTCCAGGGGAGAGTAATAGTAATAATAGCATATACAACTAATACTGAACACCAACAAGAATTGACATCCAGAAGAGACTTTACTCCAGTGGATGAGCATGGCATCAGGAACTTCTAGGCACCAACACAATATAATGTGGGAGTTTAGTCTGTTTTCAAGTAGCATTTCTGATAATGATTCAGAGCATGGTAAGTGTCTGAGTACAAGTTACGTAGGGGCTTAGATTCTGGTCCAGACTGGGAACTTAGAATATATGCTTCTTCACTTGTAGCACTTAATGCAAGACAGAACAGCATTCAGAACTGTAACTGAGGTGAAATCACTGAGCAAAAAATCATATGAAATATAGCCTATGGGAACAGAAAGAGATGAGAAACTGGGTTCAAAATCCAGGCTCTACTAGAGGATGAAAAATTAAATTAGCAGTGTCTCTGTAACAAAAAGGATTCTCTAAGCTTATAAGCAGCAGGAAGCCAGACTCTTAGAATTGAGATCAGAGGAAGAAACTGTTAAAAAATAAAATAAAAGGTTTGGGCCTCAGTTTAAAGAGTAGACTCCTTGGCCAAGAGGGGCCCTTTGTTATAACAAATGTCTCTAAATTCACCTTCTTTTTTCAGTTACCATGGAGATGGTAGTTGTAAAGACAGTCTATCCTTCTATCATGGATCAGGATCTCCATGTGCCACTAACATTTAATCAAAACTTTTTTCTCTCCCATCTTAAAACAAACAGCAAATAAACTTTATTAGACTACTCACATAATCCTCCACCTACTGTTCCTAGCTTCTCCACCCTACCATGACCAAACTTCCTGAAGTAATTTCCTGCCTCCACTTCTTTCTCATATATTTACTTTAGCCTATTTCAATCTTGCCTTCACCTTCCTCTTCCCAACTCCACTGAAATAGTCCTTCCCAATAATCTTATTGCTGCTAAATGCAGTGAACACTTTAGCTTTTCCTTTTCCTGGATATCTTTTCAGAATCTCCTTTGTTGACCACACCCTTCTTACTTGTGTTCTCCTACTTTTCTTGTCATTCTTCTTCAGTTTCTTTTGCCATTTCCTCCTCCTCTGACCTTTAAAGATGAACTTTCTCAGGGTTTGATTCTAGAATCTCTTTTCTTATCATGCTTCAAACTCTTCTAGGAAATGTATGACTTTAATTCTTATCTACATACCAGTGACTCAAAATTGTATACCTCTCACCTCACCTTTCTTTTGACTACCATACCTGGACTTCTTACAATTTTCTCAACCACATCTAGAAGCGAATCATTCATTTTTCACTCTAATGTTTCACTTCTCTTCCAATGTTTACTACCTGAGTAAGTAGCAGGGCCATTTACCAAGTTATTCATTCAAGAAACCCCTTCCTCTCTCTTCCTTTCCATCTTTTCCAACCAACTGCAAAGTTCTGTCTAAACATCATAGGTATTTTTTCAAATCTTTCCATTTCTATCTTTCATACCACCTCTCTAGACTAAGAAGCTATTATCTCACACCTACGTTACTGAAGTACCCTTATTACCAAGTCTCCTCACATCCACTTTTGTCCCCTTCAGTCCATTTTCCAGGAAGCTTTTAGAGTAATCTTTTGGAACTGCAAATACCTGTCTGTAATACTCCTACTTAAAACCCTTCAGTCTTATGTTCATTACACTTAGGATAAAGATCAAACGTCATAATACAGTCTATGAGGTCCTGCACTGTCTGCCTCTACCTACATCTTCCATCTTGTCCAGACCCATCTTTCTCTTACCACAGTTCAGCCACAATGACCTTCTTTCAGTTCTTCAAAAATGTCACTACTTTCTGCCACAAGGACTTTGTACCTGCAGGGAGGCGCACTCTCTTCTCTCCACTTACACACACACACACACACACACACACACACACACATTTCCTTTTAAGCTTCAGTTAAAATTGTCACTTCCTCAGCAAAATCTCTGATTTTCCAGAGTAGGTGTGCCCTCCCATCACAGCCTCTCACTGTGCCGTACTTTTCTTAATAGTGCATATCTTAACTCTAAATCGATTACTCATGTATGTTTTTGTGCATTTTCGGTCTCCATTGCACTATAAGATTCAATATGCTTGTAAGATTTATGTTTGCCTTGTTCATAACTATATCCCCAGCAACCAGAAGAAATCCTGGCCCACAACTGTCTCCCAAAAAGTATCTAATGATCAAACAAATGAATAGATAAGAAGAATGAGTCCATTTGTAGTCCTATTTGTGCTTGGGTACTTTCCATTAGTTTGACTAATTCAAACTCCACCTGCTAGAGGGAAGAAGGCTCCTTACTATTCTAGACATAGAATAGGGCTATCTCAAGAAAGGTGGAAGGATGGGTATCTCTAAAACTAGTCAGGGCTGAGACTTCCAAATTGAGAATTTCCGTGCCCAGAGGAAAAAAGGACAAGAGAAGACAAAGGCTGGCATATAGTATTCTTTGTTTTTCTCCTAAATGAGGAAATAGCTGGCACTGAGCATGTGAGGTGAAGGGAAACCGAACATGACTTTGAACTAATAGGCAAACTAACTAATAATATATGAACACCTTAATGTGTATATAGACCAGGCAATAAACTGTAATGGTGTTTGCTATGCTTGAGAAAGAATGTCATTATCTGTGAGGAAGAACAGTGTTGGAAACCAACTGATGTCAGAAAAGGAAACTGGCAGGCATGCTGCAGTTCACTTAGAATCTGAATCAAGGCTTCATCCAGCGGAGCTCAGGAACAAAAAGCATTTTTCTATGAGAATCTCTTCAAATGAAGAGCTTCCCTATAAGTTCTTTGCCTTTTCTCCTTGTGTGTGACTTTGGGATTTGGACTGCAGATTAACCTAAAGATTGTGTCTGTTATGAGTGTCTGACTCATAGAGTAATTCATCTAATGTGTGGCCATCTTCCTGACCTTACACTTATTAGGAACTAATCTCAGGAGTCCTATTTGCTGTTCTCTGAACCTGATTTCAGCTTTTTCCTTTCTCTTACTCTGAGAGCTGGTTTAGAACTTGCCTCACTTTGCAATGGAGATAGAATACTTTTAAGAGATCATTCTTTTGTTCACACAGTTCCCATTGTCTAGCAGATCCTTATCCTTCATTTAAGCTACCTGGAAAACTTATTTTTAAAAAATCAGAAGTCCAAGATTGTATTTTCCAATTAAGAATTCCAAGAACTCCTTAAGGCAGAATAAATTGCTTCTTCTTCCATATACTTAGAGTATAATATAATTCTATGTGTTACTGTACTTGTGGCATCATACTGGTTACTCCTTAAGTCAGTGTCTGGATTGCCTTCTAAATCTGAGTTGCCTGAGGACAAGGATAGTAATTCCTTATTTTTCATTGTAATATATATCTTCCAGCCTGTGGTAAGAATTAAGAGAGAAAATATGAGAGGTAAAAAATTTAGCATTATGCATTCCACATATTTTCCCTGGGAAGGAAGAATTTAAGACAAGAATCTGGACAGAAGTATCTAGGAATGTATTCTCTTTTTTAAAAAAATCTCACAGTTAATTCACAAGTACCTATTTATACCCAACCAGGTAACCATCAGTGAGCCAAGAGATATGAGGGATGAAAGAATTAAGAAGCTGTGCTCCATAATGGTTATAAATGGTGGTTACAATGAATAATTATACCACCATTCATTATCTTTATTTAAACCATCTCTATTTACTAAGAAATTAATTTTAAGAAAACATTATTCATCATAAAATGTACTTAAAGAAATATTTGCATTGTTATCCAGCCAGATTAAATGTGCTTTGGTCACCTACCTTAGAAAAAACAAAGTAATACATTTTGCTCTACCATATAATATTGGGACTTCCAAGCTCTGGGCTCCAGTCTCCCCATTGTAAGATGCTGAGATTAGTTATGTCTGAGATCCTTTCCGCTTAAACATTCTGTTGCAATATTCTGCCGAACACTTTCTTTTTTTTCTTTAACATCCTTATTGGAGTATAATTGCTTTAAAATGGTGTGTTAGTTTCTGCTTTATAACAAATTGAATCAGCTATACATATACATATATCCCCATATCTCCTCCCTCTTGTGTCTCCCTCCCACCCTCAATATCCCGCCCCTCTAAGTGGTCACAAGGCACCGATCTGATCTCCCTGTGCTATGCGGCTGCTTCCTACTAGCTATCTATTTTACATTTCGTAGTGTATATATGTCCATGCCACTCTCTCACTTTGTCCCAGCTTACTCTTCCCCCTCCCCATGTCCTCAAGTCCATTCTCAACATCTGCATCTTTATTCCTGTCCTGTCCCTAAGTTCTTCAGAACCAATTTTTTTTTTTTAGATTCTATATATGTGTTAGCATACGATATTTGTTTTTCTCTTTCTGACTTACTTCACTCTGTATGACAGACTCTAGGCCCATCCTCCTCACTACAAATAACTCAGTTTCGTTTCTTATTATGGCTAAGTAATATTCCATAGTATACATGTGCCACACCTTCTTTATCCATTCATCTGTCGATGGACACTTAGGTTGCTTCCATGTCCTGGCTATTGTAAATAGAGCTGCGATGAATATTGTGGTACATGACTCCTTTTGAATTATGGTTGGCTCAGGGTATATGCCCAGTAGTGGGATTGTTGGGTCATATGGTAGTTCTATTTGTAGTTTTTTAAGGAACCTCCATACTGCTGTCCATAGTGGCTGTATCAATTTACATTCTCACCAACAGTGTAAGAAGGTTCCCTTTTCTCCACATCCTCTCCAGCATTTATTGTTTGCAGATTTTTGGATGGTGGCCATTCTGATTGGTGTGAGGTGATTCCTCATTGTAGTTTTTTTGTTTTGTTTTGTTTTTTGTTTTTTTGGTATGTGGGCCTCTCACTGTTGTGGCCTCTCCCGTTGCAGAGCACAGGCTCCGGACGCGCAGGCTCAGCAGCCATGGCTCACGGACCCAGCCGCTCCACAGCATGTGGGATCTTCCTGGACCGGGGCACAAACCCATGTCCTTTGCATCGGCAGGTGGACTCTCAACAACTGCGCCACCAAGGAAGCCCCCTTATTGGAGTTTTGCTTTGCATTTCTCTAATGATTAGCGATGTTGAGCATTCTTTCATGTGTTTGTTAGCAATCTGTATATATCTTCTTTGGAGAAATGTCTATTTAGGTCTTCTGCCCATTTTTTGGATTGGGTTATTTGTTTTTTTGATATTGAGCTGAATGTGCTGCTTGTAAATTTTGGAGATTAATCCTTTGTCAGTTGTTTCATTTGCAAAAATTTTCTCCCATTCTGAGGGTTGTCTTTTCGTCTTGTTTATGGTTTCCTTTGCTGTGCAAAAGCTTTTACGTTTCATTAGGTCCCATTTGTTTATTTTTGTTTTTATTTCCATTTCTGTAGGAGGTGGGTCAAAAAGGATCTTGCTGTGATTTATGTCATAGAGTGTTCTGCCTATGTTTTCCTCTAAGAGTTTGATAGTGTCTGGCCTTACATTTAGGTCTTTAATCCATTTTGAGTTTACTTTTGTGTATGGTGTTAGGGAGTGTTCTAATTTCATTCTTTTACATGTAGCTGTCCAGTTTTCCCAGTGGCTGTCTTTTCTCCATTGTATAGTCTTGCCTTCTTTATCAAAGATGAGGTGACTGTATGTGCGTGGGTTTATCTCTGGGCTTTCTATCCTGTTCCATTGATCTATATTTCTGTTTTTGTGCCAGTACCATACTGTCTTGATTATTGTAGCTTTGTAATATAATCTGAAATCAGAGAGACTCATTCCTCCAACTCCGTTTTTCTTTCTCAAGATTGCTTTGGCTATTCAGGTCTTTTGTTATTCCATACAAATTGTGAAATTTTTTGTTCTAGTTCTGTGAAAAATGCCATTGGTAGTGTGATAGGGATTACATTGAACCTGTAGATTGCTTTGGATAGTATAGCTATTTTCACAATGTTGATTCTTCCAATACAAGAACATGGTATACCTCTCCATCTGTTTGTATCCTCTTTAATTTCTTTCATCAGTGTCTTATAGTTTTCTGCATACAGGTGTTTTGTCTCCTTAGGTAGGTTTATTCCTAAGTATCTTATTCTTTTTGTTGCAGTGGTAAATGGGAGTGTTTCCTTAATTTCTCTTTCAGATTTTTCATCATTAGTGTATAGGAATGCAAGTGATTTTTGTGCATTAATTTTGTATCCTGCTACTTTACTAAAATCATTGATTAGCTCTAGTAATTTTCTGGTAGCATCTTTAGGTTTCTCTAGGTATAGTATCATGTCATCTGCAAACAGTGACAGCTTTACTTCTTCTTTTCTGATTTGTATTTCTTTTTCTTCTCTGATTGCTGTGGCTAAAACTTCCAAAACTATGTTGAATAAAAGTGGTGGGAGTGGGCAACCTTGTCTTGTTCCTGATGTTAGTAGAAATGGTTTCAGTTTTTCACCATTGAGAATGATGTTGGCTGTGGATTTGTCATATATGGCCTTTATTATGTTGAGGTAAGTTCCCTCTATGCCTACTTTCTGCAGGGTTTGTATCATAAATGGGTGTTGAATATTGTCAAAAGTTTTTTCTGCATCTGTTGAGATGATCATATGGTTTTTATTCTTCAATTTGTTAATATGGTGCATCACATTGATTGATTTGTGTATATTGAAGAATCCTTGCATTCTTGGGATAAATTCCAGTTGATCATGGTGTATAATCCTTTTAATGTGCTGTTGGATTCTGTTTGCTAGTAGTTTGTTGAGGATTTTTGCCTCTATATTCATCGGTGATATTGGCCTGTTGTTTTCTTTCTTTGTAACATCTTTGTCTGGTTTTGGAATCAGAGTGATGGTGGCCTTGTATAATGAGTTTGGGAGTGTTCCTCCCTCTGCTATATTTTGGAAGTATCTGAGAAGGATAGGTATTAGCTCTTCTCTAAATGTTTGATAGAATTCACCTGTGAAGCCATCTTGTCCTGGGCTTTTGTTTGTTGGAAGATTTTTAATCATAGTCTCAATTTCAGTGCTTGTGATTGGTCTATTTATATTTTCTGTTTTTTCCTGGCTCAGTCTCGGAAGGTTTTGCTTTTCTCAGAATTTGTCCATCTCTTCCAGGCTGTCCGTTTTATTGGCATATAGTTGCTTGTAGTAATCTCTCATAATCCTTTGTATTTCTGCAGTGTCAGTTGTTACTTCTCCATTTTCATTTCTAATATTATTGATTTCAGTCTTCCCCCTTCTTTTCTTGATAAGTCTGGCTAGTGGTTTATCAATTTTGTTTATCTTCTCAAAGAACCCTTTTAGTTTGATTCATCTTTGCTATTGTTTCCTTTGTCTCTTTTTCATTTATTTCTGAACTGATCTTTATGATTTCTTTGCTTCTGCTAACTTTGGGAGTTTTTTTGTTCTTTTTCTAATGAACATTTCTTATAAGCTATTTGTAGCATGCAAAAATCATCTTAAAACAAAAGATAATTCAAGGTTCTTGTCATACATTTTCACACCTAATATAATACTGAACACAATAATAGATCCACAGTAGCCTCACAAAAAAATCATTGATTTAAATTATGAAATCATCACTGCTTTGTTTAGCTTAGAATGGTTACTCTTTTTTCTCAGTAAATCTATTTACTGTATGTGTGTTCTAGTTTATTTTTCCTTTTCTTCCATTTGTAGTGGTGGCTTTCTGCTTACCCACAATATGTCACTTTCCTCTCCTTGACTAAGCCATCTCCTCTCCTTTTGGTGAATTCCAGGAAGTCTTTTTGGGTGGCTAAACAAGTTTAAGAATTTATATAAGCCTTCATCAAACCAACAAAAGAATTTGTCTCATTCTAACGGGTGGCCTGAAGAGTTTAATGGAAAACAAAGTCATTTAAATATGCTTGGCTTGGACAACCCATTTTGCTCAGTCTTGGTTGACTCACAATGCTACCTTGCCAACCACAAATTTCCTTTCATTTTGCACCACGATATTTTTCAAGATTTCACTGTGAGAAATCTTCTATGTTGTCATTACATTAAGTAATGGATGAAATTAGATATTGAACAATTCAGTTTTATTAATTAATTTCTTGATGAACTTAATACTCCTAGAGAAACTCAGTGCAAAGAGCAGTGTTTTAGGGAGAAAATGCCATTATCATAATGAGATTTCTTCCTTTGACACAAGCCATTAGGTGGGATCAATATTTATGAAGCTTTTATCCTGACGTATAATTTGTAACTCCTGCCAGGGTATGACTTTTTAGCTCAGCTGTTCTTAAGTCCAGTAAGTACTGTAACAGGATGAACTCAGAATTATTGCCACTACTGGAAGCTTTGCTAGGAAATGTGAGTTGAGAGGAAAATAGTCCCTGGAAAGTGAGTTATGTAGAAGCAATCAGTTTTGTTGACTGCTGAGAGTCAACTCCATACTTAGCTTTGTTACGAGACATCTTCATCAAGCATCCCTTACAACCCATGAACAGATTAATGTCTCTGGGGAGGGAAAATTTGAGACAAGAACTGGGACAGTAGTGTCTAGCAATATATTCTCTTTTCAAAAAAATCTCACAGTTATTTCACAAGTACCTATTTATCCCCAACCATGTAACAACCAGTGAGCCAAGAGACATGTGGGATAAAATCATTCAAGAAGCTGTGTTCCATAATGGTAAGAACTTATTACTAAGATTCAGAATGCCTAAGTTCAATCTGTGATGCACCACTTGTGAATGTCATGATAATTGGTGAGTCCTGATTTCTTTATCTTCTTCCTCATCTGCTGTTCTTCCCAGTATTTCAAGCTGATGGTACAAGCAACAACTGTTCATTGTCTGTGGAGTATTATATACATGTTATTGACCCACACCAAAGCCCTCTGGAATTGTAGTTTTCTGTGTAGCCAGACATAGAATAGGATGGGACATATTCATTTAGGTCCAGCTTGGTGAAGAATATATTTCAAAAGAGAGACTTAGCTGATGACTTTAGAATGAAATCTAGTAGAGTTCCTGAAGCAACCTTCATCCAGTGAAAGGGATTTGAAAAATAGTTATGTTGGTTTTCTTGACCTTGATTGGGAAAACTCTGAAGCATGTACTTCACTGTCATCCCAAATTCCCTAGCGGATTTTACTCCAGTTGTCCACAATCGTATCTTGCTTGATAACATACTCTATCGGCTTTCTTCCCTTCCTAGGCTCACTTCTCCTCTCCCCATCAGTCTCTTCTGGTATTTCCTCCCCAATAAACTACCTATACTTGAATCCTTGTCTCAAGGTATGCTTCTGAAGAAAGCAAATTAAGACACCTCTAATAAAATATAATATTCACATATTGTTTTTAACCTCAAAACTCCATTGTACAGAAACTCAACAAACACAAGATATGTGTGTACTGCTTACCTTTTCCCTCACTTACCATATAAGACAAAGAAAAACTACATTGCTGTAAAAACATAAAGAGCACCAATTAACTTCAGAGACATATTCAACCTGCTCACTGATTTCATCATCTATAGATTAGGTATAAAGACAATTTAACTCTAGCACATTTACAATTTGCAAATAATCTATTTGGGCTAGTAGACATTTGGTGCTATCTAAAATATCCATCAGCATATTTGGTCCATGCCAAATGGCTTTGGACAGGATCAAATAGTTCTAAAAATATAAGGACATTTTGGCATAGACCAAATATCTAATGGACCAAATGTCTTACGGACATTTTGGACAGGACCAAATGTCCTGCAAGGATCTACTTGTCATGTATTTTGTTAGTTTATGTCTCTTCTTGTTTTATCTTGTATGTAAGTCAGAAACATAAAATAGCCACTAGACTCCATTGCAGTTTCAGAAATTGCCTAAAGCACTGTGGAGATATTTATAATAGTTCAAAAGACCTGCTTTGGGGTTCTTTAGCTGCTTGAGCACTAAATAGTCCCCTCCGGTAAGCATGGGGAAATTTCATGCTTATAGTTGCTGCAGATTTCTCATTAACTAATTCCCTAAAGAAGCTTTGCTTCACCCCTGGCAGACCTTTCCTCTCCAGCACATGAGGGACGGGCTACTGACAGGAACGAGAGTGCAACCCATGAAATTAAATGAACGAGAGACTCATAGGAATTATGTGAAGAGAAAGAATCAGCAATCTTCACTTCCCATTTTAATTAGCTAATGAACGCCTGGACAGGCACTGAGTCATTTATTGAGGCAGAATTCTGTTCCGACCACTCTGTGTGAATACAGAATCATAGATTCTTGGAACCTGAGCTTGCTTTGAATACTAAGCTTGACTTTGAAGGCTCTCCATATCTAGCCTCAACCTAACCCTATAGTCTCCTTGCTGACCACATTTCCTCCATATTCTAGTATACTGTGTTTTAGCCTGGGCACTTTAGAAAAGAAAACCTGAGGCAAAATTACATGCTTATGTTTTATTGGAGGGTACTGAAGGGTGACAGAATATGCCACCTTAAAATATGCCATTTTGACATAAGGATTATTTTGAGCTAAAGACACCTGAAGAATACTCAGGTGAAATAAGGGCACTGTGACCTCCTCTTTTTCTTCCTGAAAGCAGGAGATAAACCCACTTATGGAACATGCCCTCCTAATACCAAGAGGAAAGTAGCATTCTTAGCACTGAGAGAAACGTATAAAAATAAACCTTGTTAAACTACACTTATCTTTCTGGTCACTTTTCTACCCAATGAACTATCCTAGTTCTAGCCCCACTACCTTGCCACATTTTCACCATTTACTACTCTTTGCCCAATTCAGTATATAGATGCATTCAAATCTAGCTGCTTCATTGGGTCTTCAGTTACTTATGAGGGCTCTCTGTCATGTAAAACTCATATTAAATTCACTTTTATGCTTTTCTCCTGTTAATCTGTTTATGTCAATTTAATTCTGAGTCCCAGCCAAAAACCCTAAGAGGTTTAGAGGTACCATTTGCCTCCTGAATGGTACAAAGGAGCATGAGACAAAAAGGGAAAGTAAGGCATGGAAAGAGAGGAACCAAATACAGAGTAATGTGTTGCTGTGCTGGCCACAGTCTCCCATTACTTACCTGAGTCTTGCAGGATACATCTGGACTCTCTGCAAGGAATCACTGCACCTCAAAAGAGTCCTTGGTGGATTGGTAGGGCAAGGGATTCTCTGTTACCTCCATCTCATCTCTTGGTCTTATTGGTCTCTTGGTCTTACTATCTTATTGGTCTACTCCATGGAGTGTTCCCTCTCCTGAACATTCAGGCTGTGTTATTTCCCGAGGCTTCCGGTAGGGAAGCTAGAACCTCCTCAACTTCAATTCACCAGTAAGCCATGGCAGTTGTTTCTCCTTGTTAATCAGTATGAAACTGAGCAGGGCCTTGTGAGGCTCCTGGGCATGGAGGCCCTTTTGTCCCCCATTTCTTGTAGGCAACACTTCAGCCTCCATAACCTTCCCTGAGTTCCAAAGGGCAGATTCAAACAGTTGCTTTCAAGGTAGGAACAACCAAGAAACCACCTGAACCAAGATTAAAGGGACCGGAGAAGCTCATCAAGGTTAGGAGACTGCCCACCTATGATGATATTTAGGGAGTACAGGTCCTGCTCACACCTTAATCTTGTCAGCAACCCCACCCTCAAACTATTACTATAAAACCCTTCACCAAATCCACCCAGGTGGGGACACATAGTTTTTGAGGGCAGGGACCCGCTGCGTCCCCCTTTGCCTGGCAAAGAAATAAGGCTATTCTCTTCTGCTTCACCCAAACCTCTGTCTCCCAGATTAGATTCTGCAATGGTGTACAGAGGCTGAGATTTCGGCCTCAAGTACCTTATGCAGGGGGTCATTCATTTGTGTTTGTGGGAGAAGTAGAAATAGTTGTACCTTTATCATCATGGGAATGGCAAGAGCTATTGCTAAAATCTCTGTGACTTGGAAGCAAGTGCTAGGGCCACGGATAAAGGTAAAGAGGAGCCACATAAAGATGTTCCAAGTGACAAGGCAGCTTGAATTGCAACATGGACCCACTACAGAACACTCTCTTGTACAGGGCCACAAGCAAAACGTGCAGCCTCTAAGTCACAGTTAAAGGTCACAGTAGTATTGCCATTTGCTATAAATGTTACCACCAAAATTTAAAGGGGCTCACACGTGCTATATCTCTTTTGTCATGTAGGAGTTGCAAGAGGCAAAATCATATTTATTACTTTCATTTAAAGCAATCTCAATCTTGCCATTACTGAGAATTAGGGTTGAATACTTCTTTGTTGGAGGAGGCTTTCTTGTGCATTGCAGCATGTTTAGTTGCTTCCATGGCTTCTATCCACTTTAGCTATTTCCCCGACTTCTACCCCTGATGCCCACTAGATGCTACCCACTCACCTTGATTTTTGAAAAACAAAAATGTCTCCAGACACTGCCAAATGTCTCTCGAGGGCAAAAAATTTCCCCGGTTGATAACCATTGCTTTAGAGGGAAGGATTCAGTGTGCCCCAGATCACCAGACCCAAAACACATGACTCCTGAATCTTTGTAGGGTCTCTTTCCACTTTCTGGTATATATGTGTCTTACTAAAGTATTGAGAATACTTGTTCACTCTTGCTTACCAGGCCAATCAGAATGATTAGAGTGATGTCATCTATAGATAGACCATTGGGATATTCTGTAGAATGTGAGAACGATCATCATGGTCAAGACACTTGAGGACTAGATCCCGAAAGAGTATTACAGTTAACATAACCATGTGAAGGCAAACTGTACTTGATCTTCTATGCTAAATGGATCGTTAATTTGATAAGAGCACACCAAATGTCAGAGACTGGGTTAATAAAGATAATAATTAGCTATTGGGAGTCAATTCTCAATGGGTATCTCACATATCTGCGTAACTTGTAAGCAGAGACACTGACTTTTTTTTTTAACATCTTTATTGAGTATAATTGCTTCACAATGGTGTGCTAGCTTCTGCCCCGCAATAAAGTGAATCAGCCATACATATACATATATTCCCATATCTCCTCCCTCCCTCGTCCCCCTCCCACACTCCCTATCCCACCCCTCCAGGTGGTCACAAAGCACGACTTTCTTTATTCTAAACTATCTTTCAAAGGATGATTGTATAGTAGACAGCTTTGGAAGACAGAGAAAGCATCCCCTTTCAGAGCCAACAGTAGGTTTATTTACAGTCCAGCATAAGAAAGACAGTATCTCCCATCAAGGCAAAGGGCAACCAGGCTTACTTCCCATTATAAAAGATTCAGGATCCTTAAGCTTGAGGTTCCTTTCCTATAATACACCCCATTGAGTGTGAAGGAATCACCTGGTTGTCTTTGTATCATCCTGTGTGAACTGGGGTTTCGGGAACTGGTGCAAATGTTGATACACTGTCTACTGCTATTTCTGTAAGTAATACACTATTTTTGTCTCTAACCCAGGAATCTCCTATTTTCTGCCAGTGTCCAAGAAACTGTGACAGTCTAACTTATTAGCTTGCAAGTGGAGTAAACTCTCACACTTCCCAGTTCTTGATGTCTTGTAGGATAGCAATAATTGGAGTTATAATCTGGTTAAGGTTACCACCATGACCCATGGTTTTTACAGAGGTCAGACAAATGAATGGATCAGAAAAATGCTCATGGCTAATTTTGCTACATCTTTTGTATATTTGATGGTGGCTCAAATCTCTTCAATTCCTTTGGAATGTGATACTGTTTCTTGTTGTTTTTGGGGTGATACTATAGGAAACTGATTTAAATTTTTTTATTCTTTAATTGGTGCTAGTACATAAAAATACAATTGATTTTTGTATATTGACCTTGTACTCTATGCCCTTGTTAAATGTATTCCAATAGTTGCTTTGCTTCTAAATAGTTTCTATGTAAATAATCATATCAACTATAAATATAGTTGACTTTTTTTCCAATCTGAGTGAACTTTATTTTCTATCCTTCTTATTTCACTGTGGAGTGTTGCACAGTAAAATGTTGAATAGAAATAGGGAGAATTGATATCCTTTCACTGTTCCCAACTTAGGAGGAAACAGTGCAATATTTCACCAAGCTCTTTATTTTTCATAGATACCTTTTACAACATTGAGGAAGCTTCCTCCTATTGCTGGTCTATTCCTGGTCTGGTAAGAGTTGATTTTCTTAAAATTATGAACTGCTGTTCCATTTTGTCAAAATTGTTTTTGATAATTTCTATTGAGATGATCAAGCTGTTGAATTACAGTGATTGATTTTTAAATATAAAATTAATTTTACATTCCTGGGAGTAGTCTCCATTGTTGTTTATGTGTTTTTCCTTTTGTATATTTCTATTGATTTACTAATATTTTGTTGAGAAATTTTGCATCTATCTTCATCAGGGATGTTGGTCTATATTGCTCTTTTCATATAATATCTCTATCAGGTTTTGTATTCAGTGCTATGCTAGACACATAAAATAAATTGGGTCATGTTTTCTCCTCCTAGCTTATTCAAGTCTTTCCACACCTAAACCTCATAGCACTTTAATTTCATTTTTGCATCCATTACTTTGTGCTTCTGTTGTCATGAATCTTACTTTTATACACTTTATAAACACTACCTTATAATGATTTTTTTTTTTTGCTTTAAACAATAAATTGTCTTTTAGAGAAACAAAGAAAAAAAAGAAAAGAAGTTAGTCTTCTGAAAACCTATCCTCACATTTAGATCTTCTTTCTTTCCTTTAAATCTGAAATTCCATTTGTTATCCCTTCCTTCAGCCTCTTGAACTTCTTTTAGTATTTCTTGTAGTGTAGACATGGTGGTTACAAATTTTCTGAGCTTTCATTTTTCAGAAAATATCTTTATTTTATTTTTATTTTTGAAGGACAATTTTGTCAGGTATTGAATACTCATTTGACAGGTATTTGTTATCACTTTACAGTTGTAATTTTATGATTTTCTGGCCTGTATTGTTTCTGGTTAGAAGTCAGGCAACATTTATATAACTTTTCCCATGTATAAAATATGCTATGTTTTTTGGGGGGCTTCCCTGGTGGCGCAGTGGTTGAGAGTCCGCCTGCCGATGCAGGGGACATGGGTTTGTGCCCCGGTTGGGGAAGATCCCCCATGCCACGGAGCGGCTGGGCCCGTGAGCCACGGCCGCTGAGCCTGTGCATCCGGAGCCTATGCTCCGCAACGGGAGAGGCCACAGCAGTGAGAGACCCGCGTACCGCAAAAACAAAACAAACAACAAAAAAATGCCATGTTTCTTTAGATGCTTTGAAGATTTTCTGTTCCTCTGTGGTTGCTGTCCATTTTGACTAGAGTGGTCTAAGTGCTTTTTCTTTGTATTTCTCCTTCTTGTGGTTTCCTGAGCTTCTTGGACCTGTAGACTGAGGTTTTGAAATAAAATCTGGGAAACTTTCAACCATTATTTTCTCAAGGGTTGTTTTCTTTTCCTGCTTCATTATCTTTCTCTCCTCTCCTGGGTCCTTATGTACCTGTGTTATAAACAGTATGGTATTATTCCACTGGTACCTGAGGCTCTTTTTTTAAAATCTGTTTTCTGTTTTTTCATATGAAATAATTTCTATTCATCTGCTCTCAAGTTCACTGAGTCTGTATGTACCATCTCCAAAATATTATTAAGTCCATCAGTGATTTTTTTTCACTTCAGATATTGTACTTTTTGTTTCAAGGATTTCCATTTATGTTTTTGGTTTTAATCTGCTAAAATTCTATATCTGTTCACTGTTTTTTGTGTAAGTTCTATTTCGCTGAGAATTTCTAGTCATTTATCCATTATGACCACATATCTTGCTTTAAGTCCCTAAAAATATTTCTAATAACAGCTAAAAATAGCCTCTTTACGTCCTTGCCTGCTAAATTTAACATCTGGGTCATCTTGGTGTTTGTCCCCTCTGATTGCTTTTTTCTTGATTATTCATCACATTTTCCTACTGCTTTACGTGTCTAGTAATTTTTGGTGGGAAAACTTTTCTCTTTTTCCTGAATATTTTGCATGATACTTTGTAAGGAGTCTGGATTAAATTGTCTTTTTTTTTTTTTTAATGATTGTTGAGTTTTGTCTCGGCAGGCGGTTATTTGCTAGAAGCTCTTCTTCTGTCAAAGCTTGGTTTTAGGCTGTGTTAGGTTAGCTACAGAATATCCTTTGCAGGTAGACTATCCACAAAACTTATGGCCTCTTTGGTAGCTTACCTGAATACCAGACGTGTTAATGAGGTCTCTCCACTCTGAGTGGGTCTTTAACATTTCCCAGCATCTAGTGCCGTCTAGAGTGCCCATTCCATCCTCTATTCTGTGGAAACTGCTTTCCGTAAGGCCTCATAGGATTTCATCTGGCAGATATGCAGTGCAGGCTTTGACCAAGGACTTGGGAACTCTTGTGTGCAGCTCCTGCTTCTTCAGTCCCCTACCCCACAAGTTCTAATTGTATCAGCAGCCCTGTACTCTATTTTATGCCTCCCCAGAGAGACTCTGCTTGGACTCCACTCCCTTTATAAAAGCTGGAAAATTGTACCAAGCTACAAAGTTAATAAGAGCATGGGAGCTCACTTCATGTATTTCTCTTCTCTCAGGCATCACACTCCCTAAAGCCCAGGACTTGTCAACATTGCCACATACATTTTTTCCAGCTTTATACTTGTTTATGGATGGAGGACATGTTTGGAACGATTTACTCTATCCTAGCAAGAAGTGGAAGTATAAATATGCTTTTAAATTTCAAATTATGAAATATGTAATATTTTGTATGTCAAGAAAAAAATGGAAAATATCACCGCACACAGACCAAGGTCAACATTTTCCATATTTGTCTCAAATATGTGGCTTTTCAAAGAACTGAAACTTTACAGATATAATTGAAACATTCTTTTTTGGTTATTTATTGCTATATAATATACCACTTTACAGCTTCTTAGCTTTAAATAGTAACATTCGTTTCTTTGTTCAATATTCAACAAATTGCCTCAGGTCAGTGAGGACAGCTTACCTCTGTCCCACCTGGCTTCATCTGGAATGTCTCAGCTGGGTTTTGAAGATCCACATCCAAAATGCTTGGCAATCCTCTTGGCGTTGGCTGTCATTTGGGAGCTCCACTAGGGGTTCAGGCTGGGGATCTTTCTTCCCTTACAGATAGCCTCTCCACATGGCTAGTTGAGCTCACAACAAGGAGATACTAGGATAGTCAGATTTCTTACAAGGCACCTTACTTCTTTCAGAGCCTCAAAACAGAAATTGCCTAGTCTTCTTAATGCCAGAGCTTTCAAGTTTCAGAATATGACTTCTGCCACGTTTTACTGGTCAATGTAGTAACAGATCCAGCACAGATTCAATGCGAGGAGAATTAGACTCTACGTTTTGATGGAGCTCTACAACCTCATAGCGCAAGAGGGCATGTGATAGGAATCAATATTGTGGTCATTTTTGCAAATGTAATCTACTACTCACAGTTTCCTGCATCCATTATTCTTTCCCCTTCTCCCACCACTCAGAGGTAGCCACTGTAATCAATGTGTAAACTTCTCATGCATATTTTTATATCTTTAGTACAGCTCTCTCTAGCACTGAACGGCTTTCATACTTCAAGCATTCTCCACATAGAGCCAAGCAAAATAATGAAAAATCTCATAAATGTGTTATAGGACAGGAATTCCCTAGATGTGTTTACCCAAGAATCTACTAAGACCATTACACTGCTGACAGCTTGAGTTACACAGGTTCATCCTGTTTCCTTCTCTCAATTTGAATTTATAGTCCTGCCCTTTTAGTTATAGGTATCATGGGGAAAATAACATGTGGAAAGAAGATTCCTAAATTATGGGTCTCCTGGAGAAAAACTGACTATGTGGTTCATCTTTAAGAGTGGATTCCAATCTTTTCTAGGTTGAAGATCTCCTTTTAATTAAGACCTTCCTCCATACATAATATTTTTTAGTCACCTTTGGTTGAAAAAAGTACATAATCACAGAAAGCTGATCTTAGTAACATTTGTAAATAAATTTTTGTATATGAACCACAAATGCACTTGAGTTCATTTAAAAACTAGAAATATGCTTTATGAGAGATTTATAATTTATGCAATTTGCAGATAATTCCTTATATATACATATATATAAATTAGTGGAACTTATGAAAGTAACTCCAGCATACAGGTATTTGTCCCCCAGAGGTTAGAAACCTTTTAACATAGCTCACACTGTTGAATCTTGCTTTAGCTCTGTATTAGATCATGATCCTCCTTGCACAAGTCAGAACCTATGCCAGTGTGCTTAATATCCCTGGATATGAAGACTGTTGACATCCTACCTTAGTCCCTGCCAAGTCTCTTGGATGAGAATCCCTTGCTCTGGCTCCATACAGACTCACTTTCTTCATTACTGTCTCTTGCCTGCACTCTCGTGGTAGTCATGAAAAATCTCCCAAATGACAGTGGTATCCATACTTATTTTTTATTTTCCTTATTTTTTCATACTGGAAATGTATTTATATGTAACAAATAAATACCCTGTAAACAAAAGTTAGACTTCAGGACATGGTGGTATTTAAGCTAACATTTCCTCTTGGCAAAACGAGATTTCTGTCTTTACGCACAGCCTCAGCGGCCATGGCTCACAGGCCCCACCGCTCCACGGCATGTGGGATCTTCCCCAACCGGGGCACGAATCCATATCCCGTCCATCGGCAAGCAGACGCTCAACCACTGTGCCACCAGGGAAGCCCAAGATTTCTGTCTTTTTAACCCAGTTGTTTCTCTAACTTTTTTTTAATGATGCCTACTATCTAGTAAGGTCTAGATTTTTTTCTTAAAACTCAGTTTTTAAAAAAACATTAAAAAAATTTACTTTCTAAATTATTGTTTGATCAGCACGGTCATGATCTGCTTTAATACCTCTATACCAAATGCTTTATTCAACAATGTATTCAATACATATTTTGTGAACAGCTATTATGTGCCAACACTATTTTATGTACTTAGGACACAGTAAAAATTCACATAGGCAAAGTTTCAATCCTCTTACTAGACTGGACAGACATAATAAATAAACAAATAATATCTGCAGGAATAACTAGCTGACTTGGAGAGAAAAAAGAGACAAGATATGGAACGACAGGGATTGGATTACTATTTTAGATAAGGTCAGGAAATGTCTCTCTGAGAAGGTGGCATTTGAATAGATACTTGAATGAAATTGGGGAAGCACATCATGAGGTTGTTTGGCAAGGGGTGGGGTGGGGTGAAGGCTTTCCAGGAAGAGGGACCAGTTAAGTGAAAGGTCCTGTCGCAAGAATATGCACGGCCTAGGAGGAAAATCAAGGAGGAAGGGCAAGATGCCAGGGTGAGAGAAGGCCAGTGAGCTAGGGTACAAGAGGAAGGAAATGAAATCAGAGTGCTAGGGGTGATTCTAGCAGATTATGGTAAGCACTTTGGATTGTATTCTAAAGATGAGATACCACTAGAGATTTAAGTACAAAGGAGTGACATTCTCTGACTTGTATTATAAAATGTAGGTGATTCAGCAGATACAGAGAACAATCTAGTGGTTACCAGTGGAGGGGGGGAGGGGCAACATAGGGGTGGGAAATTAAGAGCTACAAACTATTAGGTATACAATAAGCTACAGGGATATATTGTACAACAGGGGGAATATAGCCAATATTTATAATAACTATAAATGGAGTGTAACCTTTAAAAATTGTGAATCACTACATTGTACACCTGTAACTTATATAATATTGTAGATAAACTATAACTCAATAAAAAATTTAAAAATTGATTGATATTTCAATGGGAGTGTGGCTTTAGTGGGTTTTCAGGAGAGAATGAATTAGATACATAGGTTCAATCCACCATCTTTACTGAAACACCCTCATTCATTTTTTAAATTTTGTAATCTGGTTACTGGCTCTCAACTCTACAATTGCTCTTTCCTTGTGAATAACTTAGATGTCAAATCAAAAGTCCTCTTTTCCAGTCCTTGTTGCCCTTATTTTTTCAACAGTATTTGACACCACAGCCAATTAAACCTTTGAATGAATATGAAACATATGCAGTAGGATACGTGAATATGGAACTCATGGGAGAGTTTGGGTTGAAAATATAAATTTTGGAGTTGTCAGAATATTAGGTTGAACCATATTAATTGTCAGTCAAAATGGTTCCATATTGGCAATTTCATTTACCCAAGAGTTAATAATTAAAGCAAAGAGAATGAATGAATTACCCAAAGTAGTAAGAATAGTTAGGAAGGAATAGTTTGTGAACTGAAGTGCTGTCTGAAACACTCCAGCATTTAAAGGTCTAGGAAGGGACTTCCCTGGCGGTCCAGTGGTTAGGACACTGTGCTTCCAACTGCAGGGAGCTCGGGTTCGATCCCTGGTCCAGGAACTAAGATCCTGCATGCCTTATGGTGTGGCCACCAAAAAAATAAATAAATAAAGGTCTAGGAAATTGGGAGGAACCCCCAAAGAATGTGATATAGGAGTGTGTGTGTGTGTGTGTGTGTGTGTGTGTGTGTGTGTGTTTAGTTTTGGTGTACATTCTAGGAGTGGTCAGTTGCCTAACTAGGAATACAAACTGCAGGTGTTGTAACCTAGGATTTTACCAGAAGGCTACACTCTAAAGAAAATTATGAGAACTTAAGCTATTTTTTAAAATCTTAGATTAATAACAGCACTTTTATAGCATAATTTAATGAATATTAGAAATGCATTTAAAATTGGGGGCACTTGAAATATGTAGATATGTGGACTGACTGAAATATTTTAAAGAAATTCCCCACTCTTGTTTGAAGCGTGTATAAGAACCAAGAGAGCCTTTCAGCCTTTAATCTGTGCAACGATACCCAACGCATGATTCCAAAATTATGGCTGTGTTTGCACAAATCTTTTATGGACTGTGTAGTTAGAGCCTATAAAAGGATAAAGAATTGGGGCTGTATTAAGTTTGCAGAGCAGGTTTTATGACTTTGTACCTATGTGCTAATAAATGTGTATTATATGAATTTGGACATTTTTTGTAACCTAGTAGAAACAATTTGGGTGGAGCTGCTAGCCTATAACTATCTCCAATAACTGGCAGATACCACTATCCAGAAGAACCCTCAAAATGAGCTTTCATTGGTTTGGATAATTTTTGAACAAAGTGGCTAGTGGTGTAGAACTGTCTTGGGAGCTAAATGAGATAAGCAAAAATACAAAAACCAAAACAAAAAATGTTTCAAGAAGATGAATAGAATCATATCTATTACATGGTAATAGCCAATAGGAGGAGGGCTGAGAATTGACCACTGGATTTGGCAATATGGAGGTCATCGTTAATTCTAATAAAAACAGCTGTTTTTGGAGTGGTGAGGCTAAAAAGTATGATTGGAATAAGTTCAAGAAAGAATGAGAGAATAGGAAGTGGAGATCATATGAATAGATCAATACGGCTTATGATCTTATGAAGATCATAAGAAATGTAGATATTTTTAAGGAAAACAAAGCAATGACCCTTTGGCATATCTTAACCATATTAGTCAGAGCCTAGGCAAGAAACAGAAGCCACACTCAAAACGGTTTAACTGGAAAGAATAAAATGCAGGGACTACTTACCAAGGCGTGGGTATGGTTAAGGGAACAGCAGTGAAGCCATTACTATCCTAGGCCTGAAGGGGCACTGGAAAGAAATGGTATTATTAGAGACCCATGAGAGCTGGAACAATGGGAAGGAGGGCTCTAGACAGGCATTGTAGTCAGAGGGACACAGTATGACCAAAATTTTGGCCTAGCATAAAGGAAAGGACTGTAATACACACCTGATATTTCTCTCCTCCCTTTTTTGATCTTCTGCCAGTGCTGTGTGTTCGTCTAACTCAAAAGGAAGAAGCCACAGGGCAAGGAGGCCCTGGTGATATATTCATAAATGTCAGCCTCTGAGGGCAGAGCATGACAGAGCAGTGAAGACAATGGGTTTTGGGGAGGGAAACAGACAATACTGCTATTATAAATATTCTCTATGACCACAGGAAGTTTAAAAAAAAGTCACAGGAGGCAGGCAAGTTAAAAATTCTCACAAAACTACATTTCTAATGATACTTCCTTTCTATTTACACATTTAATTTACTGGGTGTTCTTTCTGCCTAGTAATAGGGTTGTCTAACCTTTTCTGAAAATGGTCCAAGAGTAAATATTTTATAATTTGAGTCCTAAGAGGCAAAATTGAAAATATTATGTTATTTCTATAACCACTTAAATGTAATCATTTAAACACATAAAAAGCAGTCATTCAGATCCAGCGGGCTGGATTTGGCCTATGGGCCACGGTTTGCCACCCTCTGGCCTAGAAAATCTTTCTTAATTTTTCTCTGGCCTTAGTCAATGTCAAGTCCAAATAAAACCTCCTACATATGGCCTCTCATACTGTGACTCTGAGCTGTGAGTGACAGAAAATCAACTTTTACTAGTTTAAGGTAGTAAAATTACTAGCCTAAATTGAGAGGATGCTGGGGGTAAATCCCAGAATGCAGAGCAGCCGGAATCCCAGCTGCTCCAGGGACCAGCTGGTTTGCTATTGTGGTTTGTGTCTTCAGTTTGGCTTCATTGTCTACTAGGAAGAGAAACCCTCCCCACAAGAAATAGAATGCTTATCTGTCCTTCTTTATATAATAACCCCAGAGAAGTATTCTGCTTGACCTGTCTCGGTCACACACCCATCCTTAGATGAATGTATGTGGATGAGGGAGGAAGCTAGCTGATGGTGGAGAGGTTCTCCGGTTGTACCAGCTTGTGAGAGGAGGCCCTCCTGAGGAGGGCTTCCCATAGGGAGGGAGAATTCTGTTGCCAGGAGATGCAGACAGGAGATGCTGTCTATTTCGAGGAGATAAAAATGTCACAATTATAGACCAATGTGTGACACGCCAGAAGAGAGAGATGTCTGACACACGTTGTTATCACCCTCAGAACCTAAAAATCACACTTGGTAGACATTCATGCATTTCTGATGAATGAATGACTCAGTTCCCCCGGCTGACTGTGAACACTCTCTTCTCCTAACTGGTCCAGATTTTGATCAGCTGCTCTTTAGTTCTGTAAGTTGTAGCAGAGGTTTTTAACGCCCATGTATTACCTTTCCTCTAATCCCAGGAGGCAAAGAGTGCCCGAGAGCGCCAGTCTCACAGCAAAGCATCCTGTGGAAACAGCTCACAGAATGGGGACTACACCGGAGACAGTAACGACTGTGTTCTGGGGGGCCCGTGCGGCCTTTTTGAGGAAGCCTTCAGGACACAAAGCCCCACACTGACAGACGCGACCCTTCGTCGGGAGGGAGGCAGGGCGCGGGGGCGGGGGCACCGCCGGGCCCCAGCCTCGGGCGCGCGTCACTCGGCACAAAGGAGACAGCAGGGAGGCGGCCGCGGGAGCCGATCTGCACTCGCCAGCCACTCGCGATTGCGGTTACAGACCTGCAGTTCCCCTCCCCCTCCCCACCCAGGCCCGCCTGCCCGCCCGCCGGCCTTTCTGTCTCCTCTCTCCCTCCGTACTGGCCGGCCCGGGTCCATTTCCGGGCTCGGGGTATTTGGTATCGATCTGGGCCGGGGGCGCGGGAGCAGGTGGCTGCGGCGGGGCAGCTGGGCCGCCAGCCTGCTGCGCCGGGGCCCGTCTCCCGCCGCCTTTGTCGCCAGTCCTTGCCCGGCGGCCCGCTCTGTCCTCCGGGCCCGCGCGCGCTGCCGGCCTGACTTTGCGCCGGGTCGGGCGCTGCTGCTGCTCCTGCTGCGCTCCGGGCCGCGCTCGGTGCCGACGGCCGCCGGGAAGCGGGAGGCGAAGGGCAGCCCGGAGCCCGGGCCAACATGGCTGAAGTCACCATCGACCAATCCAAGCTGCCGGGAGTCAAGGAAGGTAGGGGCCGGGCCGTGGAGCGCGCGCCGGGGCCCCTCCGGCTCCCAGCCCGGCGTCCCTACCGGCGGGGGCGTCGTCTCGGCGTCCCCAGCGGCGCTCGCTCGGCGCCCACCTGGTGCCGGCCCGCCCTGGCCGGGAGGGAATTGAATTTAGGCTCTGCTGTGGGACCTTGGGCAAGTCACTTTCGTTCTGAGCCTCAGTTTTCTCCTACATAAGGAGATTGTGGGAGAGAGGTCAGCACCACCCTCATCAAGTGGTTGTGCAAAGGTTCTCGGGAAGAGAAATGCCGTTAGTCAATGCTCCAGAGCAGGGAGATGTGTCCTAAAAATTCAGGCCCAGTCTAGCTAACTTGAAGGCTAGGAAGTGGGGAAGGGTTGACGTTCAGTTCCTTGTGGAGCCTTTGTTTTGAAACTTGACTCTTTCCCTCCTTCTGTCTACTTTTCCTAGCCCTGCGTCTGGCTGGCTGACTTTCCCACCTTCCTCCAGGTTTAAAAGTTTAGTCTGGGCACTGCCCAGCGCAAGCAGCGGATGGGAAGCTGCTATAAATGAGCATTTTCTCACAAAAAGCACTAAGCAAGGGGGAGCAGGGGACTCACTGTGACCTTGATTTTTACTGGCTCCGTATACTGAGGTCCAGAAAAATCAAGATTGATTAGTATTGGTCTGGCTTGGCTTCTAGCAAGTAGCCCACTGACTTCTTGTTCCTCGTCTCCAGCCAGACCTAGTATTTTTTTTTTTTTTCCAACTGAGATCTTGGGTGCTGGATCGCCTTAATCTTTAGTGATCTTTGGCTGTTATTTTGACCTTGGGAAGCATGGAAGTCCCAGAGTGCTATCCGGGCTTGCAGAGGTTGTCTTTGTAGTGGATGTTATTTGTTTCAGCTGACTCTTGTGGTCTTCGTTGTCTTGGGAATATGGAATTGAAAATAAGAATCTTTGCTTTCTTGGAACTGCGTGTTTCATTGCCAACCTGATTTGATTCAAAGGGGCTTGTGGGTGCTCAGGCTGACCCCAGAATCCGAAGAAAGCTTGCCTGCTTGATGTCCCAGAGTTCCAAACACTAGGCGATTTTATGTAGAATTTTTAATTGGGCTGGGCCTGTCCTGTTGTTCCTGAAGGATGTTAAGAGTTTAGGCCTGAGATTTTTATCAAATAGTGTTTTTCAACCTTTCAGTTCCTAACCTGGCTTTGGTGAAGATTCTGGCATTCATATGTAAATGAACTTTTCTTAACACTGTCAAGTCTGGAGCCTGAGAGATAGGAAAGGCAAATTTACACTTTGGAAGTACAGGTCTTTGAGATTGTCATTAACCTTTCTGGTATGAGAGAGAGAGAGAGAGAGAGAGAGAGAGAGAGAGAGAAAACAACCTTAATATGTAAAGTATTAGTCAGGTAGTGCTAAGATTTTACCCAGCTCCCTGTATGTCAGTGACCTGAAACAAACTTGAAACTCACTTTCTGTGTATGCATTTATATTACTCTTAGGTCTTCTGGTTTCTAACCGAGACATGAATGGTTTATTCTAGTATATTCTTTCTTAAGGGTTTCAACAAACACTTTCCATCTGTAAATGCAAAATTTTTCCATTGCTAAACTCCGGAGTTTAACACATTTGGATTGCTTTTATTTTGCACAACATGCTGTTTGGCAGTCGCGTTTACATGATATGGTAAAGTGGTAAGGACATTTCTGTGGCTGTTTCATTAAGTTAGAATTAAGTATCGATTTACTTTGAAGGTGGTCCGAAATTGTTGAGAAGATTATTGTCTATGTAAGCATCTGATTTTTCTAGTTCAAAGATCATCAAAGGAAGTGATACACTATACTAGGAATGTGCTAATGGTGGTGTGGTTTTTGATCTGGGAAGTATTCACATCGAATAAAGTGTATCTGTCCCTAATATAACTCTTAATTATGGCCAGTTGCTCCCTAACGATGTTTCTGGACCCTAATTAAAGAAAATAAAGTTGGTGTCCATGATTGGATAAAACAAACACAAACATTGAGACTTCTTAATACTGAAACTCCAACTCAGTTTGAAAAGGAAGTTTAGTAATAATTTGCTTAATATTCTGGCACAGATTTTTAAACTCCAGTTTTAAAAATCTGTCTCCTCTACTTCTCCTATCAATCTAAACCTTTATATACAATTACAATTTGGGATCATGGGGTAGATTCCAATAGAGATTGAGAAGAATAATGCAGTGGATGCCTGTCCCTTCCCACTGCCCTTTTCTTTAGGAGAGGATGGGGAGCCCTGGGACTTTTGTTGTGAACTTCTCAACAGAGGTCATGGTAGCAGCTGACATCAGGGAAAGAGACTATTTGAAAACTTTTTTTTTCTAGGTTAAAGTCGAATGCTTGCTTATTTAGTTTTAAGATGGCCAAAGATATTCAACATTTGGACAGGCCTTTGAAAAAAATAACTACAGCAGTATTTTTACTTTGGGAAATCTCTTAAAATAGGAGACAAAGGGACATGTGCGAGTTCTTATGCAGTGAAAAGAATTAAGTCTAACTAAATGTCAACACACATCATTATTTCTGGTTTAAAACCATATTTGGAACATCTAAATACTTTTTGTAATGGAAATACTGTTGCCATTGTTTGGTAGTAGTGCTTTATTTCTTCTGAAACGTTTGAGGTTCTTTGCCACAAGATTGAAAATAATTCTCAGCCACTTTTTATCAGTAGATGTGTAACTCAAATGCACCATGCAGTTTGTGAGTGCTAGACAAAGGTATTCTCAAATAGACAAAGGTTCCAACAATATTCCGAAAGTCTTTTAGTTTAGATCAGAGCTCCGCCCCCCCCCCCCCCCCCCCCACAAAAAAGAGCACTTTTCATTAGTTAACAAGCTTAGAGTTTTGGTAAATTTTAGCTTCTTCGCTGAATCTTCTTTCTGAAACCGCAATCCACACTCCCCACTTTTTTTTCCTCTCTCCAGTCTGATTCCCATCTCTCTACTTAGTTTTAATTGCTCACCAATCACTAATCTTGCCCTTTCCACCATCTAACAGAGGTTTCACATTATCTTCAAGTTTTGGTCTGAGTGCTGTAGCCTGTCCATCAAAGCCATTTCTAGACCCTTTAAAGTTTATTAACTCGTTTTTTAGTCATTAGCGTTTTCCCACTTTTAGCCATTGAGCACTTATGTATCAACCCTCCCATCTTCTACCAGGGCTAACCTTCTTTTTTCTTTCCTTTCAGCAGTAAGAAATTTTATTATGTGTTATATATCCTTACTGTCCTTCAACTGGAAGTTTCCACCGTCTCCAAAGTTAGTTAACTCTGTGTGTGTGTGCAGGCACGTGTGCACCTGAGTGCAGTCACGATTAGCATCTGAAATTGGTGCACTTGGTAGAGACATTTCTTGAAATAAAGGTAGCTAGCTATTCTGAGAGCAAATCCTTTTTCTTTCGTGAAAGACAAAAGTTAATACATTTTCTGAAGTATGCCTAGAAAGCACTGATTCATTTTAGGTCCAGGACACCCCAGTGGCATAATGGGGTAAATTAAGTTAATGGCATAAATCCAGAACTTTAAGGGGAAGAATACAAAATTATGTCTGGTGCAGTGAATAAACCAAGTAGTCCCAGAGATCTAAAGCATATCACACGCACACTAGGTACCTAATGCAATGGTGGTCTCTGAGAGGTGCATTATCTGGCTCCAGGGCAAACTCACTTTCTGTTTTCTGCAAAATTCCACAGCAGTTTTTTTTGTTGTTGTTGTTATTGTCTTTTAATGAGACCACGGCTAGATCTTCAGTTAGGAGGTTTGTGTCTTGCTTTTCCTTACCCTCATCTGGCTTCAGGTCTTTCACATAGCCAGCAAAGATTCAGCAAATATTTGAATGTGTGAATGAATGAATGAGTAAATCATGAATACTAGATGCTCCCTTTTAGTTTAGGAATCCTATCTCTGGCATAATTTCATATTCCTTCTCAGAGCATAAGCTCTTTTTTTGTGTGTGTGTTTTTTTAATTTATTTATTTTATAAATTTATTTTTATTTATTTTTGGCTGTGTTGGGTCTTTGTTGCTGCGTGCAGGCTCTCTGTGGTTGCAGCGAGCGGGGGCTACTCTTTGTTGCTGTGCACGGGCTTCTTATTGCAGCGGCTTCTCTTGTTGCGGAGCACGGGCTCTAGGCGCACGGGCTTCAGTAGTTGTGGCAGGCGGGCTCAGTAGTTGTGGCAGGCGGGCTTAGTTGCTCTGCGGCATGTGGGATCTTCCCAGACCAGGATTCGAACCTTTGTCCCCTGCATTAGCAGGCGGATTCTTAACCACTGTGCCACCAGGAAAGTCCTCAGAGCATAAACTCTTAAAGGGCAGAGATAATGCCTTTTAACTATGGGCATCATGTATCTTAGTGCCGCTATTAACTTTATAAAAACTTTTAATCTATTTTTCTAATGTTTTTTCTTCTCTGATCTTCGCTGTGGTGGAGAGGCAGTCCTGTAGAATTCAAAGAGTTGTTGTAAAGAACCCTTGAAATTCCGTACGTGCATCCAGAATGCCTCTCACATAAGGGGAAAAAACATCTTTCAGTTTATTGCTATATGCAGGTATGCAGTACCTTCTTAAATGAATCAGTGATTTTTAAAAAATGAAATAGCTGTTAATTGTAAAATAAAGATTATCTTAATGATTTGAGAAATGCTTTTTTTTTTTTAAACTAACAAGTACATAAAGGACAACTTCTCCCTTGTGGGAAACTGTAAAGTTAATTGCTATTTTAAAAAAAGGATCTCAGAGTAGAAAGCATTAAAAACCACTGATCTAGGCCAGCCAGATTTTCCAGATGAAAATCTGAGAGCCAGGATGGGAAAGTGAGTTGTATCAAACCGCTGAGGCTAAGTATCTAAAAATTGTCACATGGGGCCTAGCCTTAGAAAAGTTCAAAACTGAGTATTCACACAGCTCAGTCTTCCCTGCTCTCTCCTTTCCCACCTTCCCCTTCCTTTCCTGTCTCCTCCCTTCCTCTCTCTTCCTTTGTTCCCTCTCACTCTTCTTCTCTTTCTTTTAAATTATTCTGTAGATGCATAAGAATCATTCCTCATGTATTCCGTTAATACTGTCATTTAAAACAGTGGAATAAAAATAATGAATGACAAAACAATTCCAGAGATTTTTCTCAACTTATTTTAGGGATACTGTTTGATATGAATGTTAATGAGTTAACATAGGTTTCATTTTATTTTTTAATTAAAAGCCTTTTTTTTTAGGTTTTTATTTCGATTCAGCAAATGAATTACTGGGTGAACTACAGGAGGTCATACTCCTGCCTCAGTGTTTTTTTCTACCTAGAAAATGCATTTCTTCTCTCGTACACTCAGCTGAAGGGGCTAATGTTTAGAGGCTTGGACATTTTAAGAAGTTTAAACATATTAGGGAAATAAAGAAAGCCATAGGCTATGTTTTTTTCTCTAGTTCTTTTCAAGAACATAGAAGTTTTGATTGAGATAAATGAATTTTTGCCTCAGTAACAAAAAGCAGTGTGATACCACAAAACTTAAGTAAACTCTGCTTGAAATCCCAGTTCTCTAAGTACAGGAGTGTATTTTAAAATTAACTACCCTGACCTATAAGGGGAAAAAAATAAACCTTATCACAGCTACATTTGCAGTTTCAGATGTAGCCACTGGAAGGGCTGTTGGATTAATGTTTTTAACTGATGACCTATTTAAAAGTGTCCTGTGCTTCAAACCTGTAAAATTAGGATACCCTAGATCCTAAATAAGACCTACAAAGGATCATTGGTCTTATATACCTTGGGGATTATTTAGACTATTTATTCCCAGATGTTTGAATTTAGAAACCAGTACAAAAGAGTTCCTAGATACTACTTTTAAAAGGACATGACAAACATGCATACTCAAAACAACTGTTTTTTTTTTGGTCATTATTATCATTAAAACACATAAACACACACACATTAAGATACGTAGGTCTGGGCTTCCCAGGTGGCGCCGTGGTTGCGAGTCCGCCTGCTGATGCAGGGGACACGGGTTCGTGCCCCGGTCGGGGAAGATCCCACATGCCGCAGAGCGGCTGGGCCCGTGAGCCATGGCCGCTGAGCCTGCGCGTCCGGAGCCTGTGCTCCACAACGGGAGAGGCCACAGAAGTGAGAGGCCCGCGTACCGCAAAAAAAAAAAAAAAAAAAAGATACGTAGGTCTTCATATAATAGTTGGTAACCATACACTGACATAAAAACATTGAAAGCTTTCTGATAAACCAGAACCAATGTAAAACCAGTCTTGCTTGTTGTATATCAGTGTTTTTTTTTCTTTTTAGTCAAATTCATTGATGTATAATTCACGTACAGTAAAAACGCATCCTTCTTAGTATGCAGTTCTGAGTTTTGACAAATGTATAGTCTCGTACCCACCACAGCAATCAAGATACAGAACAGTTACATAACCCCCAGACTGCTCCACCCTTTTCCCCACCTCCACCAACCGCTGATGTGTTTGCTGTCCCTATAGTTTTGCCTTTACAAAAATGTCATATACATGGGATCATCCAATAAGTTGCTTTTTGAGTTTGGCTTCTTTCGCTTACCATAGTACATCTGATATCATGTGTGCATCAGTAATTTTGTTCTTTTTTATTGCTGAGTTCCAGTGTATGGCTGTACCACCATTTGCTTATCCATTCACTGGTTGACGAACATTGGGGTGTTTTCACTTTTGGTGGTTATAAATAGTCTCTGTAAACATTTGTATACAGGGTTTTTTTGGGGGGTGAACATGTTTTCATTTCTCTTGGGTAAGCACCTAGGGTAGGATTACTGGGTCATATGGTGAATGTATGTTTAGCTTTATAAGAAACTGCCAAACTTTTTCAAAGTGGCCTGTACCGTTTTGCATTCCCACAAGCAAAGTATGTGAGCTCCAATTGCTCTGCATCCTTGTCTGCACTTTACATTGTCAAGATATATTTTTTAAAATTTTTAACTAGTTTTTTAAGGGTTTAAATTCTGGTTTTGTTGTTTCGTAGCTGTGTGATCTAAATTTTAACAGTGTAATATTATCTTATGTGGCTTTAATTTGCATTTCTCTAATGACTAATGATTGGAGCCTCTTTTCTTGTGCTTATTTCCCATTCTCATATCGTTTGTCGAAGGAGTGTGTGTTCTAAGCTTTGCCTTTAAAAGAAAAATCAGACTGTTTTCTTTTTATTGAGTTTTGAGGGTTCTTTACATATTCTGAATTCAAGTCTTCTATCAGATAAATATTTTGAAAATGTCGGTGGTCTTTAAACCTTGGTGTAACATTAGGATGATGTGGGGAGCTTTGCTATAAACATATTCCTGCCCTACTTGATATCAGCTGAATCTCTTGGAGATGGTCCCGGGAATCTATAGATTTTTATATCTAGATTATACTCTTGGACTTACAATAGACATTTGGAACATATGACTAAGAATACTGTGGCCACCCTAATGCAGGGATTGATCCTACCCTACTCTGATTTTTTTAAGCTTTTGCATTGGCAACTCATTTCTTTATCAGGGTTAAAGAATGGGCAGCATTTTTTTTTTTTTCCTTTTAGTAATTGAAATTAGTTCCTCTAAGATAGGGGTTTGCAAACTATGGCCTATGGGCCACCGCTTGTTTTTATACAAGTGAGCTGAAGATAGTCTTTACATTTTTTAATGATTAAAAAAAAGAGGAAGAAGAATGTTTTGTGACAGGTAAAAATTATATGGAATTCAAATTTCAATGCCTAAAGTTTTATTGGAACGTAACTTTGCTCATTTGTTTACATATTGTCTGTGGCTGCCTTCATGCTGCGAATGCTGAGATGAGTGTCATTATAACAGAGACTATGATCAGCAAAGCGTAAATTCTTTACTATCTGGTACTTTGTAGAAAAACAATAATTTCTTTGGGACCATTTCAGTGAAACCATTTAAAAAACTTCCCTATTTAATCTTTTTTGATATTTCAGTTATCACTATGAACATTTATCAAAACTTTTCTTAATTATAGTGGTGCCCTGTTGGGGACTATTATTGGCTGACCTCGTGTAGCATGTTTTATTTTTGTAGTGACTTTTAAAAATACAGGCTTACATCCTGATTTTTATTTTACTTTTTTTTAAGAAGAAAATGTGCTCTCCATATAAATTTCTAGGGACTTCACAATTGATTATCAAGGTAGAAATCTTATGGAAAGTGAGAATAATCCATATGCCAACTCTGAGTAAGGACCTGTGGGGCTTTCATGAGTGAAGTGCATGAGTAAACAAGTTCAACTTCTAAAAAGTTTGCTTATGATTCTTAGCTTGTTACTTGTTACTGGCTCTCCTCAAAACATGTTACGAACATTTGCATGAATGAAATGCCACTTTGTCTCCTTGGAAACTTGTATCAGAAGTACCTCGGTTGATTTACCACTAAACTTTGAAGGCCTAGTGTGTGATGGGCATTTCTAGTCCTGATACAGCTTCTCAATGACCAAACACCAGGGGAGTCCCCACTGGACTTTTTTGGCTTTTATTTTTCTAATGAGTCATAAAGACTGAGTCACTTTCCATTAGCATTACTCCAGGACTTTTAACTGCGTATAGTAAAAGCACAAATGACTTACAAGGATATCTTTCCCTCTTCATTGCCTCCCCATCAACCAATTTTTTTGCCTGTTGACTATATAGAGGAGTCCATGATTCACTTTAGGTATTAAATTCACTAATTTTTGAGTAGCACTTCCCACCAAATACTTTAAAATATTAGCTTTGTCTTTCATATTATGAAATTCAGCAAAATACAGAATGTTAGGGTTGGCAAATACTTTCGAAACGTTTTTATTGTCTAGATGGGAAACCAGAAGTAGAGGAAGAGAAACAAGGGACTTGATTAAGATTCATATCCTCTCATCTGCACGTTGAGATTGGCCTGACATCTGCCAGCAGCTATTTTGGAAAGGACTATGCACTCTCAGTGTCTGCATTTACAGATCACTTTCTGGCTTTGCTTACAAATGGTTCCTTATCCTGTCAGTGATTGCTGGACTCTAACTTGCCATGTCTGCTTCTGTTGTTTTCCCAGTTTTCCATGGTCAGACCTCATTATTTTAAATTGGGCTTTAGTGTACCCATGAAGCATTTCTTCTTTTCTTTTCCCCCTGTAAGTTACCCCATTAAAACTCCACAGAGCTAATGTTTGAAAGATCATTTTGGCTATGTGTGTATATTGGAAGGGACAAGCTGAAGGTTTAGAAAATGGCTGGGGAGCTATTATTGATAGACTCCAGTTTACTGTGCTTTTAACATCCCTGAATTCCAGGAACTTGGTTGCAGTGGCACTCAGGCTCCCCCAAAATAGGATAATTACTGAGGCTTAAAGGCAGCGCTGCCAAATAATTTATAGGCCAAACCCAGACACTTTGTGAGTAAAAAGGGTTATTCTAATAATTTTACCAGAATAGGTGTATGCTGGTGACCACACAACTGCAAGACACATTGCTGAAATACCACAGGCAGCTGGATGTGGTGAGTAAGCAAGGTCCTTGTTAAAAAACCCTTTCTAGATATGAAATGTAAAGTTTTTGTTGACACTTAAAACCTGAAGGGTACCTGTTTCCCATATACTGTCTTGAGGTTCTTAATGTGTTTTCTATTTCATAATTGATTACTAAGTGAAATCTGCTCAATTGGAGATAGTAGGAATAATTAAGTTTTCATTTAGCTCTTCATATGTGGGTTTCCGAAAATTCTACATTTTTTTTAACGCGGGCCTCTCACTGTCGTGGCCTCTCCTGTTGTGGAGCACAGGCTCCGGACGCGCAGGCTCAGCGACCATGGCTCACGGGCCCAGCCGCTCCGCGGCATGTGGGATCTTTCCGGACCAGGGCACGAACCTGCGTCCCCTGCATCGGCAGGCAGACTCTGAACCACTGCGCCACCAGGGAAGCCCCTAAAATTCTACTGTTAATTAGTTAGTTTTCTTTTTGTTTCCTGTTTATTGGTTCTCCCCATTTATTCCCCCTGAATGTGGAGAATGGGTGTTGAAATTTGTGTAATTGAAGGGAGGTAAGAAATGCACACATTTCTGATTCCTACTTACTTGGCAGTATGTAATATAAGTATCATTTTCTTCATCTTAAATAGAGTAGGAGGCTACCATTTTACTCTGTGCATTTCTGCTGTGTATCTTTTAAGTAATTGAGCTCCTCCTAGAATTATTTTGCAGTATTTGCTCTTGTTTACTGATACATTAAATAATTTGTCCAGATTGAAAGGAAGCTTGTATAAAATTTAACTTAAGCAGACTGACTTCTTTGGAAAGGGGAAGTACTTTGAACCTAGACTTGTTAAGCCTTGGTTTCACATCTCATCTTTCCTACTCATTTGATGTAAGGTCTCAGAGAAAACACTCAGTATCTCTAAGCTTCACTTTCCTTATCTGTTTATTGGAGATAATATTTACTGTGTCTAATATATGGACTTTCCATGAGAGTTAATTGAAGAAATGGATATGAAAGTATTTTGCAAAATGCGGTGTTATACATTCAGTCTCAGTGATATTACTGTTCAAGTTACCCTAAAATACTCCAACTTTTCCTTTTTCCAGACCATTGTTATTTGAGCCCTAATCCTCTGCATGGTATTTCCTTCTATACTCTCTAAATATAGCATATTTCTATCCTCTCATCCTCTCACTACCTCCCCAGGCCCAGCTCAAATGCTGATTCTCAGTTAAGTCTACCCTGTTTCTTTCCTGTGTATCTTTTTAACTTACTTCCTTAAGCAACATGTCTCATCCTCTGTATTGGTCTGAAAGCTCTCCATCAAGACAAGACTGGTAGCTGACTGATCTCAGTACTACTTAGGGATCCTTACCCATAGGAGATACTCCAGAAAACTTGTCAGAGTATCTGACATCTTATGTTCAGTGGGCAGACTGACCTGAGCTAACTGAACTAATGACACTAGAATAAGGGCTATGATCATTTGCATGAATTCACTGGGATAGGAATAGAGGATTAGAAGCAATCACTTTTACTTTTTGTTGCATGAAATTTCCCCATCTCTCACATGTCTGTAGGGGACTGATTGGTGTTAAGGTTAACTCAAGGCCAAAACACATAGTAGGCTCCTTTGGAAGCAATGATCTTACCTGTTTACGGATTGATTTTAGTTAAGTAAGACCCTGTTCAAGTGTGTACATTTTCCAGGATTGTGATCTGGTATCGTTTTGTTGCTGTTACTAAAGGATCCAATTAGTTTCTTAGATGGTATTGGATTCTATTCAGACTTTTTATGTTTACTGTTTTCTCCTTTAAATTTATTTTTAGGTAAAGGGGTCAAAGTTCTTATAAAGTTTTAACTAAACAGGTCACATGTAACATGTATTTTTTAAGTTCTTGGTTATAGAGTTCCTGACTGTGAAGAATCTGAATATTTTGAGTTGGAAACTAAAAAGATGAATGTACAGATTATAAACCTGGTATGGTCTATGATCAAGAGAGGGTGGGAAAGCGTGAGCAAAAGAGCTCAAGCATCTTTGCTTTGGGGGTGGATACGTTTAATTCATACTTATTTTAGGATGGTTTTCTAAATTAGGGCATACTGCGTAGTCTCTTTCAGCTTCATGTGGTGTATTAGAAGTTAACACTGTTTTAAAAACATGCAGTGCTACAAAAACCAATTTATACTTCTAAGTAGATATTATAGCAGTTTTTAAAAATCATCAAAATGACTTTGAATTCTTAAAAAACAAGTGAGAAAGTGAATCAATCCTTTAGAGCAGAAAGGTGTTTGGACAGCTTGTCTTCCTGTTCACAGATGCAGGCTGCCCCTGATTTTCTTTCACTTCCTCTTCAGGGGAATTACATGACAGCCAAATATACTATAGGATAACCAAATATACCATACTGAAACCAGTTTCAGTAGCAGTACATAGAGAAATCCAAGGCATTTAGAACACATTCTAGTTGAACTTAAATTTGGTGATCTTCAAGAAGACTTCTGAATATTGAGGGTGTTCGCTTTCCCAGGCTGTACTCTGTTCATTGGGCCCCAGGTTAACCTTTTAGTAAATAGTACTGTCCATAATTGCGTTCATTGGACAGTGAATGAATGATAACATGGTCTCATTTTACCATGATACTGAAGGCTCTGTGAGAACTGCTAGTTGAGACAGGATAAGTCTACCTTTTTATAAGTCACTAGATTGAACAAAAGGTTATTTTAAGATTTATTGGTGGTTAAGGCTACTATACATAAAATAAGGTGGATAAAAGCGGATGTTTGCCATTTTGTATGGTAGAAATGGTAAAACCAACAACAGCAATGAAGAAAGCAATATTTGGTACAGGAGAAAGTTAGCATAACAGTCATCCTGTATGGGTAGTCTTTTATATAGGCTGTGGTTATGACATTTTAGATGATGTGCTTGTATCCAAGAGACAAATATATATTACTTATACTGAATCAACTAAATTTCCTACTACCCTATATCTAAGTGGGAGGAATTCTTAAAAATAATTTGGACTGTTTCCTTATAGGTCAGGACACTGAAGTTCTGATTTGGAAAGTGACTTGTCAAAGGTCACTTGGTGAGCTGCTGACAGAGGCAGAACTACAATTCTGACCGGTATCTGGAATGAGGAACTGGGCTGTTTTTACTCAACCTGTTTGTTCCTTATATGCTACAATAAGACCATTATATTTCTATAAATTGGGAAAGAGATATCTATATTTCTTATAGTAAGATACCAAAATGCCATGTGGATTTGGCAGAAAGCTTTTACTAGCGTATTCAAGGAACAGAAATTAGGAAAATTCATCTGGTTTTAGGCATGCTGTATTTTAAATTTACATGTTAATATTTTGTTTAGATTTTGATGGCTGCACTTCTTCTCAACAGTCTACTCTCCGACCATTCTTAATGGTGATACTTTGATGATTCTTCTATTTTAGTAAACTATAATTACATGACTTTCACCTAGAATTCTACTTTGCTTTCTAATCCGGGACATTCAACTGAAAAAAGTTTGGAGTGGTGGAGCTTATTAAACATTCTAGACACATTGATTTCCTTTTAACTCAGGCCCACAATGCATACATATAGGAAACATGTTCTCCCTCATGGGAAAACATATGAAGTTAGAAAGAGCTATTGAAATGTAGTCAACTGTTGATTATATTGTAATTCCTTGCCAGGAAACATTTCCATACATTCATAAGAGGAAGTAGTGATTGCTTATTCCATTATAGATTCTATACTACAGAAGTGATATATCTGTGTTAATCAGGGACTTAGTGGGACCTGACTAAAAGAAGTACTTAATAGAAAATAACTAATTATAAGAATTCATTAACTCTGATGATGCCAGTAATAATTGGAAGTTCCGTTTATTGAACTTCCTTTTACTGAGTGACAGATGTTTTCTTTGGCCCTTCACTTACCTAATTTAGTCCTCACAACATTTATCCTCATTTTGCAGATGAGGAACCTGAAGCTCAAAGAGATCAAATAACTTGCCTAAGATCTTTTAGCCAATAAGAAAGCAATATTTGAATCCTGATCTGTATAGCTCCAAAGTTGTTTTTTCTTCTCTGAAATACTCTTTAAACATTAGGCAAAATCCAAATCAGAACCATCATGCCATTTTATGTCCTCTGTTCCCTTTTGTATTGTTGAAGAAATCTCAGCTTCTTTCTTACTGGAGTTTATTACTAAACTTCAGTTTTTGCTTCTCTCTTCCCATAGCACTGAGTGTCCAACCTTCTTTGGTAATAGAGAACCATCAAAAGTTCACATCTAACTTAAATACCACTAAGGTGAATACAGGTTTCCTTCTCAAAAAGAAAAGAAATAAAGTAAAATATCCCCTCTGATGAACTACATGGAGAACCAAAGTGGTTGACAGAATCCCTTCTTAAAATCTATGCACAACTCCCTGTTACCTGCTTAGGACGTTTCTGGGTGTACTTTGGAACACAGGCTTGTTTTTTCCAGTTTGCTGTTGGGTCATTACCTTCTTCTGTATAGAGTATTTCTAGGAGACAAAATCTGCTTTTAATATAAGCCGCTTGTAAGAGAAATCTCCTGGTCTTCTGGGGAGGCATTCCCCTAGTAAGTGTAAAAACTGAGCTGATCTTAGGAATGTACCCATGATCTCAAGATACCTTTTAGAAAAACACAATCTAGTCAGTAAACATGACCAATTATTGAGCATACGGCAGCATATCAGAGTAGAATTCCAGAAGTCTCAAGACTTGCCCATTTATTTTATGTGCCTACTTTCAGATTTACATTATCCAAGATTACTGGAAATGAGTGTAGAGTTCTGACAGATGGTTACCACAGTGGAACTGCGAGTGTTGCCATTTGCTTTATGGGAACAAGATTGTAAGAGAATATTTTTCCCATACCTGCTTATCCCATGAGCAATTTTTTAAGTTTGTTTTTTTTTAAATTTTGAGTATTACTGTACTCTCAATCTTTTGAAATTGAAATGTTTACTAATCCTAATAAGAAAGAAAGTGCTAGCTAAAGTATCTACTTGCAGAAGAGAAGTTGAAAGTTCAAAGATAAATAGAACTTGCAGTAGCTAGTACTTAAGGAAACTTGTCATATGAAGCCAATAAACCAAAATGGTTTTTCTTCCCTTGGTGTAAACTTGTACTTAAGTTGGCTTGATGTGATCTTTTGGGTTTTAATGGGCATGACTGGGTTTATCCTACCCAGGTTTAAGGAGATGGGTGGCTTTTCTTTCTAGGCTAAGGCAAACAGAGAAACCAAACCATTTGAGGGCTGCCAAACCATTTGTGGGCTTAAGTGCCAGGAAAAGTGCCAGTCAAATAGAGGGACAGAAGGTCGGAGTTTCTCTAGGGATACATGGGGTGAAAATAAAAGAAAGCAATTTTTACTACCAGGATATTCATAGTGGAAAATTGCTTTGAAAAAAATTGTCTGCTACTTGCTTGTCTAAGGGTTTTTACCCTTTTGAGGACCCCTGTGGTTATCAGTGGTCTGTTGTTTTCTACATAGAAGGTTTATCTCCATCAGAATAATTTGTGAGTACTTTTTTTAAAAAAGAAAATTTCCTGCAGTGCTTAAGTACTTACAGTTGTTATTATTACTCTCATATTACAGGGGAGCAAATGTAAGTGATATTAATCTGTTCAAGATTATTCATCTAGTGAGTGTTAGAGCCAGGATTAGAATCTAGGTAAGCGTACTACTCTTGGTTATACCGTAGTACCTCTGTATGCAGTAAGTATTCACTGAGTATCTCATTACCAATGCTCTGTGCAGTGTACTACAGAATTCTAACACTGTTTAAGAGTTTCATTTTTTCCTAAGTGTAATTTTGATAGTCATCTTTCTATGTTTAATTATGAAATTTTATAAATCTATTTAGAAATCAACTGAATCATTTTAAAGCAGGAGTGCTTCCTTTTTAATCATTTTTATGATAGTAAGAGTAATTACGTGTTTAGCTGCTGTGTAAATTCATATATTCCTGAATTGTTCTGAAGTGGAACACCCATGTAAAATGTAATTGTTATTTAAGGAAGGCACCAAAGACAGTACTTTTAGGAGAAGGCTCCTCTGATTATGATCAGTTTAATTTTACATGCCAATTGAAATTCACAAATGCATAATTTGCTAATGAGAATCCACAGTTCTTTGGTAAATGATCTGTAAGGTATTAGAGATCTGCTAGGTTATTCAGTAGTAGTTGTACTTCACAGAATCGAATTCCCTTAACTATATTGAATTAACAGCTCACTTTCCTTTCCAAGAGGACGTTTGTTCACTTTGTTTCTGTGACTGTATCTGCACAGTGGTTACTTGATAGATGTACAACTCTTATTCTTTTCAACCGGCTGAGGTTAGCAAAACTACCACCACCTTAAGGCTGAGAAAAAAGAAGCATAGGAGAAATAATGCACTCTGAAGTTAAATCAGTAGCTACTACAAGGCTAAAAATATATTCAGGACCCTTGGTTGTAGCTACTACAAGGCTAAAAATATATTCAGGACCCTCGGTTGTCCATACTGGCAAAGCGAGTTATATCTGTTGGTTAAAATATAAATATGCATTCTCTCTCTCTCACACACACACACACGATTAAAATGGTTTTAAATGTTGCTGAGTGGTCCGGTTGTCTAAATTGACACTGTCCTTTCTGTCATACTGTGATTATTGTTTAGGGCAGTGTTGTCCAACAGAACTTTTGTGAAGGTGGAAATACTCTGTATCCCTCACTGTCCATAATGGTAAGCACCAGCCCCATAAGGCTATTTAACACTGAAAATGTTTTCAGTGAGACTGAATTTTTATAATTTAATTTTGATTAATTTAAAGAAATAGCTATGTGTGACTAGTGGCTACCATATATAGTGTGAAAAAAATTTTTGTGACCCTAGTGGATAGAATAATGATGGATGGATAGAACATACAGATTTGGTTCAGTTTAGGGCAGTCTTTTCTAGTATGTGTTCCATCCAACATTGGACCATGTGAATGCACCTCACTTGGGGTTTTGGAGAGTTGTAATTTTCCTTGGGTAACTTTTTTCTTCTGTTACTGCCAACACAAAAAGGTTTGGCTTCAAAGCACCAGTCCATAAAGTTTATGCCTGTAGCCCAGGAAGCTTGTGAGGTTGTTTGTGTTTGTGGGTATTTTTAATCATTTATGAAAACTTGAGTCAGATATTTCCTAATGGAAAGACTTATCTCTATCCAGCAGTTCTACCAGGATGAGTAAAAACTGCTGTTTCCACCCTGCTACCTTCCTTCCCTTTTTCAGTATTCCTCTCACCCTCAGTCTTTTACCCTGTCCGATGGAAATTTCTAACTCAGCCATTTTCACTTTTCCAATAAGTTACCCAGTTACTCTGTGGTCTCTGATAATGATGCAGATGGTCTGTGATATTAAAGTAGTACTTCTGATTTGAGGACTTATATTATCTCAGCATTTTCAAAACCCACTTGCCTGCAATCTAGTGTGTCTGTGGTTAGCTATAATATATCTCCTTGCCAAACAAGTGGTTTGGGTTACTGGGGCTTTCATTTAACTTTGAATTGGGGGGATTAGGGGAAAACAAAAGCTCAGGAACCTATTTTGATAAATTGCATCAGAGTTAAATGTTGGGATTAAATCAGTTGTTTTGCTTTTTAAAATGTCTCCTTACTGAGCTCAGTCTTGTTCTTTTGTTGAAGGTGTGTGCATATCTTTGTGTGTATGTAGACACGTGTTTAAAACTCATGCTTGAACTATTGAGTAGTACATTATATAACTCAGTGTTTTCTACTTAAGTTCCAACATGGTGGCTGAACTTGCTTTCGTGTTTGGTACTAGTAAAACATTTCTCTCCAGTCAGGAACTGGTGTTATTTCTCCTTTACAATAATGAGAACTGAACAACTTTTCATATTTCCCTGATTGCTTTGGTTCTCAGGAAGATCAGATGCAAATTTGGGGTCTTACGTAGACTTTGTTTTTGTTAGCATACATTTTTCCTTAAAAAAAAAAAAAGAACTTATTCTCTAACCTTAAGGAAACAGTATAATTAAATTGAATCCATAACATTGCTACTGCAACTTATTTTTTCCTGTAGTAAATATTTGCTGCTTCACTGTTTAGATGCTTAAATTAGATTAAAAACATGCATTTTTTTAATTATAAAATGTTATGCAAGGGATTATAAATAATAAGATTCCATTTCATGGTAGATAAATTGGAAAATATAGAAATGTTTGAGAAGGAAAATAAGCTACATTATAGTCCCACAGTACCTGATCAATGTTAAGATTTTGATGTTTATCTTTTCTAGTATTTTCTAAATAAAATTTAACTTGAAAAATCAAATATTTCAGCTGTAGTCAGTGTACACTATAGAAAGGCTCAGAAATCAGCCCTGGGCTCTGCCCATATCATGGCGAGTACCTTCAGGACTTAACCTGTGCATATAGCCCATATAATATGCCATGTGGATGGTCATCTATCGTGTGTATAAAACAACAGACTGAAGAGTGCCAGTGGTTTGTACAAAACACCCACATACACTGTAGGGAATGTGAGTGCACTCTGAGGCTGGAACTAGGACCAGGGATGATACCTCTAGATTGGCAGGTTTTGTCCTTCCACAGACCATTTTACAGTTACCCGAAAGGGAACTGTGTTGAAAGGAAGTGGGCTTCCTGTGGTTAAATATTTATGAGGAGTCCAGATGATTATTTGGACAGGATAAAGCTGGACTTAACAACTACTCAGACCCTTTCTGATAGTCAATTTCTATAATTTTAAGAAAGTGATGAATCAGCACCTTTTTATGAACAGTGACTGAAATTTAGAAATATTTGAGGAAACTTGGGAACCCAACCTGTCATCCAGGGCCTTTATTATTTTCAGAGGTATTTTGGATTAAAGCCTCTTGATGCTCAAAGACATTTTAGACTTCTAACCAAGGTGGTGACTTTAGCAGATCAGATATTTGGTAGAACTTTGCAGAAAATCCTGGGTTATACTGTTCTGGTCTTTGTGGAGCTTTTTATGAAAAGGCGAGCTTTCTATCATTTTGTAATGTTGATGGAAGGATAATTAACCCTGAAAATGTCTTTCTGTTGCTAGATTTCTCAGGACTTTTCTCTCCTCCTACTTTTTTTTTTTGGTTCTGTCATCCTTGACGTTTTTCATTCACCTTATAATTAATTTATTAACATTTTCTAATTTTCGGGACTATTTGGCAGCCTGCAACTATAGAGGACTTCTGAGGACATGAGACAGTTTTATCAAACAAATAGCTCAGGGGACTAGCTCCAGATTCTGAAAATTCATGCCAGCACCTTAGCATACAGTGCATTCTGCTTTAAAATGCCACATACATCCTATGTACCCTTTCAGGCTGTTTAGCTTAATAAACATGTCCTCATGTATACAGACATTTTTCATAGCCCTGGGGTCTAATCTTGGAAATGCCACATATTTAACTATGTGATCCTTGGCATGTTATTCTAACTTTCAGAGCCATTTTGAGTGATGTACTTAATTGTCATCTAAAGGAACCAAGAATTGACCACCTGCCTGAGTGTACAACTTTTCTAGGTGTTCTAGGAGTCTATCAGGTAATTATCCTTTCCATTATAATACATCTGAAATTTGGGGTGTTGGGAACAGAAACCCTTTGCTGTCATTTAAGGCATTGTGGGTAGATGTGCAGCTTCTTAGCTTTGTTTAGGTAAGCTGGAGAATGTGGACATGCAAGATTTCATGGTGCATCATTTATACGAGTCATCATTTTTCTCAGGAGCCCTCCTTTCCACAAGGATTTATTTGAAAATCATCATCCCAGGCATTGAGATAAATATTGGAGAGAAAATGATCCATAAGATTTTTCCTACCTTTCAGGATCTTGAATGTATAATGGGGAAACAAATGAGTACATGTATTTGTATGATTAGTTCTCCAGTGTTATATTTACTACATATTATGAAATCACTGGGGGGGAAAAAAAAGCATAAGTAAATCTGCTGGGTGTGTGAGAGTATCAGTTGTGATGGTTTTGGTTCTGTGTCCTATAGGATTGGATTAATAGAGAAGTAACATTTGAATGAGGTTTCTGAAGGTTGATTATGAAGTTTTTGAGAGTAGAGAGGAACCACTGGCAGATAGAAAAGGGTTCTTAAGCCCATCATCTGTGTAATGGTGACTAAACTTCCCTCAGACTTGCAAGACTCCCCCATTCTCTGTTTCACACCCACACCAACCACCCAAGAAAAACATAAACCAAAACCAATAACCATAAAAATTCCCAAACAATTGAAACAGTGGTTAATGATACTCGATGCCCCAATCATTTGTACAATATGTGGAATGAAAGTCTTTGTCTTTCATAAAGGAATTGCAGAAATCTGTGTGTACTTTGTGGGTAGTTTAGTAAGGGGGGATAATTATACTAAGGACAATAAGTACAGGAAGGTGGATCTGACTTAATTATTTTATAGATCTCTACTCAGAAGGCTCTTCTATCTCCGAGACGGATGGAGTAACCATAGTATGTATATTGGAAAGAACAGGGCATTTGGAGACTTGATCAGAAAAGTAGCCCACCCATTGGCTACTTTAACTAGGAACAAAGTAAATGAGTATGGAACACCTGTGTTGTTTACCTCTTTAGCATCAGCCAAAATTAGGTGCCACTCTATTTCCTCTGTCATACTGTACTTCAGTTTTGTTCATTTCGACAAGATGGAAATTATAGACACTAAAAGTCAGAGAAGGATCAAAGGTTACCTTTCAGTTACCCTTTATCCCTAATAAATTGATTGCTCAAACATTACTTGGGTATTATTCTAATTGTTTTCAGCTTTCTGCCTGAAAGTGGGAAATTTCAGTTGTCAGAGTGACCAGGGGCTCAAAGCTGTGTTTGTTGTTTTGGGGGCTCATAATTGGGGCAGGTGGTTAGGAGAGTGTCTCCATTCCATAGCTGAGCATCTCTAAGAAGCTCCCACTGATGGTGGTGGTGATGGGGTTGGAGACTGGTTTTGGTGTTGGTGTTAGTGGTGGTGATGTTGATGTTATCTTAGTCCCTATATATAAACTTTGCTGGGGCTGAGGAGGTGGAAGATTTGGCATTAGGATGAGGTCTATTCACAGTTTACCTGCATCCCATTTCTCTTCTACTGAGGCAGTTTTATTAAAGCTTTTAATAAAGGGAAGAGACTTCTTTAATAGGTTAGCGAGACATTTCTCTTGTAGGGCAGCAGACAAAGGCTTAGGGGTTTTACCTATGTTATCATTTCTTAGTTAAAATTGTCTTTAACAACTCTGAGACACATTAGTCAGAATTCATTAATGCTCTCTTACCAAAGGGAAGAAAAGCCATTGATTTTGGATGGAGATGGGGGAAAGTGGTTAGATCCCAAAGGGAGATTTTCCTTGGAATTTCCCACTGCAGTTACTGCCTAGGGTTTTTGTTACAGGTCATCTATGAAATACTGTGCAAAATTTTTTTGTCCTTGCTTTTCAGAAGTGAACACAGGCCAACCGTGATAGCTAGAGACTTCTTCTTGGGAAATAGTGAGACAAAGTAAACTATGTCCATTGTTATTGCTCTGTTTTAGGACCTGGAACCCACCTTCTGAACACATGTACCACCCTTACCTAAATTTTATTTCATCCTCAATTTCAAAGAAACTACTGCATATTTGTCTTATTTTAATTAGCATTTAATAATATCACTCTTTTCTGACATACTTAAACATAGGCCCATTTCTTCTAGGAGTTCTTTGAGCAGAAATATTGGAGGCCAGAAGAGCTCAGGTTGGTTTGCAGTTCATTTGCTCATTTGTTGGGTTATCTTGGTCAAGCCAGTTTATTTCTCTGAGCCTAGTTTCCTCATAAATAAAATGAGGATATTGATAAAAACCTTCAGACCCTCCGACAGTTAGGAGGAATAAGTGTGAAAGTGCATTGTAACCTACAAAGTGTTATATCAATGTCAGTTGCAGTTGCCTGTCATTACCAAACTTTTCAAGACAAAATCTGTGTCTGGAACATCTTCCTCATTCATAGAGGGTGTTCCCATGTGAACAGAACAAAGAAAAGTAAGCATAAACCCAGCTCTCAAAGCAGTGAGTATGTATTCCATCTGCTACTAATAGCATTTACACTAAAACAGAATAATTCATAAAATTATACCAGAACATAAAAGGCAATACAGACACAGTTGAAAGAAATAGTTTCTAGTGAATGTATTAGTAATCCAGGCATTTTTTTTTTTTTTTTTTTTTTTTTTTTTTTGCGGTACGCGGGCCTCTCACTTCTGTGGCCTCTCCCGTTGCGAAGCACAGGCTCACGGACGCGCAGGCTCAGCGGCCATGGCTCACGGGCCCAGCCGCTCCGCGGCATGTGGGATCTTCCTGGACCGGGGCACGCACCCGTGTCCCCTGCATCAGCAGGCGGACTCTCAACCACTGCGCCACCAGGGAAGCCCCACCCAGGCATTTTTATGTGGGAGGAAGCTTGCTCAGTTTTCATAGCCATTCATTTTCAGAAAGCTGGGGATGTGGGTAAAAAAATGACAAAACAGGAATGACTTCTTCACTCATCTTCTAGTTTGTATAGAGTTAGTTCGTCCCTCTGCTAAGAACGCTTACCACTTCTGCCCTAGGAGTTTTAACCTTCCTTTGAGGTTGGTTTTGTATGTTAACTACTTTAAGGTTTCCTGGTACAGCTCTGCCAAGTCACCCCCACTCCTTACACCTACCCCCAGTTCATAACAAGCACAACTGCTCCACTTTTATGCCTTCAAGGAATTTTCTATAGGTCTTTATAAACTTTATTACATTTTATATTATGCTTATTTACCTTTCTGTCAACTCCACCTTCTTGATGGCTTGTAAATGACTTATTCCTCCTAATAATAGAATTCAGCAAATGTTTGTTGAATAACTGTGTTTACTAGGTGCGTACTGTGCTCTTTGTTTATTTAGAGGGATCCACAGATGAATGAGAATCATCTTTCTCTTCAAGGAAAATAGGTGGGAGATATATAAATCCTACTTCCCATTCCTGAGACTTGCTTGCCTTAATATAAACGAATCCACTGTATATATGTACATATCTGGATTTTAAAAATCACTAAAGCTCTGTTCTTTTCATGGGAAAGGGAGAGGTTGCTAGTTTTTACTTGAATGTCTGAAAAATTTTACAAGTCTGTGATGCTGTCGGTAACGACAGAGCTTAATTCTATTCATAACATTGTTTTCCTCCTGTCTATGGAACTCTGTTCTTTGACTTTATTGACCAGTATTTCTTCATTTTTTCTATTAATGAGCATCTCCTGAAGTCCTACTAAATTTATGCTACATCCAGCACTAACTGTGTGGAAGGTGTAGAGATTGCAGGGCTGGATGGGAATGGAGAATGATGGGGTTGGCTTAATGGCAAGAAGATAACCTGAGATTAGGGTGAATGAAAGTGAACATAGGAGGGAAAAAGTTTGAGAAGTGGCAGGATAAAAGCTCAGGGTCCAGTAGTTCGTCTTAAATGTGCCTGCCTGGAAACGTAGTGAGATGAGTTTATGCTGTTTATTCTCAGTACTGTTTATAGCCCTTTGCTTCAAAGTAGAGTGGATTAGAGGAGGAGCAAAGCTCCTGGCTTTGAACTTGTCCTGGCTGAGAATTGTTTTCTGTAATTCCCAAACTGGTTACTGATCTGCAAGGTGGCTGGGTGTGTGACTTTCCCAGCTTGCATTAGATTAGCATTGCAAAGAATACAGGGGCTGACTTTGAAAGCAACTAGAGTGGATGCATAGGAAATTATGGATTAAGTAAGTAATATTTCCGCATAAATGAGATGATATATTTGGAAGTTTTTAGTAAACTTTGAAGGGCTAAATCTGTGTATTGACAATACAACCCTGTGCGTGTATGAGTGTGTGTACATCTTTGTAGTCACGGAAGATCTTCTAGGTTCTTTTCTAGTGCAGGCCTTACCCATATTTTGTGGGTACCAATTCAGCCTCTACCGTAATAAGATTCAGGGTCAAATCACAATAATTAAATATACTTCAGCCTTGCTTTTTACATATTAAGAAATAATTAAGAGTCATTATTAAGGCAATCATAAATTCATAAATTCCTTGGTGTATTATGATATGTCAAATGTGTCATCATGTTTATGGTTTATATGTGCTGCTGATGAAATAAAGATGTGAATTTTAAAAGTTTTTATATTTAGCTGTAGAATTTAAGTGCAGTATATGTAAAACATTACAAAAAGCACAGAAAATATAGAAACCCAGGAACCTATCACCTAAATTGAATAGATGTTAATATTTTGCCTCACTTCCTTCAGTCTTCTCTAGTTTGTTTGTAAAGCAGTGGAACAGCATATATATAGTCAAGGCACACCTGCCCCTTTGCTTGTGTCTCTAGGGGGTCACTGTGTCAGTGCCAGATATTAAGACCATGTATTTTTACTACAGGTATATGTATCCATAAACATTATATTTTTAATGTCATGCTGACTGAAACAAAAAACGTGAAAATATTGCAGTTATTCACATGGAAAACTGTAGTAATTTTATAATTTTTATTTTATTCAGCATAATATTAAAAGCATATAAAATATATCGTTTTGGCATACCTTTCTGCTCTAATAACATAAATTGAAGTGGCTTTTACACTTTTTAAAATATTCATTCTGAATATTTGTTCTTTGTGAACTAAATCCATACGTGTCTTAGACATTTAATTAATTAATGTTAATCAGCTAAGTGTTTTAGAGAATGCATGTCGGTCAGTATAGAATATCTTCTTTCGGTCTGTTCCGACTGTGGTTTACCAGAGTCCAGGAGGGCTGGTTGTCATGAGCAGGAAGAGCTCTTGCTTGCTGAGAAACTGACTCCCAGCCCTGCCACCGGCAAACTATGTCTACAGCCTTCATAAGCCCTTTCTTTCTTCTGGCCCTTATTTTCCTCACCTGTTAAATAAGAGGTTTAACTAGCTCTTCTTGAAAGCACTTTCATTCTGTGAAATATTGGGGAACTTTGACCTGGGCCTCAAGTTGTTAGAATTTGCTGAGAATATATTGGATGTAAAAGAACAGGACTTTCTATTGAAATTGCCGGTTTTGTAGTTGCATTTAAGCCAGGGCTAAGTAGGTCATATTCGGTTTAATATGATTTGGGGGCAGAAATGATTTTTCCATCATAAAACCTTTTCAGAATAACCTTGACGTCTCCAAGCTCTGCCTGCTTTTTCGTTGCATTATCTCTCAGCGAGGGACCGGGCTGTGTGAATCTGTATGTGAACATACATAAGTGCTAAGAATGGCAAAGGAATGTTTTTTCATTCTGTTTTAATTAAATGTCTTCACAGACAAAGTCAGAGCTGCAGAAAGAAATCTGTAAACTCTGGTAAGCCCTAGAGGACAGTTTCATAAGTCCTACACATTGCAATAGTCTGAGGCTTTGGGAACTTTCCTCTTTAATGTGACGTACATGTTTGGAATAGAGTAAGGATATATCACCTAAACTACACGTCCTTAAAACAAACAAAACAGCATTTTTCATGATAAGAGTCCTTCATATGTATGTTTGTTTTAAGAAGCAGAAGTTTAAATTACAGTTTGGGGTGGAATGGACCCTTAAGACCATCTCTTCCTATTCGTGTCTAAGAAAGTAGTTCAGGAAACGCTCTTGCCTGGCTCTCCAGATGGAGGCAAAGTTAGGGGCAGATGCCTGGTACCCTCCAAGGTTCCCACTGTCTTTTGGTTTGCAGGCTCTCTTTAGGCAGCTCTATATTTAGAGAGACCTAGAGAACCAGTTCTAACTCGTGTCTGAGGGTGTGGACCCATTGAAGAACGTGACTACACTTAAAGTAGAGATCCGCTCCTGCCTAAGGGACTAAGAAAGGTGTGTTTTTCCTTAAGAGCACCAGGATACACATAAGTCTCTGGGAAAGGATCCTCTGAATCCCAGATGGCTTAACTCCTCTGACCATGCAAAAACTCAGATTTTTCTCAGCTGCAATATGTGAAACATTCTTGTCTCTTATTATTACAGCAGTCCTTTATAGAAGTGGGTTAGAATTTCTGGGCCTCTGCGTTCTGATTCTGTGATTAATTTCCATAGGCCAGGGACCTAACCATTACTTTGTGACACCTTGTTCTTGGCCCTGAGCAGGTACTATGTGGATTTTTGTGAATGAAGACTTTATACTAACTAGTCACTGTTTTGTGCATTGCGAGTTATAAAGTTGATCATCCTAAAATATTAGGTTGGAGTCTTTGAAGTCCTGAACAAGATCTTTTTCTTTTTATGTTAAAGTACTACTAATGAGCTTTCCTGTCTGCCCTTCTCCCTCATCCTCTGCAGTGTGCCGAGATTTTGCTGTCCTGGAGGACCACACCCTGGCCCACAGCCTGCAGGAACAAGAGAGTGAGTAATAGCCCTCTGCGTGCTCCTTCAGTTTTCTTTTTTAGTGGTAGCTTGAGGCAGATTTCTCAGAGTGAGGCAGGGAGAAAACAGAGTCATCGAGTTATATCACCCATCCATCCTGACGGATCTGTCTAGGCAAATGACACCTCCGTGAAGAATGAAGTTCTGGGTGTTTTGAAGTCAGATAGCTGCTAGGGATGAGAAGACTGTTGGATGTATCAGAGGAAAAGAGGGACTTGAACCATTTCCTTTGCCTTAGTGCTATAGGAGGGAGATAGTGGTTATACATGCATCGAGGGTGTGTAGAAGGCTGGCAGAGGGATGGGTTCCTTCCCCTAGAATAGGAGGCCTGAACATCTTTTCCCAGGCGAGGGCGGTGTCTAGATTGTAGATTTTTCTGAATTTTTTATGTATGTACTCATGAATAGTAAATCTAAGTTATATGTGTTATACAGAAGTACGTAAGTATGAATTTGTAATTTGTGAATCATTAATTCGTGTGTCAGTATAAAAATTCAGTATTGAAATAGTATTTATAAATAAGGTGGCAACTTGTAGAGCAGAAAGAGCACTGGCCCTGGTTTTAGATTATTTGAGTAGAAGTCCTGGCACTGCCACTGTTTTATCTTGTGCCCAATACAAATTACTTTAACCTTTCTGATTCTCTTTTTCTGCAATGCAAAGATGAAAATAATAACTCCTGTGCTGCGTATTATATAGCGTTATTTAGAGCATAAGATGAAATGATGGATGTGAAGCCCTTTTCAATGGAAAGGCTCTTCTTAAGTTTATTCTCAGGTTTATCATTAATAAGCCAAAGCATTATAATTCCTCTCTCCAATTTTACTATCCAGTTGAGCATCATTTGGCATCGAATGTTCAGCGGAACCGTTTGGTCCAGCATGATCTCCAGGTGGCTAAGCAGCTTCAAGAGGAAGATCTGAAAGCTCAGGCTCAGCTGCAGAAGCGCTACAAAGCCCTGTGAGGACTTGGGGACTGGGAGGGCATCATGCCCGGACTGGTTTTCTCTGTGGGGTCAGCAACCAGGGCAGGGAAGAGGACTCTCCATCTGTTCCTCTGATTCCTTTCACTATTAGATTACAAATCCTACAGTGACTATCCCATAGTTTTCTTTGAATTAAAAAAATTGTCTTTGTTGTTGGAATACTTTACTAGGTTTTGGGACATGTGGTTTCTGGTGTGGACTCAACACTCTTCGCTGATGACTTTGAGTCATTTGGTCCACCTCTCTGACTCAGTTTTCCTTACCTGTACAGGGGGCAAATGATCTCTGTCCCCTCTGCCTCCTGGGCTTTTGGGGGGAATCCAGCGAAATACTGGATGTCAAAGAACTTTATGAGGTCTGTTGGGTTCCTTTATTGTTTCCTAGCAGTGTTTGCTACTCCTATTTTCCTCGAACCCGTGGCTTTTCTTTTTGTGTGGCTGTGCCGCACAGCTTTCAGGGTCTTAGTTCCCTGACAAGGGATCAAACCTGTGCCCCAGCAGTAAAAGCACCATGTCCTAACCACTGGACCGCAGGGAAGTCCCAAACCCCTTGCTTTTTAAGTAGAGGCAGAATCTTTTGGAAAGCTCTGAATCGTACCCTTAGTCCTCTTCATAACTTCAGTGTCTGACCAAAGTTATTTCTCTGTCTCCTCCTAAATGGAGAGATCACGTCTAAGGTCTCTTCTAGCACAATGACTTTTTATTCTTTTTAATGTTTTAAAGGCTCACAGAGTACATTTCTTCTTTGAGAGAGGCTCCTATACCTAAATCTCTAATGGTGGATTTAACCACAAAATTGTTTTGAGGAGGAAGGGGTAAAGGAGGAAGTGAAGGGACCCTTCTATTTACTTTAGTTGTCATGTTTAAATAAACAGGATAGCCTATTATTTTTGCTGCCTTTGAGGAAGGGTTTTTCTATTTTATTATTTTCAGAGAGGACTTTATTCGTGATTTTATTCAGCTTCCTTATTTTGTACATAAACATTCTTACTGACTCTTGCTAATAACTCTGCCACCATGAAAGGCACCAGAGAGCACAGATATGAATAAAACATAGCCATTGCCTTTAAGGGACTCAGGGGAAATAAACTCTGAGCGTTTGCCAAAGCAACACTCAAATTTGTGAAACATTCCATATTCTTAAAACTAGATTAATAGACACTTTTTGGTAAGTTAAAAAAAAAAAGTAAGTGAAAAGAGGGTATGGAAATAAAAAATGAGTATATTTTTATTTTCAATTCTGTGGTTTGAATGGTTCAGAATCCTTGAATGTTAGACCTGTAATATGAAGTCATTAAGTCCAAAAACTTTTATAGCTGATAAGACGACATAAGAGTGCATGATTCACTGGTTAACAGTGGCAGGACTGGAAATCAGGTCTCCAGGCATCTTGTCCAGTGATTTTTCTACTGATTAAAAAAGCTTGCCATTTCTGCTTCTGGCCTGTGTTCTCTGTCTTGTATTCCCTTCCTCCCTTTCTGTCCTGTATGTGCGTTATACACATACATACATACCCCCACGTGTGCACACCTCTACTTTCACCTACATCTATTTCCCAACATGTTGAAAGTGACCAGTTCTTTATACAAATGAGAATAGTCTTCATCGCCTCAGTTTTGTTAGAATAGAATGTATGGATTTTGATTCCTCCAGAGAAGTTAGGATATTGCCCCCAACACCCAACACTTTTCAGTTATAAAAGACTGCCATTAAACATGGAATATACAACCAAGACTAGATTAACTGAGTACTTTAAGTTCAACTGGCAGGGGGAGAATAAGAGGAAATATTTGTGTAGCAAACGAACTGCATATATAAGCCACAATTGTAATTTTGTTCCAACATCTTTTTAGATAGTGAACTCTAAACGTGCTCTCTCTCTCCTAGTTAGCAGTTAAAGGTTGTAAAGGCTGTGTAAAGGTTGACTCCCCAGCACTATCACACTCTAGAGTTATAAGCTTCCCAGTGACTTTTCTTGAAATCTGCAGCCAGAAGACTGGTGTACCTATAGCCATCTCTGAGAGATCCAAACCCCATTTTCTGTTGGAACCCCTGTTTCCTAGGTGCTGTTTTAAAGGATCTATTTCTCCCACCAAAATGATTTGTCTCGTTTCTCCCACCAAAATGTACTGTGGGCTTCTGAGTGCAGGATGGAGATATATTTATTTTCGTATCCTCAGTGTTGAGCATGGTTCCTGGATGATAGCAGGTGTTGTTTGAATCTTTTTGAATGCACAAACGCCAAAACAAAACAAAACTGTGGTAGCAGCCATATTACAACGTTTGGGCTTTTTAGTGGCCAGAGTATTAAGAAAACTGGCATCAGCCACAGAGGTTTCTCCTGGGACCTAAAGCTAGGGAATATACATTGGGGTTTTTTCCCCCCTTTTTAAAAGTTTTATTGAAACTGAAAAAAAATGCCTCTAATTAAAAAATTTATAAAAATCATTTTAAAGTCATACCACCACCTCTAGGTGGCCACAGTATTATTGACATTTTAGTGAACTCACTCCCAATTTTTTCCTGCATACTCTGTACGTATTTGGTTATTTGTGGACCTTATTCTCATAGTATACATCTCCTTTGAGGGAACATGCCTGTCTCTGTAAAGCGACCCCAGTAGGGTGAGGTGATATGGTAGTATAGAAAAAGCCTGGAGCTTTCCGTTGTAGTGTCTGGGTATTACATTCTGATTCTACCACTTATTTTCTCTGCAATCTTAGGGAAATGATTCCACTACTCTGGGCCTCAAGTCTTTTCATCTGTAGGATATGACAATATCAACCTCTTTGCATCATTATTGTGAAGATTAAGTGAGATAAAAATATGCACTGGCTCATAGTGAGTATTCAGGAAATTGTGTTTAGGAAAAATCATTCCTTACGTTCTTTATTCATGTTGTTTTCACCTTTGTGTTTTAGTGAACAACAAGACTGTGAAATTGCTCAGGAGATTCAGGAGAAGCTGGCTATTGAGGCCGAGAGACGACGCATTCAGGAGAAGAAGGATGAGGTACAACTTAGTTAATGCCCCTCCACCCCGCAGAGGAGGGCTGCTCAGCTCCAGAGCTGTGACTTTCTCTATTCACGGGCTCAGTGTAGGGTTGCTGGATGGGCAGAAGAACTCTCCCCTTTTGGGGTGCATAGTGCAAGTGTCGCCCTCCATGAACCACTGTTTATTGCCCTTTGACCAGTTGTTTAAGTGGTGAAATCTTAAAAGATGATAATGGATAATTTGACATAAATTGTGAATTCGTTTCCGTAGGGCTACTGTAACAAATTACCACACACGTGGCTTAAAACAATAGAACTTGGGCTTCCCTGGTGGCGCAGTGGTTGAGAGTCGGCCTGCCGATGCAGGGGACACGGGTTCGTGCCCCGGTCCGGGAAGATCCCACATGCCGCGGAGCGACTGGGCCCGTGAGCCATGGCCGCTGAGCCTGCGCGTCCGGAGCCTGTGCTCCGCAACGGGAGAGGTCACAACAGTGAGAGGCCCGCGTACCGCAAAAAAACAAAACAAAACAAAACAAAAAAAACAATAGAACTTTACTGTCTCACAGTTCTGAAGGCTGCAAATCGAAATTAAGATGTTCGCAGGGCCATGCTACCTATTAGGAAAGAGCCTTCTTTGCCTCCTCCTAGCTTCTGGTGGCTCTTGGCTGTCTGGCATTCCTTGACTTGTAGTTGCATCATGTCAGTCTCTGCCTTTATTGTCACATGGCCTTCTTCCCTGTATCTTTTTGTCCTTTTGTTTTCTTATAAGGACACCAGTCATTGGATTGAGGACCCACCCTAATCCAGTATGATCTCCTCTTAATTATATCTGCAAAGATCCTATTTCCGAATAAGATCATGCTCTGAAGTTCTTGGTATAAATGAATTTTTAAGGGACGCTTCAGCTCAAGACTGGGTGTCTGTCTGCGGGTTATTCCCACAACTTTAGGGAGAGCAGACCTTGAGTGTAGCCTGAACAGGAGTCAGGGACTGTTCATTGCTCTCATTCTTTTTTGTTAATGGTTTCACTCTCCTGTGATATGCTGCCTCAAAACAATGATCTGTTTGATTCTGTATATATTTTTAAACTGTGTTGTTTTTAAAGCTGAAAATGGTTAAAATGAGCAGTAGTATATGGTTTGTGAGAAGACCTGAATTTGCGCTTAATGATCACTTGCTTTTGTGTTATGTTTTCAGCCTTTCAAATGGTTCCTTTTCAATTTGCATTGATTCTCTGTCTGCTTTTTTTACACCTATTGTGCTGTTCTTGGCCATGGTCTTGATTTATAATAAGGAAAAAATGATTTATTATTTTTAATAGTAGAACGACCATATGGTATTTTGCATACTCAGAAATACTTTTCAGGGTTAAAGTGGGTGCTATTAATAAGTACATAAACTGGGACTCTCCTGGGCAAACTGGCACATACGATCACCCTATTAAATAGATATAATCAGGGTTATCAGTGAACCAGCCTGCATCTTCTGTTCCTCCACTGAGCCATCCTTGTTCCTCTGGAACTCCTTGTTCAATGCCAGGTGAGTGTGAGACGCCTGGTGTGAGTGTATTTAGCTATTTCTTTAAGAAACAAACCATGATTATGTGATGATCAGAGTTGTAAGTAGGAATTAAGGATTCCTTTTCATCCTTCCTGTTAGCAACACAGGAGCTCTTTCTTACTACAGGATGTGTTGCATCTCTATAGTCAAGACTGCCTTGGAGATGAAACTGGCAACTGAAAGAAGTGATTATGTTTTGTAGACAGAAAAGCTTCTATTTTAAATATCACAGAGTAATGAAGTTGGCGTCTTATAAATGCTACTGGTGTCCTGTAATTCCCCCCCTCCCCCCACCCCATTCGGGGAAAAACAGTATTCGGGAAACCAAAATACTTTATTTTACGCATGTGGAATCTAAATAGCAGTCACAATAATCTCATTGTTACACTATATAAAGTGTGTAGTGTAGTGAATAACTGCATTTTTCAGATGAAGAAATTGAGTCTTGAAGAAGTAAATGACTGGTCCCAAGCTACAATAAGATGCCAGAGAAATGTCTGTACAGTTCAGTCTCCTGACTGACTGCCTCTGACCTGGATGTACTGTGACACAACATAGAACACAGAGGCTTTGGAGTTAGACTATCCTGGGTTTGAATCTTATCCATTTAACTTTTAGCTGAGACTTTCAGCATCTCACTTAACCATGTAGAGCCTCAGGTTCCAAATTGAAGAAGTCCATGGTAACTCCACACTTACCCCAAAGGGCTGTTGTGAAGTTTAAATAAAATTAAGTATATAAAGTCTCTGCCACATATTAAATTAATAGTTGCTCTTTCCTTTTTGCTTTCTTGCCAGGTGTTTTCCCCACCATTCTGCCCCTTACAACAACTCTGATTTCTCTTATAGGGAGATAAGCGTGAAATTAGAAAGGGGAAACAATACACAGGCTTAGGTGTGTTCTAGTGTGGTCTGATCTGAGGCATCTTCAGGAGTTTATGCTTTGCTGCCCTCCTACTACACTGCCTTCCACTATTGTTTGACCTACTGAAATGTTCCCCCTTCCCCAGTGCAGTGCAGTGAGAGATGAGAAATCCAGTTGTGGACGTTTAGTGAGACTAGCCTTTAAAAAACTGCTTTCAGACTTTTTTGACTTTTCACTGATGCCTTAGATTAGATGGCTGTCCCGTCAAGATGTTCTTCTGTTGTAGAAAAATGTGACTTCCAGCTGACTAGTATGTTGTAATATTAAATAAACAAAATCTGCATTAGTAAAGTTTGATGTTGAAGGATGTATGATAATCCTTATTTATTTTAGTCCAGGGTGCCTAATAGGGGAGACTAAGACAATTGTGCTGATTTTTCTGTCCAACTTTGCATTGCCTGTTACTCATCAACTGTCCGAATTCTCCCCCCTCCTCGCCGCCTCCATGCTCTTCTGCTTCCTTGTAGAGTCTGCCTAGCTAATGAGTTCTTACTGAACGGCAGGGCTGTGGAAAATTCCTCTCTGGATTTTCACCCAAATCTCTTTTAGAGATTTTTGGGGTCAACTTTCTTGGGTAGTTCCTAGTCCCCCAAAACAGATGTAGAATCCAAGGCCCCTTTCCTCTTGGGACAGATTTTTTTCTGAACAACATTGTTCCTGAGTAGTGTTATACGACTTCGTGTGGGTGAATTAGCATGTCTAGCTTTGTTATGGTATAATTTTATTGTGTTTTTTAACAGAGCACAGATGTAAGGAAGGTAGCATTTCCATTGGGGAGACAGATGTAGAAAAGTTTAAAAAAGATCCTTTGTATTCTTACCAGCATTGTGGCCTCTCCCTCCTTCCTTTCCCTCCCTCTTTTCTCTCTTTCCCTCTTCCTTCCTTCCTTCCTTCCTCTCAGTGCCCTGTTGAAGGGGCTTGTAGCCTTTGGTAATACTGGACTGTATGAGTTTGTGATTAATATGGGGGGATTAATTTTATTGGGATCTTTCTCTTTGGTCACAGCTTTAGCATCTGTCAGTGTTGTTTAATGAAGCCAAGAAATGTGTGTTTAGTTGATTTAACTCAGTTATTCTTAAATAAAACTCTTAACTAATTGTGTGTGAATGTATACATATGTGTGTCTTTGAACCTAGGTCCAAATATATGTGAATGTGAAACTATTTTAGCGAAAAACTTTTTTTTTTTTTTTTTTGCGTAAATAGACAGTAGCATGGCCAACCATGTTATGAAAAGTCTGTGGCACTGGTCCAACAATTTGGAGCCGTTTATAATGTGAACTGTTCAGGGATAAACTTAGTAACCAATTTACATTAAAAATTAATCTAGTGTGAGCCATGGAACTTTTTCATAGCATTCTTAAGGTCATTAGTAATTTGTGTTCTAAAAAAATATTTATATAAGTTGGTAATATCTAGAGAATAGCTCAGATAATATAATTTTAGCAACTGAAATTTTTTCCTGTGTTTTGGCACTTTAGAAATAGGTTTATACATATATAGCCAGACGGGGAGTGAGTGGGTTTCTTCTGGTTGAGAAAATTCTTCTCTCTTTTTATCCTAGTTATACTGATGTTTTTATAGCAATGGAATTGGTGTTACCCTCTTTTTCTGGTCTTATAGAGTAACCCTTTTGGGATTATTCCTGCTTGAGTTCCCTACTGAGTTAGATGTTAATATATTAATCGCTAGTTAATAAAAGAAATTTAGCAATCTAATGGAATGGCTTCCTTTTTTTTGTTCTTCTGACAGTCATTTGACAATCACATTTTCAGATCTCCTTTAGCTTGTCTTTATACCCAAGATTTTCTCATTTTGAATCCCAGTACTATTGTATGATAGAGGTGAAAACTTTAAGGGGGAAGTAACCCTGATATAAAATCATATAAACCATAAAAATACCCTAAGGGATCCAGCACCACAGTTCAGTAATTTGTCTTCTGCTTGAGAAAGATGCATGGGGTTCCTCTGGGCTCCATTGCACCTTGATTGTATGAATGCTTCTCTCAGAGCGCTCATCTTTGCGTGTCTTACATTAGGTTAATCACTTTTCTTCTAGCACTTAATAGATAAGAACATTAACGATATTGACCACATATCTTGTTTCCCTATAGGAGGTCTCTAGCAGAATGTTTGACCCATTGAAGGGAATCAGTAAATCTATGTTTTTCTTAAAATAACTTTCCTCTAGCGTTCCAGGGATCCTTACCTGTGCCCTTACTTATGCTCACAGCTTCCAGTTTTCCAGAGTTGAGTGTTGTTTCAATAAATGTATTTACTAGAAAGTCTTGTATGCAACAGAGTTGTTTCTACGTATTAACCCAAAGTAAGTCTACCTGATTAATTAAAAAATAATTGAATGTGACTTCAAAAGGGCTTATGAGTTCTTTTAGATTTTTTTCCCCAAGTTATGTTTTATTGAACACTAGTTTCATAAGGTTTATATTTTTTTATGTAACAAAAAGGCATCTGTCCCAAAATAAATTTGGAAATTCCTGGGTTACAGGAAGATAACAGGTTACTTTTCTTTTATCAAAGTGTTAAAATGAGCTAATGTGTTTAAAGAGTTGGATATAATACATGTTTTCTATTGAATGCTTTCTGGTTTATTTGGAGAAACTTTTGATACCAGTGTTCTCAGAAACAGAGCTTGAGAAATGCTGTTCTGGACTAACCTTTAACAGGAAGGAAGCTGAAGACTAAGGAGGTTGTTTATGTCAAGGGTGACTACGCTGCGTCCAAGCATTGTGACTAATAATTGCCATCTTTAGCTTGTTTCAGGGGAAATTTTTTATATTGAAATCGCCTCACTAAACCCATTGTGCAGTAATGTTGGAGAGCAGCGAAGAAAACTGACTTGGGCTAAACCACGGTTTATAACATAGCAGCAATTTTCCTTTCACTCCTCAAGTCTAGCTAGCTGTTCTTCTCAGACAGAAGAAGCTTACTCAGAAAAGAGCTGAGAGGTTAAAAGAGCACAGGGTTTGGGTGCTAAGGTGCATGACACATTATGATTATTATTATTCTACTCGGTTAAAAGCCCTCCTTTGGACTAGCTAATGCATTGTACAAAAGAGGCATCACCTTTGTTTCTCTTTGGTTCAACTTTGGCTCTTCACATTGAGAAGGCTTATTACTATGTATTAATTAGGACCAAATTCAATAGCAGCAAAGCAATTATAAAGTCCCTGGAGTAGAGTTTAATAATTTCTACTGGCAGTTGGACCTGGTAATTTTCCTTTATATTGTTATTCAGTTATATCAAGGGAAACTTTTTGTTTCCAGTAAAACAAACCACTTAGGAAAATGAGTGTTGGGTGCTTAGTAAACATGACAACTCAGGGAAGTGTTTACATTTTCTTCCTACTTGTGCAGTAAAATAAATAGGGATTTGGGAAATTCTGTAACAGGTATTACTTTGGGGAGAATAAATTATCTTGTCACGCCCCTCTCTTTTCCTAACTGACTGGTATATTGCTTTGCAAGACATCAAACAGAATGAACCTGGCACAGGGGATGGTACCTGGTAACACTCTCAGATTTATTACAATGGTGCATTAGGGTGTCAAGACATTTGACTTTAAGGTTGAGTAGTTCAGACGCTATTTTACAGATAAAGAATTCAGGTCCAAAGAAATCCATTTTAGTAGTTAATGTTTCTGTCCCCGTGTCTCTAAAGCATCTCTGACTTGAACTGGAAGAGAAAAAGAAAATCATCATATTCTTTAGGTTTAGGGGATTTTTTTCCATCAGAGTATTAGAAATTCAGATCTCTTTGCATGAAAATTATACTTGTGTTTTAAGTGGGACTGTGTTCTTTACCTTTCATTCTGAGCTGCAGTATTTTGTGAGTGCTTTTGCATGGATTACTTATCAAATATATATGTATATATTTTACAGACTTATGAGAAGTTTCCAGCATAGAAATCAGTTAAAGGATATATGTTAATAGTATATTTATAAGTTTGAATTTAGGCATGTACTTAACATAAAGTCAGGTTTGTAAGGCTATTTTGTGAGCATTAAAAGCCAAGTATATGGATAACGTTTGCTAATTTACCTAGCCTCAGAATCCAACTTACTGCTACAGTGATATAAGAGAAATTGAGTCATTCAGATGAATTTTATTTGCCTTGCAGTCTTAGTATATTCTTCACATTGGCTTATTCAGAAAATTGCAAAAAGAAGAATAGTGATTAATTCTTGCCTCAAAATTTGCACCATTTACATCTGAGCACATCTTATATTCCTCATTGTACATATAAAGAAGTTAGCCCCTCAAACTACCTATGGCTATTATTATCATTTGCATCGGTGAGTATTGTTGCCATATTTGTAAGATCTTTAAGAATCTGATAATGGCTAGGGATCTTTTTTCCAAAAAAGTGTACATGAATAAAGTTTATGTGCTATTTTATTGGGCCTTTCATAGAAATAATCTTCAAATTCAGAACACTGTCACTTTCTAGCTCAAAACCTTTAGGAACCCCTCATCCCTTACATTACAGATGCCAGACTTCTTAAGATTGTCTGTAAGGGGCGCCTGTGATCCAGCTTCTGCCTGGTTTTTTAGCCTCACCTTTCTCTGTAACACCCCACATCCAGTGTTCTAATTGGACTATTGGTTGTTCCCTAGATTGATGCCCATTAAAATATTTATAACTTTGCTGATGCTGTTCTCTGTTCTTCCCTTACCCGTTGGAATCCAGTGCTTTGTTCAAAACCTAACATTAATGCAAAGCCTTGAACTAATCCGTTTGAGTAGAAATAATATTCCCTCTTTTGTGCTCCCATAGACATTTTACCCTCTTTTTTGAGGCATTTATAATTCAGTTGTATTGCAGCTATTTGTATATACCTTTGTTTTCATGGGGGACGGTAATCGTTTAGGGGACGCAGTCAGAATGTTATTACTCATCACTCAGTAACTGCTAAAAACTTGCCTGGAGATAGAGCAGAGGGGAGACAGGAGGAAGACTGTTTTCTCTTTTTTATTAGTTAAGACGGTGGTCCTCTAATGCAAAGCTAAATGAGAACCAACTGAAAAATTCTTTTAAAAAAGTTTTCAAATTACATTGTAAATACAGTTTATAAAAGTTTATAGATTATGGTACTCTTCCTCATTCAGACTTAGTGAATCATCATCTTGGAAAAAGGGCCCATAAATATGTATTTAAAAAATTCTGTTCTATAGCCACCTTTAGGAACATTACATTTGAATGTCTTCAAGTTACGTTAGATTTAAATTCAATTAAAAAAAACCTTTCCCTCTCATCTGGATCTTGTGCCCTTCCTATTGAGCAGTCATCTGGGGCATTTGGACAGAAGGAGCTTAATATCAGGAAGTCTAGAGAGCCTAGCTGGAGGCAGAGCCACAAAAGCCTGGCAGTGGAATGTCAAACCATTGACCTGTAGGATCACTGTATGGAGTTTGTTCATTCTCTGGTAATGTTTATTTCCCTTCTCTTTGTATTTGCAGGACATAGCTCGACTCTTGCAAGAAAAAGAGTTACAGGAAGAGAAAAAGCGAAAAAAACACTTTCCAGAGTCCCCTGGAGCCAATGCTTATGGTGGTAGTTACTCTTATGAAGATGGAGGTAAGTTTTTGCATCATGACCTACTCTATCCTTAGACTCAGTTGCAAGACACCCCTTTAAATTTGTCTGTAAAGTGACCCTAGGGCCCCTTTGATTTGTGGTGGAATTTTATCTTATCTAATAAATTCATCTGTTCTTTAGTTTGATGACCAGAGCCATTTTTATGGCTGTTAAAACTTGAATATAGTTTAGGAAAATTTGGCGTGCATTGGAATGTTGTATTACATTCTAAGCACATAAACTGGGGTGTGGAAAAGTGGCATATGAGCCTCTGGGCTTGATCTTTCTCAAGGAAATCTGGACAGTACTGTTTGAAGCAGCAAAGTGGCACAAATCATAAAGGAGGTACAGCATTTATCAGTTACTGGATACCAAAGCTTTTTTTCCATGCTTCGTATCTTTTAAACCTAGGCCAATGGGTTAACCTGCTGATGACAAAATTGAATTTTAAGATTCTCTGTTCCTTTTTTGCTCTTGATGCTTTCTTTGCTATTTGATTACCATATAGAAAAATTTCTGAGATAGAGAGATCCCTTCTCTAGTGCTTGCTTTTGCAGTGGTGGTGGTGGTGATGGTGTGGTGGTGGCACTTGTGGTGGTGGTGAATCTTTATCTTAAAAGTGTGTTGGGAAACGAGTATTGACAAATATTGTTCAGTCCTTTTTAAAGATCTGTCAAAGGAAAGACATTTCCTATGGTTTTTAGTGTCTGTATTTATTGTAGTTCAGCTTGGAGACTATACTTAGGATACCAGCTAAATAAAATCTAAAAGCAGCTTCTAGAGAGTAAAGATTTTAAGGTCAGTAATCCCCAAGTCCCTTGAAAATTAATTGTCAATTGCTCTTCTATAATTTCATTGTAAAAGGTAAGTAGGTATTTGTCTTTGATGAGTAGAATGAAAGATACATATATGTAGGTGATAGGATTATTATAGTTTGAGTCTTGCAGTCACAGTGTTCTAAATCTATCCTAATCAGTAGAGCTCAGCTCTATAACACAATCAGTAAGCAGGTTGATTCTCTACTTATTGCTTGGCGTGTTGTTCTTCCATATGTAAAATGCTCAGCTCTTTGTTGATAGCCATTTTCCTTATGCTGGTCTTTCTAATCAAATGTGGTACATCATTTAAAAAGAAAAATTATTGCCGTATTTTTCTGTACTAGAGGTCAGAAGGTAAAGAGTTACTCGTCAGCTTTAATTAAAATCTTAGAATTGTGGTCTGGCGTAAAACATTAGGGTGGTAAGTAAATTAAGTACACTAAAGTACTAATTTTAGCATTCCTCTATTAAAACCTTATACTAACTTGAATTGGAACTCAAGCCTGGTGGTTTTGACCAGACTGCTGACATACTGTTTCATCTCTCTAGACTATGTTAAGAATTCCATGGATTTTCAGGGACACCTAAAATTTTTACAAATCTCTATTTAGCTACTTTTGTAAAGTTATGGAGAATGGCATATATGCTACTTTTTTGGAGTTGAGGGGGATTGGTAAGAGAAAACAATGACCTTCTGAGCATGTGCCTGTAAAGTACTGTTGGAATTTCTCTTCAGTTGTGTTGTTGTTGGGAGACGATATATCGCTGAGCACGTGATCTTCATTTATATGCCTTTGAGTTAGACTAAGTTGAGTTCCACAGAAACCATATTGCAGTCCAGCTCATATTTACAAAGCAGGCTTACGTTCTTTGCAGTGGTCCTTTCCCAACACATAAGGGATATTCTTTAATTGTACTTCTTTGCGCGCAATATGATTTTTGTCTGTCTTATAATAATCACAGCAAATCATTACAGAAGTGGTTGTTTTAGCTTTCATTTTACTTAAACTTTAATAAATTAATCTTTTAAGAATAATCATTTATAGATTTTCTACAAATCTGAAATTATCCAAAACATCTGTCAGATTTATATTGATTGAAATGGTATATCTTATTCATTTATGAATCCATGTTTTTTTTTCAAAGCCACTTACCTGTATTGCAAGCATATTAGAGACTTTAAGTCATGGTCTTTGGAGTCATTAGACCTTGATTCACGTTTCATCCATTCCTTAGAAAAATTGTAATGTTAAGGAAGTTATCTACTGGAATCACTCTAAGCCTTTTTCTCATCTCTAAAATGGAGATTCTAAAAATAAATCCTTCGCATGGATGTTGAGAAGATTAAACAACATAATTTTTCTGAAGACTTACGAACTCTAAAGTACTATTATTTATACATATATTAATGTAATGTGTGTACTACATAGTATTTTGTCTATTTAAACAAAAATCATTTTATTTTGAAAGACAAACATGGAAGCACACAAATCAAATGTTTACATATATATATGCATATATATATGCAAACATATGTGTGGGTGTAGATATATGTATACGTATATACATGTATATGTATGTATGTATGTATTGGCTATAAGGAAGTTAATTATATTTGCCAAATAACTTGGTCTCAAGAAACATAAAAGTCTCAGTCCTTAACTGAACTGGGTTTTAAAGGATTCAAACAGATTCCTCCACCCCCTCTCTTTTTTTTTTTTTTTTCTTTCCCAGGTTTAAAGATATCACAAGTGATCACAATAAATATTTTTTCCTGTCAACTCTGTGAAAACATAGTGACAGCTCTGTTCTAATTCTTGCAACACACTTCCCTAAAGTAAAACTACTAATATTTGTTAACTTTTTAGAAAGAAGTAAAAATAAAAAACAAAACAGTCATAACTTGACAAATCCATGTTGAAAACAAAACCTTTCTTGTCTCTTTTTGGGCTTAAAGGCAGGCTTCACTTCTGCAGTTTTCTGTGGGAACATAGGTATTAACACTAAACCATTGTCTCCTAGTTGGGGTCATCATTTATGTAGCTGGTCAGTATTATGTTAATTCACAGCAGTAGTGAAGTGATTCTTTCTCAGCTGTCAAGATACTCCTAAAATAACAGTTTGGCTAAAAGAGTAGATACTTTATTTTATTACAGAGAGTAATTGTTCTGTTTCACTTCTGCTTATGTAAAAAATAAGTTTTCCATAAATTATGAAGATAAATACCTCTACAGACTTTTTAGAAGACAGATTTTAATTTAGATGTCATCTCTGAGGCAAGTGTTCTTTTCTTCTGGAAAGCTCAAGAGGAAACAATTTGGAGTTTTTAGTGGAAGCTTATGGCATAAGAGATACATATAACACACCTCCCCACCTCTGTTCCTTCATTAGATAACAATAACACACTTTAACAAAAGCAAAAAACCCAAGACAAGCAAACAAAACCCGTAATAACTAAGGAAGTTTATGGTCGTTTATTTTTTCTACATCCCACCCAATTACGGTAGCTGTTTCAAAAGCAGTTCAGCGAGTGACTAATTCCAGTAGGGAATCTTGGCTATCTTAGCAATTTTCCACAGAATTAGGATTTCTTTTTGTTACTTCCCAGTTAAAGTAAAAGTCTTAGAAAATGTTAAAATAAATACACTCTTGCAATGTGCATTGTTAATTTACTTCCTTTGTTTTCACAGTTTGCTTGTTCTTAAATGAGACCTGACAAAAAAGCACCCATCTGTGTGCTGTTTCTGCAGTTTGTGTTAAACTTAGGGACTTGTATATTTAGCACATATTGTATTTTTATACCCAGAAAACAATATCATAAAGTTTTTTGAAATGTATTTAGGAAGTGACTTCTTTTTTATGTATTCTGTTATGGCATCTCTTTTTAATTTTTTTCCTCTGAAAAATTTCAAGTAAGATTAGGAACAGAGTTATCCAAAGATAATACGGTCATTTACTCACTTAAAATTCTCCTTTACTCCCTCTTCTTCCACACTGAACCGTAACATGGCTGGGATTGTTGGCTTTGGCCACCTATGGGGAAAGGACAGAGGAATACAAAAATCTGTGGCTCATCACTCTAGTGGACTGAGTAGAAATTAGCAATATTCTGACCTAGATTTATTGTTATTTCCAATAAGAATATTTGAAAGTCTCTGACTGGAATCACAAAGCTTAATTCTTTTTCTGTTTTATAAGACTCCTTCAGCTCTCACTTTTCCCCCATATACTAGTTCCAAATTGGTTTTATAAATAGAATTAAACATTTAATGACTAGAATTTGTGTTATTGGCAAATATTAAAGTATGTGTTAACTCTTCGCTAATCATGATCAAGCTCTTCTTTCAGATTTACTTTTTTTCGCTTACTTTCATTTTAGTTTTCTACCTTTCTGGCTATGTACCCAGAATCCTTCATGTACGCATGGACCATTCCAGCAAATGCTCATCCCTTCGTTTCAGTTTGTTAAATTGAAAACGTAATCCTCTTCATTTTAAAATATGTTAAACTTGGGCCCTGTCTCTGTCCTGTAGTGAGTTCACACTCATGAAGTTAACTTGCATTTCTATTTTTCACATTCCTCCACCTCCGCTCAGACCAGCCACGGTCAAGGAGGGCAAGGGAGTTGGGTTCTGGCTTCTCAAAGTCTTATAGACTCCAAAGTGAGGAAAAGACTGTGAAGCAGAGAAAGGAGAAATCGAAACCTCCACAGGAGAACTTGGAAGAACTGGAGGAGCATCGTTCATCAGAGAAACCTCTTTCGTCCTCTAGCTTGGGTAAAACGAGGGACGATCCCCGAATTAACACTGAGCAGCCTGAAAGGAAACGATCTGGTCATGAGAGGCTCCGAAGACCTCCTCTCCCCAAGATCAGTGGTGAGGTGTTTCTGAGCACTGAATCGGAAGACTGGGAGGCTAACCATAGACATCGAACTCGGAATTGGGAAAAACAGTCCAGGCACCAAGACCAACTTTCTCCCAAGGCCTCACAGAAGGCGGGGCTTCACTGCCAGGAAGCTGTATATAGAAGCAACCATGGGCAAGGTGAGCACAGAGAGAGGAAGCACAGGCCCAGGGCTCCTCCCATCTCAGAGAGTGAGGCGCGGCACCCACTCCATGATGCAGGTAATAAAGGGCAGCCTCGTTGGAAGTTCTGGTATCATGTATATACACACAAACAACTGTATTTAATAAGCATCGTAAACAACCTGTCCTTTCTCTCTGGCTTGTGCTCCTGGCTTGGAAATAAATCCTGGAGCCAAATATTACAAAAAGGTATTCACTTAATCTCAAATCTCTGCCTTCTAAGAGAATACACTCATTCCTTACAACATTCTTCCAGCTCCAGGTTGCAGTGGAGGTACCCATCCCAGATACAATTTTTAATTTGCCAAGACCATATATCAGAGATTCTGATACCAAAGCAATGCTCTTGAGTTTCTGGTTTTGATTCAGTGAACCCAGAAGGTTTAGGAACACCACCTTCATAGTATTTGCCTAACTAGAAGACCTGCGGGGCTGGAAGTACTGGATTTTCTTGACCTCCTCTTTCCCGGCTCTAAAGTGAGAGATGGGAGAGGCAATCTCTTAAGATAGCGTTTTTCAAATAGTGAGCTTCAAGTTTGTTTTCATCAGAATCAGCTGGGCTATTTCCTAAAAATTCAGATGTCTGGGTCTTACATATGTTATCATCTCTGGAGTGCAACATGGCAATTCGGGTTTGTTTTAGACCAGGAGGTGATTCTCACGTACTTAAAGTTTGAAAACAATCGCCTTGAGTTCCTTCCTGTGCTTTAACCATCTTCAACTCTAACTCTACAGTTGGTGTTCTGAAGTGCCAATATGAGGTGAGTTCTTGGTACTTACATAAGAACGAGGTGAACATTAGTGTTAAACCTCAAATTTCTGGCATCCATGAGGCCTAACTCTGAAGTCTGTCACTGACATAGTAATGGTTCTCTCTCTTCTTGTCTGGAAACTGCCACTGTGATGTTTTCCGTGTGGCTGTACCACTGCAAGTCATAGTACTGCACTGTCTGGTGTTTTAATTAGACCATACTCATCTCCCTAGTTCTGTTTTGCTCTCATGGAAGTTTTCCAGAGATACGAGGATTATTGGGGAAAAAAGTACCAAGGAGATGACTGTTCTTACTTAACTTCCATTACTGTTGCCCAGCCAACCTCTACTTCTGGTCTGGAAAGTAGTTTCTAGATTGCAGGTTCAGGTTGATCCTTTTGGTTCCTCCTTTCATGTTATCTCTTCCTATCATGTTAGTCCTTAAGTTTTTAAAGGACTTGGTGATAAAGAAAATGAAAATTCAGTTCAGCAAGCCAAATGAGTGTCTGCCACAAATATTCTTGCTTCAGGCTTTATGTTTGGGGATGGATGCTTGGATCTGAGCCTCAGAAGTTTCATGAGTCAAGCCAAAAAGATGGATATGTAGACAAACAATTGCAAATTTGATATACTTTTAACAAAGAGCTGTGGGGCAGTAGAGGAGGAAGTGATAAAATCTACGTGGAGTAGGCTTTATGAGTAAGTTACACTGGATCCAGATTTAGAAAGACATGTTGGAGTCCAAAAGATACCGGGGAGGAATGGTGATTACATCGACCTCTACATTTCTGATTCTGTGACTCCAACCTCCTAAGTGTGCTCTGAGGGCTGGTTAAATCTTTATGGCTTTCAGTACACTTGAGGGTATCTTAAACAGTCTTAGAAAGGGTGGAACTAATATGAAACAAACACTGACTCACAGGCCCTAGTACTGGAGTTATAGGCAAATGTTTTGTCTGTTTTATTTTGATAGCATAAGGGTTTAAAAACAGTGTGACTAGGCAGCTACTAAAATGGCTACAACATAGCTGCTAGCGTCTGTCATTTTATATTCAACTTACTTTGCAAACTTTACCGACGTGGGCCCTGTAGGCGTCTGAATTTGCGATGCCCTTCCCCCCCCACCTACCCAGAATAGGTCAGAAGATACATTAAAATATAATTATTAGATACTGCTGTCTATTACTGGTGGCTGTTGTGAAAGCACAGTTCTTAAAGTTGTTAGCATAAGCCAAAGTTTTATTTAACTTAATAATGAAGAAACTAGCAGGACAGCAAAGAGCTAGTTCTAAGAGCATTGATCTGCAGGACGTGGTTTTTTGTTTTGTTTTTTGTTTTGTTTTGGGTTTTTTTGCGATACGCGGGCCTCTCACTGTTGTGGCCTCTCCTGTTTCAGAGCACAGGCTCCGGACACCCAGGCTCAGCGGCCATGGCTCACGGGCCCAGCCGCTCCACGGCACGTGGGATCTTCCCGGATCGGGGCACGAACCCGCGTCCCCTGCATTGGCAGGCAGACTCTCAACCACTGTGCCACCAGGGAAGCCCAGGACATGGTTTTATAATTGGTTGAAAATGGAACACAGAATAAAATTGCTAACTTAAATATAAGATTGGTTAACTTTCTAAAGGGCAGTAAATCTATACCACCTTTGGGGGTAAACACCTCTATTGAGCTATTAAATTACAACAGCTTATTAATTTTCTGCCGGTCAACTTCCAGCCTCTCAGAGCCATTAAACACCATGCTGCTATGATATTCCCCAAGTGTCAGAATGGCTTATTACAAAATACTCTTGAATGGTATCAGGATCCACGTGTCATCAGATTACCTTATTCCATAGTTTGGGATAAGTTTATCTTGAGTACCAGTATTTTTAACAGTTTTATTTTATCAGAATTTCTTGAAAGGTAAGCTTTTTTTGTGTTTATTGAGGGAGATTCTTGTGTCCTCAGACTGGAGAATGATGAACGGAAAAAGATAAGCAAGAATTTGATTAAGAAATGAACGTGGAACTCTTGAAAGTATGGTCCACCTGGTTTTTTGAAAGCTGGTTTCCAAATTATGTTTGGGTTTCCAAAAAGAGGGCAGCCATCTTGGTAATTTCTTTGAATTAACTATGTTTAATAACATTTTAGAGCATCTCTGTTTTCTGTAATGACAGCCTTACACGGTACTATCTGAAGTTCCTCATTACATACTTGCAAAAGCTCTTTTCACCTTTGGTACGGAGTATGCTGCATTTAATGGGCAGTCCTGTCGGTCCAGAAATCTAGTATTCCAGGCTGTAGAAATTTTCTACTTATGAGACCTGCAAGTTCCAAAGATATATCAAGAGTTCAAATAAACTCTTCTTTTTCCCTCTAAATATTTGACCTAGAGAGATATTACCTCAAAATAGAACTGTTTGTTTTTATTGGGGTATAGTTGACATATAACATTATATTACTTTCAAGTGTATATTTGTATGTATTGCAAAATGATCACAATAAGTCTAGTTAACATCCGTCACCATACATAATTACAAATTTTTTTCTTGTGATGAGAACTTTTAGGATCTGTTCTCTTAGCAACTTTCAGATATGCAATGCAGTACTTACGGTCTCCATGCTGTACGTTGATTGCATCCCCATGACATTTATTTTATAACTGGAAGTTTGTATCTTATGACTCTCATCACCCATTTTGCCCACCCCACCAACTCCCACTCTGGCAACCACAAATCTATTCTTTGTATCTCTGAGCTCAGGACTTTTTGTTTTGTTTTAGATTCCACATATAAGTGAAATCGTACAGTATTTGCCTTTCTCTTTCTGACTTATTTCACCTACCATGATGCCCTCAGGGTCCATCCCTGTTGTCATAAATGGCAAGATTTAATTCTTTTTTATGGCTGAATAATATTCCTGTGTGTGTGTGTGTGTGTGTGTGTGTGTGTGTGTGTATGTATCTAACATTTTCTTTATCCATTCATCCATCAATGGACACTTAGGTTGTTTCCGTGTCTTGGCTATTGTAAATAATAATAATGCAGTAAGCACAGGGTGCATATATCTTTTTGAGTTTGTGTTTTCATTTCCTTCAGATAAATTCCCAGAAGTGAAATTACTGGATTGTATGATAGTTCTAACTTTTTTTAAAATTTTTGAGGGACTTTTGTACTGTTTTTCATAGTGGCTGTACCAATATACATTCCCACCAACAGTGCACAGGGGTTTCCTTTTCTTCACATCCTTGCCAACACTTGTTATTTCTTGTCTTTTTGATAATAGTTATTCTAACCGGTGTGAGGTGTGATACCTCACTGTGGTTTTGATTTGCATTTCCCTGATGATTAGTGATGTTCAGCACCTTTTCGTATGTGTTGGCCATCTGTATGTCTTCTTTGGAAAAATGTCTATTCAGATCCTCTGCCCATTTTTTTAATCAGATTGTGTTTTTGCTGTTGAGTTGTATGAGTCCTTTATATATTTTGGATGTTAGCTCCTTATCAGGTATGTGACTAGTGAATATTTTCTCCCATTCTGTAGGTTGCCTTTTTATTTTGTTGATGGTTTCCTTTGCTGTGAAGAAGTTTTTTAGTTTGTTGTAGTCCCACTTGCTTATTTTTGTTTTTGTTGAGTTTTCTTTTGGTGTCAAATCCAAAAAGTCATCTCCAAAACCAGTGTCAAGAAGCTTACTGCCTATGTTTTCTTCTAGGAGTTTTGTTGTTTGGGGTCTTATATTCAAGTCTTCAAACCATTTTGAATTAATTTTTGTGTATGGTATAGGTTGGTGGTCAAATTTCACTCTTTTGCATGTGGCTGTCCAGTTTTCCCAGCACTATTTACTGAAGAGACTGTCCTTTCTCCATTGTGTATTCTTGTCTCCTTTGCCATAAATTAATTGAACATATATGCATGGGCTTATTTCTGGGCTCTCTGTTTTGTTCCACTGATCTATATATCATTCTCTCTCTCTCTCTCTCTTTTTTTTTTTCTTGGCCATGCCGCATGGCTTGCGGGATCTTAGTTCCCTGACCAGGGATTGAACCCGAGCCCTTGACAGTGTAAGTGCGGAGTCCTAACCAGTGGACCGCCAGGGAATTCCCATGTGTAATTCTCTTTTTAACTGCCAAGAGGTCACAGTCTTAACACCTTTCAAACCAAATAAGACTCTTTGTTTGACTGTTTCATTTGAATGCCTTCCAAGCATCTTTGATTGATATTAAAACAAAATATTTTCTCAGTTAATCTTGTGGTGTAGAGTAGGAGGCATAGTAGTGGAGAAAGTTTAGTTCTCGAAATCTGAGCACATTTCCATTGTACTTCTTTCCCCAGATGGCAAAATTGAAAGAGCAGGGCATAAGTGTGATCTCCCCTGTCGTCCTCAGCTAGGCTTTGGGTTGCTCGTGGAAGGGCCATTTCTGTAGGAGGGCATATGGTATAGCAACCTATCTTGTCCACTGACTTTTCCCAATGCCAACTTCCCTATCTAATTTTACTTATTTTTCCCTGAAATCTTCCCTTCTAGTTATGACTAAGCTAAACATAACTCAAGGAGTTTTATCTGCTCTTGGGAGTGAGTATACCACTGTTTCCTGACTGTCCCAGACCACTCAGAAATCTGCGTTAAAACCAGCCCAGCTTAGCATAAGATTCAGTAGCTCTAGAGATAATGTGAAGTTGAAGTAGATTCTGTAATTCTGGGTAATCAGGTGCTAATAGACCTGAAGGTAAGAAAGCCAGGTTTAATAGTCTTTATTTGGGAAAAGGCAGATGAGTCTGTGGCTTTTGGATTTACCACAAAGCTAGGTTTAAAGTTCAAAAAGAGGCTTCATCAGATAATTTAAACTCTTCATTTGCCCAGAATTTAGTTGTATCATTTTCTCTCCTTTTTCCTCTTTTGTTTAAAGCAAGTGAATCATGTGCTGAGGCATTTTGATAAAAGTTATATTCGTGTACAGTTAATTTGATGGACATAATACCCCAAACTAGTAGTTCTAATGGTAATTGCAATTAAGAATCAACTGGTAAGATTTAAAATAAACTAACAAAGGCCAGATCTCACCCAGGCTACTTATATTAGAATCTCAGGGGTTTGGATCAAAAATTTTCATGTGTATGTAAAGTACTCCAAGTGATTCTAATATATAGACATGATTGAGAACCTCTAATGTAAAGAAATAGGCAACTAGGAGTAAATTTTCTTTCTCCCTTTAGTAATCCATTTACTGAAAGTCGCTATTCCAGATGGTTAATCTTATTCACTGCATTAAAATTTTTTATTATTTTTGAATGTAATACAGTCACATTTTTGAATAAGTGTAATTTATAAAGGATACAAAGAAGGAAATACCCACAATTTTAGAATAACCACTAGCATTTACCACTTAATTGAAAGTTCTAAAAGGAATATATGCTGCTTATAAAATTTCAAAGTAAAAAGCCAAAATTCCATACCAGTCCCCATGTTCCTTTCTCCTCAGAACAATAGAACTCTAAGGTCATTGTGCTCTCTGACATTTCACTTATGTTACGTCTTGCGTAAAATTTAGCAACGTTAAGCTGATCAGAGCTATAGGAAAGCTCTAAAGCAAGTGGGTTTGGAGGCCATAAGAGCAGAAGCCACTTGGCAGGACCACTGACTGGTTAATAGGGACTGTCACATAACTCACAGGTGATGCTGTTTCTGTTCCCTCGGAAGTAAGGTGTGCAGGGCCGAGGTAAAAAGATGGAAAGCCTCTCATCTCCTCCAGCCTTGACAGTTTAGTCTCTTTAAAACTCCAAATAACTTGCTTTTCTCTAAATTCTTTTTATTTCAGGGACTTAATCTTTTTTCACTTCCTGTTTTGCAAAAGCCTCACTTACAGTTCCTTGTATGATTTTCTACTGCTGGAGAAACTATGTGAGAGGGCAGTTTTTACCCAGCAGGTTTGGGTGGGTAACTTTGTTTTAAATGTGTGGATTACCTGTACCACGTCTTGCATGCCTAGGGGAAACAATGATTTCCAGCACACCCTACGTTGAATTTTAGAGTGGAGGCAGTATTGTCACTGTTAGATACTGAAGAAAAATTTCTTTATCATAAATTTTGCCACTTTTCAGAAAACACACTCAGTAGCCTTACTGCACTGAGCTTTTTCTAGGAATGAAGCCCAGAGGGATGAAGGAAGTGGTCTCTACTCCATCACGAGTGACCAACAGGGATCAGGAATGGAATGATGCTGAAATTGCCAGAAAACTGCAAGAAGAAGAAATTTTGGTGAGCAACCTTTTATACAGAATTTTAGGTGAATTAGTGGGTTTTTTGTGAATTGAATCAATCTCGACATTATATAATAGGCATTATAGTCCTCTCTCTGTCAAGAAACTGATACCTTTTTTATGGGTGGAAATATCAAGACAATAGGAATAACGTGTCCAGTTGTACTCACCGAGTAAGCATTAGCAACAGAATTCCATATCCCTGTCTCTCCTTTATTGAGTTCTGATAATTCTCTAAGAATCCACTGTAGAATTTGATAAAAAGAGACCCTGCTCTGGCTAACAAAAGTATACCAACTGATTATCATCTTCAGGGGTGTTAATCACCACTAGTTTCAAATACCAATTTATTTTTATGAAGATTTTTTTTTTAAATGGACAACACAGATTCCAATTAAATTATACTTTTTTGTATTTTCTATACCGTAGGCTACCCAGGTGGACATGAGAGCAGCTCAGGTAGCTCAGGATGAGGTGAGTTCGTGTTAGTTAATTTGTTTAGCTGGTATTCTTTGGAAATATCCCAGTTTTTATCCCAATTTATCCCAATTTTCTACCTGCAACTTTGCAATCAATGATATTGACTGGACTTTGTTTAGGAAATCGCTAGACTTCTAATGGCTGAAGAAAAGAAAGCTTACAAGAAAGCCAGGGAACGGGAGAAATCATCTTTGGACAAAAGAAAGCATGACCCCGAGTGGAAGGTAGGGTCTGTCTGTTTGTTTTTAACTAGAAATACAATTAGAACTGAAATGGGGAGACGTTGTTTTAGGGTAAGCTCACAAATATATTTAGGGTATACAAATTATCTGTATTGCATATGTGAATCTGACTTGTAAAAGTCAGATTCACCATGAAAAATCATATTGAATTCTTCAAAGTAACTATGTAAAAAGTTACTGCTAAGGTCGGAAAACTCATGTCCTTCATTTTAAGACCAGCTGAGATGCAGGTAGGTGCCTCTGGCCATGAGCAATCTTAGGTTTACTATGCTTGCCTTACAGGAGAATGTAGTGTTTTCACTTGCTCTTAAATTTCCACAGTGCCCTTCTCTTCTTCTCTCAACTTTCCCTGTTTGCGTATACTGCCTTTCCTCCTTGATCATGTGCAGGTGTCTCTGTTTCCTCTGACATCACTTGACCCATGGCAGACTGACGGCCATTCTTATCACCAGCAATCATTGCATATGAAACCCTCTAGCATGAGCTTGAACTGTAAGCATCCCCTCGTTAATCAGAAATAGTAGACAGAATAGTCAGCGACTGCTGTTCATTCTCCTGTAATCTAATTGTTGTATATGGTGATTGCAAGTTTAGTTGAACAGATCTTACTCATTAGCTACTGTGTGCAAAGGACCACTCCGGACTTACAGGGAAAGACAAAGATAGATTTTCCCCAGAATAATGTGTAATGTAGAGAGGAAGATAAACTATAGACAGCTAACAGATACAAGGTCAAGCTGGCTGAAAAATGCAAAATGGAAAAGCAACAAAGGAGCGGGGGTGAGAATTCATATAGTAAAGGCTTTTAGGGAGGGAGTTTGTACTGTGCTGGAAGGATGGAGCCAGGGTGTGTGTCCATGATATGGTTGATGTTTAGCACTGTTCTTCCCCTCCCCCCTTCCCTCCCTCTCTCAAACAAAATCCTCCCTTGGGTCTCTGATCCTGTCACAGTCTCAGCATGTTTTGAGGAAAACAAAGACAGAGAAAGCATGATAACAGTACCTCTCTACTATTGCCTGTTGCTCAGTTACCTAGTTGTGAGTCTGAAAGCGGATGAAAATATTATTTGCATGTTAATTATTTAATTTATCTCCCTCCTGTACTCTCTTAGTAATGCATGATTTTTCCTAACAGACATATTTCATTTTGGTAGAAGGGTTCCCAAATGCTTCTGTTACGTAAATTAAACCATAAGTAGTTGACCAGGAGTTACTCAGGTTCTTTGTTAACTGTGAGGGAGTAGGTATTTTTAAAGATTGCAAATCAGGAAAGGAAGAGGGGGTAGACCACATTTCTAGCAGTATCAGGACTTCTGTCATCTCTAGATTCTGTAACTGGTGCTGGAATTGTTTCTCTCCTGGAAAAGTTGGCATGAATATGCCTTAGTTTCTGAGCTTGAAAATTACCATCCCTAAGTCAGGTGTTCAGAAATAAGCTTAAGAGCATGAAGCTAGATTCCACAGACTCTGGGAGTCCCGCCAGTTCTGTTATTGAACCAAACTTGGGTCCGCTCACCCATGTGCAGTAAAGCCACTCTACTGACATTGGGTTGTGGGGAAGGAAAGCGCAGCGTTTACTGTAAGGCCCCCTACCAGTAGTCTGGGACTGCTAGTACTCAAGAAGCCTGAACTCCCCGGTGGGTTTCAGGAGAGCATTTTTAGAAGGCCTGGGGGCTGTGTGCTCATGGTCATCAAGTAGTTAACATCTTCCATTTGGTGGGGGTTTTCACATCTGTAAAACCACTCAGGAAATGTGCACCAGATACTGTTACCTAGGTACTTCAGGGAGGAGCTAAGGCAGAGAATATGGGGGAGGGGCGTCTGTCCCTGGAAGGCGTGATAGGGTCCTGATCAGTTATAGCTCTCCTCAGCTGCTGTGCAGCTGTTCTGTTAATAATGGGTGGCCAAGCGCATCTCTATGGGGGATCGTGTTTATGTGTGTTTAGCCCACTCATCTGGCTGTACTGAAAACCTGCAACACACTTTCATGATTATATATTTTTTTGTCTCTGAGTGGCTGTATTTAAAAATATTTTAAGTTGCTCAACTGGATGTAAGTAACCTGAAATTACTAAAGGAGAGTTTCATATCATTTAGATAATTAATAAATCTAATCTTTCTCTGTTTGTTTGCTGTTTTCTGTATGTGTGTGTGTTTTTCTTTTCTTTTTTTTCCCCATAGCCCAAGACAGCTAAATCAGCACACTCAAAGTCAAGAGAGAGTGATGAACATCACCATTCTAAGAATGACAGGCCAGCACGGTAAGATGACACCTGAAAAAGGGAGTGAGGAACTTGATCTTAGGGTGAGTAAGGAGATGTTGGCTGCCTGAAAAGAGTGTTTGTTCCTTGGAAAGGAGATCCAGAAATCTGCAGTTGTAAGGTGGTATCAAGTCTTGCAGGGTTATTTTCAAGCTTTGTTTTCAGTTTTAAATTGGGTTGAACGAGGCAAATCAGGAAGACGGAGAATTTTACAGAAGCTGGGGTATAGAAGGAAAGATGTACTTTTGGTTAGGACCAAGTTCTTGTCTCTGGAGTCACTGAATTGACTGCCCTCAGCTAGGAAGGGATGAGATTAACCATTTTCCTAAGTAAAATCTCAGGTTTTAAATTTTTTCTGAGTTTCATGGTCACATTAGTGTGTGCATGACATTTACATACACCTAAATTCCTTTCTCTGTGAGTCTCAACGTCCTAGGCAAATACTCATTTGAGTCATTGCAGATTGTTCTAACTCCCACTAGATCAAATAGCTGTGGCTATGCTATGTATACTTTCTGACTTCTCTCAAGCAGTCCTGGGTCATGGTTACGGAACGTCTGCTGTTTTTCCACTGCAGGTTCTCAACATTTAAGTCTCTGGGGAAGCAACCTTTATTTTTTCTTTATTTCTTTCTGTTGATTTTCAAAGGGAAATTGATTGGAAGAGGAAGAGAGAGCATTAAATAGAAAAAGACAAAAGTAACACTAAATCTAATATTTTGAAAACTCTAAATTATTGAAACTTTGTATTTTGGTCCTGATTATTAATAATATATTCATTAATTTTTTTTTTTTTTTTTTTTTTTTTTTTTGCGGTACGCGGGCCTCTCACTGTTGTGGCCTCTCCCGTTGCGGAGCACAGGCTCCAGACGCACAGGCCCAGCGGCCATGGCTCACGGGCCCAGCCGCTCTGCGGCATGTGGGATCCTCCCGGACCGGGGCACGAACCCGTGTCCTCTGCATCGGCAGGCGGACTCTCAACCACTGCGCCACCAGGGAAGCCCTTCATTAATTATTAAAACAAAAATTTTATCACACTGAAAAGTATACACTGTTGTTGCCACTCATTGCTCACACTTAAACTACGAGACTTGTTTCCTTGAAGAGAATATAGTGTCCTTAAAATGCCATACTCTACTTTTAAATCCATGGGCTTTCAGAAGATAAATACGTTTCAGAAAATTATATCAGGTTGTAAAGCTTTTAGGGCAACAGTAGTGTAGTTTGTCTAATTGTATAAAATTGGTTCCTCTTCCAGCTTTTAGTTCTGCACATGCCAAATGCCTTTTAAAGCAAATTTTAGAACTACATACTTCAGCTTTATTTACATCCCTGCAACAGCCAAGGAAAATAAGAAGTAACTAAACTGTTCTCAGTAGGTAAATAGGTGTGGCATATTATGCTTTTTTTAATGAAGGGAATTAAAATCATCTTTAGAGTTAGTAATTTTGCAGTCTTCGAAGTCCTTGGGCCTTTTAGAACACCTTGGCACCTTGGGCTTTTTTAGAATAACTTTGACAGCCTATGATAGAACAGTCTGGAATGTCTATTTAAAGGATTTATTAAAGTTGAAAACAAGTTTCTGGAATGTAATAGGTACTCTTTAAAATATTTGATGTATTTGATTATGAATAATCAAATGATCCTGTGTTAAAAATGGCTATTGTAAATGAGTGAGAAGTGGCCTATGACTAATAGAACTGAATTGAATTAAGAGGAATGTTTGTCTTTAAATAGCTTTTGCAGAAAGACTATATATGGCAAAACAAAAATGAATAAGAATTTTATGAAACCTATATTTTCATAGTTAAAACTTAAAGCCTATTATCTTATTATAGGTATCTTATACAACTAATACCAGAAGGTATGCTTTCTGGTTAGAGTCTGCGGTTTCCTCTTTCATATTTAATCATGGTGGAAGTTGAGTTATCCATTTGTACAGAAAGAGATGGTTTCAAGGGTTGAGAAACATGGAGCTTGCTAGTTCAAGACGTTTACTTAAGTGTAACAGTCATGGTTAAAAGTCATTTGCATTGTCTATTATAAGATTTCTAGTCTAAAAAAATAGAGAACCAGTAGGCAATCTGAGTTAATTCCAATTCTTTGTAATTGGAAAAAGTTTCAACCCAAGTTCCAAATTGTTTTAACTCTAGGATTGTATATTAATAATACTACTTGGTATTTTAGTTTTGCATTTTTCCCTTAGAAAAACTTAAGGATTTTATAAATCTCATTTAGTTCCTACAGTATTCTTATGAATATGAAATATATTTGTCTCCCTTTCCTCATTTATCAAGTATTTATTGAGCACTCTAATAAATTGTCCAGAGCTAAAGTAAGCAGCAGTCAAAAAAAGTTGTTTCCTGCTCTTATGAAATTTATAACCTAAACAGATAATTATACAAATAACTATTATGATTGTGTTAAATGCTAAGGATGAAAAATACAGGTTGTTAGCAGAGCATAAGGAGACACTTAAACTAGTCTAGGTGTCTAGGCGGGCTTCTTAAAGAAATGAATTTTGAGTGAATTCTGAAGCATATTTGGCTTTATCACTATTAGCTTAAAGATACAAATCATTTCATACGAGCAGTTGGAAACAAGTAATCCTAATACATCAAAAACTGTAGAACAAACTATTAGTTAACAGGATTTTTCCAACTTTGGATATGAATACCCTTAACTGAAGTAACTGTCTCCAGTGTAACAAATAGTTTGGTAGGACCCCTGGAAGCAGTAAGGCAAGATTTGTTCTCCGTGTAATCAAATATTGAACAAAACAGCACACCAAGAGAACTGAGGGCCTTCTAGATTCGTTTGTTTATCCTTATAGGGGGGATCCTAGAGAACTCGTTGGTGTCCTATACTTTGTTTCACTCTTTAGCATCCCTTTCCTTGATGATGAGTTGATGGTGAGGCAATAAACATAGAGTTTATTGTTTTTGTTTTTTTGCGGTACGTGGGCCTCTCACCACTGTGGCCTCTCCCGTTGCGGAGCACAGGCTCCGGACGCGCAGGCTCAGCGGCCATGGCTCACGGGCCCAGCCGCTCCGCGGCGTGTAGGATCCTCCCGGACCAGGGCACGAAGCCGTGTCCCCTTCATCGGCAGGCGGACTCTCAACCACTGCGCCACCAGGGAAGCCCAACATAGAGTTTTTTTGACAGTACCAGTTGGCTTGTGTTTCTCCAGTTTCCAGTCACCTAATGAGGGTATTAAAAAGAGTACAAAATAGAGCCTGCCACCCTGATTACCAATCCTGTTTTCTTGAGCCTAAGTTACTTCTTTAATTAACTTTCTTAATTCTGGAGTCAGATTGCTTTGTCTCAGCTGTCCCTGCCAAGTGTTATGTTACTTTTTAAAGGCGAATGTTATAAATATCCATGAATAATGAAAGGAAAACACTGATTTGATTTCTAATATTTGTAAACAAATGGTTCAAAAAGAAAAACAAGAAAAATGCCACGTTATTTGTTACACTCATATTTATCATATGTGTATAAAAATGTAAGAAAGTATAAAAACATATGCCACGTACCATTTGAAAGTATAAGGAGTATGTGTGCTTGTGTGTATGTGTGTGTGTGTTTGTATAATCTTGAATGCAGATAATGCTAATGATAAAAATACACACCTATGTAGCAGAGCATAGTATAGTAGTTAAGAGCACTGGTTTTGAAGTCCAGTTGAGTTTGAGCCCTGGCTCTACCACTAACCAACTGTGTGAACTTAGATCGCTTACCTGATCTAACCTAATCTAATTCTAAAATATGTGGATGATAGCTACCATGCAAACTCATTCTGAAAGTTGAGATTGTCTCTGTAGAGCCCATAGCATAGCCCTCAATATATATACACATTTACATCCGATGCTGACCTCTTCCAGACACTGACTACCCAGGGAGATACCTACTGCTTGGGTCAGGGTGAGAAATTTGAACACTTGTCCTCATTCTTATATGACAGAACCCATTATACCCAAACCGACCATAACTTTCCAAACTTCAAAATATTTATGCTTCCATATTGCATATATAATTACACGACGCATCCTACAACGTGGCTGTATATTTGGCAGGTCTTAACTTCATCTGGTTCCATGCTTTAACACAAATGTTGAGCATACCTTTAGGAAACAACAACCAAAAAAAGGGAGAGATTTTGTTCTATCTTTATCAGTGCCAAATGTCTGTAAAAATCTATGTTATATAAGTAAAATAATACAAAGTTTGGAGTATTAAAAGTTTCCCAATTTATTTTTACAGTTTGTCTTGTTTTGACATGAAAAGTCGCACATGTAATTGGTATCACTGCCCTTTCCTTCTCTAAGTTCTACTCTGCCACCTAGTGGTGTAAGGAACTTTGCTCTAAATTTTCTGTGTTGGCCAGCGTCCCCTCTCTGTCCTCCCTTCTTACCTGCCTCCCTCTCTCCCTTAATTACTTTCTTCCCTTCTATCCTTTCCTTTCTTTCTCTTTTTCTTCGTAATACCTACCAAAACAAAGTATACTTCTCATTAGTGGCAGTGATAACATTAATCTTTGTTTCTCTAGCCCTTAGCACAATGCCTCACACATATTAGGTGTTCAGAAAATATTTGTTTTCATTGAATTATGTGCATCAGAACAAAGGAACAGTAAGATTAAATAATTTATCCAAGGTCATGTAACTGGCTAGGAACTAACATGAGGATTCTAAAATATTCTGGCTTTGTATTTCTACTGAAAATGTCTTTGCCAAGAGATCCAGTGAGAGGTGGAATTGTTGTCATTACTCCTTAGAGTATCTCTTTAAATTCTAACTTTTTTTCAGGCCACTACCACCTACCATGACAGAGGCTGAGGATTTGGATTACACTCATTTTACAAACCAGCATAATTCCACACGTCATTTCTCAAAGTCAGAGTCTTCTCATAAAGGTAATAAAAATATATATGGTCAGGTTTCAGATCCGTTTTAATAATCCTCATGCTGTGGTGGAAAAGCCAGATGCTGTCTTATAGATCACTAGAGTGGAAAAATAAGTTATTCTTCCTCTTGGAAGATCATTGTAATAGTCTTCATTTTTTGGAAAACAAACAAAAATGATTAAAAAACAGAAAGCAAACACCTTAAGCTGAATACAGGACTTTTCTATGTACAGTTAGTCGACGCTTGAACAACACAGGTTTGAACTGCACAGGGGTTCATTTATACATGGATTTTTTTCAGTAATAAATATTACAGTACTACACCATCCATACTGGCTGAGTCTGCAGATGTGTATACAGAGGGCCAACTATAAATTATACACGGATTTTCAACTGTGCAGAGAATCAGCACCCCTAAACCCCACATTGTTCAAGGGTCCGGAGAGAGTTCGTTCATAGCTTTTATCAGATTCTTAAAGGGAGACTGTGTCCCGCATTTAGATCTACTGGGCTTTTCCTGTCTTGGCTCTTGTTTCTCATCTGCCCATGATTCTCTTAATTAGATTAAAATACGCACATACATACATACACACATCACACAAAACACATCACATGGAAGAAAAATGGGACAAAGAACATGAGAAAAAAATACGAGATCTAAGTTGGACCAGATCTTTAAAATGAAAGGAATAATCGGGTCTAGTTCCTCTACTAACCATATGCGTTCCCTTAGATGTATTTTTATGACAGTCATAAAATGAGTGAGGAAAATGTAGTTTCTCATATTAATTTGCTCATCGAAAAATGGAGGTGATTTTAATGGTATCAGCATGGTCAGGATTATATGAGTAAAATATATGAAAGCAGATTGCAACAGACTTTACAAAGATTAGGTCTTATCAATTGATGTTTGGTTTTTTTTACGGTTTTTGAAGATTTATTAGGTGATGTTTTCATTATCCTTTCCCAAATCTAATGATTGCCTTCCCGAACTTACTTAAATTTTCTTTTCTGAGGTGATTACAAGATACCATTGCACAGGTGCAACTCTAGACTAATTAAATTAGAATTTCCGGGGGCAGGTTTTGCCAGACATTTGTATTTTTTTAAAAGCTCTCCTTCTCCTGCTTCCCTATCATTCTGTCATTCATCCAATGTTGACATTAAGACAAAAAACATTACTTAAAAGATGAGATTAGTTGAATATTATCAAAACAACCCATACACTACAATTTCCATTGGTTGGTGGCCTTTTTACCATCCCTTGTTTAACTGGAGGAAGTTCATGAGGTTCTTTCTCAAATTATATACATGCATCACTTTTAGGAGGTGCCTTCCTGTCCTTGACATACATTTGATACATAATATTAAAATAACACATTGATTCTGAATGTAAATTCAACCTGGTTATCTGCAGGAGATTGGCTCCAGGACCCCCAAGGATCTCAGAATCCTCAGATACTCAAGACCCTTGTATAAAATGGCATAGCATTTGCCCCGCGTCCTCCCCTAAACTGTAAATCATCTCTAGATTACTTCCAATACGTAATACAGTGCGAATGCTCTGTAAATACTTGCAAACGTATGGCAAATTCAAGTTTTGCTTTTTGGAACTTTCTGGAAATTTTTCTTCTGACTATTTTCAGTCCATGGTGGATGGGGAACCTGCAGATATGGAGAGCCAGTTGTATCCTTACAACCAAAAACAAACAAAATATGAACCACTTGAAATGCATATAAATATAGGTAAATTATTTTACCTGAGCAGGGAGAAAAAGTGTCTCAGAGATTTTTCCTTCATCGTTTTTCTTCTTTTTTCCTTCTCTCTCCAGGTTTCCATTATAAGCCGTAAAAACCTAGGAACCTGCCTTGAAAACGGACTCACTGTAGCAAAATTACTGGATGATACAGAATGCATTCCATGCTTATTTTTTTCTCCTATATTTTGTATTCCTCAGATTTATCCTCAAGTGTTTTTTAGACCATAAATAATTTTCATTCATTTAAAATGTTTTGGTTATTCCTGATCACGTGGGCAGTACAAGAAAATCTAGCTTCTGAATATTGGGCAGTACAAGAAAATCTAGCTTCTGAATATTGGCCAATATATAGTATCTAAGAGCTCTATAAAATGCCATTTTCGTTAGGTATGGAGTATTGATATCTAGGGAATAGGCTTTATTTAGCAATTAGAATTTTGTGGAGATAATGATCAAAGTAACACAATGTTTGGATGCAATGCAGAATAAAAGAATATAAGAAATAGCTTTTTTTTTGGTTCATTAGTGTATGATATATTAAAAGACAGAGACATTTGCTTTTTACTATTCAAGGAAAGAAAAAAAATCACAACCATAAAATATTAAAAAAAAAACAAAAACCTGGAACAGTTGAAATATGTAACAGACTACCAGGACTGTAGAGGTTTTACGTATCCTTACATGCCCTCCTGGGAAGATTGGCCTAGATGTCGTTCACTAACACCGTCGCTGCCATTGCCTCCTCAGTAGCAAGGCTTTCTGAAGCCTCTGCGCATTGGACCATCTATTAGTATTTACTAGCAAAAATTTAATTCTGTGAAGTTTTAACTAAAGTCTGTGCAAAATCAACTGAAAATCGAAAAACTGAAAATGAAAAATTTTGTATCCCTTCTCTTACTTTACATTTACTTATAAAGCCGAAGGGAATGGAATTGGAAAGATGTTTCTATACATGGTGCTGCCATCATTTTCTGTAGCTGTAAGATTGATCATAGCAGCATATGTTGGCAACCTCTCAAAAATATTTTGTGTATCTGTCAAGAAGTAGATTAATTGGGCATGAAGTTGATAAAGGGGTTCTTCATCCAACTGTTTGGTTCTACATATTTGTTAATGACACAGGGGCATTGGATTCCTTTTGTGCCAGACCTTTAAACCCCTCTTCAAGAAATATGGAATTTTTTTCCATCTTCTAACCTCATGGAAATGCCTCTTTTCCCATACTAGTTAGTTAACATAAGTATCAGTCATGCTATATATATAAATAATATCCTTTCAGCCTGACTTCCTGTTATTTTTCATTGTATGAATCTGACGTTTTTGGCATTTTAGTGTGATGTTTGTTTAGGAAAGAAATCTGTGGGTGACTTGAGAAAAACGGTTAATCCATTCTTTTCTGGCTTCTGTTTGCCTTATCTTTTGAGATAGTCTTTAAAGTTGGGCAATATTCAGGAAGCTTTTTAGACTAGTTTCTCAGAGCAGATTTGGGTTTTTCATTTTGAGAAAGATCTTTAGTTTCATAAAGTTTTTGGACTGTGTGAACTTAAGTAAAAGATATCTAAGAATTAAGTTTTGGGAAAGTGATAATCTAGAAAGAAACAAAACCCTTAAGGATGTAGTCATTTCAGAAAATTGGGGAAAGGAAGAATAACAGGACTTTGAATGTCCAGGATGAAATGAATGAGAAAAAGTCTTTATTTAAATAGGCAAGGGCAGACCAAACGGAGACCCTAGCCTTAAATCAAATTCCAGAGGGTGGTTTCAATATCCAAAGTTTAGGTATTGTTGATTTACAGTAATGCTATATTTTTCTTTGTCTGCCCTGTGATTTTGCTTCATGTTTTAAAAAGTTTTTTATGGTAGCTTTAAAGAAAAAAAAAACAGTATATTTTTACTTGAAAATCAGGCAAATGGGCAACATTTGCCATATTTTTATTTTATAAATGTTTATTTTTCTATCTCATACAATGATCAGTTCTTCTTTTCAAATTCTACATTTCTCTTGCCTCTCATGTATTACTTCATCCAGTCGTATTTATTATTGTAAAATGCTAACTGGATATATTTTACTCAAAACAAATGTCAGGTGAGTTAACACGTGACCAGGATGTTAGTGTTTCAGCTGTCTTAGTGAGTGACCAAAGGTGGTATTTCCCTCGTGACACACAAATTCAGCATCTGTATTGAAAATTTGTTTTTTTTTTTAAGGTTTTTAAAAGATTAGAATTTTTAAATATTTTAATTTAATTTAATTTTTTGTGTAAAGCAAACACTTTAAGGAGTATCAGAATAATTCTTTCCCTGTGAGTAAGGAGACAGATCAAATTCAACCAGTCAATTCCTCTTACTCTCATTCAAATAGTGTAATTGTTATCTTTGAGACTATAGAAGCAACTAACAATTGTATTTTAAGAAACTGCCAGACATTCTTCACTGTGTTCTCTGCTTTTCACTTTGTCATTTTTATATAAATGTGGAAGCATTTATTTTGTTCCTGTTCCTACTGCTGGAACACATGCAATTTAATTTTTAAGCCCACAATGTATTATGCTTTAATGTTGTGATGTAAACTAATACTTCTGGCCTTTAGAAAATCTCTCTGTTTCCATACCTGTGTTCTGTGGAGACCAGGTCTCACTGACATCAGTATCACTGAATGAGCACAGTGCGTTGTGGAGCCTTATCATAAGGCTACTGGACATGCACACCCCATTGCCGCAACCTAACTTTTTGTAAGTCATCGCCTGGAAGCAAGGTTAGATAAGGGTAAGATTAAATGTTCTGAGTTGAAAATAATGTGACTCTACTGTCTAACCATTGTTAGACATAATTTTATTGGGAGACTGGACGGTTGCTACACATGCTTTAAAATAACACTGCAATTTTTGGAAGGTGACTTTGCATACAAAGTCTTGGACTTACTATTTCCCAAGTGACTTTACAACAACCAGCAGCAGACTAATGAACTGCAGGAAAGACTATATGGTTTTTGATCATAGAGAAACATCTAAATTAGAAAAGATACGGATAGATGCTCCCAGGAGGAAAACCTTTTTAGAATGGCAGTGGCCACTTGGATCTAGATCAACATATTCCATAATGCGTGAACTTGGGCCTGTGTTCCACTGGACTCACGAGGAAATTAGGAACCAGACCTGTTTTCCCCTTTTCTTCTATACTGTGGCCCACAGTGGGACTGGACCATGAATAAATCCGTTGCAGACATTGTCCGTACCTTTCGCACAATCTTGGGACTTTTCAGTATAAAACTGATTAACTTTCAACTGATTATTATTTTTCTTTACTACTGTCAAATGTTCTCTGAATTTTGTCTTGTGCCAGATTGCTCTTTGGAAACACCTGGTATAATATGGTGCATTTAGTTTACCACATAAGTGGTTAACACTCTAGGGCCTTGATTTTTAATGAGTGTTGTCTTTACATAAAAATCACGTTGGGGAGTACCAAGATTATTCCTTTATTCAGTGATGATCTCCTTGAAAGATAACTGTGGTGATTGGCTGTAATATCCTCAGCCACATAAAGACGTAAGACCCCTGTGTAAGCAGCTTTCTGAAGGACTGAGAACAAGATAGAACTTGCACTCAAAGGCTTTTTTCCCTTTTGGGAAAGCACTGTTTGTGTTGGGGACGTTAATACGGAAAAGGGAATCCTTCAGGTAGATTTCACTGTTACATACTGTGCTATATTCTGATAATACTGACTTTTTAGAAACAAGCATACAGAAATCAAAACCTGCTCTTTGAGCGAAAAGGAAAAGAAACAAAGACAAAAACATTTTTGGAGTACTTTGTCCATTGCTTACTGCTTGGAGTCAGAGAAAAGTTAGATAAAATGATCCCATTTTTCCTCCTATCTGGTGGTGCCTGTGAGTCTTAAAGCCATAACTGCTTATCTTACTGGTGATAGGATCCTTCTTTTCTCCCTAGTCCGTAGTAGGTCATCTGGGCAGGGAGAAGCAAACTGGAGACTGGCCTGATAATGCTGCACGGGGCACCCAGGGTCACCCAGCGTTCTCTGGGAAGAGTCTCTTTTATCCCTGAGGATACATAATAAGACTGTTAAAGGGAAGAGTTGAGGCTGTTGTTACTCTTGCCATTTAACTCTCATTAGAAATGCTGAATTTATTTCTAGAGAAATCAAGAAGGAAAGGGTAAAGTAGGAAATCCTCACTTCTACAGTCACTTTTCTTAGGAGACCTGCACTGTATGCCAGCAACGTCTGTGAGGAGCAGTATTGCCTTAAATTAGTTTGATTCTGACCAAGGTCAGTGTACTGTATTTCCTATATGTGAACGACTGTCAACTCTCCATTGAGATATAAAATTCACAGGTGAGCCCCAGACATCCTCATCATCAGAAGCTTTGGACATCCTCACACCAAGCTGTGAGTGACGTCCATGCTGATAAGTATGTCATTCCATTTCAAATCGCCTCTCCATCTGTGAATGAGCAATGGCATGACCAAGAAGGCTAGTAGTAGGCGAGAGCGAATTTCCTGACCGGATTCTTCAGGTGATCACTTCCTAAATAATTGAGAGTTGACTGTCCTCCTTTTCCATGGCTACTGTGTAGAAGATATTTCCGAAGGTTCTCTTATGCAGTGTGAAGTCATTACGTTTTGTAAGAATTTCACCAACACTCTTATATATTAAAATGCATACATTAACAAAAAAAGAAAACCAAACAAAACAGAGACATTTACTCAAATGGGAGATTTGTTGATATGAAGAGTGTTTGTATTTTATTACTTTTAAGAGAAAATCAATCTGAAACTTTTGCTATGGTAGGGGAGACACCAGAGTGTGTTTTAGGGTTGTATTTGATGCTAAAGACTAACACAATCATCTAAGTAATCATGTTGATTTGTGGAAATGTCTGGTCCTAAAAATCATTCTCTTTGCCCTTAAATATGTGTGAACACTGCCTAGATATATGTTCCTAATAGACCTAAATGTTTTTGTGTATTCTCAGCAAACTAGAAAATTTTTCTCTCATCTTGAGTAACTTTTTCATAGCATAAGGCATTTCAGATAAGAACAGAACTAATTGTGTAACTTAGTGCCCCATGATTCATTGCTGAGTTTCATATAGAAAGAATGGAAGAATTGAAAGACAGGGGTCAAGTGACATTTCCTTCACAAAAGAGCAAGGATTAAGGACAGCAAAGAGAAGACAGTTGAGAGAATATACTATTACACATCATACATATACTTAGGATAAATTTTTGTTGCACTGAGTTTCAGACCATAATTGCTAAAAGAGTTTCTAACTCTTTCTAAATTTAGTGAGAGGGTTTTTGATATCAGAATTTCTAAAATTTCTTATTGAATTAGCCTCTGAAATCCCCGTAGGCTATACCTTCAGCTTTGTCATAGACTGAAAGCCAAATGCCCTTTCTCGGATATAGCTATATTTTTCGCTTGCCTCTTAAAGGCAACCCAATATTTAGTTCATGAAGTATTATGATAGCATATAAAAATGATGTTCCAAAATGAAAATTCTCTGTAATGCGGTTTTCCTTAAGAAGAATCCATCCCAACACTACTGTATTTTGAAAGGTGCCGAATTATAAAGTATAGGAGTTTGTTCATATAAATCAAGTTGCTCAGGAAATTTGAGGTGGTGCTGTCATTTGTCTCAAAATTTGGAAAAGTATCCTCTTGCAAGAGGTAACTGCACAGTGCCCAGAGGTTTTGGATGCTTTGGTAAGAAAGCCCTTTGACATTTGGAAAGTAGATGTTTAAAAAACAAGTGAGATGTTATCTCAAGTGCTCATCAGTTTGTAGCCAAGCCCCAGAGGGAAAGGCAGCTTTGAAATAGTTACTTCATGGAACTGAACAGAACCTTAATGGAATAGAGTTGCCAGTCTGAGGACAGAAAACAAGGAGGCCACCTCAAATCACGTGCCTATCTAGAGATTAAGTGAAACTGTGAGGGACACTGGATGCCTTAAGGTGACTGATGTTGGGTACCAGTGGGTATGTGTGCACGCTTCTGGAAGAAGTTGATGGAAACAGTCTGTTTCAATCCACCTTCATACAGCACAGGTTTCTGCTCATGACCTCATTGGGGAAAGTGAGAAATGTGGTGCTGGAGACGTTCTTGTGTCTTGGGCGACTGAGGTGCTAACGTCATTCAGAATCCAGTGCTCAAGCCTCCCTTCAGTGCCAGTTATACATCTTCATTCATTCATCTATGCAAGCTTGTGTTTCAGTGGTTCGTTTTTTACACCTTGTGACCCATTGGATTCTTTCAATATCAGGTTTAACATTGATATTATGAATCATTTTTAAACCAAAGTATTGTATAAGTCCGTGTGCTTGTTTTCCTGAACGGATGGAGGCAAACACCAATCTTGTCCTTTTCTCTTAATACAGTCATCCATTTATTACGTTAATGGTCTCTGTCTCATGTTTTCTTTACCACATTCAAGGACTTGGGAAGATCTGGGAATATTCATTTGTTTTTTCTTCTTTACAAAATTAACCCTAATGTATCTTTGTTTAATAACAGTAGCTTTTTATCTTATTCTGGTTACTGTAACCATGTATAATACTATACTTCCTAGTACATTAACATTCTCAACAAGTACTCCCAAGTCCAAATCCGTTAGGAAAAAAAAAAAAAATCCGTTAGAGAAGTGGCTTTGTTTTGTGTGAGGTGATTGGTGGCTTGGTTGATGCATTTGAAAGAAAAACAGGTAAGTGGATGTTCACACAATAATCCGAATGATCAAAGGCTCCGTGAGGCCAAAAACCAAGTCTGCACCGCACATGCAGTCCATGGATGTTAAAAATAGACATTAATAATAACCAGCATTTAACATTTTACCTTTATGAGGTGTTTCTTTATCTAATTTTCTTTACTAGACTAATCATGATGAGGAAACTGATTCTGCAGAAATGTAGCAGGTTACTTAAAAATAAGATACGGGCTTCCCTGGTGGCGCAGTGGTTGAGAGTCCGGCTGCCGATGCAGGGGACACGGGTTCGTGCCCCGGTCCGGGAGGATCCCGCGTGCCGCGGAGCGGCTGGGCCCGTGAGCCATGGCCGCTGGGCCTGCGCGTCCGGAGCCTGTGCTCCGCAACGGGAGGGGCCACAGCGGTGAGAGGCCCGTGTACCGCAAAAAAACAAAAACAAACAAAAAAAAACCCCTCATAACAAAAATAAGATACTATTTTCAATGACTGTTAAACTGATTTTTAAAGAGGTAACTAGTGGGTTGGCCACAAAGTTCGTTCGGGGTTTTCATGGCGCTACGGAAAAACCTGAATGAACTTTTTGGCCAACCCAATATTTAGTTTCCTTCGGCCAGACTCAAGACCTCACTTCCTTCTCTGGCAAATATTACAGGGAATCTAAGTGATCTCTGTTATACATCTATACTGTTGTGAAAACGTGTTAAGGAAACCTAATCCAAAATTGGAGTTGGGAAGCCACGAAGGGAGGGCTGTCGCACGTGCCACGCGTTACAGCTTGTATAGTTCAGCAGGAAGGAGGAAGAGATCCTCTCTCACCTGGCAACAGTAAGCTGCCCTAATCTTCAGCCAATGAGAAGCCGCCACCACTTCAAAATCTCATTCTCCTCCAGTGAACTTTTGTTCAAAACAACCCCTCCCCATTTGTTCTCCAGACTTGCTTATGTTTCAACATAGTTGGATTGTCCCAAATTGCAAGTCCTTTGCTTTTCCCATATAAACTAATTTTTGCTTAAGGAAAATTGCTCTTTGCTCTGTTTAAGGTTTACACTGTGTATCACTACCAGACACCTAAGGAGCACTGGTGATATGCAGACATTACAGTATTTTTTAGTTGAAGAAATGTGATGTGTTGATTTCAGTTTCTAAAGAATGGGTGAAAGTTGCCAGGGATAAAAGTTTGCATACCTAAAAGTCATTTAAAAAATTAAATATGTAATTAAGGCAGCTCCTCTTAATCTGTGGCAGGAGGTACCCAATATACCTGGGTGGGTTTTGTGGGTATGGCTGGGTCCGAGTGTCAGGCTGTGGCCATGTGGTGTGGAGAGGTAGCACACTAGAAACTCCTCAAAGACAGCCAGGAGAACCTTAGCTGCCTTCTACTCCTTGGAAATTTAGAGAAATCTCAGAAGGCTTTGGAGTACTACATGTCACAGGGTAGGGATTTGAAGAAATTTCACCCACATATCAAGGGGCAGAAAGATCACGTGTTTCCTCCCCATTGTATCTGAGTTACGTGCTTAAACAAACATGAACTAAACACTGCAGTAGAGCCAATGACTAAGGAAATCGACAGGAATAAGGAGGTCTGAGTCCTAGTCCTGGCTTTTCTGTGAACTTGGTTCAGGACCTTGGAACACCACTTATCCTTTCTACTAATAAGCTCATTGCAGTGAGAGTTGGCAATCTGTAAGTACTCCTTCAGGTCGAATATTCTAGGATCCTGGCTGTCAAGATGTGCTGGGTTCCTTTAAGATACCTCAAAAAGAGAAGAGCCTCATGCCCTACTGGGAGCCTGGAAAATCCCGAACTCTTCCTAGGCATTCGTTTGAAAGGCCTCATTCCTGAACTCGTGTCCTTTAAAAAAAAATTTTTTTTTGTTTATTTTGGACAAAAATTGTATATATTTCAGGTGTACAATGTGATGTTTTGATGTACGTATACACTGAAATGATTACCTCAATCAAAGCAGCATACCCATCGCGTCTCATACTTACCTGTGTGTGCAGGTGTGTGTGGTGAAAACGCGTGGGACCTACTCTCTTAGCAAATCTCTAGTATATACCACATTACCATTAACTGTAGTCACCATGTTGTACGTTAGTCTCCAGAACTTATAACTGTGTGTTTGTTCCCTTTGCTGATCTTGTGTTCCTGACTGCGCTGTTCTGCTCCTAGCTCCACACCCAGCACATTGCCCTCAACTTAACATGTGTTCCTCTAACCAAATCTGTCTCTTTCTATCCCCAAGCTTCAACTATGACCCTCTTTCACTGAAAGGTCTTTAGATATTCTTGTGAACTCTTGAACCTCCAGCTAGTATATACCTTACTTCTCATACTCCCGAAACGTATATTTCTGACCGATTCCTGAGCCTTTGGTCATGTGAATTGTGACGTGCACCTGCCACACTTGATTATTTTGTGTCATTCCTTTCCTGATCTGTGCCGTCACGAGCAGTGCTCTCAGTGTCTGCCTGATTTTGAGGAAGATTTTCCGGCTGACCCACCAAGCACCTGCCCTCAAATCCCTGACCAGGCCTTGGGGACTCTCAGACACAGAGCTGGGGGCGGGGTGTGTGTGTGAGTGTGTGTGTCTGCAGGTATATCTGCCATTGGCAGATGTGTGTGTAAATGACAGTGGACTTTTCTGGCCTGGAGAGGTGGGTACCAAGTGATATATCTCAATTTTTCCTTTTATGGATCATGCTTTTGGTGTCAAGTCTTATGAACTCTGCCTAGTCTTACATTTTTTTTGCGGTACGCAGGCCTCTCACCGCCGCGGCCTCTCCCGTTGCGGAGCACAGGCTCCGGACGCGCAGGCTCAGCGGCCATGGCTCACGGGCCCAGCTGGTCCGCGGCATGTGGGATCTTCCCAGACCGGGGCATGAACCCGTGTCCCCTGCATCGGCAGGCGGACTCAACCACTGCGCCACCAGGGAAGCCCTTCTTTTGTATTTTTTTCTACAAGTTTGTAGTTTTAAGTTTTATATTTAAATCTTTGATCCATTTTGAGTTAATTTTTACATAAAGTGTGATGTTTAGGTCAAGGTTTATTGAAAGTCGTGACTAACGGAGATTAGGCCTCCTTTTATATCATTCTAACAAGAAAGGGGAGAGATGTCTTGTTGCTGCCCGGTGTGGAGGAGGTCCAGACTCCTCACATGGTCCCCACTGACACTGTGTATGTGTGTGGTCAGGGAGAGGACATGGTGGATGGCTCATCGCCTTGGGGATGTAAGTCCCAGCTCCCTACTCTGCCTTCTCTGACACCACCCTAGTATGATAGGGGGTCGAGGGTCCTCCCTACAGCCTAACAAGGCTGAAGGTCTAAGTGTCCCACCAGGCCGTTGCTGGCAAGGGGAGTCATGGAGCCATGCGTTTTCTCTGTGGTGTTTGGCTGGAGTAGAACTGTTGTTGTCTAAACGTATCTGTCTTGCCAGATTGTCCCTTTCCCAGTTCTCTGGCTAGAGATAGCAGGCCCTTGGTTGGTGCCTTTTGTTTTCTGGGCCTCTTGGTGTTTCCAGGTTCCTGGCTTCTTCAGATCCAAGTCTGATATATACAAGGCAAAAAGAAAACCCAAGGAACTCAAAATCATGTTGTTCCTGGGGTCCCCAAATCCCTCATCTTTTTTTTCTCTACCATTTTAAGTCTTCTTGTGTTTGTTTTCTATATAACATTAAAGGTTTTTTTGTTTGTTTGTTTTTTCTTGCATTTAGTGGGAAGAATAGGGAGAAGTATGTTTATTTCATCTTCCTACAAGTGGAAAACTCCACTATTTACTTATATATTAAACTAGCATTTTTATGCTTTGTTTAGGTTTTGATGTTTAGTTCACCTGGAGTTTGTTTTGATATAATTTAGCTTTATTTTATTTTCTCACCCTGTTGGTCCTTTCTTTCTATGTCATTTATTAAGCAACACACTCATTTCCTGTGGATTTGAAATGCCACTATTGTAATGATTCAAATTCTGTATTTCCTCATTTAAAAAAATTTTTGTCTTAGTTCCTAGTCTAGTACTACATTTTAAATCATGAAATTAACATCTAGTGAGACGTTTCCCCTTGATGACTCTTTCAAAATATGTCTATGGCTATTCTTTCATATTTCTTCCTCCAGGGGAAACTTAAGATCACTTTGGCAATTTTCTTTTTTTTCATCATTTCATTTATTTATTTAGTTGGTATATTCTTTTATTGCTAAAAGGGCATATTTTATGTTATGCATATTTCTTGTGTCTGATGGAGATTTTCGTGAACATCAGAGGTGAAAAAAAAAAGAAAAGGAAAAAATCTCTCCTAGTCTTTGCAGATTGACTCTGTTCTGAAGCCCTCCTTTAACACTTAGCCAGACTTTCACTGAGTCTAAGATCTACCCAAGGTCAAAGCTTGAGTTCTGAGGTCTTTTCTGAGCATGCATCTTGCCCTGGGCATGTGCATGGCTTTCTAAATTTCTCCATAAATATGGGTGCTTTTAATTGCTCCAATTTCACAAAGAAACTCTCTCCCCGTTTTTTTCTCCTAAGACCAGCTATCTGTTGTCTCAACTGTAATCTCTTTGAATGGTTTATCTACTTTGCAATGTTTTCAAATGATGCCCACTGCTTTTCTAGCCTCGGTGAATTCCAACTTAGGCAAAACAGAGATGAGGATTTTGCATCACTCCTTCAGGTAGCCCCCCAGTCAAGTTATAAAGATTTACACAATAATTTGCAAATAAATTCTGCTCTGCTTCCTTTGGAACCAGGGACTAGGGTGCCCCAACTGGGAATGGAGGCTACTGTCTTCAACTGTGGCTGAGCCAGAGAAAGGGGCGGGGCGATGGCGAGTAAAATGCCTAGAAGCTTTTCTACTGTTTTTAAGTTAACTTTTTCTGGATTCTGTGTTCACTTGGTTAATGTAAACCTATGACTGTTTTCCGTAGTTCTGACAAAGTTTCTGCTTATTTCTAGATATTTCTGTGGCAGAATTTGGAGCTTGGAGGCGCCAACGTAGTCACTTGGCTGCCATCACTCTGGGCAGTTTCTTAAAAAGCAAATCTGAGTCATTTTATAGATTAATGTTGGGAAATTTATCTTACTATGCTTTTCATGAGTAACGAGAGGAGTAATAAACAGTGGAGTACAATTTAGCTGTCAAAAGGAACGAGGGAAATCTCAGCCATGGAGTCATTTCTAGGATATATTTTTAAATGAGAAAAGGAAGGTGGTGAAAGCATAAAGGTTTTGCATCACGTGTCTGGAAAAGGGGGTGTGTGGGGATGCTGCTGTGTATGCATGTTTCCTTATAATAAGAAAAAATGGTATGTTTATAAAAATTTTAAAAGTTAGCTATAGGGAGGGAGGAAATACATGTGTAGGGGATATGTAGAAGCTAGACATAACGGGATATACCTTATCTTGTAGATTTGATGTTATAACCAGATACTTATTTTAAATCACGATGAAACAAAATTTTACAAGTAAAAGGAAAACTATAAAAGTGAAAGTAAAATAAAGCAAATAGACCTAGAAACAAAGAGCACCCTGGTAGCAATTAACATCCTTCATGCACAGATTGTGGTCTTTTTTTCTACCAAAAAAAACCCAATCAGACTTTCATAGAGAAATGGCTAATTTTAGATATTTAAATTTGCAAGATGAAACTGCAATATCTTGTGTTACCAGATAGCAAAGAAGCTATCAAAGAAAAGGTTTTGTCAAAATATCCCCAATCAGCCAGAGACAGGATAATTTGTGCATCAATAGGGATAATAACTGAAATGGATAGAAAGACATAAAATATGTTTAAACCCGTGTATTTAAAATGATCTTTATCCCCTTAAAATAACCCTTACTGATCACCTGTGGCAGGTGCTATGGACCAGCTCATTATTTTGAAAACTGGTGAATATGGAGAATAATCAAGCATTTATCCTGCCTGTTGTTTTTTTCTTTTTAAAATAAGATTTGTATCTTACTGATGAATAAATGAATAGCTGATTATGATAAATTTCCCTTTATAGAATATTTTAGCTAATAGTCAAATTTTTAAAATGATAGAATGATAGAATCATTTTGCAACCCTCAAAGAATTAATAGATCTACACAATGATCACTAACAGTTGGTATCATAAAAAGAGAGAGAATTAGATATTATGTCCCTCCAAATGAAAGTAACAATATTATCAACAAAATTACCAAGTTTCTAGATTTATCTACTAATATATAGGAAGTATAGGGCATTCAGGAAAATTTTAAATAGCAACATAAGATTGCAATCTGCAAAATCCAGACTAAGAAACTTTATAAAACAAACAACAAAAATTCTTCAAAATAAAATATATTTGTAAAGAAAATGGAGAAGGGGAACCGTGTAAGACACAAGCAATACTTTTAACTAGTTGAAAACAGACTGAAATCTATAAGGTGATTAGGGAAATGTGAACACTGACTGGATATTTGTTGATATTAAGAATTTAGTGTTAATTTTTTAGGTCTGATAATGAAATTGGGGTTGTGTTGTAAACAAAAATTTCTTATATTTCAGAGGTACACACTGAAATATTTATAGATGAAATGATATGGTGTCAGGGGTAGGACATAAATGAGTATAAAAAAGAAAAGATAGGCCATATATCAATAACTGGTGATGAGTAAATCAGATTTATTATGCTATTCTCTCTACTTTTATATATGTTTGAAAATGTCCATAATGAAGTTTTAAAAATGACAGGGAAATAAATTTTCAAACAAAAGCTATGAAAAGCCACACTAAAGATGTATGTGTACTTCAGGCAAAAGTGAAAAGATCTTGGATGAAAGGTCAGAAATACAGAAAGGAATAAACATAAATGAAAAGTATATATTTGTTGGTAAATATAAATGAATATTGACTGTCTAAAACAATGATTAGGTATCTTGTGGGTTTAAAACATAAATAAAATACACCAAAATGGTATATGAATTATGATAAAGTAAATGGAGTTAAAGTGTCATAAAGCAGTATTTCTCAAATTTTTAATATATGAATCATCTAGGGATCTTGTTAAATTGTAGATTTTGACCAGAAGGTCTGGAGTGGGGCTGGAGATTTTAAATTTTAACAAGCTCCCAGGTGATTTTTTATGCCGCTGGTCTAACAACACACTAAGAAGCAAGGTAAAGGAAGAGGTAAAAATACTAACTTTTATTAGACTTTGATATGTCAAATATGCTTGCTGTAATCTTTATTATAACAACAAAAAGAGTGGTAAAATAATGTAAAACTACTAAGATAGATAATAGTGAGAGAAATGGAATAATAAAATATAATCAATCTAAAAGGAACATAGAAAAAGTGAAACAAGTAGAAAGCCAGTAGTTAGATGGTAAATTCAAACCTAAACATTTCAGTAGTTATATTAAGTGTTTGTGGACTAAATGTTCCAATTAAAAGACACAGATTGTCAGACTGAGAAAACCCAATTATATGATGCTTATAAGAAATATTTAAAATACCTGATACAGAAATGTTGAAAGTAAAAAAAAAAAACAACACAAAAAGCAAACAAAAAAGTTCCATGAAAACATTAACCAAAATAAAGCTGTGATAAATATCAGAAAAGTCAAACCTCGGTGAAAATATTACTGGCAAAAAAGAGGAACATTTTATAAACTTGCAGACTTCATGTTACCAGGATGATTTCGACAAAGTGGACAAGTGAACTTTTCTAACAGTTAAAGCTGTTAGGCTGCCTCAGGAAGTAGCAAGTTATTCATTAAACTATGCTCCAACCACTATAAACTCACTTTCTCCAAACATACAGGCTCCTTTGTAATTCTATTTAGATGTAAACAGAATCTTTCTAAAATGAAATATTTTTCAAGGTGAAGTGGGCTACGCTGGGAAATAGTGATTTCTAACCACATATAACCCTGGTTAGGACTGCATCTTATTCTTGCTTAGCAGAGTGCCTGACACATAGTAGGAGCTCAATGTAGAAGTTTTTATGTTGAGTAAATTGACGGATGGAAAGGAAAGAGGGCTCCTAAAGCTCTCTCCAACCTTGACATCCTTGGGATCCCCATTTACTATGCAGAGTGTTAAAAAATGATTAAAGAAGACAATTTAGGTGATACTAACAAACTAAGGGGGCGAACTATGAAGTGGAGTCTACTTTCAGAGAACTGCAGAATGGGGCGGAAGGCGGGAAGCTTTTATAGGATAAAGAATAAAAGAACAAGGGAGAACAATGTCAGCATCATGGCAGAGTGAGATGTTTCCTTTGTCCCTCCCTTTCAATCTACAACCAGTAAAACATCCACAACTCAAAAAAGGCACCTCTGTCCAACATACCAGGATGCCAGATAATTCCACATATCTGTACATTTAAAGATGGGTGGAACAGATAGAGGAGACAAAACCATGGGAACAGTGGAGGCTGTGCCTGCAATCCTGGTCCCCTGGCCATGGCAGCTGAGCCTGAAGCCCCAGAGATCCCAGGGTCAGCAGGAAAGGCGGTGCACACAACCCCAGCCCCCTGACGGTTGCCTGCAGTGGTGGCATCCAGGAACCCGATAACACCGGACAAGGCAGAGGCACCCATGACCCTGGCTTCCCCTCTCCCCATTTCTCTCTCTCTGTGGCAGCAGAGCCTGCAACTCAGAAGATCTTGAACGCTGCAGAAGTGCCCACCATCCTAGTGCCCCAGGCAGCAATGCCAGCAACACCAGCTGCAGCAAGGCACCAACAATCCCAGGGGCACAAAAGCAGTGATAATAAGAGCACTTGGTGAAACCTCTGACAGAGGTGGTGGAGGGTTGGAAAGTGAGGGCTTTCAAATACAACCAGAGACAGCTCAGATAAGGGAAGCCAAAATGTTATGCTATAGTGCCACTGACTGAGAAATAAAAGAAAGGCATCTAATTTCTAATCTGTTGAATCTTTAGATTCAAGTTAGGAAAAAAGCTTTATCTAAAGTAGAAACATGTTCACTACTTTAAAGGCACCAGCAAGGGAACAACTCATCAAACACCATGAGGCACCACAATAACACTGTATCACTAAAAGAAAATGACAATTCTTCAGAATCCAAACTTAAAGTCATGGAATAGCTGACTTTTTGAATCTGTTAGAGAGTTCAAAATAGCTGTCATGAAGAAACTTGACAAACTACAAGAAAACTAAGAGAGGCAATTTCATGAGCTCAGGAATAAAATTAGTGAACAGAAGTAATACTTTATCAAAGAAATTGAAATTCTAAAAAAGAACCAAACAGATATTCTGGAGCTAAAGAACTCAATAAATGAGATGAAGAATGCATTTAAAAGCATTGGAAATAAAGCAGGGCATATGGAAGAGGGAAATAGTGAGCTTGAAATAGAAATCTAGAAATGAGACAGGTAGAAGGGAAAAGATAATTAAGATCTAAAAATATGAGGAAATTCTCTAAAAACAGTCTTGACTCTTTTAGAAAGGGCAACATTAGGGTAATGGGTATCACAGAAGAAGAGAGCAGAGAGTTTATTTCACGAAAAAATAGCTGAGAGCCTCCCAAACCTTAATTTTTTTAAGCTTAATTTTTTCCCACAATAAATTCTGAAAGAAGGTGTGTATTTTACACTCACAAGGCCTGTCAGTTCAAACTAGGTATATTTCAAGTTTTCAGGAGTCACACGTGGCTAGTGGCTCCTCTTAACAGACAGCACAGATCTATTACATACCTCAGTTCAAACGGAGACAGGGGGGAGTCCCATTTTAACATGTTAACTAGCTCATACAATAATGCAAGTGAAAACAAAATGATTGATCAATACGAATTGGTGTTTTCTAACCTTCACCAAACTGTAAATTCCGCTTATTTGTCTGTTGTACCCACATTTTACCAGAAGAGGGCGCTCGGAGCCGGCAAGACGGCTTAAACCTTGAAGTACTAGAGACTTAGCACTCATCAACTGGATTGGCTGGATATAAAAACCAATACACTGGTTTAGTTAGGAAAAGTCATACTCTTTACAAAAAACAATACCTTATGAAAGTATTAAATGCTAATTATATAATATTTTAGAATTGTGATAAGTAGAATTTAAATCAATTAATGCATCACCCATAGTCCTACGGAAACACAATTACAAACACGTTTTACTACATTCTGTTCCAGGCCCTTTTCTGTACATAGGATTTAATTCCATGTAATTGTAGTCATATTAAGGAGAGTGTAGGGTTCAGAGAGATTTGAGCATGTTTCAAAGCTAGTGAGATTGATCAACCAGGGTGAAAGAAAGTTTGAAGAACTTGCACTATTAAAGAAATTTCAGTACCGATAGAATAAAATTTCTGATAAAGTGAGGAGCCAGAGACACAGTCATATGCATTCTATGTGTATAACATATACACACACACACACACATACATATATATGTTCGTACTTGGCCTTGGAGATCATATTATATAATAAGTTATATATAATATGAAGGCCAGAGAAAATGGAGTATAGATGACATAGATTTGGTGGCAGGAAGTGGATAGAGTTTCTATCTTTCATTTCTTCCTTCCTTTCTTTCTTTTTTTTTTTTTTTCCTCCTGTGTAGTAGGAGAGAATTTCCTGTTGCTGAGAATGAGAATGAGGGGGTAAGGTTGGAAGTCTGAGGAGTGTGAAATAAGAAGCAAAGTTCTATTTTACAACCAAAAAGCGGGATTTAGAAGCCAGTGGAGAATGGTGACAGTTTGGAGAAATGGCCAAGGGAAATGATGAAGGGGACAGACTAGGAACTGCTGAGTACCGTGGATCGAGAGAGCAGCTGGGATTGGATTCTCTGCATTTATGGTGGCATCCATCTTCACGAATGCCTGCTTTTCAGCAGCTGCATCAGCAACCCATACGTAGAGGCAGAAGATCTGAATGGTTGGAAGTGATCCATTGTTGGAGTTTAGATGGGCATGTGTAGCAGAGTCAAAGGGCCAGAAAGAAAGAAAGAGAATAAGTGAGGTACCATGACATCTTGATATGAGGCCCAGGAGTAAGGGAGTAACATTCTTGAAGAAGAAGGAAAAGTTTTCCAAGAGATCATAGTGATCAGGGTGCAGGGATCAGGAAATGAGGGAGTGAGTGTAAAGAATAAAAGCTTTTGGTCAGAAGGAGGATATTTTAGATATGGAAAAGGACTGAAGCCCAAGGAGTAGATGAGAAGTGCAGTGCAAAGGAAGATGACTGTAGTTTAGGGTCAAGGACTTTGAACACTTGGTGGTCTAAAGTGTCATTTATGTGGGCCTTGAGTCCCAGAACATGACCGAAGGCGTTGTTGTGGAGGTTTACATTAACAGCAAAGAAAAACAGATCTGGGAAGGGCAAAGATCTCATGATGCTAATCTCGAAGGAATCCTTGAGTAATCAGGAATTTGTGTCAATTTCTAGGCATAGAATTTGGTAATGCCACAAAGGCTCCTAGAGCAAAATGAGAAAAAGTATTCTTTCAAGGTAATAAATTTGAACTGTTTTCAGGCCTCGCACCCTGGGATTTAAGTGCATCAGATAGATTTGGGTTAGAAATAAGTTTTTGATTCTCTTGCTAGCTGTGTGGCTTGAACAAATTACATATCAACTCTGAAACTTAGTTTCCCTATCTGTAAAATGGGGATAATAATATAATCTATTTCAAAAATTTACAGTACCTTTTTCATAGAAAATATTCAATAAATGATAGTTGTCGTAGTCAAAACTAAGGGAAGGAAAAAAAAAAACTCAGACATGTTTATTGATAAAAGGCAGAACATATTCAGACTGGAAGGATGTTCTGAGTTTATCAGCAATAATAACTTCAATTATGGGCAAAGAGAAACAGAAAGAAGCCAGGAGTTGTTCCAGATCAAACTGCAGGAATATCAGGTTCTCTAACTCTTTGCTAGAACCTGTAGCGTCCCCCCCTTTCCTTCCCTTCCCCTCTCCCTCCTCCCCTCCCCTCCTTTCTTCTCTTCTTTTTTCCTTTTCTCTTGACAGGTTTAAGGGTTAACAGTTTTCTTTTTATGCAGCATAAATCTGGTTTCCTTATTTCCAATCATTTGACCTTCTTATGCCCTCTAGCAGTTTTACTTTCTCTTCTCATGACAGCTCTTCAGACATTTGGAGACAGTGACTATCTCCCTGATGGTTCACTTCTCCCACATAGTCATCCCTGGGTCTTCAGTGTCCTTTTACAACACAGCCCAGGGCCTTGGCACTTCCAATCACCTCTTTGCCGGTGTTAGTCTGTCTCGGTTCCTACGGGCACCTCACCTCCAGGCACCGTCTGAGTTCCACAAAACTGAGTAGTATGGACCATCTGAAGTATGGACGCAGTTCACGCAGTTAAAACCCACATTGATCTTTTATTAAGCTTTCCGTTTGTTTCTCATGCACCATTTTTATGGGCTTCCCCAGAAGTGCAGATGGATTTTACAACAGAAGGCAGGGTTTGCTCTTTTTCCAGGTTATATTTCATTTCGTAGATTTGCCTATCATTTACCTTTGCTGATTTTGGGGATCCTGCTTCTGGCAAATTGAATGTATGTGCAGGTTTGAAGAACACTGGCTAAGGCTCAGGTGACTGACTCCTGCATCATTTAGAAGCCTGGAAATTGACTTCACAGTCAGAGCCCCTGAGGCTTGACTCAGGGTGGGAAGGTGGGAGGGAAGGGGGCTATAGACAGCAAGCAGCTTCCTCCTTAGAGAAGATGAGCTGGAGAAAAGGGGCATGCGAGCTCCAGGGTTTGTCCTAACACTGACCCTGACAACGTTTTTCTCATCAGAAGCAAAAGTATTGTTCCTTTTTGAGAAAGATTGTTTTTACTTTTCAAGTTGTACCCTTTCTAATACTTTGAATTTAAGCATTCTTCAGTTTGCAAGATAGATGTGCTAGTAAGTGGATTTCTTTTTTAATCTGCTTACTTGGGAGAAGAAAATTGGGCAATCTGTTGATCTACCAAATTCGAGAGCATTGGTCTCTAACTTATTTGGATACATTAAATACGTTGAGTGAACAATAAATTTACTTTGTAAGGAAGGGAAAACTTTTCCTCTACCCCTTAAGGTCACTGGCAGGGTCTGAAAATTAATCTGACAAGATAGATTTAACAGGAGAAAAGCATACACGTTTTATTGAATTTTCACATGTCCAAGGGAGCGTTCGCAAGAGAATGAAGACTTGAAGAAATGACCAGAGCCAAAAGCTTTTATACCTTTTAGACAAAGAAACAATAAATCTGTGAAAAATTGACAAGAAGAAGGTGTTTGGGCCTGAAGTACTAAATGGTGAAGAAGTAACTGGGAAGATAAGGGCAAGTTTAACAAGGTTTGTTTATACAGATTTCTCGGCTCCAAACTCCCCATCTCTAGGGATAAGAATATCTCCCTTCCTCCTGATACAGGGAGGGAACCTTCACATGAGTTTTATGACCTGTTTCAAGGAAGAAGGACAAGGGGGGAAGGTCAGGAGAATTTTCTAATTCTGCTCTTTTCTCGAACTCCTTCAGCCTCAGATATTCAATACGCCCAGGTGCCATGTTTCGGGGTTTGTCCTGGACCCATCAACCTCCTCTGAAAACTAATTTCCACATAAGAAAGAGTCTGTAAGTAGAACTCACTGTGTGTTCAGACCAGAGAGCTTTGTCGACACTGACTGTCTTACTGCTGTAACTTCCCACCTTACAGAGGAGGAAGCTAGTAAGTGGCAGGACCAATGAGGCATATTAGGCTTGGCTTTCAGCCCCGCATGTAATTGCCTCTCCAGGTCTTAGACCTGGTTCTTGAGTCAAGGAGAGCCTGGGAACATAGCTGTGCAATGAAAGTGTGCATCGCCTAGAAAGCCAGGTAGGAAGGAGTGTCTGTGTAGCCTTGCGCAAGTCAGTTCAGCTCTCTGGGCCTCTGTTCACTCATCCTTTAGACTCTATGTAGTGAAGCCCCCTTGCAGCTCTAAAAATCAAGGTTTTAGCCATGACAACAGAATGTTAATAGGAAGGAACAAAGGACAAATAGGTGAATGAAAAGAAATAGGGCTTCTTCTTTTGTGATATCTGTGTGTGTAGTCTGGGGAGCTCTTCTCTCCTGGAAATATGTAGGTAGTTCTAGGGACAAACCCTTTTGCTAAAGAACAGAACAAATTATAGGAGAGAGAAAAGTCTGCTAGAGCAGGGCAAAGGAGACAGATGCTGCCATCAGTTGCTGTATTCGTAGTGTTGGTGGGAAATGACGTGCCCATTAATCAAGCAGGGCCATGAGGCATAAGGAAAGCCATCAGCCCAGCAGGAAATGGGTTGTCTTCATAAATGCCAGATCTTTTCTGCCCTCTTCCACTCTATTTTAATTGACATGTTCAGTACTTTTTGATCTATAGCAATTAAGAGGCAGCTTCTGCCGGTGGAAGCTGGTCAGGGCTTTGAATCTGACACTGAACGAGACGGAGAGGTGCTGTGGGAGTCTGGGCTGTCAGGAGATGACAGCGGCCTGTGGCAGGACTAAGTGCTTTTCACCCAGAGGCAGCGCTGCTCGTGAGATGAGAGCAGGGTGCCTCAAGTCTGCAGACGCAGGGGAATGAGCTGGCAGAAAGAATCACATCACATCTGCCGGAGAAAGTGATCAAAAGCAACAGGACTCAGGCAACTGGCAAAAGGTGACCCTGGATACTTGCCTGCTTCGAGAGCACAGATGATCCTGAAGATTGTGAGAAGGTGGATGAATGTGCCAGGATAAGCCTCGACCCAGTTAAACGATCTCTGTCTGTCTCAGGGTTTAAAAACTCCATCCTTGCCATTTGACCGCTTGCAGATTATTAGGAAATTATGTTTTGTCCAATGTCTGTAATTTTGGATTTTCAGTGTTCCAGTTTTATTCCTTGGGGAGCTCTGCCAATACTCATCGGAACACTTCTTCAAGCAAGAGACCCGACACTTGATTTTTCCTTACCTCCCATCAGTTCCGAGCCAGATGTTGAAATGAAATAAAGGAAAATCTGCTTCATTCCAAATTCAAAGTGTATATATTGCCGAAAGCCATGCCTGAGGCAGAAAAGCAGTGTATCCATTTCTACATTTTAATCTCCTGGATCATGTTTTTTTTGGCCACGTTCTTTGTTTACTGTTTCATTCAGTCTGTGACTTCGTAAAAAGAAAGGGTCAGTTTCTCATGGAGGTAATTTAGTTTTGCATTTCTTTATAATCACATGGTAACTATTTGAGATTGCGCTCTCAGCAGGAAAACATTTACCATTTTTAAATAAGTATGTTTACTGCAGTTAAATCAACTTTAGCTTGTTCATCCTGAAGCCTTGAAGTTTGTTAAATTTTTATTGAAAACATACCTTATGTCCTAGAAAACAATTCGCTCTTCTAATGCAGATTTCTACATTGTAGAAACTGAGGTCCCAGATGATTAAAGGATCTATCCATGTTACCTAGCTCGTTGACGGCAGACAAGTCTTAGATTTCTTATCCTGACCCCACCCTTGTGCCCTTTCCCACCTGCTGTTCCACCTCTATTTTCAAGGAGAAACATCTGTTATCCAGCGGGAAGCAATCGATTTCTATGTTCTTATTCAAAATGTGGTCTGGGAACCAGCGCCATGGATCCCCCCCATCCCCGGCAGAATGTTCAAATACAAAATCCAGCCCAAACCCATGGAGTCAGAATCTGCGTTTTAACTCAATTCTTGGAAGAGACATGTGCACATTGAAATCTGTGATGCACTAAGCTCTCAGGTTGGACTTTGACATTGAATTGATAGATCTATTTGGTTAGGGTAGCCTCTCAGGCTTCATAGGATTGGAAAACAATATATGTGCATATGTTTTCATTTCAACTGATAAAGCAGTTGCTTATTCTTTTTTCTTTTTTTTTTTTTTTTTTTTTTTTTTTTTTTTGCGGTACGCGGGCCTCTCACTGCTATGGCCTCTCCCATTGCGGAGCACAGGTTCCGGACGTGCAGGCTCAGCGGCCATGGCTCACGGGCCCAGCCGCTCCGCGGCATGTGGGATCTTCCCGGACCGGGGCACGAACCCGTGTCCCCTGCATCAGCAGGCGGACTCTCAACCACCGCGCCACCAGGGAAGCCCTGTTGCTTATTCTTTAATTTAGTTTGTTACATGACAAAAGTTTAGCATTATAAAAAAAAAATTTAGCATTATAGATAACTAAAGAGATGATTACTTAAAATCAAGTACAAATCTAGGGATGATCTCTAATATTACTCTGACTATGGGATAAAGTAAAGCATTTAGGGCCTGTCTTAATTTGGTGTATAATAATAGGGACTGTGATGGTATAAAAAGATTTTTAGAAATAAAATGGGAAACTGGGCTATCTCCTTCCACTGAGAAGTAAGCCACCCATTACAAACTCTATCTTTTTTTTTTTTTAACATCTTTATTGGAGTATAATTGCTTTACAGTGTTGTGTTAATTTCTGCTGTATAACAAAGTGAATGACCTATACGTATACGTATATCCCCATATCCCCTCCCTCTTGCATCTCCCTCCCACCCTCCCTATCCCACCCCTCTAGGTGGTCACAAAGCACTGAGCTGATCTCCCCATGCGATGCAGCTGAGAAAACCATAATTCAAAAAGAGTCATGTACCACAATGTTCATTGCAGACTCGATCTTAAAACATCCTTTGCAAGCATAGGTTAAAAACAGGGAACGTTTCTTGTCCTGTCTCTTATGTGTGAATTTTCATACCAGTGATAAGAGAAGGTCTGGCATCACAAATTTAAACTGTTTTATTCCTATTGTGGAACGTAGGAGCGGCGCTTACCTTTGCACACTGGATTTTGGTCCATCTCTTATTTTTCCTCCTCTTCATCCATACAGTCTCCACCTTGTCCTCTTTCCTCTCATGATTCCAGGAATTTATTAAAGTGCCTTTTTCTGTAGAACCATTTTTTGTAATATTTCACCAACAGAAATGCCTTTTAAAAAACAAAACGAAACAATCTCAGAATCTTCCCTCCTCCTTAAAACCCCCAATTTTTATAAGATTAAGTAAAAACTTCTTAATAGATCTTCATCTTTTTGAAAAATATTTATTTTTTTAATTGAAATATAGTTGGTTTACAATGTTTCAGGAGTACAGAAAAGTGATTCAGTCATACACACACACATATGTATGTGTATATATATGTGTATATATGTATGTGACTTTTTCAGTTTCTTTTCCATTACATGTTATTACAAGATATTGAGTATAGTTCCCTGTGCTATACAGTAGGTCCTTGTTGTTTATCTATTTTATATACAGCAGTGTGTATCTGTTAATCCTAAATTCCCAGTTTATCCCTCCTCCACCCCTTACCCCCTTGGTAACCATAAGTCTGTTTTCTGTGTCTGTAAGTCTGTTTATATTTTGTAAATAAGTTCATTTGTATCATTTTTTTTAAACTTCCACATATAAGTGATATCGTAGGATATTTGTCTTTCTCTGAATAGGCCTACGTCTTAATGTTCGCCCTGATCTGGGTCTTACCCAATTCACTAACACAATATGTGATCCTTGATTGGTCCCAGATAAGAAAAAGAAAATTCCTATTCTATAAAAGATTTTAAGGGACAACTGGAGAAATTTGAATAAAGTCTGTATATCAAAAGTATCATATCAGTGTTAATTTCCTGCTTTTAATCATGGTACTCTGTTTATGTAAGATAATGTCCTTCATTTTAGAAAGTTACACACTAGTGTTTAGAGGTAAAGGGGTATCACCCTGTCTGCAGCTTACTCTTAAATGGTTCAGGAAAAAAAGTATAATTCACAAACATACACACACAGACAGAAAGAGTGAGAGAGACATTCACACAGATAAAGTGCAGTAAAATAATATTTAGGGAAATTAGGTGAAAGGATTTTAGGATTTCTTTGTACAGTACTATTATTGCAACTATTCTGTGAGTCTAAAATTTCAAAATGAAAAAATGAAAAAAAATTGGACAGATGGTCATGTAGATCATCCTGTTGCTATTACAATTACATTATAAAATCTTAATCTGTAAAATATTTTCATGATTTATTTTTTAATGAAATGAAGGCTTATAAAACAATAGGCATATTATGATACAAGTTATATAAGCTATGTGTACACATATATTTTAGAATAGAAAACAGACTGAAACAATAAGCTTATAAATGTGAAGGATAGTCGTTCCTTAGCAGTGAGATTTATGGGTAATTTTAATATAGTTTTCCATTTGCTTGTCTATTTTTTCTTAATTTATTCAAATGGCTGTTTTATTTGTTAAAATGAGAAAACAATAGAATTATTATACTTGCAAATTCTTCATTAGATTTTATTCCATCTTGTTTAGAAATTAAGATTACAAGTCACAAATTTATTTTGCATCTTAATTTGCAAAACATTAGTGCCTGTTTTAATCTTGCTGAAATCAGAAATACAATGGTTTCCCTTGTATTTAGTTTTTCTTACTTGTTGACATGGAAAAAAATTGAAAACATCTCTTGTTCTTTCTCATACTTTAACCAATAGTTTTCACCTATTTTAACACTTGAATTTTAACCGAAACTGCTAAACAAGGACAAACTGAGCCATTTGGGTAAGTATATGTACACTTGTCTTGAACCCACTTGGCAAAGGTGCTAAAAAGTGCCAAGTCAGGCACAGGAGAAAATCTAAAGAAACAAAGGCCCTAGATACTGTTTCTATTGAAGGGATAAGTTTAGTTACATTTTCATTTAATGAACAATCAGGGCAGCAATATTTCTCCTCCTGCCCACCTCTGCTTCTATGGCTCAGAGCCACCTTGTCTTCTTCCAGCTGACTTTACATTTCCGAAGTTGAGAGAGAAGGCGTCTAAAGCCTTCAAACGCCATAGAAAACTTCTGCCATATTGTTCAGCAGCAAGCTTAGCAGTAATTTCTCATCTCTTCCAGAAAATAACTGTCAATCAGTTAGTAGAAAAACATTTAAAATTTAATTAAATTATTGAGGGGGCACCTTCAAGATGGCAGAGGAGTAAGACATGGAGATCACCTTCCTCCCCACAAATACATCAAAACTACATAACACGTGGAACAACGCCTACAGAACACCTACTGAATGCTGGCAGAAGACCTCAGACTTCCCAAAAGACACCCTCAGGCGACCTACACACAGAGGCAGGGCCAAATCCAAAGCTGAACCCCAGGAGCTGTATGAACAAAGAAGAGAAAGGGAAATTTCTCCCAGCAGCCTCAGAAGCAGCGGATTAAATCTCCACAATCAACTTGATGTACCTGCACCTGTGGAATACCTGAATAGACAACGAATCACTCCAAAATTGAGGTGGTAGACTTTGAGAGCAACTGTAGACTTGGGGTTTGCTTTCTGCATCTAATTTGTTTCTGGTTTTATGTTTATCTTAGTTTAGTATTTAGAGCTTATTATCATTGGTAGATTTGCTTATTGATTTGGTTGCTCTCTTCCTTTTTTAATTTATATATATATATTTTTTTTCTTTTATCTCTTTTTGTGAGTGTGTATGTGTATACTTCTTTATGTGATTTTGCCTGTATAGCTTTGCTTTTATCATTTCTCCTAGACTTCTGACTGTCTGTTTTTATTGTTTTTTAGTATAGTTTTTAGCACTTGTTATCATTGGTGGATTTGTTTTTTGGTTTGGTTGCTCTCTTCTTTCTTTCTCTAATTTTTTATTACTTTTCTATTTTTAATTTTTAATAATTTTTAAAATATTTTAATAACTTTATTTTATTTATTCTTTCTTTCTTTCTTTCTTTTTTTCTTTTTTTCTCCCTGTAATTCTGAGCTGTGTGGCTGACAGGGTCTTGGTGCTCTGGACGGGTGTCAGGCCTGAGCCTCTGAGGTGTGAGAGCTGTGTTTAGGACATTGGTCCAACAAAGACCTCCTGGCCCCATGTAATAGCAAATGGCAAAAGCTCTCCCTGAGATCCCCATCTCAATGCTAAGACCCAGCTTCACTCAATGACCAGCAAGCTACAGTGTTGGACACCCTATGCCAAACAACAAGCAAGACAGGAACACAAACCCACCCATTAGCAGAGAGGCTGCCTAAAATCATAATAAGTTCACAGACACCCCAAAAAACACCACCCAATGCAGTCCTACCCACCAGAAAGACAAGATCCAGCCTCATTCATGAGAACACAGGCACCAGTCCCCTCCACCAGGAAGCCTACACAAACCACTGAACCAACCTTACCCACTGGGAGCAGACACCAAAAACAATGGGAACTACAAACCTGCAGAGTGCGAACCAGAGATCCCAAACACGGTAAGTTAAGCAAAATGAGAAGACAGAGAAATACATAGCAGAAGAAGGAGCAAGGTAAAACCCACCATACCAAACAAATGAAGAGGAAATAGGCAGTCTACCTGAAAAAGAATTCAGAGCAATGATAGTAACGATGATCCAAAATCTTGGAAATAGAATGGAGAGAACAAGAGACATTTCACAAGGACCTAGAATAACTAAAGAGCAAACAAACAATGATGAACACCACAATAAATGAAATTAAAAATTCTCTAGAAGGAATCAATAGCAGAATAATTGAGGCAGAAGAATGGGTAAGTGACCTGGAAGATGAAATAGTGGAAACAACTACCACAGAGCAGAATAAAGAAAAAAGAATGAAAATATTTGAGGACAATCTCAGAGACCTCTGGGACAACACTAAACGCACCAACCATCGAATTATAGGGGTCCCAGAAGAAGAAGAGAAAATAAAGGGACTAAGAAAATATTTGAAGGATTAAAGTTGAAAACTTCCCTAATATGGGTAAGGAAATAGTCAATGAAGTCTAGGAAGCACAGAGAGTCCCATACAGGATAAATCCAAGGAGAAACACGCCAAGACACATGTTAATCAAATTATCAAAAATCAAAATCAATTATCAAATCAATTATCAAAAATTAAATACAAAGAAAAATATATTAAAAGCAGCAAGGGAAAAGCAACAATTAACATACAAGGGGAACCCCATAAGGTTAACAGCTGATCTTTCAGCAGAAACTCTGCAACCCAGAAGGGAGTGGCAGGACTTATTTAAAGTGATGAAAGGGAAAAACATACAACCAAGATTACTCTCCCCAGCAAGGATCTCATTCAGATTCAATGGAGTAATTAAAACCTTTACAGACAAGCAAAAGTTAGGAGAATTCAGCACCACAAAAACCAGCTTTACAACAAATGCTAAAGGAACTTCTTTAGGCAGGAAACACAAAGAAAGAAAAGACCTACAATAACAAACCCAAACCAATTAAAAAAATGGTAATAGGAACATACATATCGATAATTACCTTAAATGTAAATGGATTAAATGCTCCAACCAAAAGACATAGACTGGCTGAATGGATACAAAAACAAGACCCGTACATATGCTGTCTACAAGAGACCCGCTTCAGACCTAGGGACACATAAAGACTGAAAGTGAGGGGATGGAAAAAGATATTCCATACAAATGCAAATCAAAAGAAAACTGGAGTAGCAATTCTCATATCAGACAAAATAGAATTTAAAATAAAGATTATTACAAGAGACAAAAAAGGACACTATATAATGATCAAGGAATCAATGCAAGAAGAAGATATAACAATTGTAAATATTTATGCACCCAACATAGGAGAACCTCAAAGCATAAGGCAAATGCTGACAGCCATAAAAGGGGAAATTGACAGTAACACAAAAATAGTAGGGAACTTTTAACACCCTACTTTCACCAATGGACAGATCATCCAAAATGAAAATAAATAAGGAAACACAAGCTTTAAATGATACATTAAACAAGATGGACTTAATTGACATTTATGGGACATTCCATCCAAAAACAGGAGATCACACTTTCTTCTCAAGTGCTCGTGGAACATTCTCCAGGATAGATCATATCTTGGGTCACAAATCAAGCCTTGGTAGATTTAAGAAAATTGAAATCATATCAAACATCTTTTCTGACTGCAACACTTTGAGACTAGTATCAATTATAGGAAAAAACTGTAAAAAATACAAATACATGAGGCTAAATAATGCACTACTAATAACCAAGAGATCACTGAAGAAATCAAAGAGGACATGTACTCATGCAAGCTACCAGGACAATGACAGTTTATTTACCATGAACTGGGAAAATTCCCAGTAAACCTGATTACTGCTTTCTCCCTCCCTGTTACTAACTCTTTAGAGAAGGTCTTAACATTTGGAGCAGGTTCCCAGACTTAATTCAGTCTGACATGTAGGAAAAATCAGGGAAACCAGGATTATAGTTTAATTACTGATTTCTGTATGGCTAAAGTTGCAGGGATATAAGAGAACAGTTAGTTCAGTCCTTGTCAGACTCAAATATGCAAACCAGCCCTAAGACTCCAATTAACAATGCAGGTTTGGGCTTCCCTGGTGGCGCAGTGGTTGAGAGTCCGCCTGCCGATGCAGGGGAAGCGGGTTCGTGCCCCGGTCCGGGAAGATCCCACATGCCGCAGAGCGGCTGGGCCCGTGAGCCATGGCCGCTGAGCCTGCGCGTCCGGAGCCTGTGCTCCGCAACGGGAGGGGCCGCAGCAGTGAGAGGCCCGAGTACCAAAAAAAAAAAAAAAAAACTGTGAGAAGCAAACAAAGGATACTATTCGTAAATCTTAGGAATCCAGAAGCCCCAGATAACAACAACAAGAGGACAGATTTAATCACATACAAATAAAAACTTATGCACAGCCAAAGGCCCTCTTTGAAACAAAGTCACAAAACAAATAATCATCTGGGAGAAACAATCTAACACTTATTGATAAAGGGTTACCACACCTAATATAAAAAAGTTTCCTAACAAATTAATTAGAAAAACACAACAACCCATAGAAAAAGTTTAAAAAATACAAACAGATAGTCTGGAGAAGAAATGCAGACGGGAACTTAATGGTAATCAGAGAGATGCAAATTAAGGCTGCAATGCCCACTCTGCCTGATCAGTGGTGTTGATCTTAGGTTTGAACTGATATACTCATGAGAGAAGGAATAGGCTTTACTCAGCACCAAGTTTATTTCACTCTATGACAGGATAAATGAAAGGCAACAGCAAATCATGCATGACACCAGCAGAGTGGGGTCTTCTGACTATTAGGCAGAGCTTACAGTATCCCCAAATCACTACACGCTCAGGACATGTGTGATCACAGAGACAGAGCTGAGCTCTTGGAAGCCATCAGCCCTGGATTTGAATACCTTGCTAATTGTACCACTCTCTGATACTGCAGTATCTCATCGATATCATTTATTTTTTACTTGAAAAAGCATCTTGATGATAATGTGCAGGTGCTTGGCCAAGTACATACACCTCAAGCTGCTTATCATTTAACTTGTATAGGCTATGGGTATAGTTCTAGTGTTAGCATCACAAGAAAGATTTAGCCAACAGTCAAATACATATGTCCATGTATGTGTGTATATATATATATATATATATATATATATATATACATATATATATATATATATATATATATGGAAGAAAGGAAGAAAATTTTATTCTATAAATGACTATATTTTCTTTTAAATTACTATAGCAAACATATATTACTCATGAGTTTTATTTAAAAAATAGTTGGCTTCAGGGACATTTGTTAAGGAAATAACACTATCAACTAATGCTAAACCTGACCCCGATGTAATAACCTGTGAAATGGACTACAGAATGGCTTACCAGAGTCCCTGGTTCTTAGAGGACATTTGGGTCTTACTAAGTGAAGGCCATTCCTACTATTAGGGTGTTTCTGTGACTTGCAGAGGCGTTTCTTCTATGGGTGTCCCGCTGCAAGGAGAATGAGGTTTTTTAGTAACTGTAAGACTTCCCTGGCAGCTGGGCCCCTAAACACTTGGGTTAGCCCGTGTTTATTTTGTTGTTTTTGTTATGTTGTTTTGTCTTTGGTAGTAAACACTGGCTCCTGAGGCTGAGATATTCAGTCATATCGTGTCTCTTCACATAAAGCCAACATTCCCCAAGAATCTGGTCAAGTTCACGTAGAAGCTTCTCTAGTCCAGTAATATTAACTATCCAAGCCCAGGATAAGTTTCCAGGGGTCTCAGAACTGAGGTTCTCTGGATGTCGTCAGAACTCAGTCTCTAATTGCAGGTTTAAGCCAAGTTCTTGATGGCATCAACTTCACCAGAGTTGACTTGTGGCTCCTGGTGTGACTTTGAGACCTTCACAGTCAGCTCTGATAGATTTTCAATAAGCTTCATCTAGAACCTCGATAGGAATGCTGGCTAATGACTGCTGGCATTTGCTCTGAGCTGAGAGGTCAAGTGACAGTCCCTGCTTGCTCCAGAAGATGGGGGACAATCTTCGAGATCTCCATCTTGGATTCCAATACTCCCAGTGGCCTTTAGGGCCATGTTCTCCCTGGGGAGGGGGTGGGGGGGACTGTCTCATGAGAGCATCAGGAAAAATATTTCTGGAGGTTCCCAGGGCCCAGCTCAACCCTGTGTGCTCAGGGAGACCCGTTGGAATTGTGTGCATGAGGTTCTAGAAAGTTAGATTTCTGCAGCTAGACACTAGCTAGACCCAATCTGTCCTGGAAACAATTGGGAAGACCCACGGTGAGGTTCTGAGGCCCTCCAGACTCAGTGGGAACAGAATTAGAAAATCTCCCATCTCCAGGGATAAGATTGGTCCTGGTATGCCAGCCATTCCATTACTGGCCCTGGCTCTCACTAAAGAACAGATTTTGCTGCTGGGCATAAGCTGTCTTTCTTAGGCAAATTTTCACAAGTTTTGGTCTATTTAAAAGGACAGCCCTAATACTCAGAAGATCCATGGGTATTTAGGTAAATTATTTATGGTCTGAAATCTTGTACATCCACTTTTCAAAGGAGTAATGCAATATGGATGAGAAATGAGTTCTGCCTCAGTGCATACACCATGCTCAGCATTCTTGCAGAATGGTCTTCGCCGCGTGGAGTCTTTTGGCAACCTCTGTGGTTTTTAAACTTCTATGGCCCAAGCATTGCTCAAGGTGAAGCAGGTGTCCATGGAATTTTATTTTAGTAGTAGCTTCCTTGTGGAATGGTTATTTGATTCTCTTCTTTATTAGGATATTTCTGGGCTGAGTTTTCAGCATGAGAGCACTGGCTATTATGATTATTTCAAATTCTAAAATAATACAGTAAGAAGGTGTTTTTTTCATTTTGCCAGAGAATAAATTTAGGCTATGAAAAATTGGATTATTTACCCTAGATGACACAGTGGACACTTACAAATTCAAATTTGACCATAAATTTAATTATTCCATTAGACCTAAAGTTCTAAAATGTCAGCATGCAGCAGAATTACCTGGAGGCATTTGTAAAAGGCAGAGTTCTGGGTTCCATCGCCAGAGTTATGATTCAGTGGGGCCCAAGGATTTGCTCTTCTCACAAATTCCCCAGTGATGTTGATGTTACTGCTCCAGGGACCACAGAGAACCATTGCTCTAGACTATGCTGAGGTTTTGGAAACTCTCATCTGCTACTGTTTATTCCTTAGAAGCTTATATGTGCTTTCTAGCTTGTAGAGTACCATCAACATCTTTTATACTGTTATACACAAGAATCATTCAAGGGCAGTTCTAGGTTGTATTAGACCAAAGTTTTTATCCTTTGGACTTTCCTTCATGAAAGAAACACTTTAGCTCCAAGGGAATGTTTTGTCGCTCCGTTATTTGTTTTTATTTCCTTGTGAATACAAGATAAAATCTTGCTTGGGTCTGACTGAAATAATTCATCCTCTGATATCCCTGAAACAGGTCTGAAATAAAACATTTATCTTTTCCTTTAAAAAAAATGAAAGTTAAACCCCGAGTATATCCTCTCTGTTTGGGAGTACTGAGGACCACGTTCCCCAGCTCTGTGATGATTATGACTCTTAGTCTTGGCTCCCAACTCCACATTGTGTGATCAGGCCTAAGCGCCCCCCTCCAGGAGCATTCATGTTTTTCCTTTGTCAAGTCAGAGTGATACTTCTGCGAGGATCAGATTAGTTAAGAGATATGAAAGAATTTGTACATTCTAAAAATACGAAATGGCACTATTTTATTTTTGAAAGACAGAAATGACCAAGGACAAAACTATTTTGCTAGGATAGTCTGTCTCTAGAAACATCAATATAATGAACTAACAGTTCTGCCGGAATAGTCACAGATGAGTAGGAAAGCCCAGCTTGCTCTTAACACCTGTGGGCCACACATGTCTCTCTATTTCAGAGGTCTTGAAGGACCTTGGTTACTTTCAATAGGTTATATGTTATTTCTGCTGGCAGCAGTCAGTGGGGTATCGATGTAACTTATTGAAATCGTTAGAACAATTCTGCCATGATTCACATATAATTTGGCTGTAGCCATAAAATTATGTCTCAAGTATATCTGAATGGGTGGCCTACTTGCGCTATTTATTGCCTTCATTCTAAAAGACATTTAAGTGCTGTGCTGTTTTCTTGAACTAAAATATTTAACATTTAAAATAACATAACCTTTAGCCCCAAGATTACATTAAAATGATGGTTTCAGGTTTCATTTAGTTCTTCACTAAATGAGAGTGTGATAGCTGAAAGACAACAAAATTTCTGGGGTGCCTTTTGAGAGGAATCAGAAATTAGTTGCTAACAGAGAAAACCCCTGAACTCAAAAACTTATTGTATATTCTGTATTGCTTTACAGAAAATACCTAAATTACTCATAAAACTTTTATGAACGAGGCCATTTTTGAAGCTGAAAAGCATAAAATAATGTTGAAACTCTTGAAGTGAAGATAAAAATGTTCCTCAAACCACCTCCCCTCCCTTTTGTGACCCAGTTTCTAGTGGAAAGCTCTCTAACAAAACTGTTCTCCTTTTACTTCCTGTTTTCTGAGCGATTGATGTGTAGGGAATTTCGTCTTGACTGGGGTAACTTCGGAGGAGAATACATCTTTTGCTCACTGGATTCAGCCCATGTTTGTTTCTGTTTGGCTCCAAAGGGCAGGACGCTGTCATTGACTATTTTTTTTCCTTTTTCTTTTTTTGGCCAATCTTCTCATCATATCCATCTATGGTCATTGTAGGAGATGGTAAAACATTTACAGACTGGCATTCAGTTGGAAATCCTTTATAGCATCAGTTGGAATCCTGATGGGAAAATGAAAACTGCGTTAGTCATTGAAAATAAAATAGATTTGATTTGGGATATCACTACACAGTAGTTAAAGAGTTGAAAGAGCAAAAAGGAAACACTGTGGCCTAAAATAATAGCTATAGGATGAGCCTGGGATAAAGAGGAAACAGTGAAGATAAGGGACACAGTGTGGTTGGTTTTGGGAAGCAAAAAGAAGCTGCAGGCTTGGTCAAGCATCATTGCTTCCGCAGCTACAGTGGTAGGGGCCTAGGCTGAAAGGAAATTCTTTGTCCCCTCCTCCTACTTTCCAGGATTGCTCTCAGAGTGCTGCCTGTTGGTGGGAGGTCACAGTCAGCCAACCAGCATGGGAATCTGGGAAATAGAGTTGGTGTATTTTGAGCCCCAGCATCTCAGAGTATAGAATGAATGTGGAGGTGTGAGCAAACTGATAACTAATCAGCATAGTCATAATAATTTTTAATACAAAGAGAGTAATTTCTTAGCATACTTTTTCCTTATTAATATACTACCATCACTTCAGGGTCCTGTAATTAAATATATAATGAAGTTTCCATCAAATGGCATTTTAGATTTCTAATTTTCAACTCTATATGTTTGCCATTCTGTAATTCATGGATTTCTGTCTGTCTCTCATCGTTGATAAGCACTATTTTAAATTACCATAGTATATTTTACACATGCATATTTATACATACATATATACACATATAGGGTAATTTGGAATATGGGATTTTCACCTTCTGTGCTGATCTGAGAACTTAATTAATCCCTATATATGGTGCAACTTCACGGTATCTAATAACCTATGACAATTTCAAACATGTTAAAGCCATTTAAAAATAACCGAAGTATATGAAAGTTTATTTCCTCTGAAGAAAAAGAATTTGAGAACATAAAATAATAGCATTTTTAGAAAAGGACTTTAGAGCTCATCTAACAAATGAACCTTACGTTTCTAAAATTAGTTCCACACGATAGTCAATTCTTTCTTAAAGATTTTTTTTTTTTTTTTTAACATCTTTATTGGGGTATAATTACTTTACAATGGTGTGTTAGTTTCTGCTTTATAACAAAGTGAATCAGTTATACATATACATATGTTCCCATATCTCTTCCCTCTTGCGTCTCCCTCCCTCCCACCCTCCCTTTCCCACCCCTCCAGGCTGTCACAGAGCACCGAGCCAATATCCCTGTGCCATGCGGCTGCTTCCCACTAGCTATCTACCTTACTATGTTTGTTAGTGTGTATATGTCCATGACTCTCTCTCGCCCCGTCACAGCTCACCCTTCCCCCTCCCCATAACCTCAAGTCCGTTCTCTAGGAGGTCTGCGTCTTTATTCCTGCCTTACCCCTAGGTTCTTCATTTTTTTTTTTTCTTAAATTCCATATATATGTGTTAGCATACTGTATTTGTCTTTTTCTTTCTGACTTACTTCACTGTGTATGACAGACTCTAGGTCTATCCACCTCATTACAAATAGCTCCATTTCGTTTCTTTTTATGGCTGAGTAATATTCCATTGTATATATGTGCCACATCTTCTTTATCCATTCATCCGATGATGGGCACTTAGGTTGTTTCCATCTCCGGGCTATTGTAAATAGAGCTGCGATGAACATTTTGGTACATGACTCTTTTTGAATTTCGGTTTTCTCAGGGTATATGCCCAGTAGTGGGATTGCTGGGTCATATGGTAGTTCTATTTGTAGTTTTTTAAGGAACCTCCATACTGTTCTCCATAGTGGCTGAACCAATTCACATTCCCACCAGCAGTGCAAGAGGGTTCCCTTTTCTCCACACCCTCTCCAGCATTTATTGTTTCTAGATTTATTGATGATGGCCATTCTGACTGGTGTGAGATGATATCTCATTGTAGTTTTGATTTGCATTTCTCTAATGATTAATGATGTTGAGCATTCTTTCATGTGTTTGTTGGCAGTCTGTATATCTTCTTTGGAGAAATGTCTATTTAGGTCTTCTGCCCATTTTTGGATTGGGTTGTTTGTTTTTTTGTTGTTGAGCTGCATGAGCTGCTTGTAAATTTTGGAGATTAATCCTTTGTCAGTTGCTTCATTTGCAAATATTTTCTCCCATTCTGAGGGTTGTCTTTTGGTCTTGTTTATGGTTTCCTTTGCTGTGCAAAAGCTTTGAAGTTTCATTAGGTCCCATTTGTTTATTTTTGTTTTTATTTCCATTACTCTAGGGGGTGGGTCAGAAAGAATCTTGCTGTGATTTATGTCATAGAGTGTTCTGCCTATGTTTTCCTCTAATAGTTTGATAGTTTCTGGCCTTATATTTAGGTCTTTAATCCATTTTGAGCTTATTTTTGTGTATGGTGTTAGGGAGTGTTCTAATTTCATTCTTTTACATGTACCTGTCCAGTTTTCCCAGCACCATTTATTGAAGAGGCTGTCCTTTTTCCACTGTACATTCCTGCCACCTTTATCAAAGATAAGGTGTCCATATGTGCATGGGTTTATCTCTGGGCTTTCTATCCTGTTCCATTGATCTATCTTTCTGTTTTTGTGCCAGTACCATACTGTCTTGATAACTGTAGCTTTGTAGTATAGTCTGAAGTCAGGGAGCCTGATTCCTCCAGTTCCTTTTTTTGTTCTCAAGATTGCTTTGGCTATTCGGGGTCTTTTGTGTTTCCATACAAATTGCGAAATTTTTTGTTCTAGTTCTGTGAAAAATGCCAATGGTAGTTTGATAGGGATTGCATTGAATCTATAGATTGCTTTGGGTAGTAGAGTCATTTTCACAATGTTGATTCTTCCAATCCAAGAACATGGTATATGTCTCCATCTATTTGTATCATCTTTAATTTCTTTCATCAGTGTCTTATAGTTTTCTGCATACAGGTCTTTTGTCTCCTTAGGTAGGTTTATTCCTAGATATTTTATTCTTTTTGTTGCAATGGTAAATGGGAGTGTTTTCTTGATTTCACTTTCAGATTTTTCATCATTAGTATATAGGAATGCCAGAGATTTCTGTGCATTAATTTTGTATCCTGCTACTTTACCAAATTCATTGATTAGCTCTAGTAGTTTTCTGGTAGCATCTTTAGGATTCTCTATGTATAGGATCATGTCATCTGCAAACAGTGACAGCTTTACTTCTTCTTTTCCGATTTGGATTCCTTTTATTTCCTTCTCTTCTCTGATTGCTGTGGCTAAAACTTCCAAAACTATGTTGAATAAGAGTGGTGAGAGTGGGCACCCTTGTCTTGTTCCTGATCTTAGTGGAAATGCTTTCAGTTTTTCACCATTGAGGATGATGTTTGCTGTGGGCTTGTCGTATATGGCCTTTATTATGTTGAGGAAAGTTCCCTCTATGCCTACTTTCTGCAGGGTTTTTATCATAAATGGGTGTTGAATTTTGTCAAAAGCTTTCTCTGCATCTATTGAGATGATCATATGGTTTTTCTCCTTCAGTTTGTTAATATGGTTTATCACATTGATAGATTTGCGTATATTGAAGAATCCTTGCATTCCTGGAACAAACCCCACCTGATCATGGTGTATGATCCTTTTAATGTGCTGTTGGATTCTGTTTGCTAGTATTTTGTTGAGGATTTTTGCATCTATGTTCATCAGTGATATTGGTCTGTAGTTTTCTTTCTTTGTGACATCCTTGCCTGGTTTTGGTATCAAGGTGATGGTGGCCTCGTAGAATGAGTTTGGGAGTGTTCCTCCCTCTGCTATATTTTGGAAGAGTTTGAGAAGGATAGGTGTTAGCTCTTCTCTAAATGTTTGATAGAATTCGCCTGTGAAGCCATCTGGTCCTGGGCTTTTCTTTGTTGGAAGATTTTTAATCACAGTTTCAATTTCAGTGCTTGTGATTGGTCTGTTCATATTTTCTATTTCTTCCTGATTCAGTCTTGGCAGGTTGTGCATTTCTAAGAATTTGTCCATTTCTTCCAGATTGTCCATTTTATTGGCATAGAGTTGCTTGTAGTAATCTCTCATGATCTCTTTTATTTCTGCAGTGTCAGTTGTTACCTCTCCTTTTTCATTTCTAATTCTATTGATTTGAGTCTTCTCCCTTTTTTTCTTGATAAGTCTGGCTAGTGGTTTATCTATTTTGTTTATCTTCTCAAAGAACCAGCTTTTAGTTTCATTGATCTTTGCTATTGTTTCCTTCATTTCTTTTTCATTTATTTCTGATCTGATTTTTATGATTTCTTTCCTTCTGCTAGCTTTGGGGTTTTTTTGTTCTTCTTTCTCTAATTGCTTGAGGTGCAAGGTTAGGTTGTTTATTCTAGATGTTTCCTGCTTCTTAAGGTGGGCTTGTATTGCTATAAACTTCCCCCTTAGAACTGCTTTTGCTGCATCCCACAGGTTTTGGGTCGTTGTGTCTCCATTGTCATTTGTTTCTAGGTATTTTTTGATTTCCTCTTTGATTTCTTCAGTGGTCACTTCATTATTAAGTAGTGTATTGTTTAGCCTCCATGTGTTTGTATTTTTTACAGATCTTTTCCTGTAATTGATATCTAGTCTCATGGCGTTGTGGTCAGAAAAGATACTTGATACAATTTCAATTTTCTTAAATTTGCCAAGGCTTGATTTGTGACCCAAGATATGATCTATCCTGGAGAATGTTCCGTGAGCACTTGAGAAAAATGTGTATTCTGTTGTTTTTGGATGGAGTGTCCTATAAATATCAATTAAGTCCATCTTGTTTAATGTATCATTTAAAGCTTGTGTTTCCTTATTTATTTTCATTTTGGATGATCTGTCCATGGGTGAAAGTGGGGTGTTTAAGTCCCCTACTATGAATGTGTTACTGTCAATTTCCCCTTTTATGGCTGTTAGTATTTGCCTTATGTATTGAGGTGCTCCTATGTTGGGTGCATAAATATTTACAATTGTTATATCTTCTTCTTGAATCGATCCCTTGATCATTATGTAGTGTCCTTCTTTGTCTCTTTTAATAGTCCTTATTTTAAAGTCTATTTTGTCTGATATGAGAATTGCTACTCCAGCTTTCTTTTGGTTTCCATTTGCATGGAATATCTTTTTCCATCCCCTTACTTTTAGTCTGTATGTGTCTCTAGGTCTGAAGTGGGTCTCTTGTAGACAGCATATGTAAGGGTCTTGTTTTTGTATCCATTCAGCTAATCTGTGTCTTTTGGTGGGAGCATTTAGTCCATTTACATTTAAGGTAATTATCGATATGTATGTTCCTATTCCCATTTTCTATATTGTTTTGGGTTCGTTATTATAGGTCTTTTCCTTCTCTTGTGTTTCTTGCCTAGAGAAGATCCTTTAGCATTTGTTGTAAAGCTGGTTTGGTGGTGCTGAACTCTCTCAGCTTTTGCTTGTCTGTAAAGGTTTTAATTTCTCCATCAAATCTGAATGAGATCCTTGCTGGGTAGAGTAGTCTTGGTTGCAGGTTTTTCTCCTTCATCACTTTCAGTATGTCCTGCCACTCCCTTCTGGCTTGTAGGGTTTCTGCTGAAAGATCAGCTGTTAACCTTATGGGGATTCCCTTATGTGTTATTTGTTGTTTTTCCCTTGCTGCTTTTAATATGTTTTCTTTGTATTTAATTTTTGACAATTTGATTAATATGTGTCTTGGCGTATTTCTCCTTGGATTTATCCTGTATGGGACTCTCTGTGCTTCCTGGACTTGATTAACTATTTCCTTTCCCATATTAGGGAAGTTTTCAACTATAATCTCTTCAAATATTTTCTCAGTCCCTTTCTTTTTCTCTTCTTCTTCTGGAACCCCTATAATTCGAATGTTGGTGCGTTTAATGTTGTCCCAGAGGTCTCTGAGACTGTCCTCAGTTCTTTTCATTCTTTTTTCTTTATTCTGCTCTGCAGTAGTTATTTCCACTATTTTATCTTCCAGGTCACTTATCCGTTCTTCTGCCTCAGTTATTCTGCTATTGATCCCATCTAGAGTATTTTTAATTTCATTTATTGTGTTGTTCATCATTGCTTGTTTCATCTTTAGTTCTTCTAGGTCCTTGTTAACTGATTCTTGCATTTTGTCCATTCTATTGTCCATTCTATCTCCAAGATTTCGGATCAACCTTACTATCATTATTCTGAATTCTTTTTCAGGTAGACTGCCTATTTCCTCTTCATTTGTTAGGTCTGGTGCATTTTTATCTTGCTCCTTTATCTGCTGTGTGTTTTTCTGTTTTCTCATTTTGCTTATCTTACTGTGTTTGGGGTCTCCTTTTTGCAGGCTGCAGGTTCGTAGTTCCTCCTGTTTTTGATGTCTGTCTCCAGTGGCTAAGGTTGGTTCAGTGGGTTGTGTAGGCTTCCTGGTGGAGGGGACTAGTGCCTGTGTTGTGGTGGAAGAGGCTGGATCTTGTCTCTCTAGTGGGCAGGTTCACGTCTGGTGGTGTGTTTTGGGGTGTCTGTGGCCTTATTATGATTTTAGGCAGCCTCTCTGCTAATGGGTGGGGTTGTGTTCCTGTTTTGCTAGTTGTTTGGCACAGGTTGTCCAGCACTGTGGCTTGCTGGTCGTTGAGTGAAGCTGGGTGCTGGTGTTAAGATGGAGGTCTCTGGGAGATTTTCGCCGTTTGATATTATCTGGAGCTGGGAGGTCTCTTGTGAACCAGTGTCTTGAAGTTGGCTCTCCTACCTCAGAGGCAGAGCCCTGCCTCCTGGCTGGAGCACCAAGAGCCTTTCATCCACACGGCTCAGAATAAAAGGGAGAAAAAGTAGAGGGAATTAGTAGACGTATGAGGAAAGAAAGAAGGAAAGGAGGGAAGGAAGGAGGGAAGGAAGGAAGGAAGGAAGAAAGAAAGAAAGAAGCAAAGAAGGAAAGAAGGCAAGAAGGAACGAAAGGAGGGAGGGAGGGAGGGAGGAAGGAAGGAGGGAAAGAAGGAAAAACAAAAAGAAAGAAGATACAGTAAAAATAAAATAAAGTATAATAAAGTTATTGAATTAAAAAATTCTTAATTAGAAAAAAAAAAAGGACGGATAGAACCTTAGGACAAATATTGGAAGCAAAGCTGTACAGACAAAGGCTTACACAGAAGCGTACACATACACCCTCACAAAAAGAGGTAAAGGGGGAAAAATCATAAATCTTGCTGTCAGAGACCACCTCCTCAATTTGGGATGATTCGTTGTCTAAAGGAGGGAAGGAAGGAGGGAAGGAAGGAAGGAAGGAAGAAAGAAAGAAGCAAGGAAGGAAAGAAGGCAAGAAGGAACGAAAGGAGGGAGGGAGGAAGGAAGGAAGGAGGGAAAGAAGGGAAAACAGAAAGAAGATACAGTAAAAATAAAATAGAGTATAATAAAGTTATTGAATTAAAAAATTCTTAATTAGAAAAAAAAAAGGGACGGATAGAACCTTAGGACAAATGTTGGAAGCAAAGCTATACAGACAAAGTCTTACACAGAAGCGTACACATACACCCTCACAAAAAGAGGTAAAGGGGGAAAAATCATAAATCTTGCTGTCAGAGACCACCTCCTCAATTTGGGATGATTCGTTGTCTAAAGGAGGGAAGGAAGGAAGGAAAGAAAGAAAGAAAGAAAGGACGAAGGTAAAGTATAATAACGTTCTTAAAATTAAAATTGATTTTTAAGAAAAAACCATGGACGGATAGAACCTAGGACAAATGGTGGGAGCAAGACTATACAGACAAGATCTCACACAGAAGCATACACATACACATTCACAAAAAGAGGAATAGGGAGAAAAATCATAGATCTTGCTCCCAAAGTCCACCTCCTTAATTTGGGATGATTGGCTGTCTATTCATGTATTCCACAGATGCAGGGTACATCAAGTTGATTGTGGAGCTTCAATCCGCCGCTTCTGAGGCTGCTGGGAGAGATTTCCCTTTCTCTTCTTTGTTCTCACAGCTCACAGGGGCTCAGCTTTGGATTTGGCCCTGCCTCTGCGTGTAGGTCGCTGGAGGGCGTCTGTTTTTTGCTCAGAAAGGACGGGGTTAAAGGAGCCGCTGATTCGGGGGTTCTGGCGTACGGAGGCCGGCGGCGGGGAGGGAGGGGCACGGAATGCGGGGCGGGCCTGCGGCGGCAAAGTCCGGCGTGACTCTGCACCAGCCCGAGGCCCGCCGTGCGCTCTCCCGGGGAAGTCGTCCCCGGATCCCGGGAACCCGGCAGTGGCGGGCTGCACAGGCTCCGCGGAAGAGGGGAGTGGAGAGCGACCTGCGCTCGCACACAGGCCCCTTGGTGGCGGCAGCAGCAGCCCCAACGTCTCCCGCCCGCCTTGGGGTCCGCGCCTCCAGCCGCGGCTTGCGCCCGTCTCTGGAGTCAGCGCCCTCAGCCGCGGCTCGCGCCCGTCTCTGGGGTCCGCGCCCTCAGCCGCGGCTCGCGCCCGTCTCTGGGGTCCGCGCTTTCAGCCGCGGCTCGCGCCCGTCTCTGGGGTCCGCGCTTTCAGCCGCGGCTCGCGCCCGTCTCTGGGGTCCGCGCTTTCAGCCGCGGCTCGCGCCCGTCTCTGGGGTCCGCGCTTTCAGCCGCGGCTCGCGCCCGTCTCTGGGGTCCGCGCTTTCAGCCGCGGCTCGCGCCCGTCTCTGGGGTTCGCGCTTTTAGCCGCGGCTCGCGCCCGTCTCTGGAGTTCCTTTAAGCAGCGTTCTTAAACCCCTCTCCTCACGCACCAGGAAACAAAGAGGGAAGAAAAAGTCTCTTGCCTCTTCGGCAGGTGCAGGCTTTTCCCCGGACTCCCTCCCGGCTAGCTGTGGTGCACTAACCCCTTCAGGCTATGTTCAAGCCGCCAACCCCAGTCCTCTCCCTGCGCTCCGTCCAAAACCGAAACCCTAGCCTCAGGGCCTCAGCTCGCAGCCCCGCCCGTCCCGGCGGGTGAGCAGACAAGCCTCTCGGGCTGGTGAGTGCCGGTCGGCACCGATCCTCTGTGCGGGAATCTCCCCGCTTTGCCCTCCGCACCCGTTGCTGTGCACTCCTCCGCGGCTTCGAAGCTCCCCCCTCCGCCTCCCGCAGTCTCCGCCCGCGAAGGGGCTTCCTAGTGTGTGGAAACTTTTCCTCCTTCACAGCTCCCTCCCACTGGTGCAGGTGCCGTCCCTATTCTTTTGTCTCTGTTTATTCTTTTTTCCTTTTGCCCTACCCAGGTACGTGGGGAGTTTCTTGCCTTTTGGGAGGTCTGAGGTCTTCCGTCAGCCTTCAGTAGGTGCTCTGCAGGAGTTGTTCCACGTGTAGATGTATTTCTGGTGTATCTGTGGAGAGGAAGGTGATCTCCGCGTCTTACTCTTCCGCCATCTTCCCTTACTCCAATTTTTTCTTTCTTAAAGATTTTAGTGCTGGACTGAGATAGTAATGAAAAAGCTGAAATAAATTTACACTCAACACATGTGACTTCAATTAACCCAGTTTTCTTGAATTGTATGAACTGGAAATGTTTTAGGTGGATGGATGAGAAAAAGGAACTCAAAAAGAAATGAGCATGGGCTAGATTGGGATGTTAGCTCATTCCAAAGAGCTATAATTAGGATCTACATTATCCAAAAGGCAAATATGCTTTGAGGTCTGCTCTGTCTATATACCTAGGGAAAAATATGTGATTCCTTCGGTGGGAAAAATTACCAAATGGTTTATGAGAGTGAGGCAGGAAGCATGCATAGTGTAACAAGCACTAACTAAGCCTTTCTATAATGGAGTAGATCTGAGGCTTGTCCTTTATAACTAAGAACTAAGAGAAAGTGCAGAGCTGGAAACCAGGTTTAGGGCTCACATTTCTCCTCTGTAAATTAAAGAAGGGAAAACAAACCATCTTTTTCAGGTCAGAGACTCTGGCATTATTATTCTTACTGAAGCTAACATAAACTGCTTTCAAAACAAGAAAATAAACTTGTTGCCCTTCCTGAAGCACTCCAGCCCACCTGACTCCTAAACACGATCTAAGTTCTTTTTATGTTACAATCATCTCCATTTTCCCAAACATACGTTTTTCTTCCATATCTTTGCTCCTACTTTTCTCTTAGCAAGAAATGTCCTCTCCTCTTTTGCCCTTCCTGTGGAAATTCAACCTATCTTTCAGATTCCATGAGTGTCTATAAGCCCCTCCAAGATTCCCTTTGCTTCATTCAGTTGCCTCTTTCTTATGCTTAGAACTTTCTGCCTTATTATTTTCTGTCTCCTACACAAACAGTTCCTTACTTTAGGAGATACACTCCTCTGATAAAACTACCACAGACTACTAGGCGTGAAAGACTTATACTCTTTTCTCCAGAAAGTCATACACATTTATATACAAAGAACTGTATATAGAGTTTGTTAATAGAGCTAAAGATTTAAAAGATGGAATCTTTTAGACTCCTAATGTACATTTTTTTTCTTTAAAATGAAGTATCTGATGTTTCTTTTCCTTCCCTTTCCTTTCCCTCCCTTCCTCCCTTTACACTTCCTTCCCTTCTTCCTCCCTCGCTCGTTCTTTTTCTTTCCTTCTTTCTTTTTCTTTTCTTTTCTTTCCCTTCTCTTCTTCCTTCTTTCTTTCTTTCTTCCTTCCTTCCTTTCTTTCTTTCATCTTTACGAAATAGTGGTTTCTACTTTTTATTTAGAGAATCAAATGTTTGGGTACTTTTTTTCTTAGAGAGGAAGCATATCTCAACAAAGCAAGTACAGTTGAAATCCTATATACTTATAACCCAATATACTTACTCTGAAAAACTTTGTTGAAGAAAAAGTATATTACACTCTAATATGTCTTTAAGGACATTGTAGAATTAAGTAGTGGAAAGAACATTGGACTTCATGTCTAAAGACATGGGATCCATTTTATGATCCACCAGTTAGTATGTATGTGAACTTCCAAATTAATGTAATATCCCCGAGCCTACTACAGCTCTGTAAAGTAAAAAATAAAAATACTTACATGACTGTAGAGATCAGATGAAACACAAATGAAAACGTGTGAACTGTGTATTACATTAGCTAAGTTGTAGAAGTTGTTTTTCTTGTCATGAATGAATAAGAATCCTTATAATGTAAAATCACATTTAAACATAAGCACCAAGTTGCTCTTGGGATATGAAACATTTCAGGGAAATAAAGAAGAATACTACTTTATCTAAAATGCCTCATGTATTCCTCACTGTATAGCTGATTTTTAAGAAAACTAAATGTGATCTAAAACTCATTTGCATCATATGCACTGAATTAGTACCAGTGAAAGGAACCATAGTGTAGTAAGGATGGCAGTGGTCTTACCTCAGACACATCTGTGTCCTCCTCTTACGATCTCTTAGCCTCATGTCTGCGTGGCAGATGTGGTATAACCAGGTTGGTAGGGTAAAGAGCCCCTTTGGTAGTAGGGCTGGATATGAAAGGGGGAAGCTTTGCTTTTCTGGGGACTTTTTTCTTGCAACCTGATTGTTTCCTGCCCCTCAGAGTAGTTAAGCCACGGCTGGCATTATCTAACTTTAGATTTCTCCATTGATCAGGGACCCTGACGATTTAATGACGCATAAATTGTATTCCCTGAGATTCTACTTGTCAGGAGTTCAATGGTGGAAGCAGATGTCCCTGTAGTGCCATCACACTTACATAAAAGAGTCCCATCATGAGTGGGTACCACATAGAACCACTATTCTTTCCATTTTTGTCTTAAGAGTCTAAATGAGACTTTAAAATTACAGAAGAGACCCTAGAGGCTACAACATTTTCAATTAAACCAATCATTTCCAATAAAGGAATGAGATATGCTTAATTTTTAAAATGCCAGCATTTCATGACTTTTTCATTTACAAGTTATATGCTTTTATGCAAGATAGTTTTCCCTGAGTCTTACTGTTATTTTTAATATTCTTTGAAGCCTCAGAGATGCATTTGATTATTTAAAATAATGTTTTAAAGATAGCCATGTGTAATGTTTCCCTTTAGAAGAATATTATATAAAAGAGAATTATAATCTCAAAAATGCCAACGGAATGTTTTTTACTTGCATTAGATTTTTTCATCTGCCTGTTCTAGTTACATGTAACTAATTACAATGTCTTTCCCATTCACAGAAGCATTGTTAATCATTTTCTTCACCAGTGATCCCTAAAATAATAATTTGTATTTCTGCAGAGTGAGAAGCTTTTGTGCATGTATGTTTGTGTGTGAGCACACATGTAAAATTGTGGATGATGATATTAATGTCTACAGTAGGAAAGATCAGTTTACAAATTCCTGGTTTATGTTTGTTTTATACATCTATCTATACATCTGTATAAAATAAAATGCTTATAAGTTTAACTGAGACCATATGATTTTATCATATGACTAACCACAAAGGAGTATTGGTAAGTAGCTCTTATATTCATTCATTTGACACTGATGGAAGTACATAGTGTGTGCCAGTCATTGAGAAGATCAATGGGGACATGAAGAAGATAGGATCCACGCCCTCAAGGAACACAGAATCCGCGACCTAGAGAATGTACACGTAAATGCATTGACTATCATAAAACAAGACAGTCTTGTAGCTGAGATTAGTTCAATGAGCTATGAGAATATACAGCAGCAGAATTTCCCCAGTCCCTTGGGAAAGAGCAAACAAAGGCTCCTGGGTGATGCTCCAGCTGAGTCAAGAAAGGATGATGTGCGGAGGTGCGGATGCTTGAAAGAGTATGTTTTATCAGGGATTCGTTCAAAGCATGTGTTTCAATATGATTGAAATGTCAGTATTTGGTATACACATTTCAGTATAACTAAAATGTAGTCTGCAAAGCAAATGTGGTTAAGAGAGGAGGCTGCAGAGATTGGCAGTGCCAGACTGTGGAGGGCCACGCTCAGGGGTTGATATTTTATTTTGAAGGCTGTAGGAATCCAACGAGCGGTTTTAAGTAGTGTTGGAAATGAGAAATAGCTTGATCAGTTCTTCATTTTACAAAGATCATCCTGGTAAGATTGTGGTAGACATACTGAAGGTCATTAAACTGAGGGCGGGGAGAAGAGGTAGGCAGGTAATACAAATGGCAAGGTTTTAAACATCAGGAACTGTGCAAGGGAAAAGCATCTGACAAAACCAAGAGACCTTTGTGGGTAGACTCAAGAGGCTTGACGACCAATTATATGTGAGGAGTAGGGGAGAGGGAAGGATCAAGCATAATTCCTGGATTCTGAATTAGGCAGGGTGGTGGTTCCATTGACTGAAAAGGGAGGCGGTTTGGAGAGATGATGAAAAGTACTGAGTGATCCCCTGGGGACTAAGAAGACCCCTGAAAAAGTAGATAGAGAAGTGCAAAAGGCATTTGTTGCGGCCAGGTACTTTGAAGAAACACCTAGGTTGGAAGAATAGATCTGTGCTTTAGCAACCCAGTGTTAATTGAAATCCAAAGAGTAGATGGGGACACTCAGGGAGATCAAATACAGTAAGAGGAAAAGAAGGACAAAGATGGAACTCTGTTAAACACTGTCTTTTAAGGGGTAGCTGAGAGAAAATGAATTCATGCAGGAGGTTAAGTGGCTAGAGATGTAGATGGAAAAATAGGTGAGAATTGCATCATGGAAGTCTTCCAGGAGAAAATTTTAAGAGGTTTGGTCCAGACTTCTATATATTTCAGAGGGATTAAGTAAGATCAAGGCTGAAATGTGTTTATTTTATTAGGAAAAATGGGATAACTGATCACCCTTGTGAGAAAAATTTCCCTGGAGAGATAGGGATAGAAATCACATAGTAGTAGGGTGAGGGCAGAATGGAAAGGAGAAAATGTAGACTACTTTTAAAGTAGTTGGTTACAGAGGAAATCAGGGAGATTAAAGGATGGCTAGAAGACCCTGGAAATCAGACTGAACATTTAATTCTTAATAATGGGAGAGAGATTCATATGTACCTGTGTATGAAGAGAAAGGAAGCAGTAGAGAGAGATGCTGAGAGTACAGAAAAGAAGGAAGATATTGTGAGGTCCCTAAGGAAGAAAATGTGATTTAGGGCACAGTTTGAAGGATTATGTTTGACTTGATATAAGACCAACTTACTTGTGAAACTGGAGAGAGGTGATAAGAGCCAGTGGAGATACAGCTATTTATTGATGGACAGGGATGAGGTAAAAGCAGGAAATTGAATGATGACCTATATCTTGGGAAGTAAGAGAAATCTCCTCTGTGATAAAAAATAAAATAAAATGGCAATATTTCTGTGGATATTTTTGTAGGAATACTGACGGTCTCCATGAAATTGAAATGGTATACTAAAAGTATAAAATGATTTGTCCTAAAAAATGTTGTGTGGAAGAAGATATTGATAAATTTTTTTCAATCATTTTTTTTATTGCTGTGGATGTCAATGTTTGGTACTTTATTGTGGCACATTTTTAATTACAGATATGACAAAAAAGCTACAGTGACCAATTGAAAATAGTTTATACGAGTTGAAGATGATAGGGCAATCAAAAGTTTATGTATTTCACAAAGTGAATGTGTGATTGGCAGGACCTAAGAGAGACCAGAAGTTGCAGAGTGACTGAGGAGTCCAGGATCTCTCATAATGTTGAGCCTTAAAAATATTTTTTTGATGTCATCTCTAAGATGTCACATACACAGTGACTGAATTTTCTAGAGCATAAACGTAATGAATTTGTTAAATGTAAACCTTTAACGTACATCAGTTTTGTAGCCATATTTTGCATTTCTTTATTCTGCAACTGGGAACATCAAAAAATAGAAATGGCCTTGACTTTACTTGCCCACTGAGATGCCCTGGTGCTCAAATGGTAATGATGGGTCTTAGGAGCATAACTGAGGAAGCTTCCATCCCAAGATCATATATTTGGATTTTTAAAAATTATTATTTTGGGAGGATAGGAGAAACAGAAGAAAAGGGAATGTTTGTTGATAGAGTCTGTCCACTTACTTACTAATGTATCAGTTGATTGGAAATTAAGACTAATCCATTCTGAATCTGGTTAGCATAGTAAATCTATATAATAATTTAATAGAGGTTATGCTAAACCAATGATTAAACATCACTGTATGTTGCACATTTCTGGGTTAGCTTATTGTTTACTATCAACTGAACAAGGAATAATTTATATAAGCAGAAAAACTCTACTCATGCAGAATTCTACTGTCTAGATGTCTTACTTATGGAAAATCCTATTGAAACCTAGAAGTAGGCAAAATATTCATTCTGAACAACTTAAAATAGGAATATACAACATACTTTCAGCACTAGGGTTGCCAGACAATTTCAATTAAATATTCTGGAATTCTTGATAGAAAACTGTTTAGTCAAAAATAGATAACATGGTAAATTTGATAATCTCTGTTGTACTCTATATTGGGTATCGTGTGGCTTTTAATATCCAATTTTTTCCAAAAATATCATTTTTTTGCTTCAACGTAAATGGAAAGCATAATAAGAAATATGCAGTGTTCCCGTCCTACTATCTTGAACATTCAATTTTTTTTTTTGTTCTTTAGTCTATACACTTCTCTCAAGTCTGTACATTTCTTTTCCCATACCAGTAATAAACCATTTTATACAATAATGGTACAGCAAATTCTTTATTGAAAAAGAACATTTTAATTCATCGAGAAATGCTATTCTTTCCAAGATATGAACATCATATTCAAAGCACCACCTCCTCTCTAAAGAAAATATGAAAGGAACTATTTTTAAAGTAGCAGCAGGAAGATTGGAATATTTCATCAAAATAAGGAAGTTACTCACAATTAGCCAAACCCAAAACACTCAGGGGACATGACATTGAACTTTCAAAAGGCAATGCTTCTCCAGATATCTGGAACTTCTGGTGTACATATGTATTGCTCCAGAGAGCAATTTAGTTCTGTTGTAATTCAAAAGTTAAGTTTAGAAATGACCTTCTATTAGGGGAGGGATAGGGAGGATGGGAGGGAGACGCAAGAAGGAGGGGATATGGGAACATATGTATACGTACAGCTGATTCACTTTGTGATACAGCAGAAACTAACACACCATTGTAAAGCAATTATACTCCAATAAAGATGTTAAAAAAAAAAGAAATGACCTTCTATTTATTCTTACATCTGAAAGATAAGAAACTCAGTAAAAAAAATTAATATAGATTCCAGGTGTGCAAATCTTTTGATAAGGTTGCTAAATATTTCCTACCTAAAAAAGTTCCACAAGATAAAAACAGGATGAAACAAAATGAACACCAATGCCTTAAAAGATAAAGGGGGCAGGTTTAAAACAAAATAAATTTGTCCCTACTTAGTAGTTGGTACACAGTGCTAATAATAATAAAAATTTTAGTCAAATGCAATGCATGAAACTTGATTGAATGCTGGTTTAAAAAAAAACTATAAAAGACATTTTTGGACAATTGGAGAAGTTGAATATAGACTGGATATTAGATGACATTATGGAATTATTGTCCATTTTCTGAGATGTAATAAGAGTATCATAATTTTTATAAGAGAATGTCCTTATTCCTAAGAGAGCATGCTGAAGTATTAGGGTAACAGGACAAAAACAAAAACAAAAATGAACAGGTGGACATTTACCCTATTTAATTCTATCCATTGATTGTAAGATGTACCACTATTGTTTAATAACTAAGAGAGAAAAATGCTGTCAATAAAAATAATGCTATATGCTTTCATACCACTTTGCATTTTAGCTTTTATTGATAGAGCTTTTTAAGTCATTCATGAAAATTTGCATAATTATACATCTCTTTGTACATACCTAAAAAATGAAAACATAAAAAAAATTCATTAACTTTTCCTGACACTTCTCCACACTCAGAGTCTGACTCTTTCAGATCTTGTTTGGCCTCACTGCCACCCACATCCATGTCATTTCTTCCAGTATCACCCTCTGTACCACTAGGAAAACTGGTATTGCAGAATTTCATCAAAGAGTGCTTCACCCTTTACTTTGGGACTTTCTTCCAAGCTGCAGACACCATTTTGCAAGGGTTGAGGGTGGTGCTTTTGATGCTTGCCCTTGGGCAGGTAATGACCACATCCCCAATGCCATCTGGCAGCAGCAATTACAAGACACGATCGGTTCAGGACACATCCCAATTTTAGAAATATTGAAACTGTGGAACAATCTGTATGTCTTAGAATAGATGAAACTTGGTACGTTTAGTTTAATTCAAGCAACACTTAAAGCTCATTAACTAGATTTCATTTTACTCTTCATTATACTTAGTATGTGTAGTCTGGTTTTTAAAGCCATGGCTTATTATTAAAAGCAACAAATATAGAATTGAAAAGAATAAAATCATTGGCATATTGCTTTATAATTTGAAAGCTGCTTTCACGCATCCCAACTAATTCAATTTTCCAACGCATTAAATGCTTGCTGGGTACTATTATTGTTGGGTTACTATTTGGGTTGTTGTGGACTATTATTTATTTGCATGCCCACTTTACAGATGATTAAATGGTTAGATCATGAACACTAGTAAATGCTCAAATGTGAATTCAAATGCAACCTGCATGGTGCCAACATGCATGCTTTTTCTACCCACTCTTCTACCAGGGAGGAGAGAGTGAGGGCAAGAGAAAACAATGCTGGCTTTAGGGGAGCAATGGCCACAGCTACACAGCCCCACAGAAATGCAGACCAGAGGACAATATATAAATAAAAGAGCTCAGAAATAGAGTAGTTTAGAGATGCTAAGTGTTGCAGTAAAAAATATTAGGCCCAGAATTTCCCTGGCGGTCCAGTGGTTAGGACTTGGCCCTTTCACTGCCGAAGGCCTGGATTCAATCCCTGGAGGGGGAACTAAAATCTCACAAGCCATGTGGAGCAGCAAAAAAAAAAAAAATCAGGCCCCTTCTTATTATTAGTCGATGTCCATGACAGTATTAGTTGATTTGAGGCCTTGAAAACATGTTTAGTGTTTCTAATGCCTGCTGTTTCTTTTTCAGTAGGGAAGCAGTCCAGTTTAGAAAGTTAAACTTCCCAAATAGTTAACTAAAATTATTTTATTTCAAAAACAAGTTTCTGGGGCTAACATATATTCAAAACATTAATAAATTATCATGTATTTTACATTGTACTCAAATAATTGTGACTTTGACATCCTAAACTAAGCCTTTGCTGTTATTCTTCTGATTATTAATGTAATATATATGTTTTAGAGATGATTTGGAACATCCAGGATGGTAAGAAGGTAGAAAGAAAGAAAGAGTAAAATTCAAATTAAAAATGCCTCACAAAATTCAAACGCTGAAAGACAATCATTGTCAAAATTTGGCATATCCTTGCTGATTTTTTTCTGTGCATTCAAAAATATAACTAATATATTGAAAATATTTAGTACCCTGCATTTCTCCACAGACATAATTGTAATCATTATATAGTATTCCATTTAAAATAATAACTAATATTCTTTTTGACTGAGTGAATTTCAAAAAATAATAAAACTATCATGTAAATGATGTATGTTAGACATTCAGAAAGCAAGGGTATGGTCTATTTTCCTACTGCCTCTTTGAACCCCCCAATATAAAAATGTTTAAATGCACTAGGAGCTGGCTGGGTGAACAGTCCACCCGCAAGTTAGTCATTTTGGGGGGAAGGCACAGGCTGGAGTGTTAGTGAGGATTGCTCAGGGATTTTGTCCTGTGACCTGGTGTCTTATACAATGCCCTGGAGGACATTATAATTATGAAACCTGCCTCTCCTTTGGTAGAGTCTGGCCTGTTTCTCTAATGCTCTGCTTGTTATACATTTAAAGCAAGGATGAAAGATTTCTTTAGAACCAGCTTTATGTTAGCTCAGGGCTATCATAAATCAGCTCTTTGGGGATCACTTCAAAAAGTTGAATGTGAACTGCTTTGCTTGCCTCATTATTAGACGTTGAGATGTTAATCTTCCATTCTGGAGTTTTGTTTTATTCATTTGCCAAATTATTTCAGTATACTTGGATTCAGTTTAGAGTTTGACATCTGTGAGTTTGATGTTTGAGACCATGGCGGGGACAGTTTACATTTTAGTATTATTGTCTCTATAAAAGCACCTTGAAAGCGTCAAAACCATCTTTAGTGCAAGGTGACTTTGTCTGGGATATCCAAGGAGTGAAGAGCAAAACATTTTGTGAAGGGATTAGAATAATTAGGGTGCTAGGAGTCCAGCTTTGCTGCCTAAGCTCTGTTTCAAGTACAGTTTTTCTCAAAATCATTACCTTCAAGTCTCTCTGCCATGTCTTCCATCAGAAGATGTAAGATTTAAGATGTAAGATGCTAGAAACTGCCCTTTGTATTTCCTCCAATCTATCTTGTAGACATGTATATGCTTAGAGAAAGTCAGGAGCCCTTTAATATCCTTTCTATGTTTGAGAAATTTCAACTAAATGTGTGACTCTATTCTCAATTCAGAAGCCAGATATTTGTCCTCCTTGACTTCCTTGCAGCAGGGAAACAGGCATATGACCTAGACCCTCTCAAACAGAAACATCCTCACAAGAGAGCTACCTGAGGGAGCATTCGCCCCATGGAGCCATTTGCAGGAAAGCCTGGTGGCCAAGGTGTCTGGCCTCTGAAGAGCTGCTGTGTGTGTCTCCATTGGTACTAAGAATGGGGTCTGCAAAAGCAGTCCCTGGACTCTGCTCTTGGTTGCACACATCCAACTCTGACTCTGTCTCCACCTCAGGTATATTTTAAGCCACCTAACATGCAAAGCATACTCTTTTTTCCCCTTAAAATGGAAGGAATTTTGTGGTTTGCAACTCTAAAACCCAAGAAACACACCCTATCCCCTTACCCACTATGCTGCACCCATTGTCTCCCCAGCACAGGAACCGTCTTATTCCTCTTGATCATTTTCCTCATCTTTATCCACCATCACAACTAGCACCATTTCACAGGATTTACAAATGCATCGACTCTGTAAATTGTTTTGTTTTGTTTTGTTTTGTTTGCGGTACGCGGGCCCCTCACTGTTGTGGTCTCTCCCGTTGCGGAGCACAGGCTCCGGACGCACAGGCTCAGTGGCCATGGCTCACGGGCCCAGCCGCTCCGCGGCATGTGGGATCTTCCCGGACCGGGGCACGAACCCGTGTCCCCTGCATCGGCAGGTGGACTCTCAACCATGCGCCACCAGGCAAGCCCTGTAAATTGTTTATGTGTCAAATTAAATTATCTGAAGACAGCCCCAGGCAGCTCTGTAGGAACTGTTTACTTTCCTGTAATGAACGAAAGAGGCTTTCCCCTACACTCTTCATAAATAGTACCTAAAAAATAATTCTTTGGTGAGCAAAATCAATATCTCTGTGTAATGTGAACACAGATTTTCCGAACAGGACTAGTAGAGGAAAAACTGAACAGAAAGATTTACTGATTTGCAAATGTAAAAGAGGAAATCCATTTGATTTCCAGAACCCAAGTGAAAATGAACAGTTGCAGTTGAGAATAAACAGTTGAACAGTCAGATTTTGTTTGTTCTGATCTAAGTCTACATGGTGGAATGGACATACGAAGAATAAATTGGGATACTTGTGTTCAACTCTTGTTCCCTTCCTTAGCTCTGTGATTTGGACGTTAGGACTTTTGAAACTTGGCTTTGGTCATTTTCAAAACAGTTAACACGCCGTCCCCTTAAAGGCTTGTTATGGGGGTAGGAGAATGAAATTGTTAAAATATGATGGTACTTTATAACTTGTAATAAGGATTATAAAAATTATTCCTAGTGTTTTGTTTTTCTTTTTTCTCTCCAGTATGTTGTTTTTCTATTGAAAAATTTCTAACTGCTCCAGAGAATTTGAGATTAAAGTAAGGAATATATGTTGAATATCTGCTTTCTTAAATATAATCTTTCCATTTTCATGGGGATTTTATTGGAAAGAATAAGTAATATACTTATACTTTGGAGAGCATTAAAACCTTTAAAATGTATCTATATCTTATAATTAAATAAGAAAAGTTTTCTGTTAGGATTTTTGAGCTGCAAGAGACAGATAGTCAAACCTAGCTTAAATAACCACCAAAAAAAGGAATCTTATTTTTCCCTTTTCATAGAACTGGGAAGTTCAAGGAAAAATTTTAAGGCATAGCTGGATTCAGGTACTTTAAGTACTGTCATCAGGAGTCTTTCAGATTCTGATTTCTCTGTGTTGAGTTGCTTCTGGGCTCTTTACTGGAATCTCTAGACTTGTGTTCTTTCAGTTTAGCAACTGCAAGAGAAAGGGAAGGCCTTTCTGGACAGGGCCAGCAAAGTTCCATGTGTTCTCATTTGTCCAGGCTGAGTTATATGCTGATGCATGATCTAATCACTGTGGTCAGGAGGATGGGGTCCTCTGTTGGGCCACATCTGGATCACATGCCTAATCCTGTAGCTGGTGCACTCAACAGTCTTTGAACCTCAGGGACTGAGAGTGGGCGGGAGAAAAGATTCACAGGGAGAGACTATATAATGAAAAATCATGCCTGCTTCATACATTTTGAGAAGCAGCCAGGGCTAATGTATTAAGAAATATCTGTAGAAAGTGCTAAAATTTACTTGCCTTCAGGAAGTCTTGTTCTCTATAGCTTTTATCTCTAATTTAGTAATCAGTAACTTAGACACTCTCCTTATTACCTAGACAGGTTGTTTTGCAACATTATCGAGGATATGAATGACGATAGGGTGCCCATGCTATCATCAAGGTGGACAGATGCCTAAAGAGTATTTCTTAGATGGCCCAAAAGAGAAAAACAATAAAGTGGTCTGAAGAAAACAATGCTGTGGAATGTGACCATTTGCAGCCTGCTTCTGTGAATTTTTAATAAAAGTCTCCCCTACTCTTTGACCTAAAGTCACCTCTGTCTGATATGTAGATTATAACCCATGTTTTTCTTGATTTGACATTTGTTTAATATACCTTTGCACACCCTTTAATTTAAACGTTTCTGAATCATTCTTTTTAGGTGTCACTTTTTATGTGCATGTGCTCACATTACTACTTTGTGCTTCAATGTGAAATCTTTTCTTTGAATAGGTGAATAAGCTTATTTACATTTATTCGTATTGCAGATATATTTGTTTTTTGTCTGCAATAATTTTATGTTATGTTTTCTGTTACATATTTTTAAATATTCTGAATTCTTTTCTATGTTTATTTGCAGTTCTGATATTTAAGATGATTGTTATTATTTTTCTCATAATTAATTTATAACTGTACCACTGTGTAACATTCATAGTTCTGTAAGCCTCTACAAAGTATCTGTTATAGTTTATAATCTTTCTCCCCTCACCCAATTTTAGTCAACACTATTAACTTTCTTTACCTTTATATGGTAAAAGATGTTTATTATTCTGTTGCTTTTCTTGTCACTCTAGATCTTATCCTTTGAGTCCCAGTTACTACCGGAGAGGCATCTCCTAGCTTTATTCAACTTCTACTCTCTTTTTCACCTTCCGCCTCTCAAGTTATATTAATTACATCTTCTCTACATCATCAGCTCTTATAATTAAATTCTATCCTGCCACTTATTCCTAACATTTTAAAAGTGTCTTTGTTTTGCAATCAAATATCTTCTATTTTCACTGCCACTCCTTTTGCATTTCTCTACTCATCTCTTGGTTGGCTCAAGTTTTCCCTCCAGGGCCTAGGGTTGGATCCTTGATCGGGGAACTGCAAACCGAGCAGAGGCCAAAAAAAGAGGAAGGAAATACACTCTGCTTCTGTTTTTGTTTTTCATTTTTCCCTAGAAAGACTCAGGATCAGCTGTCAGACTATTTCCTTTCTACTTGAAACTCAGCTTGGTTTGATGGAAATTCCTTGGATTACATTTTACTTCCTAGAATAAGAGATATTTCTTTATCGTCTTCTGCCTTTGAAAGCTGCTATGGGGTAATCTGAGACCAATACAATATTTTCACTTTACTAGTGATATGAAGTGTTTGCTTAGCTGCCCAAATAATTCTTTGTCTAAAGTCAAATAACTTCTGTAGGAAATAGCTCAATGTTGACAGCTCTGAGTCACTTTTCCCTGGTACATGATTTACTCTTTTAATATGCAAATGTAAGCCTTTTTTTTTATGCCAGAAAAATTTCATTCAGTTATATTTTTAAATATTTGTTCCGTCTTATTATCTCGGTTTTTTTCTTCAGAGACCATGTTATGTCTATATTTGCTCTGCTTTGCCAGTCTTCTATATCTGTTATTTTTACTCTATTTCATCCACTGCTTTATTCCATTTTCACCCCATTTCATATCTATCATTTTCCACTAATTATGTATTTCAATTCCATTTTTTAATTTAATTTGTTTATTTCTATTCCCAGTTTTCCTTATGTTAGACCTGCGCGGTCTCCTAGGAGTTTCGACTCGCCCAGGAAACAACAAGAGTCGGAAGTCGATGCAAAACGCAAGAGGTTTATTGAAGGCCGGTGCACCAGGGTTCCTTGGTCCTCACGCAGGAGGTCGAAGAAGGAACCCTTTTGGGCGCGAATATGTCAGTTTTATAGGTTCCCACTTCCCCGTATGTAAATTATAGATTTGGTTGTGTTCTCCTGCTGATTGGTCCCGGCTTAGGCTCGGACCAGAGAGGGAACTTGTCCCCAGCTGCCTGATTGGTCTTTGACAGACACCTTTTTTACATTTTGTTATCTCCCTCCTTCTCGGAAGGGGGCCGGACATCCTGGAAATTCACCCATTGTCTAAGAAGCCCCTATTGTCTGGAGAGTTCTTAATCATTAGCTGGAACAATGTCCCTCGAGTCCCACACTTACTGTGTTTTCCACAATGTCCACTCTTTCTTGTGCTTCTTCCAATTTGGCCACTTATATTTCACTTCCTCCTCTTATCTCCCCTCTTTCCTCAATTCTTGTATTTTCATTTTGCCATCTTCCTTTGGGCAAAGATTGCTTTATTAAACTTATGAATTTAATGATAGATTTATGGTTATAATTTTCATACGTTTATGACAATATATTCTGTGTGTCTTCTTTTTTCTGACAGTAAGTTTTGTTTCTTTCACCTTTCTTTTTTATAGTATCTTTTATCAAGGCTGTGTTAGGTCCTCCTTTATAGTATATGGTTGAAAGAGTTGAATTTTCCTGGAGTAGCTCTTCAAAGGTTTGGGAAGGGGAAAAAGAGGACAAGGGATACTATGGTCTCCCAGGATTTGTCCTCTGCTGCAAATGATACCAACTGTTTTCTTCAAATAGATCCGCACTGTGAGTTTTGCTGTGAGGATGTACCTACTCCATATCCCTCAACCAAACTGGGCATAGGAGGGTTTCTGCCTGTCCTGGGCTCCCCACCTCCCTTGTTGGTTAATACAACCAAGGAACACGGTTCTTGTCCAAGGGACATGGCTGAGCCTCTTACTCTCAGAAGCTGTGTTTTTATGGATCTTTCTGAATGTATAAAGGCTTAACTCTCATCCTTTGACATTTGTTCCATTTTATCACTCCATCTTACCCCATATGCTGGCTCAGTCTGATCTGAGTCTAGTTCATCTCATCCTTGTTCAAAATACTTACTTCTCCAAAGTTCTTTCCCATGGGCTCCTGACCTCCAAGAAACACATGTTTTTCTGGCTCTTTCTGCTGCTTTTCAGCCCCCCTGGAAACTTGATTTCTCTGCAATGCACCACTGCTCCCTATGCCACTGCATCCCAAGGGGTTAAGGGCAAGTTTCTGCTGCTTTAGACTGTATTTTTGAATTTGTGGGGTTTTTTTTCCTGCATCCTAGTTAAAATGAAAATGGAATTTGCTTGCTTTCTTCCTTCCTCCCTCCCTTTCTTTCCCTTCCTTCTTTTTTCCCTCCCTCCCTCCTTTCCTCCCTTCCTCCCTTCCTCCCTTCCTTCTTCTTTCTTGATAGAGGTTCAGGATGAAATGGGAGGACTATTCAGACTAAAGCTAGATCCATATTCATAGTGTGATGTCCAATGATTCAGTATAAACAGCAAATTAAGTCTTGAAGTTTTAAATGTCTTTTCACTATTCAGTGCATGAAAATGTAGCCTTTACATCAAGTCTAGAGATTTATTACTAATTTTAGTGTGGCTTCATGAGCCTCTAACTAGTGCAGCTATATGGGGCCCTGCACTTAATGTTTAATGTTCTGTGGTTGGTTACCATCTTGAAATTCTTCATAATTTGATATTTGAATTTATGTTTTGTAAGCTAAGTCTGATGGGACAATGGAGCATATGCAGTGGGTTTGGGACCTGCGCACATGCACTGTCCTGGCTCCCACCACCTCTCCACCTCCCTGGGACAAGTTCTTGCTGGCTTCCTTCTTCCCTGTGACAAACTGCTGCTCTTTGCCCAAGGAGTTGACCAGGTTGCTTGGGGGGCTGTGTTTCACCATTGCTCTCTGGCCATAGAGCATTGGGCAGGCAGTTTGGCAAGGACCTCTCACCTATCTCCAATCTAGGTATTAAACTCATTCCCATGTGAAAATTTCAATGCCTTTGGAGGTGATCCATTCACTATAGGTCAGGAGGCAAGCCCATGGGAAGAGGACACTGGCCAGTCCCTCCTTCACACCTGGAGCTCTGCATTTGTATTTTCCACTAGCCTTCCAGATTATGTGCCAGCCCTGTTATTTACATTTTCAGTTTAGAATATTGAGGCATGTATAGAGCCACAATTCTAGTAAGGTCCTGGGTTAGGATTCTGGAGCTCTTAGCCTTTGTACTCTACTTCTGTCTAATGCTACTGGACTGTTTGCACAATTGTGATAGAGCAATTGGAAGGTAAGTGCTGAAATTCCATTGAGTTTGTCCTCTGAAATTTATGTACTTTAGATTTATCAATGTTTACTGACCCACAGATATGTACTTGGTAATGCCTCAGGTAATGTGAGAATTACAGAGATGAAACACACTTGGTCTTTGACCTCAAAGAGACTAAGTATTGTGTGTGTGGAGGGTCGAAGGAGGTAGAAGTGTGGTAGAGGGAAGAAGAGTTAATGCTAGTAGTAGAGATAAGGTTAACTCTGTTTCTAGGGGAAGTACGTTGATACAAAGTGCTAATCAAAGTTCAAAGAAAGTTAGAATCAAATCCTGTAAAGAAATCAGGGATATTATCCTAAGAGGCAGTTGATCTAGCTTTTTAAGGATACATAAGATTTTGACATGCAGAGAAGGGAGGCATGAGAACCACAGAGAGAAGGGTGTGCATAAAGACACAGGGATGACAGTCAAGGATGTTTTCAGTGACAGTGACATTCTGGTAAACTCCTAGGAAGTGAGTGGAAAGGTAATTTAGCTGGAACAATTGTACTTTCACTGAAGGCATCATGAGGTATCATCAGATGAATAAGGGTTACAGCACATTTCAAACGTCCCTAAGCAAACCATGAGCAGACCTCTTGGGTGACTCTCAGAAATACGGAGGTGAAAAGGACTCTTTCTGCAGGAGACTGAATTTCCTGTAGGTATTGGAGACTCAGAACTAATAAGACTCAATTATTCATATAATGAGACCTTAGTTTTACTCGTAGCCTGGTGAAAATTCAGATAATTGGTAACATTTAAAGTTAATAATCTATACCCATTCATTTAGCACATATTAACTGTTATGTGCCAAGTCCTTTGGGAAATACTATAATGACCACATCTTGCCCCCAAGGCACTTGGATTTAAATATGCCGACAAGAGAGCCGTGCGCATGCGTCAGCGCTCAGCGCAACAGCGCGCCAGGTCAAGGGTCAGCCTGGAAGAAGGCTGCGGTGGTGACCTTCCTTCGGCTGCTGGGATGGGGCGGTGCACAGCGCGGAGACACCCCCTGGGCACCAGGTGGTGCTTCATGGTGCGGACCTCACCTACCGGGTAGAAGGTCATGAACTTCGGCCAGGTTTATGACAATAAAGATGACAGGAAATTTCAATTTGTAGGTCATAAGAAAGAGGTGAACGAAAACTTTGTCATTGATCAGAGAGCCGAGAAGCCTGTGAGCGAAGTCGAGAGTAGTGATACAGTGTGACGGCGGTGGAGGGGCCCTTGGCCGCCTGAAAGTATACATAAACGTCAACAAAGAAACAAAGACTGGGACGTGCAGCTATTGTGGACTCCAGTTCAGACAGTACCATCACTAGGGGGGTGCGCAGGTGAGCATATCAATGTTGGAATGAATTAAAGAGACCCTAGGGATGCACGTATTGCATTACTGGGGCCGAATAAAGGATGTTGTTCTCTTTAAACAGTTTTTAAAAAGAACAGAAAAGAGAGGTAAGTAAGCAACAAAAGCAAAAGTGATAAGATGTGGCTAAAAGGCTATGGAATTCCAGAGGATGGAGACATTTCAAACCTTCAGGATCATCACAGAAGCCTTCATCCAGTGGTTGGAATTTCAAATGGATTTTGAAAGATGGAGAAGATTTCACCATGAAACCATTGAGAGGGAGAATCCCAAGTGAAGAAACAGCATGAGCAGAAGTTGGAAAGTAAGGGGCAATATACAGTGAATAGTGAGAAACTCAGTTTGATTGGGGGTAGCAGTAGAGACTGTAGGGAAGGGTTTTAAATGGCTAAAGAAATGTCAGGAGAGATGTTTTTACAAAGAATGTTCATCATAGAAATTCTTTCAGGTGATGCCAAATTTATAACCACAAAGAATGGCAGAGGGGCAGAACAGTGAAGAGCCCCACATAAGAAAGCATGAAGCTGCTTCAGAATGGCTGTGAGCTTTCTTTCCTCTCAAGAGAAAATACCACTGCATTTCTTTTTTTTTTTTTTTTTTTTTTTGCAGTACGCGGGCCTCTCACTGCTGTGGCCTCTCCCGTTGCGGAGCACAGGCTCCGGACACGCAGGCTCAGCGGCCATGGCTCACGGGCCCAGCCGCTCCGCGGCATGTGGGATCTTCCCGGACCGGGGCACGAACCCGTGTCCTCTGCATCGGCAGGCGGACTCTCAACCACTGCGCCACCAGGGAAGCCCCACACTGCATTTCTTAGATGACACTAGTGCCACACTGCTCCAAAAAAAGAGAAAAGGTGCTGACCCCGGTGACTATAATTTCATCTCTCCACTTTCCCTTTATTTCAGTAGCTATGTGGCAGGCTTTTGTTACAAACTTAGAGGATGACTGGTCCAAATGCTCAACTATTCATATTCTTGTCTAGAAAGAAAGTTCCATATCTGTTCTTAAGAGATAACATGTCCGTATGAGTTAAGAAATTAGAAATAGCCAATCAATTCAAACAAATTAGGTTATAGCCATAACACAAATTTTAATACTTAGAATTAAGTACTTTTAATACTTAGTAAATTTTAATTTTAATACTTAGAATTAAAAATATATTTTAGACAAATAAAGACAATAGCTTTTCTCAATATATTATTATTTTGCAGCTATATGAATTAATAAAACAAATACCTTATTTTTTTATGGTTTCAAAGTAGATTCACATCCATATTCTCAACTGCATTCTCATAACTACTGAAATTATCAGGGCCTGGAATTTAGCCCTGTTTTTCATATGAGAAGACTGAGGATGAGATATAAAATGAGAAATGAGAAAGCAAAGACTTTTGAATAGACCAAAGAGCTAGCAGTACCAACTTTGCTGTTACAGATGTGGAAACAGAGACCTAGGGAAGTGGCTGACTTGCCTAAAGATTTAGAGCTATTAATTGCTGAAGCTGGGACTCAAATCCTGCATTATGACTCTTAGACCAGGAAATTCCCTCCAAACCCTACTACTTCTGAAGATGAAGTAAGAGCTTTTCTTTTGATCATTGCATCCACATGATTCAGCAAATACTCAAATTCTATTTCATAAGAATGTAGTCAATTCTGTTAAACTTTCTGTAGCCAGTATGCATCAGCTTAAGAAATAAACATAACAACTCCATTTCTTGATTCATCAATTTTTAGCAGTAGCAGTTTATTCCATAAACAAAAGATGCAGTTTGCTCAGGTATAAACTTCTCTCTCTCTTTTCCCTTCTTCTGTCTCCCAGTTTCTAAGAATTTTAGCGTAATTTTAACATTTCCATGGTTCATAGACTAGAGAATTCTACACTTTGTTTACAAAATTGTGAAAAACAAAACCCAACAGTGTTTACATTATTGATGAAAACATCATTCACTGCAGAAACAAGCTGTGTAATTGGATCTGTAGAGAAAAGGAAATGTCATCCTAAATCATTAAATGAGTCTCTCTATAGAGAATTTTCTGCAAGTCAAGTCCAAATGAATTCTCTTTTTTTACAATTCATTAATTGGTCAAAGTAATGCTGTATTATAGATCAATTCATGCCTGGACCATAAGGAAATGAGCCTTTTAGAAATCTCCCTGGGTGGCTAAGGAGGCTTTTGGAGAGAATCTAAAAGAAGAGGGAATATGTCAGGACTGTTTGAGCAAGGTTTTAATTGTCAGAGTGAAGAGGTCTTCCATAGACTTGTGTCTGGCTCCTAGAGAGGACGTGTATAAGTTTAATCTAAGGCAGTTAGGGTCCAGGGAATCATTGCTTTGATAATTTGTTATGCTAATAACTGAATAAAATACAAAAATAATAAAAGGACTATTTATAGAACTTTGCCCCAAAGTGAAATCTCGAGGAAATTAATGACACTTAATGATTTTGGCAATAGGGTCTAATGGAAATTGTGGAGTTTGGTAGACATAACAGCATACATAAGGGTAACTGAAACATGGCAGAATCTAGTGGAAACAGGTACTTTATACAATGGACATGGAGGTACCAAGAAGAAGCAGATGTAGACCCAGGAAAGGTGGTGGTACCCAGAAAGAGCTTGTAAGCATCTACAGAAAGCAATTCATGTCTGGGAGAAATGGCAGCACTCACTGGAGATGTTTGTACCCAACAGATACAATAGTCCCCAGCAAAGGAAGATTAGTTTAGAAGAAGGAAAAAATGGTGGATTTTATATGGAAGATGAACAGTTTGTACATGAGAGCTCCCTGAGGACATAGTTAGGTATGAGGAGGTAAGGGGAAAAAAATCAGTCAATAAAAGGCTAGTGAAAAATCAGCTATACTGACCTTCAAGATAGCGGAGGAGTAAGACGTGGAGATCACCTTCCTCCCCACAGATACATTAAAAATACATCTACATGTGGAACAACTCCTATAGAACACTGACTGAACGCTGGCAGAAAACCTCAGACCTCCCAAGAGGCAAGAAAATCCCCACGTACCTGGGTAGGGCAAAAGAAAAAAGGAAAAACAGAGACGAAAGAATAGGGACGGGACCTGCACCTAGGGGAGGGAGCTGTGAAGGAGGAAAAGTTTCCACACACTAGGAAGCCCCTTTACTGGCGGAGACGGTGGGTGGGTGGGGGTGCGGGGGCGGGGGTGAAGCTTCAGAGCCACGGAGGAGAGCACAGCAACAGGGGTACAGAGGGCAAAGCAGAGAGATTCCCGCACAGAGAATCGGTGCCGACCAGCACTCTCCAGCCTGAGAGGCTTGTCTGCTCACTTGTGGGGGTGCGTGGGGGCTGGGAGCTGAGGCTCGGGCTTCGGTTGGAGCGCAGGGAGAGGACTGGGGTTGTCTGCGAGAAAACAGCCTGAAGGGGCTAGTGCGCCACAGCTAGCCTGGAAGGAGTCCGGGAAAAAGTCTGGAGCTGCTTAAGAGGCAAGATACTATTGTTTTGTGAGGAGAGGGGATTCCTTCTCCATCTGCCCACAGAATGCAGAGCCTTGCCTAAACGAGCTCCAGAGACAGATGCAAGCTGCGCCTATCAGCTCGGACCCCAGAGGTGGGCATGAAACACTAATGCTGCTGCTGCAGCCACCAAGAATCCTGTGTGCAAGCCCAGGTCACTATCCACATGGTCCCTCACCCACCCCCACTGGGAGCCTGTGCAGCCCGACATTGCCAGGGTCCCGTGATCCAGGGACAACTTCTTCCGGAGAACACATGGCACACCGCAGGCTGTTGCAACGTCATGCCGGCCTCTGTCACCTCAGGCTTGCACAGCATTACAATTATAACTACCGTACCCCTCCCTCCCCCTGGTATGAGTGAGCCAGACCCCCCAGTAAGCCACTGCTTTAACCGTATCCTGTCTGGAAGGGAACAGAAGCCTGAGGGCAACCTACACGCAGAGTTGGGGCCAAAACCAAAGCTGAACCCCAGGAGCTGTGCAAACGAAGAAGAGAAAGGGAAATCTCTCCCAGCAGCCTCAGGAGCAGCGGATTAAATCTCCACAATCAACTTGAGGTACCCTGCATCTGTGGAATACCTGAATAGACAACAAATCAACATAAAACTGAGGTGGTCGACTTTGGCAGCAACTGTAGACTTGGGGTTTGCTCTCTGTGACTGAACTGTTTCTGATTTTTATGTTTATCTTAGTATAGATTTTAGTGCTTGTTATAATTTGTTGATATGTTTATTCGTTTGGTCACTCTCTTCTTTCGTTTTTATTACTTTTTATTTTAATAATATTTTCATATTTATTTTAATTATTTTATTTTATTTAATTTTTAATTTTTTCTTCTCTCTTTTTCTCTCCCTTTTCATCTGAGCCATGTGGCTGACAGGGTCGTGGTGCTCCGGCCTGGTGTCAGGCCAGAGCCTCCGAGGTGGGAGAGCAGAGTTCAGGACATTGGTCCAACAGAGGCCTCCTGGCCCCAGATAATAGCAAACGGTGAAAGCTCTCTCAGAGATCCCCATCTCAATGCTAAGACCCAGCTCCACTCAATGACCAGCAAGCTATGGTGCTGGACAGCCTATGCCAAACAACTAGCATGACAGGAACACAAAGCCACCCATTAGCAGAGAGGCTGCCTAAAGTCATACCAAGTTCACAGGCACCCCAAAACACACCAACGTATGCAGGTCCACCCACCAGAAAAACAAGAGTCAGCCTCATTCATGAGAACACAGGCACCAGTCCCCTCCACCAGGAAGCCTACACAAGCCACTGAACCAACTTTAGCCACTGGGGGCAGACACCAAAACAAAGGGAACTACGAACCTGCAGCCTGCAAAAAGGAGACCCCCAAGCACAGTAAGTTAAGCAAAAGGGGAAGACAGAGAAATATGCAGCAGATGAAGGAGCAAGGTAAAAACCCACCAGACCAAACAAATGAAGAGGAAATAGGCTGTATACCTGACAAAGAATTCAGAGTAATGATAGTAAAGATGACCCAAAATCTTGGAAATAGAATGGAGAAAATACAAGAAACTTTTAACAAGGACCTAGAAGAACCAAAGAGCAAACAAACAATGATGAACACAACAATAAATGAAATTAAAAATTCTCTAGAAGGAATCAATAGCAGAATAACTGAGGCAGAAGAACGGATAAGTGACCAGAAAGATAAAATAGTGGAAATAACTACCACAGAGCAGAATAAAGAAAAAAGAATGAAAAGAATTGAGGACAGTCTCAGAGACTACTGGGACAACATTAAATGCACCATCCATCAAATTTTAGGGGTACCAGAAGAAGAAGAGGAAAAGAAAGGGACTGAGAAAATATTTGAAGACATGATAGTTGAAAATTTCCCTAACATGGGAAAGCAAATAGTCAACCAACTCCAGGAAGCACAGAGAGTCCCATACAGGATAAATCCAAGGAGAAATATGCCAAGACACATATTAATCAAACTATCAAAAATTAAATACAGAGAAAAAATATTAAAAGCAGCAAGGGAAAAGCAACAGTTAACATACAAGGGAAATCCCATAAGGTTAACAACTGAGCTTTCAGCAGAAACTCTGTAAGACAGAAGGGAGTGGCAGGACATATTTAAAGTGATGAAAGGGAAAACCCTACAACCAAGATTACTCTACACATCAAGGATTTCATTCAGATTCAATGGATAAATTAAAACCTTTACAGACAAGCAAACATTAAGAGAATTCGGCACTATCAAACCAACTTTACAACAAATGCTAAAGGAGCTTCTCTAGGCAGGAAACACAAAGAAGGAAAAGACCTACAAAAATAAACCAAAAACAATTAAGAAAATTGTAAGAGGAACATATTGATAATTACCTTAAATGTAAATGGATTAAATGCTCCAACCAAAAGATATAGACTGGCTGAATGCATACAAAAACAAGACCCATATATACGCTGTCTACAAGAGAACCACTTCAAACCTTGGACACATACAGACTGAAAGTGAGGCGATGAAAAAAGGTATTCCATGCAAATGCAAATCAAAAGAGAACTGGAGTAGCAATTCTCATATCAGACAAAATAGAATTTAAAATAAAGATTATTACAAGAGACAAAAAAGGGCACTATATAATGATCAAGGGATCAATCCAAGAAGAAGATATAACAATTGTAAATATTTATGCATCCAAAATAGGAGCACCTCAATACATAAGGCAAATGCTAACAGCCATAAAAGGGGAAATCGACAGTAACACAATCATAGTAGGGGACTTTTACACCTCACTTTCTCCAATGAACAGATCATCCAAAATGAAAATAAATAAGGAAACACAAGCTTTAAATGATACATTAAACAAGATGGACTTAATTGATATTTATAGGACATTCCATCCAAAAACAACAGAATACACTTTGTTCTCAAGTGCTCGTGGAACATTCTCCAGGATAGATCATATCTTGGGTCACAAATCAAGCCTTGGTAAATTTAAGAAAGTTGAAATCATATCAACCATCTTTTCCAACTGCAACACTATGAGACTAGATATCAATTACAGGAAAAAACTGTAAAAATACAAATACATGGAGGCTAAACAATACACTACTTAATAACCAAGAGATCACTGAAGAAATCAAAGAGGAAATCAAAAAATACCTACAAACAAATGACAATGAAAACATGACGACCCAAAACCTATGGTATGCGGCAAAAGCAGTTCTAAGAGGGAAGTTTATAGCAATACAAGTCTATCTCAAGAAACAAGAAACATCTCAAATAAATAATCTAACCTTACACCTAAAGCAATTAGAGCAAGAACAAAAAAAACCCAAAGTTAGCAGAAGGAAAGAAATCATAAAGATCAGATCAGAAATAAATGAAGGAAATGATAACAAAGATCAATAAAACTAAAAGCTGGTTCTTTGAAAAGATAAACAAAATTGATAAACCACTAGCCAGACTCATCAAGAAAAAAAAGGGAGAAGACTGAAATCAACAGAATTAGAAATGAAAAAGAAGTAACAACCGACACTGCAGAAATACAAAGAATCATGAGAGATTACTACAAGCAACTATATGCCAATAAAATGGACAAATTCGTAGAAAAGCACAACTTTCTGAGACTGTACCAGGAGGAAATAGAAAATATAAACAGACCAATCACAATCACTGAAATTGAAACTGTGGTTAAAAATCTTCCAACAAACAAAAGCCCAGGACCAAATGGCTTCAGAGGTGAATTCTATCAAACACTTAGAGAAGAGTTATCACCCATCCTTCTCAAACTCTTCCAAAATATAGCAGAGGGAGGAACACTCCCAAACTCATTCTACGAGGCCACCATCACCCTGACACCAAAACTAGATGAAGATGTCCCTAAAAAAGAAAATTACAGACAAATATCACTGATGAACATAGATGCAGAAATACTCAGCAAACAGAATCCAACAGCATATTAAAAGGATCATAAACCATGATCAAGTGGGGTTTATCCTAGTAATGCAAGGATTCTTCAATATATGCAAATCAGTCAACGTGATACAACATATTAACAAATTGAAATATAAAAACCATATGATAATCTTGATAGATGCAGAAAAAGCTTTCAACAAAATTCAACACCCACTTATGATAAAAGCGCTCCAGAAAGTAGGCATAGAGGGAACTTACCTCAACATAATAAGACCATATATGACAAACCCACAGCAAACATCATTCTTAATGGTGAAAAAATGAAACCATTTCCTTTAAAATCAGGAACAAGACAAGGATGCCCACTTTCACCACTATTGTTTAACATAGTTTTGGAAGTTTTAGCTGCAACAATCAGAGAAGAAAAGAAATAAAATGAATCCAAATTGTAAAAGAAGAAGTAGAAGTGTCACTGTTTGCAGATGACATGATACTATACCTAGAGAATCCTAAAGATGCTACCAGAAAACTACTAGAACTAATCAATGAATTTGATAAACTAGCAGGATACAAAAGTAATGCACAGAAATCCCTTGCATACCTATACACTAAAGATGAAAAATACAAAACAGAAATTAAGGAAACACTCCCATTTACCATTGCAGCAAAAAAAATTAAATACCTAGGAATAAAACTACCTAAGGAGACAAAAGACCTGTATGCAGAAATCTATAAGACAGTGATGAAAGAAATTAAAGAAGATACAAACAGATGGAGAGTTATACCATGTTCTTGGATTGGAAGAATCAACATTGTGAAAATAACTATACTACCCAAAGCAATCTACAGATTCAGTGCAATCTCTGTCAAACTACCACTGGCATTTTTCACAGAACTAGAACAAAAAATTTAACAATTTGTATGGAAACACAAAAGACCCCAAGTAGCCAAAGCAATCTTGAGAAAGAAAAATGGAGCTGGAGGAATCAGGCTCCCTGACTTCAGACTATACTACAAAGCTACAGTAATCAAGACAGTATGGTACTGACACAAAAACAGAAATATAGATCAATGGAACAGGATAGAAAGCCCAGAGATGAACCCACACACATATGGTCACCTTATCTTTGATAAAGGAGGTAAGAATATACAGTGGAGAAAAGACAGTCTCTTCAATAAGTGGTGATGGGAAAACTGGACAGGTACATGTAAAAGAATGAAATTAGAACACTCCCTAACACCATATACAAAAATAAACACAGAATGGATTAAAGATCTAAATGTAAGTTCAGACACTATAAAACTCTTAGAGGGAAACATAGGAAGAACCTTCTTTGACATAAATGACAATAAGATCCTTTTTGACCCATCTCCTAGAGAAATGAAAATAAAAATAAACAAATGAGACCTAATGAAACATAAAAGCTTTTGCACAGCAAAGGAAACCATAAACAAGACGAAAAGACAACCCTTGGAATGGGAGAAAATATTTGCAAATGAAGCAACTGACAAAGGATTAATCTCCAAAATATACAAACAGCCCATGCAGCTCAATATCAAAAAAACAAACAACGTAATCCAAAAATGGGCAGAAAATCTAAATAGACATTTATCCAAAGAAGATATACAGATTGCCAACAAACACATGAAAGGATGCTCAACATCACTAATCATTAGAGAAATACAAATCAAAACTACAGTGAGATATCTCCTCACACCGGTCAGAAGGGCTATCATCAAAAAATTTACAAACAATAAATGCTGGAGAGGGTGTGGAGAAAAGGGAACCCTCTTGCACTGTTGGTGGGAATGTAAATTGATAGAGCCCCTATGGAGAACAGTATGGAGGTTCTTTAAAAACTAAAAATAGAAGTACCATACGACCCAGCTATCCCACTACTGGGCATATACCCTGAGAAAACCATAATTCAAAAAGAGTCATGTACCACAATGTTCATTGCAGTACAATTTACAATAGGCAGCACATGGAAGCAACCTAAGTGTCCATCAACAGATGAATGGATAAAGAAGATGTGGCACATATATACAATGGAATACTACTCAGCCATAAAAAGAAACGAAATTGAATTATTTGTAGTGAGGTGGATGGACTTAGAGTCTGCCATACAGAGTGAAGTAAGTCAGAAAGGGAAAAACAAATACCGTATGCCTACACATAGATATGGATTCTAAAAAAACAAAATGGTTCTGATGAACCTAGGGATAGGACAGGAATAAAGGTGCAGACATAGAGAATGGGCTTCAGGACATGGGGAAGGGGAAAGGTAAGCTGGGATGAAGTCAGAGAGTGCCATTGACATATATACAGTACCCAGTGTAAAATAAATAGCTAGTGGGAAGCAGCTATATAGCACAGGGAGATCAGCTCAGTGCTTTGTGACCACCTAGAGAGGTGGGATAGGAAGGGTGGGAGGGAGATGCAAGAGGACGGGTATATGGGGATATATGTATACGTATAGCTGAATCACTTTGTTATAAAGCAGAAACTAACACATCATTGTAAAGCAATTATACTCCAATAAAGATGTTAAAAAAAAAGACTAAAGTCCTGTAAACTCAGTACAATCAATGATTTTTCCTATTTTTGCCAAGAAAAAATAATTAGTAAATTATGACTGTTTGCTACTATATGTTATAAACCACAAGAAGATAGCTACTACTGTTCTTTTCATTTTATAAATTTATTTATTTATTTATTTATTTTGGCTGTGTCGGGTCTTCGTTTCTGTGCGAGGGCTTTCTCTAGTTGTGGGAAGTGGGGTCCACTCTTCATCACGGTGCACGGGCCTCTCACTGTCGTGGCCTCTCTTGCTGCGGAGCACAGGCTCCAGATGCGCAGGCTCAGTAGTTGTGGCTCACGGGCCCAGTTGCTCCACAGCACGTGGGATCTTCCCAGACCAGGGCTCAAACCCGTGTCCCCTGCATTGGCAGGCGGACTCTCAACCATTGTGCCACAAGGGAAGCCCCATTTTCCTTTTATTTTATAGATGAAGGCAATAGGGCACAGTCTGGTTAAGTAATTTGCCCAGGTGGTAAGTGGGAGAGCCAGTATTTGAGCCTCTTCATCCACCCCCCTTCTCTTAATTTTAATTTATTGTTTCGATTTTTACTGCTGAGAGTTTCAGATCTCATCTCTTTTTGCTTAATTGTTGAACCAATAGAAAATAAGTGTAAACCCCTGTAATGCTGTGACCCATGACAATGTGAATTTGGACATGTCATGATTGTTGTTTGGATCTCTCCCTTGCCCAAAACTTGCTTTCAAACTAAGATAATCTAACGTTTGCGCTCCTCTTCAGAATGCTGTTAGATGTGTCTATTATCACTAATTCAAAGATGAAGAGGCTCTCAAGTAACTTGGCCAAGGTCACATTCCCAATAAGAAGTGAAACAGGATTTGGGGTTTTGAACATAGACTTGACTGAATTCAAAGCCCATGTTCTTTCCAACTTATACTATTTCTTTTGGTTCTTTGTGTATAATGGATTGCTGCTACTGTAAAACTATTTATTAATACTTTGGAAGGGCATGTGCCATATATTTTATAACTTATTTCTCATCCAGATGAAATTATTATCAAATTCTAATTATAACTTCCATTCATAATAAATTTTTACTTCTTTTCTACTCAGTTCAGCATACACTGTTTAAAATCAAGTGGTCAATAAGTAATTGGAGAATTGGGAAATTATTTGGAATAAATATAATTTATCTTCATCAAAAAAATCAGTTACAGTCATTTGTTGCTTTTTATTTAGGCCCTTGATAAATGTGAACATTTTAATTTGTAGTTACATGAAGACATTTCTCTATAGCAACATGACATCATCGGAAAATTTTGGTCTGAGAAACTATGTTTGAGACAATCTTGGGCAAGTCCCTTTAAGGCAATCAGAAACTAATTTTCCAATCTGTAAATTAGGGATAAGTAAAACTCCTTCCTCACAAGGTATTGTAAGAATTAACTGGAGAGATGTGAAAGTCATATGTAAACTCTAATGGGTTATAGGACTGTTAGATTTCACTCTGTAGAGTAATTTCAGAAATTCTTTCCTTTAAATGCTTCCCAAACACTTGGGGCTCAGACAACACTTCTTATCCCTTGCTCAGTGGAGCAGTGATGGTAATTAGAATCCTCATTCCCTTTATCAATACAGTTGGCTGTCTTGGCCTGCCTTGAGGCTAAGGTATCTTCAGTATTTTGATTTCTCCCAAGGGCACTCAAAGAGGATATACTTTATGGTCCTTAGAAAGGAATATATTACCTGATTGTCCAGACTGCCATAGGCAGAATTTTCTCCTGAGGGGACAATTCAACTCCCCCAATTTCAATGCCCAAGGGAGTCTAGACAACTTAGATTTATTAACAAACCTTTTGCTGTTGTTGAGAATATGAAAAAGATATTCATTTTTGTTACGGTCTTTATTTGGATTTTTTCAATATTTGTTTATTGGACTTCTGTGGGGATGGTGACCAGAGTGGTGTACAAGGAAAAGCACTAGAATAGAATTCATAAAGATGGGGAACTTAAGCCTGGTTCTTTCTCTTTCCATCTGTGTAATTTTGAGCAAGTATCTTTACCTCTTTGAGCCTTATACATCTTTTCAAGTAAATTATTTTCTGTTTCCAATAAGGAGCTCTAATGTGGGGAACAGATATAATTAAATGGGAAGATTACTGCCCAGTGAGTCAAGATATTAAATTTCTATTTGTTATATCTGGAGTTTGGGGCAAGAAATTTGTCCTTTCTGAATATGTTTTCTTCTCTGTTTAAGGAGGGAATACTCCCAATCATTTTTGAATACTTCTCAGCTCCATTCTATTTTAACCCTAATGTGAGCATCTGTGGTAGGCAGAATAATCATGTCCCAAAGATATTAAGGTCTTAATCCCTGCAACCTATGAATCTGTACCTTACATAGCAAAAGTAAGTTTACAGATATGATTAAAGATTTTGAGATAGGGATATTTGGGATTAACTAGATGGATCAAATCTAATCCCATGAGTCCTTAAAATCGGAGCACCTTTTCCAGCTGAGTCAGGGTGAGAAGAAGAAGTCGTAACTATGGAAGAAAAGCACAGGCAAGGAAATATATCCTCATCTAGAAAATCCTATAGAAAGGAAGGTAACTCTGCTGACACCTTGATTTTAGCCCAGTGAGACCTGGGATATATTTCTAATCTATACAACTAGTAAGATAAAATTTTTTATTGTTTTATGCTACCAAATTTTCAGTAATTTGATAAGACAGCTATAGAAAATGAGTACAGCACACATATCACTTTTGGTTTTTTTTGCCGTACACGGGCCTCTCACTGTTGTGGCCTCTCCCGTTGTGGAGCACAGGCTCCGGACGCGCAGGCTCAGCGGCCATGGCTTACGGGCCCAGCCGCTCCGCAGCATGTGGGATCTTCCCGGACCGGGGCACAAACCCGTGTCCCTGCATCGGCAGGCGGACTCTCAACCACTGCACCACCAAGGAAGCCCGACATCACTTATTTTATTAGCATTTATTTGTCTCCAGTATGTACTGGTTACTGTAGAAGACACAATGAAGGGTCAGACACGGGTTTTCTCCCCGAGGATCTTGTAGTTAAGCAGAAGAGCGCATCTTATGCATATCTGTGATTCAAGGGGGAAAAATCCAAGATAGGGAACGAAAGCCAGCTGGAAATACAGAGAAAGGGGGAAGTAAACCCTATCTGGGGAGGGTAGGAGAAAAGGTGATCAGGAAAACTTTCACTGAAATCATACTCTTAGAACTCAACTTTTAAGAGTGTATAGAATTTGAACATGCAAAGATGGGCCTACATTTTAAGCCCCAGGAATAGCACATGCAAAGATTCTGAGGCCAAAAATCATGGCCTGGGTATAAGAAATGGCGAAATAAGTATCATTTGGCTTTGTTTGAGCATGAGAAATTGAATGTTAAGCAGCCATTTTACATTATAATGACTGTGAGGCAGAATGAGAAATGTTTCCTATTATGCAATGTAAAAAAGCCAAATGTAAATTAGGTCTGCACATGAGCAAAAGCTGGAAGGAAATACCAACCACAACAAAATTTATAAATAGGAGATATTAGGGTGGAAGCATTCCAGTTAATTCTTTTTCTTTTTTTGATTATTATTATGTGTGCAATATTTGGAAATGCATGGAAGTAGTTTGTGGACGGTTATGTTTTGCAAATATGAGGGTTGCAATGCATATACATAGCTTAAAATACAAATAACTTGCATATTAAACTCGATGGTCATTGTGCATACTCTTTAACTTCTAGGAACCCTGCAAAACAAAGAGAGTCGCAAATTCTCTTTTTATTTCTCATAATTATTAGCATTTGACAGGAGGCATAAAGTATATGTGCAGGGTGTCCCTGCCCACAGCAAAAGACTCATCGAATAGGTACCCATCGGTTAGGAAGAGCTGATTTTTCAGCACAACACTGTGATGACAGAGCTTGGCTATCCGTAGATAAAGTAAAATATGGGGTATTATTTAAATTAAAGTGATGAAATGCAAGGATTAAATAACATTTCATCTAAGCCAGCTTGTGCTCAAGGGACTCATTCATTAGCCAGTCTTGTGACAGAAAGTGAAATATATCCATCTATATGAAAAGCAATTCATTGCCCACCTCCCTGTCTTGCTAACCTTAGCATTCTCTCAAGGTAGCTGGAAGCAGAATTAGTTGCAATAGTACTTATAGGTCTATCCACGTCTATCTTATTGCCAGGATGAAATAGGTCTGTTTGCCACAAAAAAGGAAATGTTGCCAATTGGCATGACTTATTATAAAGCTGCATACTCATTTGATGCTTTTACTAAATTACTTTTTCCAGTCATCAGAATATATACCTGTGTATTTCTGTCTTCTACAATGCATAAGACTTCACAGATGCTGCAGTCAAACATCAAGCAGAATGATTTACTTGACTAAATCACTAAATCCTATGTCAAAATTAGAAGGGCACTTAGGAATCATTTATCAAACTACCTTACTTTATAAAGTGGGAAACTGAGGACCAGAAAGGACAATACTTTCTTGAAATTTCATAGTAAAAGTTAGTGGTAATGTAAGAATGGAAATAAGTTTTCCTATTCCTCATTTAGTACTATTTCTAAACAACATACCACATTCTTTTTTTTTTTTTTTTAACATACCACATTCTTGTTAGAAACACAGATTGGGTTCAAGGAAAACAATTATAGGCATGTCTTAGAATGTTTTAATGGGAAACCAAGTTTGATTTTGGGGAGAAAAATGAAACCAGACTTACCTCTCTTTGAGATGGGTAGTAATTAGCACATTACTAGATGGTATAAAGAGGGAGAGTGATGTTAGGCTAATATTGCTCTGACCACGTGTGGTATCTTTATTTTTTCTTTTTGTGCCTAGAACAAAGCATGGCCCATGAAGATTACTCATTAATGTTTACTGAAATGATGCTCCTCTAAAATAGCAATAGATGGAACCAATCAACAGTCAATACTGAAATATCTATTGACTTCCTAACTACACTGAGCTCAGTCAAAGGCTCTGGAGGGCTACTACAGCATGACAGGTTTTTATCCTTCAGGAAATAGAAATCTAGTTGGAAGGAGAAGAATAGAATTTATAACACAGCAACAAATACCGCTGAAAAGAACTCACTTAATTGCAAGCTTATTTGGCATAGTCACTAAGAAAAGGAATCAGAGACAGGAATGATAGTAATGAGTGAAGAACTAGTAATAACTTCAATGAAAACATGAAAGTTGAACTCAGCCTCAAAGGACAGGGAGGCTCAGTGTAAGAGTTGACTAGGGAAGATAATGAATCTCCTGATTTTCTTAATACCATTTTTTTCTGGGTTTCTTTTTACATCATTGCCTGTTCTTTCCTTTCCTTCATGAGCACATTATTCTGGCTCCTTAAATGTTGGTTTTAACAGGATCTCATTTCTAGAAGTCCAGCAGATTTCTTTATGTCTTTAATTCGAGTTAGGAAACAAAACAGAAAGTTTTCTAACTTATCCATGGACTTTGGCTTCTCATTTATTTAGTTAGTTAGTTAGTTAGTTTTACTTTAAACATGCTTCTGCAAAATTTCCACCATTATTTAAGATTTAACGGTGATTAAGATTTAAAGGTGATTTCCAAATCTATTTCTTGACTGCATACTTTATTTCTACACTGTAGACCTATGGTTCTCAACTGGGAGCAGATGTGTCCTCCAGGGGACAATTGGCAAGGTGTGAAGACATTTCTGATGGGCAGGGGAGGAGTGTGCTATTGTCATCTAGTGGGTTTAGGCCAGGCGGTGCCGCCAAGCATCCTTCAAGGCACAGGTTACTTACTCCCCTTCCCCTCAACTCCCAACAAAGAATGATCCAGTCATTCTCCAGATTTTTAAAAGATTAAAAATCTTTTTTTGTTATCTTATTGTTGAGTTGTAAGAGTTCTTTGTGTATTTTGGTTAATAGTCCTTTATCAGAGTTGTGTCTTTTACAAATATTTTCCCCACTCTGTGGTGTGTCTTCTCATTTCCTTGATATTGTCTTTCACAGAGCAGAAGTTTTAACTTTAATGAGGTCCAGCTTATCAACTGTTTCTTTCATGGATTGTGCCTTTGGTGTTATATTTAAAAGTCATTGCTATACCCAAGGTCATCTAAGTTTTCTCCTATGTTATTTTCTAGGAATTTTATAGAATTTTTGTTTTCCATTTGTGTCTGGGATCCACTTTCAGTTAATTTTTGTGAAGGGTATAAAGTCTGTGTCTAGATTTACTTTTGGTTGTGGATGTCCTATTGTTTCAACACCATTTGTTGAAGAGACTATCTTTCTATTGCCTTTGTTCCTTTGTCAAAGATCAGTTGACTGTATTTATGTGGGTGTGTTTCTGAGCTTTCTATTCTATTCCATTGATCTATTTGTCTATTCTTTTACCAATACTGTTTATATTACTGCAGCTTTATAGTAAGTCTTAAAGTTGGTTAGTGTCGTTCTAAAGTTGGTTAGTGTTGTTCTTCTTCTTCAATATTGTGTTGACTATTCTGGGTCTTTACCTCTTCATATAAACTTTAGAATCCTTTTGTCAATATCCATAAAATGATTTACTGGGACTTTGACTGGTATTGCATTAGCTCACAGATTAGTATGAGAATTTATTTTAAACTGGATAGGAGTTGAGCTGTGTTTAGTGTTGGTTTTTTTGGGGGGGGGGATTGTGTTTTTTTGCGGTACGCGGGCCTCTCACTGTTGTGGCCTCTCCTGTTGCGGAGCACAGGCTCCGGACGCGCAGGCTCAGCGGCCATGGCTCATGGGCCCAGCCTCTCCGCGGCATGTGGGATCTTCCCGGACCGGGGCACGAACCCGTGTCCCCTGCATCGGCAGGCGGACTCTCAACCACTGTGCCACCAGGGAAGCCCTAGTGTTTGTTTTTGGTACCAATGGCTTCAAATGCCACTTGTGTCTTTGTATTTGTCTCCCCTCCTCACTTTGTGGTTTCCCCATGTAATACACTTCTCCTCAGAGGGAGTCTATTCATAGGCCTTTCTGCTCTAACCCGTGGTTATTATACTAGAGCCCTGTTGGTGTAGTGGTAAGGTATGGGGGTGGGGAGGGGAAGTGTTCTATAAAAATCCAATTTAGACTCAGTTTTTCAGTAGGCCTGTGTACCTGGCTGGGACCTAAAGTGATTTTTTTCAGTCACATAGTTTTTTTTCCTTGACCCCATTCCCTTTCCTGGTTGCAATTTCCAATTATTTCCTTGAAGTGCTTTCCCTATTGACTATGAATTTTTTTTCCCTTAGGTTAGACAGGATTTCTGGAGGGGACTGGAGTGAAGACAAATTCCATTTCCCCAGCTTGGATATGGTGTCAGAATTGTGTTCAGGCAATATGATTATTTCCCTGGAGTATAGGCCTTTCCTATGGAGAAAACTCTGGGTGTAGTTCACAATGGTGCTTCTGTGCCTCTCCCTGCCAGAGCCCATGATGAGATTTTTCTGGGATCCTCACAGTGAGAACCTGCTAGGGTTTCTGGAGGGAAAGCCCAGAAAAATGTGGAGCCCCCATGAGACTGCAGTCCCCAGGATTTCTTCACTCTTATCCTAGTCCATAGTCAACCTCCAGTAATTCATCAAAATAATCATTTAAATGTTCCTCCCAGCTTAGGGTCCGGCGGTTTTGGCTCCAGTTAAGTAGATCTTGGTTGCTGTATCTCTCTGGATTTGCCTATTTCTCCAAATTTTGTGTGTAGCAGTTTTCCCTATGATCTCAGTTATCTGGTAAATTCAAGAAAAGTCATTGATTTTATTTAGTTTGTCCAGTTTTTTTGTTGTTTTTGACAACTTCTAAGCACTTTATATGTGAGAGTTGATTCCAGAAGTTCTCCATCATATATATTTTTTTGAACTTTTGAGCATGGACTAATAGAGTTACTGCTTGGCAGTGGGCATGGGCCTTGGGTTATACTGATGATTCAGGTTACCGATCCACTCATGCTTAATTTTTTCTCAGAGGGAAAACTGTATCTCAGTTTCCCCAAGTGAAAATGAGTTGCAGTACGCTATCTTTAAGGACCCTATGACTTAAATGTTAAATCTTAAGATTCAAAATTCTCCTTTTAGAATTCAAGGTCAAATGACAATCTACCATTTCTCTCTAGTGTCTGGTTGCGTGCAGAACGTTCAGGTCTACCTAGGCCCTGTTCTTGTCCCTCACTAGATGGCCTGAAACAACCTCCAGTCCATGCTCCAAGCTACAACTTTCTAACGTGTTGGAGTCAAACTATGCATTGTGTTCTGTCGGAGCTGGAGGAAGCCTGAACATTCTTCCAGTCCACATTCCTTCGGGAGACTTAAGGACCCTCTCCTTTAGGGACACCAGTTGGAAAGTCAGTTGCTTTTTTCAATTTGTACCTGTTGTAAATGTTTTATGGCTTTACTATTACCACCGTTACAAGCTGTTATTTCTTGAGCTCTTGCTATGTGTATAGCAGCATTATATGCCGTAAGCACATTACCTCCCGTATTCTGCATATCAACTCTCTAAGCTAGATCAATGTTTCTCCATTTTATTCATGTGCCAATTGTCACTTCAAGAGGATAACTGGCTAACCTTTCCACTGTTTGGATGTGGATCATCTGGATTTGAATTCAGATCTGTGTTGCTACGTCGTGTGTGTGTGTTCAACTGTTTGCCATCTTCAACCATCTTTACCTTTTCATGTGATTTGCATTCACATTTCATAACTCTAAGGGTTTGTTGGGTGGACATGTCATCTTTTGTAACTAAACAGATAGAATGTTCTTCTTCTTCCAGATATTGCTTGCTAGCACTGAACTAAAATGTCAGAGATACGAGTGATGGCCCAGATGTTCTAAGTAGCTGTGTGACCTGAAGCAAGTCACATTTTTGTATTATACCGCTTTCCAGATACTGTTCTAAGCACTTTGTATATATTAGATCATTTCCCTTCATCTCAACAAGTCTGTAAGACACATACTGTTAGTAATACAATTTTATAGTTGAGAAAATTGAGGTACAGAGAGGGTAAAGAACTTGCCCAAGGCACACAGCTTGTTAGTGGCACTGGGGGGATGCGAGCCTAGGTAGGATGGCTCCAGAGTGCAAATTTCTAAGCACTATACCCTACTGCCTTTTTTATGCACCAATTAATTACTCAACAAACCTTTATTAAAAGCCTACTGCACTGACGTTGTGTCAGGTGCTGGAAACACAGTAAAAATTACTTCTAGCTCTGCCCCACTGGAGCTCATGGTCTTCCCCACCTGTGCTGCTACAAATGCATGCAGTACCACCGCTAGCATCAGAAGCAGCACGTGAGAACTTTCCAGAAATGCACAACCCCACCTCCACCCACCCCAAACTATTGCATGCACATTAAAATTTGAGAAGCTCAGATTTAGAACACTAAGACAGTAGAGAGTAGACTGTGGTCCTTTGTTGCTTCCTCTGGCCTTTGGTGTCTTCACCTGTAAAAGGAAGAGGTTATCCCTCCACCTTAATATTCCTTAATGGTATCCTCTAGGTCACACTGCAGACCGCTGCAGAGTGGCAGTGACCCGGGCGATGGATTCCAGCAGAACACTGCCCAGTGTGTGGGCTCCGGGTGCGTGATGGAGTGCGTGCCTTCTGCAACGGGGAGCAAACATTGATCCTGGGTTTCCATCTTTCTCTTTGTTTCTGTAGGCGGTTGAGGAGATTAGATTGTGCCCCGCAAGCTAGATACCGCCTCTAGACAATTTATGTGGCCTTTATATTCATTTAGAGAACAGGAGGCCTAGCCCAGCTCCTGCTGGATGAGGCAGTGACAGGAGAATTTGAAAGGGCTGTTTCATTAATTTTGGAGGGAATTTATTGCTAACAAAAGACAGCATTATTGATGGCGAGTAGACAGCGCTCGCCTCGCCGCCTCTCGGGAGATGCGCGGGAGAGCCGCCCCCGCTCCTGCCTGCAGTCTCCTGGGTCGCCAAGGGAAGCCCTTCCCGCGGGAGGAGGGAGTAGTTCTGGCGCCCGGCCAGCGGGGCGCAGGGCTTAAGTGGCAGAGCCTCCAGCTGGCTACACCGCTGCAGTCTCTGAACGGGGAAGGACAATTAGAGGTCGCCCAGCTCCATCCGCGCCCTACACCTCTGAGGTCTCGAACACCCAGAGAGGTCAAGTGATTTAGCCACATATCAAGTCAGAAATCAGGTGGAAATCAGGTACAGCTGCATAGCTTCATCTTTTTGCATCATTTTGTGAAATTAAAACTGCTTCCTAAATGACAGTGGCAGGATGTGTGTGGGCAGCTTCCAATGTGTTTCTTTGCACAGCACTGAACTTTCTCAAAGGATGATAATAACATTATACTTTTACAGACTTCATGTAAAATGGGATTTATCTCTCACACATCTCTTTGAAATGTGAGGAATGGAAAGGGCCTTTTGGGCATTTTAACAAGTTTTAGCCACTTGTGATGGGCCACGCTCTGAGACAGACTCTTTGCACGTCATCATCTTTGATGACAACAGCAATTTTGTGAGGTGAGAGTTATAATCCTTATTTATAGAGGCTCGACACAGTTATGGAGCTTGTTCAAGTTCTCAGAGATGGTAAGTAGCAGAGATAGGAGTCTTCATCCAGCTGTATTTTTTTTTTTAATCCATTTCATGAACCTTGTAAAGTTCGGTTCCAGGATGAGAGAATAAGCTTCTGTAAAAGGTTCCTAGTTGGGTTCTTGAAAGGGAAAGAATGGATCTTTCTGTTAGGAATAGAGTGAGAGTGGTGACTTCGATGAAACCAAGAGAAGAGGCTAATGTTTGTGAAGTAGATGGGCTTTGCAAACATACAAGCAACCCTCAGTGATATCTTAACTCAGTCAGAGAATGAGGAGTATGGGGGATGGGAGGGAGAGACTTAGCTAATGTGCCCTTGACAGAGGTAACTGCTTTAGGTCCAACTTTCCTATACCAGAAAGGAAACTCTCAATGTGGACTAGAAAAGGGCTGACAGTAGAATTATGGTCTAATCTTTCCTTATGTACAACTCACGTTCTAACTTTTAAGACTGTGCCAATTGGACCATTTAGAATGTGAGCAATTTGCCCACTCTGTGACCTTAAGATTCCTAAGACACTGCATCTGGAAGGAAGCTTAGACCTCCCTAGACCACCAAATTCAAATCTCTGATTTGGAAGATGGGGACAGAGCCCAGAGAAGGAAGGAAATATTGCAAAAGCTAGTGGCAGAACCGAAGCTCAGATTCATGTTGCCCAATAGCCACTGTAGAGTTCTCTTTAGCACCCCAAATGGCTTCCTTTTCATTATTTATATATGTGTTTACACAGATTTATACTGTATAAACAGTGTGTACATACATCATATACGTGTATGTGTCCACACACTTATTTCCCCCTGCCCAATTATTCTACAAACTAAGGGGACTAATGATCTACCTTGAATGGGATGAAAACTCAGTTATGCACATACTCTATAAATGCCTGACTATACAAACTTTAATAGAAAAGTTAAAATGATTGTAGTAAATAGAGCTGTGCTTAAAGTACAGCTGTGCCTGTTCTTTCTGCTTAAGGATTTTACCCAGGCAGATTTTGAAGTTGGAGATAATTACATTTTGGAAGTTGAAGGTCAGAGAACAGGAGTGGAGAGGTATCAGTCCTCAGAAATTCTAAGTGTTTTAGGAAAAGCAGTCTGGTTAGAATTGAACATTATAACAAGGAAATTAAGGGAAAAAAAGAATTGAACATTATTTTAAAACAATAACTAAATTGCCATAAGGTTATTTCGTGAGAAAACAACTGGATAATCTGCTATAGTAATGGGGTGGGGGAGCATGTCACTGGGAGTCAGAAGACGGGTTGTGTTTCTGTAATTGGCTTGCTCGAGGCACATGCCTCATGAGGGCCTCTTGTACCTATCTGTAAAATGAGGAAGTTGGTATAGATAATTTTAAGGGCCAACGTCAGTAACTGACTACTTCTGTAGTAGTTCTTTCAAGCTAAATTTTTTTCAATGTGTGTTTATTCATTTTGTCCTTATTTAGTAACTATTTATTAACCATCTATGAGTGGTGGATGTTATGCTAGGTCAGGGGAACACTGTAGTGGAAAGGACATACAGTTCCTCAGGAACTCAAAATCTTGTCTGGATATTCTTAATTGTTGAGCCTTTAAGTGTTCCCTTTGTTCTGGACATTAACAGAATGTCTTCTTATCCAAAGTCAGACACTAGATAATATTTTACCCTGAGGAATTCAAAAGATTGAGCAATATAAGAATATAAGAACAGTAAATACAGGGCCAAGATATTACATGGAAAAATATGATAGAAGAAGAAAATAAACTGAGTAAATGGGGGTAAGGAGATTCAACAGAGTCAAGTGGTAAAATGAGATGGTATAGAGTCAGTGAAGTGTTCCTCAAAAAGTGGTCCATAGATCAATTACCTTAGAATTACTGTGGGTTGGTTGAAATGCAGGTCATAGGGTTCCAACTTCAGTTCCCTGGAATCAGCGCCTGGGAATAGGGATAGATATCTGGTTGTTAAAAATTAACAAATACTCGAAATGTTTCTTATGTACACTAATGTCTGAAAAACACTAGACTAAGTAATTGTACACATTGCAAATAATTAGAAAAATAAATGACATTTTACAAAATTTAGTGAGTAAAGCATTGGTGAGTCTTATTCCTAAAATTCAGGAAACCAACTTCATAGCAAGCAACATAACATCCATAAATTTTCTACTTTTAAACTGTAGAACAAGTATCAGTTGGAATACTGGAAAAGAGACACGATTTATGCTGGTCGGATTTATTCCCTGTGATGTGGAACTATTAGAAATGAATTCCTTGCTCTCTATTTTTTCCATTCATTTTAAAACTGAGTGTCCTTGGGCTTCCCTGGTGGCTCAGTGGTTGAGAGTCCTCCTGCCGATGCAGGGGACACGGGTTCGTGCCCCGGTCCGGGAAGATCCTGCATGGCACGGAGCGGCTGGGCCTGTGAGCCATGGCCACTGAGCCTGTGCGTCCGGAGCCTGTGCTCCGCAACGGGAGAGGCCACAACAGTGAGAGGCCCGCGTACCGCAAACAAAAAAAAACAAAACAAAACAAACAAACAAAAAAACTGAGTGTCCTTGTACTTATGGAGGAACAAGGGATGAGGTTAAAAGAAGGCAATACTGGAGGGAGGGAGGGAGGGAAGAAAAAGAAGGGAATACTGAGAGACAGAAAAGGGAGATGACAAATGTTTTGCCTAAATATAAACTCATGTTTGCTTAAGGACAACACATGGAGTTTTAGTCCATATGATTCCAATGATTGATACCAAAATGATTTAATTGTGCTTAGAGAAAAATATTGAAAATGAGTGGAAAAATTTTCCAAATTGAGTTGCCTGTAAACATGCATATATATTGTGAAAGAACAAATAGACAACTAAAAATAAACTAATTTTTAGAACAATTTCCTTTAAGGAGCTTTGCAAGGCTTGCTTTTTGCTTGCTACTTTGACAAGTCAGTTTCTTATTTTTTCACAAGGTGGTGCTATAAATGTGACTTTCCTTTACTGACATAAAAGATGCCTTTGGTACAGTTTGGAGTAATTGCATGTTTAGCCCTCAAACCCTCTGTTTTATGATTACTTGCCAGTTAACAGTAAAGCGTTTGTCAGTGACTTTATTATCACTTGTTACTAGCAATGAAAGAATGTACAGGAAATAATATGGAGAAAAATATAACATCTACTTTGCTCTCAAGGCAGGGAGGAAATCCTTACTCTAGTTGCCTGTGTATCCCAAAGTGACAAATCTCTAGTTAGAATTCCCAAAAACACAAAAGTGTGGCAAAAACATGAGGAGAGAATATTCTCACTGTGTTTAATTCATCAAGACGAAGGTCAGTTTCTTCTTTTTTGTTTTTCTTTTTATAATTAGGAATTAGGCTAATATTACATTAGATTTATAAAAATCTAGATTAATGTGGTGCTTTGGGAATTTGTGTTTTGATGACTAAATTGTGAATAATATACCGTTATTTATATTATTTTGTTCATGCATGTGTATATATTTGATTGCTTAATTTAATTATCTGACATACATTTCAAGTAGTCCTCTCAGAAAATGTGTATTCTATTTATTTGAATTGTCCATGGGAAAAACATTTGCTATTATTTGCAATTTAAAATATAGTGAAATCGGGCTTCCCTGGTGGCGCAGTGGTTGAGAGTCCGCCTGCCAATGCAGGGGACACTGGTTCGTGCCCCGGTCCGGGAAGATCCCACATGCCGCGGAGCGGCTGGGCCCGTGAGCCATGGCCGCTGAGCCTGTGCGTCCGGAGCCTGTGCTCTGCAACGGGAGAGGTCACAACAGTGAGAGGCCCACGGACCGCAAAAAATATATATATATATATATAGTGAAATCTACAAAGAAGTCAAAATTCATGGGATTTATTGCATTAACATGCTTTCTTCTCCCACTCTCTAAATTGTTATTTTTGTTTCTATTTCTCTTTCTTTCTACCTAATCTTGGGAAATTTCATTAATATTGAGAATCTTTTCTTTTTGTTACGGTATAAAGAATGCAGAACTAACCATTTTCATTCCACTTTTGTGCTAAGATTCATATAGTCCTCATACATCTATACCCAAGTGGTTTTGTGTTTATTAGTACAGAACTTGACTTCAGAAACGAGTATAAATAAAACAATAAAAACAGACTGTTTAGAACTGGAAGAGGACTTAGAAATAATCTAGTTGATTACTCTTTATGATATAATAAATATATATATGTGTGTGTGTATATATATATATATATATTTTGACTTTGTCCCTGGTTCTGGCACAGAACTCCTAAAACCTCAGGAATTTTCTGAGTAATTGGAAAGTCTTGTTTTTCATAAGGAGCCACTTTGACCACACCTGAGTTTTTGCTAATGAGGTGACTCTTCCAGGGCTCCTAGGTAGCTTTAGAATGGGACTTGGTGCCAGAAAGAAAACAATCCACCTGATTAGAGGGTTAGAACTTTTAGCCCCACCCCCTTCCCAACCTCCTGGAGGAGAGAGGGGCTAAAGATTGAGTTTAATCATCAATGGTCAATGATTTAATCAATCATGTCTGTGTAATGAAACTTTGATGAAAACTCTGAAACAACGGGCTTCCCTGGTGGCGCAGTGGTTGAGAGTCCGGCTGCCAATGCAGGTGACACGGGTTCGTGCCCCGGCCCGGGAGGATCCCACATGCCGCGGAACGGCTGGGCCCGTGAGCCATGGCCACTGAGCCTGCGCGTCCGGAGCCTGTGCCCCGCAACGGGAGAGGCCACAACAGTGAGAGGCCCGCGTACCGCAAAAACAAACAAAAAAAACCCTCTGAAACAAGGCTAAGGGGACTTCCAGGAGAACACACTGATGTGCTGGAAGGGTGGTGTACCTGGAAAGGGCTTGGAAACTCTGCATACTCCCACTCCCCCAATATCTTGCCCTGTGCATTTCTTCCATTTGGCTCTTCCTGAGTTGTAATAAAACTGCAAGTATAGTACTTTCCTGAGTTTTGTGAGTCATTCTAGCAAATTTTTGAAACTATGGGTGTATTGTGGGAACCCCTCTGAATTTATAGTTAGCTGAGCTGAAGTGAATATAACCTGGGGACCCCATTTGTGACTGGTATCTGAAGTGGAGGCAGTCTAGTGGGACTGCCTTAACTGCGGGGTCAGCACTAAGGGAAGCAGCGCTGCTTCCGTTCTGATGCAGGCAGATGACAGCTTTCACCTGAGCCATCATCCTTTCATTCTTCTTTCTCCTCTTACTCTCCTCTTACACTGTCCATTCTCCTCACAGATGTTGGAATCATCCTTTAAAACGCAAATTAGACCGTGCCAGTCCTCTATTTAAAATCCTCCAAAGGCTTCCCATTACTGAACTTAGAATCAAATTCAACCCCCCTTCTAGGACCCACAAAACCCTATAATATCTGACCTCTATTATTGAAACTTTCCATATTAGCATTTTCTACTCTATTCACTGTGTTCCAGCCACATTGGCTTTCTTTGCACATGTCAAGTATAACAAGCTTATTCCAACTAATTTCCATCTTAGGGCCTCTCTGCCAGAAATATTCTGGACCATTTACTTGGAAAGCTCTGGGTTTATAATTTTTGCCCAATTGTGTTCACTCTCTCACTTGCTCTCTCTCATCTATTTATTTTTATTATTCAGGTCACAACTCAAATATCCCCTTTTCAGAGAATTCTTCCCCAATGACCTCAATTACAATACTCTCCAAACCTGTTATCACACCACTTTATTTCTGTAAATCCTCTTAACATACTCTAAAGTTATCTGTTTTATTCATCCCTCTCCTCTCTGCACCACACCCACTGGTTCCTGCTTCCTCTATTAAAATACAAGCTCCATGAGAACTGAAGACAATGCATCTTTATGACAATGGTATCCCCAGGGTTTAAAGTATTGCCTGGCACATAGTAAGCCCTTGATGTTTACTCTATAAATACACACATTTTCCTAGGAGGGCTGGGTGAAAGTTTCAATTAGGAGGTGACATTTTGAAGAATGAAGCCCCAGCCTGGGAGGCTTCCAAGGAGAGAAAGCTCTGTTTGTATTTTGAATCTAAAATTACATATACTTAGGGAATTATTTATCCAATCCCCAAATCTGGGACAGAGATCTCTTTTTCTGGTAAATATGCTACATAAATATAAAATACATTTTCCATTTAGGTTTCTCATTGCCTTTCTTTCTTCTGCTTGAGATGTAAACTAAACTGTCTATTCAAATAGGACATCAACGAAATTTTTCAAGGAGTTTGCTGCTGATTTCACGAATAAGACTGTTTTGCCGAGGAGTGGGACTGGATGCTCTACTCTACCTGGCTTGCCTTCTCCCAGCTTCCTGACTCCCCTTCTTCCTTTCATTTCTCTCTTTCTTCCTTACCTATGCTCAGGCTGGACAGCGACACCTAGAGGCTATCACTGCTGGCAGCTTTCTGGGAAGATGCCTTTGTTGCTGCTATTGAAGAAGCCCACACACTGCAAATTGTACCTGCCAGGTCACCTAAGTTAAAGCTAAACAGAGGGTAGAAGCTATTATTCAGGCAATTCAAGTGAATTAAAGTGCTTTATTGCCAGACAGTTTTGCTTCTTTCACTGCTTTGTTCTGGCTATGGGGGCAGTTTGAACTGAGCTTCTGAGAAAGCCCAAGGTACTTTTGTGCAACTACCAGCTGTTCTTCCATATTCTCTCTTATGCCATCTGTGACTTGGTAAAAAAAGTGTCCCTAGGTGTATGGTGGGGTGCGAGTGAGGGTAACGTGAACGTAGTTATTGTACCAAGCTGGCCCGTATTTCTGACCTTGCATTAATGAACTCAGGCAGTTTTATTACTGTAGAAAAGCACTGTAGTGTTCACTCCTAAGCATTTTGGTATGAATACACGGGGGCCATCTTTTCAACGTTTTACAGAGAGTGCTTTATGTTACTTTAATTTATTTCAGGCAACACTTATTGGGACTTTGGTACTTATTATTAAGACCCCATGCTATGAGGGATGTAGAGATGAGTAATTTAATCTAGAAGGGAGATGCAGGTGTGTGTGTGTGTGTGTGTGTGTGTGTGTGTGTGTGTGTGTGTGTGTATTACATAAAATAATAACAGTGTTTGAAGTAACCTCCTATGAGGAATTTAAACGAGGTTAAGATGTCAATACGGTGGTGTTTACAAAACAAAAATCAGCTTCAAGAGAGCAGATTCATTTGAGGTGGGTCTTGAATGATCAACTGAAGTTAAATAGGTCAACCCTGGGTTAAGAAAGTCATTTTAGCTTTAAGGTAATGGCCTAAAGATGAGAAACTGGTGCATGTTCAGAAAATTAAATAGGGCAATTTGACTGGAATGTATGGTATCAGTTCAGGGTAATGTGAAATGAGATTGGAAAGATAGAAATGAGACTTATTATTGTGGAGTTCTTTAAAATGACAAGGAAATGACTATCTTATAGGTAATGGGGAATCCAAGAGCTTTTGAGTCAGTAGTTGACAGGTTTGGAGGTAATTCTAAATAGATTTAGTAAACCGTGTAGGCTACCCTAGAAATGGAGTGGCCAGAACAAAGACAGTGAACCATATGGGGTGTTTTACTTGCATGGTACTTTAGCGCTGGATTAGGCATGTGAAGGGGAGGGGGTCACGTGGACCCATCATCATTGGGAGGCCATATATCCAGGTTGCTCAATTTATGGTATTTAGAGAGAGGGGGGAATGCTGTCATCCGCAGAAATGGAGAAATCATGAGAAGGTGTTAATATGAGGGTAAAAAGGTAGGTCCACAAAAAACAAAGACCCCTGGTCACTTAATGGTGTCCCATCCTGTCTTGAGACACTCTCTGCTGAGTGAGTAATTTAGATAGACCTTGACCAGTTTTTAGGATATGTTCTTATGTCCCAAGTTGCAGAATTAGTTCATACTGTAACTCATATGGTAAATATAGTGAGAAAACTTCTTGGCTTGTGGTGTAGTTCGTTGTCTGCTCTACCCTTTAGGCAGGTCTCAGTATTAATAAAGCTGGTATGGACAGAGCATGTTGCCTGCCACATAAGTAAACAAAGAATGTTGACACCATCAAGCTATCAGCCACCCCCAACTGTGTACCCTGAGGAGATTCAGTAAGGAGATAAAACAGGATACTCACCCTAGATAGTTATTATCAGATAAGGTAATTATCAAAGGAATGATTTCAATGAGCCCAGACTTTTGTATCTTCCCATAGAAAGGCACTAAATTCACTAACTAGAGATGGCTGGTTAACGGTAATCTTCTGATGGTCCAACTACCTGGGTTTTTTTCATTTGTTTGTTTGTTTCAAAGACTCCTATACATCCCGGCTCCTCCCTCACCTCTTTGGAGCAGTCCCTCAGAGCCATCTGAGAGGCTGTCTCCCGGGCTTAAGTCCTCAAAAAGTCTACCAAATGAAACACAATTCTCAACTTTTAGGTTGTGCTTTTTTTTTTTTTCCAATTCACACTGGGTATAATAAAAAGACCATAGGCTTTAAAGACATGAACCTGAGTTTGAAGCTTGGATCTGCTACTCAGTTATGGTATGACCATGAGAAAATTAAAGGAAATATGTGTATGAGCCAAAGCTTTTAAGAGGAGTTCACTACATATGAAGTCTTCTCCCATTTACTTCACAACATATTTGGCAATCCTCAGTTATAAGTACCATACAATTTCAGTAGAATATTTTATTTTAGCCAGGCTCATATGCATGTGGATTGTTTTTTTTTTCTGAATTCTGTCTCAAGAAGATATGTTCTTGAAATGCCAAGATGATATTCCCATAAGATTATCTTCCTTAGAGCAGCCTTATAGCTGATAATTAGTTCCACCAAAAGGCAGCCATGTTAGAAAGCATTGCCTCATCCATGCACCTAAAATAAATCAAAGTTAATCAGGCTGATGGTTTTGCAGAACATTGACCAAAGTGCCAAAAGACTTCATCATAGTCCCTGTCAGAATTTGAAAAGAGTACGTGGGTTGGAAGGTCCGGAATGTGGTGCAAAGCTATCACTGAATTATAGTTTGCTCCTGCCATTTATGGACACCAGGTTCGTTACTTAAGGAAGAAACTGATGTGTGGAGTCTGCTGGGTAGATAGGTGCTTGTTTATATGAGTATTATCCAAGTACCTGGGGCTGATTTGTTAATAAAAGAATAGTTTTATGAGAGACCTGAGAGTTTTGTATAATACTTAGAGCTTTATCACATGAGTGCCACAATTTAAGACTAATAGTAAGATTTACGTCTAACAAATTATGGCTTGACTAAATGAAGACTCATATTTTGTCAAAGAGGCTAAGCATAACCATTTCTGGTTTGGCTGTAAAAGAAAGTTTTATATTTAGTAGAAGAAGGACTAATAGACTTCTAAGGACCTTTTCATGAGTTGCTTGAAGAAATTGGGTAAGTCACAAGACTTTAACAACAGGAAAGGGCCAGTCCCTGTATCATCTTAATCTGTCTGTGCTTAAACTTACCTTTAAACTTTAACTTGAAAATTTGTTTAGGTGTTTGTTAGGTTTTAACAACTTCAGGAGATAGTCAATGAAATTACCCACTGTTAGGTTAATAAACACCAATACATCTATTTAAGTTAATCAATACACACTTACTTAACATTCTCCTGTCTCATTAAATATAAAGTAAATGTGTAGTTGGGAAGCTAAACTGAAAACATTTTCCAGCATTTATACAAAGCATGAATACAAAATATGTTAATGGCAGCTGGAGGCAGAGCAACTTCAATACTGTGATGCTGAGCAAAAAGCACGTTGCTATGTTGGTGAGCAAAAACCAGAGTGAAAGACAATTAAACATCTCTAGTAAATGCACATTTTGTTAGTCTGTGAAAAAAAATCAAAGCCACTGTCATGGCAACGATGGACTTTTTCCATCTATAATTACTACATGCAAATTTAGTAACTGATTTCATTTCACCTATTTCTGGGGCTATAGTTCAGTGTATTTCTGCCTGGTTAGTTCAAAGATTGTTAATGTAGGTTAAATTGAAGTTAATTGAAGATGCCATACAGAGAACTGAACTGTAGCTAAAAAACATGCTACAACTAAAAAAAATATGATGGTTAATGTTCAGAAAAGGAAAGAGCAATCAACACATTTACTCCATTTATTTCTAAAGCTTGGAATTTAAGTGCGAGGTTTTGTGTTGGATATGGAAGTTAGTGACCATAAATAAGTGCCGTCTGTTGGAAACTTATTAGGGTTCTAATTCCATACTAGGGATCCAGTGTCTGCCAAACAGTCAAGTACTGATTTCTCTAACACATACAAGGATTTTTTAAAAATAAAGAAACAATTTTGGAATGTTCTCCATCGCTTGATCTATAAGACTTAACTAGTGTATAGTCCCTGTGTTATCGCTACTATGATTCTCCTTTCTTCTCTCCTGGTCTTCCAGGATTCCCAGAGGAGTAGGGGGAAATACTGATAGAAGGGGCTATTTCCTGCTTTCCTCATAGACATGCCCATAAGTTTATAGAAATACATTTATTTCCTCAAAAATTTTGAGAATTCTTGATATAAAGAATTGAAGAATACAAAGGATTAGGTTTATTATTGTCCTTCCAAGTTGAACATGTTGTTTAGTAAGTTTTAAAAATATGCTGGGGTAACAGTTAAGAAGCAGTGTAATTTTTATATTAAAGGGATATAATTTCATTTGGAGTTCTTATCATTTTAAGAATATTGTAGTGATGAATAATCCAGAGAGTCATCAAGAGTTAATAGAATCTCTGAGATTAAAATAAATCCCCCAATCTAGCTTTAGTGTTATAAATATTATAAGCATTCTGCATTTTAGATCAACTGGAATTGTCAGGTTATAATGACCATACCAGTTTCAATGATGAGATGACATGCCCTTGGTCTTATGGCTTGAAAGGATTGTTGCTCATCTATTTTCTAAATTCAAGTTAAGACCTGAATATCAAAAGGAAAACCAAACAAACAATCATGATAGAATAGTAGTATAGTTTAGAGATTGGGCTTTTCTTCTGAGGGTACAGTCATGTCATTGCAATTTTATTTTCCTATATATAGAATTACTGTGGATGTAGATATTGACTTATGTGAATAATTTAAGGAGTAATAGGTAAGAAATGGCTGTAATTTGCAACATTAGAATAATCTTTCTTCTTTTTTTCCCTCCTTCATTCTACTTTAGAAGTCGTTTGAAAGTAGAAAGGAAGATGAACCAACACTAGCAAAGTGACTACTATGAAAGTTAAGATAGGCAACTTGGGGAAAAAAAAGTATTTTGTCAATAAGTTAGGAAATTGATTTTATCTGAAGTAGAAAATTTTTATAACAGGAAACTCAGTCAAGACTGATTTTTTAGCATGAACCTCTCTGAAAGGAAGAGTGACTGCATACAGATCAAAAGCAGCTACGTAAGGGATATAATCGAAATCTCCAAATCACTTATGTAGAAGTGTGAACACCTGAGTTTTTGTTCCTGTTCTCTTCAAGTTGTGTTATGTGACCTTGAGTAAAGTCCCTTTACATTTCTGATTCTGCCATGAAATGACTTGGTTGGCAAGGAAGATCTCAAGATTACTTAAATCTCTGGCATGCTATAGCATAACCATAGAGTCTGGAAACACAGACTGTTTTTAAATTGTCTTTGTTTTCCTTCCTTTCATTTTATGGGAATTCATTTGTATTTTATTTTACAAAAGTCTCAGTCTTTGATTCATGAGAAACTAAAAAATGGTGACTCCACTATAGACCCACTGAGTAGCACTCTTCTAGATGATAACAACGAACCAAAGTCATTTTAAGTTCATGTACATTGACGCAGAAGTCATTTCCTCTTATTAAAGTCTTTTAGTCTTCCCAGAGCCTGGAATATCATACGGCACTAGCCACGTTTGACTTCTGTCATTTGGTCTTTGGTGTACTCACCTACCCTTCTTACTGGACTCCAAGTTCCTCAAGGGCGGGATTATCTCTGAATGTCCCTCTTTTCCTAGTATGTATTTAATAATGCAAGATAACTAATTTGGTGCAGGAACCTCTTCTTGTTGATTTATTAGATATCCCCCTTACCTAGAAAAGAGAGGGGTAATAAAGAGTGGGCATATATAGTGGTAGACTACTGGGCAAAGACAATGAGTCATTTAAATTCCCTCATGGAGGGAAGGCAGCACACTTTCATATCCACTTAGCAGATGCTCAGTTGCTCTCCTTTGTACTTGACTTTGATGAGACTTACATGGTGTCTAAATTTCAACTTCCAATGACTCGTTTATTTAATTTCTAAGGTAGGGAGGAGGTATCACTCCCATCACAGAAATGTTTTGAGGATCAGCTTTTATGGTGCAACACTCTAAAATATTTTGCATGGAAATACTGTTGTTTTAAATATCTTACTGCTATTGTTTATTCAGCAGGTCAATACTTTCTCCTCATTTTATGGATAGAGGAGCAGAGATGATGACTGGGAAGGAAATGGAATAGACAATACTGCAGATAAAGAAGCTGAGAAGGCCCAGAGACATCAAGTAACTTGCCTGAGGTCACACACACAATTAGTAATAGAACTGACACTAACAGTGAGGTGTCCTCATCCCTGTTTTAATGTTCGTTGATCTATGCGACCCTATTCCCCTGAAGTAGTTTCGAGCTTCTATTAGTGTGCTATGTCTAGTGCTTACATTGCCCTTTTCTTGGAAATAAGTCAGTAAGGAGGATTAAAGACATGATTTGATCAGTTATCAAAACTGGAGAGGTTTGTTTTGGATACAAGGGCTAAAGGTCACCATAGGGAAGACAATTACCAAGCCATGCTGTGGATACATAGAATCACTGTGGAAGATACGTCTTTTAAAAATAATCATAATCTGTTAACAAAGTGCTTACGTTATGTCAGCATTATTTCAATTGCTTTATCTATTTCAATTTTTTGAATCCTCACTATAATCTTATGGTAATTGCTATTATTATCATCATTCCTACTTTGCAAATGAGAAAACTCTGGCCACGGAGGATAAGTTACTTGCTTAAGGTCACACATCTGGTAAGAGCTTAAACTAGGATTTGAACCACATGGTCTGGTTCCACTGCTGGCTCCAGGGTACACTGCTCCTCTCCACTCTACCCTGCTATCTCTCAAAAGAGCTGTTTTATCTTTTGATGGAGAACTTTTTTTTTTTTTTTTTTTTTTTTTTTTGCGGTACGCGGGGCTCTCACTGCTGTGGTCTCTCCCGTGGCGGAGCACGGGCTCCGGACACACAGGCTCAGAGGCCATGGCTCCCAGGCCCAGCCGCTCTGCGGCATGTGGGATCTTCCTGGACCGGGGCACGAACCCATGTCCCCTGCATCGGCAGGCGGACTCTGAACCACTGCGCCACCAGGGAAGCCCGCTGGAGAACTTCGAAAAAATAAAAAAATATACGAAAAACAAAGTTCATCCTCAGTCCTATCACAGAGATAATCACTGTTAACAATACTGAGTTGCACTGTTGTTCAATAGCAAATCAAATTGCTTGAAGAGATCCTGCTATGCATTTCAGCAGCTCTATAATTCAGTGTTTAAAGTTCCTTCCATTGAATGTTACCATACATCCAGGGATGGGGTTGCCTCCGAATATCTGGGGCCTGTAATATAAAGGGCTGCTATTTGAAGGCTTACTTCCTATTACCTAGCACAACACTAGTGCATGTCTTGCTCCTTTGGCCTGCTGATAATATATAGATTGAAATGGGCATTCTTAAATGAAGTGCTTACCACTAGACAGATGGAAGCTTCCTGTGTATCTGGCCTACCTCCAACCATTGCTTAGGATAGAGGCAGGTGGGAGTTAGTACATCAGAACTGGTGACACTGCCTAAATTAATGTCTCATACTTACAATCATAAAGTTCTGTAGAATTCCTGATGAGAGTGGCTTTCTATTATGTAAGCAGTGATTCCATTGCTGCCAGTAACATGACAGTAGTGGGAGTAAATCCAAAAGAAGATTTCTATTTAAAAAACAGACCACCTTTTCCAGTAACATGATGAGTAGCTTTAAACACTTTGGGTTCACTCTTCTGACTTAGATCAATAAGGGAACTGTTAAGAATCAAAGAAGCGCAGGATAGCATCAGTTCTTAGCTGTTCAGTGAATGGCAATTTCCTGGGATCTGACTTGAGTGTCTGAGTGCTAAACGTGGGTTCATTGTTTATATTCAGTGGCATTGTGTCACTAAGGAGGAAGTTTTAGAACATACAAATGAGAAGAATTTATTGTGTTCTTTAATTTTCTTTTTGTGCCTTAGAAAATCACTTAATGAAAATGTATGAATTCTCTTAAGCAAGTACAAAGGGTAAAGGAAGTGCTGGTTTCAAAATGCCAAAATCCTTTGGCATCCTAGAAAATGCATGTGGCTTAAACATTACAAATCAATTTTCTTTGCTACTCTTGTGATATTTCACTCATTGCCTTTTACTGGTTTATTGTACAATCTGTGTTCAAGGAGATATTTAATTTTAAGAAATAAATTGTGTGTGTGTGTGTGTGTGTGTGTGTGTGTGTGTGTCTATGTGTGTAGAGCCCTAGTACAATTCTTTTCACTTTAGCTTCCAGTGAATTTCTAAATAATCTTGGGGATAAAACTTTTTGTTTTTTAATTATTTGCAGATACGCAAAATTTCTGACATTTATTCTCTAATTAAATCATGATTCTTACAGCCAAGTGAGTTACAATCATTGTGACTTACATAATAAAGAAGGAAAATCAAATAAATTAACCACAAATTTAATAAAGCATTTCTAAATGGCAATTCTGGCAAGATAAAAATGCAAAAACATTCCATTTAGTTTAAAATGTTTTTGGAGGGGGCTAGAGCTTGTGCTGGAAGCTGAGATGAAATAGACTTCCCTGAGGTATGGATTCCCCCTCATAGAACTTATGTCCTAGTTGGGTAATGAAAAGAAGCAAATAAGAGTAAGGACTAAACTCATAAACTGTGATCCACATAAAATAGTGGAATTCTATGTGTATAATTTATATTTTATTGCTATATAGTTTTCATTTTTGTTATTGCCTTCAGTTGTGGAAGGATCTCAAAGAATTTTATAATATGGAATTAGTCTTTCCATTTTAGGGACTGGGAAATTCAGGCATTAACAAATTGAATAACTTGGCCCTATCATTAATGAAGAGTAGAAAAGTTCTTGAGATATAGGTCTCAAGTTCTCATTCACTCTTCACATCTTCCGCCATTCTAAATAACATGATCTATTTGTCACAAAATCACAAGGTTCCAATCCATCCTTCTTGACACCCTTGGTGTTATCTGACATTTCTTGGTAGAAAGAAGCATTAATGCATGACTCTAAATCAGAGCAATAGGACCATCGCCATACTTGAAAATGAAGGAACATATAACCTAGAGATGCCTTAGAGACACTTTTCCTCTAGGGAGTTCTAAGAAAAGACTAGGCAGCCATTTCGTTTAGAAACAGAAAAATCCCTAGAAGATGGGAAAATAAAACTGGCTAGAGGACATTCAAAAAACCTTTCAACCTTGAATGCCTATGATATCTTGAGGACACCTCTATTCCTATAATTCTGTAAGTCTAAGAGCTAATAGAATACTAGAATGTGGGTAATCGCTTGACAACATTCTTTGTCAATGGTTATGACATAAAATACTTTCTTGGTCAACAAAGACCACATCCCAATCCTGGAGACGCTACAGCTAGAATAGAACTTCAGCTGACATTGTTTGATATTCCTGCCTAAACATTAACGTCACCAATAAAGCTCTTAGTTGGGTGAAGAGGAGAAATAAAAAGCTACCTTTTTAAAGGCCTACTGTGCGGGCTTCCCTGGTGACGCAGTGGTTGAGAGTCCGCCTGCCGATGTGGGAGACACGGGTTCGTGCCCTGGTCCAGGAAGATCCCACATGCCGTGGAGCGGCTGGGCCCTTGAGCCATGGCCGCTGAGCCTGCGCTCCGCAATGGGAGAGGCCACAGCAGTGAGAGGCCCGCGTACTGCAAAAAAAAAAAAAAAAAAAAAGGGCTTACTGTCTACTTTTGTACAGACACCCTGTGCTTTAGCCAAGCTATTACTTATCCACTTTTCCTGGCTATGATTTATGCCATCTTTATGCTTCACCCCTACAATATTTATTCTTATGAAAATCATCAATTTCTTGTCAAAATCTCATCTATCTTCAAATCTTTTCTTAAATGTCATCTCCTTTTAAAGTCTTTTCTGATTGGGATCCAATCTCCTTTCATCTGAGGTTCTAAAGCACTTGGTGCTTTCTGCATACCCCTCTAATCTCTCTGACTTGAATTAAAGTCACTTATGTTCAGCTTTATCCATTCTTTTGGACCTTGAAATCTATGTGCAGAAACTGTCTTCTTTTCTCTGTATCTTCCTAATTGTTTGTCTAGCAGAGTTCCTGGCTCTTGGCAGGTGCTCAAAATATTTTTTTTCTATTAGGTTGAATGAAATTCTAATTAAATCTACCCCCATTTCCATATTAAATGATGGTTCATTTAACAGGTTGAGTAATATAAGTAAATATATGCTACTGACCATTAAAGATAGCATTGTATGGTTACTAGGAGCTCAGGCTTTGGAGTCAGGTAAAATAGAATAAAACCCTTGCCTCTGCCACTTAAATTACTTGAATAAATTATCCAGTCTCTCTTTTCCTTAATTTTCTCATCTGTGAAATTGGGATAACATTTGTACCTCTCTCCAAAGGTGGTTGTTAGATAATCCTGATAATATTGAAAATGGTATCTAAAATAAGATTCCTAAGCAGATCAGCATCATGCCACATTGCTATTATTTTTAATTGTATCTGATACTAGGGGTATCTTGGTGTGTATATAGCAACTACTGTCCTCAAGCATCTTGCAGTCTAGTTGAGAGCACAGAGAAGAAAACAGATGATTAGAATGCGTTGTGATAAAGGTTTCACTTAAGTGGTTTTCTGACAACAGCATCTTTCTTTTAGTTACCAGCTGCGTGTATGATTGCCAATGTAAGCTGATCATTAGGATCAGGAAAATGTCTGCTTTTCTGCCCAACAGCTTAACAGCAATCTAAACTTTCCAACTAAGGAGCTATGTGTAGGTTCTGAATTTATATTAGCCCCAAATGTAACATATAATCCCACGGTCAGAGGAAGCCATTTCTCCCAGCATTTTAATGTACTCTATGGGCATGAAGAGTCATAAAAGTGTTTCCATCAGCAGTTTAAGAATCAAACTTCTGTGCTTCCCTGGTGGTGCAGTGGTTGAGAGTCTGCCTGCCGATGCAGGGGACATGGGTTCGTGCCCTGGTCCGGGAAGATCCCACATGCCGTGGAGCAGCTGGGACCATGAGTCATGGCCGCTGAGCCTGCACGTCTGGAGCCTGTGCTCCACAACGGGAGAGGCCACAACAGTGAGAGGTCCGCAAAAAAAAGAGTCAAACTTATGTTAAAACTGAAGGAAAGCAATCTGAAGGAAAGTGATAGTTACAGAATCATGGGAATTTTAAAGCTTAAAGATCATTTAATCTATATCTCATATTACAGATAAATGAAACTATGACCCTTAGAAGGAAAGTGACTCTTCCAAAGTCACTAAGATTTTAGGTGGGAGAGCTAAGGCTCTGAGGACACCAGCTTTAGCTTTTTTAAATGCCTTGATATAACATCTACACCTTTAGATCATTAAACTTAAGAATTCAAGTAACCTCACCTAAATTCTTACAGAAAAAGAAATTGCTTCAGACACCTTTGGTAGATAGCCATCTCTCCTATTATTTGTCGCATACAATATAGGAGAACTCACTACTTTTCTAGAGCAGTTTCATTATTAGACAACTTTATATGGTATAAAGTTATCTTTTACTTATTCACCTCTTTCCCATCTTCACATACTTAGAAGCAATAAAAATAAAATGTTGTGCTTCTGTTCAAAATGATACTGTGAACCAAGCAAGAAAGGGAAATTTTCAGATGTCAAAGATGAATGAAGATTGAATATATAGCTCTAAAGTGAGTGGGAGTAGTAACCTCGTTTCACACAGTAGACAATATCAAAGCTGTCAGGGCTATGAGAATTTTAAAGTCCACATAAGACCAGGATCATGCCGACTAGGGAGTTTCAAGCTGGGCTGCCTTCATAAATCAGGGATCTGCAAAATATGCCTATTATTATTATTGTCATCATCACCGTCATCATCATCATCGTCATCATCATCATCGTCATCATCATCATCATCATCATCATCATCATCATCTACCAGTACTAGAAAAACCTAGACCAACAGGCTAAGGATCTAATTACTTGCCCTGTCTTTTTAAATAAAAATAGTTATTTGAGGGACATTTGGAACCTCAAGCTTGTACTGAATGAAGATATAGGGCAGGAATTCCACTAGCCATTCAATGCTGAGAACAGCAGAGAAGTGAAAATTGAAAACTTAAAAAAATGTTGTGGAACAAGTGAGCCCAGTAAGGATAAGTAAATACAATTGCAAAACTACCCTTCAGGGTAGAAGAGAATGCCCACTAAAAATCATGTTATAGGCACACATTTCACTACATAGGAGACCATACACAGTAATAAGAAGCGGTCAGTGAATTTAACAGATAGGTAAATTGATACCCAATGGACCAGAGAATGTGGACTGATCTGACAGGAGCTTTAATTAAATATGCTTAAATATTGAAATATTAAAAAAGAAGGAAGAGAATTCATGTACCAAAAACAAGATTTCAAAGACAGGCTAGACTTAAATAAATCTGTGGACAAACCCAATAGAAATCCTAGGAGTGATAAATTAAATTGTCAAAATAAAAACTAAATGGAGTAAAACAAAAACAAGTCCTTACCAGTAACTTTGGTAACAAAGTAACCAAAAGTTAACAAACAAAAAAATAATAAAAATACCTTCTAGTAATTTCTGGATTGTAAGAACTCGGTCCATGGTATAGTAATTTATAATTCAAACCTCCTTGGTTCCAAACATTTAGCAATAAAATTCTTTATACCAGATAGATAGATAGATAGATACAGATGAGAAAATAGAATAGAGAGACAGAGGGACAAAGAGACAGAGAGAAGAAAGCAAATAAGACATAGCCAGAGTAATAAAAACGACATAACTATCTCAGTGGATCAGAGACAGAGATATGCAAAGTGGTTATCAGTAGAAGATATCCAGTGGTCTGGATTTAAAAGCAAATAGTAACAGAAGGCTTGACCCCTGCATGTGGTAGTCAGGATTGTAATAGTTTCCCCAATATTTTCCTACTCCAGGATACATGCCCACCCAGACCATGAAAATGATGGATTTTACTCCCGTGATTAGATTAGCTCAGAGAGCACAGTGGCTCTTATCTCAGTGGGCCTGACCTAATCACACAAGCCCCATTAAGTTTTCTCTAGCTAGTAGTTGAAGAGAAAGTTAGAGAATCTCACTGTGGCTGGTCTGGAAGAATGCAGACACACGTTGTGAACTGTCTGTGGATAGAGAGGGGCAGCTTTTAGGAGCTGCAAGTTGTCCTTAGCCAGCAACTAGCCCTAAAACCCCAAAGAAATGAATTCTGCCAACAACCTGTATAATCTTGAAACCATCATAGATGATTTGACTTCAGGAGGGCTAGAAGGGGCTTTAAAAACTTATAACAATCTGCTTGTTTAATAGTTAACAAAACCAGGACCTGGAGGTGTAAAGCCACCAATCACCAGCTGATGAGTGGGAGAGCCAGGCTATGCATTCCACACTGTTTTGAACTTTTGTCATTATTGTAGCACAGAAGCTTTATTTCCACAATTGCAAAACAAAGAGATAGAGATATACAGTCTCTTAGAGCACCTCTAATTTAACATTTGAGGAGTGAGTACAAACTATATTTGACTTTCCTCCAACGCACCAAAGCAGTCTCCTTTTACTATCTAGAAAAGCAGCCTTTAGACTAGTTAGAGGACAAGAAGTGATGTCCAGAAGTAAACAAATAAGATTTGCACTCTGCAAACAATTCCAGATAGATCTCTGGGAAACAGCTTGAAAGGGCCGTCTTACGGAATCACGCTGCTGCCGCAGGAACAAGCACTTGATAATGGGACAGGCTTTATTTGCCTGCACTCTCCACATTTGCTTTCGGTCAGATGGGAGACAAAGCTTCTGCCAGCCAAGCAGAACAAAATTCTGCCTCTGTTTTTGTCTTAGTCCCCTAGGTAGGAGGTTAACTTTGGGGGTGACAGATGAAATGCTTTGGTTTGTCATTTATAACACTGTGCCCAGATGGCTCTCAGCCATCTATATGATCTTTCTCTGTACTACTTACTGCTTCTCCATTCCATCCCAGGAGACCAGGTGTGAAATCCAGAACTAAGCAGGTTTTGCTAGCTGTGAATTGTGTTGAGCCAAAGGGGCCATGTGGCTGGACTTTGGAATGTGAAATAACATTATTACTTACACCATGAAATTCAATTGAATGTTAACCAAAGTCCTAAAATATGATCAAGGCAGAGATTTTTCTCCTTTTAATGATGGTAGCATCAATTTGGGTTATTACTTAAGAAAAATGACAATTTATATAACATTTTAATTTTCCTGGTATAAATATGGACACTTGTAAAATTTTTCTTATTTGCTAATATAATTATTGAGTACTACGTTTTAATTCAATTCACTAGATATTTATAGACATCTTAGTATGTATAGGTATTGCTTGAAAAACTTCTAAGGATAAAATGATAGATAAATTGCAGTTACTATTGTGAAGCAGCCCACAGTCTATGGGAAATATTATGACATGAATGGAAAAATTGCATAAGAAATGCGAGAAGTGCCTTGTTGGAAGATTAGAGGAAGGAGAGATGATTAGTTGGGTAAAGCTCAGGCATGGTTTCAGGCTGGGTTGATATTTTATTTGCTTATCCTTAAGGGATGGGAAGAATTTTAACACATGAAATGGAAGAAAAAAGAGGGTCATTTCGCATATATAAAAGTCATTTTTGACACGGGAAGGTACAAATTGCATAATGTACAGAGCAAGGAATGGCAAATAGCTCTATTTAGCTGAAGCCGAGTTCTTTTGACTTCAAATTTGAACAGAGGTTTCTGCTTTTTTGGGTTTTGTTGTTTTTAACATTTGTTGCATGTGAAGCCTTCATCTTTCAAATAGAATTACAACCCCCATTTCACAGAGAATGGAACCAAGGGGCAGATAATGATAATAGTAGCTAACACTTACTGGGGCATCGTGCGCCCACAGTTCTAAGATGCCTTCCGGTGTTCCCTCATTTAATCTGTAAAACAACCCTATGAGGATAGTACTATATTAACCCCACTTTACTACTAGGGAACTGAGATACAGGGAGATTAAAAAACTTATTCCAAGTTACACAACTACTAAACATAAAGTGAGCACTGATTTTCACAGTCCATGTTCAGTGTTTTCTATTTACCACTTATGAGACGAAAAGTGAAAAAAAAAGTTAGAAATTTGGAATTAATTTGACAATGAGACATTAAATTTTTTGAGGCCACAGATGCTCAAAAGTAATGTTCAGGCAAGATTAGAAGAGAGAAACTGTAATGGAAGTGATCTGGAAAGCCATTGCTGAAGTCCAGATTTGTGTCAGTGAGATCTGTATTAGAGCTGTTCTAGAAGAACCGTTGGTATGGTCAGGCTATGGGTGGCTGACTCCTGAAACATCTTGAGCTACTCTCAATAACTTTGCTCTTTCTTTGTAATGAGTTTCCTCAAGCCCAAATTGGGCATGAATCCGGGAAACTTCATGTGATTGGTTTAGTTATGACACTTTCCAGGTATTCTAATTTGCTCCTGCTGTTGGTTTTAAAGAAGTTTATTAGTCAAGACTCTGCTTCTGTGATGATCAACTGAGCTCATAATGAACATACTTTCCCATAGATAACAATTATAAACTCTGAAAAATACAAAAAAGTAACTACCTAAAAGATCTGGAGAATGAACATGAGGAGAATCAAAACAAGGAAGAAAGGGCATGCACATGGTGCATTTCCTGCTGTTTTAGCCTGAGGGCAGGTGACCTTTAATGTCATGAATAAGGAATAAAACACCAATAATTTGCAGGCTTTCTGGCATGAAGAATAAGATGACAGAGTTTACGGTAATTACTGACTCTGAATAGTAAGTGTAGAACCCCAGGCCATATAGAACCAGAGAGGAGGACCCCAAATCTGTATATAAACTTTGCTCAGATCTCTGGCTGACCCCTGAACCATGCATGTGTGGGCAGACTGTAAGCAACCCCACTGAGGCAGAACATAACAAAACAGAAACAACAACCAGAAAAACTGGGCTGAGATTTGACCTATTGCCTAGGAGACAAAGGTTGCAGCTTATGTTTAACCAAATAACTGCCTACTAAACAAAAATGTCATCATTCCTGGGAAGAATAAATGTGGCCCATTCTAAAAACAAAGACAAAAAATGCCAATGGAGGCCAAATCTGAGATGACCCAAATGTTAGAATAAGCAGATAATTACTTCAGGCAATTAATGAACTATGCTTAATGAGAAACACTTATAATAAATAAAAAGATAAGATATCTCAGTGGAGAAATAAAATCTATTTAAAAAAACCAGTGGAAATTCTAGAACGAAATAAAATCAATATGTACTTCTTTTTATGGTGGATATAGACCCCTAAATACGGTGGGACCCAGAGCAGAGTAGACCAGAGATTCGTGTTTTGAGAAAGGCCCAGAAGACCTAGTGACTATAAAAACCTTTCTGGGCTTCCCTGGTTGGCGCAGTGGTTGAGAGTCCACCTGCCGATGCAGGGGATACGGGTTCGTGCCCCCGTCCGGGAAGATCCCACATGCCGCGGAGCGGCTAGGCCCGTGAGCCGTGGCCGCTGAGCCTGCGCGTCCGGAGCCTGTGCTCCGCAACGGGAGAGGCCACAACAGTGAGAGGCCTGCATACCGCAAAAACAAACAAACAAACAAAAAACCTTTCTGACCCACTCCAGTATGCCTGCCAGGTAACAAGGACAAAGTTTCAGCCAAATTTCAGCGGTTGAAGAGAGTCCTCTTAAAAATATTTCCCCACAAAATATGCTATTGGAAATTTTACTATTAAGAAAGTAACTCTTTAAAAAGCTATTACCCTTTGTACTACATTTTGAGAGCAAAACATGTCACCAGATTCAAATAAGAGTAAGGGAGAACAATGAGATGCACCACCAATGAGATAAAGGCTATAGAATGAAAAGAATAATGATTCCCCTCTCTATCTCTGCCTGTCACCTCCCTTGTCCCTCACTGAAAACAAAATCCAAGCATGTGATCTTTAGGATATGTTCATTTGTTTGTTTATCTCATTTAATTATATACATCACTCATACTTCAAGGAATAATTTGAGAATACTTAAAATAGCACATACCAATAAGAAATACATGTAGATATCAATAGAGGTTTCAGAAGTCATGCAGAGTAATAAAGTCAATGATAACTACTCTCCAAACCTGGGATATGAGGGTTTTAAAATATAATATCAAATATGATATTTATTTTGACTAAAATTTAAAAACAATCTTTATGTATAATAAATTATATTAATAAATAGTGATTTCCTAGTCATTAAAACATTAATTATGAAGCCTGTGGAGCAACTTGGAAAATGCTTCTGCTATGATTGACAAAAGCACATTACAAAATAGTATTTATACTCTAAATATAACTAAGTTAAAATTATCTTTGTTAGGACAAGATATAGAATACCAAGAGAAAAGCAAAAAATAGGAATTTCTAAATTGAGGGAATAAAATTGTGACAGGTTTTTCTTAATTTATGTAATTATTAGTTTATATAATAAATAAACTTTAGATTTGCCCTTCTGGCAACTAAGACTATAAGGAAAAAAGGATTAAATTTTACTTTGATTATTAAATAAGTGATAATCTCTGTATAAAAGAAAACTATTAAAAAGTAAGAATTTTAGAATTGCTCCAGATTTGGAGATTCTCTGAGATTCACGGTGTGGGTCTGAAGCTACCCCAATGTGCTCTGATGAAGGACACGGGTTGGGGAGCTCCATCTGTCTCTATCCCTCTAACCCACAGAAGACTAGAGTATGGCCTGAGGATAGGCAAAGAACAGATGAAATGTCTTGTTATTTGATGATGCTAATGAGACCTGGAAGTTTTGTTTTGTTTTTTCAAGTCAGTCTTAAAAAATGATTCTCACCTCACAAGCCACTTTAGCACAAAGGCAATTTAAATTACATTTCAATCAATAATGCAAATACAGTGTTCCCTCCAGCCCAAGAGTAGGAAAATAACACACTATAAGTTATTTCCCTAGTTTCAGATAGAATCTGCAAATTTTTACACTTCTTGGAGAAAATGAGAGGATAGTAATTCTCACGTTAAGTTCTTATCTTAGTAAATGTGTGTAAGTCTGGAAGGCAGTGCCAAACTCGTAGTTCATTTGGTAACAAGAGAGAGGCCAACGGGATTGAGCAAAATGCCCTAAGACACAGAGACTATGATACCTTTATGCTAGTTTGGTTCATATCCTTATATACTAACTTTTTAGAAAGACTTTTCTATGAGTCCATCTCAGAGAGGTCTCTCTCTTCTCTCAATCCAAAAGTTTTTAATTTACCATTTCCTTATGGCACATATCATGTTTTAACTTCCATTACTGTTATATGAGGCAATACAGAGAACATCATCAAATGTGATGATAGATTTCACATGAAACCCCAATTCTCTGATCAGTTTTCACGTGACACTAGGTAAGCTTTCTTAAATTCTCAAATCTGAATATTTCTCATCCAGAGATATTATATTGGACTCATGTGTTTTCCTGAGGATTGATTACGTGAGACAATATATGTAATGCGTTTAGCACAGACCTGAAAATGAGTAAATGCTCAGTAAACTGTAGCTAACATATACTTTCCTCATCTCTTTTACTAAATTTCAGCTTCTTGAGCGTTAACTCTTGAAGGTTAATCTTTTTCTGCATTATAAAATCAGAGAAATAAGGAGAATACTAACATGGTTTCTGTAGGAGAACGTTCCTGAATTAAAAGGACTATGAGCACATACTATATAGAGTCCTTGTTAAGTACCTGCTACTACTCCTAATGTCTCTGTCTTCAGTGAGTATTGATCATGGAGGAGTTATTGACCTTCTCTGTTGGTTCATTGGCTTGTTTGCTTCCTGCATTTTGCTCTGGTACATCTGATAGATGAGGCTGTGGAACTTGGAGGAAGTAACTCTAACTTTGTCTCCCACACAAGATAACAAACAGAAAGGCAAGGAAGTACGACAGAAGTTATTAAAAGGAAAACTTTATGTCTATTCAATTTATATTAAAAAAGACACACCATTAAACACGACTCATACTTCAGCTATTATTTTATCTGTAATATACTTCACAACTGATCAAAAATCAGGAACATGTGCCATGACTCAGCTTTAATGGTTACTGTTTTTCAGAGGTCGACTTTTTTCTTTTAGGCAAGTGATGATTTTCAGTTCTTCACTTTTCTCTATTATTCTTTTAGCTCTTTCTAATTATTACTTTGATTATCCAATAACATCCTTTTCCTTCTAATTCTTATAATCATATTAGAGGCTTTTTCCTGTATAGTTAACACACTTGAGTTAATTCCGAACTTAAAAAAATACATATTTAAACATTTTTGTGTTTTCCACATGTTATTGCAATTGCTTAAACAGTCCACTCTACTTAATGTTTATTCTACCTGTCAGAAGGACCTATTTAATTTATCATTTTTTCTCACATAATCTCTTAAACAGTATCCTTTATTTTATAGTAATCAAAAGTCAGTCTATGGAAGATTGTCCTGGAAGGTAAATCAGGCAGTGAGATAATTCACCAGAGACTCATATCCAGTCATATATTTTGTTCCGTATACATAACTCAGATGAAGTCTTTCTACTTAATGCAGAAGAATGTTTCAAATCTCCAGAAAAATTCAGAATTTCACAAATTGGAAAGGTTTCATCATTTTGTTAACTTCTCTAGCCCTTAAGTTGCCTATTTACTCAGTCACAATGGACATTCTTGCTCATTCTTCTTTCAAGGTCAGATCTGGTAACCTTAATCCCAAGATGTTGGAGACATAGACCAATACAAGAACCAAGCCAGAAAATAATGTCTTACTCTTTTTGGCATGTTCCTCTTCAGGTGAGACTAAACAATGAGCATTCCCTGAGAAGGTGACTTTGAAATCCAACTCCAAAAAAATTGCTGTAACAGTGAGTGTATCTAGAGACTGCAGAAGCCACAGCATCAGAAAACCAAGCCCTCATCTGTTGCCTAATAACCCCACCCAGGGAGAAACTCTGATAACCATGCAGAGGAATTGGATGATCTGTGGTCTGTGTCTGTCTATATTGTTCCTGAGGAATAGGCTGTTTGATGAGAGAAAAACCTTCCCGGTTCAGATTATGAGTAAACCTGTAGGGGGTATAATTAGCTTCATAAATTTTCAGGGACTTTTAAGAGTTATTTGTTTTTAAAATACTTTAATCATTAGGTATTTCAGGATTCAGTCTTTACAGAAGCAAAAAATAAATGTCAGTTTTAATCTCCCAATCAGTGATTTCTCAAAATTAATCTGGCAAACCATCTCACATCTATCTTCCAACATGCCCATGAGGAGGAAACTGGAGCAAATAAGATGGAAACCCCAGCAAGGTAAATGAGTAATGATGACTGCATCCTTCCAATTTATCTTCTCTCTCACAGAATAAGTGGCTGGAGTTTAAGATTACCGTGGGGCTGTTTGTTAGTGGTGGCAAGTGGATGGTCATGGTTTGAAAAATGTGTTCTGTACTGGGTTGTTGAGCCAGGCAAGGTCACTTGCAGTCTTTTTTCTTAAAAAAATGACAAAGACTGATAATTTAATTTCTGAAGTCTAATGGCCATTGAGCACTTAATGACCAATTCTGCCTAGATTCTCCCTTTTTTTAAGATAATAATATTGAGACAATTTCAAAGATGAATTTTAAAGAAGTTGAAAGCCAAAATGTTAAACGTAATAAGAATTAGAATTTCTAGAAAATAGTTTATTATTAAAAATATGTATTAAGCATATTTGTTTGTGAAGTATTATGTTAAATGTTGAGGGATCAGAAATAAACAATGTATTTCTGGCCTCAAGAAGCTTTTAATTCTGTAATGGAGGCAGTGTAGGTAAAAAATTCTTTTGGAACAAGAGGGAAACAACTTATAAGACAGAAGCAGAAACAGCATTGATACGGCTATTTTAAATTCTTCAGTGTAGACAATATGATTACATATATAAACAACATATATATTATGTATCTCTACATATATAAACAATATATGTATGTATGTATATACATATGTATTATATACGTAAACAATAACTATAATTGTTGTTAAGCAAATCCCAGGGGCAGTTGGAATTCTACTCAGGGACACACACTTTGTACCTCAAAAACTTCTACTCAGTAAATGTACAGAGGCAGCTACAACATTTGTATTTCCGCAGCTGTAATCAAACTTTTGCTAGTTTTCATCCTGAGTGCCAGAAATGGGTATTTAATGGTGAACTTAGTGTCCTGTTAGTACAATGAATGGATGAATCCTAGAAATGGTTCTTTTCTTGTGATATTAAAGCTTTCCAAGAGGTAGATTGTCAAAAATATCTGAGACACTTCATATACTTACATGAACAGTGTCTAGGAGTCCACAAGGCCTCTGCCCTTCATCAGTGAAATCCCCCAAAATCTATATCTAGCCATAAATTTGACTTCTGCTTGCCCAGCAAAAACTATAAGGGTGACAGTTATAAAGAAAACAGAATCCTGCCTCTGGAATCTTGACTATCTCCAGTGAATTTTTCTTGTAAGGTGGTATTTTGATATCTGAAAGAACAAGAAGGCTGGACTTCCTTAAGGTCCAGAAGATATTGCATAATTTATCTTGTACTAACTTGATAGTAAATGTTTAGTTAATTCATGTTTCCATTTATGCAAAATTTTTGTGAGAACTGCTCTCTTGATAAGTTAGTAGCAAGCTTGTTGGGGAGGGTTTACCAAACTTAAAATTCTTCTGAACTACTGCTACCTGCCAAAGGACCCTGGACTTGGCAGGTAACAGTTCATAAAAAGCAATATCAAGAATAATTAAGCATGGGAGTGGAGAATACATGTTGGTACCAGTGAATACTATAGTTCATAATTATGTTTCCATTTTGGTATTGAGCCTATATATGATTAATGACTTTTCTCACTTTTTGGGCTGTTTTTCAACAGTTGGGAGTTATTTCCTGGCAGATATAACTATTTCTTATAAGGCCATCCACATTGGATATTTTCCATTTGGCCTATAATATTGCCAGCGTTTCACTGGAGAGAACGTGGAGTCCAGAAGGAGAAGCTCCATGAATGTCACAGTGAACAAATAATTTTGGCATTAGTTTATGTTTTTATTTATAAGACTTCTAAACAGGTTTTTTGATTCAGAAGTTCATACTGACATTGGTCATAATTTAGTTATTTAAAATCATTTATTATTAAGTCTTCCATGGAAATACAAAAAGGCGAAGAAAGAAGTCAACATGAATTCATTCTTAGTACGTTATAGGACAAGTAGTAGCTCTGAAATTAGTGGAGGGAAAAAGTGGCTATCAGGAGTATATTCACAGTAGCTGGGAACAAAAGGCTAACGAGGCAATGGAGGTAACATCTTTAGATGGTGATAACTGTTCATTTCCTTTTCCTTCCCTTCCTGGAAAGAATTCTTATAGGACATTTACTATTATGTATCAATACCCTGTTAAGTAGGTCATCTCTCTTCAGATTTGGAGTCAGATGTTCAGAAAACTTTCCTGAACTTTGAAAGTATCCAATAAAAAGTCTGAAATAAAATGGTGAAGTAGAGATTAGGATTCATGCCCATTAGTACACTGAGGGTTAAAAGGGATATTGAAATCCATTGTCGAAAAGTTTGGTCTAAACTCTTATTTTTCAACCTTGTCTGCATCTTTGAATGATATAGGAAGATTTTAAAAATACTGATTCTCCAGGCCACATACAAGAATAATTATATACACATTCTGAAGGTATGGCCCAGGCATCAATATTTTTATAAGCACACAGGTAATTTCAGTGTGAAGACACCAAGTAATTCAGTATGAAACGTTTCTCTACCAATGCTCTTATCATTTTAGTCCATGTGTTTCTGGAATCATCAATAAAAAGACTCAAGAAATATCTTTTTATCCCTTTGCAGAAGTAGGAACAAAGGTTGTAGTCATCAGGATTGTCCAGAATCAGAGTCAACAGAGATAAATATAGATATCAGACATAAAATAAATATATCTGACCTCTTTTTCTTAGCCTTTAGCTGTAGGGACTAAGCTATTATCCCCTCCAATCCATTTATCCCTCCATTCTAAAGCCGTCTAATAGGAAATGGAAAGATGCTTTATTATTAGCTTTGCCAAGGAACTGTCATTACTGGGAAATAATAACTAAATAATGTCTACATCACTATGCCGTTTCTTTTGAATTTTTCAACATTGATAAAATGCTGTGGAATATTCCATTACATTTATGAAAGTACTTTAGAACAACTGATCAGAAATATTTTTGCAAATAGCCAAGTCAACTTTGACATAGTTTTTAATGAATTCTAAGATACTGATTAGTACCATCTGTTACAACTGGTTCTGTGGCTTTCTTTGTTTTTATTTCTCAAAATCATAGAAGCTTCTAAGATTTTTGGAGGTGATAAAAGTATTCTTCTACTTGCTCCCTCTTCCTGCTCTTATTTCTTATTTTCAAAGAAGTAGAGTAGAATACACTACATCTAAGACCATCACTAGTACAAGTTTCTCCTAAGATAGTTTGAACTCAATATGTACATCCTTATTTCTCAGACATAATGGACTATATGCTAAGGGTCCTTATTCAATCCACTTGTATGTAACTCGGAAGTTTCCTTAGCAATAACATACTGCTTTTGTTATTTTCTTGTTTTTTTCCTATGATGATGTCTTGTCCAGAATTTTCACCCATTCAGCATGAGAATCATGCTGTTGAATTCTGTTTCTTTTGGTCAGGATTCTCATGTTCTCATTGGAAAGGAAGAAATGTTGACAAAATATCTAGGTAAGCTTTGAGAGCCCGAATAGTCCTACATTTATCTTGGATGACTTATCACTCATGATTATTAAAAATATCCCAAAGTGTGTCATGCAATGCAAATAACTCCTGTGAGAAGTTCCTTAAAAATAGGTTCTTTGGGAATTCCCTGGCAGTCCAGTGGTTAGGACTCCGGGCTTTCACTGCAGAGGGCCTGGGTTCAATCCCTGGTCAGGAAACTAAGATCCCACTAGCTGCATGGTGTGGCCAAAAATAAAAACATAAAAATAAATTTTTAAAAAGGGTGTTTTGCTGATTAAAGTTTCTAACTGCCCCATACAGTATCTTTCTTAGAGATTTATAATTCACATTCTGCAAAGACCACAGTTTGGATCTATTCAGGGCAGAGTTGATGAGCAGAGAGAATTGAACACTTTTTAAGTTCAAAAGGAAAGTCAGATGACACTCTACTAAGAAGCCTGGCTTGAACTAGTTAAGCATTAAAAACTTGTATGAAGGAAGACAAAAATTACCTACTATACATATGGCTCTGAGAAAGGGAGTGTGAATTTTATAGAAGTGAATTATGCATGGATCCTTTCCTAACATAACTTATCATCTAATAGAGAATATTAAAAAGTCTGAAAAACTGACATGAGGAATATAAAATGGGCCACAAGAGAGGTACAGGTAAGACGCTATGACTATTTTGTGCTAAGAGAGATCATTACCACCTGGGAATGGGGCAGGATCAGAGAAATCTTCATGGAGCAATGGCATTAGCTGAGCTTTAAAGGATATATTTGAACATGGAAGGAAAGCGTATTAAGTAGAGATGGACACACAGGTAGGAAGCTAGAAGGTGTGGCTTATGCTTGGTAGAACACAGCAGTCTATATTTGGGTGGAGGGGAGGGTGGGAATAGATGGTGAAAGGTTGGCAAGAAGGTGATTAAATCAGTTTAGATTATGAAGGTTCCTGAATTTCAAGCTCAGGAGTTAGTTTAGTAGAAAACAATTTGATGATAATAAGGTATAAGTAATCATTTTTGTACTATGGCAATTAGGCATACATGGCAAGCAATTTACCTCAGTGACCCTAGCCAGTAGTACATTTTCACATGGAACTTGAGAAGAGAGTCAAATGAGAAGAAATGGGAGACGTGGGGAAAGCCAACACTGCCCTCGGGTGTTTAGAAAAGCAATCCAGAACAGAGCGGCTCATACTTCAATGTGCATGGTAATTACATGTGGTCTTCTTAAGGTACAGATTTTGATTTGGTGTGTCGGTGAAGCCTGAAATTCTTCGGTTCTGGCAAGCTTTCAGGTGCTAGGGTTTGTTTGGTTTTGTTTTGTTTTTGATTTTTCTTTTTTGCTATAGACCACATATTGAATGATAAGGATTTTAGAGCAATTAGCCCGAAACTTGATAACACAGCAATATCATCTGTGGAGCTTGAAAAACTACCAGTGCCTGGACCTTACTTACAGAGCATCTGATTTAATTGGATCTTGGATGGAGTCTTGGCAACAGTATTTTTAAAAGTCCCCCAGGAAATTCTGATGTGTGGCCAATTGAGGAGAACTGCTCTGGGTTATGTCTTAAGTTAGTGTTTCTCAACCCTGACTGATACTAGGATCACTCAGGGAGGTTTTAAAACTCCCAGTGCCTAGGCAGCATGCCAGACCAATTAAACGTGACTCTCTGGGGGAAGGGCCTGGGCATCAGTATTTTTCAAATCTCCTCAGGTTATTCTAATGTTCAGCAAAGTTAGAATCACTGACCTGGAAGGATTTAGGAATTTCTTTCTCTTCTATCCCTGGCCAGATACTTGGGCCTGTACAGCTGTTTACAGAACAAGGTGAACATGATATTCCATTGTCAAATCTATCAAAATTGAACAGCCTGTGTGTAGTTCATTAATGAAGAGAAGACCAGCTGTCTAGGGGTTTTGGTTTGGGGGTGAAGGAACAAAACTGAAATTTTTCTAACATAAAAACTGTTGAGGAATAAATAGACCAACGAAGGGTTCAGTCCATTATTTTGTTAAGAGTCAGTGGGCTTAGCTCAGTGGTCTCTTACAGGTCTGCATTGTAAACACATGGCCACAGATAGTCTCACTGAGATGATTCATGTAAAATTACTGTAGAATAGAGAAAAGAAAGTGATGTTTGAATTAGCAGGACAGGACTGGGCAGGGAGGGACCAGTGCAGTCACGTATGCCATGGGACGCAGAAAGTTTGGCCCTGGCCCTATTACTGACTCATTTATGGGCCTCTCAGTTTCATGGTTTGTCAACTGGAAAAAAAACTGACACCTATTTATATGGTTGTTATAAGGACGTAATACACATGACTATTTAGCAGTAAACTGAAATGTACAATGTAAATGTCAATCATTAAAGGCAAATTATATCCAGAACCTCAGGAGTGATGATAAATGGCATTCATGTTGTCCAATTCTTTATTTTCTGTAATCATTGCTCACAAGCATACAGGTGCTGGATACTGACACTCAGATTTCTAAATGTTTGTTTAGGGTTTAATCATTTGGGAGAAAATCAGAGACAGGAGAAAAGTTGGAAAAAAAAATTCCTGTCCTGATCCAACCTTACTTTACTTTTTAAATTTTCAAAAATTTTTTTGCAGTACACGGGCCCCTCACTGTCGTGGCCTCTCCCGTTGCAGAGCACAGGCTCCGGACGCGCGGGATCAGCGGCCACGGCTCACGGGCCCAGCTGCTCCGCGGCCTGTGGGATCCTCCCAGACCGGGGCACGAACCCGTGTCCCCTGCATCGGCAGGAAGACTCTCAACCACTGCACCACCAGGGAAGCCCTACTTTATTTTTTATACAACCCAAGATGGTATTATTTTTAGGGTTATGGGATGTTACTGTGTCATTAATAATAAAAAGTTGAAATCATTATTCAGACATGGATTAAACAAGAGCAAATTTGTATTATCTGTGCTGAATAGATAAGTAAAAATATAAATCCTAAGTTGTTTACGAATTTAGACACAGACTGCATATGAAATACATCTGGACTCAGATTTAACAGACATTAGAAGCATCTCACCTTGAAATATCATTCAAGGTTCTCAGAGCTAAGGGATTAAATGTATGTACTTGGATTATCCATAAAATATGATTATGTATGGAGTTGTCATTGCAACTAGATTAGTCAGATACTGGAAAAGTTAGTCAAGATATTGAATTTACAGAAAAACAAAAGAAAATATGAGAGTTCTCGTAATTTTTTCCTGTTTTTTAATCCAATAGTTTTCCTTACTGCTAATTATAAGATTCAAGTATCAATAATACTCAGAAATGGAGGGACACCCAGTACAGACCCATACATACGGTAGATGGCTGGAATCACTGAGATGCCCAGATATAGGGATATGAGTAAAGTCTTGAATCTTAGACTTCTGATCTACAAATTTTTATAGCCTAAATCAAATGATATAATTTATTTATTTATTATTATTTTTTTTTTTTTTGTGGTACACGGGCCTCTCACTGTTGTGTCCTCTCCCGTTGCGGATCACAGGTTCCGGACGCGCAGGCTCAGCGGCCATGGCTCACGGGCCTAGCCGCTCCACGGCATGTGGGATCTTCCCGGGCTGGGGCATGAACCCGTGTCCCCTGCATCAGCAGGCGGACTCTCAACCACTGCGCCACCAGGGAAGCCCCAAATGATATAATTTATGTAAAAATATCTAGCATTGTGCTTGACATTTTTTATTTTGGCATTCTTCCCTTATGGTAATAAGTGAAGCATTTTTGGACCTCTTACTATGTGCCAGGAAATGCTTTTAGCCCTTCACAGGTATTGGTTTGTGTGATATTTATAAAAACCTCATGAGGAAGGTATAATCATTCCCATTTATCTCATGAGGAAATGTAAGTACAGAGAGTTCAAGTATTTGCTTATGGTCACATAGCTAACAGGTGACAGAGCTAGGACTCCACCCCAGGGAGTTGGTCTTCTGAGTCCACATGTTTTCGCTAAAGAAACTATCGTTCTTACCTGATTCAAAGTTCGTTTATAATTTGATTTTCAGTTAGAAAGCAAAAGATGGTAATTGTGCTGGAAATTGCCTGTACAAAGATAAATATGATCTGTTATTAATTAGACCTCACTATCCACAACAACCCCCTTGTCACCATCTTTTTAAAAATATTAACTCCTTTGATAACCCTCTACTACCTCAAATCACACAGGTAGGCCAAGGAATCATAGACTCTTACAATTATTGCTCATATGTATTATACTATATATTCATGTATTTCACTGCCAGCCCTTCCTCTGTCCGGGATTCACATTTTATTAATGAGGAAAGTGAGGTCTAGAGAAAGAAATTTATGAAACCATGAATTAAACTGAGTGCTGGGAGCTTCCTTTAGATAAAAGTGTTACAGCTGCTCCAAGGAACAAGAGTCAAGAGTCATTTGCTTCAGGATCAAGTCCATATTCTGTGTTGTAATAAATTGTATCTGAAATCCCAGCCCCTTTGCTGTTTGGTCCTCTGAGAACTTCAGACTTCAGTAATATAAAAGGTCTTGGGACTTCTACTATTGATAGTGTCTTTTAAATTTCTCATTCGTTTGGCTTTTTCTATAGCCCTTGTATCTGGGAAACAACATATCCTCCACATCTTTCTTGGTTAGTGTTTGGCATCATTTGTCTGTTTCTGGTTTTTATTGCCTATATTTTGCAAACTTTGTTAACTATTTACTGAGTTACTACTTGGCCAGGTTTAGTGCTTGTTACTGGGGATGAGTGAACCAGGTTAATATAACCTGTATCCTCTAGAGCTTACAGTCTAATAGGATTAATAGACCATTAAGCAGGAGGTTATATCCAGAGAGGTAAATCTATGATGAAGGGTGTAGATCCAGGTGAAGTGGAGTCAGGAAAATCTTCATAGAGGAGTAAATCTCTGAGCTGAGACATAAAGGAGGAGTAGCAATTATCCAAGTTCTATAAGGGCAAGGACAGACCTGTCTCATTGATCTAAATACAGTGCCTGTCCTATACCTAGAATTCAATAAATATTTTCGAATGAAGGGATGAGCGCAAAGTGAAGAGACTGACAGAGACTCCCTCTTTGACCAAACTTTAGTCAGGTTCCTCTGAGCCCTCTCTTTTTGGCCTTGGGCCCTACCCTTAGCCTCCTGAGCCCAGTTTTAGCAAAGAAACTGCTAAGCCAGTATATTGAGAATACCCCTATCCTTGGTATCTGATCACTTTTGCCTGCCTTTATCAAGAATCCTTCTACCTCTGATATCTAATCAAATTATTCTTAGTAATTGTTTTATCCACTGATATCCACTTAGTAATTTTTTTATCCCCCTCATTCTGTTCATTGGCTATAATTCCCCAACAGTCTTTGCTGTATTCAGAGCCTAAGTATCTCCTGAAATTATGTGCAAAATTATTTATATTTTAGTATTATAATATTTCTTTTACCTGGGAAGAAGATCTATAATGTTAATTACATTCTCCGAATATCTGTAACCTTGAGAAAATATTACAAACCACACCATACTTATTTTCATGTAGAATATGTCTATTTGTATGATTTCAAGGTGATAGTTCCCAAATGTATTCATCATATTCAAATTCTCTTCTATATTCTATTTTTCTATCTGCCACATTAAGATTCAAACTCCACACCCCTAACCCTTTCATCGCTACTGTCCCAACACCTATCCCAGGCTGGTTCCTCTTTATTTTTTTTCCCTTGGAATAAACTTTTGAAGGTCTTCTCTACCCTTTGCAGAAGTTCTACAATTAAATGCCAGAAGTGTTTCTCTGAAAAATACTATATTTTGTCAAATTTTTCTAGTCTCATTTTGGACCACCTTCACTTTGTACTGAAATTTCTGTAAGAGCCTCCTAACTGGTCTCCTAGCCTCTGGCTTTTTTGCAGAATTAGTCTATCCTTTATGACATTGCTGTATTTTATCATTGCTATATTTTATCTTTATCTTTTATCTCCATATCATTTATTGGCTGATACCCCTTACCCATTATGGACAGGACTTAACCCCTCCCACTACCAGACCATTTTAGAAAAGTAAAATATATTCAATAAATAATTATGATTGATAAGCAATCTTAACCATACATTAGGTAGAATTTTAAACCTAAATTCTTAAGTATTTTTGAAAGGTGCAGGACAAGGTAGCCATTCACATTTTAGTTCTTTAGAGTAACAGCATACTATTTTTGACAAGATGTCAATTGCCCCACATAGGGAACTAGATACATAAATCAATAAGGCATTTGTTATTTTCAAACTATGTCCTCCTGCAGAACATTGTTGAAGATAAATTCCAGTTTAAATCAGAAATCACACCACTCCTGCTGATTATGTCTTAAGTTACTACCTGACTCTGCAGTCTTGGATATTGTTGAGTTATTCCTACAAAGACCAGGGTATGGGCTCGATGCTTTGTAAGGGTCTTTGCCATCTGAACATTTCTTTAAATAGTTCTACAGAGATGTACTTTCACACGTGCGTTGAAAGTTTTGAACATATTTTTCTCCCTGAAATTTATATGCAAAATATACCCAAGGCTAAATGAAACAAATAAATTATATACACTGTTTTTCCACTTTCTAATTCAGAAAAGTGACTAAGCTTAATTTTAAGCTTAACAACGTCTTACCTAAGAGAAATGATATAGAAACATTTTAAGCAGTGATTATTTCAGAATGCCTGAGAGAAAGAAAACAATGAGACAAAGTGGAATAATAATAATAGGTATTTATTCATTACTGGCTATGTTCCTGGCTCTGGTGCATACTTGCTATCAACTTCTTGTTCTCTAACTCCAAAGTGAAATACCTGGTGAGCTCATATAAACAGAATATTGGAACTTTATGAGACCTTAGAGATTACCTAGTCCAACGCTTTAATATTATAGAGAAGGACACTAAAGTGAGGAAATGGCAGTTAAATTGTCTAAGGTCACAGAACAGTTTAAATGTAGTTTAACTGGGATTAAATATACAGTTTTCATGACCTTTCTGCAACTGGTAATTCCATCTTAATCTTTGCTAATGTGAAAGATGAAATTTGCAAATACTGACTTCTTCATATTGAGGTCTGATCTCATATCAATAAAGACTATTTATACATCCTTGGATAAAGTTCTAAGTATTATTATGGTGTCACACTCAATGAGCTGTGAGGGATAGAAAGTCAAATGCCTGTGATGCCCAGGGCTAGCAGAGCTTCTTCTCTGTTGCTATGACTGTTCTGGAGTTGGCTGACCATGTTGATGCCCTTGAATAATGAGTATTTTATAAACCTCATGCCGAGTTTCCTCCTTTGGAAAGAAGTTACTCAACTAAGATAATTGTGTAATATTGTGTCACTGCAGGCTGTATTTTATGTTTACGAATCTTACATAAAGGATGGCTGATTTGTAGGATGTTATTTCTGATTCACATTAGACAAAGGTATTCTAAGCCCCGTCAGTGAATTCTCCTGCTAATTTATTCATTTCAGTAAGCAAATAGATTTCGTTGGCAAACACAACCAGCTAACTTTCACACTGATAATTTGGTAGGGTTAAGTTATAGTGCATTGCCCTACTTGCTGTGGTTTGTAGCTATGACTGATAAGTTATGCCAGCACCAATCATACTTTCTTCTTTGTTTTAAGAGTAAATTGTCTGAAAAAAATGCAAGAATGAATTTACCAAATGTTGAGGGCTATTTAAAACATTATTGCATTTGACAAAACACTCTTACCTCTAATGTAATTTGATCATTACAGTAATCCTGCTAGGCAATAATATGTATTATTCTTCTGTTCATCAAGGAGTACATTCAGGATTAAACAAATGAAGTAACTTGCCTAAGGTTTCATAGCTGTGAAGCATTCACTTTGACTCTATCCCAGGCATCCTAACTTCAAATTCAATGCTTCAAACACACACACACACACACACACACACACACACACGACTTAATTCCATTATTATATAGTATTATTATTATTATATTAGTACTATATATTATTAATGCTATATTCACACATAAATGGTAGAATTTCATTTATATATATATATATATATATATATATATATATATATATATATATATAACCAACATGGAAAATCTGCCCATAAATAAAAATAGCTGCTTTTCAAAACAAGCAATCTGAATTGAATAAATCTAGTGCACCCATGTGTAACAGAAACTATTTTAGCTGCCAGTCAGTCCAAATATTGGAACATTTTCTAAGTGCTTTCTTAAGTTATCTTTTTTTTTGGGGGGGGTGGGGTGGGTACGCAGGCCTCTCACTGTTGTGGTCTCTCCCGTCGCGGAGCACAGGCTCCGGACGCGCAGGCTCAGCGGCCATGGCTCACGGGCCCAGCCGCTCTGCGGCATGTGGGATCTTCCCGGACCGGGGCACGAACCTGTGTCCCCTGCATCGGCAGGTGGACTCTCAACCACTGCGCCACCAGGGAAGCCCTTAAGTTATCTTTATGTTTATCTTGCACAGCTTAGGTCAGCAGTCAGTTTACATTTACATAGAGCGTTGTAATTAGGTTGTTTCACATGGCTCTAATTCAGAAGTCATAAATTTACATCGTCATATGTGACCATCAAATGCATTTTATTTTGGTTACCTAACACATTAAACTGATTTGAATTAAATGTCAATAGTTAAAAAAATTGGAGTTCTTGAACATGCGTGTGCAGATATTCCTTCAAGATCCTGATTTCAAATCTTTTGGACATATATGCAGGAGTGGGAGTGCTAGATCATAAGGTAGTTCTGTTTTTAATTTTTTGAGGAAACTCCATAGTGTTTTTCCACAGTGGCTGTTCCATTTCACATTCCCTCAACAATGACAAAGGTTCCAATTTGTCCACATCCTTGCCAACACTTGCTGTTTCATATTCATTGTAGCGTTTTTCACAACAGCTAAGGTATATGGAAACAAAGGTCTATTAACTGATGAATAGATAAAGAAAATGTGGTATATACATACAATGGAATGTTGTTTAGCCTTAAAAAGGAAGGAAATCCTATCATTTGCAACAGCAAGGATAGATACAGAAGAAATTATGCTAAGGGAAAAGTCTGTTACAGAAGGACAAATACGGCATGATTCCACTTACATGAGGTATCTAAAACAGTCAAATTCATAGAAGCAGAAAATAGAAGAGTGGTTGCCAGTGGATGAGGGGAAGAAAGAAATGGGGAGTTTATCAATGGGTATAAAGCTACAGTTATACAAAATAAATAAGTTCAAGATATCTGCTGTACAACATTTTGCCTATGGTTAACAACATGGTGTTATGCACTTAAAAACTTGTTAAGAGGTGCTTCCCTGGTGGCGCAGTGGTTGAGAGTCCGCCTGCCGATGCAGGGGACGTGGGTTCGTGCCCCAGTCCGGGAAGATCCCACATGCCACGGAGCGACTGGGCCTGTGGGCCATGGCCGCTGAGCCTGCGCGTCCGGAGCCTGTGCTCCGCAACGGGAGAGGCCACAGCAGTGAAAGGCCCGCGTACCACAAACAACAACAACAACAACAACAAAAAACCTTGTTAAGAGGGTAGATCTTATATTAACTCTTCTTACCAAAAAAGAAGAAGAAGTAACAGCAGCAAGGGGACACAAATATTTTGGAGATGACTGATATGTTTATTACCTTGATTGTGGTGATGGTGTCACAGATATATGCATGTGTCCAAACTCATCAAAAGTGTATACATTAAATAAGTTACAAGGATATATTGTACAACATGGGGAATATAGCCAATATTTTATAATAACTGTAAATGGAGTATAACCTTTAAATATTGTGAATCACTATATTGCACACCTGTAATTTGTATATTATACAGCAACTATACGTCAATAAAAAACAACAAAAAGTATACATTAAAAAGATATAATTTTTTAATTGAAGTGTAATTGATTTACAATATTATATTAATTTCAGGTGTACAACATAGTGATTCAATGTTTTTATATATTACACTCCATTTAAAATTATTACAAAATAATGGCTATATTTCCCTGTGCTGTACAATATATTCTTGTTACTTATTTATTTTATACATAGTAGTTTGTGTCTTTTAATCCCATACCCCTATCTTGCCCCTCCCCCCTTCTATCTCCTCACAGGTAACAACTAGTTTGTTCTCTGTATCTCTGAGTCTGTTTTTGTTTTATTACATACATTTATCTGTTTTATTTTTTTAGATTCCATGTATAAGTGATAACATAGCATATTTGTCATTTTCTGTTAGAGTGATTTTACTAAGCATAATACATCCATCCACATTGCTGCAAATGGCAGAATTTCATTCTTTTTTATGGCTAATATTCCATTGCATATTATTTATATACATATATGTATATATACACATACAAACACACACACACCACATCTTTATCCATTCATCTGTTGATAGGCACTTAGGTTGCTTCCATATATTAGCTATTGTAAATAATGCTGCTATGAACATTGGGGTGCATGTATCTTTTCAGATTAATGTTTTCATCTTCTTCGGATATATACCCCACAGTGGAACTGCTGGATCATATGATAGCTCTATTTTTAGCTTTTTGAAAAACCTCCATAATGATTTCTGTGGTGACTGCATCAGTTTAAACTCTCACCAACAGTGTACTTGAGTTCCATTTTCTCCACATCTTCACCAACATTTGTTATTTGTAGACTTTTTGATGATAGCCATTCTGACAGGAGTGACGTGATATCTCATTGTGGTTTTGATTTGCATTTCTCTGGTAATTCGTGATGTTGAACATCTTTTCATGCCTCTGTTGGCCATGTATATATCTTCTTTGGAAAAAATGTCTATTCAGGTCTTCTGCCCATTTTAAAATTTTTTTATATTGTGTTGTATGAGCTCTTTATATGCTTTGGATATTAAGCCCTTATTAGTCATATCATTTGCAAATTTTTCTCCCATTCAGTAGGTTCTCTTTTCACTTTGTTGATGGTTTCCTTTGCTGTGCAAAAGCTTTTTAGTTTAATTATGTCCCATTTGTTTAGTTTTGCTTTTATTTCTTTTGCATTAGTAGACAGATCCAAAAATATATAGGAGACAGATCCAAAAATATATCGCTACAATTTATGTCAAAGAGTGTTCTGCTTATGTTCTCTTCTAGGAGTTTTATGGTTTCCTGTCTTAAATTTAAGTCTTTAACCCATTTTGAGCTTATTTTTTATATGGTGAGAGAAAATGTTCTTATCTCATTCTTGTGCATGAGGCTATCCAGTTTCCTCAGCACCATTTATTGACGAGATTGTCTTTTCTCCATTATATATTCTTCCCTCTTTGGTCATAGATTAATTGACCATAAGTGCATGGGTTTATTTCTGGGTTTTATATTCTGTTCCATTGATCTATGTGTCTGTTTTTGTGGCAGTACCATGCTGTTTTGATTACTCTACTTTTGTAGTATAGTCTGAAGTCAAAGATTGCTTTGACAATTCAATGTCTTTGTGGCTCTATATAAATTTTAGGATTATTTGTTCTAGTTCTGTGAAAAAGTGTCATAGGGATTTCATTAAATCTGTAGATTGCTTTGGGTAGTATGGACTTTTTAACAATGTTAATTCTCCCAATCCAAGAACACCAGGTATCTTTCCATTTCTTTGTATGTTTTCATTAATGTTTTATAGTTTTATAGTTTTCCAAGTATTGGTCTATCACCTCCTTGATTAAGTTTATTTTTAGGTATTTTATTTTTTGATGTAATTGTAAATGAAATTATTTCTTTAAGTTCTCTTTCTGGTAGTTCACTATTAGTGTACAGAAAAAGCAACAGATTTCTGTATATTGGTCTTGTATCCTGCAACTTTATTGAACTTGTTTATTAGCTCTAATAATTTTGGGGGGGAGGATGTAGACTTTAGGGTTTTCTATATATAGTATCATGTCATCTGCAGAGAATGAGTTTTACTTCTTCCCTGTCTCTGCAATGAAGTATCACCTGAAGCTTTCAATGAAGTATGTGCTCTTCCGTTCACCTGGCCAATCAATCTCATAATGTGACTTTACTGTTCCCAGTTATACCTTGAGTTTCTGATCCTTGTTCTACAGCTTTTGTCTGTACATACACAGGATTTTTCAGTAGTACTTTTTTCTTCCCCTTTGCCTTAATTTAAACCATCTGCATTTTTCCTTGTAATACTAATTAGGAACTGGTTTTCTTGCCTCTTATAACATATGATAGCTAGCTTTCAAGGCCTATAACTTGATCTTCTGCTTCCAGAAGTAGCTGCTAGTGTAGCAAGAGAGGAGGTAGGAATAGTTGCTTACTTTCTTGTAAAGCAAACATTTAAAATTACTTTTCAAGCTAAGGTGGAGCCATAACCATTATTAAGTTGGTGAGACATAGAGAGAAGGTTCACATCTGCCTGTGCTGTCCCTTGCCCGCTTTGACCCCTGGCTTCTTACACTGTCCTGCAGCTGATCTGTGCCTGCCTAAACATGCCTCTCTTCTCACTGTCCTCTGGGGTCAATAGGTCTTCAGCAAGGTTTTCTCTCTGCCCCTAATACCTTTCCCTTTCTATCTCCCCCATTATTTATGTCTGTATCTCTAACCTACGGAAGATATATAAAAGGATGTTTCAAGCTTTTAAATGTTTTCCTTATCAGTGTGTTTGTCCTGGGTATAGTATTTCAATTTCACAAATGATCTAGGAGTGTCTCTCCATGGAAATGATCTCAGGCATTGAAAGAAAAGTATAAAATATACACTAATGATGAAAGAAAGGGCAAAAGGGACATTACAGAAAGAAATATTTTATGACTGATATAATGGCATATCAAACCACTTTTAGAATAATTAAGCATTTCTGTAAAAAATATAAAAGGTCAAGTATCGTATCTCATAATACAGAAAGAAATCCATTCAATTTTAAAGTTCTTGTACTATCCAAGGTTACTTAGAGGACAAAATAATTGAGGTTAATAGACTTTAATATGTCACTTGCTTAAATGGATCATCAAAATATAAATTTAAAGGAATAAGACAGATATTTCAAGCCTGTCATGACATGTCATCAATCTCTGAAACAATTTTGTTTCCAGTTTGTCCTAATACTGTGACAGGTTTTTGTTTGATTGTTTGTTTGTTTGCTTGTTTCAATCCTGCATATTTTTCCACCAAATAAGCAACTTTCAATTTCTCCATTGTTTTAACATTGTGATAATCATCATTATAAATAATGAAACCCTATTCGGCCTTAAAATCAATAATTAAAGATGAGGCTTACTAGAGTTTGGAGGCAGGAGGCTTATCTTAGTATACAGCTTATGGTTTGACTTCTGCTCACTGATTTCACCTTTCATTTAAGAAAATACTTGCTCATTTAAGACTTTCAAATAACCAGGATTCTGGGACAACACTAACTCTTTCATCATATCACATTCAATTATTTTATACTTTGTTATTTCATTCTATCTACACTTTGACTTTAGGTTGTTATATTGTTCAAGATGATGGCAACTAACCATAAGTGAGCAAGATGCCAAAAGGGAAGCATTTATTATTTTCAAAGTTCTTGTTAACAATACAATATTATTGGTATTAACAGTTATCTCATTGGGAACTTTCAGAACAACAATAAAACAAACAAAAACACAGCAAAACAAGAGAAAACAAACAAACAAAAAACTAGTAAAAAGCAGTGGCTTCTTCTATGATCAAAACATTAAGATCTGACTAGAATTGAGGATGTTGTCTGTGTGCACCAACTCTTCCGATAATTTTTATCATATAAGTGAGTTGAGATAATTTGTAAAGAACCTATAGTAAAACAATATGAAAACCTTTGCACGTGCTGTGTCCTATGTCAGGAAAGCTCTTTCCTTTGCTCTGCTCTTTTGTTACATCTTCAGATAATTTTTTTTTTTTTTTTTTTTTTTTGCCAGCTGGCTTGAGCACGACAGTTTCCTTGTAGTGCTTTGTTTTTCATATCATTTTTACTCACAGTGCATTTTGCATTTACTTGTAGATTATCTACTTCACTAGAATATGAGTTTAATGAGAGCAGGGATTTCACCTGTTTTGTTCACTGCTCTATCCTCAGAGCCTAAGACAGGGGCCTGGCACAGAGCAGGTTCTCAATAATTATTTGTTGAATTAATTAACAAAATACAGGTCCCTTAAGAATAATTATTTTATTTAAAACTATGCATGAGGTAATTATACCATCATAATGAATATCCAATCTACCACCTACCTTAAAGTTCCAGTACACATTTGTATTGGTATGCACTCTTTAGTTCATCAGATATATTTGCACAAGTAACCAGTTATTAAAAAAATCAATACAACTTATTTAAGCCAAGCAGTCAATTAAAAACAAAACAAAAATCCAAACAAATAACACCCTTTATCTGACTTCAGTGTTCTGCTTATTTTGCATACATACATATGTATCTTTTTAAAAAATTAAAGTTTTTTTCCTCCTTTTCATGGCAAAGGAATGGAGACACGAGATCAACAGAACACAGGCAAGTGATTTTAAGGCAGGAGATGATCAGTTTACATTAGCAAAAAATACCACTCATATTTTTCACCCTTTTTGCTACATGAGGATCTATAATATACTTATTATACAGAATATCTAAGTTGGTATATTTGATGCCACTGAGAAGAACACTTGAAAAATATTATCTACATAACCAGAACATTTTATTCACATTTAAAAGCATGTACATTTTCTTTCAACAAATATATCATTTAAGATGTAAATGCTGTGCTTGCTTCTGTAACACATACACTAAGATGTAAATGCTAGTTTATTTCAAAGTGTTCAAAAGTAGCTCTGAAAGAAAAGTTACAATTTGATTTTTGACTCAAATTGATCAAGCACTTGCCATATACCATCTATTCTGCTACTTCTGGGACATCAAAGGTCACCAAAAGACAGTGGCTGCTGAAAGGATTGCACAGAACAGTAGGAAAGATTATTTCTTTGTTTATTCACACATTTATTCATTAATCTATATCTCCTCTTGCACCAAAAATGATTTAATGTAACCTACAAAAGTTTACACACTATAAAGCATTATGAGTTATAAGCAGGTAAAAAAGATAAGGTGAAGGATAAACAAGGGTGGGGCAATAAAATATGGCTAGAGATAGGTTATTGCATAAAATGCAGACTATGGAATAGTATATACTTCTGAGGGGTATCTATGAATTGATAATAAGTCAATGTGTCGCTAAGTGTAACACTGGAGGTATGCACATGATACAGTTTTAACAGATAAGGGAGTGAATAACACTCTAAATATGTCTCAGGAGATTTTGATTGAGTCAAAGATGTCCTAGAATAAACGGTATTTACCCTGAGTTCCTGAGGAAGAATAATAATTGTTCAGGCAGATTGAGTGGGGGGATACAGTACTCTAAGCAAGGAGAAAAGTATGTGGCATGTGTAAAATTATGGAAGCATGCATAATTAAAACAGCATGAGACGTCTGGGAAATTATAAGGATAAAGCTGAAATGGGAAAACAAGTGATGATGGTTAAGATGGAAAGCTGGCCTCTGGCCAGTTCTTGTGCTGTGTTAGGTTGGTGTCAGACAGAAAAATATAGGTGATGGTGCATGATAGTGGACACAGTTTTGGATGGTGGCTTAACTGTGTTTTTGGGAGAAGATATTGTGAATCATTCAACTTTCAAATATGACATAATGTTTACTCTTAGCCAGAGAGGTGAGCTGTTGTTCCAGATCACCTGTGGATAACCTGAAACCATTTCCAGAATACAGCTGCATTCATCTATTACCTCTGTATCATGAAGTGATCCTTCAAATGCAAATCCTTCAGAGCTTAAAATGACGGGGACAAGGATCATGGGGATTTACAGAATCCTAATTATTTCATGGTTGCTTTAAATATTTTTTTCAGCAGTAATATTTCAAAAAGATGCTGCTGCATGGAATAATTATGACACCTTACTTTTTTTCCTCAAGGAAATATATCTCATTTCAGACAGGAACAGGTAATGATTTAAAAAGGACAAAGATCTGATGCAATACAATGTTTTTAATTTTATTCTCTGTTGCCTGCAACTCACACCCATTCTTTATTTCGACCACGATCTTCACCCTCGGTGAGCCTTTTCCCCTGTACAGGCACCATTACAAGCCAAGTAGTTCCCCTTCCTTTGGTTTCTCACCCCATGGCTAACAACACAATCCTCTAAGCACTGCTCTGATTGTATCGTTAGCCCTGTTCACATGACCACTTTTGCTCATTGGAGAGTTCTAGCTGAGTAGATGGGCATTTGCAGTCCTCCACTATCTGCGACATACACAAACCATGTAATTAAGTTATCCTAGTCTATAGTCACCATGCTTGTGACAAGCTTTTCTTCCACATGTAGCCTTTTCTCTCCCCTTTGTCTTATGTCATATCTCCAACACACACATACCCCATCTCTACAGAATGAAATTCTGAACATTCTTCTAGGTCCAGTTCAAATGTATCTTTCTTCATGATGTCATTTGTCCTAATGACCCTTGAACCAAAACCTCCATTCTTTTGACTCCAATAGCAATTTATTTCTCTTATCTCATTTGTGGTATTGTGTACTTTTTTTTTACTAGACTCTGAGATTTTTTAAAAAATTATTTTCCCCTCTTTGTATCTTCTCATTTCAACCATCACCCCCACCCTAAACTTCATCCACAGTGCTTAGCCTAGTGCCCTATATGTTGTGTGTGTTTGTGTGTGTGTGCATGTACACACTTTTTTTTTAATTTGTGAAAGAATTCCCCTCGTCTAGTCAATTAACACCTCCATCAATATTTATCTGTTTTTTTTTTTTTTGGTGAGAATGTTTAAGTTCTATTCTCTTAGCAAATTTCAATTACACAATACAGTGTTATCAATTACAGTCACCATGTTATACATTATATTCTCAGACCTTATTCATCTTATAGCTGATGTACTTTTTACCAAACTCTCCCTATTTCCTCCACTCTCCAGCCGCTGGGGATCCACTTTTCTATTCTCTGCTTCTGAGTTTGCCTTTTTTTTTTAGCGTCCACATATCAGTGACACAATGCAGTGTTTGTCCTTTTCTGTCTGGCTTATTTCATTTAGTATAATGCTGTCAAGTTCCATCCATATTGTCTCGAATGGCAGTATTTTGCTTTTTCTCGTGTATGAATAATATTCCATTATGTATATATAAAATCTATGTATTATATATTAAATACATATATATATGTGTATATTTCATATATATATTCATATATATATATACAACTTTATCCACTCATCTGTTGACAGACACTTAAGTTGTTTCCATATCTTGGCTATTGCAAATAATGCTGCAATGAATGCAGGAGTACAGATATCTCTTTAATATCCTATTTTAATTTCCTTTGGATATATATCTAGAAGAGGAATTGCTGGATCATATGGTAGTCTAATTTTAATTTTTTGAGGAACCTTCATACTATTTTCCATGGTAGCTGCACCAATTTACATACCCACCAATAGTGCCCAAGGATTCCCTTTTTTCCACATTATGACCAGCACTTGTTTATTTCTGTTTTTTTGATGATAGCAGGTGTGAGGTGATACTCATTGTGGTTTTGATTTTCATTTCATCTTTAGTGATGTTGGTCACTTTTTCATGTACCTGTTGGCCATTTGTATGTCATCTTTGGAAAAATATCTATTTGGTTCCTCTGTCCATCTTTTTAAAGATTTTTTTTGATGTGGACCATTTTTTTTTAAGTCTTTTTTCAATTTGCCACAACATTGCCCCTCCTCCATTTTTTTTTTTTTTTTTGGTCTTTTGGCTGCAAGGCATGTGGGACTCTAGCCCCCCAATTAGGGGTGGAGCCTGGACCCCAACCTCCCCACATTGGTAAGTGAAGTCTCAACCACTGGACCGCCAGGCAAGTCCCTCTCTGTCCATTTTAATCTGATTTTTTTTTTTTTGCTATTTAGTTGTACGTAGCTTTTATACATTTTGGATATTAACTCTTTATCAGATATATTATTTGCAAATATTTTCTCTCATTCCATGGGTTGCCTTTTCATTTTGCTGAGAAGTTTGTTTGCAGAAGCCTTTTAGTTTGATGTAGCCCCACTTGTTTATTTTTGCTTTTGTGCCTTTGTTTTTGGTGTCAAATCCAAAAATTCATTGCCAAGACTGATGTGAAGGCGCTTACCCCCTACATTTTCTTCTAGAATTTTTATGTATATCGTGTGTTTTTCATTAAAGTGTGGAAAGATACTAACTCATACAATAAAAGCAAATAGCATCTTTGAAAACAGATGTTTTGGGCTTCCCTGGTGGCACAGTGGTTGAGAGTCCGCCTGCCGATGCAGGGGACACGGGTTCCTGCCCCGGTCCGGGAAGATCCCACATGCCGCGGAGCGGCTGGGCCCGTGAGCCATGGCCGCTGAGTCTGCGCGTCCGGAGCCTGTGCTCCGCAACGGGAGAGGCCACAACAGTGAGAGGCCCGCGTACTGCAAAAAAAAAAAAAAAAACCGATGTTTTGGTGACAGGTAACATGTAAGATCTGCACTGCATTGCACCAGGGAGATCATTAGGAAGCTATCGAAGGCCCAGCTAAATGACAGTTAAAACAAATTAACCACCTACATCGGGCTATAATGGATTTCATTTACTGCTGCTGGCCACATGGAAAGAAAATTCCCCACAAGTAAATCAGACAGCTCGTTGAAATGCTGGAAAAATGTCATAAGGACCTGGGCTGAGGCCACGTAATATCAGTTATAATCTCTGTAGTTCTGTGACATCATCTGTCTTTGTGGTTCACAAAAATGAAAACAGATTTAATAATTCTATTACTTGTGTGTACCTTACTCTTTATTAGTTAGAGAATATATCAACATCCATTACCTCATTTACTTATATCAACAAATCAGTGAATGAGGAGAGGCTGGATTTACTTGTCCTAATTACAAGGGGGCAAGCAGAGCCTTACAGTTGTTAAATAAATGAACATATATCACAGTTTCCAAGCTGCAAAACTGATTCTGGAATGCAGAACTTGGACGTCTAGAAAAGCATCCTCCATCTTTAGAATAGGCAGTACATCTCTGTTTTTGGAAGAAAAAAAAAAAACAAAAAACTAGGGATGAATTCTAAAAGATTAGAAATCTCTTACATTCTAATGCAGAATGATTTTTTTTTTTTTGGCCTGCCGTGGAATGCATGATGGATTTGTATTGTACCAATTTAAGTGGGCTGTAAGTATGTTTTTCAGAATTCCTTTCTATGCCTAATCCTTAGTGTAGTTCACCTGGATCATCGTTTTTCTTCGTTGACTTCTAGGCCATGGTGAATGTTTATCTCCAGGTTGAAGGGCATCAGCATGTCCTGCAGAATAACTGCAGCACCGAAGTTGGATGCTTGGAGATGGTGAGAGGCTGATATGAGATCAAGACCTTTGTCCTTATGGGTTCCAGCTTGTATCCGTGGGTTCCAACTTGTCCGTGTTCTCATCAACTTCATACCCATCTTGCCTTCTATACTGCCTGCCCTGTGGAATTCTGGCTGAATCACAACAATCGTACACTGACTGTTTAACCAACTCCCACAGTGGCATTAGATCAAATTCCTACACTAAATCCTTTGTTTGATTGTATATGTACATACATATACACATATATGTATACAATATGTATAATACAAAATTATATATATGGCCATGTGTGTGTTTAAAATTTTATATGTTGCTACTACAAGAGGTAGATAAAGAGGAATATGTCTGTAATAACCCAGGGATATCCCCTGGGATGCCTTTCCATAATTGCATACCCTGTGATTAAAGTTATGCATATCCTGTGAGTAAAGTCAATGGAAAAGCTTTAATGACCCAATATAGGCAGGTGTGCTAATGGTCCAGACCCTTCAGGAATGAAAGTGTGGGACAACCTATCCAGAAAGTAACCATGACCAGATGAGGTGCTGGCTGAGGATGACAGGAACATAGAACAGGTAGTGGGAAAAGGTAGCTATAAATACCAGTTATGACTATGTGGCCAGTTGCAGACATGTGAACTATATTAGTCGTGCATATTTCTTCTTTACTTTGATATGAATAGATTTATGTATTTATTAACAATTTTTTCTCTTCACCTCTACCATTTCCCTACTATCTGTGATAAAATGTATTTATAGTAGTTACCTTTATATCTCAGCATTTACATTTCAGAATATGAAAGGGGAAATGTGACTCAGCTAGAAGAGGAATAAATATCACCTCAAAATAGATTAAGGAATTCGTAGACTCTTTGGGGGAGAGGATTCTCATGTTTTTGGTTTTGTGAAGGATAGTTGCATTGTGTTATGTGCAAACATGGTTTTGCTCTTGTTTTTATTTGGAAATTAAGTTCAGTATGGCTAAATGAGGTGCAAATGGATGCCAACTTGACAAGGGGTGGACTGTGGTGGATTTGTATTCTCTCATTTTAACTAAACTGGGACTGCATTTTCAAGAATTCCCTTTACTGAAGAGTTCCAAGTTAGGGGAAGCCACAAAAGATATTTTGCATAAGATAGAGATGGAAGATGGATATGCAATAGTGAGAGTGATGTTAAGTCCATGAGCAGTAACTGGATCCACAATGGACTGAGACCTGCACTGGTCTCTAACCACCGTCAAGCACACAACTTGAGTTATGTGGTTGTTCTTTGTCAGGTTGGTAAACGGCACCTGAGACAGATATCAGAAAAACTGAAGGAGCATTTGGTGGAAACTGCAGTATCGGTTACCTAGCTGTTGCCCCACACTAACAAGGTGAGCCAGCCCCTGCAGCACCCTTCCCAGTGTAACAAGTGTATGACTTGCTTTGCTTCCCTCTACCACTTCAGTCTCCAACACCAGACACAAAGATAGCAACCTTACTTATACCATTAACCAACTCCCACAACTATATACTATGAAATACTCAGAAAGTTACAATCAGTTATTTTGTGTGTGTGTGTGTGTGTGTGTGTGTGTGTGTGTGTGATTCCTGGTGGTGCAGCTTCTTCTTTTAAAACTGTACTGATTCAAAAATTCAGAAAGTATTAGATTTAATATGAGCAGAATTTGGTGCCCTAATAGACAAGGTGCTTTTCTTTGAGGCTGTGTTAATAATGACATTACAATAGCTAAAAGGTATTGTGTCCTTACCATGTGACAAAACTGTTCCAAGTGCTTTATATTAACCTTTTTTTTTTTTTACAATATATCAATAACCTTGGAAGTAGGTACTATTACTATCATCACTCTCATACAAATCAGGCAACTGAGTTGTACGATATTTAAGTTACATCTCCAATGTTATATAATCGAAGTGGGGAGCCCACATCAGTCTCTCACCAGCTACCATTGGAAGCCCAGGAGTTGAGCATCCAAGCACCTGCACTAACCATTGTGTTATGGGATGTCCAGTCCAACCCTCCTGAACAATCTGATCTGATTTCCTTCTGCATCAGTTAGTGGGCTAGAGGAGGGGGAAATGAGATAATGGGATTATCTGTGTGCTTGACTGTGGTTTAGGGAGTAGGATAAACTGGTGATAAAAGGAAAGCAAAAGAAGTATAAGAGGAGAAAATGGTAACAACTTTTAGACCGTGAACATGCAGCCACCAGGAAATGAATAAGCCACTTGTGTAGCCATCTAACCTTGTCTCAGTGGAAATCAAACATTTCCTACAGAGTACATAATATTTTCTCAAACAGTCTGGCTTAGTGTGCCAGACATCTGGCAAAAGACACTCTGTTCTAACTTTTTCTGTCCTTGATCTTGTCAGGAGTTTAGAATCATCAATTTTCATTCCATATTTAGTACCTTAAAATGATAATATCCTATATTTAAACTTACAATCAAATTATTCTCTATTCTTAAGGTAGAATTTAATTTAAGAGAATACTAGTTTCGGTGATGAAATTAACAAGATTTTCTTCATCTAATACCTTTGAATTTTCTGGTCGAAAAAACTTTACATAACATAAAATTAACCATATTAAAGTGAACAATTCGATGGTGTTTAGCACATTCACAGTGTTGGGCAACAACTATCTCTAATTCCAAAACATTTTATTCCCTCCAAAAGGAAACCTCATACCTATTAAGCAGAGTAATTGTTTATTATCTTTTATTAAGAAAAAAATCTTATGTGGAAAGTTCTAGTTGTTTTTTAAAGTCTATGAAAAATATCTCCCCTTCTGCATTGGCTTTTTTGTGCCTTTTACTTACCGATACTAGTATCATCTCCCAGTCTCTGACATTTTTTCCAATTTGTGTGTGTAAAATATTAATATCTACTACAATAGATATCCATAACATGTTATGAATATTCATAAATTTACATATTCATACATATATTTTAATATATCGATACTTTAATGTTTTCTAAGTGGCATTTAATATATTCATATATTTACATATTTAATTTTAATGTAGTCAAAGCTACCTTTTTCTTTATGTTTTATACTTTCCAATTCCTGTTTTCAAAAATTCCTTCCTATTCTGAGATAATAGAAAATATTCTTTTTCTAAAATATTAAGGCTTACTTTTCAAGGTTTTACTCTGGAACGTATGTTGTGTACAGTGTACTACAGGCAATAGTTTTTACATATGTAGAGCCAGTTGACTGCGAATCAGTTTTTGATTGCCAGTTCCTTCTGTCTGATTTGTTATACTATCTCTCTCCTTTATACGTTGTTGTCTGCCTGTAGGTTAAGAGTGATAACATAAGTTATCTAGACTAGCCCCCTTACTTCATAGGGTAAACTAACAAGGTCCTGACCAGAGCACATAGTGTAGAAATGGAAAAGTTATTCTTGTCAATGAACAGAGATTAGGCAAATGTCTGGCCAGCAGTCTGGTTCTTGTTACCATACTTGCTATGTATATTTTGTACACAAAAATAATTCCCATGTTTCTAAAAAGTTTTGATAAAAATAGACATGTAAGACTTGAATGATGTTGTAAATATACTTAATAAGCTAATTAATTTAAAAGAAAAAACATTTGCCACCACTTTATAGGTTTACAGGTATAGTCAGGCAGTTTTGTGATGTTCTATATTTTCTCTTACATTTCAAATAAACTACCACATGATGGAAAGCAAAGGTTGGTCTCCTATTATATTTGGCCTTGGATACAACAGACTTATGTTTGAATTCTAGTTTTCACACTTATTAGCATCATGACTATTGAAAAATTACTGAATCACAGTTTGCTCATCTGCATTACCCTTAAATAAGATTGTTTTGAGTATTAGTTGAGATGATGCATATCAATAGGGCCTAGAGGCAGAAAGGAAAGCTCTCATGCCCTACCATTATAGCAGAGTCCAACAAGGAGGAAAATACTCCCTCTTCTTGCTTGGCAAGACCTAACCGATGAGAGACAGGTCCAACTCAGCCAATTAAAAGCCATGGAGTCTTTGTTTACTATAGCCCTCCTGACTTCCTTTTCCCCTCAGTAAAATAATTCTCCTCTCTGTTTTGTACATGACTCACCATGGTTGCAGACCCTGAATTGCAATTCTTTGCTGATCCTGAATAAGCTTTTTTTTAAAAAATTCATTAATTAATTAATTTTTGGCTGCACTGGGTCTTCGTTGCAGTGCACGAACTTCTCGTTGCGGTGGCTTCTCTTTGTTGCGGAGCACGGGCTCTAAGCGCGTGGGTTTCAATATTTGTGGTACTTCGACTCAGTAGTTGTGGCTCGCGGGCTCTAGAGCGCAGGCTCAGTAGTTGTGGCACATGGGCTTAGTTGCTCTGTGGCATGTGGATCTTCCCGGACCAGTGCTCGAACCCATGTCCCCTGCATTGGCAGGTGGTTTCTTAACCACTGCACCACCAGAGAAGTCCTAAGCTCATTTTTAAAGAAGAAATGACTAGCAGTCTTTTCGTTTTAGGTCAACAATAGTAAACAATTGCTTTATCACAATTTGTTGGGTTGTACATCTTTTCCCCAGTAATTTATAATGTCCCTATGTCAGTTATTGTTCCTTTGTGTGTGTGAATTTGTTATGAGTCACTCTAGTCTGTCCCTTTGGTCCATTTGTCATCCCCTATACCGATGTCAAATTGTCTTAATAACCACAGCTTTATGGTAACCCTGGCTATCTTATAGGTAAATTTCTCTGTCTTATTCTGCATTTCCCAAGAAGCAGAGCCTAAGATAGAAAGCTTATGTACTACAACTTTATTAGGGAGTGCATTCCTGGGAGGAGAAATGAGGGACAAGTGGAGTGAGGGAAGGCTAGGAGGGTGAGCTCTTTAGTGTAACTGTTTGCTGGACTGTCTTCAAATAAGACGTATACATTGACTCTCAGACAGTCCATGCAGTGGGGGAAAGAGACTTGATTTATTCATGAGTCATTTATTCTCATGGCCGTTCATGTTGTTTGTGATTTGAGGCCGAGCAGAGTCCTATGACTTGTTGTAAACAGGGAAACTCTGAGGCAGGAGGCAAAAAGGATGTAGCAAATGTATGAGCTGAGGCAAGGTCAGGTTAGAACATATACGTGGTGAGATGCAGATGCCTCAGAGCTGGATGAGACAAAAGCCCGGGAGGCACAGGGAATCTAGAGTGATGCTCACAGGTGGCTGATATACCTTCCAGCTTGTTTTTCTTCTGTAAAATGTTCCTTGCTCTTTTTTGATTCTTTATATTTAATATGAATGTCAGAATCAGATTATCAAAAAGTACTATTTTGATTTTGATTGGAATTACATTAAATTGATAGATTTCTCTGTGGAAAATTGTCAGTTTTATGATGCTTAGTCTTTCATGTAGTATGTATAAATATCTTTCCATATATTTTGGTTTTATTAATTGTATTTTTAAAAGGTTTTATCACATTCGTCACTAAAGATTTGCAAACTTCTGTATATTATTCCTGCAAATCTGTTAGCTTTTTTTGCCACTCTACATTTTACCCAGAGTACATTTACATATTAGAAATCTAGAAGAAAGAAGAAGACACTCTAAGAAAGTATGGTTAAAGTTCATTTCAGGAAATAACTAACTGGTCAAGTAATATGGAAAGACGCTCATGCTTCCTAGAACAATTTATACTTACCAAGAGAACATTTTAGCTATATCATGCATACATGTAAAACCTAACAGTAATATATTCAGTTAAGAATGAAACTAAACAAATGATAATTCCTTTGATGGAGCATATACTGGTAGATATATTTAGATAAAATTTAACAATTTCTAGTAAAGTTAGAGACCTGAAAACATTTCCAGAGAAATATGCATGTTATTAAAAAGACAGAAACAGAAGAGAACATTGTTGTATCATGCTAGAAAATCATCTGAATGTTCATCAACAGGTGAATGGATGAATAAATTACAATATATCCATAATGTGATATACTACAGGGCAATTTAAATAAATGATTTAAATAAATTTACATATACCAACAAAGGTGAAGTTCAAAGAACATAAGATCATGGCAAAGAAACAAGTGGCAAAAAATGTGCATGGCATGATAGCATTTATATAAAGCTTAAAGCATACCAAATAATACAATTTTTTCTCAGTGAAAGCAAAATATAGGAGGTAAATGTATGTGACTGTGAATGGTACTGACACATGCAACATAAAGCCTATTTAAGACCTTTTGAAAAGGAGGGCAATGGGATGCAAGGAGTACCTGGTGGACTCAATCCTACCTGTAATGTAATGTTTCATAGTAAAAATTATTTTTTGATAACCTCATGATAAAGTGGCTAAATTTTAACATACAAAGTGATGTCTACAGAAATATATGTTAAATATTTTCTTCACAATTAATATTCTTTGGGATCAAATATCCTCAGGCTTGTAGACACTCCCAAGAATTATTTAAGTTTTGAGTTATTTTGTACACTTTCTTCTGCAGTTGATTCTGATATCCACAGAAAATGAGGAGGGTATGCTTTGTGTTAAACCTGAGACAGGTGTAAACAACATCATTTTTAAATTCAGCTAGGTGCTCTGATTCCATTCATTCAGAAAGGCAGCTGTGTCTACATATGCCACTTCCAAATGGGACTGTCCTTTTCTATCTAATTAAGAGGGCATTTTATTCTGCCTGACCTATTCCACCTATAGATGGATGCTTGATTTGACATTTACATAATTAATTGGCTACACCTGCTTGCTACTCCTTCCTCACAAAGCTTTGCAGCTTCTCAACTCCAGTCAAACATATTACTTGTAGAAAAGAATCGGAATATTTTCCCAGTATAAACTATTTCCTATCATATGAGGTTTAAATAATATTTCTACACAAACTATGCAGTTTAAACAGGGATATCTGAAGTGATGTCTATACAAATTCTATATTGAATGTTTTTGTAGAGTAAAATATCTTTTCGTTACGAGAATTATTTTTGTAAATATAAACTATATGTTTTTGAAATTTGTTTTCTTAAATCAAAGTGAATTTTAATTTATTTTTATCCTCATTATATCTGAAAATTTGTTTTTCAACTTTATTTTAAAGAACACTATTAAAGTATAATTGATATGTAAAAAGATGTATTTATCTAATGTTTACAACGGAATGAATTTGACGTTAAGTATATCCCCATGAAACCATGACCGCCATCAAGGCTATGAACATATCTATCACCTCCCAAATTTTCCCCCCCTACTTTTTTATTGTTTTTATCTGGTAAGAACACTTAACATAAGATCTACCCTCTTAGCAAATTTTTAATATACAGTAGAGTACTGTTAGCTATCCAAGGGCTATTTTGATGATAAATTCTTTTCAGAAAGAGAAACTATATGTGTGGCTAGTATCCTTTTTGCATATAATCACTTTGTGAGGTGGTGGACGGTTCTAGGTCGGGAGTTTCCAAGCTTTAGTCTACTTCAAACACTCTTCAGACCTTAGCAGAAGGTTCCCTCTGCTGGGAACAAAATGGGTACCCAGGAACAAATTCAAGTGTGTTTGTTAAAGATAAAAGGCTAGGGGCTTCCCTGGTGGCGCAGTGGTTGAGAGTCTGCCTGCCGATGCAGGGGACACGGGTTCGTGCCCCAGTCCGGGATGATCCCACATGCCGCGGAGCGGCTGGGCCCGTGAGCCATGGCCGCTGAGCCTGCACGTCTGGAGCCTGTGCTCCGCAACGGGGAAAAAAAAAAAAAAGATAAAAGACTGCTTAGGTGGACAGAAAGAGCAACTAAAAAGGACAACTCAAGTTGTCCCATAGGGATCAGATGCAAAGTCTAACAGTTACATAAATAGAAAAATTCACTTATGTGCAGTTTGGTAGACAGTCTTTGGGGGATGAGATAATGGGGATAACATCTTCCATACTGAATAGCCTGAGAGTAAATACTCATCTGTTTCTTTGGAAACTGGCAATATCCTTTATTTCCATTAGCATCAGGAATTCTTTGCCTTGTTTTGGCTATATCTTTCCCAATTCTGTCTTCAGAAGAGTTAATTACTAAAAAAATACTTAACCATCAACTTTTTTTCAAGTGACTGAAGAAATTGGGACCATTAGTGTTCAGAATATCAAAATACTATCCTTGTGCTTCCACCTGTTTCACCTGCTCACGTGTTCCGCTTGTGAACAGGGTACCCCTTCCCAGAACAGCTACTAAGCCGGGTGAAATAGGCTCTTGTTCATCCATCTTTGGTAAAGAAACATTACCTGCGGGGGTGGGGGGTTGGGATGGGGAGGGAGGCACAGAATACTCCTCCATAACTCGATGTGGAGATTTGTAGTAGTTCTTCAGTACATTCCACCACATTGTTGAACCCCAAGTATAGACAACTGTCCTCCAGTACTGACACCGTGGGCTCCACTCTGTTATCCGTGGAGGAGCTGGTCCACAAAGGCAATGGCTTTCTCCAGTTGTGCCGTAGGCTTCTTGGCTGCCCAAGTCCATCAGTGCTAGATGCTGCAGGTGGTCCATCACCTCGACTATGACCTGGCCGCTTCCCTGAGGACTCTCCTTGGAGATGAACCTCTGGCACACGCCCAGTGGTTCCAAAGGCCCAGCCACCTAATTCTTTATTTTTTAGAGCAGTTTAAAGTTCACAGCAAAACTGAGAGGAAGGTACAGAGATTTCCTATATGCACGCTGCCCTCACACATGCATAATCTCCCCCATTATCAATATCCCACACCAAGGTGGTACATATATAACAATTGATGAACTTACATTGACACATCGTAATCACTTCAAATATGTAGTTTATAATATGGTTCAGTCTTGATGTTATACATTCTGTGGATTGGACACATGTATAATGACATGTATGTATCCATCATTATGGCATCATGTAGAGTATTTTCACTGCCCTGTAAATCCTCTGTGCTCTGCCTGTTCATCCCTCCCTGATCCAATCCCTGGAAATATTTTTTGCAAGGTATTTATTATCCTTGAAGAAATCTTTGATTTAGGGTTAGAGTTTTGGTAGAATTATATAACATCTGTCAAATGAAAGTGTTCTGTAAGTGCTTAAAAATCAGTAATCTGATATAAATATACATATATGAATAGATCATAAAGTTAAAGAACAATTACTTGTTGTCTGTTAATATTCTAGCTAGCCTAACATTTTATGCCAACCAAGAACATATACCTTAACTAATATATTCAGAATACACTTTATTCTTTATTATTAAACAATATAAATAATTTCAGAATATTTTAGAATACCAAGTATATTATGCATAAACATAGCATCCGTTTTAGTTACATGGGAAACAATCTTTAAGTATATAATTATACAGCACTGGGGAAACACAAGGATTTGTTTGAGACTGAAAGACCTCTGGGTCTTCAGTGTGCTTCAGACCTCCAGGGAGGGCAGATGAGTAAGTAAATCAACAGGGGTACACAGCTTCTAAAATGAAAATTTTGATCTGAATATTTTAGGGTATTTCCCTATTTAACAAAACAGGAATTTTTGTGACAGCTGTGATTGTGACAGTTCTCCAGATAGTTTGACTCAGAATTTATCATCTTTGTGACTCTGTACCTCGCTCAATTTTTTTTTTTACTGACTACTTTAAAACCTTTTTCTTTCCCATAGTTGCTGCATAATTTCTTAAACAGCTTTAGAAACTTTCAAGAAGAAAGAAGCTAAATAGATTAATGAGGGGCTGTCTGTGAAATTCTTAGAGCTCCTTCAATGGCAGGTGTGATAAATTACACACATTATCATTGTGGTGATCGTGCAGCAAACCATTATTAGAGCTTAATGTAGACTATCTCATTACACAAGCACTACTTGAATTTGAACATACTTTAGCAGAAAATACAAACATAATTCCAACTAAATAGGCATTTCTGCAGATTGAGAATAGGCTTTTATTTAAAAGCATCAGCCATGTTTACTATCAAATGGCTCAGTTATATTTTACTCATGCACAGAGAAACCCGTAACAAAAGTCTCATGTACATGGGAAATAAATTAACTCTTAAACACTTCTGTGTTTATAATGACCCAATTTTGTTGAAATTCATACATATGACACATTCCTTAAAAAAAAAAAAAACCTCTGCTAAAATAACATAGCAGTTCAGTGAGTTAAAAGCAGATATATGACATAATAAGACAGTGAGAAGATTTTATAAGGAATAAATCACATAAACAGTAAATGAGCAATTGTGTTTGGTATAAGTGTTATATTGTCCATGTTCTTTTTTGGGTAAAATGACTTTGTTAATATCTAAGGGAAATTTTGTTAATATCTAAGGGAAATTTTGGTACTATAAATCATTGTGTATGGTATTCTAGTTTTTAAACTATATTTTAATACATCATTATTTAATCATTATTTAAACCATCACAGAATAGTTTTTGCTTCTTTAAAATAAAGGAAATTTTGTGCAATGTAGACCAATTGAATACGAATTTAGGGACATAAACTCCATGCTAATTTATCATCAGATATACTCATTCCTCCACTATATCCCAAATATGAGCACTGGACATCATCTCCACTGCTCCAGTCCAAGACTTCAGTCATTTCCTACCTGGACTATTTATTGTAAAAGCCTCTTAATTGGTCTCCTTGCTTCTACTCCTGCCTTCTTACATTCATTAACCCCAGAGTCATCATAGTAAACTTTCAAAAATATAAATTAGGGGAGGAGAAATGGAAACATATGTATATGTATAGCTGATTCACTTTGTTATAAAGCAGAAACTAACACACCATTGTAAAGCAATTATACTCCAATAAAGATGTTTAAAAAAACATAAATTGGACTGGTTACTCACTAGAATAAAGCATTTCAATGAATTTCTTCAGTAAATAGAAAAAGAAATTTCCTCCTTGGCCCCCAAAGTAAGCATCATCTTGTTCCTGTTGACCTTTTCAACATCCCCACTCACTGCTTCTTTCACCTCATTCACACTGGACTTTATCCATTGAAAATTTCAGGCTTATTCTGGTTCCAGAATCTTTACCCTCATTATTAACTTTGCCTGGAATGGTCTCTCTCTTGTTTTTTGTATGGCTGGCTCCTTCACTTATTTCTTAGGTCCAACAGATCATTTTCTGAGCCAGAAATTTTCTTGTTAAGATTCATTGTTGTGCTAGATTTCAATTTATTTAGAGCTGCTAGAGTCTTTGCAGCTCTAAAATAAAAGATGTTAGCAGTTTTGACTATAATCTGCCATAATGGAATTTGTTCTCTCTCTTTCTACATATATGTATAATTCAAATCTTAATAAATTAAACAATGACATAAAATGCCCAAAATACATGTTTATTGAACCATATGAAAATAATAAATATACTAACTACATTAAGAAATAAGAAAATACTAGGAATCCAAATCCATGCCTAGGTCTAACCAATAACGCACAGTTTAGTTCTAAAAACACTTTATTTTTAAAATTACCCTTTTAGGCCTAGAAAAAAACAAAATAAAACTAAATAAACTAACAAAAAGTTTTTCTCTTCACCATGTTATTATTAGCTGCCTTTTTATTTGTTGCAGTTTCCATTATACAAAGAAAACAGATGTTTCTGAACAGGTGTAAGTGGGTGGATGTGGAAACCTACAAACACTGAAAGCTTTTATGTCTTCTTTAAGAAGGATAGAGAAGGAAAGAAATTACAGTGCCCATTTCTTTTCAAAGTCTTTCTTGGCACCTGCTTTTACATTCTACTACTATTTTCATTTTTCTTCCCCTAAGGTAGTTGACCAAATAAATAAATAATAATGAAATGCAATTTACTTTTATTTCGTTCTTCAAAATTGAACTCCCACAGAGGGAAAATAACCAGTTGTCCAGTGGTCTGTGTAATAACCTCACAGTACCTGTCCCATCTGTCTTTTCATTTCCATTCCCCTATTCTAGTTAAAGCTCTCATTATTTCTTTTTTTTTCTTTTATTTGCAAACGATTCCTAAATGAACTCCAAACCTAGACTGTTTTTTTCTCACCATAGTCTGTCTTAAATAATGTATCCAAAGTAATGTTTCAAACTGGAGATTTAATCAGGGTATGTAGAATGGAACAGACCGTGAAGCTCAAGTCAGGAAACCTGTTTCAAAACTACTCCTTGCATTTACAAGCTGTTTTAGCCTTTCAGGTTATGTATCTTTTCTGAGAATCTGTTTCCTCAACTCTGCAGTCTAGTCTCAGACTTACTGACAGGATTAAACAAGATTATGTATATCTAATGTCTGAGAATGATGCCTGATATTAAAAAAACACTACAAAATTGTGTAATGTTTCTCCACTAGGCAAAACCATCAATGGCTTCCTTTTACTAAGAAAATAAATTCCAAACGTCTACAAACAGCATTCAAGTATTGCCAAAGGATGATGTCAACATTTTGTTCGGAGGACTTGCCTCCGCATATTCAGTCCTTTAGGAATTTGGACATGATTTCTGCACGTGCCTTGTATCCCCATCCCTTATGTCATTCGTTGTATAGTTTACTCTATCTGGAATGTCTTTCTCCGTCTTTCTCTACTGATTGAAATTTTGTTCGTTTACCTCTTCCAGAACTTCATGTGGAAACCTTTCCAGATCTCCTTTCAAGATAACATAAGGCAATATATTATTATCTTATAATAGTTTATATTTCTGTGTCTTCAAACACCATAGAGTTAAATAGTCAACAATTAGAGGAAGTTTTTTCCTCCTTCAATATACCCAGGCAATGGGTTCTCTGAAGGCGAAGACCTTGTCTTGAGCCCATTTCCCTTCCACAACATACTGTACCCAAATGAACAGAACCTAGTAGAAATCTTGCTACTTAATGTTTGCTGAATTTGATAAAGACAAAATTCTTGTATATGAGTGCCAGTGTGCTTGTTAGTGTGTGTGCTGTGTGCTTGAAGCATAAGGGGATATGGAGATAGTGGTATAGTGCACTATTAGTGACCTTTATGAGCTACTCAGAAAACTCATCTATTTAGTAAATCAGCATATAATTACTGAGGGCTGAATCTGTGCCAGGCAATGTTGCAAGCCACCAGGGATACAGTCGTAAGACAAATCATGAACTTACATTCTAGGGGGGAGATAGAAAATACACAGGCAGACAAAACTATGGTGTTAGGATTTGATAAACATTTTAAAGAAAGTAAAATAAAATAAAGGGATAGAAAGTGACAGAGGTTGCTATTTTAGAATGGGTGGTCAGGGAAGGCCCACATTTTTGGGGCAAGGACATGAATGAGGTAAGGTGTTGAGTCATGTAAGTATCTAAAACAGGATATTTCTAGGAAGAGGACACAGCAACTACAAGTGTTTAAAAAAAAAATTCCCAAAACGAGTATAACTCAGGTTAACCTCTCCTATGGAACTATTGATAGTTTAGCCTGTCTCTCTTATAAGTGAAATCACTGTTAGCGTTTCTATAGCAAAGACAGAGTTTTAATAATTTCTAAAATACGTATTAATTATTTCAAGTTTTTTTCTTCATCTTTAAAGTCGGGCTCAATTAGAGGAACCTTAATGCTACTTCCAGCTCCAGGTTACTATACTTTTATGATTTAAATGCTTCTCTGTTCTCTTAGTTTCACTTTTTTCGTTTGGATAATGAGTGTAATATTTTCATTTTTAACTCATGAACCTTTATTTTGAATTTATATGTATGGTTAGCACACTATAAAGTAAAAAATGTTATTGTTTTTGTTTTTATTAGTAGTAGTAGTATTCTCTCTTTCTTTCTTTCTTTCTTTTTTTTTTTTTTTTTTTTTTTTTTGCATATAAGAAAGTTGTAGTTCAAGGCCTAACTGAGAACTAAGATCTTCAGGATATTTCTTTTCTTTTTTTTTTTTTTACATCTTTACTGGAGTATAACTGCTTTACAATGGTGTGTTAGTTTCTGCTTTATAACAAAGTGAATCAGTTATACTTATACATATGTTCCCATATCTCTTCCCTCTTGCATCTCCCTCCCTCCCACCCTCCCTATCCCACCCCTCCAGGCGGTCACAAAGCACCAAGCTGATCTCCCTGTGCTATGCGGCTGCTTCCCACTAGCTATCTACCTTACGTTTGGTAGTGTTTATATGTCCATACCTCTCTCTCGCCCTGTCACAGCTTACCCTTCCCCTTCCCCATATCCTCAAGGCTGTTCTCTACTAGGTCTGTGTCTTTATTCCTGTCTTACCCCTAGGTTCTTCATGACATTTTTTTCCCTTAAATTCCATATATATGTGTTAGCATGTGGTATTTGTCTTTCCCTTTCTGACTTACTTCACTCTGTATGACAGACTCTAGGTCTATCCACCTCATTACAAATAGCTCAATTTCGTTTCTTTTTATGGCTGAGTAATATTCCATTGTATATATGTGCCACATCTTCTTTATCCATTCATCCGATGATGGACACTTAGGTTGTTTTCATCTCCAGGCTATTGTAAATAGAGCTGCAATGAACATTGTGGTACGTGACTCTTTTTGAATTATGGTTTTCTCAGGGTATATGCCCAGTAGTGGGATTGCTGGGTCATATGGTAGTTCTATTTGTAGTTTTTAAGGAACCTCCATTCTCTTCTCCACAGTGGCTGTATCAATTTACATTCCCACCAACAGTGCAAGAGGGTTCCCTTTTCTCCACACCCTCCCCAGCATTTATTGTTTCTAGATTTTTTGATGATGGCCATTCTGACTGGTGTGAGATGACATCTCATTGTAGTTTTGATTTGCATTTCTCTAATGATTAAGTTGAGCATTCTTTCATGTGTTTGTTGGCAGTCTGTATATCTTCTTTGGTGAAATGTCTATTTAGGTCTTCTGCCCATTTTTGGGTTAGGTTGTTTGTTTTTTTGTTATTGAGCTGCATGAGCTGCTTGTAAATTTTGGAGATTAATCCATTGTCAGTAGCTTCATTTGCAAATATTTTCTCCCATTCTGAGGGTTGTCTTTTGGTCTTGTTTATGGTTTCTTTTGCTGTGCAAAAGCTTTGAAGTTTCATTAGGTCCCATTTGTTTATTTTTGTTTTTATTTCCATTTCTCTAGGCGGTGGTTCAAAAAGGATCTTGCTGTGATTTATGTCATAGAGTGTCCTGCCTATGTTTTCCTCTAAGAGTTTGATGGTGTCTGGCTTTACATTTAGGTCTTTAATCAATTTTGAGCTTATTTTTGTGTATGGTGTTAGGGAGAGATCTTATCTCATACTTTTACATGTACCTGTCCAGTTTTCCCAGCACCACTTATTGAAGAGGCTGTCCTTTCTCCACTGTACATTCCTGCCTCCTTTATCAAAGATAAGGTGACCATATGTGCGTGGGTTTATCTCTGGGCTTTCTATCCTGTTCCATTTATCTATATTTCTGTTTTTGTGTCAGTACCATACTGTCTTGATTACTGTAGCTTTGTAGTATAGTCTGAAGTCAGGGAGCCTGATTCCTCCATCTCCGTTTTTCATTCTCAAGATTGCTTTGGCTATTCGGAGTCTTTTGTATTTCCATAGAAATTGTGAAATTTTTTGTTCTAGTTCTGTGAAAAATACCAGTGGTAGTTTGATAGGGATTGCATTGAATCTGTAGATTGCTTTGGGTAGTAAAGTCATTTTCACAATGTTGATTCTTCCAATCCAAGAACATGGTATATCTCTCCATCTATTTGTATCATCTTTAATTTCTTTCATCAGTGTCTTATAATTTTCTGCATACAGGTCTTTTGTCTCCTTAGGTAGGTTTATTCCTAGATATTTTATTCTTTTTGTTGCAATGGTAAATGGGAGTGTTTTTTTGATTTCAGTTTCAGATTTTTCATCATTAGCATATAGGAATGCCATAGATCTCTGTGCATTAATTCTGTATCCTGCTACTTTACCAAATTCATTGATTAGCACTAGTAGTTTTCTGGTAGCATCTTTAGGATTCTCTATGTATAGGATCATGTCATCTGCAAACAGTGACAGCTTTACTTCTTCTTTTCCAATTTGGATTCCTTTTATTTCCTTTTCTTCTCTGATTGCTGTGGCTAAAACTTGCAAAACTATGTTGAATAAGAGTGGTGAGAGTGGGCAACCTTGTCTTGTTCCTGATCTTAGTGGAAATGCTTTCAGTTTTTCACCATTGAGAACAATGTTGGCTGTGGGTTTGTCATATATGGCCTTTATTATGTTGAGGAAAGTTCCCTCTATGCCTACTTTCTGCAGGGTTTTTATCATAAATGGGTGTTGAATTTTGTCGAAAGCTTTCTCTGCATCTATTGAGATGATCATATGGTTTTTCTCCTTCAATTTGTTAATATGGTGTATCACATTGATTGTTTTGCGTATATTGAAGAATCCTTGCATTCCTGGAATAAACCCCACTTCATCATGATGTATGATCCGTTTAATGTGCTCTTGGATTCTGTTTGCTAGGATTTTGTTGAGGATTTTTGCATCTATGTTCATCAGTGATATTGGCCTGTAGTTTTCTTTCTTTGTGACATCCTTGTCTGGTTTTGGTATAAAGGTGATGGTGGCCTCGTAGAATGAGTTTGGGAGTGTTCCTTCCTCTGCTATATTTTGGAAGAGTTTGAGAAGGATAGGTGTTAGCTATTCTCTAAATGTTTGATAGAATTTACCTGTGAAGCCATCTGGTCCTGGGCTTTTGTTTGTTGGAAGATTTTTAATCACAGTTTCAATTTCAGGGCTTGTGATTGGTCTGTTCACATTTTCTATTTCTTCTTGCTTCAATCTCGGCAGGTTGTGCATTTCTAAGAATTTGTCCATTTCTTCCAGGTTGTCCATTATATTGGCATAGAGTTGCTTGTAGTAATCTCTCATGATCTTTTGTACTTCTGCAGTGTCAGTTGTTACTTCTCCTTTTTCATTTCTAATTCTATTGATTTGAGTCTTGTCCCTTTTTTTCTTGATGAGTCTGGCTAATGGTTTATCAATTTTGTTTATCTTCTCAAAGAACAAGCTTTTAGTTTTATCGATCTTTACTATCATTTCCTTCATTTCTTTGTCATTTATTTCTGATCTGATTTTTATGATTTCTTTACTTCTGCTAAATTTTGGGGGTTTTTTGTTCTTCTTTCTCTAATTGCTTTAGGTGCAAGGTTATGTTGTTTATTCGAGATGTTTCCTGTTTATTAAGGTAGGATTGTATTGCTATAAACTTCCCTCTTAGAACTGCTTTCGCTGCATCCCATAGATTTTGGGTCATCATGTCTCCATTGTCATTTGTTTCTAGGTATTTTTTAATTTCCTGTTTGATTTCTTCAGTGATCACTTCGTTATTAAGTAGTGTATTGTTTACCCTCCATATGTTTATATTTTTTACAGATCTTTTCCTGTTATTGATATCTAGTCTCATAGTGGTGTGGTTGGAAAAGATACTTGAAACAATTTCAATTTTCTTAAATTTACCAAGGCTTGACTTGTGACCCAAGATATGATCTATCCTGGAGAATGTTCCATGAGCACTTGAGAAGAATGTGCATTCTGTTGTTTTTGGATGGAATAGCCTATAAATATCAATTAAGTCCATCTTGTTTAATGTATGATTTAAAGCTTGTGTTTCCTTATTTATTTTCAGTTTGGATGATCTCTCCATTGGTGAAAGTGGGGTGTTAAAGTCCCCTACTATGAATGTGTTACTGCCGATTTCCCCTTTTATGGCTGTTAGTATTTGCCTTATGTATTGATGTGCTCCTATGTTGGGTGCATAAATATTTACAATTGTTATATCTTCTTCTTGGATTGATTCCTTGATCATTATGTAGTGTCCTTCTTTGTCTCTTGTAATTGTCTTTATTTTAAAGTCTATTTTGTCTGATATGAGAATTGTTACTCCAGCTTTCTTTTGGTTTCCATTTGCATGAAATATCTTTTTCCATCCCCTTACTTTCAGTCTGTATGTGTCTCTAGGTCGGAAGTGGGTCTCTTGTAGACAGCAAATATATGGGTCTTGTTTTTGTATCCATTCAGCCACTCTGTGTCTTTTGGTGGGAGCATTTTGTCCATTTACATTTAAAGTAATTATAGATATGTATGTTCCTATTCCCATTTTCTTAATTGTTTTGGGTTCGTTATTGTAGGTCTTTTCCTTCTCTTATGCTTCTTGCCTAGAGAAGTTCCTTTAACATTTGTTGTAAAGCTGTTTTGGTGGTGCTGAACTCTCTCAGCTTTTGCTTGTCTGTAAAGGTTTTAATTTCTCCATCAAATCTGAATGAGATCCCTGCTGGGTAGAGTAATCTTGGTTGCAGTTTTTTCTCCTTCATCACTTTAAATATGTCCTGCCACTCCCTTCTGGCTTGCAGAGTTTCTGCTGAAAGATCAGCTGTTAACCTTATGGGGATTCCCTTGTGTGTTATTTGTTGTTTATCCCTTGCTGCTTTTAATATGTTTTCTTTGTATTTAATTTTTGACAGTTTGATTAATATGTGTCTTGGCATAGTTCTCCTTGGATTTATCCTATATGGGACTCACTATGCTTCCTGGACTTGATTAACTATTTCCTTTCCCATATTAGGGAAGTTTTCAACTCTAATCTCTTCAGATATTTTCTCAGTCACTTTATTTTTCTCTTCTTCTTCTGGATCACCTATAATTTGAATGTTGGTGCATTTAATGTTGTCCCAGAGGTCTCTGAGACTGTCCTCAGTTCTTTTCATTCTTTTTTCTTTATTCTGCTCTGCAGTAGTTATTTCCATTATTTTATCTTCCAGGTCACTTATCCGTTCTTCTGCCTCAGTTATTCTGCTATTCATCCCATCTAGAGTGTTTTTAATTTCATTTATTGTGTTGTTCATCATTGTTTGTTTCATCTGTAGTTCTTTAGTTCCTTGTTAAATGTTTCTTGCATTTTGTCCATTCTATTTCCAAGATTTTGGATCATCTTTACTATCATTATTCTGAATTCTTTTTCAGGTAGACTGCCTATTTCCTCTTCATTTGTTAGGTCTGGTGGGTTTTTATCTTGCTCCTTCATCTGCTGTGTGTTTTTCTGTCTTCTCATTTTGCTTATCTTACTGTGTTTGGGGTCTCCTTTTTGCAGGCTGCAGGCTCATAGTTCCCGTTGTTTTTGGTGTCTGTCCCCAGTGGCTAAGGTTGGTTCAGTGGGTTGTGTAGGCTTCCTGGTGGAGGGGACTAGTGCCTGTGTTCTGGTGGATGAGGCTGGATATTTTCTTTCTGGTGAGCAGGTCCACATCTGGTCGTGTGTTTTGGGGTGTCTGTGAACTTATTATGATTTTAGGCAGCCTCTCTGCTAATTGGTGGTGTTGTGTTCCTGTCATGCTAGTTGTTTGGCATAGGATGTCCAGCACTGTAGCTTGCTGGTGGTTGAGTGAAGCTGGGTGCTGGTGTTGAGATGGAGATCTCTGGGAGATTTTTGCTGTTTGACATTATGTGGAGCTGGGAGGTCTCTTGGGGACCAGTGTCCTGAAGTTGGCTCTCCCACCTCAGAGGCACAGCACTGTCTCCTGGCTGCAGCACCAAGAGCCTTTCATCTACACAGCTCAGAATAAAAGGGAGAAAAAGTAGAAAGAAAGAATTAGTAGAAGTAGAAAGAAAGAAAGAAAGAAAGAAAGAAAGAAAGAAAGAAAGAAAGGAGGGAGGGAGGGAGGAAGGAAGGAAGGAGGAAAGGAAGGAAACAAAGAAAGATGATAAAGTAAAATAAAGTAAGATAAAATATAATAAAGTTATTAAAATAAAAAATAATTATTAAGAAAAAAAGAAAAAAATTAAAAAAATAAACACAAGAAAAACGGATGGATAGAACCCTAGGACAAATGGTGGAAACAAAGCTCTACAGCATAAATTTTGCTGTCAAAGTCCACCTCCTCAATTTGGGATGATTCGTTGTCTATTCATGTATTCCACAGACATCAAGTTGATTGTGGAGCTTTAAACCGCTGCTTCTGAGGCTGCTGGGAGAGATTTCCCTTTCTCTTCTTTGTTCTCACAGCTCCCCGGGGCTCAGCTTTGGATTTGGCCCCGCCTCTGTGTGTAGGTCGCCGGAAGGCGTCTGTTCTTCGCTCACACAGGACGGGGTTAAAGGAGCCGCTGATTCGCGGGCTCTGGCTCACTCAGGCTGAGGGGAGGGAGGGGCACGGAGTGCGGGGCTGGCTTGCGGCGGCAGAGGCCGGCATGACGTTGCACCAGCTTGAGGCGCGCCGTGCGTTCTACTGGGGAAGTTGTCCGTGGATCCTGGGACCGTGGCAGTGGCAGGCTGGACAGGCTCCCCGGAAGGGGGGTGCTCGCACACAGGCTTCTTGGTGGCGGCAGCAGCAGCCTTAGCATCTCATGCCCGTCTCTGGGGTCCGCGCTTTTAGCCGCGGCTCGCGCCCGTCTCTGGAGCTCCTTTAAGCAGCGCTCTTAATCCCGTCTCCTCGCGCACCAGGAAACAAAGAGGGAAGAAAAAGTCTCTTGCCTCTTCAGCAGGTCCAGACTTTTCCCCGGACTCCCTCCCGGCTAGGCGTGGCGCACTAACCCCCTGCAGGCTGTGTTCAGGCCGCCATCCCAGTCCTCTCCCTGCGCTCCGACTTGAAGCCCGAGCCTCAGCTCCCAGCCCCGCCCGCCCCGGCGGGTGAGCAGACAAGCCTCTCGGCCTGGTGAGTGCTGGTAAGCGCCGATCCTCTGTGCAGGAATCTCCCCGCTTTGCCCTCCGCAACCGTTGCTGTGCTCTCCTCCGCGGCTCCGAAGCTCCCCCCTCCGCCTCCCGCTGTCTCCGCCTGCGAAGGGGCTTCCTAGTGTGTGGAAATTTTTCCTCCTTCACAGCCCTCTCCCACTGGTGCAGGTCCCGTCCCTCTCCTTTTGTCTCTGTTTATTCTTTTGCCCTATCCAGGTACGTGGCGGGGGGTTTCTTGCCTTTTGGGAGGTCTGAGGTCTTCTGCCAGCGTTCAGTTAGGTGTTCTGTAGGAGTTGTTCCACATGTAGATGTATTTCTGGTGTATCTGTGGGGAGGAAGGTGATCTCCACGTCTTATTCTTCCGCCATCTTCCCTCTCTTTATTTCTTGATTTCTGAAGCAGTGACTGCTTGGCTTTCTGTTTCATTTGTAACTAATTTTGAAGCAACACTATAAAATCTCAAATAACAGTGGTGAGGAATATGCAAGAGAGTTACATTCTTTCTTTCTTATTAACTCCAGCTGTTACAGCACAGTGAGACCAAACAATACGGAAATGTCAGAGTTTGGAGCAGAGAACGTTTTATTACAGGGCCAAGCAAGGATAAAGGAGGCCTCACACCCCTCCAAAACTCCAAACTTCCTGAGTGGTTTCAGCAAAGCATTTTAAAGGCCAGATGAGGGAGGGATGTCCTAGGATATGTGATCAGCTCATGCACAATTCTCTGATTGGTTAATGTTGAGGTAACAGAACGATTAACATTATCAGTCCTTAGGCTCCAATGGTTCGGGAGCTGTGTGCTCAGGATCATCAAGTAGTTAATTTCTTCCATTTGGTGGTGGTTTTAGCATCTGAAAAACTCAGGAAATATGCATGAGATACTATTATCTGGGTACTACAGAGGGGAGCTAAACCAGAGGATATGGGGGAAGGGTCTTTCCCAGGAAGTCCCCATAGGGTCCTGCTAGGTTACACAGTACATCAAGAAAAGAGGATCTTTCTGGAAAGATTTAAAGGAGTTCATAAGGTGGATTCAGACATTCGGTTTGTTGTATGTAGTATGGAATGCACAGCAGACCATGTTACTATGTTGGAGGGGGTTATCAAGAGGACGTGACTGTCTGGGTAACCCAGAGGCTCCTTTCTCCTTCCTCTGTCCTTGGAACGAACATTCTGACCACTGCTCCTGCACCAGGAGCCACTTTGCGTTGAGAGAGTAATGTGTTATTGAAACCATCTGGACTGTATACGTGACTAAACTCTGTTACGGCTTCTCTGTAAACTTTGAAGATTCTGGTAGACAGATTCGGAGGTCTACTCATCTTGTGGCCCACCAAAGACCAGCCTCACATGTAAGTCTCTTGCTTACAAACCTGCCACCTGCCCATTTGGAGTGGTCTGCCCCTTCCTCTGTCTCTCCTTGCTGTCCTGGTACAGGGGGAAATTTCAAGTTTCACTGGGAAAATTCTGAGGTTGTGAACCAACATAACTAGCTACGGTTTGAAGGCTGAGAGGAGAATAAGGCAGTTGTTCAACCTGGAGCGGGTAGCCTCCTTCACTTAAGCATTTGGCTAGAAGACTGGCTTGGGAAGACGGTGGCCCAGCTGGTCTCTAAGCCAGATTCTCAGCCGGAATTTTATACACACAGGCACAAAGGAGAACTTGTAGCCCTGCGAGATAGCTGCTAATATGGTCTAAACTGGCTTTTAGCTTGGTAGAGCGTCTTCTGGCTAAATGTCAAATTAATTGGATAATTCCTTCAGAATGAACCCAGTGCCCAGTGTAAGCTTTTGGGGAGGCAGATTTATTTATTTTGAAACTGTGCTGTCTTCATAATCTTATAGAAATGTTGTTGATGTCAGATTCTGGAAAATATTCAAGTGGATAAGGTAGAAGACTAAACTAAAAGGGCTGTTCCTCTTGCTACCGAAACCAGGTTCAGCTGCTCGCTGCCTGACGGGCCAGTAAGTTGAGTGACAAGGTTTGAGACAAGGAAAGCCACTTCATTGGAGAAAGCCAGCTAACCAAGAAGATGGTGGACTTGTGTCTTTAGAAAACCATCTTAACATCTCGGCTCAGGCAAAGGGCTTTTACAGGGGAAGACAGAACAGAGAGTCAAAAAGGGGGAAGGGGTGTCAGTGATTAATCTTCAGCTCCAGGTGTCTTGTGTAAGTCCCGTCGCCATCTACATGATACAGGAGATGTATAGTTAAGAACCTTGAATTCTTGCTCTCATCGGCCGTTCTGAAATGTTTCTAAAAAACATCTAAGATTAAGTCAGTTAATTTCAAAGACAGCCGCTATGGGCTAAGGTGAAGGGGATGGGATGCTTTCTGGAATTTGGACAAGGACCACCTCCCCACATCTTGCCGGTAGAGGGAAAACTTCATTTGCAGATTTTTATCTTTGCCCCCTCTTGGGCAGCCCTTACAAAATGTGTTAGCTTAAATCGTGTCATACTGATCCTACAAAAGCTCGCCGAATGGAACAGAAATCAAGAAAGGCTTTTGTTCCCAGGAGGATCGCACAGGGTCTTGCTTGGTTTCACTTCTTCCTTCCTTCCCTTCTTTCTTCCCTTGTAGTATGTACTGTGTGCCAAGCACTATGCTGGGTGGTGGAATAAAAAAAGACAAAAAAGCAAGTTAACATCTCTACTTTTTGATAGTCAACCAGGGACGTAGTGGAGAATACAGACACACATATGCTAAATGTAAAATACTGTAACCGTGCTGCAATAGAAATATAAACTAAGCAAATATTTTGAAAACACACATCTCACAAAACAGGAATGTGTGTCTTGGCTACTACTTTTTACTTCATTGTTTAGCAAGGTAATGATGATACATAGAAGGTTTTTAAAAAGTAGAATGAGGGAATACTTTGGGTAGCTTGGTGGAAGAGACGGGTGGCAAATGAATGAAGTTAAAAGAGGTTTTATTTGAACTGGGATATAAAGATATTTCTTTTTAAAGATGTTTTCTCTGAAAAGAATGTGGAGCCTTCAAACTTTTTCTCCCATGATGACCCCACCTTTTGTGACTGGCTATAATTCTCACCAATGGTGTATGTGAGGTCCAGTTGCTCTTACATACTCACCGACACATTTTTTTTTCCAGTCTTTATTTAATCACAGTCATTTAAAAACTTCCGTAGTGTCATTCCATTATGGTTTTAATTTGCTTTTCACCAATGGCTCATGTCAAGAATCTTTTCAAGTGCTTATTGGCCATTTTTGTGTCTTCCTTGGTGATGTGGTTTTTCAAATCCTTTGGCCATTTTTACTCGGTTGTTTTCATTTTCTAGTTATAAGAGTTCTTGGTATCTTCTGGATACGTGCGTGTCCTTTGTCTGATATATGTGTTGTAAGTATTATTTCCCAGGCTATGGGTTGCCCTTTGGTTTTATTAACAGTGGCTTTAAGGAGCAAACATTTTAAGTTTTGATTAAGTTCAATTTTTCAGTGTTTTTGCTTGTGTTTTAAGAAAACTTTGCTTAACCCCTCTAGAAATGTTATAACTTTAGGTCGTGGATTTAGATCTATGAACAGTTTCCGGTGTATGGTATGAAATAAAGATCTCTTATTTAAAAAAATCTATATGGAAATCTAATTGTTACAGCAGTATTTATTTCTTTTACCTATTGAATTGTCTTGGCACCTTTGTTGCCAAATCTGTCTCCCTGTGCACCGATGCTGAATAAAAATACGGATACAGAGAATTGGAAGATAAGAAATAGAGAAGCTTTTTATTTTCTTTGCCAGGCAAAGGGAAGACACAGTAGGCTAACGCCTCAAGAACTATGCTCTCCTCCTTGGGGAATCGGAGAAGATTTTATACGTGGGGCTCACAGTCCAGGATATATGATAAGGATCAAAGTGGTGAAGATCCTGAATTTCTTTTCTTCTGAAAATTCACGGTCAAAGCTGGCATCAGGCAGCTCAGCAGCTGGGTCTGGTGTCCCTTATCGGCCGGTGACCTTCTTTCTGAAATGAAGAGTGCTACAAGGGAGTGTAGGGTGAGAAGAAATGCCAGGTGCAAAGGGTAATTTGTATGGAGTCAGAGAGTAATCAGCTTTGGGAAGGACAAGTCTAATTACAAGTGTTTGTTAGTAATAACAGCTAAAGAATAACCAAGATTGCTTAAGTCTTTCAGGCCTGTTTATGTTGTTTCCCCAGCCTGTTCATTGTTTCCTTATTTTCCTTGTTTGTCAGAAAAGTCTCGTTTCTATTTTTGCTTCAACACCTTTGCCAAAAATCAACTAACTAAATTGTGCAGGCCTATTTCTGAACGCTGGGTTTTTGTTCCATTGTTCTATATGTTTAAACTTTTGCCACTCCCAAGTGTCTTGATTTCTGTTTAAATCTTCAGATTAAGTATATAATTATTCTAACTTTGTTTTCCTTTTTAAGAAAGTGCTTAGCAAGGTAATGCCAGGTCTTTCACATTTTCGTACAAATTTTAGAATCAGCTTGTCATGTTCAACAGAAAAAAAGCCTAAAGGGTTTTGCATTGAAACTGCATTGAAAGTATAGACAATTTTTTTGGAGAATTTACATTTTAACAATAACTGAGTCTTTCAATCCATTTACAAAATATATTGTTCCACTTATTTGGACCTTCTTTAATTTCTCTCAACAATATTTTGTAAGTTTTAGTGTAGAGATCTTGGTTTTCCTTGCTATATTTTTCTCTTGTAAATGGAAGTTTTTAAAGTTTTTGCTTTGCATTTACTTGCTGTTAGTATATTCACATGGAAAATAGTTCTTTATACTAACTCTCTATCCTGTAATCTTTTTAAATTCACTCACTGGTTTTAACAGTTGTTTTGTAGATTTGTTGGGATTTTTTTTTATATAAGCAAAAACGACATCTCCTAAAAGGAACAGTTTTACTTCTTTATTGCTGAACTTTATATATTTTATTGCTTACACTTTACATATTCCAATTGATAGGACCTCCAATACAGTGTTGACTAGAAACAAAGTGAGCTTCTTTGCTTTGTTCCTGATCTTAAGTGGCAGCTGTTTAGTCTATCACTATTAAGTACAACATTAGTGATAACGTTTTTGGGTGATGCTACTATTATTCCCGCTTTGCTAGAGTTTTATCATGAATGGGTATTGAAGTTTGTCAATGGCATATATTGAAACTGTCACTTTTTTTCTTTTTTCTGGGAATATATAGTGCATTACATGAATTGATGTTTGATTGTTAAGTCAACCTTGCATTTCTGGGATGAAATTTAATTGTTTATATTGTATTATAATTTTATATATTATTGGTTTTAATTTTATAATATTTTGTTAGAGTTTTTGTGTCTATGTTCATGAGGGATATTGAGTCATAATTATTTTTTGTTAAAATGTCTTTGTGATGATTTACTATTAGGTTTATATTAACCTCATAAATTGATTTGGGCAGTGCCTTCTTCCTCTATTTTCTGGAAAAGATTGTATAATATTGGCATTATTTCTTTCTTGGATTTTTAATATAATTCACACTCGAAATTATTTGGGCATAGGGTTTTATTTGTGTAAAGGTTCTTGATAATGTAATTTTAAAATGTACATATAAAATATTCAGATTTTCTCATTATTGTTGAGTCAACTTTCACGTTATATTTTTCAAGGATATTTTTCATTTCATCTAAATTGTTGAATTTGTTGCCATGATGTTTTTCATATTGCTGAATTTTTTGCATACTGGTGTTCATATTATTTTCTTATTATCCTTTTAATGTCTATAGGAACAGTAGCAAAAAAATCCCTCTTTTATTCATGATATTGATTTTTCCTTTTCTTCCCGCCTTGATTGGTCTGTTTAGGGGATTGATAATTTTATTTATCCTTCCAAAGAATTAAGTTTTGGTTTTGTTAATGTTTTATTATTTGCCTGTTTTCTAGTTTCATTTTATTTCTACACTTATCTTTATTATTTCTATCCTTCTGCTTACATCATGTCTCCTCTGATTCCTCTTGACTATGACAGTTTCTCAAACTTTCCTTGTTTTTGATGACCTTGACAGTTTTAAGGAGTACCTGCCAGGTATTTTGAAGAATGTTTGTCAGTGGTATTTGTCTGATGTGTTTTTCATGATTGGACTGGAGTTATGGGTGTTTGAGAGGAAGACCACAAAGTTAAAATTTAAAAATGGCATAGAATATCATTCTCATCACATCATATCATGGGTGTACTGACAACCTAATTTGTCACTTTTGATGTTAATTTTTTGTCATTGACTAAACTAGTGAATGTCTGGTTAATCTGAATGTCTGGTTAATTGTAAAATTACTCTATTTTTCCCTTTTTATACAGCCCTTTGGAAGGAATTCACCATGTGCAACATACACATAAGGAGTGGGGGTTATGGTTCATCTGCTGTAGAATGGAGTTTCTAGATAAATTATTTAGGATTCTGCATAGGAGATTTGTCTGTTTTCTGCCACATGTATGTATGTATGTATATCAGTATGGACTCATGGATATTTGTTTTATAATTTTGGTTATAATCCAAAACTACTTTATTTTGTTGTTCCAGTTGTTCCAGTATTGGCTATTGGAAGATCTAGGTTCCATTTTTACAAAACCCTTATGAGATCTTCCCTTTCTATGAGTCTTTTAAATGTTACATCACTTGTGTCCTTTTCTTTATAATCAAGTTTTCTATTCTAAATAAGCACCTTTACGTCTATGACTTTATGCTGATATATTCCAAATTTACATCTTCTTTTCTAAGCTCCAGACTCTTATATTCAATTGACTATTAGCATATATATAATATGTCTATTATATATGTATGTGTGTGTATACGTACACACACACACAGATGCAAAGTAAAAATTTCCTGATTTTTTCATTCATGCACCAGGCTGTCTCCTTTTTGTACATGGAACTACTATCACCATCACATATTTGGTATAGACAAAAATCTAGGCATCTTTTTGGTTTCTCCTTTGTTTTATTTTCCAAATAAATCTAGAAAAATTTCTGGGTATCTCTGCCAACCTGAATTTTTCCAGTTCTATTTATTTTTACACTTATCACCTTAGCCCACAGCCAGGATCCTCTCACATCAGATCAACTAGAATCACTTACTAAATGGTCTTCTTGTTTGTACTTTTGTACCTCCACACAAAAAGAGAGAGAGAGAGAGAAAGAGAGAGAGAAGAGAAGAGAAGAGATCTTTTAAAAATGTTAAAAGAGGGATTGCCCTGGGGCATCCAGTGGTTAAGACTTTGTGCTTCCACTGCAGGGGGTGTGGGTTCGATCCCTGGTCAGGCGGACTAAGAACCCGCATGCTGCAGTATGGCCAAAAAAAAAAAATGTTAATAGGACAGGATCATGCTTACTAGCCTTCAGCAATATCCCATCAAACTTAAATTTAATTGCAGATTACTTATCACTGTCTTCAAGAACCTAAAACACAATGCTCCCTGCTTATATCTCCATACTCCTATCATTTTCTATCCTTCTCATGATCCAGCCACAGTTGTCTCTTCTGTCTCTTGAATGTATCCAGTGCTTCTCATCACTGAGGGCTTAAAATTACTTCCTCTTCCTGGAATTCTCCTTACCCTTCAGGTTTTAGCTTTCAAAGAAAATTCTTGGAGGTGTCTTCCCTAATACTATGTAGCTACAGGAATTTTCCTCTCACAGTTATTCTCCATCTCATTAATCTGTTTATTTCCTTCATCTTCTAAATCTGCTTATTTATCAAAATCTGCAATAATCTTTTTATTATTTTGTTTCTGACTGGTCTTTCTCCTATTACTAGAATAAAGGGGATTTTCAGCTTTTCAGCTTATTGCTCTATTCAGCGTTTGTAATAATACCCAGTACTTACTAGAATTTAACATGTGTATTGAATGAATAAATTAATAAATAAACATTCCCAAGAAAAGAGTCTAAGCTTTTGTTAAAAATCTTAAAGGAGACTTCTCATAACTTAAGAACTGCTCCTTCTAAAATATGAAAAACAAAGATTTACTCTGTTTGTTCTAAAGTATGAAAAACCCAATAGCATTAATCAAAGGAGGACATTAAGGTAGGAAAACTGGCATAGATAAAACTGTCTATATCAGTTGATTTCTATCAACTGATTAAATCTTAAAGTGATGACATGAAAGGTCTACTGGTAGTATCTCAGATTTTCCCCTGAGGTATGCAGTTTATTAATTTCTTCAATTGCTTTAGCATTGAAGTAATATAATGTTTACGGGGTTAAGATATTGCCTTGGCTCTGTGGGGTCTTTTGCAGTTCCATATGAACTTTAGGATGCTTTTTTCTATTTCTGTAAAATGTGCCATTGGAAGTTTGATGGAGATTGCATGAATCTGTAGTTGGCTTTGGCTAGAAGAGAAATTTTAACAGTATTAATTATTGCAGTTCATGAACATGAGAAATCTTTCCATTTATTTTTGTCTTCAGTTATCTCAGTAATATCTTATAGTTTTCAGTGTACAGGTCTTTAACTTTTTCGTTAAAATTATTCCTAAGTATTTCATTCTTTTTGGCACTATTGTAAATGAGATTGTTTCTTAATTTCTTTTTCTAATAGTTTGTGTTAGTATAGAAAAATGTGACTGATTTTTGTATGTTGATTTTGTACCCTGAAACTTACTGAATTCCTTTATTACTTACAACAGTTTTTTTTTGGTGGAGTCTTCAGTGTTTTCTATTTATAGTATCAGGTCAGCTGCAAACAGAAACAATTTAACTTCTTTTTCTTAAATATTTATTTATTTATTTGGTTGTGCTGGGTCTTAGTTGCAGCTCACTGGCTCCTTAGTTGTGGCAGGCAGGCTCCTTAGTTGTGGCATGCGAACTCTTAGTTGCAGCATGCATGTGGGATCTAGTTCCCTGACCAGGGATCGAACCTGGGCCCCCTGCATTGGGAATGTGGACTCTTAACCACTGCCCCACTAGGGAAGTCCCTAACTTCTTTTTTGATTTGTATACCTGTTATTTCTTTCTCTTGCCTAATTGTTCTGGCTATGACTTCCAGTGTTATGTTGAATAAAGGTGGTGAAAGTGGACACCGTTGTCTTGTCCCTGTTCTTAGAAGAGAAACTTTCAGGTATTTGCCATCTTGTATGATGTTATCTGTGGTCTTGTAATGTATGGCCCTTATTTTGTTAAGGTACATTTCTTCCATAGCTAATTTGTTGAGAGTTTTTATCATGAAATGAGGTTGAATGTTGTCAATGGTTTTTCTGAATCTACTGAGATTATCATGTGATTTTTATGTTTTATTCTGTTAATGTGGTGTTTACATTTATTGATTTGCACATGTTGAACCATCCTTGCATTCCAAGAATAAATCTCACTAGATCATGGTGCGTGATTTTTTTAATGTGCTGTTTAATTTGGCTTGCTAGTATTTTGTTGAGGATTTTTGCTTCTATATTCATTTGGGATATTGGCTTGTAATTTTTTGTTCTTTTTTGTACTTTCTTGTAGTGTTCTTATCTGACTTGGTATCAGGGTAATGCTGGCCTCATAAAATGAATTTGGAAGTGTTCCTGCCTTTTTTATATAGCAATCATGAGAAAGAAGAACAAAGCTTGAGGCACCATACTTCTTAATTTCAAACTATTACAAGGCTATAGTAGTCAAAACAGTATGGCACTGGCATAAAAACAGATATACAGATCACTGGAACAGAATAGAGAGCCCTAAAATAAACCTACTCATAAATGGTCAACTAATATTTGAAAAGGACACCAAGAATATCTGATGGGGAAAGGAGAATCTGTTCAATAAGTGGTGTTGGAAAACTGGATACCCACATGCCAAAGAACTAGAGTCTTATTTTACACCATACACAAAAATTAATGAATTAAATACTTAAATGTATTTCAATGGCCATTATGGGCTCTACTCAATTTTATTTTTGAAGTGAATAAAAACATTTCAGAAACTTTTCTGGCTTAGGATTTTATACTGACAATTAACACAACCAATTCTGAAAAAGCTAGGACAGAAAGTCAGCATATATAACTTTACTTGCTCATTAAATATAGTATAAGATTAATAATATACATAAATTTGAATTAAGGAAGCTACTTAATTCTTCTTGAAATTTCTTCAGTTGTGTCTGGGTCTAATTTATTTGTTTTCCTGGAGCACGATTTCTGAAGTAGAAACAATAGTTATGTATGCTTGATGAAAACTTTTGTAAGCTAAAATTGGAGATGCTCACCATGATACAGTCAAATCAAGAATACCCAGATCTGTCTCATTTCAAAGATAATCATATACATTACACTCAGCTGAAACATATACAATTAGTCACATTTTTATCACGTTTTGGAGACTGTTCTTACTTATTCTTACTAGTGTTTTTTTTACTACATTCTCCTTTTCAGTAATCCCTTACAGCACTGTAGCATGCTGTTTCTCTCATGTTATCCCTCTAGTCTATCCCATGCAAGAAAAAAGAGAGAACCATAATTTCCATTCACTCCACAAGTGAAAAAAAGGATAAGAATGAGAAAGGTGAAGTGATTTACGTAAGATCATGCTAGGAATCACTGGTTGAGCAATATTACTACAATTATATCACACAATTTCTAGCTCTAACAGTTTAAATGGCCATGCGCTTCTGGGAGAGATTTATGAAGACATCTTTCTCCCTATAGCAAGAGCTGGGAAACTTACAGAATGTCAATGTCCTATATCTGTCTAAAAGGTTAAAGTTAGAGATAAAAAGAAAACAACTTGTGGCCTAAACAGAATAGTTGTAGGAAGACTTTTTGCCATAATTTTACCTGAGGTATCTGGATCTTTTAAAGCCACATTTTGAGGTACTGCATCTCAGATGTCAGTGTGATGTGATCAAAGTGTTAGGTTGGCTTCGCTGGCTTTGAATCGCCTTGCTTTATCAAAGGATGAATAACAACTTCCAGCATAGAGAAAGACAGGCAATTTGATTGCAGGAAGAAAAAATATCTCTTTTGAAAGGGTAGACAACTATTAGCAACTTAAAAATATATAAAATAAATATCATAATGTACTTGAAGTGATTAAGCTATGAGGGGTTAGCTATTGAATTAAAATGTGTCAGCTTTTGGCATTTTGGAAGAAAGCCGAAGGCAGCATCCAAAGTGTTTTCCTTAGTTATAAATAAAAGTATCAGGATATATGGCAACTGTGATGAAAGGAATTCAGACAAATTGAAGTGAGGTGAGATGTGAATTACATCAGCTCAGCAGGACGAGTGTCAGATTTATTGAACTCAGCAAGGACAGTGTGTGAGACATCACCTTCTGAGTTGAGAGAGACAGGCAAACCGGTCCCGGTCTCTAAAAACAAACAGTTGGGAAAACATCATAAATATTTTGATTTTTGAAAGTTTTATTTTATTTTGGGACAGTGTGTATTAATTACTTATGTGTTTTTATCCCTCTCAAAAAGAAGTACTATATTTGAAAGGAATATTAATTGTAACCTCCAGCATTACTTTCTTTAGAAATAAAATAGAGGCTTCTTCCCTAATTTCTTTCTTTTCGTTTCTCCTCCCTGGTTAGTACTTCTAAAGCACAAATAATTAAAATTGATAATTTAAAACAGATATTTGTAAATCATATGGGGGAATTTGTAATTGGATCTAATCAACAAGGAGTTTAGGGGAACTGAAGAAACATTGAATATGCTACGTTTTCTTAAAATTATGTTAAGTACCTTCTGAGGCTTCAGTGCTGGAGAGGACATGGCTGACACCGAGCCCAGATTAGCAGACCACTCACTGTGTGTCTTCACTGCAGATATTTGGTTTTGCTGGTGGTTAGGTTGATAGATAAGCAGGCAGAGATGTGGGTAATTAAAAACATGTTATCGCAATCATCCTTAATCTAATCAAAGCAAAGAGATATAAAAAGGGTCTTATATCTTCTCCTCAACTCCTACCAACATTTAAACTTTTTTTCATGCAATATTCAAAGGTTGTATCTGCACATTTTTACATTGTGTTTTTAGGCAAAATTAAGCTAAAGTTAAAAAATGCTGAGTAAACTATAGGAGAGTACGATATTTTAGATAGAGCATCTATATTGCACCAAATCTTACAAACCCCACTTTTTTTTTTTTGACCTTTTAGAAAGCATATCTGAATGCAAGGGAATGAGTCTGATATTATTTAAAGAAATGACCTTAAATCATCTCTACTTACAAAATATGAAAGTAATTCACATATTTTGATACCTTAAGTATTCATTTTAACAAACTACATCTAATAGGCTTCGTATTGTGTTGTAGTTGCCTGAGTTCACTCAAATATTTGAAAATTTCAGGTAATGAGAATATATCTTTGTTTCTCAGACTGTGAAATGAATATTAAAAATCAGTCTCTTTGGACGGGGGAAACGAGGATATAATTCCAAGGTTTTTTTTTTTTTTTTTTTTTTTGCTGTACGCAGGCCTCTCACTGCTGTGGCCTCTCCCGTTGCAGAGCACAGGCTCCGGAGGCGCAGGCTCAGCGGCCATGGCTCACGGGCCCAGCCGCTCCACAGCATGTGGGATCTTCCCGGACCGGGGCATGAACCTGTGTCCCCTGCATCGGCAGGCGGACTCCCAACCACAGGTGGACTCTCAACCACTTCCCACCAGGGAAGCCCCATGATAGCTATTCTTTTAACAAGTTTTTAAGTGCACAACACTCTATTGTTAATTATAGACACTATGTTATACAGCAGATCTCTAAAACGAGTTCTATTCCTTGACCTTGACACACATGTCCCTTTGATGACAACCTACTGAAACTTGAGGTTCATTTGGATTTTTTCACAAATCCCCTATCTCCACTTCCACATATTTCTTCTTGAACCTCTGAGTTCCCATAGCTTCCTGTCCTAGGGTACCTTAGCATACTCTTACTTTTACTATATACTGTATAGTATATGTCTTATAATAAAGGCCTTGAGGCCTTGCACTAATTGTTCACTCATCCTGGAATATTTTCTTCAGTTCTTTCTGGTTGACTCTTGTCATCCAAGTCTTAACTTACATTCTGCCACAGCCAAGAGATCTTCTCTGGCCATACAAGGTAAAGTCACCTCCCAGTCACTGGCTGTTCTATCATCGCACTTTACTCCCTAGCACTACTTAGTGTATGTCTCCCTCATTAAAATGTACACTCCCTGTCTGCTGACACCTTGCCTACATCATGCACCACTGTATTCACAGCCCTTTAGAATGGTGACTGGAGACAACAGATGCTCAATAAACATGTAATGACCGAATTAATCCTTTTGTCTCCATGGATTTTTCCATTTTGTTGGACAGTGTATTAACCTGAGAATATGGCTGCCTCTGTTTCATCTTCTTATCTTCTGTGATATCTGATACATGGTCTTGCACCCAGGAAAGGCTCAGGGTTTTTTTATTAATAGAATTGTATTAATGTGGCTGGAAAACTGGTAGATAATTGGAACCGTTACTCTAACTCTGTTTGCAAAAAGTAGTTTCTGTTGTAACATCATTTCATTTTCTAATACTTGGTGAAATGAAAAATAGAGAAAGGAAGAACACAATTGTAGTACGCTAGCTTAAAGAAATCCATATCAAGGCAAACCAATTGTATTCCCAAAGGAAACTTGATTTAATTTCTTTCTAAAAAATTGTCCATATCTACATATTCAACTGCAATATAGCAAATGGTATGATTATTTAAATAAAAGATATTTAAAACCAGGGTTCTTGTAAAAAAATCTAAAAATATAATTACACACTTTTTAATATAACTAGGGGCTTTTCTGTATAGACGTGCTCTGGTCCACTAGTAATATAACTTTGCTACTAATAATTTTAAAGTGTCAAATTGTACATAATGCTTAAATTGACATAAGCTATTCAGAAACACAACACTGTGACTTAAATGAAGTAGATAAAAGCAGATTTCTAAAATGTTTAGTTTATTTTTATATGAATTGGGGAGTAAATCAAGACAATGTATTATTCTTGCAACATAAATTGGATTGAATTAGAAATAGACTTGCTACTTTGAAATGAAATTTACTACCAAATTTGTATTAGTTACAATGTGGGGACCAGGAGGGACTCTAGAAGTCATTCAAATGAGGTTAGTTAGATGTCCAGACTCAAGCCTCTACTTCTTAGTCTAAGGCTTACTCCAAAATGTAGCCTGCTGACTCTCATTTTTATCTTAAAGAGTACCAAGTGACAAACTTCTGAAACAGGTAGCCAACAGTGTTAGAAGCTAGTAGGTTTTGGCTTATCAAATTTTAAAGTATCCTTTGTATTCAAAAAGGATGGGCAACTTTTAATAATACATTTCAATTAAATGAATAATATTAAAATCATACTTAGCTCGCAAAAATCTTTCCTTGATTATTTGTGAGGCACTTGTAGATTTAACGCTGCTTTCTTTATGAAATTTAGTAAGATTTGTATTGTGTATGCTGAATGACATTCTGGTTATTAGAATGCAAATTAGCAAAGAAGGAGTTAAGTGTACTGCTTTAGTGTACGTATTAGTTAGGATTATTTCAGTCTCAAATGGCAGGAACTTAAATTAGCTTATACCAGAAAAAAAAAAAGCTCACTGGCTGGGAAGAATAGGGTAGTTCAGAAGCTAAAAGGAAAAGCTATAGAAAAACAAAGCATCTAGGGCAGGAATTATGCACTCCTCTTTGCTTATTTTTCCTCAACTTCATTCTGCAAAAGATTTCATTATTCATATTTTAAATAAGACATACACCCTGGCAGCTCTCATATCATTTCCTCTCAGTTAAGCAACCCATAAAAGGAGGTGGGGATTCCTTTACTCTAGGTTCTATCAATATTAAAGAAGATCTTGAATTGGCACAGCTTGGGGCACTTGGCCACAGTGGGAGATAGGGGAATCTTGCATCAGGATTATACGATTGACATCTTCACAAGAACCACATGCAACTTGGGAAGTGTGATTTCCCCAGAGAAAGGATGCTAAATTTTAAAAGGATGTTCAATTAAAAAGAAATTTTCCCCCTAGAGTATTTTTGATAACGGTATCTGCCACGATAATCTCTCATGAGTTAGTCATTTCAGAGATGGCATATATCAAATTCCATTACTGGCCTTATGTATGGAAGTTTTCAAAGACTGAAATATTGTAAAAACTAATATTGATGAAGGCGCAGTAAGATGGGCCCTCATCTAACTCTGGTGGTAGTGTAAATTGGTAAAACCTTTTGTAAAGCAATTTGATGTGTTAAGAAACTTAAAAGTATTTCACACTCTTGAATCTAGTAATTCCATTTCTAAAAGTGAATTCTAATAAAATAATCACAATGTGGATAGATTTTTATATGCAACATTTGTAATAATTCTGAAATAAAATAAATGTTGAGAAAAGTTGATTTAGTTAAATATAAATATATGATGGGCTAATATGTAGATTACATGATACCCTCTTCACATGATTTTGCTAATATGTTATGTTTGCAAGATTGAAGGGAAACAAATGCCCTTATAAACTGTTGGTAAGAATGTAAATTGATGCAAAGTCATTGAGAGGAAATTATAAATTTTATAATCATGAAAATGTATATCAAAATTAAAAATGCAAATATAGCCTAGCAAATTTATTTCTAGGAATTTATCCCATTGATAGTCCTGTACATACACAAAGAACATTCACTGCAATAGAAACGTTTATTCGCAATAGAAAATATTTGGAGTAAGTTAAATGTCCACCAGTAAGGGACATATTTTAAAAATGCAGCACTTAAAAAGAAATGATCGGGGCTTCCCTGTGGGTGCAGTGGTTAAGAATTTGCCTGCCAATGCCGGGGACACAGGTTCGAGCCCTGGTCTGGGAAGATCCCACAAGCTGCAGAGCAACTATGCCCGTGCACCACAACTACTGAGCCCACATGCCACAACTACTGAAGCCCGTGAGCTTAGAGCCCGTGCTCCACAACAAGAGAAGCCACCTCAGTGAGAAGCCCACACACCGCAACGAAGAGTAGCCCCTGCTCGCCGCAACTAGAGAAAACCCGCGCGCAGCAACGAAGACCCAACGCAGCCAAAAATAAATAAATAAATAAATTTATTTATTTTTTAAAAAGAAGAAATGATCTATATCTCTTTTCTTTGAAGTGTAGTTGATTTACAATGTTGTATTCATTTCTGCTGTACAGCAAAGTGATTGTTATGCATATATATACATTCTTTTCTATATTCTTTTCCGTTGTGAGTTATCATAGGATATTGACTATAGTTCTCTGTGCTATACAGTAGGACCTTGTTTATAGAATGGTCTACATTGTTATCTGCAAAATATATTCTATAAAAAAAGCAAACAACATCAAACGCTACTATAGTAGACTCTACTATAGACATCAAACGCTGCATCTACATCTACTATAGACATCAAACACTGTCTATAGTAGACTCTCATTTATCTAATATTTTATGAATATGCTTGCATGAAATAGATATAGTTGTGTGGTAGACATGACTAGTATTCACTTATATCCAGTTCTCTTTTCCTTCTTGGACATACAGACGATTATACTTTTCAAACTTCTTGCATTTACCTAGAGCCACGAAACTAGTTCTGGCAAATAAAATGTGACTGGGAGTGACTTTTGAGCTGACAAAAATGAAAAGCCCTCTTAAAACTCACCAGTCTCTCCCTCTGTATTCAAGCAAGGGTCTTGTGTTGAAAACGTGAGCCACAAGATAAAAACAGTTTGGGTGGCTGACACATATAAAATATCTGCCTGAGGGTAACCAGGACTGGCAAGAAGTGTGTAGGAACAACAAATAAGTGCTTACTGTGTTAAACTATTATGGATTTGGGGTTTTCTTTTTAATTTTAAAATAAAAGCTTTAATTTCAAAATTTTCTAGTTGCCTTTTTACTAGAGGCACTGTAATTCATCATTCAATGTAGGACACTTAAAAAAATTATATGTAATTTACGTATAAGTAAAATACAGACATCTTAAGTGCATAGCTCTGTGAATATTTACATGTGGGTGCATCTAAGTACCTGCCATCCAAAACAAGGTAAGCTCACTTAATTATGCTGAGACAAGAGGCATAATCAGGACTGATTGCCTCCCTGTGAAAAGATTATTTGGGGTAAGAATATTATCAGTGATATATTGTATGACATCAGGAAACCCATCGCTGCTCTTACCATTCCTGGTGATGATAAGGTTGAATGCTTGGTTAAGGGGTACATAACCAAATTTGAACTTTTGCCTATAAGCCCCATCTTGCCCAATGTAGAAATTTACTTGACGCACTTTCAAGTACATTAATTCCATTCAGCGAATTGGCATTTTTTAAATGTCTCCATCTCCTTTATCTTCTGCTCCCTTAGGGCTGGGAATCTTTGGAGAGATAGCCACTTCCACTTTTGTCAGTTCACAGGCTTTTTTCATGCAACCCCGTAAGCAGGCTGTGCACCCTGTAAGTGGGAATCATGGAGAGTGCGGAGCGGAGTTCAGCTGTCAAATGGCGCCGTGGAGTTGATTTGTAGTCTCTTCTCTATCATTAATTATAATCATAGCTGTACCCTTTTTACTGGTGTTGTAATCTCACGGCAGGTTTTTCGTTAATACTTTATTCCTGTGTACACACTCAGGCGACAGCATAATTGTCCTCCAGGTGTGGAGGTGTGGAAAATTGCCGGCAGGTAACAAGAAGAGTGCAGACACCCTGCTTCGTTTATCAGGTACCCAAGCCTGTCCAGTATGAAATTGTAAATGAACCCAGCCCACTGTGTTAGCAGGGAGAACTCTCCTCTGAACCATGCACCACCAGACCCCACAGGTCTCTTGTGATTGCTCCAACTCCATCTTCACGGCCCTGGCTGCAATTCTGCTCCAAGAGGCAAACACAGCTTCCAGGTCAGGGGCGGACGTTGATACAACTCCCTGAAGAGTGGGAGCTCCTTCAAGGGCAGGTGCTTCCTCCTCAGGAGGAACAGCCCCTTCAAAAGACATCTGTTTATCAGAACATTCCAGAGGTAGTTCGCCCTTGTCCAACTTTGATTTTCTTCTCGATGGAGATGATAGGATCCTGGCCTCCTTGGCTGTGGCAGGAATGTTTTTTGATGAGGGTAGGCATGTTCACAGAGTTCTTTAGATCCGTCTAGTTTCAGGCCTTTGGTGCTTAGTTTTAACTGCTGGCACCAAGCGCACACAACGTCCCTGTGAATCAGATTGACAGGTGGCACTATAGAAGGTAAAGGAAGAATTGGCATTGTCTTCTGAGGTTTCACACTGTCACAACATTGTGGCATTTTTCGTGGACAGCAAGTTCTGTTATCTTTTATAGATCTTTTTCTTTTGGTCCCCTTTGCTGAGTTTTCTAGTATATCTGGTTTACTAGAAGCCCCCTGTCCCTCTTCGGCATCTACTGATGTAAGTTGGAATTTGCAACTCATATATTCTTCCTCTGCCTTCTTTGTGGAGTTGCACTCCTGGTTGTCTGCACTCTCCATGCTCAGAAATTTCAAGGTTGATAAAACGGAGACTCTCCTTACTTCTTCATTTCGGGTTCTCTTTATCACAGAAAAAAACGTGGTCTATTCCAATTACCATAAGCAGTTCATTCGGGAAGCCAAATGTATTTCAAATTGGCTTACTGTTGTAACATATAGACTGCAGATTGTATAATGACTCAAATGCAACAGAAGTGAATTTTTTTTTCACTTATCAACTCATGGAGGTTCTGCACTAACTGTAATGATGGAGGTCGCCATCTCTTACTTCATCTAGTCATTCAGGAACTCAAGGTGATCATGTTTGTAGTCTCTTTTCCCTGTGGCTTCCAAAGTTTTCTTGGATATTAAAATTCAGCTGAAAGAAGGGCAAAGATCACAGAGAATGGCATGTGGGAGGTTTTTATGGGAAGGCCTGGAGGTGACACAATACACTTTTACTTATTGGCTAGGAACTTATCACAAGACCATACCTTGTGTATGCCAGTGTAGTGATTTGGCTGTGTGCCCAGGAAAAGAGGAAATTAATTTTGCTGAACACAATTTTTCTGCCAGGGATGGAGGGACTTACTTTTTATTATATATTCAGTGATTACGCTTTGAACTTAAAACAGTGGGCATATTTTACTTTTGGGTCAAAATAATCACAAAATGACATGAAACAAATGCTCTTGATATATTTTTTGCTTTAATGTTGTGCGGTTTTTTGTTTTGCTATTTTTAAAGTTAAATGCATGCCCTTTATAGAAAATGTAGAAAGTAAGATAAAAATAACTAAGCAGAAGAAGTTATCCAGTAGCCACCATGATCCCACCATAATGATCTTATGAGGGTAAATGAAATTATAATCCCTATTTTATAATTGAAGATGGTAACCCCCAGGGACTGTAATAAACTTGTCATATTTAGGAAGTGGTAGAGCTTAGAGGAAAGAAGAGCCAGGGAAGCTTTCACAGAGGAGGATATAAGGAATTTTGCATTTCTAATTACACTGGGAGAAGGAATAAAACTAGAGAAACATGTAAGGTAAGGGAAATAATGCAATCAGTTTTACATATTTTATGTTTGAAGTACAGATTAAATATCTACGTGTAACTGTCCAATAGGCGGTATGAACCTGGGTACTAGAAAGAAGACTGGTCAGGATATCCAGATTTATGTGTCACCATGACAGAGGTTCGAGGCACTAGTATTAAAGGTCATAGATAGAGTTAAGAAGAGGCAGAATCCTGAGCTACAACACAATTTACAAGTTAGATGTTGTTTTCGATTGTTGAAGGCTAGAATTGGTTTTTATTTCTTTTCTTGATGCTTTGGTCTGTTTCCCTGAAGAGCTCCCATTGGAACAGTTAGAGTTGGATGCAGCATGAGATGCTGGCCAAGATTCTAAGTGGTGAAGGTGGCCTGATATTAAAAACATCCAGGTGTTCAGCCCTACTGAGCCCCAAGGTTGTTATTCTTAACTATTGTGAACATCTGTTCCTATAAGTATCAAAAGACAGAGAACTTGGAGAACTTATTTTCTTTCTGGCTCTGTTACTAATTAGCTGTGTGAGTTAGGAGAAATTACTTTTCCACCCAGGGTTCTGATTTCCTCATATCAAAAATGAGGAGACTAGGCTAAATAATCTTTAATTACCTTCCAGCTCTACAACCCCAAATCTATGATGAGTCATAATTATTCTAAACTTCCTAAACTTTATACTCTCTTCTGCTTTTATAGAAATTATTACTTTTCATTCTAGATATGTAAATGCAACCTTATATAGATAAGGTTATCTGCATCGATGTCTCATCACTCCTATTAGACCATAACCACCATAGGTTAGAAAAGCAACAATTATCTCTGTGTCTTCCTTGGTATCTAGTACAGAATCTTGCACAATATAAATTCAAACAAGGAACAAAGACACATTTTTAAACTGAAAACTTGGTGTGGTGTGCAGATTTTTCTGATAATAACGTGCTAAAGTTTGAATCCATGATCCTGAAAAGCATATTCTAGAATCATTGGACTTAAAGCATGACACTTCCTGGACAATTGTAGAATAAGGTTTGAATAGCCCCACAGTATTTCTCATGCCTACGATACTAATGTATAAAAAATTCTCTGAAAGATATACCTCAAGTAACTTGGAGAATTTTCCCGATTACATGTTGTGCTTAGGGTGGCAATGTTCACTTATATTCACTCCTCGGAACCTTGGCCGTACACTGCTTTGACAGCTTGTCAGCAGTAAATCTAGTCAAGGAGGGTTTTCCCTTTGGAAAACGTCACACAGCTTGTGTCGCTTGTGAGGAAGAAAGGAAAATATAGCAAACTTACTTCATCCAATTAACAAAGACGTGTAGGTTGTCTTGTGCAACTGGGCAAGTGACAATGGAGGAAGTTAATTTTATGGTCTGTGAAAGCCTCTCATTTGTGGTGACAAACTCAGGAACTCCAAAGAATACTATAAACTCTCTCCAAACCATTTCCAATTTCTTTGCTTTGATAATTGTAGCAATGAAAAAAAAATCTCTTTCCTTGTGTAAGTAGGAATGGTTCAGTATTTGTATCAACACATTAGACATTACTCAATAATTCATAATTTGTCAGCATGGATCTTAGTAGAATATTTAGGTTTATATCTTCCTCTTTGGCATTTAGACCTATTGTATGGTGTTACACAAAAGGTATTAAACCTTTAGTTGTAAAAATGTTGGAATAAGTATAAAATCTAATACTTCTAGGCTGTGAATGCAAGTTAGTTCACTGTATAGTGGCTCAGTGTTCTCATACATAAATGATTTTAATAGTCTAATATTTTTATTGTCATCATTTTGAGGATCTCCGTATAACCATTTGTGAAGTTGTAAAATCCAAAGTGTCATATCAATATAGGTGTATATACGGTTTTGCCACATTACTATTGTCAGTGAAATATTGCTCCCAATTAGTTGCAATCACTTATGAAATAGAATCTTACATCTTTACTGTGGTAATGAGCCATTTTCACGCAGATGTGTACTTAGAATTTTGCCATACTTTATGATCAGGCATTATTTTTACCCATTTTACTGATAAGAAAAGTGTGATGCAAAAGTCTTCAGAGACTTTTCTCAATAATACTAATCAAGTCTCAAGATTCTGTGGTACTTTAATCCAAATCTACTATTTTCTGCTTCTACCACGCTATTTTAAATAGGGTCATTGAGGGACACCATCTGTTCAGATGATATTTGGGCAAATCCCTGAATGAAGGGAGGCAGTAAGCCATACCAAGGTGTGGGCAAAGGGCACTCCAGGGTGAAGAAACAGCAAATGGAAAGTTCCTGAGTCAGGGAAGAATTGTTGTCTTCAAGGAATACCAGTAAGTCTAGTCTAGTGTTACTGAAGTCAAATGAATGAAAAAGTAGAAAGAGAGAAAGTCAAAGAAGTCGTCTATGAAATCCACAGTCCAAGTAAATGTTTGAATTATATTCTAAGAGTGGTGAAATGCCATTGATGTCTAAATAGGGAAGCAACATGATCTATCTTATATTTGAAGTAGATCATTCCTAGCTCTTGTGTGGAGCATGCCGCCTAAAAGTGAAAGCAGGAACAATACTGGCAGGATAAGGGTAGACTAGAGCTTGGACTAGGATGACAGAAGTTGGGATAATAAAGAATAATCAGATTTGGATGATATTTTTGAGTAATGCCAACAATTATATTTATTTGTTGAAAGTAAGGATTGAGAGAAAGTGTAATAAAAAATGTCTCAGGTTTTTGGCCTGAGCAACAGTGCTAATGGTGGGGGAGACTTAGGAAGAAGTGAGTTTGGAGGTAGAAAATCTTTGGGCTTTCATATATTAAGTTTGAAGCACTTAGACAGCCAAGTGAGGTGGTTGAATAGTCATACAGATGTAAGTGTTCTGAGCTCAGATAATAAAAACAACAACAAAGAAAAACTCATATAACCCTTGCTACATGCCATTAGCTCATGTAATGGTTGATATTGCTTTGTATAAGAGGTCTGGCTTCAGGGTGTCAGAATACCTGAGAAATCATAGCTTAAGCAAAGAAGCTATCTAATAACCCCATATAACAATATATTTTCAAGGATTTGGTTCCAAGTTGGATTGTTTTTGATGACATCGAGTATCTAGACTTCTGCTAATTTCTGTTCTGCCATGCTGAACATGTTGATTTTTTTCTTTAAGCTTATTGTCTGATGGCCACATCAGCTTCAAGAAGTAAGCTTTCACATTTGCATTCAAGGCAGGATGAATGGGCCAAGCCAATCAAGCAGGGACTTTTCTTTATCAGAGATGAAATTCATCCCTAAGGGGGCTCTGATCAGACTGATGTATCCTTATTTTTGATTGGACTAATTTTTTATTTTTCCAAAGAATTAATGGAAGAAATTACCTCTTTTCACTTTCCTTTCACTGCTTTTAATCAGGGATTTACAGTTGATATCTTATGGGAGGCAACAAAGAGGGAAATTATGTATTGGGTTAAAACATAGAGTTGAAAACACTAAATCGAAAATGACAGTCACAATCTCTTACCATACCCTACGGAGTGTATTTGTGGTTAGTGGATACATGTGTCTGGATATGTGATTACATGTGTTTGTGAGTATCACTTAGAAATTACTTTTAATGAAATGCCTCAAAACTCTGGAAACAACATTAGAATAAACCGTACCTTTCTCTCAAGATTCATATCACACAACTGATCTTTGCCAACTTCCCTGTTACAGGAGAATATTAACAGCAGAAAAATCTATAGATAACAATTAAATATGAAGGTACCTGCAATTTGTTTTGTAAGAGATGTAAGACACTGGAGATACCAAGATAATTTTTTCCTCGATATAATCACTATTAGTTGTAATTTGTTTTAACTGTATACTTCTCTTGCTTTCCAAATTAGGCATTTTAAAATTAAAAATTGATTCTGTAAAACTCATCACCATATGGTAAATGTGGCTCTTTTGCCTCAGCTGCTTTTATAACCAGGGAAGCAAATAGCTAAGTTAATGAGGAAGTTTAAGGAGGAGGGAAATTTTCAAAGAAAAGTAATTAGAAGCAGTTCCCTTTGGACGTGTTCCTAATATTTAATACAGGAAACCTTCAGTGGTGTTTTAAGATTCACAGAAATTATCATGATATAGGGTAGCTCGATATCAGACTTAGCATGGAACTTTTCACATAGTAGACAGAATGTATGTTACTGATTTTGATTACAGTCAGCATGATATATAGCAAATGGATTGATTGGCATTTTAATATTTCTTCTGCTGTTTTTGGCGTGCTACTCATGGCATGATATTCTTGTCTGATGGCCTTGTCACATTCTGAAGTTCAGAGAGGTGAATTAATTGGTAGAGGTCACTCATTAGCAGAACAAGAAAAAAACTTCATTTTCTGACCCTGAGGTCAGCATTGAGGTTGGTAAAAGCCAGCTAGTGATGTTTTTCCTGCTCAAGATTTACCTGAATATTAGGTCATTTTGAAGAATGATTTTGAGGATAAAGAGGCTCCAAAAGAGGGTTGCTCATTCTCTTAGCTTGGCATCTTTTTTGAAAATCAACACAGCTGCATGTTTGGGTCTATTTCTGGATATTCTAGTTTGTTCCATTGATCCATATATCTGTCCTTAGGCCAATACTCCATTGTTTTGATTATTATAGTATTATTGTAAGTTTCAAAGTCTAGTAGCGTAGGTCATACAAGTTTGCTTTACTTTCACATTGCTTTCACTATTCTAGGTCATTTGCATTTCTGTTTTTAAAATCGACTTTTCAATTTCTATAAACAAGTTTTCTAGACTTTATATTGAAATTTCATTGACTTTATAGATCACTTTGAAGAGATTTTACATTTTATTAATATTGATGCTTCCAATCCATGAATGTGTAATATTTCTCTATTTATTTAGGTTTCTGTTGATTTCTCTAATTCTCTGTAGCTGAAGAACACTGTCTACCAAAAAAAAAAAAAAAAAAATCAGGCACTCTAACCTATATATTAAGACACTAACTTCTGCTTAAAAATTCTATTGTACCTCTCACTCTTTTTCTCTGCTATAAGCAGGGGTATATTGCAACTGTTTGTGATGTGAAACAATCACTGGTTTTCAAGATATCTACACACATAAAGTAGGCTGAGAAAACTGCTCAAATCTCAGGAAGGTAATGTTCTTCTAGACAAAGGCTGCTCCCACAGCCTGTTTCCTGGAATGAAAACTCATATGGAGCAGAGACAAAAAAAAAAGCCACAGCAGCCAGAGTCTGTGAATAAGAAAGTTTATTATTGTAAATCACTGAAGTTTTGGTGCTGTTTGTTACATAGCAAAGCTGACTGTTATGCAAAAAGTGGTACCAGAAATAAATGCTGCCCTAACAAAATACCATAAACTATATCATTAGAAATGTGTAGCAGGTCAGTGATGGAAAGTTTTTGGAGTGTGGAAAAAATGTCAGTAAATATCAGTGGAGGTAAAGATTTGGTACACTTAAGGTATAGAGAACTTAGGCAAACAATGTACTGAATAAATTTGTGGATTTAGGGGAATGGGTTTTGTGATACATAATTTTACTATGGTTTTTGTTTACTAGCTGTGTTAGGCAAGTACTACAAGATAAGCACTACTACCTGTGCTTAGAAAAGAATTGGTCCATTTGTAGGCAGGGATGTAAGGGAAAAAAGAACCCAGAAATTCTCAATCTTGTAAAGCTAAGATTTGCAACTCCTACTCATGTCCAGTAGGTTAAAGAACAAACAGAGAAATTATTCAAAGAATCAGACTCAGTCTCAAGGCATAAACCAAATCGATGTTATAGCCACGATTCCCTTTGTTAAGATAACTCTGTAGTTTAATATGGACCTTAATACATCTTTTTAGCTGGACATCATGGCTCCAGAAGAAGGGATTAAAAGTGTTCTTACAAAGACGTTTTTGGTATAGAGAGATACAGTATACGAAAAGTACTGTAGATGTGGATAATAGTGCAAGCAATTGACTGAAATCAAACCTGAATTAAGAGAGATTGTGACTTTCTGATGTGAAACAACATTGGTTTTCAAAACATCTGCAGGAATAAAGTAGGCTGAAAAACTGCTCGATTTCCAAGCAGGTCATGTTTTTCATTGCATTCTTTAGATTTGGACAAGGAGGAAACTGAAAAAGAAAGGAAACTTCTGAGGGAGACTAAAGAATCATGGAGAATAATAAGCTGTGAAGTCAGTTATAGGAAGCATGACCGGGCCCAATCAAGGGCACATTACCAAGCTTCAAGGTAAGAAGTTTAATGATATTTGCCCAGTGACCTCTAAGCAGTTGTCTTTCTTCCCTGTTTTAGCATGAGGTATGCATTAGTGTGGGGGGGAGGGGAAAACTTATCTTTTTAGTTACAGGTCTCTGGACCAAAACGAGCTATATGTGGATCTGATGTAAAAGCTATTATGAGTCCTAGATTTCAAAGCTGAGCACATGATGGGATGAAATTTTAGTGTATCTTTCTTGGGAAAATAAATAGAATATTTTGCATGCAGAAATGAGAGAAGTAAATATCTGTGATCAAGACAGAAGTCTTTGATAGATAACATTTTTCATAATCCTTAACTTCTTTTCTGTAAGAAGATTATACTTGCTCACCAATTGTTCATTGCCAGTGCCTCCTATGGGAGGAGTTTACATCACCAATGTGTTGACTTGGAGTTTAGCTTGATTTGGCCAATAGATTATGAGCAAACATGATGCAACTACAGATAATCAGAAACTCTTAGAGACATAATAAGTTCTTGTCTTCCCTTTTGCTCTTTGGTCTGTTGACCTAAAACAAATAAACTGCCAGTTATTTCTTCAGCAAAAATGGGTTTATTCCAGATCAACACATAATTACAATTCAGAGTCTGCAAACATGGTGAACCACATGCAAGTCCCCCACAAAAATAAATGGAGAATCTTTTAAAGAGGGGAAAAGGAAGTTGGGAGGGCTATAGTAAACGAAGAGTTCACGGCTTTTCATTGCCTGAGTTGCGATCGTCTCTTATTGGCTGGGCTGTTGCCAGGCAAGAAGAGGAAGTCTTTTTTCTTTCTACTGGGCTCTACTATTGTAGGACATGAGAGCTCCCCATTCTGGTCTCCTGACTCTATCTACTTGAGGTTTCTGTTCATTAATTTTTTACATTTCCCCATTTTAATCAAGATTTTTTTCTGATAGCATTGCCGATCAAGAGTTAGGGTTTCTGGTTTCAGGGGCTTTTTGTCCCTCAATGTCAGAAATAGCCTTTCCTAGATATAGTGTCACATTGGAGGGAAAGTGTGCAGATTTGAAACCTATTGTGGTCACATTTGAGTAAAATGGAGGAGTAGAGGAGTAGAACTCGCAGGCACCTTTTCTCTAAAGTCCATAATTTATCAAGATCATAGTCACTGGAAATCATCTGAACCATTATGTCATCATCAAAGGCAGACAAACTCCAACAGGCCTGGTCCAGATATCTTGGGAAAGCTGTCTTATCAGGTATCACCTGCTTCGATTCTGAGAAATCTTTACTTTCAGATCACCAGATGATGTGCAGGTCCAATCAGGGTTTAGTGTGTTCTTAGGTGTGTCACCTAAGAACCTAAGAGTAGACACTTGAATCCAAGAGTCTATTCCTTGAATTTGGTGGCACAAGGGTTGGTTAGCAGTGCCTGATGGGGGCATTTTTAGCCAGGTTGAAGATAGTACTTGTTGAGGTGACTTTTCTAATAGGCAAAATCTCCAGGTTGCAAGGTATGATACTTAAGGTATGCATCTCCTGAGAGTGTACTGTGAAAAGATTGCTCTAGCAAAACATGGTTATTTTTTTAATAGAACCAATTAGGCCCTTGCAAGATTGAAACATCTCTCCTTTTGTCAGTTGTGCATCAAAAGAGGCAGGAGCCAAGTGCACTGGGTGTCCTGTGACCATCTCAAAGGGTAAGAGTTTATGACTTCCAAAAGGGGTGGATCTAAGATTTAGAGGAACCAACAGCAAAGCCTTTAGCTAAGTGTAAGGAGTGCCTCTACAAATTTCGCCAGTAGAGTCTTCTTAATGTCATTTGTGCATTCAACTAAACCAGAGAATTGAGGGTGGTTACCTCACACAAACAGGGAAAGTGTTGTAAAACCGGACAAACAACACAGACTTGTTGAAGCACCTGACCAGTAAAATGGGTTCCATGGTCACTGTGAAGTTCAAGAGGAGTTCCCCAGGTAGGGATAATCTTTTCCAAAAGGACTTTAGCCACAGAGGACACAGTAACCTGTCTGCAAGGGAAGGCTTCAGTCCAGTGTGAAAACATGCAGATCATGGCTAAAACATATTTATATCTGTGAGCTGGAGGAAGTTGCATGAACTCCATTTGCTAGACCTCAAATGGTCCATTAGGCAGTTCAAAATGTCCAAGAGCAGTGTGAGCAGGCTTCCTGGGTTGTACTTTGGACAAGTGAGACAAGTGAGGTATGCACTTTTTGCAGCCTTGTAAATGTTTCCCACCAATATTGATTCATGAAGGTGATCATTTTGTCAGAAGACCAATGGCTCCATGCATGTACAGTGGTGACTAGTGGGAATATGAGTTTCCTGTAAAACTGGGCTGTTATTTTGTCCAAACCAGAGCTTTTACGTTTTATCAAACCAACAGTTGTTGAATTTCCGATCTTGATTTTCCTTCTCTGAGGCCAATAATTGAGCTTTTAAAACTAGTTTTTCTAAGTTTTGATTTGGGGAAATATCACTTTGGACCATGACAGAGTTTTGGCTGCTGTTGATTTCTTTAAGTGCAGCATTCCTTGTGGAGGTGTCAGCAAGGTGATTTTCCTTAGCTTCCAGAGAGTCACGTTTAGAATGTCCTGGAACCTTAATAATAGCTAAAGCAACAGGTAAAAGTATTGCATAACACAATTCCTGAAATGAGGCCATTTTAAATTTTATTTCCACTGGAAGTAAGGAGGCCACATTGCTTCTACAACATTCCAAAATCATGAGCTACTCTGAAAGCATATCTGCTATTAGTATAAATATTGGCAGTTTTGCCCTTGGCTAAAGTACAAGCCCATGTGAGAGTGTGTAATTCAGCCTGTTGAGCCAAAGTAGACATAGGTAAATGTGTTGCCTAAACAACATTAAAAGGAGTTGTGATAGCATACCCAGCACCATATTTGCCACTGTCACTTTTTAAATAAGAACCATCAGTTAACCATGAGAAATCAATTGATCGTAGGGAGGGGGAGGGGAGAGTAGCAGGGTTAAAGTTATTACAACATAAAAGAATTACGTGAAGAGCAGTTAAGAAAAGAACTTCATAGGAGGTGAGGTAGATGACTGAAAAATGTTGAGTTGACAGAAATTCAGGAGGGCTTCTACTGCATGAAGTACCCAATGGTTAAAGGAGATGCCACAATGATTTTCTTGGTGGCCTTTCCCGGAAGGTCAGTGGCCATTATGGCTCGAAAGCAAGGGGGTATTCCTAAAACCTAATAGCCTGCCAGTTGTTTCTCCAGCAAAAAATGGGTTTATTCCAGCAGGGTCCAGTTGCTGGTTATAATACACCATGGGTTGATGATAGTCCACCTGTTCTGTGTGAGTACACCAAGGGTGTTCCCTTCCTTTTCATATACAAAAAGGAAAAAGAGAATCTGATAATTGAGATGTCAAACTCTCCTTTAAGGACTTGAAGGCTATGCATCTGGTAATTCCCATAAAATTAGTTCAAAGTTGTTGTTCTTTTGTATAGCATACAGAGGTTTGGCCATAAGACAGAACTTTGGAATCCCATTTCAGCAATAAACAACTAGCCCTAGAAAAACTCACAGTTGACACTTACTTTGGGATTTTGGGAAACTTAGGACACCATGAAGCCTATCTGGGTCTAGGTATAACCCTTGTTCTGATATCAGATGTACTACATATCAAACCTGGGTTTGGAAAGACTACAATTTTTCTTTGGTGACCTTTTGTCCCTTTAAGGCTAAAAGCTTTAGCTAGTGGATTCTGTCTTCCAGGGAGGAGGCTCGAAAAGGAGCTGAAAGAAGCAAATCATTCACATACCTCAACAAAGTAGAACCTCTAGGGAACTTTATATCATCCAGATCAGCCTTCAGGATTTGTGAGAAATAAGAAGGCTTCTCAGTAAAACCCTGAGGCATTACTGTCTAAGTGAACTGTTTTTCTCCCCAAGTGAGGAAAAAAAGGTATCAGCTAGCTTCATCAACTGGAATACTAAAGAATGCACTGCATAAATCAATTACAGTAAAGAATCTGCTTCCAGTGGGAGTGAATATTAGTATCTTATGAGGGTTAGGAACAACAGGGTGTCAAGGGGTAACGTTGTTTATTGCTCAGAGATCCTGGGCAAACCTTCAACCTCAGCGCTTAGGTTTTCTCACCTGTAAAGTAAGAGTATTACATGGACTAGTACAAGGGATGATGAGGACTTGAGCCTTGGAGACTTATATTCTTCTATTATGGGTTTTATGCCTTGAAGGGCTTTTTTACTTTAGGGTATTAATTAAATATGGGAAGAGGTTTTGAGGGATCTATTTGAACCTTGATAGGAGGTGCACTGCAAATTTTGCCTCTATCAGTTGAAGATTTTGCCCGTAAGGAAAGTAGTAGTTGATTCAATTGGGGCAAATGATTAGTGTTTCCGGAATCAGATCTAATACCACCAGAGACGGAGCAAGTAAAAGATATCGAAGGGTCATTTAATTCACCTGATCGGCTGCTTTGGTGACTGCTGTAAAATTTCTAGAATGTTTCTCCCTTTTGTGTGAAAGAAATTCTGGCATTATTGTCTCTACTATGTCTTGGTCTAGTAAATGGATAGGGGCCAAGGAACCAAGGAGAAAAGGGTGAGTATATTTTAAAGGGCCTAAGCAAAAGGGAATCTGTTCAGAGACAGGGATATTTTGAGGTTCATTAGAGATCCCCACTATTTGCATTGTCTTAGTACCCTGAGGCAGGGCTTGTTTTATGGTAGTGGGGTAAAGCACTGGAGAGTGTGGCTTCACTGTTAATTAGAACTAGAAGAGATTCATCCCCAATCTTGGAGAAATGTTTCTCCAAGCCAATTAAAAGGGAGGATTGGGAAGAGCCCTTGTAGTTCCTCAGAGCCCTGTCACTGAGAATTGAGAAGACATTGGAAAGGCTGGTTAGAAGTTTGGAGGCACCTAAAGCAGTTAAATTTGTAACAATCTCTGTTCTAATGTCCTGACTCTTTGCAATAATAGTAGAAACTTGGTGGCTTTTGGTTTCTTTTATGGACATTCATTTGCTGGAGTTGAAGATTAAGAATTTCAGTTGAGTTGAAGATTAAGAATTTTAGCTGTCTTCCCTTTAGGTGACTCATCTAGAGTGAGAGAAAGCTGATTTGTCAGATTAACTAAATCTGGAGTGGACATAGTTTCCCATCCCATCACGGTCCTTTTTACTAAAACAAAATTTCCCAATTCAGCCCATTGATAGACATTGGGTTAAAACATACCCAGCTGGAATCAACTTCTGAAGGAAGATCGAATTTTCCTTTAAAATAATCCTAAGTCTGTATTGATAGTCATGAATAGGTTCAGATTTTTGTGTGCAAGACTAATTTTGTTCCAATCAACGGGCTTTGAAAAAGCCATAGGAATTGCCTAATGAAGTCACTTAGGGATTGTCTGAGCCTGATCATATAATAAATTAGCAGGCTGGACTCCCAGTTGTAATTCTAGAGATCTTTCAGGATTTTTCCAATTAGTGGTTTTCATCAAATGCTGGGCTTGGACTTTACTGACGCATTTGGACTAGCTGATATAAGTCAGAGAAACCAGACTGATAAGTTCGAATGGCTATTAAGTTCTTCAGCAAATCTGTGAGGATCTTCAGTTAGTTTGGGAAATTCTTTGGCTGTGGCTCACAATTCAGCTTTAGTCCAAGGAGTATGAGAACTTAAGGGCTTAGCTTCTGGATCCTCAGAAGGCTTAATTTTAAAGAAACAGGTTCTAATAGGTTCACAGGAAAAGCGGATGGGGAGAATTTCAGGAAAAATGGGAGGTTTGGGGAGAGAATTAATACGGGAGAACTGAGGTCATAGAGGAGGTTCAGTTGGCATAGAGAGAAAGGAGAAAAATGGAGCTGAGGAAGAGAGAGAAGATGGTGCTAGTATTGGAGGCTGGACGAAGAAGCCAGGAAACAGAAGTGTTCCTCATGGGCTTCCCTGGTGGCGCAGTGGTTGAGAGTCCGCCTGCCGATGCAGGGGACACGGGTTCATGCCCCGGTCCGCGAAGATCCCACATGCCGCGGAGCGGCTGGGCCCGTGAGCCATGGCCGCTGAGCCTGCGCGTCCGGAGCCTGTGCTCCGCGACGGGAGAGGCCACAGCAGTGAGAGGCCCGCATACTGCAAAAAAAAAAAAAAAAAAAGAAATACTTGTTTGCATTTAACGTGGAGAATGTGTTTGTTACACACACATTCGAATATACAGTTTACACAAGAAAATCACAAAGGAAAGCATATACTTGCACAAATGAAACCCTGAGGTTCAGTGTATTCATTAGTTCATGCCTTCAGTAGAGAACAATTAAATGTAAACAATGAAAATCCTGTGGATTTGATCATCTTTAAATATACAGAAATTGATATTCATACAAAGATTGTTTGCTAAAATTGTTTAATGGTTAGAGGACCAAACTTCTTTCATCACTTTCTGAATATGACTTTAGTTTCTTGGTAGGAAAAATATTGGAAGAGAGGTGAAGTTTTAAATTATACCTTTTTAAATCCTTTACTAATAACAGTTTATATGCAATTACAATGAAAAGAGAGACTTTTATTTAAACCTTCATTATGTTGCACCGTGTGAGAGAAGATGATGAGAAGCGAATTCCAGTTATGTGTTGAATACTGAGCCAATCTAGGTGTTTATGGATATTGGCTCATTTAATTTGCCATTAAGCTTTTTTAAAACATGTGTGGAAATTTTGTAGGCACATCAACCTACTGTATATTTTTGTAATGAGAAGGTAGAAAGAGTGACAATGCTTTTCCCATTAGGTAATAATTTCTTTAACTGCAAGCTATTAATACAACTCGTTAAAAAATGTTTATCAGATGACTGGTATGTCAGTTGTTCTGCTAGGTGCTGGGGTGTCTAGAAGAAAGATTCAATCCCTTGTCAAGGAAAAATAACCATGCCTCCATGGATTTTAGAGTCTCACGATGAATGATGGATATTGATTTTAAAAATCACATAAATGCATATGATTAGAAAAAGTGTAATAAAAACTACAAAGAAAAAATACAGCGTCCTTTAAGAACATGTACTAGAGTCCCTGGTCTGATATAGGGATGAATTTGAAGAGATTTTCCCTGAGGCAATGATATATGAAATGAGACCTGATGGGTGAATGAAAGTTAAGTAGGTGAAGAATGAAAGAAGGAAACAAACTTCTAGGCAGGAAGAATAGCCTATGCGGAAAGTTGAAAACAGTAAAGAACTTAGTATCTACAAGAGTGTGAAGAGGGCTGATGTGGCTGGAACTAGGAAGCAAGAGAGAAGTTTGAGATGAGCCTGGAGAGTTGGAAAGAGGCTAGCTTTTACAGGACCTTTAGGTGAGGTGAAGAATTTGGATTGAATTCTATTTCATTCCAACAGCAATGAGGAACAGGTAGAAAAGGTGGGATATGTTTCAGACAAAAAGAATCATCTATGCAAAGTTCCAGAACATGACAAAGATGACCTAGATGTGAAACTGCACAGTGCATGAACTGAGGGCATTCTTGTTCGCTGATTAATTCCATTTCACATGTCAAACAATTATTTACACCTGTCTTCTAAAATATTTTGGACTTTTTGTATCCTCCTCTCCTAATCTCAGCACATTTATGAATTTATTTTCTTTTGTATTTTGTTGCTGTCATATTATTGGGTTTTTGAATTCTAAAGTAACCGAAGTCAACTTCTGCTTTGAAATTTTGCTGCATTGGGCCATCAGAACTTTCTTGAACTAATATCACACATTCTTTGATTTTCAAGTGTAATGTAGGGCAAATGACATGTTAATTTTTTTATTAAAAAAGAAATTATTGTAAAAAGTGACTTACAAAATGCTAAAACAGAAAATAACTTGGAAATATCAAGTCCATAATATCTTAATGAAAATTTAAGTGAGAGAAATGAAAATAAATAGTCCAAGAAAATAGATGTAATCACCACACTGAACAACATTTTAAATCCAACTTCTCCACCTTCTACCTCATTTCAGAGATAAAACTAAATTTTAAACGTATCGGCTTGCCCTTGGTTACACAAGTCACTAATAATAAATGTGGGATATTAGGGCTCGGTTGATTTATTTTTCTACATAATTTTGTGTGTCTCTTGAAACGATTTTCTAGATTTCAAAATCTATATTCCCAACTCAGAAAGGATGATTTTGGAATAGTAATATTCAGGCAGTAATATCCGGGAACCAAAGAACTAAATATCTGGCTTGGGGAAAGAGCAAACTAACAAGTATCATTTCAGTGTCTCTTAGAAAGTCCCGGGCTGGCAGGGGGAGAGGCAGAGAGTGTGAGGGTGCATTCTCTTTTGTCTTCTCAGTATGGAAGAAAATCATTTGGGGAGAAATGTTACACGTTACAAGCTGTAAACAGTTATTCACACCTTAAGCAAATAAACAAGCGCAAGGTTTTCTGAGAGGTGAAGAAGAAAGCAAAGGGGTATTAGGAACATGGGGCAAGTAGCGTGTAAGAAGCTCCCTGAGATGCAGGGAGAAGCTGAAAAATATGAGCCTAAAAGTTCCCATTTCCTAACTTACCAGTGTTTCATTCAATAGTAGAACAAGACATATTTTTTCAAATAGACTTTGTAGCTGGTCTATTCATACAGCACACCTTTTTGCTCTAGTACGCATTTCTTTTTTTTCATTATCATATAGCAGACTGTTACCCTAGCAACCCAAGTGTCAAATTTCACATGCAAACACCTGCACTCTTCAAGGAGAAGATCACACATTTGTTGTAGATAATAATCTGATCAGAAAAGATGACTTTACAAGTGTCTTTTTAGGGGGAGGCATATACTTGAGGGGGAAAAATAAAACAACCAAAAGTTGTAGAGAAGGAAAATTGAACCTTTATAAGTTAATTGGAGGCTAATTATTAAATGTTTACTTGCCAATTTTTTATTACGTATCTTGTTAATATAAATATAGGCCTACGTATACTGGTATTTCCTAGTTCTTATCCAAACAGTAACATATATAATTTTATCCACCGTTATTTATTCATTTCAATGTATCCTAGAAATCATTTACATAGAAGTATGTAAAGATATTTTTCACTTCTTTTTGAAACTAGAATGCATGATTTTTAAGAGCTCTTCAAACTCTGACCCTTTATTAGAGTCATGGAAAGAAACTATATCTATCTATTGTTTGTGCTTATCTACCCTTTCCCTTTAAGCTTGTTTTTACAATGTATTGCTTCATTCAGCAGTTTCTTATATTGAACTCATAAAAATAGAAAGTGGGAAGTCTGTCTCTGAAACCTACATTCTTCCTTTTTTTTTTTTTTTCTGGTTATAAAGAAAATTCCCTCTATTTCAATCAACAATTACAGTCTGCCTACTATATTGTGGTCACCTGGTTAGGTACTAAATATACAATAGTGACAAGCATGTTTGCTGCACTCAGGGTGCTTAAAATCTAGTATAGAGCAACAAATATGTTCACAGGGAAGACCAATAATGTGTTAAAGTTTCTATTAACAATGCCTGCTGGCGTTTGAGGATGATAATAACATATAACCTGAAATAATAAAAAGGGGATTGTTATGGGCTGAATGTTTGTGTCTCCCCCAAATTCATTAATGTCTAATGTGATAATATTTGGAGGTAGGGCACTTGGAAGGTGATTAGGCTGGAACCCTCATCAATATTATTAGCTCCCTTAGTAAAAGAGACCCACAGAGCTCTTTTGCCCTTTCCTCCATGTAAAGCTAGAGCTAGAAAACAGTCTGAGAATCAGGAAGTAGGCTTTCACTAGACACTGAATCAGTTGGCAACTTGATCTTGAACTTCCCAGCCTCCAGAACTGTAAGAAATAAGTTTCTGTTATTGATATGCTACCCACTCTATGGTAATTTGTTACAGCAGCCTGAACTGACTAAAACAGGGATCAACTTACCCTTTCATACTGGTAAAGACTTATTAGAGAATGGAGCTTGGATCAGATATGAAAATGTGCTTCTTAACTACCAATCTACTAAATGAATTGATTTATCCAAACACATCACAGTCTAAGAACTGATGTAGAAAGAGGATAAGAACTGCTTCTTTCTATGTAAGGCAGGAAAGACCTATTCCTATGGGTATACTCCACCAGAGTAGAGTTATGTGCAAGAAGGGTGCTCTGAAATACAGTTAGCATGGAGGCTACAGCTCTTTATTTAACGCATTAATCAGATAAGGCATAGTGTCACCCTTGAAGAGAAGCAAATGAGAGATGAAGGAAGACTAGATGCTCTATATTGTAGACAACTGGAGAATGGCATTACACAAGGCATAAAGGTATAAAAGAGCATAATGGCATAATGTATTTGTGGAAAAGGAAGGGATTTCACATGGCTTTAGCCTCAGTTGATGGCATTCCAGTGTTGTATTAAATCACACAGTGGTGCAGATCATTGGCATTAGAGATTCATGATCTCTACTCTTACTACGTTCTCAAAGCTGAAAATACTATTCCCTGAATCCTTGGATTTCTCCCTCCATCCTCTACATTTGTCTTTTCAACATGGCTTCATATTTTTCAAGAACATATTCTACCATTTCAAACATTTTTCTACATTCCCTTCACAGAAAAAAAAAAAATATCATAAAACAAGATCTTCCTTAACTGCCTTTCCCCTCAATCCTAGACTTCCTGGTATTCTGCCATTCCTATTCCCATTCTGTATTTCCATTGTATTAGAAGAGTTGACTTTTTTCCTGACCAAGAATTATGCTATCACCTTTGTTATGGATCTCATCTCTTACCACCTTTGGAGTCTTTGGAAATACTACATTTTGTTCTTGATCTTCTACCAAATTCTTGCCATCATTTTAAAAAGTGTTTTTACACATTTGTTCAATATTGTGTGTAGAATTCATGTGTAAAAGTACCTTCTCATATGAAATACATGGATTTGCAGGTTAAAGAGAAATTTTTAAAAATTCTCTTCCTTGAAACCAACAAAATAAAATCCCAGAGTGAAGAATAAGCATAAGGTTAGCAAGTGGTACCTAAAGGGAAAAAGCTTGTGGGGAATCTAGATTAGTCATAACCCTGACTGGGGGCTTTAAATCTCATCAAGGATAGAAGCACTCTGGAACAGCAGATTAAGGACCTCAGAAAATCTGCTTCTCCATAAAAGCAATGAGAACATTGGCAAAAGCTGTCAAAACTACTTTTTCAGAATTCTGGAAATTAATGAAGCTTGAGACATTCCAAAGTGTTATTCAAGAAAAACAGCTGTATTTCAGTAGTAACACTGAGCTTTGTGGTGTTTTTAACTTGCCCTAATTCTGTCCCCTTTCCCCAAATTTATGGCAGCTTTGAAGATCAACAGCATTACCAGCAGCCTAGCAGCCACAGGAGGAGATAGAACAGGTTTAAAAATCACCCAAAGCCCCATCCCCAGAGAAGCATCACTATTTGACCTGTCTAGAAGCTCACTGAAAAGGTTTTTTCCTAGAGCTTTTCCTTATTTGACATCAGTCAGAACTCACACTGTGTGAACAGCTCTGTTGTCAGGGGATTAACATCATATTAAATACAAAGAGGAGAGTGAGATTAAAACACCTAGTCAGTTCAGACATAGCCCCAAAATTGAAAGTCAACGTTGCTGGTACTTTGAATTGCAGGTGACAATTTGCAATTAAGCAGCTTCTCTCAAAAGCAGTTCTATGTAACCTGCTGAAGGTGAGGAGCTGCAGCTTTTTATTTAATGCTGTTGAATCACTCTCCTGAGTAATGCTGACTAGTCCAAATAATGCTAACAGAAAAAGTGTTATTGAATATGAGGGTGAGAAGAAAATTTTATAACACACATATACATATATGCAGTAAAACCATGTAAAAATAATACAGGAAAGTGATAAACTAAAAACAGCCTAATAAGTGCACGATTTAATTTTGCCATTACATTCATGGATGAGAAAGGGTAATGGGATCAGGAAGGATACACAGGAGATTCAAACGCAATTTACTTTTCTTTAAATTGGAAGACTGTTCATTGTATTGTCATTCTTTATATCTCAGGTATATTGTTTAATATTGTTTTGTACCTATCAATTTTAATAAGAAATGATTAAAAATAAAACGGGCTTAAGACATGAAGAGGCACTTCACAGAAGAGAAAATAAATGAACAATAAATATCAATAAAAAGGAAATACACTTAATCTTACTGGTAACCAGGGAACCTCAGGAAACCATTTTAAATCAATCACAGTAACAAAACTTTAGAAGCTGGGTTGTATCTTAAATTTTGAGAATGTAATACAACATTGAGGAAGCCTCAAACACTGCAGATGGGAATGTAGACACACACTCCTTAGTTGGAAATTTCTTAGTATATCTAAAATGTACCAACTTTTAACACAATTATTTCACTCCTAGGAGTAAAAACTAGGTAAAGTTTTTCCCTTGTACACTTAGAGATGTGGACAATAATGCTCATAGTAACATTGTGTGAAGCAGTTAAATAAAATACTTGATATAACCCAAATGTTCATTATCATTAAAATAGATAGCACTACAGTATATTTATACAATATAGTCATAAACAGTAGAAAATATCAATGTTTTACAACTATATATTTACATCTATGAAAAATCTTTTTGTGCATAATAAAGTAATTCATCTTATTATTACAATGTTTTCAGTTTACAAACCACATTTACAATCATTGAACTTATTTTCGTTTGATCCCCTTTATCATTTGAGATAGAGATATAATAGAGCTAATTCACCATTTTATAGGTGACAAGACAGATGATTCAAGAATTTAAGTAATTTCTGCCAGGAAAAATATGAGTTAATTAATAGGAGTATATAATGGCTACATTAACCCAGTAGAATGAGATAGTACATGAAACCAATTTTGCATTATTGTGTTAAATCCATTTTAGTCTTAATGTATTAATGTTTTGTACATTATTGGATTCAGCTTGCTTGTTTTTTGTGGGTTTTTTTTAGGCTTTTGCTTCCCTGTTCATGAATAGGAGTGGCCAAATATATGGGGTTTCTCCTAGTTGTGTTTGTGCTATTGATTTCTGTCTTTATTGCATTGTGGTCAGAAAATTTATCTAAAATCTACCAAGTTTTTGAAATTTCTTAACTAACACATGACCAATCTTTATTATGTTCAGTATAAGCTTGAAAAGAGTGCATAATTTCCAGTTTGTTTGGTGCAATATTCTCTATATGTAAATTATATAAAGTTTAATTTTTTATTGTACTTTTGAATCTTCTGTTGCTTGACTGAAATTTTTTCTGCTTGATGTATGCACTACTGAAATAACTATGTTAAAAATCTCACTCTATGATGCTGGGTTTTTTAATTTATTGGTATCAGGTATAAATTATTTGAGGCTGTGTTATTAGGTGATTTTGAATTTAAAATTATCACATTTTCTTGATTTATTGAAACTTTTGTCATTCCATAATGTTCTCCTTGGCCCCTGGCAATGCTTTTTTCTTTACAGCCTATGTTGTTATCCAGGCTACTCTAGCTTGCTTTTGATTAGCATTGATGCAGTATATATTTCTCTGTTTAAAAATTTTATCTCATTTTCTTCCAGAGAAAGTAGTAAGGTATTCTCATTAAGAGTGTAAAGACCTTAGAACAGAGCCTGGCATATATTACGTGCTCACTAAATGATGAGACGCAGCATGCACGGAGGTTAAGAGCTTGGGATCTACAATCACATGTTGTGGGTTTGAAATCTTACTCTGCCACATTTTATCATCTCCTATCATTCTGTGTGTTTACTGGGCTCACCTAGGCAGCTCTTCTGCTCCACATGACACTGATTGTACAAAATCACCTGGGGGGCTCCTCTGGGCTAGAACATCCAAGAAGGCTCATTCATGTGATTGTCAGGTAGGTAAGATTTATCTCAGACCACAGTCTGCACTGGACCTCTTCCTGCTGCTTGGGCTGTTCACACCAGCAATTGGGCTTTGCACAGAAGCATTCCAATTATGAGTGTTTCAGGGAGGAGGAAATGAGAGCTGATAGTTCTCTGAAAGGCTAAGCTTGGAATTTGCAAAATGTATCTTCTGCTGCCTCTATTGTTTAAGCAGCCTTAGAGCCAGCCCAGATTCAATGGGAGGGGAAATAAAGCCATCTTTCAAAGAGAGAGTAATAAATAATTTGTAACAATATTTAATCCATCAAAAGCCTGTTCACATTTGATTCTCATATATCTGGATTCATTTATACCAAATTTCCATGTCATAATATCATATGTCTTGCTTTTAATTGCCTTTTTCTACCTTCTTTCATGTCTTCCTTGAAACGTTTGAATTCTTGCCTATTTTTGGAAGTTATGTACTCACTACCTGTTATTTTAGAGATTACCTCATTACCTTTGCATGTGTCTACAAAACCTAACAAAAATCTAACACCAATGTCCCTAAACACATTAATTGTCCAAGAACACTTTAAGTCTAATGACCCTCTTCCAACTCCCATTCTACTGTTATTCAGAATTTTTGTTCTAGCCTGCTCTTCCTCAAAATTAAATAGTGTAACTATTGTTTGTTATAGTCCTTTATTTTAGATGTAACCCCTTTTTTAATCACTCCATTTGTCTTCTCTTTGTTAGATTTTACTTTGCTGTGTCTAGGGATAGATTTTATTATATATATATATATATTTCTTGGGGCTCTTGAATCTGTGGACCCAATATTTGAAGAATTGATGACAGGATTTTTTTTTTACGTCAGCAGGAAATGGTCAGCCATTAATTCTTCAAATATTGCCTTTTCTCCATTCCTTTATTCATCTTCTGAAATGAAACTCTGATTATATGTATTAGATCTCTACACTTTAACATCCATGTCTCTTAATCTCTCATATTTTCCAGCTTAATTTTTACTCTCTGGCTGTATTCTGGATCCTTTCTTTAGATCTATCTTTTAGTTCACTAATTCTGTCTTCAGCTGTGTCTAATATTCTAGTTAATTTACCCAGTAAATTTTGAAATTATATTTATTATATATTTAACTTCTAGAAATTTGGAATGATTATTTTCAAATGTTCTTTTACTGTAGTCTATGTCTGAAAAAAAAGCCAATATCTGAAGTTCTTTTTTTTTTTTTCCTTTTTATAAACATCTGTTGCCACTTGTTTCTAGCACTTGGCTTTATTCCCTGATGCCTATACCCTGAAAAGTTGTATGAATAAAACCTCAGTCTTCTAGGGCTATACTGATGTACTCTGGGTAGAAGCAAACTTTGACACTTGCTTCTTTTCCAGGAATATGTATCCTATAGAGAAATGTGTACACATCTTTCACATGTATTCAGCTTTTTAGTTATTTCACTTGAATTCTTTAAAACTCTTTGAAATTGCAGATTGAGACTGAGTGGTGGACCATGCAATCAATTTAAGGGATTATGACCAATACTTTGAAAAAGTAGAATTAAAGAGAATAAAATGGAATAAAATAGGATAGAAACTATTGGGTGCATTATGCATAATAATGGTAGTATTGTTTTGTGAAAAAAAAAACTAAAAAAACGTTTCTTTCTCCTCTCTAACTTTTCTTCTTCTTGCCAAAGGGAGACCCAAACCCACTCTTCTCTTTGTTGTTCAGATTTAAATGTATTTTTTACTACTGTGTGTTGCAATCAATAAATTTGAAAACATACTTAAGATATCTGATCTGTCTTTGGGAAGTTAGTATATTATAGGAACCTTTTCTGATCTTCCTTATTTGCATGGTCTTAGAATATAGGTGTTTCTTTAAGAATAATCCACCTTGCTTGAGCAAACTGGAATTCTCTGAGTTCTTATAAAATACTCATAAGGACTTTTTTTTCTTGGAGTTACTGTTGTTTGGACCCAAATGCATTCTTTTAGAAATGCAATTTCCTTTAGGAAAAATAACAAAATAATCATAATAATCAAAAAAGTAATATCTGGAGCAATGTTTGAGAAACTGTCATGAACATTGGCCTTACTACTGAAGCTGTTCTGAAACAGCTGCATTAGACTTACAGGCAAAGCAGATGAGAATCATAGGCAAAAAGCCCAGTGTAAAACATTAATTCCATCATCTCCCCAGCTCCATGAAAAAGAAATTCCTTTGCAGATTCCATCAGACTATCTCTCCCAGGCTTTGCTGCTATTTCTGAGCAGAAACTACCAAAGACTGTGTTAAGGAGGCCAGGGTTTCCCCCTTTGGAGGGTGTTGTAGTCTCTGACTCTGTGCAGTTATAGTATACCTTGTGACAAGAAAGTGTGGGATGCCTTTCCCTGGAGTGCAATCTATTCTGGGCAGCCACCCACAACATCATGAATATTTAAAATCTGGCTGTGGCACTGCTGGCTGATCTGTGTCCTACTCTGGAAAACAATGCATAATGGATCACTGCTTTTGCCTCCCTCCCTTCCACAAACAAACACAGGACAGGATGCCTCTCTGATTTTTTTTTTTTATAAATTTATTTATATATTTGGCTGCATTGGATCTTTGTTCCTGCATGTGGGCTTTCTCTAGTTGCGGCTAGCGAGGGCAACTCTTCATTGCAGTGTGTGGGATTCTCATTGCGGTGGCTTCTCTTGTTGCGGAGCACGGTCTCTAGGCGCGCAAGCTCAGTAGTTGCGGCGCACGGGCTTAGTTGCTCCGTGGCATGTGGGATCTTCCCAGACCAGGGCTCAAACCCATGTCCCCTGAAATGGCAGGCGGATTCTTAACCACTGTACCACCAGGGAAGCCCCTGCCTCACTGATTTGTTTATTTCTAGAATACATACCAACAAGGGAAAGCACTGCAGACTGCATTGTTCAGCAACTTAGGATTTTACAATCACATTTTATTAGTTTTTCCTCACTAAATCTCATGACATTGACCTAACTGACTTTCTTAATAGGAAAAGCAGATTTCTAGATATTATAGCTTAATGCTGTGGAAAAAGGAAGTTTTAAACTATTTAGTTGGGACTCTTGATTTCTGACTGTGCCAGTAACTACCTGGGGGGGGGGGGGTGGGCAGTACTATTCTCCAAAACCTCTTTCAAAGGTTTTCCTAGCTGTAAAATGGGGGTAAACCTGCTTTGATTCCCTCATAGGGATATTGCAAGGATTATGGGAAAATATTATCATATATTTGTATATATAAAAGTAGAAAATCTGGCACAGTAGCTCAGAGTTAAGTGGCAGGACTTGGAGAGCTGTGTAGATAATTCTTGGGTAGATAATTCACCTTTTTTGAGCTTAAGTGTCCTCATCCATAATGTGGAGAAAATAACATTCTTACATATAAGGGATGTTTTTAGAATTAAAAGTGTTAGTACGTATATGAAATTTAGAAGAATTCCCATGTATACTAGGCTCCCAGTAACTGTTAGTTCTTATTAAAGAAACATACAAACATTCAATTTTATAATTGTTTTGGGACCTCCAATGGGTAAGCTTCTGGATGACAGAGATGTTTCTATACAAAGCACAGAACATTTTGATAGTGGGAACATGAAAGCTCCCAAGCTTAAAATAGAATCTTAAGTCTAAAGGATAAAATATGACCCATATTTCTTTTCACTCCTCAGCAAACTGTGATGTTTTTCCTTTTCTCAGGAAAGTCCTCCATGACTAGTGTTTGGTGATCTGTCTGTGGATCTGGCTGTAGACTTGTGACTTGCATTCTCTGTAAGATTTCTTTAACAAGATAGCATACTAACTCCTTTCTTACTTGAAACGAGGGACACAGAAAGGCTTCTGTGCCCAGGAGCCCAACAGGGTCCTGCTTGGTTTCAAAGGGGAGGAAAGCAATTGGCATGGAGATGGAAAAGCAAATGTTTGTAAACAAATGTTTTGGGCCCATACAGAGACAATGAGACAAAAAGAGGGATATTAAAAAACAGACTTGGGCTTCCCTGGTGGCGCAGTGGTTGAGAGTCCGCCTGCTGACGCAGGGGACACGGGTTTGTGCCCCGGTCCAGGAAGATCCCACATGCCGCGGAGCGGCTGGGCCCGTGAGCCATGGCTGCTGAGCCTGCGCGCCCGGAGCCCCGCAACAGGAGAGGCCACAGCAGTGAGAGGCCCGAGTACCGCAAAAACAAAAAAACAGACTTTGCTAGGTTCCTCTCTGTGTACACACCCAGTTCATACTTTGTTATCTATGATGATGATTCCCTTCCTGGAACTGGACCTCTATCTACATTCATTCAGCAGTTGGTGGGAAGGTCAAAGTTTCTTCCTGAATCTTTTGAACCTGTATTGTTTTCAGCTCAAAATAATGCACATGCCAAGTAGACATTTTGGAGTGACAAATTTTGTCTCCCCACAATACAAACACCAGCTTTAATTCTGCAGTTTGTATATGGATAGTGACGATTCAGGGTAAACATGGGCTCATACTGAACCATAGTACTAGCATTTTATTTCTTTGTCTCATACATAAAATTTTGGATGCATTAGCTCCAGAGTTTAGGCTTTGTGTGTTCTCCAGGACTCTACACTTTGTGATGTGACTAGGAAAGAGGTAGAATGTGACTCTCAGCTCTTTTTCAGTCAAGTAATCAATTCTACCCCTGTCTTTTTGTTTTCCTATACAGTTTCCACCTTTTGAAAGCCACCAGTCATTAGTAAATACCTGGTTACCTCTGTTCCTCCATAGCATATAAATGATAGGCTCAAGAGAATAGTATCACCTCTCTTGAAACATAACATGAAAGAAAACATAAGTTCTTCACCAGTGGCTGCCATCTTGACATAGCCTTTAATTCTGTTTTCTTTCCTCAACTCCTGCCCTTGGTCAGAAACACTTCTCATCCCCAGTTTATCTCCTTGTGATCTTGCTCTTTGTTTCCCTACACTTTGTACTCAACATTAATTGGATTTACTATGAAAACAATGATAAAATGGAATAAGCATGATGACAATAAAAAGAAAACAGAAAAGCAATAGCAAGTATTTTCACAATCATAGAATTTCAGAGCTGAGTGCCACTTTAGGTGTAGAAAGGCATTGTCATTTATATGATTTGTCCTTCTTATATAGATATCAAATACTTATAAAGTATCGGAGCCAAAGAAAATCTTAGAAGTTACTCAGCTTCTTTAGTGAATCAAAAATATATATTGATTTCCTACTGTATGTTGGGCAGTGTTCTTTGGCATTAGGATATAATAGTAAACAAGACAGGGCTAGTTCTAGCCCTCAGGGAGCTTACATTTAAAACTAAAAAAAAATGTATAGAGGTATAATTGACATATAACATTATATTAGTTTCAGGAGTACGATGTAATGCTTTAATATTTGTATATATCATGAAAGTGAAACCGTGCACCTCAGATTAGGACTTGAACCCACGTGCTGGGACTCGAACCTGGCCAAAACCCAGATTGGGACTTGAACCCACATGACCGGGATCCGAACCAGGCCAAAAACCTGACTGGGACTTGAACCCACACCTCTGGGACTTGAACCCGGCCAAAACCCACAGTCTTCCAACTGAGATCACACACCTGGTTTCAGGAGTTAATGAAGCTCAGGTTCTTGCTGTCTCATTGCAGAAAGAATTCAGTGAGAGACAAAGTGATATGTAAGAAGTGGATTTATTTAGAGAGAAACACACTCCACAGACAGAGTGTGGGCCATCTCAGAAGGTGAGAAAGGCACCAGGGTATGGGGTTGTCAGTTTTTATAGGAGTGGGTAATTTCATAGGCTAATGGGTGGGAGGAATATTCCATCTATTTTAAGAAGGGGTGGGGATTTCCAGGAATTGGGCCACCACCCACCTTTTGATCATTATGGTCGGTCTTGGAACTGTCATGGCGCCTGTAGGTGTGTCATTTAGCTTGCTGATGTGAACTTGCTGATACTGAGGCTCAAGGTCTAGTGGAAAAAGTTGACTTGTCTGCCATCTTGGATCCATTTAGTTCTAATCAGTTTATGTCATGTTCTTGGGCTATGTCATTCTTTCAAAGGTTGTGCCCTACCTCCTTACCTCCTGTTTCAAAAGATCACCACAATAAGTCAATACATAGTTACAAATTTTTTTTCTTGTGATGAGAACTCTTAAGATACACTCTCTTAGCAACTATCACATATGCAGTACAGTATTACTAATGATAGTCATCAGGCTGTACATTACGCCACCATGGTTTATTTATTCTTAACTGGAAATTTGTACCTTTAGACCCGCTTCACCCACTTATGGATGAAGCTTATACTTTTTGAGTGGAAAGAGACACTAGATTTTAAAAATAAATAATTACACAACTTTAGAACATGAAGAAGTGGTTGAAATGGGGTTAAAAAAAAAGCCTCTCTAACAGTTGACATTTAAATTAAAACAAAAATAAGAAGATGAAGACAGCCATTTTTCCAACTAGGGAAGAATGTTCCAAACAAAAGGAACAATAAATGCAAAATCTCTGAGATGAGAGTAAGCTTGGGATATTTAAGAAACAGAAATGAGGGCACTGTGGCTGGAGTGAAGTGAATAGTGCAGAGTGCAGGTAGGGTAGACGACAAGGAGATGAGAAGGGGCCAGATGACATAGGACCTTGTAGTGTCTGGTAATTGGACATGGTTGTGTTATTTACTGAGGTGGAAAATGCTTGCTGGACAGTAGATTCTGGTGGTGTCTCTGGGGTGAGGTATGAGGAATCAATATCTCTCTCATGGATGAGGTGAGAGGGCTCTAAGAATGAAGGGGATTTTCCATAATGTTTTTTGTGTAAATGAAACAGCCCTAGAAAAGAGGCCACTTGATTTTTAGTCCTGTTCTTCTCCCAACATGATTGTTGCCCTGCAGGCCTGCAGCCCTGTACTTACCCAGCTGCTTCCTGGCCCTTATTTGCCACTGTGACTCATTGACAGGAAGCACACTTATGTTAGGATTGCAGAAAATAAATGATCTGATTATCAATGTGCTCTGCCCATCTTAGATTTTCAGTAGGTTTCACTATTGTATCATCTCCTTTCTTTCCACATTACAAAACGTTCATTAAAAATAAGGCAGCGGGCTCCCCTGGTGGCGCAGTGGTTGAGAGTCCGCCTGCCGATGCAGGGGACGCGGGTTCGTGCCCCGGTCCGGGAGGATCCCACATGCCGTGGAGCGGCTGGGCCCGTAAGCCATGGCCGCTGAGCCTGCGCGCCCGGAGCCTGTGCTCCTCAACGGGAGAGGCCACAACAGTGAGAGGCCTGCGTACCGCAAAAAAAAAAAGGAAAAAAAATATAAGGCAGCAATATTTTGGCCTACATTCATATGAAAAATGTATCCCAGTTCTGGGATGAAACTGTCCCCAAGGAAAGGGCATAAGTTTTTCAACTGCAACTTGAATGTTATCCACAGTTGAGCCAAAATTATATGGTGAAAATAATTACACATTTGCCTGACTAATACCATTCAGTATTTTAAAAATAATCTCTTTTACCAGCTGATGCTGAGCTCTGTGTTAAATCAGAGGCCCTATACTAAAAAAATGTACTGTAGTGTGGGAAATATAGGGCTTCTCCAAAACATCCCATTAAAAACAGTTAAGAGGCTATTAGCCTCTGCAGAAAAAAATAATGCAACTATTAATTTCATGGTTAACTACTGACAGCTAAGAACAATAAATGACTAAACCACAGGATAGCTGTATAAAAAAAGGAAGAAAACCCTTTCTTCTGCACTTTCGTACACAGAGTGTACAGAATAATTTTAAGCATTTTGCTTACTTTTCTCCAAGTATTTTAGAATCATTGAAGGTGAGAAGTAAAACTTAGAACTTTAACTCACTTTAGAACCCACTTACCTTAGAATCATTAATTTCAAGCTGCCTATTTTACAAATGAGGTAACTGATATTCAGAAATGAGAGGTACTTCTTAAGGTCACATAGCAAGCTGGTTGGTATGTCAGCATAAGAATCAGAATCAGCTCTGGTGTTATTCATAGGCTTATTTTCTCTGATTTCTCCTTGTTTCCTTAGAAAGTCTGTGTTTTCTTCAGAAAGCTGATATCAGAATGTCATAGTTACATTTCAGTAAAGAAAGAGATGCTTATAAATCTTCCAAGGAAACAAATACTATCAAAAATACAGCTATTAGTTATTCCCTAGATGACAAATTTTATCTCATGAGATATCAAGAACATCAGGATGTTTCTTGAAAAACAATGAGGAGACACATGACACCTGACCCCCTTTGGGAACCACTCCTGATTAGGGAGGTAATTGGAAGCCCCTCTGGCCCACCATTGTGCTACTTCTAATGGTCTAGGCCTGCATATGGCTGTTGCTTTATAATGGTTGTATAGAATTATGAGACGTCTCCTTGTGCCTGAGCTTGAAAAGAAAACTTCCTTTTTAAAAATATTTTCAAAGAAATAAGCTTTGGGTCAAAAATTAACTGACATGTTAACCATATTAACAGTCACTGAAGAGAAACAAGATGAAAAGAGCATAAAAGCAAATGAACAGTATTATCATTTTACAGTTGTCTTTGGGCATCATGAATTAGAAAGAAAGATGATGAGTCAAATTTTGTTTACAATAGGTGCTTTTCTCTTTCTCCTAGGTTTTTTTTTTTAATAGAAAAGATAGCCAGACAGAAAAAAATCTGCTAATCTACAGCCACTAGTAGTTTATAGTATCTCCTGTAAGAAAACAGTTCATCAAATTTAGATAGTGTTTCCTAAGTGTACAAGATTCCTTTAGGTAATCATTTTATTTGATCCTTTCAACAAACCTATGAGGCAGATAAAGCAGAGATTTACTATTCCCATTATACAGGTGAGGTGACTAGTACAGAGAACAATAAATTGATTTGCCATAAATAAATGGAGAAGCTGTGACTTTTGGCTGGACCTTCTTCCCCTGCTCATTTTACCATATCATATTGCCCCCTTCTCTTGGAGTTCCCTAGGATTTAAGATTTTAAACCTAAGGCTGTCAGAATCCCAGTGTGTTAGATCTCTGTTCCCAGTGCAGAGCACTTTCCTGGACAAAGCAGCAAGGTACAGATGAAATAGTGTTAGATGAGGAAATCCTGGTTTCAGTTGAAGTTTAACTGGGGAAAATCACCAAACCCTAGTGGTCACTGATCCTCTAAATGAATAACATCCATCAGGAGATTTCTGGCAAGTGTCACTAAGAGAGCTGGGTCACTTCTCACAGATTTTAATTATTGAGAGAAGACTAACAGACTCTTAACAAGGTAGAGCACAATAAGAGAGCTTAGCCAAATTCACAATAGGCTGGTGGATGCTACTCACTTTTCTGAAGGGAATATTCTAGGCCTTATGAGAGAGGAGTGAAGACGATTTTTACCATGGGGACTGGAACCCGCAGAGCCGAGTGGACCTTTGTAATGTCGACAAAAAAGCAATGCGGGAGGCTGGAAATAAAATAGTTTATCTGGGGTCTTAGGAATTGCAATTTGAGAGACACAGCTTCAGGTAAAAATGAAAGAGTGTTCTGGTGAAGAGCAAGTCAGGAGCTTATAAAGACAAAATTAGCCACAAGCTTGTTCATTGTTGCCTGATGAGAATTGTGATTGACTCTAATGCAAGTCAAGAAATATTTGTCCTTAAGGAATCAGAAGTTATTGGGGTATTGGGTAGGGGGGTCTAATTAGATACACTATCGTAAGTTATTTTAGGGTAAAGGTCTAAGAAGTATCTTGAGTTTCTGGCAGATGTTCTGGATGACTTCATTAGGAAACTAAGTGGCCAAAACCTCAGATTCTGTCCAGGCTGAGATGTGCATAAGCCACCCTTTCTTTATGGCCTCCCAGCTCCATTTTAGAGAGCTCTCTGAGCAATACCAACTTCATTTTGATTTTTCACTCATCATATCCAGGAGGATTTTCTATCTGAAGTGTTTACAAGAGGAGGAATACAGTATTTCCTTGTCCCATCAAAAGTTCACCATTGATTATGTTGCCATCATTGAAACACACTTATTTGATGATGTCTTTTGTGAAAATGTCCATATTTTCCTCTGCCTGAGAAGGTAATAAACTGGAATACTGGATCACTCAAGACTGAACTTGAGCAGATCAAAGTTTTAAGGGGTATATAAATACCTACATCTATACACACAGACACATTGAGCATGTACTATCAACTACCAGAGATTGCACATTTGTCAGGAGAAAAGACAGTATGTATCAGTAATGTGTAACTGTTAACATCCTAGTGTGCAATTCCTTGTTTTGTTTTATAACATAGACATTCTGTTCTAATTGTATGCATCTATGTGCTCTGGTAAGGCAAAATATATTTATTCTACTGGTTTAAGGCTAAATGTTTTGGTTTTTGAAAACTGTTTGTGCTAAGGAAGCCCATTTAAGACAATAGTACCAAGTAAAATGAGCAAATCATTAAATTGAGAAGAAATCAATATTAATGTTCTATAGTCTTTAATGGCAGATAAGCAGTGGTCAAAGTGTTGACCATATTGATGATTCATTAAGTTCTAGAAAACTGAGGGCTAATGCAGTAGACATTGTCTATGAAATCTAATATAAAGGCTACTTTTTACATCTTATGGTTGAGGTACCAAAGAAGAAAATCTTCTATCTCGCTGTATAAGTAATTAGAAATTTAGACTTTATTTTTTCCTACCCCACCCTGCCAAATTGTAAGGGCCAAACAGGGTGTGATTCAGAGGGAAACAAGCATAATTCCCATTTGGTTTCCTGGACAGCCATCCAAGCAAGCCCTCCTTGCTGCAGCTTTGAAGTATGACAAAGAAATAGCTGCCCCAGGTGGTATAGCAGCAAGATGCCTTCACACTGCAGGAGCAACTCATCAAGGAAGATCAGCTTGGTGAAAAATATTACTGAAGTGATTTGGAGTGATGGTATTTCAGAAGGGAATTGCTAAATAGAATTCAAAAGATTACCTAGGTTGACAGCTGTGACGAAGGGAGATTCTTTCCTGTGATAAAATCCCCTCATCCTTCTCTTAGCCCTTCACTCCCATGTTTGTGAGTTAGAATACCACTGTAGCTCAGTTAATATATTATGTGGTAGTTAAACAAAATAGGATGCAACATTAATTTATATTTTTCCTTTTACCTGCAAACTTTGTGAAATAAAGATAACTTTTTTTTTTGTCTTGATGCTTTGGTGATCAAAAAGGAAATAATAATTTTAAATTTAGACTTCTATTAGTGAGAATATTTATGAAACTTAAGTATATTTTTGTACATTTTCAAAGGAAAGAACATACTGCATGTAAACACAAAGTATTTTATTTGCATGTAAGAAGATTCTTATAATCACCCTAATCAAACTTATCATACTTACATGAACAGAATTTTCGTATTCTTAGAGACCTAAAAAGGAGCAGTGCTAATGAATTCTTATTCAAAATATTTTGTTAGTAGTAAAATAAATATAATTAGTGACAGTGTTTCCATAGCAGTTTTATTACATTGTAGAGTAGAATGTCATTGATATAAGAACTATTCAGAATGGATGACAGTTAAAACAATGTAAAATGAGAATTTGCAGTAATCTGTAGAGAGTATACTTCTGACTTCGTGGGAACATGGTTCAGTAAGTGGAGGGTTATATAATAATGAGAAAGTCCAGCCTCATTTCAATCAGGCATGCCTAATATCATTCTTTCTGTGATTGAAAGCTGGGTTTGTTTTATCTCCTGTAACTTAACATTCTATATCTAAAGGTGGAAACCCCCAGACTGTAATTTACTAAAAGAAATGCTAATGATTTTTGATACGATTATTCAGAAACTTATGTATCTTACTCAGTTGAAGCTGCTTACGGATGGGAATTAGCAATCCATGTCCTCTCCTTGAATTGGAGTGATGACTGGTAAATGGCCTGAGCCCAAAATATTTACTTTTCTTCCAAAATTCATTCAAGAAACTTTTTTAGACATCTATGTCATGCCACCATTCTTAAAATTCTATGATGAGGGACTCTATTATTTTGAGTTAAGCATCTCTTTACTCTCTGGAATTATTGAGTGGATGTGCTCTAGTTATTGACTGAGATTGATTTAAAGTATACACATAGATTTCAGACCTATTCTTTTTTTCAATATACACGTTCTTGGGAGTGTAATCCATTAGTTTTGCCAAGTGGCATTTTGAAATCCATGGTGATTGTAAAGGGATAGGTATTTGTGAGTTAGAGTTGTTACTGCATAGGGAGCTGCATTGTCCATCTGATGTCTAAGTTAGTTGTGGTTAGAGGTGGTGTAACTAAAGGGATGATATGCAGAGAAAGTCTGCCTTGCCCTCTCGGACATGATTGTTCGGTGAGGTCATCATGGCCCAGAGTTTTATCTTTAATTTTGCAAATGCAGACGGTTGGTTTATAGGCTCCCTCAAAGGTTATCAACTTTTGGAGATTTATTCACACTAATCAAAATTATTTGAAACTGAGAAATCAAGTATATGTGGTGAATTTAACTTTTTAGTGACTGGAAGATTCTTTTTCGGTTTTCAATGTACATGGGAAATAAAAAGGCTCATTATAATATTAGTTTTTTGAGTGTTTGTTGGAGTGTTTGATTATGGATGACTTGAAGGTAGTCCTAGTTTCAATAGATTGAATAGAATCAAACTTGTTCCAATATGGATACTTTTCTTACGTGTACACATTTTATTACTTGCACTTCTACATATTATTTCTTGTTTTGGTTAAAAATGATTTGACATGACTTCTTACATGCAATGTCAAATGAGGTGAAATTTTAAGTATCTCGTTCTAGTGCCTAAAGTTATTATAACCGCTTGAGAAGTATAAATAAATAAAACCTTTTTCCAACATGCATATGTGTATATGCAAATTTATGTGGAGATACACACACACACACACACACACACACACACACACGCACACACACACACACACACATAGAGGTATTTGTCAAAACCACTGTGAAATACTCCGGTCCAGTTAATCGGGGGAGACATGCTATTCACCTTGCTTGCTTGTTTGACTCTAGCTCATGGTGTGTGTTCAGGGGCTAGACTGAAATTCAGCTTCCAAGAGAATCTGATTCCCTTTCCCTGAATAATTCAGTGCCAGGTTGAACGATTTGTTTTTCTAAATGGTTAGGGATTGAGCTGTTACACCTGATATGGGATATATGGAAAAAACTCTACAACCTAAAAGAATGAGATGCATATAATACTAAGGAGAGATACAGCAAGAACATTTATTTGTAGATTTATATTACAAAACAAATAAATTTAACAAAGCTTCTGGTTTTTGCTCTCAATATAATTCAATAAAACATAGAATCTATGAAACAAGTTCAAAGATGAGATAAAACAACAATATGAGACAACAGACTGAGTTGAAAAGGCAGCTGGCTGAGAGGCAGAAATAAAGAGAAAACCTCATGAGATAAGACACAGTGTGAAGAAACTGAAATTGCTGTTACAAAGGGGCTTAGTATCCCTGGTTTAAAATGTCATCTAGCTAGAAGAAACTAATAGAGATTGCTCAACATTTTTTTCTGAAAGTATTCATAAAGAAAAGCCTTTCACGGTATTGAAAACGGAGATTGATAGAAAACTAATCAAGGGAAAATTAACTAAGGATTTCTTCTACTGGAATTTAAGAAAAAAAAATTTTGCCACATAGGTTTTGCTCCAACCTGCTTTAGGACTTTTGCATTTGCTTTTTCTTCTTTTTGGAATAGTCTTCCTGTCACCCCATTTACTTTTAACAACCCATTGGGTTGACTCCTACTGATACTTCATATCTCTGTACAAATGTCACATGCTCAGAGAAGCCTTTGCTGAAGACTAGATCAGATCTCATTTTATATTTCCTCTTGACAGTGGGCTAGCCCACAAAAATAAAAGATACTTAATGGGAACAGGACATTCATCTTTCTTCACTGATCTGTCCACAGAATTTGGAATAGTGGTTGGCACTTAAGAAGGCACTCAATGAATATTTGTTGACTAAATGAATTAATGATTAAATTGCAATCATCAGGGTCTATTATTGTTTTTGCATGTGCGGTTATTTGATAATCTGTTTCCTTACTTGATCAATAAGCTCCACAGGACTAGGGACATATGCCTTGTATCTGTCTTGATCACTGTTATATGTTGGCACTAAGCAAGAACACTTGGCACATGGCAGACAATTAAATATTTATTGTGGGATATTTATTGAGTATTGGACAAGCTTGTAGGCAGAGGCAGAAACATGAAAAGCACTGGTAGCATTGACCACTAGGAAGTATAGCTGCTCAAGAGTATAAGATAATCATGCTGTGAAGAAAAAGGAAGATAATACTACCAAAGAGAAGACCTATCCTGGCTGGAAGACCAGTGGGAACTTGGAGGCATACATTTTAATCTGTTCTTCACTTGGGGGCTGTAAATGGCATTTAACAGGCACATCAACAGACAGAGAGTGAGATCAAAGCAGTCTACCATCCTCTCTTAAAAAATACGAAGTTTTTTTTTTTATTCAGATTCCATGTGGCCTAGGCATATGTAAAGATTGTTTTGGAGGAGCCTATTGAAAATTGTTACAGAACAAGTGAAAGGAATACTCAGAATATTCCTCTGAAAATAGTTTAACCGTATGGAGGTTTCTTAAAAAACTAAAAATAGAATTACCATATGATCTAGCAATCCCACTACTGGGCATATACCCAGAGAAAACCATAATTCAAAAAGACACATGCACCCCAATGTTCATTGCAGCACTATTTACAATAGCCAGGTCATGGAAGCAACCTAAATGCCCATCGACAGACAAATGGATAAAGAAGTTGTGGTACATATATACAATGGAATATCACTCAGCCATAAAAAGGAACGAAATTGGGTCATTTGTTGAGACGTGAATTGATCTAGAGACTGTCATACAGAGTGAAGTAAGTCAGAAAGAGAAAAACAAATATCATATATTAACGCATATATGTGGAGCCTAGAAAAATGGTACAGATGAACTAGTTTCCAGGGCAGAAATTGAGACACAGATGTAGAGAACAAATGTATGGACACCAGGGGGGGAAAGTGGTGGGCGGGTTGGGGTGGTGGTGTGATGAATTGACAGATTGGGATTGACATGTATACACTGGTGTGTATAAAATGGATGACTAATAAGAACCTGCTGTATAAAAAAATAAATAAAGTTAAAAAATTAAAAAAAATTAAAAAGTAATTAAAATAAAGAAGGGAGCAACCAAACCAATAAACAAATCCACCAATGTTATCAAGCGCTAAAAACTATACTAAGATAAACATAAAAATCACAAACAAGTTAGTCATACAGGAAACCCCAAGTCTACAGTTGCTCCCGAAGTCCACTGCCTCAATTTTGGGATGATTCATTGTCTTTTCAGGTATTCCACAGATGCAGGGTACATCAAGTTGACTGTGGAGATTTAATCCACTGCTCCTGAGGCTTCTGGGAGAGATTTCCCTTTCTTTTCTTTGTTCGCACAGCTCCTGGGGTGCAGATTTGGATTTGGCCCCACCTCTGCATGTAGGTCGCCTGAGGGCATCTGTTCCCTGCCCAGACAGGAGGGGGTTGGAGTAGTAGCTGATTAGGGGGCTCTGACTCACTCAGGCCAGGGGGAGAGAGGCGTACAGAATGCAGGGTGAGCCTGTAGCAGTAGAGGCTGGAGTGACATTGCAACAGGCTGGGCATGATGTGTGTTCTCCCGGGGAAGTTTTCCCTGGATTACAGGACCCTGGCAGTGGCAGGCTGCACAGGCTCCTGCAGTGGGGGAGGTGTGGATAGTGACCTGTGCTTGCACACAGGCTTCTTGGTGGCTGCAGCATAAGCCTTAGCATTTCATGCTCGTCTCTGGTGTCTGTGTTTATAACCACCATTCTCGCCTGTCTCTGAAGGTTGTTTAGGTAGTTCTCTGAATCCCCTCTCCTTGTGCACCTCAAAATAATGGTCTCTTGCCTCTTAGGCAGTTCCAAACTTTAACCCGGACTCTGTCCCAGCTAGCTGTGGTGCAGTAAGCCCCTTCAGGCCATGTTCACGCAGCCAACCCCAGTCCTCTCCTTGGGACCTGACCTCCGAAGCCTGAGCCTCAGTCCCCACCCACCCTGGCAGGTGAGCAGACAAGCCTCTCAGGCTGATGAGTGCTGTCGGCACCGATTCTCTGCGTGGGAATCTCTCCACTTTGTCCTCTGCACCCCTGTTGCTGCGTTCTCTTCTGTGGCTACGAAGCTTTCCCCACACACAAACCCCATCTCCGCCAGTGAACAGCCACATCAACAAAGTTTCCTAGTGTGTGGAAACCTTTCCTCCTTCACAGCTCCCTCCTAGAAGTGAAGACCCCATCCCTATTATTTTGTCTCTGTTTTTTCTTTTGCCCTACCCCTGTACATGGGGATTTTCTTGCCTTTTGGGAAGTCTGAGGTCTTCTACCAGCATTCAGTAGGTGTTCTGTAGGAGCTGTTCCATATGTAGATGAATTTTTGATGTATTTGTGGGAGAGGGGTGATCTCCACCTTACTCCTCTGCCATATTGAAGCACCCCTCAGGAACATTTTTTTTTTTTTTTTTTTGCGGTACACGGGCCTCTCACTGTTGTGGCTTCTCCCGCTGCAGAGCACAGGCTCCAGATGCGCAGGCCCAGCAGCCATGGCTCACGGGCCCAGCCTCTCCGCGGCATGTGGGATCTTCCCGGACCGGGGCATGAACCCGTGTCCCCTGCATCGGCAGGTGGACTCTCAACCACTGCACCACCAGGGAAGCCCCCCTCAGGAACATTCTTAATGAGAAGATTACTATTCTAGACCAGTACTGTCCAAAATGGTAGACACTAGAGACGTGTGACTACTGAGCACTTGGAAACTGGCTATTCTAATTTGAGATGTGCTGTAAGTAGAAAGTATATCTTGGATTTCAAAGATTTAGTACAAAAAATAATGAAAAAAATCTTATTAATATTGGTATATTCATTAAATATTAAAATTCAACTGAGGTTAAATTCAATATATTTTTAAAATTAATTTCAACTTTTTTTTTTTGCTTTTGCTTTTTATAATGTAGCTAATAAAGAATTTACATATGGGGCTTGAATTATATTTCTACCGGACAACATTTATTTAAAATGTAGAGTTATAGAAAATAACAAGACTGATGTATGTAGAGAGAAAAGAATAGAGAACCTAAAATAGTGTAAGATACATATAGGACATGAAATAATTGTCAAAATGAATGCAATTGGAAATCCCAGAAGGGTAAGTAAGAGAGAGAAAAAAATGGCACAGAAACAATACTTGAATAGATAATGACCGAGTATTTTCTAAAATTATTGAATGAAATTTATAGAATCAAGAGTTATGGTAAACCACTAGAGAGAAATAAATTACTTAGGCACATCATAGTGAGACTATTGATGACTAAAAATAAAGAGAAAAATCTTAAAAGCAGGTAGAAATAAAATACTTTAAAATGAGCCACAATAGACTGATGGCTCACTTCTCAACAGAAATAATGGAAACCAGAAAACAATAGAATCACATCTTCAAAAACTGCTGTAACTGCCGATCAGAATTTTACATCAAGCAAAAATATTCTTTAAAAAGGAGGGCAAAATAAAGACATTTCTAGCAAATGATTGCAAGCAAAGTTGCATTAAAATGAATACTGTAGGGCTTCCCTGGTGGCGCAGTGGTTGAGAGTCCGCCTGCTGATGCAGGGGACGCGGGTTCGTGCCCCGGTCCGGGAGGATCCCACATGCCGCGGAGCGGCTGGGCCCGTGAGCCATGGCCGCTGAGCCTGCACGTCCGGAGCCTGTGCTCCGCAGCAGGAGGGGCCACAACAGTGAGAGGCCCACGTACCGCAAAAAAAAAAAAGAATACTATAAGGAGCATTTCAAGCAGCAAAAATCACAGAAATATAGAAAGTAATAAAGAACAACATAAATGCAAAAAATATGGACAAAACTAAATATTGACAGTTGAAAAAAACCAATCACAGTAATATCTTATGTGATTTAAAGTATATGCAAAATTAAAATGCATGACTATAGTAATATGAAAAAATGAAAGATGGTAAATAGAATTGAAAAGTGTGAAAAGTGCTAGCATTGTTTGCAAAGTGTATTGTAAACTAATACTAAATTTAATCAGACCTTGATAAGTCAAGGATGAGATTGTTATTTCTTGGATAATTGCTAAAAGTACAGCAAACTAATGTATAAGTAACAATCTAATCAAGCTAAAATGGGATAATAAAACATACATGATTAGTCCAACAGATGGCAAAAAGGAAAACACACGGAGGAACATGTAGGGTAAAAGAAAAAATAGTTAAGATGTGAGACATAAACTAACATAGATAAGTAAATGCATTAAATATAAATGGAATACACACCTTAATTAAAATACAAAGATTGTCAGATTAATTTTAAAAGTAGCCTCTATATTTTTTCTTATAAGAAGAAACAAAAAGGTTGAAGTTGGAAAGACAGAAAAGATATACTTTAGGAACACCAAGCTCAAGGAATCTGGTGTAGCTATACTAACATAGTACAATGCAGCCTTTAGCAAAAAAGCAAAACCAGGAATAAATAGAATGTTTCATAATGATAGAAAATTAAATATGCAAGGAAGATGTAAAATTTTTTAATTTTATGTACTTAAAGAGATAGCTTCTTAAAATGGACAAAAATAAAAGTTGAAATAGACATATCAACCATCACTGGAAGATTTTAAGACACCTAATTTCAGACAAAATATAAATCCTAAAGAAGGTACTGTATCATCATGCTATTTTCAGGTTTCAATCTGAAGAAACTGTTGAGTTTGACCACTTATTAAAGCTCTGGTAGGAATTTTACATGCAAAATCAAACCAATTATCTCCAGTTCAAAAAAAACTTCTGCTTACTAAACTCCACTTCAGCTTTTCCAAAGTGTTCTTGAAAATTTACATATAGGTACAAGAAATGAAGAAACTAACATAATTTCCACAAATCAGATACATGATGGCAGCTTCTTGGCAAAATTAACACAAAATATTTATGTAGTCAGAGCCTGAAAATTCTTACCAGTGCTTTAATAATATTTGGGTAGTGACTACCTTTAGATATACTTTTACTTTTTAGAAATAAATTGTGGTTTAGATTTTCTTCCTATTATTATATGGTTACTTCTATTATTTCATTTGCTGTGAATGCTTACATTGTATTGGCTGAGTTGAAGTTAATGTTCTTCTCTTCCAAAATTCTTCCTCCTGCCTGTTGTTCTACAAAGACTCTGAGTTTCCTTAGACAGGTATTGCGTCTGAATCATCTCTGTTTCTTTATTGCTTAGCACAGTGCCTGAAAATGGCAGATATTCAGGAGCTGTTTGAAGAATAAATAAATTATATGTTGTGATGATTAACTGTGACATGAGTCATTACTTTGATATTATAGATGGTATCTTAGTAAATTACTTTGCAATAAATAGAAATTAAGAATATAGACAAGGATATATCTATAGCAACATTAATGCCACATAACTTTTTCAAAGGCTTTGATCCACTGGCATTAGTGTTACACAAGAATTTTGGTCAGTCTGTGGATTGCTGATGGTAAGACTAGATCCCAAATAATTATTTCTTATTGATAGTCTTTATTTTTCCTTTATAGGCCTTTTAAGAAAGCACATTGATATCAAGAGGGAGAAAAATCCACAAATTCTAAAACTTTGGTCAATACCAGAGAAATTGGCTGCTTTGACATTTATATTTTTAAGGCAATTATCTTAGTAGTAGCCTATTGTCATATACTAGACTCTTTTCAAGGAAAACGTCATTTAATTTGTTGTAGAATCCAAGAGAACCTTTGCAGATACCAACAGATGTTTAAGTGCTAACAGAAGAAACGTTTGGAATATTTTTAGATGTAATTAACACAGGACATGTTATAAATAATTTGTACCTTTAAAAATTGCTTGCAGCAGTTTTCTTTTTTATAAACAATTTGACCTTGAGTAGCACAATCTTTCCTATATGTACTCTGTTGACATTTAGCAAAATATAAAGCAAAAGAAGACACTATGTCATCTACAGCATTGTCCTTTATACTATAAAAATCAAGCAAACAAATAAACAAAACAAAGCAAATAAAATAAATACTGTACTACCTGGTCAAATTAACTTGGGAAATACCCACTTCACCAAAGTTCATTGAATATGCAGGTTTATGATTATTCCATTACGTTATATTTTAGGCTTTTAAAATTATATTGTAAATCCATAAGATATGATACTATGTTTATCATAATTTTTCTTATATTCATTCAAGGTTCATTTAAGGATATTAACATATTCTTGTTTCATGTTTCCTGAACTCCTTAATTTTCAATTGTGTTTGTGTGGGGTGGGAGGGAATGATGTGACTGTGTATAAAACATGATGGGGAAAATACACTGCAAGGAAAAGAAATTTGGATTAAGTAGTAGGAGACCAGGAATTTGACCCTATTTTCTAGATTGTTGCTTTGTGAGCTTTGGCACATTGTAGATTTTAATAATTCTATGTGTAAAGGGGAATGTTGGATAAAATTACAAAAACTTCTGTTTCAATTCTAATGGTCTCAGATTTATAATCCAAGAAAAATTTACCTCAGAGCCTTGACTTCTGTCCTGAGACATGGAAATAGCCTACCTCACCCATTAAATAAATTTGTCCAATAGTTTATTTAAATTCTAAGGTGGAGAATATTAATCTGAGGCTCCCTAGGATCTGCTTTTTTTTTTTTTTTTTTTTTTTTTTTTTTTTTTAACATCTTTATTGGGGTACAATTGCTTCACAATGGTGTGTTAGTTTCTGCTTTATAACAAAGTGAATCAGTCATACATAAACATATGTTCCCATAGGATCTGCTTTTATGTTTTGCTTCTTGTAAGATTTAAATCCTAGTGCCCCTTTTCTAGTTCACACCCCACCCACTCACCAAAATACAGGTGAATTTAAGTGCTTTTAAAACAATCTAGATACATAATCTTCATAAGGGAAGCTAGAGAACCTATTTGTAGTTATTTCCCCACTCACTAATTATGTACAGTTAATTCAGAGAGAGTTGAAATAGAAAAGGTTCACAAAATATTCTTAAGTAGGTTCTGTTTCAATTTTAGAAAACTGCATAATTTTAAATAAATAAACACTTGTTAAATGCTTAGAAGTAGCTCAGAGAATATGAGAAAGTTGGCCCTTTGCATTTTAGTATAAGTAGAAAGGACATTGCATATTTGGAGCCAGAAGAAATGGGCTCATGGCAGAGCTTCCTTCCTTAACTAGCTGTGTGATGTGATCTTGGATGAGTTTGCTTTCCTCTTTCCTCAATTCAAATTCTCTCATCTATATGAACTGAGAATAATAATGTCTTTCCTCCAAAGATTGTTGCAGGTATTAATTAAATAGCAAATGGGAAAGCCTTAGTAGTGCCTGGGACATAACAGGGGGTGTGGAATCCAAATCCCTCCCTCCTTATATAAGATGGGGACAAAACCCTTTTCCAATATAGTACTGTTCCAATTTTGGCTTTACAATAATAAATCTGTGCATTCTCAGTCCCCAGTTGGACTAAGTAACCCTAATGCAAACTGGAGGGTTATCTCTGTATCCACAGTAGCTTTAACAAACTCCCAAAACTTACAAAAAAAAAAAATCTGTAACATAATTTGAATCACTGTTCTGACTGCCTTGCAAGAGTGGCAGATTAGACTGTGAGTGTAAAAACACTGTATAAATTCTACAATACAAGAGAGGGAAGGTCTAGTAATCATGATGAGGACCCAGTCCCCGCTCTCAAGATTACACCCTTAATGGGTGGGTGGAAGGAGGTGTAAGATAAATTAATCAGAGAAAGCATATAGTAGTTAAGTTCTAAATTGATTCATATTCTTTATGGGAGAGCAGAAGAAATGCTTTCTTAAGATTAGGGAGGGCTTCCCTGGTGGCGCAGTGGTTGAGAGTCTGCCTGTCGATGCAGGGGACGCAGGTTCGTGCCCCGGTCCAGGAGGATCCCACTTGCCGCGGAGCGGCTGGGCCCGTGAGCCATGGCCGCTGAGCCTACGCGTCCGGAGCCTGTGCTCCCCAACGGGAGAGACCACAACAGTGAGAGGCCCGCGTGCCGCCAAAAAAAAAAAAAAAAAGATTAGGGATAACTCCTAAAAGTGGACTTTGTAGGAGCATTAGGAGAGAAACCTGAGATGAAGCTTTATCAAGCCACAAGGGAAATATATTCTTTTCTGGTCATTCCTCTTGTTTCCTTTAACCATTTTCCTCTGCCCTTGCCTTAAACATTTGTCTCCTTATAATCCTGAGACTCCTTTTCTCTTATCACTTTATGCTTTGGGGTGGTTCATACTCAGCTATTGCTATGGTTTCAGTCATTTAAATTCCAAATTAGTACCTTCAAGATGAATTTCTCTTTTGAATACCTGTCCTCTATATCCAAATACCTATAAGAGAGTTTCACAACAAAGTCTCATAAACACTTCAAACAACTCAAATTCGGTAAGTCACAAACTGACCTAATTATCTCTCCCCCCACCCAAATCCATATCTCTCTAATAGTCCATATTTCAGTGAATGGCGTCACCATCCACCCAGTTTTGCAAGCTGGGAATATGGCCATCATTTTAGTATTCCCTAGCAATTATTTCTCACCACCCAAATCCAGTTACTCACTAAATCTGAATCCCTGCTCTCTCTCTCTCTCTCTCCTCACATTCTATTGCCATTTACTGCAGTTCTTCTTTTCATCATCTCTCACAAAGATTATGCAACAGCCTCCCAACTAGTTTCTCTAGTTCTATTTCTGCTCTTTCCAATGCGTTCTTCACTTTCTAGGTGACTTTTTATAAACTGCAAAACCAATTGTGATGAGATGAATATTAACAATTCATCTATGGCCCTAGTCTTTTAACAACCCAATAAAGAGGTTTCAAGCTTAAACACCCAGACAGTTTCCTTCTTCCATCCTCTATATTTAGAAATAGCTGCTATTGATTTTTAAATTATCAATTATATTTTTAAATTATGAAGACATTCCAACAATAAAAGCCAACAATGCAAAGATGCCCCAAATTTTAGTATCATATCAAACGCCTAGGGAAAATAAAAGCCTAAAGATTAAAAGTCTCTGGAAGTTAAAGACATCAAAGTTTACAATAATTAAAGTCCTGAAATACAATTATTTTGCCGTACTGAATTAAATGTCCAAAGAGATTTCAGTGCTCTTGAATACTTTATTTGACCCAGTCTCATCTAGAAGCGTTCTTGATGGCCGAATTTTTTCCATTGGCGGCTACGTTCAGGACGCCTCTTACGAGCTTCAGGGTCTCAAGGTTTGTGCTGGTTCAGTGCTTAGTCTCTGATGTGCCTAATTTTTCAGAAGTCCAGAGAATTAATGGGACACTCAATACTATCAGGGCATTAATTCAATAACTATTCCATTCAGGCAGTAAGGCCATTGGCAGCACCATGGCTGGTTTATCAGGGAAAAATTTGTTCCTAGTGTTACCGACCAGGGTTCTTGGCCTCCTTAATCGATAGAAATTGATCAGAGGCCAGACAAAAAATTCAGGCAAGGCTTTACTGGGGCCCCTGCTGCAGCAGGGGGGAGTGAGAACAAGTAGCCGGTTCCCTGGCTTATTTGCTTGCTGAGGGGAGGGGCGAGCTGGTTCCTTATGTGGGGTGAGGGTAGGGGTATGTCCAGGGGTTGGGCTGGAGGGGTGGCTTAGGAGGTTTTCACACCCCTTTGGTGGTGTTCTGTTCAGGGAGCATGCTCAGTACCCTGCTTTTTCTCCTGACCCCCCTGCTTTTATTCCTGGCTTTTCAGAAGTGGCAGTTGGGGTTTTTTGGTCTTTTTATATCCTGTCCATAATTTGCCCCAACTGTGCATGCATGCAGTTATTTTTAGTGTCTTGTAATTTCTTTGTATTTTGCTGCTTGAAGAGATGTTTGTCCAGGTGCAAGCACTGCAGCAAAGGATCCCAGGTCCCAGGTCCCAGCCTATCTCACTAGAACCCACTACCTGAGGAAGGAGAGTAGATGAAGAAATTTTGTTTTTAGCTCTATGGATGCTAGTTGACTTCAGTGATCCAGCAAATAGAACCTGAGAACATAAATCCACCCAGGAGAAATTCACCTAGAGTGTTGATTTGGGAAGGCCATCCTGTAATACCACTGCTTGGCCCCGCTCCTGGAAAAGATTCCTCCAGGTAATTATATTTAACAGTATACCAAACAAAAACAAAAAAAAACCCATGATTCTCAACAAAATAAAGCAAAATTTTATTTTTGTCCTGTCTCTGGATAAGAATTCCAGCAAAGTCATGAATTTTTTGCCAAGTGCTTGATAATAGACAATCTTACTGCACCTTGAACCACAGACATCCTCACTTGTGTTAAGTCTTCTCCCTTGTTCAGTTTAAGGCACTGCAGACTGCGGTGGGAAATCAGAGCACAGTAGGCTTCTCCGTTTTTTCTCTGTGCTCACCTCCTTCCCTACTCACTCCCTGCTCTTTAGCTTTCCCATCAAGATTAAAGTGGGGCAATGTTCATTGCAGCTCTGTTTACAATAGCCAGGACGTGGAAGCAACCTAAGTGTCCATCAACAGATGAATGGATAAAGAAGATGTGGCACAGATATACAATGGAATATTACTCAGCCACAAAAAGAAATGAAATTGAGTTATTTGTAGTGAGGTGGATGGACCTAGAGTCTGTCATACAGAGTGAAGTAAGTCAGAAAGAGAAAAAAAATACCACATGCTAACACATATATATGGAATCTAAAAAAAAAGGCTCCGAAGAACCTAGGTGCAGCATGGGAATGAAGACACGGAAATAGAGAATGGACTTGAGGACACAGGGAGTGGGAAGGGTAAGCTGGGATGAAGTGAGAGAGTGGCATGGACATATATACACTACCAAATGTAAAATAGATAGCTAGTGGGAAGCAGCCGCATAGCACAGGGAGATCAGCTCGGTGCTTTGTGACCACCTAGAGGGATGGGATAGGAAGGGTGGGAGGCAGACACAAGAGGGAGGAGATATGGGGATATATGTATATATGTATAGCTGATTCACTTTGTTATAAAGCAGAAACTAACACACCATTGTAAAGCAATTATACTCCAATAAAGATGTTAAAAAAAAAAGATTAAAGTGGGGAAAAGGTGGAGGAGAGAGTTCTTACTTGAACTTGTGCTTTTAAATGCCAGCTTTGAGTTCTCTGGGTGTGCCAGATGTTTCAAGATGATTCTTTCTCTCCTGGAGCCTTTTAATGGCTTCCCACAGGTCTCCTGCTGGGCTCTTTTGCCTTCAATTTCTCGATGCTTCTTTCTTCACAGTAGTAGTTGCAGTAGTTCCTTCTGAAACTGAGTACATCTGGGGGAATAATTTCAGTCACTTTCTTTTTAGATTTCCTAGACTCCCCAGCCAACTCATTGGACAGGACTCTAGGCAGCCTCCAAATCCGCATTCCTCACCCAACAACCTCAGGGTGTGAAGATCAATCCCTACACAGTCACAGTCTCCTGTTCTGCCACCAAAGCATGCAGTTAGCCTTTCTGTTGCCCTCAAGATTTCCCAAAAGTATGTTACAGCCCACTCCATACTCTGTTTTAGCTTTCTCTGACTTAACTTAGGCACAAATCACCTGTCTCTATTAAGAGTTTAGGGACTCAAACTCCGTTCTTTCTGACAAGTGTCCATGCAGATTGTCAAATGGAAGATTATCCTTAGGTACCAGGTTTCTGTGGAGAAAACCCACATCCAAGAACTGTTCTGAGTTCCTTCTACCCTTGGTCTGATAGGCCAATAAATCGAGAGACAAGTTGTTGAGGCAAGGAATAATGACTTTATTTGGAAAGCCAGCAGACCAAGATGGTGGACTACTGTCCTCAAAAAAATCTTACCCAAGTTAGAATTCAGCCTTCCTTTATACTAAAAGAGGAAGGGGTGTGGTTGGTAGTTGCAAACTTCTTGATGTTGGAATCCTTTGTTCTTGCAGCTGTTCATGTAGGACAGGTCATGATATTCCTGTAAACCTCCAACAAGACAAATGTTACTCTCTGTTCTGCAAATTTTTATCTCTGTATGAATGGCAGAGTGTTATACCTTTAAAGGTCAGAGCCTTGACAATGGGCTATCCTGTATATTTCAGGCTATTGGCAACATTCTTAACTTGTAGCAAAAGCAATAGAATACAAAGGTTAAAGTAAAAGAAACAGATCTAATATGGACTCAGATTTATTCTTTCCTGTTACACACTTCACCTAGGCCATCTTCTAATTTACACTTGTCAATAAGAGGCACACTTCACTTCTCTCTTCTTTCCTCTAGTTCCAGGCCTATCTGGAACATTCCTTTTAGGAGAAAATATATATATATATCCTATGAGCAAGATTCTTCGTTGTTACTTAGATGTTTATAGCTGAGGTGAGGGGTTGGTTCTTTGAAGTTTTATTTTTACTTTCCAGTGACTTAAAGAATAGAGAAAGCTCTTCAGGGAATAAGAAAGAAAGAAAAGAAGGGAATGTGCAGAGAAAAACTAGAGTTATATTTTGAGTTATAACATTGTTACATATTCTTCCCTTCTAAATTTTGCATCTTTCCAAAGAAAGTTACTTTCTGTCTAAGGGGCTTTTCCTCCCCAAGAATGTAGGAGTCAGGGTTTGCTGAATTATGTTTTAACAGGATAGTAATTTCTAAGTGACTCCTTGCAAGCCAGTGTGCCATGTGGTTGACCTACTTTCTCCTGGTTTCCCAGACAAATACACAAACCATAATGCTTTTTTAAATTTTATTAAAAAAATTTTTTTTTGAAATATAGTTGATTTACAATGTTGTGTTAGTTTCAGGTGTACAGCAAAGTGATACATATATTCTTTTTTAGATTATTTTCCATTATAGGTTATTGCAAGATATTAAGTATAGTTCCCTGTGCTATACAGTAGAGCCTTGCTGATTATCTATTTTGTATATAATAGTGTGTATATTTTAATCCAAACTCCTAATTAACTCTCCCCTCCTTTCCCTTTTGACGTTCATAAGTTTGTTTTCTATGTCTGTGAGTCTACTTCTATTTTGTAAATAAGCTCATTTGTATCATTTTTTAAGATTCCACATATAACTGAGATCATATGATATTTGTCTTTCTCTGTCTTACCTCACTTAGTATGTTAATTTCTAGGTCCACCCATGTTGCTGCAAATAGCATTATTTCATTCTTTTTTATGGCTGCTTATGTTTAAACCTGGCTTCTCATGAAGGGTCACAGTTACCTCTTTTACCAGATGGAGTCCCATCCAAAAGAATTGGGATCATTTACCTCTCTGACTCCCACTTCACCTCTACTTCTTACACGTATTTGTAACTTCCAAAACTTCATTTCATCTTCTTTTTCTTTTAATGGAAAATTTCAAACATACAAAATTTCATTGATTCTAAGGTACACCTAATTTTTCAGCTCTTAGTATCTCTGAAGTTGGAATATATCTCAGTTGATGATGAGCTATAGTTTAATTCTTTTCTCTTCTTAAGTGGTGCATTGGCTAGCATCTAAGGTTTGATAACACACATTTCATAAAAGTGGAGATAATAGACTAACTAACATTCAATACTGATCCTCCAGGATCAAGAGGATCATTATTGTATATCTTCATCTTTTAATGGTATAGATTTTCTTTTATTTAGTCATTATTTTATACCTATGAAGTTTTTTAAAAATTTATTTTATTTATTTATGGCTGCGTTGGGTCTTCGTTGCTGTGTGCGGGCTTTCTCTAGTTGCGGTGAGTGGGGGCTAGTCTTTGTTACGGTGTGTGGGCTTCTCATTGTGGTGGCTTCTCTTGTTGCAGAGCACGGGCTCTAGGGCACGTGGGCTTCAGTAGTTGTGGTTTGCAGCTTCTACATCGCAGGCTCAGTAGTTGTGGTACATGGGTTTAGTTGCTCCACGGCAGGTGGGATCTTCCCTGACCAGGGATCGAAGCTGTGTCCCCTGCATTGGCAGGTGGATTTTTAACCATGAGCCACCAGGGAAGTCCCTATTTTTATCTTTTAAACTCTTTTTTATTTTATTACTGTGAAATCTCTTTTTTTAAATAATTATCTCAGTAATTTCACTGCATGTTAACCCTAAACACTATAGTTTCATCTTAAAAATCTGAGTACATTTTCTTATGAACAACAATATTATCACACCATCAAAACTTAAAAATATACATTAACATATTCTAATACCAAATCCATTTTCAATTTTTCCCAGTTGCCTTTCTTTTTTTCTGTCATTGACATTTGAGGAAGCCACATCATTTGTCAACAGGCCCAAATTCAAGATTTGTCTGATTGCCTCCTTATGTTATAATTTAAATTATTTTTCTGTCCACTCTGTTTCGTATGAATTCGAAATTAGAGATAAAAACTTGATGATATTCAAGTCCAATCTTTTTGGCAAGTATACTTCAGAACTGGTACTGTATACTTTGTATTGTATCACATCAGGGGAACACCATACCTGGTAGTACCACATTTAGAGACAATCAATTCTAGAATTGATGTCTTTCCTTAGCAGTCCATTTTCTTTTTCAGTGAATGAAATTGACTCTCAAATCTTTCCGAATATGAGAGGCATGTTAATGTTCATCTCTTTCTTTGTTTGAGTCCTTCTCTTTCAAACTATTTGTTTTTCACAAGTCATGGACATCCATCCACATAATTTATGAGTGACTATGTCTACAGAATGATAGCTCAGTATCAATGGACTTCCTCCTTAAATAGGAAGACTGATTAGGATTCTTATGTAAGTGTGTGGTTTATGGTGTTACATAGGATTCCATTTTAGGTCCACATAGGTAAGCTAGAATATGCTAATATCAAAATGAGGCTGGAAGTGGAACACTTTAAAATATTTCCTCTAAGCTGAGATGTTCTTTATTTTTCCCCTATATGAGGAAGAAGGAAGAAATGACTCTGATCTGATCTGAAAAATCTAGATAAATTAACTCAATGCATATAACCAGAAATTACATGGAAAGAAATTTATTTAATCTCTTCTGAAATTAAATAGGAAGTTGTTTGATTTCTGGAATTTATTGGGATCATAAGAACATTTTTAACTCCACATTTCTTAATTGATAATTAGAGAAAATATATTTCCAATCTTTAAAAACTAAGTGCCAACTTTTTTCTTTCATAGAAATATCTAATTCTGATTGCTTACTTGTTCTTGTATATATTTTAGTTGTTTGAGTTAGACAGGCACCCAGAAAAATTAAGCATCAAAATTCCATATATATGGTCCCCAAAGCTTTATAAACAACAGCAAAAAAATAAAGTTTCTGAAGAACATAATGTTCTCCAAGGTAGGGGGAAGTAATAATGAAATTAGGCATGAAGATGCAAAATAGAGCAGTAAGGAGCTCTCTGAGGAACACTTGTTTAAAATTTATTATCATTTTATTTTTTATTTTTTTAATTTTTTTAAACATCTTTATTTGAGTATAATTGCTTTACAATGTTGTGTTAGTTTCCACTGTATAGCAAAGTGAATCAGCTATATGTATATGTATATCCCCATATCCCCTCCCTCTTGAGTCTCCCTCCCACCCTCCCTATCCCATCCTGCTAGGTGGTCACAAAGCACTGAGCTGATCTCCCTGTGCAATGCAGCTGCTTCCCACTAGCTATCTATTTTACTTTTGGTAGTGTATATATGTCAATGCTACTCTCTCACTTCGTCCCAGCTTACCCTTACCCTTCCCTGTGTCCTCAAGTCCATTCTCTACGTCTGAGTCTTTATTCCTGTCCTGCCCCTAGGTTAATCAGAACCACTTTTTTTCTAGATTCCATATATATATGTTAGCGTATGGCATTTGTTTTTCTCTTTCTGACTTACTTCAGTCTGTATGACAGAATTTAGGTCCATCCAACTCACTATAAATAACTCAATTTCATTTCTTTTTATGGCTGAATAATATTCCATTGTTTATATGTGCCACATCTTTATCCATTCATCTGTCGATTGCTGGGTCATATGGTAGCTCTATTTTTAGTTTTTTAAGGAACCTCCATACTGTTCTCCATAGTGGCTGTATCAATTTACATTCCCACCAACAATGCGAGAGAGTTCTCTTTTCTCCACACCCTCTCCAGCATTTATTTGTAGACTTTTTGATGATGGCCATTCTGACTGGTGTGAGGTGATACCTCATTGTAGTTTTGATTTGCATTTCTCTAATGATTAGTGATGTTGAGCATCCTTTCATGTGCTTGTTGCCCATCTGTATATCTTCTTTGGGGAAATGTCAATTTAGGTCTTCTGCCCGTTCTTGGTTTGGGTTGTTTGTTTTTTTGATATTGAGCTGCATGAGCTGCTTGTATATTTTGGAGATTAATCCTTTGTCAGTTGCTTTCGTTGCAAATATTTTCTCTGATTCTGAGGGTTGTCTTTTCATCTTGTTTATGGTTTCCTTTGCTGTGCAAAAACTTTTAACTTTCATTAAGTCCCATTTCTTTATTTTTATTTTTAATTGCCATTTCTCTAGGAGGTGGGTCAAAAAGTATCTTGCTGTGATTTATGTCATACAAGGTTCTGCCTGTTTTCCTCTAAGAGTTTTATAGTGTCTGGCCTTACATTTAGGTCTTTTATCCATTTTGAGTTTATTTTTGTGTATGGTGTTTGGGAGCATTCTAATTTCATTATTTTACATGTAGCTGTCCAGTTTTCCCAGCACCACTTATTGAAGAGGCTGTCTTTTCTTCATTGTATATTCTTGCCTTCTTTATCAAAGATAAGGTGATCATCTGTGCATGGGTTTATCGCTGGGCTTTCTATTCTATTCCATTGATCTATATTTCTGTTCTTGTGCCATCCATACCATACTGTCTTGATTACTGTAGCTTTTTAGTATAGTCTGAAGTCAGGGAGCCTGATTCCTCCAGCTCCATTTTTATCTCTCAAGATTGCTTTGGCTATTCGGTGTCTTTTGTGTTTCCATACAGATTGTGAAAGTTTTTGTTCTAGTTCTGTGAAAAATGCCACTGGTAGTTTGATAGGGATTGCATTGAATCTGTGGATTGCTTTGGGTAGTATAGTCATTTTCACAATGTTGATTCTTCCAATCCAAGAACATGGTATATCTCTACATCTCATTGTATCATCTTTAATGTCTTTCTTCAGTGTCTTATAGTTTCCTGTATACAGGTCTTTTGTCTCCTTAGGTAGGTTTATTCCTAGGTATTTTATTGTTTTTTTTGCAATGGTAAATGGGAGTGTTTCCTTAATTTCTCTTTCAGATTATTCATCATTAGTGTATAGGAATGCAAGAGATTTCTGTGCATTAATTTTGTATCCTGCAACTTTACCAAAGTCATTGATGAGCTCTAGTAGTTTTCTTGTAGCATCTTTAGGATTCTCCATGTATCGTATCATGTCATCTGCAAAGAGTGACAGCTTTACTTCTTCTTTTCCGATTTGGATTCCTTTTATTTCTTTTTCTTCTCTGATTGCTGTGGCTAAAACTTCCTAATCTGCATTGAATAATCGCAGTGAGAGTGGGCAACCTTGTCTTGTTCCTGATCTTAGAGGAAATGGTTTCAGTTTTTCACCCTTGAGAGCTATTTTGGCTGTCAGTTTGTCATATATGGCCTTTATTATGTTGAGGTAAGTTCCCTTTATGCCTACTTTCTGGAAAGGTTTTTTTTCTTTCTTTCTTTTTTTAACTCTGGAGAGATTTTATCATAAATAGGTGTTGAGTTTTGTATGTTATTTGTAGCTTTTCCCTTGCTGTTTTTAATATTTTTTCTTTGTATTTAATTTTTGATAGTTTCATTAATATGTGTCTTGGTGTGTTTCTTCTTGCATTTATCCTGTATGGGAGTCTCTGTGCTTCCTGTACTTGGGTGGCTATTTCCTTTCCCATGTTAAGGAAGTTTTCAACTATAATCTTTTCAAATATTTTCTCAGAACCTTTCTTTTTCTCTTCTTCTTCTGGTACCCCTATAATTCGAATGTTGGTATATTTAATGTTGTCCCAGAAGTCTCTGAGACTGTCCTCAATTCTTTTCATACTTTCTTCTTTATTCTCTTCTGTAGTATTTATTTCCACTATTTTATCTTCCAGGTCACTTATCTGTTCTGCCTCAGTTATTCTGCTATTGATTCCATCTAGAGAATTTTTGATTTCATTTATTGTGTTGTTCATCATTGTTTGTTTGTGCTTTTGTTCTTCTAGGGCCTTGTAAAATGTTTCTTGTATTTTCTCCATTCTATTTCCAACATTTTGGATCATCTTTACTATCATTACTCTGAATTCTTTTTCAGGTGGAGTACCTATTTCCTCTTCATTTGTTTGGTCTGGTGGGTTTTTATCTTGCTCCTTCATCTGCTGTGTGTTTCTCTGTTTTGCTTAACTTACTGTGTTTGGGGTTTGCTTTTCACAGGCTGCACATTCATAGTTCCCTTTGTTTTTGGTGTCTGCCCACAGTTAGTGAGGTTGGTTCAGTGCCTTGGGTAGGCTACTTGGTGGAGGGGACTGGTGCCTTTGTTCTGATGGATGAGGCTGCATCTTTTCTTTCTGGTGGGCAGGACTGTGTCTGGTGGTGTGTTTTGGGGTGTCTGTGAACTTATGATTTTAGGCAGCCTCTCTCTTAATGGGTGGGGTTGTGCTCCTGTCCTGCTAGGTGTTTGGAATGGGGTATCCAGCACTGGAGCTTGCTGGTTGTTGAGTGGAGCTGGGTCTTGACATTGAGATGGAGAACTCCGGGAGACCTCTCGCTGATTGATATTATGTGGGGCTAGGAGGTTTCTAGTGGACCAATGTCCTGAACTCGGCTCTCCCACCTCAGAGGCTCAGGGCTGACACCCGGCCAGAGCACTAAGACCCTGTCAGCCACATGGCTCAGAAGTAAAGGGAGAAAAAAAATAGAAAGAAAGAAAAAAGAAAAAAAATTAAAAAGTTATTAAAATAAAAAAAGTAATTAGAAAAAAAAAGTAAGAGAGCAACTACACCGATAAACAAATCCACCAATGATAATAAGCTCTAAAAACTAAACTAAGGTAAACATAAAACCAGAAACAAATTAGACACAGAAAGCAAACCCCAAGTCTACAGTTTCTTCCAAAGTCCACCGCCTCACTTTTGGTATGTTTTGTTGTCTATTCAGGTATTCCACAGTTGCACGGTACATCAAGTTGATTGTGGGGATTTTAATCCACTGCTTCTGAGGCTGCATGGAGAAATTTACCTTTCTCTTCTTTGTTCACACAACTCCTGGGGTTCAGCTTTGGATTTGGTCCCACCTCTGCTTGTAGGTCTCCCTCTGGCATATGTTCTTCACCCAGACGGGAGGGAGTTAAAGGAGCAGCTAATTAGGGGGTTCTGGCTCACTCAGGGCAGGGGATGAGAGGGGTATGGAATGCAGTGTGAGCCTGCGGCGGCAGAGGTTTATGTAATGTTGCACCAGCCTGAGGCGCACTGTATGTTCTCCAAGGGAAGTTGTCCCTGGATCACGGGACCCTGGCAGTGGTGGGCTGCACAGGCTCCTGGAGGGGAGGTGTGGATAGTTACCTGTGCTTGCACACAGGCTTCTTGGTGGCTGCAGCAGCAGCCTTAGTGATTCACGCCCATCTGTGGTGTCTGCATTGATAGGTGCAGCTCATGCCTGTCTCTGGAGCTCTTTTAAGTGGTTCTCTGCCTTCTGTGGGCAGACAGGGAAGGAATCCCCTCTCTTTACACACCCCAAAACAATGGTCTCTTGCCTCTTAGGCAGGTCTAGACTTTTTCCTGGACTCCCTCCCCACTAGCTGTGGCACACTAGCCTCCTTCAGGCTGTGTTCATGCATCCAACCCCAGTCCTCTTCTTGGGATCTGACCTTCAAAGCCCGAGCCTCAGCTCCCAGTTCCCACCCACCATGGAGGGTGAGCAGACAAGCCTCTCGGGCTGGTGAGTGCCGGTCGGCCCTGATCCTCTGTGCGGGAATCTCTCCGCTTTGCCTTCTGCACCCCTGTTGCTGTGCTCTCCTCCGCGGCTCTGAAGCTTCCCCCCTGCCCACCCCCTGTCTCCACCAGTGAAGAGGTTTCCTAGTGTGTGGAAACTTTTCATCCTTCACAGCTCCCTCCCAGAGGTGCAGGTCCTGTTCCTATTCTTTTGTCTCTGTTTTTCCTTTTTTACTTTTTCCCTACCCAGGTATGTGGGGAGTTTCTTGCCTTTTGGGAAGTCTGAGGTCTTCCCTGCATTCAATAGGTGTTCTGTAGGAGCTGTTCCACATGTAGATGTATTTTTGATGTATTTGTGGGGACGAAGGTGATATCCACATCTTACTCCTCCACTATCTTGAAGGTCCTCCTCATAACTCCCTTTTCATTACTGCTCTTCGTGTTCTATTGAGCACACTTTAGTGATTGCTACTAAATAGCACAATCAGTGAATTTAATATAATCCAAAAAACCTACACCCAAGTAATATATCCTTATTAAGATAATGTGAAAATTAAAGAAAGCAAAGAAAAAAATATATATTTACTTGAGTTAAATATAACCAATATTAATAGTTTTTTATATTTTCTTCTAGTATGTTTCTAAACCCATAGCAGTTTTAAATACATGGTTATAATTACGTTTTACGTTAAATATTGTAACATGCCCCTCACACTTAGAAACACTATAAGTAGTTTTCCACGTGAAACAGTATTTTTTTAATGCTTCGTAGTATTCCAACAGGTTTTTTTGGCCATTCCCTATTGTTTAAATTAGCTTTTTAAAAATCCCTCTGTTTCATATTTTTATAGATTCTGCTGAGACAATTTTGTTTATAAAAACATTTTAAGTTAAGTATAAATTTCCATAAGATATTTTCTGAGAGGTATACTTTCTAGGTCAAAGTATATAAACATATTTAGGACTAATAAGAACACAGTAAAATAGCAGTGTATGCAAATCCTCTTCCACAGGACCCTAATATATTTTTCATTGGTGTTTTGAAAAATAAAGTGCTAACATAATAAGTAATCAGGGTTGTTATATTGTTTCTATTTGCATTTTTGTGGTCACCAGTACGTATGCACATTTTCAGATTTGTTTAATTAGTATAATCTCTCTTGTGTTAACTTTTAATGACTTAAGTGTTGTGGTCATAGTATTATTCTCATTAATTTGTGTGACATTTTATAAGATTAACAGATAACCTTAATCATTTATAAATACAAGTAATTTTCCCATGTTTTTATTGCTGAATCATATTTTTAAATTATTAGAGTGACACATATTCAATTAAAAAACATCCCTGGGCTTCCCTGGTGGCGCAGTGGTTGAGAGTCCACCTGCCGATGCAGGGGACGCGGGTTCGTGTTCCGGTCCGAGAAGATCCCACATGCCACAGAGTGGCTGGGCCCGTGAGCCATGGCCGCCAAGCCTGTGCATCCGGAGCCTGTGCTCCACAAAGGGAGAGGCCACAAGAGTGAGAGGCCTGCATGCCGCAAAAAAAACCCTAAAAAAATCCCTAACTAGTGCAATCTTTTGCTTGTGTTATTTCCTCTTAATTGGTCTTATTTCTTCTTTCCTCACCTCCTGTCTCACTTGGCATGGGTCTCTATTAAGCAGCCAAGGGAATAATTTTAAAGCATAAATTACATCATATCGTTCCCTGATCAAAACCATCCAATGACTTCCCACCCCAGAGGAAAATCCAAAGTCCTTTACATAATTCCTAAGTCCCTGTTATGTCAAACATCTCCTATAACTCTTCTTCTCACTCAATCACTCAACCCCCACTGGCCTTCTTACCTTTCCTGGAACCTCAATGCATACTTCCACCTTTGGACCTTGTATTAATATCTTTTAAAGTAATCAACCTTCCCAAATGTTCATATGGCTCAATCTCTCTCTCTATTCAGATCTCCTCTTAAATGACAAATCCTCAGTTTTATCTATGATTGTATCGTCAAATCATTCTTCATCCCCTTTTTTTTCTTAATAGTCATAGTACCTGTCAGTATTTCAAGACACACACACACACACACACACACACACCACACACACACACACACACACACACACACACACACACACACACACACACACACACACACACACACCTTTGTCTCCCTTACTAGAACAGAAGCTTCAGAAGGTGGGGCTTTTTTTCTTCCTCCCTCCCTCTCTCTCTCTTTCTCTCTATCATTCTTTCTATTTCTCTCTTTCTTTTTAATGCTGAAAGCATTGGACCTAGAATAATATCTATATCAAAAAACTAGAAGAAACTTAAAAATATAAGAAAGAAATGCAATCACAATCACTGTTAACATATGGGCATTATTTTGTCTTTAGAATTTATTATAGATCTTTTAGAATTTATGATAAATTTTTGAATTTTACATTTAGAGTAAGTATATGGAAATATTTTTTCAAGTTTTTACTTGACTCTATTCTGTAAGCATTTTTTATGTCATTATGTAGTCTTCATAGCATTTTAAAGGACTGAAGATTATTTCTCAATTATAACTTAATATCACACCAGGGTCACACTATTTTAATTAAATCTTAGCTTAAATATTTTATTAACCAATAGGGTCATCTTCTTTAAATTCATTAGTAAACTTTTGTCATTTTAAATTACTTTAAAGTAAATTTATGTTTTCTTTTTCTTTGAAAATTTACATTTTTGAAAGCTATTTTTTTAATTATTAAAATTAAACTGTTTCTATAGTTCACTAAATTTGCTCAAGTCCAATATATTGCTACAGTTCCTTTCTTTTTATTCCAAAAGCTCATTTCTACATTTCTCTTAACTGAGTTTTCCAGATATTTTCTAATATTACTTACTTTAAAACAATACAACCTCTATATTTTTAAATGCTGCTGTTTTTCAGCTTAATTTATTTAGTTTACTTTTTTCTTTGCCATTTGATTTATTCAACTGAGCTAATTTATTTCCTCTCTTTTTTTCAAATAATGAGAGCATTTAGGTTTATAAACCTCTTTGTTCAAATTCAATTAATTTTTGTCTGTTTGTTTTTATTTTTTAAATATTGACTTAACAGTATATTAAAATTCCACCTTGATCCAATATTTATGTAAGAGGATGCTTTCAAACAGGTGAAAATATTTGAATTATTTAAATTTATTTAACGTCAAGTTCTATTCAATTTTAATTAGAAAATGTACTCTGAATAAATTCTCTTTTACTATTTTTTATGTAGTCATGGAGCTAAATCTGAACATTTTTTAAAAGTTTCCTTTGGTATATTTATCTTTATTCTAGTACATTTTTATTGTTTTTATTAATGCTAGTATGGTTATTTTTAATTTGTCTGTTTCTTTACCATAAAATGAAGCTTTATATCTTTTTTGTTTTCCTCTTTAAATCATATATACAGATCTATTGCTTGTTTGTGTCTCCCTGACATATTCATTTTGCTTTTCATTTTAACCTTACTATGTCATGTTGTTTTAAACCACATAGACAAATTATGGATTTTTTTTAAATACAAAATTTGAAAAAAATGACTTTTCACAGAAAGACATAATTATATGACATAATTAATGTCATATATTTTCTTGACTACTATGATTATTTTCAGCATATAATTTAATTTCAGCATATAATATAGTTTTTTTCAGCATATAATTCAACTAAAGCTAATTTTCAAACCAGAAAAATAAGTGTGGTACCCATTTATCAAATATGAGGGAGAATATTTGTTTTGCTAATCAATTTTCTTGGGTGAAAATCTAAGGTTGTAATACATATTAAAATATGTATAATCTCATTGTTCCATCTATTGTGATCATGATTTCAATAGTTATTTAGACATATCCCTACACATTCAACTATTTCATTGGTCACAAATACCAGTTCCTTTCTATCTTATTTTTTCACACTTTTTGGTTTATTTATTTGGAGTCATATCTTGGTTATGGCTTATGTATTTTAATATTTTTTTCAGTAATAATACACATTAGTAATATGCTTTTATAGACCCTGACTATATAAAAAGTTATTCCTTTTAACTCTCTTTTAGCAACAACTTGGTTCAGAAGAGAATTCTGAGTTACGACCTCTTCCCCTTAAAACATTTCAGATATTACACTAGTAGTCTCTAATATTTAGGTTGTGGAAAAGAAGTCTAAGATTTGTTTTTCAAAATTTAATATGTTATTTTCCAGATTGCTCTATTTTTAAATACTTCTATTCGTATATCATTTAATTAAAAAATTGTGTCCTCTTATTCTTTTCCTTTGAGTTTTGGATTATTTTCAAGATTACCATCTAATTACTTTTTTCTCTGCTGTGACATCATGTATTTCTTGCCTGCAATATGAATTTATATCAAACAATTCCATTTTGTTTTCCACAAGGTCTTTTATCACATAAATTTGACTATTACCACAATCAAGACAAATATCGATTTTGAATATGATAGCCAATACTTAATCTGTAATAATGAGCTAAGTCTTTATATGAATTATCAAACAGAACCTTCAGAAGCATTCCTTAATATAGTTTCTCTTACCTCCTTTACAGATGAGGATAGAAAGAAAAATTCATTCATTCATTCTTTCAAAGTCACACAATAATTGAATCAGGCATTCAATTTCTGATTTATTGTACTAAGTTCTTCACAACTGGGCTCTTCTAAAAGATTCTTATGTATTTTATAGGGAATTCAGTTCAGAGGAAGAATTTTCCTTTGATGTCTGTCCTCCTCTACTACAGAAACTTTTAGAGATCTAAAATGTGTTTTCTTCTGTTTAGTCATTTGGCTATAAAGAAAACTGTTATCAGGTCTGGAAATAGAGAACAGAAAAATTGTCTGAATGTCACTTAGCTGCTTCATACTCCTTTTTATGTCTGAGAGAATAGCAATCTTATCTTTTAAGTTGAAGAGAAAGATGGTGCAGCGTTCTTAATACTTCCCATGTAATCAGGTCATGTTAGTTCCACTTTTTGAGATAAAGAATATTCTCATCATCTAGGCTGATGGTTCCCAAACCCAGAGTAGTGAAACACACTAAGATGACCCATGATGATCCAAGCCCTCATGTAACTCTTTCCCCTTGACTGTGGGTAGGATTCATGATTTGCTTCTAACTTGTTTTATATAATACATGGTAAGGTGATGGGATGCCACTCCTAAGGTTATGTTTTGTTGTATTAAGATGCCATCTGAGCAAACTGGAAAAGAAATTCTTCTACTGGCCTTAATAGGATAGGTAACAATGTTATGAACTACCTGTGAAGAGAGCCACACATTGGGTAGTTTGTGAGCAACCGCTAGGGACCTAAAGTGGCCTCCAGCTTCCACCCAGCAAAATGTTGGGTATCTCAGTAGACAGCTGCATAGATATGGATTCTACCAACTATCTGAATGTACTTGGAAACAGATTCTTTCCTACTTGAGCCTTCAGATGAGAATACAGCACAGCCAGAAACTTGAGTACAGCCTTGTGAGACCCTGAGCAGAGAATCCAGCTAACCTGTGGCTGGACTCCTGACCCATATAAACCATGAGATATTCCTGTGTTTTTATGAGCTACTAAATTTATGGTAATTGGTTATACAGCAACAGAGAACTAATACACATGTTTATTTACATAATTAACCTGGAGGAGATGGTTAAAACCATATATTCTTGTACATTTTTTATTATTTTTAAACTTAATCATGATCCTGAGGTAGGAACATGCTTTTAAAACTTTTTTTTCATGAAGCATGCTTGAGAACAATTCTCAGAATAGTATTTGAAAATCAGCACTCTAGATACTACAAAGAAGAAAGTATCTTTTAGTGAACCACAAGTTGGAGTGTGAGGTCTGCGAAAATCTCAAGTATATTCATGTGAATGGCTTAAACCTGAGCCTCTGTCTATGGGGCAAATACATCTAAAGGGATATCCTTTTCATTCAGTTCAGCTCTCCTGAGAAGTAGAAGCCAAGACAGGACTGGAAGTCTGAGAAATTTGTTGAAGGAAATGCTTGCAAATCATAAAGGAGGCAGGAGCTGACAGTGAGAGGCTTCAGATAGTGATGCAGGTCTGACATTCGGGAAACAAAAAGGAGAAGAAAGCTGGGACTCATCCTATGCTCTCAGACCCCAGCCCAGTACTAATGATGTCTCAGCCTATGAGAATCCTCAAGCAAAAGTTGCTTATTCAGGTAGGAGGGGTCCAGCTACAAAGGCCACCATGTTATTATCTGGGAGTAACTGAGTATGGCGTCCATGTTCCTGTCTAGGTAGATCCAGTCATATAGCAGTGGGACTGTCAGTCAACTCTGATCCTTGGAGCAGTTTATCTTAAAAGAGTATCTGAGAGACACACCTCCAGGGCCACATTTTAAATTAAGTTCTGTCACACCCTCCTTAGATCTGTATAGCCCAATTTACTTAAATTAGGATTTTTTCCTTTCCCTACAATCTGGCTGAGAAACATACCTTTTCTTTCCAGTGAAAGAATAAAATGAATGTTCTGTTCAAGGGCAATCACCTGAATATTCCAAACAGGCAGATGGCTTTATCAGTTTAGATCTTGGATGACTATACCATTCAGTAAGATTAGAATATTTTCATAAAAGAATTGACACACACTCATATTGATAAATCCGTGATAATATTGTCCATCATTCAAGTCAGTTCACATCTATTAAAACAGGTTCTATCACCTCCTTCCTGCAGTGTTTTTTTTTTTAAATAAATTTATTTATTTTTGGCTGCATTGGGTCTTTGTTGCTGTGTGAGGGCTTTCTCTATTTCTCATGAGCGGTGGCCACTCTTTGTTGTGGTACACGGGCTTCTCATTGCGGTGGCTTCTCTTGTTGCAGAGCACAGGCTGTAGGCGCACTGACTTCAGTAGTGGCATGCGGGCTCAGTAGTTGTGGCTCGTGGGCTCTAGAGCACAGGCTCAGTAGTTGTGGTTCATGGGCTTAGCTGCTCCATGGCATATGAGATCTTCCCAGACAGGGTTCGAACCCGTGTCCCCATCTTCATTGACAGGCAGATTCTTAACCGCTGAGCCACCAGGGAAGCCCTCCTGCAGTGTTTTGTTTGGTTTCCACTGCATCATACAAGTTCTTACCTTCTCCTTCCCCTGCTGCTTTCTTTCTCCACATTTTTCTTCAAACTTGTTTTTGTGTGTAAAGTAAAATCATGAAATTAGAACAGAACTCTTTAGGAATTCCAAGAGATACATTTACTCCATAGTAGGACCAAGTTTTGTTTTCAGATGAAATTACACTAATAGACTTTTAAAATAGAACTCTGTTTTCATGAACAGAATTTTTGTTGTTTCTGTATTAGTTTAATTAAGAATTTCTTAATTTATTCTGCATTTGACACTGTATCAGATATCTTGAAAATACCAATTTACCAATGTATATAAAATATATTTTGGGGTCAAAAAACTTGAAATACAGTAGAATGAGATGACACATATAACTATAATGTGTGGAAAGTAGTGATGTATTTAAAAATTGTGGAGTAGAAAGTGTTAAAGAAATTCAAAGGAAGATTTCCCCTTACTCTGAGAAAATCAAGGATGGCATTCAGAAGTTGATGATTGAACTGCACCTTAAGAAAATAGGCTACATTTGAGATATGAAAAATGGAGAGTGGGTTAGGATATGTAGAGCCTGCAATCCAGGAAAAAAAGCTTATCAGATAAAGTATTATTCCCATTAAAAGAGATCTATATTCCTCTTTTAATGTTCTCATTTAGGGCTCAGATTAGCCAGTTAATAGCGTAGTAGCAGCTCTCAGCCTTTGCAATCTTGTAAAGACTGTATTCAAGTCTAATCCCCCCAGAGCAGCACAGTATGTTTAACTTAAGATATGGTCATTTGCTGCAGACTTCAAGAGATTTTTTTTTTTTTTTTTTTTTTTTTGCGGTACGGGGGCCTCTCACTGTTGTGGCCTCTCCCGTTGCAGAGCACAGGCTCCGGACGCGCAGGCCCAGCGGCCATGGCTCACAGGCCCAGCCGCTTCGCGGCACGTGGTATCCTCCCAGACCGGGGCACGAACCGTGGTCCCCTGCATCAGCAGGCGGACTCTCAACCACTGCGCCACCAGGGAAGCCCAAGAGATTTTTAAAAAGCAAAACCCATTAAGACTAGTTGCATTATATCATAGAAAAAAAAAAGATAAGGGTTTTATGAAACATATTGCCCCTTAGCAGAGCTAAATTACTCTCTCATGGCATGGATGAAGGAAGGTGGTAATTTGAACTTCCAGGACTCTATTTCAGTATTAATTCCGAACTGAATGCTTCAGCTAATTCTATGTGCTATTTGAGCTTTACTGGAAGGATGCATTTGCAAATGAGAACACAGAGAATGCTCTTTATTTCATGGTTTTAAAAAAGCTTAGATTGATGATGGCTCTTTAACATGTTATTTTGTCTGCAAAGTGTGTTTTTTCAGGATGGCTGTTAAAGTTTTGTCTGCATCATAAATGGGCTACTTCCTGGAATATGTCTTTGTTACTGCATGTTTGTAGGAAAGCACTTGCTTTAGAGTTACTTCCATGTATCTCTGTTTTCCCCTTTATATTTAAAATTCCTATGGTACAGCTTTTTGTTTGATTTATCTTTGTAGCTGAGCAATGTCTAGAATATAATAGATATTCAAAAATGCTTTCTGTATCCCACCTTCCATCAATATATCTCAATGAAACATAAACAGAAATGGGATGACCCTTGAAAATATTTGTTATAAGAGATTAGGGACTCTCAAAGTGTTTTCCAGATTTTCTAAGAGTTTCCTATGGTACCAACTCATATAATTTCAGGATCTTTTTTTTTTTTTTTTAGGTTCTTTCATATCACTATCATGGTTGTGTAGGCATGTGGCTCCACTCTTATAATAAATGATCCTTGTGAGATTTTCATTTTAATGATCCCTTGCTTAGAGAGAGCAGTCTTGGGGTGGAAATGTCCTCAAGCTTTGGAAGTTCTGACTTGCTGACTCCTAGGATATATGAGGCAAAAAAACAAAAACAAACGCACCAAATACTAAGGAATTTAATACCATGTCATTCCTAGGGTTGCAATATCCCTAGCCACTCTGTCTTCTTCTTTTTACTCTACAGAGTTCTCATATGTTTATTTTACGTATAATGTTCAGGATTTTCAGTTGTACTTAGCAGGAGGAATAGGGAAAAGTATGTCTGCTTTATTTTCCCAAAAGCAGAAGTTCTGGAGCAGCTTTTAAAAAATATGTCAGTGGAAAAATATATAAACCAAGGATTTTATATCCAACTATGCTCTCCTTAACCATTTATTGCACACAACATTAATCTCATTCTGTGCGTTTTTAATCTTAGACATTGCAGTTATTATCTGGAGAAGTTCAATTTAGATTTCTTTTTTATATCTTCCCTGTCTCTACTGAACATGTCAATCTTTTCTCTTGCTTTTTGAACATGAGAAATGCAATGCATGTGAAACATGTGAAATGCAACTGCCCTTCTAGTATCTTTGGGTCCTAATTCTATTATTTATGTTTGTTTTAGGGGTGGTTTTGATTGATTTTACTCCTCAATATGTGTAACATTTACCTGCTTTTTTCATGCCTGATAATTTTTTATTGGATTCCAAATACCGTAAATTGTACATTATTTAGTGCTAGATATTTTCATATTCCTATAAATATTCATGAGTTTTGTTCTGAGCCATTCTTAAGATTTTTGGAAAATGTTTGACCTTTTAAGGTCTTGCTTTTTTCTTTTGTTAAATGGCATCACTGCATCATTTAGTTTAGGTTTATTTATTCCTTTTCTGAGGCAGCATTCTTCTGGTTTCTCTATTTTATTCCCTATGAATAATGAGCATTTATGCTCTGGCTAGTAAGAAGAGGCAATATTCCTAGTCCTTACTATCCTCAGTGATTGTTCTCTTTAATGCTTTTGGGTAGTCTCTTCTCATCATTGCATAATTTGCTTATACACTTGTGCTGACTGGGAATCCACTTGGTACTCAAGGAGGACACTGCACATCTTCAGAATTCTCTCTCTGTGCAATTGTCTCCTTTCCGGTATACTACCCTACAGAGTGAATATCATTGAAGGGAGTTGCATGAGGGGCATAAGTAAATTATTTAGTAACATTTTGCAACTTTTCTGAGTCTAAAATTATTTTTAAGTAAAAAGTTTAGAATTTACAAGATAATCCACAGAAATCTGTTGCATTTCTATACACTAACAACAAAAGATCAGAAAGAGAAGTTAAAGAAACAATCCCATTTACCATTGCATCAAAAAGAATAAAATACTTAGGAATAAACCTACCTAAGGAGACAAAAGACCTGTGCCCTGAAAACTATAAGATGCTGATGAAAGAAATCGAAGATGACATGAATAGATGGAAAGATGTACCATGTTCTTGGATTGGAAGAATCAATACTGTCAAAATGACTATACTACCCAAGGCAATCTTCAGATTCAGTGCAATCTCTATCAAATTACCAATGGCATTTTTCACAGAACTAGAAAAAAAACCTTAAAATTTGTATGGAGACACAAAAGACCCCAAATAGCCATAGCAATCTTAAGAAAGAAAAACAGAGTTGGAGAAATAAAGCTCCCTGACTTCAGACTATACTACAAAGCTACAGTCATCAAAAGAGTATGGTACTGGCACAAAAACAGACATATAGATCAATGGAACAGGATAGAAAGTCCAGAAATAAACACACACACCTATGGTCAATTAATCTACAACAAAGGAGGCAAGACTATACAGGGAGAAAAGACAGTCTCTTTAATAAATTGTGCTGAGAAAATCTGGACAGCTACATGTAAAAAAATGAAATTAGAACATTCTTTAATACCATACACAAAAATAAACTCAAAATGGATTAAAGAACTAAATGTAAGGCTGGATGTCATAAAACTCTTAGAGGAAAACATAGGCAGAACACTCTTTGACATAAATTGCAGCAGTATCTTTTTTGATCCATCTCCTAGAGTAATGGAAATAAAAACAAAAATAAACAAATGGGACCTAATGAAAGTTAAAAGCTTTTGCACAGCAAAGGAATCCATAAACAAAATAAGACAACCCACAGAATGAATGAAAATATTTGCAAACGATGCAACCCACAAGGGATTAATCTCCAAAAATTACAAACAGCTCATGCAGCTCAATATCAAAAAAACAAACAACCCAATCAAAACATGGACAGAAGACCTAAATAGACATTTCTTCAAAGAAGACATACAGATGGCCAAGAAGCACATGAAAAGATGCTCAACATCATTAATTATTAGAGAAATGCAAACCAAAATTACAGTGAGATATTACCTCACACCAGTCAGAATGGCCATCATCAAAAAATCTACAAACAGTGAATGTTGTAGAAAAGGGAACACTCCTACACTGTTGGTGGGAATGTAAATTGGTACAGCCACTATGGAGAACAGTATGGAGGTTGCTTAAGAAAACTAAAAATTGGTGGGAGGGAGGGAGACGCAAGAGGGAAGAGATATGGGAACATATGTATATGTATAACTGATTCACTTTGTTATAAAGCAGAAACTAACACACCATTGTAAAGCAATACCCCAATAAAGATGTTAAAAAAAAAAAAAAAGAAAACTAAAAATTGAGCTACCATATGATCCAGCAATCCCACTCCTGGGTATATATCTGGAGAAAAACATGGTTTGAAAGGATACATGCATCCCAATATTCATTTCAGTGCTGTTTACAATACCCAAGACATGGAAGCAACCTAAATGTCCATTGACAGATGAATGGATAAAGAAGATGTGGTACATATATACAATGGAATATTACTCAGCCATTAAAAAGAATGAAATAATGCCATTTGCAGCAACATGGATGGACCTGGAGATTATCATACTAAGTGTAGTAAGTCAGAGAGAGAAAGACAAATATATAATATTGTGATATATGTGGAATCTAAAAAAAAATGATATAGGTGAACTTATTCACAAAACAGAAACAGACTCACAGACTTAGAGAAGGAACTAATGGTCACTGGGGGGAAGGATAGGGGGTAGGATAGAATGGGAGTTTGGGGTTGACATGTACACACTGCTATATTTAAAATAGATAACCAACAAGGAACTACTGTATAGCACAGGGAACTCTGCTCAGTATTCTGTAATGGGAAAAAAATTTGAAAAAGAATAGATACATGTATATGTATAACTGAATCACTTTTATGTATACCTAGAACTAACACAACATTGTTAATCAACTATACTCCAATATAAAATAAAAGGTTTAAAAAATAAATATAAATTCTTAGGAATACGTTTAGCAAAGTATGTGCAAGACCTATACATTGAATGTCCATACTATGATTCTATTTGTGTAAAATGCAAATATAGTGACAAAAAGCAGATCTGTGGTTGCTTGCTGATGATGCAAAGACATAGGAAACTGCTATGGGCAGTGATAGATATGTTCATTATCTTGGCTGTGGTAATGGTTTCATAGGTATATACATATGTCAAACCGGTCAAATTGTATACTTTAAATATACATATTTTCTATCAGCTAGACCACAATAAGCTTTTTAAAAATTAAAAAAAAGAATTATGCTCCCTTGTTGCCTGGCTTTATATGTTGATTTTGAAAATTCTGATGCCAACCTTGTTTTGCCTTTTTAATTTATTTTCGTGAAACCTTGAACATTTTATCTTTGCCTTTTTATTAGAATATGTTTCAGAGATAATGATTGTGGGTTAATTTTGCCAGGTACTTTGAGAGCCTTTTCAACATGCAGATTCAGGTCTTTTTCTAATTCTGGTTGGGATCAGAGTTTTAAAGATTAGCTCTGGTCCATTGTTTTATTTTTCTTCATCAAATATTTCAATAATATGAAAATTATTCCTTTTTTCTGTCTTCCATTTCCACTATTTTTTCCAATCATTTAATTTTTTTCTTTATGTTATTTTCATTTTCTTTTTTTTTAAATTGCATCTTCATCTGAGCCTACTTTCATTTTTCCTGAACTTTAATCTCTTTCCTTGTCTCAAACCCATGTGTTAGCATTGAATTCCTCTTTTCTGCACTGGGTTCTGGTAAATGCTTTCAGGCAGAAATCCAGAGCATTTTGAGGCTAAATTGTTCATTTTTCTTCTCTCATGGTTGCCACAGTTCTGTACTTCCTTTTGTATAATGTCTGAAAGAATTTTTTGTCTAGTTTTTCAGTTCTTTTTTGTGGGAGTGCAGTGACAGTGTTTTTACAATATAATAAAAATAGAATTTTGTTGATAATTTCCCAAAGCGTGTCTTATTAAATCCTCCCTAATATACTTTCCAGTGATTCTAGTATTTGATTTTGCTTCCTTATTGGTAACTGAGGCTGTATCTTCAGTGTAAGTACATTTATTATTTATAAATGCTGTATGTTCAAACATTCTAATGTACTGCCTCCATTGTAGAGCATACATTCGATTGAAAACAACAAAGTATGTAATAAAAATATGAAGTACTCTGGTTTCTGCTTAAGGTGTAGCGAGCTGGGAAGAGTATTGCTTTCACCATTAAAGCAATAAAAAATTCAGGGAAATCAAGTAAATAACAACTTTACTTGTACTTATGAGAAAATTGAGGTTGCAGTGTAATCAACTAGCCTAAAATCTAAGGAAAGAAAGGATTCTCAAGGAAGAGATGCGTCAAGGAAAACATTGCACTGGTCAAAGTTAAACAGGCAAGAAAGACTTATGGGTATTGGAATAGGAGAGAGAGACCAGAGCTCAACTCCATAGAAGCAAAGGGCAAGAGGGTTTTTAAGTGCTGGGGTGAGCTAGTGGAAAAGTACAGAGTGTGGTAGGGGAAGTCATGGGCTATCTGTGTTTGCTAATTGACTTTATCTAAAGGAAGAATAAACCTCACATAGCTTTATGACAGGAAGTAGTTTTGCAACTTGGAGCAAAACATCCACTGAAGGTAGGCTTGCTCCTACTCTCCCACAGAGACTGCGGGACAGGGGCACCATCTTTCTTGATGAATACATTTCAAAAGGAGCACTCCAGTTTCCTTGAGAAACTCCTGAATTGTAAAACTGGCAAGAGATTTTTTAAAAGATTTATATCCCCAAGGGGCAGAAGCAGTTTATAGTTGCAAGTTTTCTAAAGTAAATGGTATAAGAAATGGGAGGTCAGAGACCTAGAGTAAGCAGGAAGCCTGTCTGAAGTTTAGTCACGCTGGTCGGATGGGATATAAGCACTGGTTTACCTGGGGCAGACATAGAGTGCTATAAAAACTAGGAAGAATTCAGATAAAATTTTCTGTAAATTGATGAAAGCCACGTAGAGTATGGTCTAGAATAAGACCATAGAGCCACAGATATAGTGGAAATTATCATCCATTAGCAGGCTCTTCTCCATGGATCTCAACAGATGCTCATGAGAAAGACTGAGGGCGGGGCATGAGACCACAGAGAGCCTCCCTGTGGTCCAGGCCTGAGGCAGAGCAGCCACAGTGCTGTGGACGAGGCAGGAAACTGCCAGGATCCTCTGCCCTTTCTTCCCAATGGAATAAAAGCTTTAAGCCTTTGGGGAAGGCAGAAAAACCTGTTTCTCTCAGGCTCAGAAGAAGACCCAGTGTAGCTGTAGGAAAAGATCAGGAAAATAACTGTCTACTTCTGGGGAGAGGGAGCTACCATCCTGGGCCTGTATCATTGGAGATCCCCTCCTGCCAGGAAAGGGTCAGGGTCATTGAGACGGCCCCACCTCTGAGAGCTATTAATTCAAACTTTATATTGTCTCTTCTGACTGTCTGTCAGAATATGTCTGTCATATTTTAAGGATTTATTTATGTATGATTTTCATTTTCTTCCAAAAAACGGCCTAATGTATGTGAAGAATCTGTATACAAGGGCTACAGTGCATCTTACTGAGAAGTATGTTTGGGGGAAAAAATAGCAAATGTTGTGGATATGAGAGGTTTGCAAGTTCTCTTTCTTTTTCTGACCCTACTTCTGAGTAAGGGATGTGAAAAACAATGGCATAGAATCCTATTATGCCATTTTTGTTGAAATTTCTTAGTCCATGAAGCCACCCCTGCAGCATGGCCCCAGGATCATCATTGTGCTCTTGGCAATGATTGATATTGTTCAGCAGATGTTATTGCCCCATCACATAGCTTTGGTTTAATTTATTCTTGCACAATTGCATTGCTCCTTATGTTTCTATGCTGTATATTATTACAACATAAAAAGGGGCTTTGTTAGTATGAGTGTACCATAGAGATCCAGCAAGAGTCTTCTAATCATTTGGGTTTAGAGATGTAGACACCACTGTAAGCACTTTAGGGAGAATAATAGTAATAATAACAACAGCAATAATAACTAGAATAGCTAAAATGTTAATCCCCACCATATTTGCATTAGTTATAATGATATTCATTTTACAGATCAGATTTCTGAGACAGTACGTTTTAATAACTTATTCAAGATCACACAATAACACGTTGGAATTGTTAAAATTCACATCCAGACTGAAGTAAAAAGACCATGATCTTAAGTTTTTTTTTTTTAAAGCGTTGTTGGTCATATGACTAAAGAAGAATAATATACATTTTTTGATTTGCTATTATGTTTCAGAATTCTGTGGAGTAATTTATTAAAAGATGCCTATTTCTAGGTCTCATACTTCCTCTCCCCTAGACCTTCGAAACCAGACTTTCTCAGGGTATACCTCTGGAGTGTGCAATTTTTTTTATTTAATATTTTTAAAATTTTTTGGCCACACTGTGTGGCATGTGGGATCTTAGTTCCCAGACCAGGGATGGAACCCACACCCCCTACGGTGGCAGCTTGGAGTCTTAACCACTGGACTGCCAGAGAAGTCCTCTGGAGTATTCATTTTTAACAAGTAATCCTAAATAATTCTTATGCACAGTAAATTTGAGAGCCCTACCACCTCCAGCTAACCCTCCAGCACTTCATTAATAAGCTTGTTGGACAGCAGATTTGGGATAGCTTCTTAGGTCCTTTGAGTATGACAGCCAATTTTTGGAGCAGCATTTTAAGTTTTCCCCATCTCCATGCTAAAATCAATTAAGTGGCTAGTACAGGGAACTTCTCCAGCTGATTTGTTGCAAGCTTAGCCACAACTTATCAGTGTTGTGGCATCTGCCATCCTTGTCTGGCCTTGAATCACCTCACCTATTAGGAAGGTTTCCCACAGCAGGAAATCTTTAAGCAAATGTAAAACTAAAGCCCTGTACAGCCTAAGGGCAAACAAGGATGAAGATGGGTGAAGGAAGAAGTGAAAAATAGAGAATTAATTTGATTTCCTAGAGAAAAATTTGATAGTTAAAAAAAAAGAGGGGCTTCCCTGGGGCGCAGTGGTTGAGAGTCCGCCTGCCGATGCAGGGGACACGGGTTTGTGCCCCGGTCCGGGAAGATCCCACATGCTGCGGAGCGGCTGGGCCCGTGAGCCATGGCCGCTGAGCCTGCGCGTCCGGAGCCTGTGCTCTGCAGCGGGAGGGGCCACAACAGTGAGAGGCCCGTGTACCATAAAAAAAAAAAAAAAAAAAAAAAGAGAGAGAAATAAAATATAATGCATATATTTACTTATTAATGACTGTGGTGGTCAATGTTTTAAGTATTGATTATAGAGTTTGCTCTTTGCTGGATGATGTAGTTATAGAAGCTGCTAAGTAAGAACTTGCACTAATAAATTTAATAATTCATGTTTGAATAAAATTTGATACTTTTATAAATATTTTGACTTAGGTCATTTCATTTGACTCTCAAAAATTTCTTGGTAGGTAGGCTAATAGTATTTTTCTCCGTTTTAGTGCACAGTTGGTGTTTATTGAATAAACTTTGAATACATTCAGAAATAAATAAACATAATTAGGGATTAAATATTCTTACCCCATAGTCACACAGCCTTTAAATCATACAAGTACTATATCCATATCATTAGGTTTTTTATACTCTTCAAACTTGTCTACACTTCTTCCAATTCTTCCAATTACTCCATTAGACTCTTTCCTGACAATCCTATTTATCTCTGTATCCTTAGCTCTAACATAGCGCCAATTAATGAAAGAATACAACATATTATTCGTGTGCTTAGGAGTTTCCTATGTTTTATTGGAATAATGTCTCCATAAAAAAATACTTCAGAATACAGGGCAATGTATAAGCGAGGCACATAAGTAAATTCATCAATCATTTAAATATATTAAAAATCAAAGAGACAATTGAATAGTTGTAATAGGCAGGATTTCTAAAATGAGACCCTAAATATGTCCCACTATAATCTCCAAAACCTATGAATATGGTGAGATATCACTCCCATGATTATGTTATATTATGTGACCATAAGACAGGGAGATTATCCAGGTGGGTCTGATTTAATCACATGAGGCATTAAAAGCAGAGCACCTTCTCCAGCTGATGACAGAAGGGGAAGTGAGAGAGTTGAAGCATGAGAAGGAGTTGATGTACCATTGATGGCTTGAAGTGGGCCACATGAAAAGTACAGGGAGTCTTAGTTGCTGAGAGAGGCCCCAAGTTAGCCAGCAAAGAAATGCACACTCAGCCTGCCATTGCAAGGAAGTGTATCTGCTGAGAGGCTGAAATGAGCCTGGAAGCAGATTGTTTCTCAGAATTTCCAGATAAGGACCCGGGCTGGCCAACCCTGATTTTGGCCATGTGAGATCCTGACCATAGAACCCAGTGGAGCCTGCCCATACATCTGACCTACAAAACTGTGCCGTAATAAACGGGTGCTGTTTTAAACCATCATATTTGTAGTAAATTACAGGAATAGAAAACTATTCGATTTAATAGCAGTGGCTGAGGTTTTCAATAAAGGCTTATGGAACTTGTTTTTCTGAGAATGAAATAAGTGTTAATTTTAATAGTTTCCTAATTCCTTTTGTAACAAACGACCACAAACTTTAAAGCAAAAAACAGCACAAATTTATTACCTTAACAGTTCTGAAGTCAGAAGTCAAAAATCAGTCTCACCGAGCTAAAATCAGGCAGAGCTATTTCCTTTCCAAAAAGCTCTAGAGGAGAATTCACTTCTTTGCCTTTTCTACTACAGAAAGAGGCTGCTGCATTCTTTGCCCTGCGGAACCTTCCTCCATCTTCAAAGCCAGCAATGGCCTTTTAAGTCTTTTTCACATTGTATCATTCTGACTGCCATTTCTGTCTCCCACTCCCACATTTAAGATCCCATGTGATTCTACTGGGCCCACCTAGATAACAGAATAACCTCTCCATCTCGTCAGCAGATTGATAAAATTAATTCCATCTGCTAATTTAATTATTCTTTTCCATGTAACTAACATATTCATAGGTTACAGGGATTAGAATGTGGACATATTTAGGAGGCCATTATTTTACCTACCAATAATATTTAGAAGAAAAAATGATATGCTGGCCTGGCAATGAATTGTGCAAAAACTACCCTTGGGAAATTATTAACTGTGCTTATTTTCACTTATGGGTGAGATGTTTACTTATAAGTAGATTTTTTTTTTTTTTTGGAAAAAGAAATGTTTGAAAAGATAATGAGCCTTAGCAGCCCATGAAATATTTGAATGCTTACATGTACAAAGTTCTGTCGTGCTGTGAAATGTCCTCTTTATTGAGAACGGAGATGGGGGAACTTATAATAATTTCTTAAACAGTATAAATCTTTAATGTTTGGAAAATACTTTTCCAGACATTATTCCATTTATTTATAAGGACATCTGTGAAACTTTTGCTGACTTTTCTGATCTGCATTTCTCTCCTTTCTCAGAAGCAATTTAAAAATAGTCCTGTCATAATTCATAAGAGTATATTTTGATAACTCTTTTAATATTTGTCATTAAGTGCAGGGGCATCTCTATATCGCCAATGCTTGGGTAGTACCTGGCACCTACCTATGCTGGTATATGTTTACTAATAATGAATGCATCTTGAATAAATCATTGTTCCATAGAAGGAATAAATAGGCTAGTAATGGTTGAGGTCAGAATTACAGAACATTTTCCTCTGATTCTGATCCTAATATCTAAACTGAATACATTTAATGATCAAGATTTAGCTAAAGTTTAAAAGCAAAATTTATCAAGTAATATGATCTCTTCTGTGATAACATTTGTATAAAAATCTAAATTTGTTCAACCATGATAATGCTTAGCTATATGATATATGTGTTATATGTTATGGTTTTGTATCTTATGTTAATTAATATTGTGCACAAATAAGTATCTATGCACTTGTGGATGAATAAATGTATGTCTTGATATGTTTATATATAAAATGGACATATAAGTCCATTTTAGCAAATACCACCAGAACTTCTAAGGTATGGACTTAAGAAATTCATTTTTTGCAGCAGCACAAAGGGAATGTTTTTAACATGAATTTTTCTGTTACATATTCATTAAAAATCTCTCCACGGGGCTTCCCTGGTGGCTCAGTGGTTGAGAATCTGCCTGCTAATGCAGGGGACACGGGTTCGAGCCCTGGTCTGGGAGGATCCCACATGCCGTGGAGCAACTAGGCCCGTGAGCCACAACTACTGAGTCTGCGCGTCTGGAGCCTGTGCTCCGCAACAAGAGAGGCCGCGATAGTGAGAGGCCCACGCACCGCAATGAAGAGTGGCCCCTGCTTGCCACACCTAGAGGAAGCCCTCGCACAGAAACGAAGACCCAACACAGCAAAAATAATAAATTAATTAATAAACTCCTACCCCCAACATCTTCTTTAAAAAAAAAAAAAACTCTCCACATAATGACATGGAAGTCTCCTTTGCTTAAGTGTGTCTTTTCTTATTTTAATCAAACATCTTTATTATTACCCATGTGTCGCATATTCCTTCTTTCTGCTCCCACAAGCTCCTGGCAGTTCAGATTTCCATAGGTTTAGCTGTTTCATTCTTTCCACAATATCCATGCACCAGAGTATGCTTATGAATACTCTTTTATCTCTTTTACATATATTTTTTTGCTCAGTAGGCACTTTAATGCCTTATGGTGACAAAAAATTAACACCTTTCTATGATCTCATATACAAGTAATTTCTTAGCTTCTCTATCTTTTTAAAATTAACATGGAAGCAGTGGTGTAAATGAGCCAGAAGAAGGACCAGAAGAAAGAAGGTTTAGATCCTAGATGAATTCTTCTATTCGCTAGTATTGTGACCTTGGGAAAACTCCATAGCCTCTCTGATTCTAAATTTTCATCTTTAAATTACATAGACTAGCTCCTACCTATGTTAAAGATATGTCAAAAATAAACAAGTATAAAGGATAATATAATAGGTACCAATTTACTTACTTAAAAAATAAGAACTTAACAAATATTGGAGATTCTATACAATCTTCCCCAATCACATTCTCTCCCATTTATCTTCAGGGATAATCTTTAAAACTTATTTTGTGCAGATCATTCCAATATGTGTGCTTTTAATTTTTACTACATGTGTTTGAATATATTGTTTGTTCTGAATGTTGTTTTATTTATCTTAAATTTGTTATTACAATATGGAAGCAAGCTTTATTTTTTAAGGGGTAGGAGTTTACTATTTTATTTATTTATTTTTGCTGTGTTAAGTCTTGGTTTCCCCGCGAGGGCTTTCTCTAGTTCCGACAAGCGGGGGGCACTCTTCATCGCGGTGCGCAGGCCTCTCACTGTCGCGGCCTCTCTTGTTGCGGAGCACAGGCTCCAGACGCGCAGGCTCAGTAGTTGTGGCTCACGGACCTAGTTGCTTCGCAGCATGTGGGATCTTCCCAGACCAGGGCTCGAACCCGTGTCCCCTGCACTGGCAGGCAGCTTCTCAACCACTGCGCCACCAGGGAAGCCCTGGAAGTAAGCATTTTTGTACATCTTATCTCCCTGTGAATATGTGCAAAAATTTTGACAGGGAATATCATTAGAAGTGAAATGCATGGGTTGTAGGGTATGCATGACTAGCTTTAGTCACGTTTGCCAGATTGCTCTCCCCATTGTTTGTGACAATTATATTCCCACTATAATTTATGAGAACTTCCATTGCTCCACATACTCACCAATACTTGGTTTGGAGTGAAAAATGATACCTCAATATGGTGTTTCACATTTTTAACATATTTACTGATGTATGATTGACTTATAATAAACTGCATATATTTAAAGGGTACAATCTGATAAGTTTTGACAAATATATATATTCCTTGCTCTAGGATTTCCTTATGCTTCTTTGTAAGCCGTTCTTCCTGATTTCCCTGCCCCCCACCACTGTCCCCAGGCACCCACTGATCTGTTTTATGCCACTTAAATTAGTTAGAATTTTCTAAAATTTTAAATAAATGGAATAACAGTGCATGCATTTGGAGAGGGGGGTGTCTAGCTTCTTTCACTCAGTTTGATTATTTGGAGATTCACCCATGTTGTAATCTGAATAGTTCACTTATTTTAATTGTTGAAAGATAGCCCATTGCCTGGGTGGACCACTGTTTGTTTATGCATTCAACTATTGATGGACATTTGAATTGTTTCGAGTTTTTGGTCATTGTAAATAAATTTGCGGTAAACATTCATGTACACATCTTTGTCTGGATGCATACTTTCAGTTCACTTTATTTCTCTAGATCATTTCTTAGGAGTTAAATGGCTGAATAATATGGTAGGTCTGTGTTTACTTTTGTTTTCTGAAAGGGTTTTACAATTTTACAACCTGAATGAGAGTTTTGAAGTTTCTATATATATATTCTGAACACAAGTTCTTTATCAATTATATGATTTGCAGATTATTTTCTCCCAGTCTTTCACTTGCTTTATCTTTCACTTAATAGTGACTTTCAGAAAGCAGCAGTTTTTAATTTTGATGAAATCAAATTCTTTACTTTTCACTTTTATGGATCTTGCTTTTCATTTCACAGGTTAAATTTTTTTTTTTTTCCCTAACAGAAAGTCACCAAGTTTTCCCAGATAATTTCTTTTAGTTATCTTACAATTTTAGAGTTTACATTTAGGTCTATGAATCATTTTAGATTCATTTTGTGTATGATTTGGGAAATGGATCAAGGTTTTTTTTTTTTTTAATATAGACATTTAGTAGTTATAGCGGTATCGTTGAACAGATTCTTTTTTCTCCATTGAATTACCTTTGCACCTTTATGAAAATTAAGGTTCTATATATGTGAGTCTATCTATGGGTTTTCTTTTTGTTTTAGTAGTCCTATTTGTCTATTTTTATACCAATAGCCAACTGTCTTTATTACTGTAACTTAATAAAAAGCATTAAAATAAGGAAATCACAGTGAAACTTCATTCTTTTTCAAGGTTTTGTTTTTGGGGGGGGCTATACTTAGGTCCATTGCATTTCTTCATCAATTTTAAAAAGAGCTTGTCAATTTATATATATAGTTTTAGAAAAGACTACTGGTATTTTAATAGGTAATACACTGAATCTATAAATAAATTTTGGAAGAATTGATATTTAACAGTAGTAAATCTTTCAACTTATTACTGTGATTCATTTCTTCATTTATTTAGGTCTTTAATTTCTCTCAGCACTATTTTGTAATTTTCCATGTACAGGTCTTTTGCATATTTTACCAGATTCATTTTTTAGTGTTTCATAATTTTTTGTTATTGTAAATTGAATTTTTAAAATTTTGATTTTCAATTGTTGTAGTACTTAGAAAACAATTGATTCATATGTACAGAATCTTACATAACTCACTTATTAGTGTTAATAGCTTTTTTATAAATTATATTGAATTCTACACAGACAACCATGCCTGTGAATAAAGGTTTTACTTCTTTTACAACCTAATTATTTTTTTAATTACTTTTCTCTGCCTTGTTATACTAGCCACAATTTCCATTACACTGTTGACTAGAAGAGTCTTGTATCTGATCTTAGCGAGAAAGTGTTCAGTGTTTCACTGTTTGATCTGGTGTTAGCTGTAAGGTTTTTATAGATTCTTTTTTAGCAGGTTGTGTTACTTACCTTCTGTGTCAGGGGTCCTAAAGACTACTCCCAGGACTGGTGATTGATTGGGTAGTCATTATACTGACTATTACAAATTATCACAGTATAAGGGTACACAGAAAAATCAACAAAGAGAAAAGGCACATACAGAAAATTCTGAAGGAAACCAGACATAAGCTTCTGAGAGTCCTCTACCAGGAGGCTTGTGAAGGACACATTTAGTACATTCAGCAACCAGCTGTGACAACACATACAAAGTGTTACATAATAGGGATGTTTGCCTGAGCCTAGGTGTCCAGAGATTTTATTGGGGATCTGCCATATAGGCACATAATGTCCACATGACTGACTGTAGTTATCAAAACTCCAGACCCTTAGAAGGAAAGCAAGTGTTCACATAAATCACACTGTTTGCACAAACTACCTAGACTAGCTAGTATAGTACATTTCAAAGCTGTAAGCATTCAAAACACTCTTATCAGTTAGAACATTCCAAGAGCTCGATTCCCAGGAATTGGTCAAGGGCCATTCATGAAAATTGGGAAATGCAAGGCTTGAGCAACTCAGGCATGTTGAGTTAACTCTTTCCTACATACTTCTATTCCAAGTTTGCATAACGTTTTCCTCAGGAATGATGTTGGATTTGGTTAAACACTTTTTAAACACTTTTTTTGCATCTTTTGAGAGTATCATAAGTTTTTTTTTATTATTTAAGCTATGAATATGGTTAAAAACATAGATCGATTTTCAAATATTAAACAAACTTTGCCTTCTTGGCATAAAATCACTTGGTAGTTAGGTATTTTAGCTTATATGTGTTCTTGGATTTGATTTGCTAAAATTTTGTTTCAAATTTTTGGTCAAGTTGTTTGAAGAATTTTTTCCAATCTTCTGTATGTTTATTTATTTTCTGTCTGTTTTTTCTATGAGTTATTGAGAGGGGTATTGAAATCTTCAACTGTCATTGTGGATTCTCCTTATTCTGTCAGTTACTTCATTCATTTGGAAGCTCTGTTATAGATGTTCAGACTTATTCTCTTATCTTGATGAATTTGCTTATTTATTATTATTGAATAATCTTCTGTATTCCTGGTAATATAATTTTATATATAATCTAATTGTATATTAATATAGCCATCCCAGCTTTCTCTTGATTAGTGCTGGCATATCTTTTTCTAAATTTTTACTTCTTTATATCTTTACACGTGAAGTGTATTTCTTATAGGCAGCTTATAGTTGGGGTCTGCTTTTTCTTCCAATCTGACAATGTTTACCTTTTAGTTGGGATATTTAGTCCATTTGCATATAATGTGTTCATTCATATAGTTACGTTTAAGTTGATAAACTGATACTTGTTTTCTCTTTCTGCCATATTTTTTTCCCATTTTTCTCATTTTCTGCCTTCTTTTCAATTATTTCTTTATAATTCTATTTTCCTTCTACTTTCTTATATATTCTGTGTCTTTTATATTAATGATTGTTTTGGGATTTATATTTTACATCTTTAACTTATCACCCTCTAACTTCAAGTGATATTATACCACTTCTGAGCCGTGCTCATTTTAGCGCTGTTAATTCCCCATTATTGAAGTAAGACCCACCTGTATACTTTACCTAATGTCTCCTGTTTCATGTATTTTCCATTCTAGCTGGTGAGAGACAGCACTATTCACAGCTGTGTTGAGTGTTGGGTATTATTACCTCTAACCCTGTGGCTGTTTCTTTCCTCAGCCTCAGATATTTCCCTTATATGCATGCACAGATCAGTTCTCAACTGAATGTATAAAGGGACTCTCTGCAGATATCTGGAAATCTCTGTGTGTGCAGCTTCCCCCTATTTAGGAGGTTTAGCCACATTGGTCTTCCTAGACTCTCAGGAAGTCTTCCAGACTCCTAGTATATTAGTTTCCTATTGCTACTGTAGCAAGTCACCACAAAATGGTGGCTTAAATCAACAGAAATTTATGATCTTATAGTTCTTTACATTAAAAGTCCAGCATGAGTGTTACTGTGCTAAAACCAAGGATTCAGCAAGGCTGAGTTCCTTTCAGCATGCCCCAGGGGAGGATCCATCTCCTTGACTTCCAGATTCCTTGGATTACATCCCATTCTTCCATCTTTAAAGCCAACAATATTGCCTCTCTATCTCTCTAACCATTTTTCTATAGTTATGTCTCCCTCTAACTCAGAACTGAACTGGGAAAGTTTCTTTGATTTTAAAGACTCATGTGATTAGATTTGGCTCTTCCAGATAATCCAGGATTATCTCCCCATATTAAAGTTTTTAATGTTTACAAAGACCCTTTGCATGTAAGGTAACATATTCACAGATTCAGTGGATTAGGAAATGGACATCTTTGTAGGACCACTATTCTACTACTACACCTAGGTTTCTCCTCATTACAACAAGACCTAGAAACTTTCTCAAGGTAGTAAACTGGACAGTTTGAGGAAGTAGCTCCTTTGGCTCCCATCTCTAAATATTCAATGTCCTTCATTGGTTTATATTCACAGTCTTTTACACTGTGATCTCATATATTTTGTCTGTTTTTTCACTTGTTGCATGAGAAGGTAAACCCAACCTTTGTTACTCCTTCTGGGCTAGAAGCAGAAGTCCTTCATACCTCACTGTTTTAAACTGAATTTTCTTGATTTCTCATAAACTTGGGCATCTTTTAGTTCTCTTTTTATTTTGTTTATTTGCTTGGCTAACTCAGATTTCCTTGTTTTTGAATTGCTTTTTTATTTTCTCTTTTGATTTTTCTATTGAGAAGTTTTTCTTTTTTCTTATTGTTTTATAGAAATTATTGATATGTTTTGAAGAATAATTTTTTATCAGTGTGTGCAATATACATATTTTCTTCCAGTGTGTGATTTATTGTAGTCTCACTTGTTTATGGAAAATTTTTATTCAGAGAAGGGTTTAATATTATTATAAACATATTTATCATGTTTTGAAGATTTGTGCTTGAGACATCTTTCCCTGTCATGCAGTTGCAGAGAAATTCTACACCATATTTTTCCTAAAAAAATAAAGTTTTTTTTTTCTTTTGCATTAGGTCTTTAATCATCTGAAATTTATTTCGGTGTATGGTATGAAGTAGAGATTCCCATTATTTTTATATGAATAGCAAACTATACTATTTACTGACTAATCCATTCTTTTCATAATGATTTATGAATCTTGTTGCCATTCCCTTAGTGTAGTCTTTTGGTGATGAATTCTTGCTTGTCTGAAAAATATCTTTGATATGACCTTCCTTTTTTGAAGGATTTTCCATCAGGTAAATAATTATAGTTTGGCAGGTATTTTCTTTTAGCCATTAAATTTATCATTCCACTGTCTTCTGATTTTCATTGTTATTGTTTAAAAACATTTGTAAAGTTCTGCAGTTCTTTTGGTATCAATTTTCTTGTCTCTGGCTGCTTTAAGATTTTATTTTTGTATTTAGTTTTCAGAAGTTTTACTATGATATACCTAAGAGTGATTTTCTTTGTATTTATCCTGCTAAGGTTCTACTAGTTGCATCTTAAGCTTGATATATTTTTTTTATCAATTTTGAAAAATTCATGCCTTCTGGCCTAGTCTCTCTTTTTTTCTCTCTTAATCTTCAATTATATGAACCTCTTCCGCATATCTCATTTATCTGTGGATTTGTTTTGTATTTTGTATCATTTCTTTGTCTCTCCATGCTTCAGTTCAGATATTTCTACTGTATTATCATCCACTTCCCAAATTCTTTTATCAGCTGGGCCTAATACATTAGTATGTCCATGCTTGGAGCAGTAAATCATTCTTTAAGTCATGCATTCATCAGAATTTCTGAATAATTCATTTTTTATATGTTTCACTCAACACTCATGATTCACCCTCTTATTTATTAAACATTAATTGCATATGAGTAATTTTCAAATATAATTCTGAATTTTTTAAATTCTAAATTTCTTGTGCATTTCTTCTCATTGTTATTTTCTCTTGATTTTCAGCCAGTTCTTGTCTATGTGCCTGACTAGTTTTGATAGAGTGCCAGAAAATGTGGGTAAAAATTTTAAAATTAATGAGGCTCTGAATGATGTTATCTTCCTCCATGTATAATTTACTTTTCTTTCTGGAAGACAATTTAAGCCATTCCGGAGTTGAACTGACTAATAGCTGGGCTTCAATTCCAGTTATCCATTATACTAGAAGATAGTAAAATGTGCCCCACAAAAGTCAGAGTTGAAAGGTAATAAGTATTTGTAGGAAAGATATGCCTATTTTGGGCTGAAGAATCAAGAGGTGGGCTCTGAAGAGGATCTGTATGAGTGGTTGGGAGTTTGACATATATAACTTAGAGCCATAGATTGAGTAAGGGGAGAAGAGATAAGTGGTCAGAAAAGTGACTTTAAAAAAGCACTTTTGAGGTTAATCTAATGTATTCAAATTCATACAGAAACATAAGCTTTTTATTGTCATCCTCCTTTTTTCTGTAGATAAGCTGAAATCATCCTTGGAAACAGACACAGCTTGTCTTAATTAAGTGAGAAATAAGATGCAGTGGTTTTCTGATTGTTGTCGTTCTATACCGAATACTTTATATTCGGTATACATTATACATTATACTTTATATTCGGTACACATTATACATTCTTAACGTGAAGACCATTGCTACTATTCTGTGAAGCATTATCTCACAGAGCAAAAAGTTTCTTTCCTTTCAACAGTGTACATGTGAATTTAAATGTTAACTATTTTAATCATACCAAAGCTTCATCTCAAAAGGTGATATAATTTGGGTTTTTTTTGTTGTTGTTGTTTAAAAGCAACCTAAATCCTCAGAACACATTAAAAAAAACAGCATGAGGTAACTTTTTCTTCATAGCTTAGAATCTCATCTGTAAAATGGGAATTTAGTGATTCATGTATTTATTAATTCAACAGTTATTAACAGAGTACTTTTATGCACCAGATATTTTTCTTGTAACATACTAATACTTTCATCGTAGGGATGTTCTGAGAAAAAAAAATTATATATAGGACTTACCTCAAATGACTGGCATTAAAGGCTTAATAAATGTCCACAGTTATTTTATTGATAGCCATTTTTGTGTGTAGGGATTTGATGATTTATTTCTTAAAATACAATGCATGGAAGATCAGTAAAGAGAAGTAACAATGTTTTCTGTGTTGATCTTGAAGAATTTAGGAATATTAATGTATCAAATCACAATACTTCTGTACCAAATGTTTACCACACATACGTGCACACACACACATATTTTTTCTCACTTTGTTTCCCCCTCTTTTTTTTTTTTCTGAATGCCTAAGATGACAAATATATCATGCACTTTGCCATAATAAATGATGCTTTTCAGGGAATATCTCTCATGCTCTGCTTAAATATGGAGAAGTATTTTATCAAAAGATATAATTATGGAGGTTTTATTTACTTAGATCTCTTGTTCTTTAGATGATACTCCCCATCTCAATTCCATGTAATCTACACTGTCTTACTATCCCAGATAACTCCTAAGATATAAGGTTAATTAATGTCATGTCTAGAAATTTATACTTAATATATTTTGTCTACTTCATCCCCCCTTCTAAATTTCTCATTCTTATTTGCCCAAAATTAATGCTTTTATTTCATTTCAGAGACATCTCTTTTATTTTTCCATAGCAAGAACAGCTGGAATTTTTTCATACTGGCAAAAAATTTCAGACACTGCTGAGAAAAAGGCCTGGTGACACACTGGGAAGCCCTTCTAATCTTTTTCCCCTGGAAAACCAGGGTTTTCTTAACACTAGGAAAGGCCTATTGTACTTTTTCTGCAATGGTCTCCTGACTATAACAGAAAATAAAAGTGTAAAATTTCATTAAAAATTTTCAATCCTTGACATAATTTATCTTATATCACTCCACTTTTTACTTCTAGAAGGTGCTGCATATTTCAGTTTTACATTTGGATGTCTGTGGCTCTGAGGTAATCAAGAACTTATGTAGATTTAAAATAAAAATATTTATTGATTTTCTACTACATGGGAAGTACTATGATATGTTCTGCAGGAGACATAGGGATATCCAGAGATGTTCCAGTCCTGTGGGAACTCAGAATCTCGTGAAAGTGTGTTGGCTTATGATACTTTGTCTCTCACTATCAACCCTACCCTTCTATGTTGTCTTTGTGATGCTTGCACTAGGTTATGCAAGCCACATTTCTGTTTTGCCTGATGCCTCCCTGATAGTTCTGCTAACAAGGAGTGTTAGAGAAAAATGAGAAGCTGTGTTCTATAGCATGCTATTTTCTGTTCTTGTCCCCATATGCCAATATCATCTCTTTATTCTGGCAGTGGAGTTGATACCACTTTCCAGTTTTCTCTCTTCACTCCAGAACCGGTCTCATTGTGCTCCCTGAGAAATAGCAGCAGTAGTCAGACTGTGCCCCTCTTCATGGGTCTGAGTGCCAGCTTCACGTTTTCTCCTCTGAGATGTTGAGATTCCAGCACAACTGGGCAGCAACTTCTCAAAAAAGGGCTAGGTCCCACCTCTAAAAGAGCCTCCTCCAAGTTATAGAGTTTCAAAAACACTTAACCTCTTCCCCTTCTTTAACCTCATTTCCCAGAATGGTAGTTTCTTCCAGAAAGAAATAGCTCTCTGTTATCTCAAGGTTTCCGGTTTTGCCTTTTTAATCTTCTAATATTTGTGTAACCAGCTATTTATATAGTCTTTTCTGTTAAAACAGTTGGCATATTTTACATTTTCTTGACTGGACCCTGACTGATAGAGAGCCACAGATACTCATATAAATGATTCTAATATAAGTAATCAATAGTAGGTGTTATATGATATGGATTATAACATATAATGGAAATAAAAGAAAGATGAGTTCATGGCTACTTAATGATCCATGGAAGGCTTACAAGAAGACAGATTTGAATTGGGCTTGATGCATAGACAAGAAATTAATTAAGCAGGTATGAAGCTTGTAACATGCATATAGAGGGGCTTTCAGAACAAAACATATGATTCTTTAAAATTAGTATTTATTTACAACAACTATTTAAAACTGGTATTAAGTGCCCTAGTATGACTGGACTATGAAGATATAAGAGAGTGTGAGAACTTTCTAGATGAAAAGATTTTTTTTTTTTTTTTTTTTTTTTTTTTTTTGGGTATGCGGGCCTCTCACTGTTGTGGCCTCTCCCGTTGCGGAGCACAGGCTCCGGACGTGCAGGCTCAGCGGCCATGGCCCACGGGCCCAGCCACTCCACGGCATGTGGGATCCTCCCGGACCGGGGCATGAACCCGTGTCCCCTGCATCGGCAGGCGGACTCTCAACCACTGCGCCACCAGGGAAGCCCCTAGATGAAAAGATTTTTAAAATGTATTTTTGGAGGGACCTTCAAGATGGCAGAGGAGTAAGACATGGAGATCACCTTCCTCTTCACAAATACATAAAAATATATCTACATGTGGAACAACTCCTACAGAACACCTACTGAACACTAGCAGAAGACCTCAGACCTCCCAAAAGGCAAGAAACTCCCCCACATACCTGGGTAGGGCAAAAGAAGAAAAAACGGAGACAAAAGAATAGGGACGGGACCTGCACCAGTGGGAGGGAGCTGTGAAGGAGGAAAGGTTTCCACACACTAGGAAGCCCCTTCACTGGTAGAGATGGGAAGTGGGCAGGGCGGAAGCTTCGGAGCCGTGGAGGAGAGCACAGCAACAGGGGTGTGGAGGGCAAAGCGGGGAGATTCCCACACAGAGGATCAGGGCCGAACAGCACTCACCAGCCCGAGAGGCTTGTCTGCTCACCCGCCGGGGCGGAGGGGGCTGGGAGTCGAGGCTCGAGCTTCGGTCGGAGCGCAGGCAGAGGACTGGGGTTGGCTGCATGAACACAGCCTGAAGGGGGCTAGTGCACCACAGCTAGCTGGTAGGGAGTCTGGGAAAAAGTCTGGACCTGCCTCATAAGCAAGAGACCATTGTTTCAGGGTGCGTGAGGAGAGAGAATTCCTCCCCTGTCTACCGACAGAAGGCAGAGCCCTGCCTAAATGAGCTCCAGAGATGGGCGTGAGCCACGGCTATCAGCTTAGACCACAGAGATGGGCATGAAACGTTTAACGCTGCTGCTACAGCCAACAAGAATCCTGTGTGCAAGCACAGGTCACTATCTACACCCCACATCCCCAGAGAGCCTGTGTAGCCCACCACTGCCAGGGTCCTGTGATCCAGGGACAACTTCCCCAAGAGAACACATGGCACGCCTCAGGCTGTTGCAACGTCATGCTGGCCTCTGCTGCTGCAGGCTTGCCCCACATTCCAATTATGACTATTGTACCCCCACCCTACCCTCGGCCTGAAGGAGCAAGAGCCCCCAAACAGCCACTACTTTAACCCCCTCCTGGCTGCGCGGGGAACAGATGCCTGAGGGCGACACATAGAGGTGGGACCAAAAGCAAAGCTGAACCCCATGATCTGTGGGAACAAAGAAGACAAAGGGAAATTTCTCTGTGCAGCCTCAGGAGCAGTGGATTAAATCTCCACAGTCAACTTGATGTACCCTGCATCTGTGGAATACCTGAATAGACAATGAATCATCCCAAAACTGAGGCTGTGGACTTTGGGAGCAACTGGAGACTTGGAGTTTGCTCCCTGCAACTGATTTGTTTCTGATTTTTATGTTTATCTTAGATTAGTTCTTAGCACTTGATATCATTCGTGGATTTGTTTATTGGTTTGGTTGCTCTCATTATTTTTTTATTTTAATAAATTTTATTATTTTTATTTATTATTTTAAAAAAATATTTTTTCCTTTTACATTTTCTCCCTTTTCTTTGGAGCCTTGTGGCTGACAGGGTTTTGGTGCTCTGGCCTGCTGTCAGCCCTGGGCCTCTGAGGTAGGAGAGTCAAGTTCAGGATGTTGGACCACCAGAGACCTCCTGGCCTCATGTAATATCAATCAGCGAGAGCTCTCCCAAAGATGTCTGTCTCAACACTAAGACCCAGCTCAACCTAATAGCCAGCAAGTTCCAGTGCTGGAGGCCCCATGACAAACAACTAGCAAGACAATAACACAACCAAACCCATTAGCATAGAGGCGGCCTAAAATCAAAATAAGGTCACAGACACCCCAAAACAAACCACCGGACATGGCCCTGCCCACCAGAGAGACAAGATTCAGCCCCACACACCAGAATGCAGGCACCAGTCCACTCCACCAGGAAGCCTACACAAGCCACTGAACCAACCACACCCACTGGGGGCAGATCCCAAAAACAACGGGAAATATGAACCTGCAGGCTGCAAAAAGGAGACCCAAACACAGTAAGTTAAATAAAATGAGAAGACAGAGAAATATGCAGCAGTTGAAGGAGCAAGGTAAAAACCCATCAGACCAAACAAATGAAGAGGAAATAAGCAGCCTACCTGAAAAAGAATTCAGAGTAATAATAGTACAGGTAATCCAAAATCTTGGAAATAGAATGGAGAAAATACAAGAAACATTTAACAAGCACCTAGAAGAAGTAAAGAGCAAAAAAAAAAAATTGATGAACAATGCAATAAATGAAATTAAAAATTCTCTAGAAGGAATCAATAGCAGAATAACTGAGGCAGAAGAACGACTGAGTGATCTGGAAGATAAAATAGTGGAAATAACTACTGCAGAGCAGAATAAAGAAAAAAGAATGAAAAAATTGAGGACGGTCTCAGAGACCTCTGGGACAACATTAAATGCACCAATATTCGAATTATAGGGGTCCCAGAAGAAAAAGAGAAAAAGAAAGGGTCTGAGAAAATATTTGAAGAGATTATAGTTGAAAACTTCCCTAACATGGGAAAGAAAATAGCCACTGAAGTCCAGAAAGCACAAATAGTCCCATACAGGATAAGTCCAAGGAGAAACACACCAAGACATATATTAACAAAACTATCGAAAATTAAATATGAAAAAAAATATTAAAAGCAGGAAGTGAAATGGAACAAACAACCTACAAGGGAATCCCCATAAGGTTAACAGCTGACCTTTCAGCAGAAACTCTGTAAGCCAAAAGGGAGTAGCAAGACATATTTAAAGTGATGAAAGGGAAAAAACTACAACCAAGATTACTCTACCCAGCAAGGATCTCATTCAGATTGGATGGTGAAATTAAAACCTTTACAGACAAGCAAAAGTTAAGAGAATTTGGCACCACCAAACTAGGTTTACAACAAATGCTAAAGGAACTTCTCAATGCAGGTAACACAACAGAAGGAAAAGACCTACAAAAACAAACCCAAAACAAATAAGAAAATGGTATAGGAACATACATATCAATAATTACCTTAAATGTAAATGGATTAAATGCAACAACCAAAAGACACAGACTGGCTGAATGGATACAAAAACAAGCTCATATACATTCTGTCTACAAAGGACCCACTTCAGACCTAGGGGCACACAGACTGAAAGTGAGGGGATGGAAAAAGATTTTCCATGCAAATGGAAATCAAAAGAAAGCTGGAGTAGCAATACTCATATCAGACAAAATAGACTTTAAAATAAACATTATTGCAAGAGACAAAGAAGGACACTACATAATGACCAAGGAATCAATCCAAGAAGAAGATATAAAAATTGTAAATATTTACATACCCAATACAGGAACACCTCATATATAAGGCAAATGCTAAAAGCCATAAAAGGGGAAATCGACAGTAACACAAAAATAGTGGGGGACTTTAACACTCCACTTTCACCAATGGACGGATCATCAAAAATGAAAAAAATAAGGAAACACAAGCTTTAAATGATACATTAAAAAAGATGGACTTAATTGATATTTATAGGACATTCCATCCAAAACAACAGAATACATATTCTTCTCAAGTGCTCATGTAAAATTCTCCAGGATAGATCAAATCTTGGATCACAAATAAAGCCTTGGTAAATTTAAGAAAATTGAAACTGTATCAAGTATCTTTTCTGACCACAAGGCTAGGAGACTAGATATCAATTACAGGAAAAAAACTGTAAAACATACAATCACATGGAGGCTGAACAATACACTACTTAATAACCAAGAGATCACTGAAGAAATCAAAGAGGAAGTCAAACAATACCTAGAAACAAATGATAATGAAAACATGATGACCCAAAACCTATGGGATGCAGCAAAATCAGTTCTGAGAGGGAAGTTTTAGCAACACAATCCTACCTCAAGAAACAAGAAACACCTCAAATAAACAACCTAACGTTACACCTAAAGCAATTAGAAAAAAAAGGACAAAAAACCCCCAACGTTAGCAGAAGGAAAGAAATTATAATGATCACATCAGAATTAAATGAAAAAGAAATAAAGGAAACAATAACACAGATCAATAAAACTAAAAGCTGGCTCTTTGAGAAGATAAACAAAATTGATAAACCATTAGCCAGACTCATCAAGAAGAAAAGGGAGACTATTCAAATCAATAGAATTAGAAAGGAGAAGTAACAACTGACACTGCAGAAATACAAAGGATCATGAGAGATTAGTACAAGCAACTATATGCCGATAAAATGGACAACCTGGAAGAAATGGACAAATTCTTAGAAATGCACAACCTTCTGAGACTGAACCACAAAGAAATAAAATATATAAACAGACCAATCACAAGCACTGAAATTGAAACTGTGATGAAATATCTTCCAACAAACAAAAGTGCAGGACCAGATGGCTTCACAGTCAAACATTTAGAGAAGAGCTAACACCTAGACTTCTCAAACTCTTCCCCAAAAATGCAGAGGAAGGAACACTACCAAACTCATTCAATCAAGCCACCATCACCCTGATACCAAAACCAGACACAGATACTACAAAAAAAGAAAATTACAGACCAATATCACTGATAAATATCGATGCAAAAATCCTCAACAAAATACTAACAAACAGAATCCAACAACACATTAAAAGCATCATACACCATGATCAAGTGGGATTTATCCCAGGGACACAAGGATTCTTCAATATATGCAAATAAATCAATGTGATACACCATATTAACAAATTAAAGAATAAAAACCATATGATCATCTTAACAGATGCAGGAAAAGCTTTCGAAAAAAGTCAACACCCATTTATGATAAAAACTCTACAGAAAGTGGGCATACAGGGAACCTACCTCAACATAATAAAGGCCATATACGACCAACCCACAGCAAACATCATTCTTAATGGTGAAAAACTGAAAACATTTCCTCTGAGATCAGGAACAAGATAAGGATATCCACTCTTGCCACTATTATTCAACATAGTTTTGGAAGTCCAAGCCACAACAACCAGAGAAGAAAAAGAAACAAAAGGAATACAAATTGGAAAAGAAGAAGTAAAACTGTCACTGTTTGCAGATGACATGATAGTATACATAGAGAATCCTAATGATGCCACCAGAAAACTGTTTGAGCTCATCAATGAATTTGGTAAAGTTGCAGGATACAAAATTAATGCACAGAAACCTCTTGCATTCCTATACACTAATGATGAAAAATCTGAAAGCGAAATTAAGGAAACACTCCCATTTACCATTGCAACAGAAAGCATAAAATACCTAGGAATAAACCTACCTAGGGAGACAAAAGACCTGTATGCAGAGAACTATAAGACACTAATGAAAGTAATTAATGATGATACAAACAGATGGAGAGCTCTACCATGTTCTTGGATTGGAAGAATCAATATTGTGAAAATGACTATACTACCCAAAGCAATCTACAGATTCAATGCAATCCCTATCAAATTACCAATGGCATTTTTTACAGAACTAGAACAAAAAATCTTAAAATTTGTATGGAGACACAAAAGACCCTGAATAGCCAAAGCAGTCTTGAGGGAAAAAAACGGAGCCAGAGGGATCAGGTCCCCTGACTTCAGACTATGCTACAAAGCTACCGTAATCAAGACAATATGGTACTGGCCCAAAAACAGAAATATAGATCAATGGAACAGGATAGAAAGCCCAGAGATAAACCCACACACCTACGGTCAACTAATCTATGAAATAGGAGGCAAGCATATACAATGGAGAAAAGAGTCTCTTCAGTAAGTGGTGCTGGGAAAACTGGACAGTTACATGTCAAAGAATGAAATTAGAACACTCCCTAACACCATACACAAAAATAAACTCAAAATGGATTAGAAACGTAAGTGTAAGATGGGACACTCTAAAACTCTTAGGGGAAAACATAGGAAGAACACTGTTTGACATAAATCACAGCAAGATCTTTTCTGACCCACCTCCTTAAGTAATGGAAATAATAAAAAAAATGAACAAATGGGACCTGATGAAACTTAAAAGCTTTTGCACAGCAAAGGAAACTACAAATAAGACGAAAAGAAAACCCTCAGAATGGGAGAAAATATTTGCAAATGAATCAACGGACAGAGGATTAATCTCCAAAATATATAAACAGCTCATGCAGCTCCATATCAAAAAAACCAAACAACCCAATCCAAAAATGGGCAGAAGACCTAAATAGACTTTTCTCCAAAGAAGATATACAGATTGCCAACAAACATGTGAAAGAATGCTCAACATCACTAATAATTAGAGAAATGCAAATCAAAACTAAAGTGAGGTATCACCTCACACCAGTCAGAATGGCCATCATCAAAAAGTCTACAAACAATAAATGCTGGAGAGGGTGTGGAGAAAAGGGAACCCTCTTGCACTGTTGGTGGGACTGTAAGTTGATACAGCCACTATGGAGAACAGTATGGAGGTTCCTTAAAAATAGAACTACCATATGACCCAGCCATCCCACTACTGGGCATATACCCTGAGAAAACCATAATTCAAAAAGAGTAATGTACCACAATGTTCATTGCAGCTCTATTTACAGTTGCCAGGACATGGAAGCAACCTAAGTGTCCATCGACAGTTGAATGGCTAAAGAAGATGTGGCACATATATACAATGGAATATTACTCAGGCATAAAAAGAAACAAAACTGAGTTATTTGGAGTGAGGTGGATGGACCTAGAGTCTGTCATACAGAGTGAAGTAAGTCAGAAAGAGAAAAACAAATACCGTATGCTAACACATATATATGGAATCTAAAAAAAAAAATAAAAGTGGTTCTGATGAACCTAGGGGCAGGACAGGAATAAAGATGCAGACGTAGAGAATGGACTTGAGGACACGGGGAGGGGGAAGGGTAAGCTGGGACGAACTGAGAAAGTAGCATTGACATACATACACTACCAAATGGAAAATAGCTAGCTAGTGGGAAGCAGCTGCATCCCACCGGGAGATCAGCTCGGTGCTTTGTGACCACCTAGAGGGGTGGGATAGGGAGGGTGGGTGGGAGACGCAAGAGGGAGGGGATATGGGGATATATGTATACATATAGCTGATTCACTTTGTTATACAGCAGAAACTAACACAACATTGTAAAGCAATTATACTCCAATAAAGATGTTAAAAAAATTTTTTAATCAAAAAAATGTTATTTTGGTACCAACTTGTTGATCTTAATGTTAGGCTAAGGAATTTGGGCTTATTTTGTATTTAGTAAAAGGGCATCTGTGATTCTTGGACAGAGTCACATATCCCAGGCTATAATTTAGAATGTTTCTCCAGGCAACATTCATGGATTGAATACTGTAGAGTTAGACTTGTTTCTTTAAGAGAGTGTGACGATAGTCCAGGATATAGATGATGTCTTAAACTAGGTTAGTAGCAGCAGGAGTTGTAACCTCAGTGTAAGCAGATCTGGTAGCATAAAAATAACAATACTAAACAAACCCACTGAACTTTTGAAATAAATGTGAATTAAAAACTTTTTGAAAAAGCATTTTATTACTGTAGAATAACAAAAGCAAAGATGGCAACTTTAATCAATATGCTTTATAAGTCAGACTTTTTTTTTGTTGGGAAATTCCAATTTCTGTTTTCTTTAAGACTTTTCTTTCCCTGGACAGTGAAAGTTCTCTTTATTTTTGTGTGTTTTCTTTAGTTTGAAGCTTCAGGCTAGTAATTTTGAACTCATAGTGGAATGTTTAAAGTAACACTAATCAAGATAAAAGTCACATTTTTAAGAGACAGCTGCTATGAGGACTCAGAATAGCAAAACAGAGTCTAAGGTGAGGTATTTTCTGCTTCCTCCACTGACTTGGTGTCCTGCCTTAAGCAAATAGTTTCATGCTTTATGCCCTGTGTATAAAGTTGCTACATTAATAACTATACTCTCGCCTTGATTTTTAGAACTAAGTACTGCCTGTAGGAATATCTCTACTCTCTAAAGGAAATATCTTTTTTTTCTCCCTACTAAGTAAGGATTAAACAGTAGATTTATAGTGTCTAATGTCATTAAAGTAGGTTGATTTATGTTGGATCATCTTTGTACAAACTTCTCAAAAAGTGGAAAGAAAAATAAAACAAAACAAAATGCTTGTTTCACAAAAAATAAATATGACCCAGCACATTTACATTATTTTTAAGGCCTGCATGAATTTTGTCTTTGTTATATTTCTGTCATGAAGTGACAATTTTAAGATTTGAAAGAACCTAAAAGCATCTATAACTATCGATACCCTAGCATCTATCTTCCCTCGCTGCTGCATTCCTTCCAACTGGTCAACTAGATTTTGCTTGCAATCTTTTGCTTAAGAGGAGTGCAAGTTTCCTCCCAAGGCTTCTCTCTAACTTTGAAACACAAAGAGAGGGTTGTTTGTAAAACAACTTATTCAACTCCTCTAAGTTTCCACTTTTACTTGGTGGCTCTATCCTTTGCAGTCAAAAGAGCAAATGTAATTCGTCTCCTATATAAGGGCTTTCAAGTCTTTAAAAACACAGTTTGCATGCTCCCTTCCATTTCACTCACCAGTAATTCACTATACACCTGGTATTGTTTTGTAACTCTTTGATAACTCTCTCTTTCACCAAAGGCTGTGTGATGTTCTCCATGAATCTCTTACTGTTGCTTATAAGATACAGGCCTATTATAGAGAGGTCGTATCATTTATTTTGGCATGGAACATATCTTGAAAGCACTCTTGGCACAGAGTCATACTCACAAGTTTATTGCATAGTACAGAATACCCTAAATGGTAATTCACTTACCCAAATATGACCTTGATAAAACTCTTTGTTCTTGGCCATCAAGTTCCCAACTCTCATTGCCCTTCACTTCCCTTGTAATGGTGAAAATTTGAGATCTCCCTGTTTAGAGCTCATTGCCTTTGCAGCATACGTACACTGCATAGCTCCCATACCGATCGTCCCTCCAATTTTATGAAGCCTCATGTAGGTGTACTGCTTCCAGTTCTTTAGAGGTCTGTGACCTCTTGTAGCCCTGGAGGTTATTCAGGATACTTGTGTACTCCTCTGTTGTTGTGAAATATCACAAATTCTTACCACAAGAAGAATAATTTAGATTTCATAAAATATGGGAGAAAATCCCAGTACCTTTCTCTTACTGCAGTCTTTCCTTCTCCCTGGTACCAACATTGGACTCACTCTTCTCCCTCCACCTGTACACACCCTCTACCCAAAAACAGATTTTTGCTATTGAAAAAAACAGTACTTCTTGCCTATCCTGGAGGCAATTCATTTGAACATGACCCTGAGGCAAAGACAGTCTCATTGGTCCAAATCTTCAACCCCACTCCTTCCATAGTGGTTGGCCATTTGCCCACTGGTAATACTACATGTCCCAGCTTGCCTTGTAATTAGGTTGTGCTCTTGCAACTAACTCAGTGCTCTCTAATCAAATGAAGGTAGACATTATATGTACCACTTCCTGGCCTCAAACATAACAGCTCCCTCGAGTGTTTCTCCCTCCCCTTTTCCACTCTGTTCGGCTAGATTGACAATAATGATGACTTGAGAAGACTTAGAAGTCACATATTGAAGACAGCAAAACTTCAGTCAATTTGGGTCCTGAATGACTATGTAGAACAGCATTTTCTTCTCCCTGGCCCTGAACAGCCACTATGAACTATTACAAAAGAAGGGGGAGGGAGTTGTATTGTATTGAAATCATTATACTTCTACTAAAGCATGTTTACTTCTAACAGCAATGCCAAATGGCATCCTGAGTGGTAGTTGTTCTGGGTCATACTTATTTCAATGCACATCACCATAGGAAAACTACCAGAAATGTGAAGCTATAACATTTCATGGTTATCTAATTTGATCCTCATAACATGCTCAAGAAATAATTGTAGATTGTTGATCTGGAAGGAACCATCAAGTTTAGTGGGTTTTAAAAGTTTTAAGCTGCAGATTCCTTTCTTCAAATAGCAGTATGTTGAGTCCTATATAGAGAATGGATAAAGGTGAAACATTAATGGTTGCGACATTATAAGGGTGAGGAGTGTAGTGGTCTCAAATGAATCAACAAGGTTATTTCTTTTAATAATCACCTCCCTCCCCCAGTTAACTCTGAGGCCTTTCATAGACCTTCTAGGCTTGCAAAGAATACTGTTTATAACTCACTTATAGATGAGCTAACTGAAGCTGTTAGGTTCAGTTTTATGAGACAAACAATTGATTTTGTATCACACTTGAATTATTCTGCCTTTGTGCTATTACCTATCCTTTACCTTCTGCCTGGATGCCATTCTCTTAATCTCTTCTTTTTGTAATCCTAACCATATATCAAAGTCCATATCTATGAAGCCTGTACTGGTTTTCTGTGATGCCATAACAAGTTACCATAAATTCAAAGGCTTAAAGCAATGCAAAATTTTAATCTCACAGTACTATAGGTCAGAAGTCTTGGATGGCTCAACTGAGTCCTCTGTTCCAAGTTTCACAAGGCCAAAATCAAGGTTTTTGGCAGGGCTGTGTTCATCACTGGAGTCTCTGGGGAAGAATTCACTTCCAAGTTCATTCAGGTTGTTGGTAGAATTTATTTTCTTAAGGTGCTGATATTTCCTCCCAGAAGACACCCAGATTCATGAGTTTCATGTACCCACCCCCAGCAATGGTGGGTTGAGTCTCTCACACTTTGAATCTCTTTGCCTTCCCTTCTGCTGCATCTCTCTAACTTCCTCTCCTGCCTTCGTCTTGCAGACATCTCTACTTTTAAGAGCACATGTGTTTACAATGGGCCCGCCTGAACACCCCAAAATAATCTCCCCAATTTAATGTCAATTGATTTTTGCAACCTTAATTACATCTACAAATTTCCTTATGTTCATGTAATGTGACATATTCACAGGGCATGACTCAAGGGTTGGGGGAAACAAGGCCATATGACCAAAATTCTGCCTGCCACAAAACCTTTCCTGAAAAGCCATTCAAAGTGAGCTCATCTGCATTAGAAACTGCATATCTCTTCTTAGTACCTCTAGTAATGCACTTACCTTAATCCACCTATATTAAAGTTATTTATGTAATTGCCTTAATTTTCTTATTCATTCTTAAGACCCTTCTAATGGTGGTTAGTCATAATTTTATCCCTTTAGTGTCTAATATAGCTGGGGCCCTATGAAAGTTGGGTGAACTGAATTGAATAACCCAAGTCACACAGTAAAAGCAGAAATGGGGCAGAACCAGAGCTAGAAGAGGACTCTCAGCCCAGTATTTTCTTTTTAATAATAAGCTGTCTCTCAAACTTCGGTGTGCTTTGCTCCTTTATTTCAAGCTTGTCTGCATAAACACAATGTTTTGTCTGCATACACAAATGCTAAGCCCAGCACCATGGAGTTTCCTTTGATAGATAAGGAGTGACAGAATAGGAAACATGGCTGTGTTAACCCCAACTCTCATCCCCTACTCAAGAATTGGGCATCATTTATAGACATGGATTTTTCATTGCATTTTAGGGAAACATCATTTTCTTTTTCAGTAAAAGAAGAAGATATAGGCTTCTGTAATGGCCTTTTAAAATCTTGATTTATCTGTAATCAGGGCTGGGCAATCTGTTACTCTCTTCCATTAAATGCGTCAGTGAGCAGTCATGCTCAAGTCCCAAGAAACCCCAGTGTGTTTCTCAGATACCACCTTAATTTACCAAATTGCCTGTAGCCTGAAGACATTTTCTCCTTTCCTTTTCAGTTGATATCCTGCTGAGATCCTATTTATACATCCTAGAGGAGAATTTCTCATTTTGGTGGAGTGATTCTGCTCTTATGTGTGGCTGACACTGTAAACTTTTCAAAATGTAACGAGTTGGCCGTCTGGGACTGAACAAAAGCAGTAGAGGGGCTGACTGAAAAACCATGGCTTTGCCGTCTTTCTATGGTAGAAAGAGCCTATCTACTACCTTTCCATAGTAGCAACAGCAGCAGTGTGCTATCATAAGTCTTGAACTAGAATCAGAAGGTGGGAATTCAAGTACTGGCTCTGCAGTCCTTCTCCTTATTTACCTTTGGTAAATTACATACTTTCTCAGCCTCTGGTACTTTGTCACAGAGGGAAACATACATGCCTTACTTGTTTAGGATTATTTTGAAAATGAAATGAATGTATTTTGTGAGTTATAAAGAATGATGCAAATTACTACCAAGAGTAATAACCCAAACTATTTTAATGTACATGAATATATAAGCAGCAGCATCCCTCTTTTTCCAGAGAAAACTGAAGAGCAGGTAGGCTCCAAGCAGCAGGTTAACCAAAGACTGAAGGTGAGAATTCAATAGGCCAAGATTCCCGTTAGATTCATTAATTCCCCGTTGTTGCTGGAGCCAGATTGTTTCCCTGCAAAATTACTGCCAATAGAACATGATGTACATCTTAACAGTAATTTATTTGCATTTTCTCAGAATTAAGTGGAGAGCTATTTTACTCACTTTTCCAAGAATATCTTAATTTTTAAAATGCCCTCATCTTGGTCACATCTTAATATTTTAGCTCTCACCAGCCTTCACGTCTCCTGATTAGTCTGTTGATGAAGTTCGCCTCTGTGTTTGTTCTGAGAATTTCTAGCATCTGCCACATCTTTATTTATTTATTCACTGATGGGAAAAAGACATTTTTGACAATATTCCCTTAATCTGTGACAGGTGTTAAACTAGAGAAACACACATTTTAAGAAACACACATTTTTAAAAAATCTATAATGATCAGACTTATTTATATAGTAGTCTTACTTAAAAGATAACTTATACTTTACAAACAAACAGACAAGCAAAAACTGCTTGAAAGGATTTCCTTCAAAATAATTCACTTGGCCAAGTGAGAGGCCTTTGAGAATATGACAAATAGAAAATGAGCTGGAGGTGAAACAAGATTGCTCAGGAATTGATAATTGATGAAACTGGGTTTTCTGTCTACTTTTGTACATTTGAAATTTTCCATAATGGATGCTAAAGAAATCTATTTTATAATAAAAGTTAAAGGTACCCACACACACCCAAAATTGATATTATTAGAAGGTATAAATACTTGATCTTAAGAATGCCTGTGCCTGTTTATCAAAATGGAAATACTTTTAACAGTTTTAACTTGCATCATGATGGAAGAACCACTTAATTTTTGTAGTGTTAATAAATGATAAAGATCTTGTATACAAATAAAAACTTAAATATTGGCAACTAGTCCTACATCGAGATCTTTCAGAAGATCTTTTCTTTTCTTTCAGAAATCATCTTGGTCTATGACTTACCTTTGTCCTGGTATCTGGATGTGAATATAATTTTCCTCTTCTACAATCCACTTTCATGAGGTTATTAGGTACTAGTTGGAGCCTTTGATGCTCAAAAAGTTTCATATGATTTAAGCTACTAATGGATCAAGATGCCTTGGGATTGGTTTCTGGGCTTAGAATTAAATAACTTCTTATCTTTATTTTAAGACTACATTTCTTTTTGCATGTGTGGTAAAAATAGTTCTAAAATATATATATATATATATATATTTTAACATCTTTATTGGAGTATAATTGCTTTACAATGGTGTGTTAGTTTCTGCTGTATAACAAAGTGAATCAGCTATACGTATACATATATCCCCATATCCCCTCCCTCTTGCATCTCCCTCCCACCCTCCCTATTCCACCCCTCTAGGTGGTCACAAAGCACCGAGCTGATCTCCCTGTGCTATGTGGCTGCTTCCCACTAGCTATCTGTTTTACATTTGGTAGTATATATAAGTCCATGCCACTCTCTCACTTCATCCCAGCTTATTTAACCAGCTGCAATTTCTTTATTAAAGAAGATGCTGAGAATTTTGACAGGGGTTATTTTCATAGTCTTTCTTTCAGAGTCACATTGATCCATCTTTTTCTGTGTCCTTCCCTCTAACTTTTACATCAGTTCTTTTGCAAGGTGTTTGATGACAATCAACTGCTCTACATGAGCTGCAATAAATTCTCACAAGAATAAGCAGAATTGGAAATATCACTCTTCAGGGTAAATATGAAATGTCAGTGCTTAACAGTCTTGACAGGGTACATAAAATGTCTTAGGAGACAGTGTCCCCAGAAGGAAATCTCAATTTGATTATCATGTAATGTACTATACAAGGTTACAACAAAATATTTTATATAACCATATCAGCAAAATACTGACCACCGCAAAGAGACACAGATTAAACTTTATCAAATTGGTATCAATATCAACTCTTTTGCCTGAAGTTTTATTCAGAAAGAAAACATGTAAAAAAAGTCTAAAAGTTTATAATAAGAGATTTCATTTTATGTGAGAAATCTCACATATTTATTCTCTTCCTTTTCACACAAAAAAAATAATGACCATACTATATTATGGCAGGCAGATGATGGTCTGTTTTGTGTTAATTTTTTAAATTTAATAAGAATAAAAATTATTCAGACTCCTTGAGGCTGAGTCACCACATAATTCAAATGGTTTTTATACGTTATAAATTCATGATTTGCACCACAAAGATCAAACACAACATTTAACACCTCGAAGAATGTGTACCTACAGGGAGCAAATGATCACTCAGTGACTTAACCCACCTACAGAAGGTGATTCTGGGACTGAAGTCAGGGTGTGCCTGGTGTCCAAGGAATATAAGTCTTCATCAAAATTCTGAGAACATTCAGCTCAAAAGGCTTCCCAACAAGTGGTTTTCCATTACAGGTTCTCTGGCAACTGGGGACTCTTATTACTGGAGACTCAGAATAGGTCAGCGATCTTTAAAGGAAAGATACGTACATGAGTTGCCAAGCTACCATATTTGAGGTAAAAAGGCAAACTATCCTGGGACAGAAATGAAGAGAAGAAAACTGAAGGAACTCTTGCTATGAAGCCAATGTTCTGGACCTTCGTGGAACATTTATTTATTGCTTCATTCGTCCATTTATCAATTCAGAATGTAAACTAAAAGGAGAGGCAAAATTTCTGATTCTGATTGCATTTGGGTCAAACATAAAAGAAAAAGGGCAGAGCTATAACTCAGATAAGAATGAAGAAAAAAGAGGGGGAGGCAGGGAGAGAGAGTGGGAGAGAGAAAGAAAGATTTAAAAAACAGTAAATCTTTAGTGTAGTAAAGAAAGTATACTGAAAGTTACAGAAAAATTACCCTTGTTTAACATAGGCAGTTGTACCCAGATTTTGTTATTTATCTCCTCAATGGAAATATAGCAGTTGCATCATCCATGCATTTAATTTATGAACTGCCTTATACAGCTTACAGAAGATGCAACCACACCATGCTACAGGCTACAAAGATGTTTTCAAGCTATGTTTCTGTCCAGTTTTTTTTTAAACTTTTAATAGGTTATCATAATTTATAATGTAGTAACTATTTTAAATAAATTGCACTAATCTACATTAATTACAGCCTTTCAGTTCCTACAAATCTATTATTTGGATAGAAAATTATAAATTGTCTTGTGTGGCTTTAGGGGACAGAACTAGCTACAGTAGAATTTGGTTTAAAATGTAAATAGCCTTCTAAGACTTCAGTTATCTGACACAGTAATGAGCTACCTTGGAAGCTGTGAAATGGCTGCCGTCTGAGTTATTTATATAGACTCTTGTAGATTATGCCATAGGCTTTCTGCAATATGTACAAGAGGTACCTTTCCTCTAAGATCTTATCAATAATTTCATAGTTGTATAACATTCAGAAAAATATCACAACTCAACCACAATTACGATGTAAAATTTAACACTCCCCTCCCCCCCCGTGCACGTGCCTTACCAGTTTATTACACAGCGTGATGCTGTGAATGCAGAAAGTAGCATTAGTCCCTTTAATCTTAAGCTTCCACCAGTACAACCCGATTTTGTGCTGATTTTGAAGATTTAGTCCCTCAAAGGGGGCTAAAGATATTTGATATTAATTGGAAGGCTGGTCATAGTCTAAAAATTTTTAATGCCTCAATAAATGTTAAAAAATCCCTCATTCTGGTTTGCCTTCTCAGAAGCTATTTGGTACATGAGAATTTATATTTAAAATGATATATGACAAACCAGTCTCCAAACTAGGTGCACTGATTACAAAATCTAAATCCATTGGTGAGTGTCCAAGAAGACATGTAACATTATATACTGTGTCTTTAAACCAGGACCCAAGGCTCAGAATTGTCCTTGACTTCAAAACTGTCTGAGTGAAAGGGATCAATATTCAATTTCACAAAGATAATGCAATACCTTGGAAGAAAAAAAACAAACAGGTTTATCAGAAACTTTCCAAAGTATAAGATATTGGGATATGGAATCAAACCTTGAAAAATTAAGCAGCTAGAAAGAGTTTTTGGAGACAGCTGCTGGATTGAAGACAACTTCACTGAGACAACTGATCACCCTGAACGCTGCCAGGTCATTTTGGGTTCCCTAGTCTCTCCCATAATACAGGAAGCACTAAATATCCAGCTGCAGAATGCTGACAGCCAGCCCACAAATGAATTGCCTCTTGAAATCACATGGGGCCATTCTTTATTATAGGAAGCCAAGTTCTTCCTTCTGTTATTCCAAATATAAAATTAAAGAAAGGACAATGATTTGGCTGACATTTTAAAATAACTTTAAAACATTTCAAATAAAATGGGACATCTTTATTGTAATGTTAAATAAATGGTACGAGGTAGGGGATAATGTGTTTAAATAATTTTCAGATTTAAAGGGATGGGAAGATGTTTGCAGCAATTGTCTTTGGTCAAGATTTACAGCAAGGAACCACAGCTTAAAAATCAGCCCCAGAATCTAGAATTTCAGGCTTAGAACAGACTTAAGAGATTGGTTGGTCCAATGTTCCATCTAGTGCCACCTTCACCACACAAACCTGATGACAAATTCCAACCTGCAATGATGTAGAGCTTTATAAGCTCCAAAGCAATAGTTTGACCTTTATGAATCTTTTATTTTTATGCAGCTTTCATCAAATCTATCTTTCCGGAAATTTTACCCACTGTTTATAACTTCAGAATTAAAAGCCCCGTGTATTAAATCCAATACTTCTTCTACATGCTAGCCTTTCTAGTTTTTTTTCTCCCAGTGCTAAGAATCCTCGGTCTGTTCAGCTCTTCATCATGTATGTTGTACTTTTGTTTGCCTCTCATCACCCTGGTAGATTTCCTCAGGGCCCTTTCTGGGTTGTTAGCATCCATCTGAAGGCTGGCCACAACTTAACAAAACTCTGACCAGTTCAGAGTAGAGTATGTTTTAGTCCCAATATTCTAGATCTCAGAGTTCTATGGAAGTGGCCATACTCCACTTGAAACAGAGACCATAAATTGGTGCAAGCAAATTCTTTTACCTTTTCTCCCCTTGCCACATAGCTAAGCTGCATTTCTCAGACTCCTCTGCAGTCAGGTAGACACATATGACTGAGATCTGGCCAATGGAGTGTATATAGAGGTCATATATTAACTTCTAGGTTTGGCCTAAAACTACTAAAACTATTCTCATGGGATTCTCTGTGAATTCTCTCTCTCTCTTCTGTCCCTTGTTTCTTGGTTTAAGGGAGAGCATCCAGCAGAGCCCTCAGAGGCCCATTGGGATGGCAAAGATATAAAATGGAATGATTCTAAATCCCTGAATAAAGTTATGCAGAAGAGACTCCCCAGCTCACTTCCTACCCTCATTAGACTATTAAAGGAGTGAGAAATACACTTTTATTATGTTAAGCCACTGAGAATTTGGATATGCTTGTGAAATTTGAACTCAGATGGTTAAATACAGAACCCATATGTTAATGCATCAACCAGGGAATAATTATGACAGTGCTTCAAGTGGTGCACTAATTGAGAAACTGTTTTTCTTCACCTCTCTTTGTTGAAGCTCTCAAGAGATGAGTAAATTAGGCCTGAATCCCCAATGTTAAAAGAGTGGTGTCATCAACATTTTGGGTGTCATGACACACTTTCTAATACTAGAATTTGTGGCAACACCCACCTGAAGGTGCTAAAGACCCAAGTCAGCACCAAACAAGTCAACAGTTACTATGATACAATCACTATAAAAAATAACAGTGTCTCTCAGGGTCTACAAAAAGTATTCCAGGAACCACACAATTTACTCATCTGCTCTTCCATATTGTGCCTCTGTTTGAATAAAACTCCTTATTGCTCTCATGCTCCCCTTTAAAATGTTCACATCTTTCACTAAAGTGATCTTTCTTTGCTGCCAGAGTGCCATCCTCCACTTGCGTTTCTTACTCTTTGGTTGTAAGACACCTTGTGTGATAAAGCCTGCTAAGATCGATATTCTGTATGACAGATAGAGTCAGTTATATGAAGTTGAAAACATAAATTTTGCACTTTGATCTAAATTTTATAGAACACTTGCAAAGGGCTTGCTGTACAAGGTATGCTTGCGCCACAGCATACCTGCTAAAAACTAACTGAACTGTTGGGTATCTTTTTCTGGGTAATTTTTTCTAAGAATGAAAAAAAATTATATTTTTTGTCTCTATGTTGAATAAATTCTTTTTGCACTGTTTGTAATAATTTGAAGCATACCCTGTCTACATATAACCAATATGATGAATTTTGGCAATTACATATTTTATGTATGTATGCACATGCACATTGCTCAGAAGAGACCAGTAGAATCGCTAGAATGTTGTAATTACTTTGTAAAAAATTATTTCGACTAACTTCAATGTTATTTGGATAAACTTATGGTCTGCCACACTCTCTTCCAGGAATGAAACAGTTAATTTCAGCTGGCAACCAGCTCAGCCAGGTGCTGTGTCTTGTCCACCCCATTAGTAACGTCTCACAAGATTCCAGCAAGCTCAAGAATCACTCTAACTGTCTCGCATACTGAAAATGTGTTCGACCTATTCAGGCAGTTGTCTGGCTTTGATGGATTGATACAAAAATTAAGGTCCTCAAAGATCTCCAATATTATATCACTTTACACTTGGCCATATCTCATCATGCATCTCTTTCCACCACTTAAATACCCATGCCCAAACCATGTCAAACTACTCACTCTTCTCTTTAGGCTGTGTCTTTTCACTTCCATGCCTTGACATCTGCTGATGTCTGCTTATAATGCCTTCACCTACACTGCTTTATATAATTCTGTTGATTTTCCAGTGCCAGTAGATATGCCTTCTCGTTTTTGAATTATTTCTTCCTCCATTAGAAATATTTTCTTTTTTTGCCCTCAGATTTCTTTGTTGTATAGCTCTTTCTTTATTCCTTTTTTTAACTTTTTATTTTATATTGGAGTACAGTTGATTAACAATGTTGTGTTAGTTTCAGATGTACAGCAAACTGATTCAGTTATACATATACATGTATCTATTCTTTTTTAAATTCTTTTCCCATTTAGGTTGTTACATAGTATTGAGCAGAGTTCCCTGTGCTATAAATAGGTCCTTTTAAATATAGCAGTGTGTACATGTCAATCCTAAACTCCCTAACTATCCATAGCTCTTATAGCAGGACTTACAGTAGTTTTTCAAGTGCTGGGTTATCATTCCTACTGGGTGGTAATCTACACAGGAGCACGAATCACATTTCATTCTTCTTATATAGCCCAAAGGAGTTGTATATAAATGTGCTCTATATATGGATAATGAAGCAAGTGAATGTCTAGACAGTTGTGAGTGGGTCACAACGTGTGCTTGGAGGAATTTTCAAATTGCATTTTAGGATTATTTTTAAATTTCAGGAAGAAAAATAATAATAATAACAAGCCTAAATTGATGTTTTAAAATGATTTGGATGACTTAGAAGGACTGAAAAAATTTGAATTTATTTTTCGACAGCAAGCTTCTTCCTTTAAAAAAAAAAAGATACACATGCATCTGTGTCAATAATCAATAAGATCTCAATCTTGAATTCCAAAATTATTAGAAAAATGTTTAAACTGAAATCATAGAAACTGTAAAATAATCTAACTGTAGCACTCTCTCTGGACGTTCATATGGATTATTTTTTCACGTCTGGTTTCTAATCAAACTTCACCTGTATAAAATGGTACCTTTTCCCCTGCACACTTCCTAAACCCCATATTCTACTTTCTTTATCTCCATTGTATTGATTGTCACCACATGACATACATATTTACTTATATATTTGATTATTATTTATTTATTAGAATGGAAATTCTCTTGAGGAAAAGGAATACTCATTTTATTCATTTCTATATCCACATTATCTTGAAAAGTGCCTGAAACATAGTAGCAGTCAGTATATTTATGTTGAATAACTTGTTGGATAAATTTAATCCCATTTCTGAATCACTCTTTAGTTAATGTTTACATTATTCTCAAAAACAGAAATCCATCTAAATAATCATTGAAAGCATACAAAAGGCCCATCAGGCGACATTAAGCAGAAATATATTGTCTAGCATAAGCATTTATAAATGTTGTGCCTTTAGACATATTACTTAGCTTTTGAAGTTTTAAGTTCCCCATCTACAATGAACATCAAAAGCCCTACCTTTCAGTTTCAGTATTGGAATGAAATGATGTAATACATGTAAAGCGCATAGCTCAGTGCCTGCTACATTGTAGGAGCTTCATAAAATTAGTTCACACCTCTACTTTCCCAGCTGGAGATTGAGTCAAGTACATTGGGGCAAATACAACCTGGAAACTCAGTACAAACACGTATCACTAAGTACCAACCATATATATGGTGGCTTTTTTTTTTTTTTTTTGCTGGAAAGAAAAATTAAGAGAGAGAGAGAAAATATAAAATGAAAAATACGTTATATTAATCCAAGAACCTTATAATGTAGTAGGGAAATGGACACATGATTTACACTAACTTCAACCATCCTAAAAATATAGCATAGTATGGAAGAAAGTACTGGCTTTGGAGTCATAAGACATTACTTTGAATCCCAGTTTCATTAATTACCTGTTGGGTCATTCTGAGTAATATCTTTTCTTCTCTGAATTTATTTTATCAACTGTAAAATTTGTTAATAATATTGCAGCTGACAAAGTTGGGAATATTAAATGAAGATGAGTTGTTGGAGAGTTTTTAGTAAATTGCAAAAGTCTCATAAATAAGGTGCAGTATATTTACAAGAAACATTGGGCATCCTTTTCACGGTACTCTCAATGCATTTCCTGCACTGTATATAAGCACTTATCTCACATGATCACACATTTGTATAAGTCTCATCAGTGAAGCAAGAGTTCCTTGAGGGCAGAAATTATTTTATTCATTTCAGTTTTATGATGCCTATTTAATAAATAAATGTTGAAGGAAGGAAGAAAATATAAGAAAAATGAATAAATGATTGTAATAAAGGTATAAGCATAATGGAGGGGATAATAAATGTCAACTTGCATGGAGGAATAGAAATAGAGAAGACTTCTCAGAAGTGGCATGTTGAATTGAGTTTTGAAACTTGAATTGGATTTTGACAGGCAAAGGATAAAAGAACATTACTGGTGCAGTAAAGGTTCTTCATCTGAGTTTAAAGGATAGGATTCTAGGGACTCATAAACTAATTATATAATTTTATGTGTTTATGCATTTGTTCCCAAGGTTATGGACAATAGTTATCTTCATACTCTCAAAGGTGTCAGTGTCACAATAAAAAGTTAAGAATGACTGAGTTTGAGATAAGAAGATGAGTAAAAACAAAAAGTGGGACAGCCAGAGCATAATTAGGGAGTAAAAATTTGTCTGTTATAATCCGATTTTGCTCACTCTATACTTTAAAATCTAAAAACTCTGGAGTTTAATTTTTCTTCTGAAAAATAAATAATAGAATTTTCTTATGCTTCCAAACTCAGTACAAACTAGCTTTATAAATGCCAATGCCTGATCTGTTATTAAATACAGCTTAAGTAAAGTCCAGAGGGAAGGAGGATAAAAACCCAGTCACTCATTCAAAACTGTCCGTGTATTGATTCACAACAACTCTTTGAAGTTTTCTTTATTCTCTGATTCTCACTTCTTCTTCCTTTTTTTTTTAATACAGAAAGTTCTTGTTAGCTCACTTATTCTTAAACAGCAGGATTTCAGTCTTCGATTGTTTCCAACTGAGTCCTGGCCTCCTTCCCTATATTAGAGAGCAGCTGGTTGCCTATGGTAATCCCAGCAGTAAATGCCAAGCTAAAGATGAGCTATAGAACACCATGTTTGCAGAAAAAGCTAGATCCTCATTTTAACAGAGTCAAAATTGTTCCTGCTGTTGAAGATGGCAGTGATTACTATGCTAATTGCAATTTAGAATGGCTTTGCTTTTTATTCTTTGCTTTGTTTTCCTTACAGTCAAACACCAGTTAGATTTCTCCTTTATGAAATCTATTAAATCACTCAGAAATTATATAATCTACCACAGATCTTATAAAGAGGACATGCTGTCTAGTGGGAAAAGCCTCTTTCACATAAGGGTCTTTCCAAGGAGTGGTCTGCTGAGTCATCTGGTAGACCCATTTTACTCCTTATATAAACAACTTGGGCTAGGTATCAGTAGTATCAGGGCTTGCATTTTTAGTTATAACATTATAAATTGGAAAGTCCAATTTACTTGATCAGCTAATTAAGTGGAACACTTCACTTTTAGCCTCATATACGCTCCACCCATAAAAACATGTCTTATTAACTTCTTTCTGCTGAGTGAAGTATGGAGATAGACAAAAGGGAAGAAATAATAAATGTGGTATTGATAACCCTGCACATTTGTATAGCAGTTTGCAGTTTACAAAGTACTTTCACAGAGTGTGACGTACTAGAAAGTGGATAGAATGTGGATTCAGAGAAAGCTATATTTTATTAGTGGATCTAGAGTTTACTAGTAAAGCTGCAAAATCACTTATTCATAAGCTTCAGTGTTATTGGCTTTTTAAAGAGGATCCATGTGCCTCTTTCATCTATCAGCCTTGTAGGGAGAATTGACTGGAATTAAATAAGACATGGAAAGTGAAAGCATTGATAAACTCTGAGTACTCTATTGAGGTTAAGCATCAACATCAACACCATCATCGTCACCATCATCATCATCATATTTCTTTGAAGCTACATAAGAGACTATAATTTCTCATTAAATAAAGATGCAAGTTAAAATCACTGCATATTTATTTTATGATAAGCAGATGTTAAATATGCAATTAAATTTTTTATGCATTTTATTTTAAAGAGGCAATATTAAGAGAAAGTAAGAAAAAGAATAAAAATAAAAACTTACCTCAAGAGTGCGAAAATTGTACAAGAGTCAAGACTTGAGTTGCAGGAGAAGTAAGCAGAGAACTAGAAATAGAGTAGAGAAATAATTTTTACTGCACAAATATCTCTTGATGAGATCAGAGAAAAAGGTTTGGAAAAAGCCCTATCTCTAGCTGTCAAAATTTGTAAGGGATAAAATTAATAACCTTTATTATTTAGAGATTCTTATAGTCTAAGCTTGAATTAAATACTTTAAAATGTTAGAGATTGGGAACAAATAAAGAGGAGTAAAACATGGTTGATTTATAAGACTATGAAAGAATTTTATATTGTTCAAAAAAATATCCAAAATTTGGAAATAAGGCAAAATATGATTGCATGTCTTTTCATTGTGATATTAGAGCATTGTCTAACAGGCCTTCATAGGAATTTTTTTTTAACTATCCTAGGGACTTTTCCCTTTGATTAGGGCCCAGATTCTAAGAAGTAACCTGCTAATTTTTATTTATTTTTTAATCAGGTAGAGATACAAATGAGTTTTGCTCTGTAGAAAAGATAATTCCATATATTTTATTGGCCCATAGGACTCTAACTTAGCAAAATTATTCCAGTATGAATTTCCCAAGAGACTATATAAATCTCTGTTCCTCAAATGTTCTTTGAACCATGCTATTAATTCTTCTATTCATGCATTAAAGAATTGGTGACATGCATCACTCTAAATTTATATGTAACATTTTAAAGTTTAAAAAAATGACACTTTCACGTTTTGTTTTACTTTTGTACTTAACATTATCTGCATACTTTTCCCAAACTTCAAGAACATGACAACAAATTTGGCAAGTCTCTATGATTTTATTAGAACTTGATCTGCACTTTGCATTTATATAGCATTATTTTACCAATTTTTTAACCTAATCTCATTGACTTGATTGTTGATAAGTGGTAGAATTATTCTCACATTTAGCTGAATGAAGTGATGCAGAAAAGTTTTAGAATTTGGATGATATTAAATTTTAAACATCACAAAAGATGTTTAAACATCAGAAGAGAAATAAGAATTTTTGACAATATGGTGACCTCATGAAATCTACAGGCTCCCTTCTTAAACCAAACTCAGGACATATGAACGGTTTAAAAGCAGTTGAGTATAAATTAATCTAATAAACTAATTTCTTTTTTTTTTCTTGTGGTACACGGGCCTCTCACTGCTGTGGCCTCTCCCATTGTGGAGCACAGGCTCCGGACGTGCAGGCCCAGCAGCCATGGCTCACGGGCCCAGCCGCTCCACGGCACGTGGGATCCTCCTGGACCAGGGCACGAACCCACGTCCCCTGCATCCGCAGGCGGACTCCCAACCACTGCGCCACCAGGGAAGCCCTAATAAACTAATTTTTAAAATCAGTAGAGATACCCTTGAATTAAAAGAAAGTTGGTTCTAACAAACAAAAGTCCAGGACCAGATGGCTTCACAGGCGAATTCTATCAAACATTTAGGGAAGAGCTAACACCTAACCTTCTCAAACTCTTCCAAAAAATTGCAGAGGAAGGAACACTCCCAAACTCATTCTATGAGGCTACCATCACCCTGATACCAAAACCAAACAAAGATATCACAAAAAAAATAGAAAATTACAGACCAATATCACTGATGAATATGGATGCAAAAGTCCTCAACAAAATAGTAGCACACAGGGCTTCCCTGGTAGCGCAGTGGTTGAGAGTCCACCTGCCGATGCAGGGGACACGGGTTTGTGCCCCGGTCCGGGAAGATCCCACATGCCGTGGAGTGGCTGGGCCCGTGAGCCATGGCCGCTGAGCCTGTGTGTCCGGAGCCTGTGCTCCGCAACGGGAGAGGCCACAGCAGTGAGAAGCCCGCGTACTGCAAAAAAAAAAAAATAATAATAATAGCGCACAGAATCCAACAACACATTAAAAGGCTCATTCACCATGATCAAGTGGGATTTATCCCAGGGATGCAAGGATTCTTTCACTATGCAAATCAATCAATGTGATACACCATATTAACAAATTGAAGAATAAAAACCATATGATCATCTCAAAAGATGCAGAAAAAGCTTTTGACAAAATTCAACACTGATTTATGATAAAAACTCTCCAGAAAGTGAGCATAGAGGGAACCTACCTCAACATAATACAGGCCATATATGACAAACTTACAGCAAACATCATCATTCTCAATGGTGAAAAACTGAAAGCATTTCCTCTAAGATCAGGAACAAGACAAGGATGTCCACTCTCACCACTATTATTCAACATAGTTTTGGAAGTCCTAGTCATGGCAATAAGAGAAGAAAAAGAAATAAAAGGAATACAAATTGGAAAAGAAGTAAAACTGTCACTGTTTGTAAATGACATGATACTATACATAGAGAATCCTAAAGATGCCACCAGAAAACTAATAGAGCCAATCAATGAATTTGGTAAAGTTGCAGGATACAAAATTAATGCACAGAAATCTCTTGAATTCCTATACACTAACAACTAAAGATCATAGAGAGAAATTAAGGAAATAATCCCATTCACCATTGCAACAAAAAGAATAAAATACCTAGTAATAAACCTACCTCAGGAGGTAAAAGACCTGTACTCAGAAAACTATAAGACACTGATGAAAGAAATCAAAGATGACACAAACTGATGGAGAGATATACCATGTTCTTGGATTGGAAGAATCAACATTGTGAAAATGAATATGCTACCCAAAGCAATCTACAGATTCAATGCAACCCCTATCAAATTACCAATGGCATCTTTTACAGAACTAGAACAAAAAATTAAAATTTGTATGGAGACACAAAAAATTCCGAATAGCCAAAGCAATCTTGAGGCAAAAAAAATGGAGCTGGAGGAATCAGACTCCCTGACTTCAGACTATACTACAAAGCTACAGTAATCAAGACAGTATAGCACTGGCACTAAAACAGAAATATAGATCAATGGAACAGGGTAGAAAGCCCAAAGATAAACCACGCACTTATGGTCATCTAATCTATGACAAAGGAGACAAGGATATACAATGGAGAAAAGACAGTCTCTTCAATAAGTGGTGCTGGGAAAACTGGACAGCTACATATAAAAGAATGAAATTAGAACTCTCCCTAAAACCATACAAAAAAATAAACTCAAAGTGAATTAAAGACCTAAATGTAAGACCAGATACTATAAAATTCTTAGAGGAAAACATAGGAAGAATACTCTTTGACATACATCACAGCAAGATCTTTTTTGACCCAACTCCTAGAGTAATGGAAATAAAAATAAACAAATGGGACCTAGTGAAACTTAAAAGCTTTTGCACAGCAAAGGAAACTATAAACAAGACAAAAAGACAGCCCTCAGAATGGGAGAAAATGTTTGCAAATGAATCAACAGACAAAGCATTAATCTCCAAAATATACAAAAAGTTCATGCAGCTCAATATTAAAAAAACAAACAACCCAATCCAAAAATGGGCAGAAGACCTAAATAGACAGTTCTCCAAAGAAGACATACAGATGGCCAAGAGGCACATGAAAAGTGGCTCAACATCACTAATTATTAGAGAAATCAAATCAAAACTACAGTGAGGTATCACCTCACACCAATTAGAATGGGCATCATCAGAAAATCTACAAACAACAAATGTTGCAGAGAGTGTGGAGAAAAGGGAACCCTCTTGCACTGTTGGTGGGAATGTGAATTGATACAGCTACTATGGAGAACAGTATGGAGGTTCCTTAAAAAACTAAATATCTGACTAGCATATGACCCAGCAATCCCACTACTGGGCATATACCCAGAGGAAGCCATAATTCAAGAAGACACATGCACCCCAGTGTTCATTGCAGCACTATTTACAATAGCCAGGACATGGAAACAACCTAAATGCCCCTTGACAGACGAATGGATAAAGATGTGGTGCATATATACAATGGAATATTAGCCATATAAAGGAACAAAATTGGTTCATTTGTAGAGATGTGGATGGACATAGACACTGTCATACAGAGTGAAGTAAGTCAGAAAGAAAAACAAACATCATATATTAACACATAGATGTGGAATCTAGAAAAATGGTACAAATGAACAGGTTTGCAAGGCAGAAATAGAGACACAGATGTAGAGAACATACAAATGGACACCAAGGGGGGAAAGTGGGGGTGTGGTGTGGTGGTGGTGTGATGAATTGGGAGATTGGGATTGACATGTATACACTAATATGTATAAAACAGATAACTAATAAGAACCTGCTGTATTAAAAAAATAAGTAAAGTAAAATTCAAAAAAAAAAAGTTGGTTCTCAGTCAGTACTGGAGGTATGCTTGGTTGAAGTCTGATGTGGTTATAAAGGTGTCAGGTGGGAAGGATCAAAGAAAAGTGAAAGCAAGCTAGGGTACTTGTTCTTTGGAAACAGTGGAGAGGTGGAAATAGATATTGATAAATGTTTTAATTAAGGTTCTCATGAGAAATAGAACTAATTCTCTAGTATTTCAATGTCAGTCTCTCTCTCCCACCACTAAGAGAGAGTGGTGAGAGAGAGGTGGGAGGAATGAGAAATTGTTTAGAAAGTAAAGCTAGGGGTAAAAGTATAAACCTAATAAAAGAAAATACAGGCAAATATCTTCATTACCTTAATATGTGAGAGAAAATATCTTAAAATCCCCAAAGTATAAACCATAAGACAAAAAAGGAGAGAATATATCAAAATTGAGTGTTTGTTATTATAGGACACCATTGATGGTGAAAATTTTAAAAGGCACAGCCACTTTGGAAGACAGTTTGGCAGTTCTTACAAGCCAAGAATAGTTTCAACCTATGATCCAGCAACCACCCTCCTAGGTATTTACTCAAATGAGGTGACAACTTATGTCCACACAAAAACCTGCACATGAGTCTTTACTCGTAATTTTAAAAAACTAGAGGCAAGTAAGATGTTCCTCAAAACGTGAACGGATAAACTGGTACATCCATACAATAGAATATTATTCCACGATTTAAAAAAAAAATGATTTATCAAGCCAAGAAAAGACGTGGAGGGACTTTAAGTGCATATTGAGTCCATCTCCAAGCTAAAATTCTATGTGTTATCTTTCAGTCTTGACCATAAGCAGTTACAAAGCCCTTATCTGGCAGGCCTCATAAGAGAAAGCTGCCCTCCTCATATCAGACTGAATACACAGTCTGAAGGGAGCTGTAGTCAAGTACTCAGTGCCTTCCCACCTCCACTCTAGCTGGTCTGCTCTATGCATATATGCATTCCTAGCCTAAATGCCTCAACTTGGAGACTTTATTATAGGGAGCCCTCTCCTGTGGCCTTTCTCAGATGCCTCTGCCATGATGACCACCTTATTGGAGGGCCGTGAGGCATTTTTCAGCATTCTGACTCCGTATTCAGTACATTTCCATTCCTAGCCTTTGCCTTCTCCTCTCCTCCCCATTAGATCTAAAAAGCATCAGGAGCATTTTGTTCAGGGCTCCCTTGGTGGATTCTCCCATCTGCACTAATATATCTGACCTTCCTCTGGCATGATTCCATGGGAAAAATTTAACATTGAAGGAATTGGTGATTTATCCTGGTTAGCCTCTTGCTTACCCATTGTAATAAATGATGAAAGGCATGATTAAATGATTAAAGTAACAGTTCTTTCATTTTGGCTCATTGCCTTAACTGACCACCTTAACACCTGGTAGCTCAACTTTCTCTAGCTCAGCTCAACTCAGCTCTTGACACATATTGCCTAGTAAAACGGTATGCACATACTGTACTGTACTGAAAAGGCTATGTACATTCTGTACAATTCCAATTATATGACATTCTGGAAAAGACTAAACTATAGAAACAGTAATATATCAGTGGTTTTCATGTGATAAGGTGAATAGGTAGAGCTCAGGGGATTTTTAGGGCAGTGAAACTCTTCTATATAATACTGTAATGATGGATACATAACATTATGTATTTGGCAAAACCACAGAAGTGTATAACACAGAATGGACCTTAATGTAAACTATGGACTTTAGTTAATAATAATGTATCAATATTGGTTCATCAGTTGAAACAAATGTACCACACAAATGCAAGATGTTCATAATAGGGTAAACTGTGAGGGGGGTTGGTGGGTAAGGGAAGAATAGTTATATGGGAACTCTCTTTACTATCGCTTCAATTTTCTATTAAACTTAATACTGCTCTAGAAATGTTTATTAATTTAAAAAGTGTTGCCTACTTGGAGAATTTTCCATTAGAGCTGTCATTCAGGGACACCCTGGTGAGACTATGTAGTGCTAGATATGCTACCAGGCCTAGATTTCTTCTTCCTGAGTCGTTGGTCACAAGGGATCCCCTTGAGACCATAGATGCTGGTTAAGAGAGAGGAGATACGGGGCATGAGCTTGGGCCATTGTCATCTCTGCCATGTTTTTTCACAAAACTTACTTATGCTTTTAGAACTTTCTCAAGCCTGTCTCTATTTGATGATGGAATGCTACTTTGCACACTAAACTTTATGACTCGGTAGGTCAGAAAATACTGAATTTGTAATGAGCATCCCAGGTCACATGGTAACATGGGGGCCTATGTTCAAGCATTCTGTCTCTAGTAAGCACCGTAGTAAGCCAAAAGCTGTTTTTCAAAAGGAGAATAGTTATCTGTAGAGGACTGTCTAGCTTTTCTCCAAAATTCTGAGGTCTGTACTCTGATGCATTTATAAATGCCTGTGAAATAATCCATACCTCATGCATATTTGCCACAGACAGCCCATGACCGTCAGATTTGAAGGGTCACATGGCCCAAGTGTCAGAGCAACTTGCATGGCAGCCTGGACCTAGTGCAGATATTTCTCTGGTTCCGAACCCTACTCAAAACTGGCAGCTTTTTGGATTAAATATTTTATCAAAGTATAAGCCGCATGCCCAGATGAGATATATTTTAACTCCAAAATCCAAAGAAGGTCATTAGATGTTGTACCTTTTTTTCTTAGTTGCCAGATGCAGGAACTTATCTTTTACCTGGGAAGGGACATCTCAACCTGTCTTAGATCACTAATTTTCCACAAATTTCATCAACAAGGAACGCTGCTAAATTTTTATGGAATTTATTTCCAAGTGGCCAATTGATCTCCTAGAGGATTTATATCATATTAGAGGCTCAATATTGGTCTCTATCATTAACAATTTGACTGTTCAGAAGAAGATGTAGCTAGATGTGTCTTGAAAGTAGGAGTCTGTGCTGTTGGACCCATGTGTAGCTTCTGTTCTGCCACTGTGACCACTTCATTTATTTGACCATCAATCATTGCCAGTTCTGGGGTGGCTAATGACAAATGTTGGATAACATCAACTGGGCAAGTCATTTTATCCACTTGATTGTTCAGTGACTCTTATGATGGCTGTTAGAAGGTGGTATGAAAATTTTACTCTTTATGCTTACTCTCTTGAGTCCATCCACATGCCTCTACCCCTGACTTCCTTGTCACCGATTATCCAGTCCTTTTCCTTCCAGCTCTTTAACAGATGACCAGGCCCTTGACCACTGCCATGAACCTATGTATATTCTCACTTCAAGCTGCTTTTCCTTCTGTACAAAGTAGAAGGTGCACCACTTGCAGCTCTGCCCCTTGGGAGCCACCATCCATTTCTGGCTTGTACCCAGGTCCTGAGCTAAGCCATCTTGAAACTGTGTTTGAGTGCTTCCTTCCTCCTTTAGCTGCTCCTACCACATAGCTACTGATTTTATGCAAGTCCTGCTGCTATTTATGGTTTGGTCATAACTATTTTCATTCAAGGTTTCCGTGGGATATTCTGACTCCTAGATTGTTAATGATGATGTCATGGATTTTTTTACTCTTAGTATAGTATCTGTACTTCTTGACTTTCAAGAGAAATTTAGCAAATGTAAATACTACAGCGATAGTATAATCACATTTTTACTTTGCCAGAATCCATAAAAAAATAAGAAGGTGAAAACGATTGGTGCTCAATTGGTTTATAGTTATATTGAAGGCAACTGTAGTATAAGTGATGGTTTTATAAGGCTAGAATAATTTTAGAAATGCTTGTATCTCCTACGAATTATTATGGAACTTTAGTGTCGCTATTTTTCTATTGAAAATGTATAACATGTAGACAGTACCTAATACTTCTTCCTAACCACTTAAGTGACCAAATATAAATGACTATCAAATGAAAATATTTCATTTAGTACTTTAGATAAGAGGGAAATTTATTGCTGAAATTTTCAGCTTACCAATTTTATAGTATAGGCACTTTGAGAAAGCTTACACTTATCTAATATCATTTTATAAAACAATGGCATGTTAAATGAAATTCAGAAAGCAAATAGAAAGACGTTACTTTCCAAATGTCAATACTTCACTTAGCTCTGTCACTGACTTTTTTAAATCAAAAAAAGATATGCAGGTTCATTTGAAATTTCATAAGAACTCTTTATCATGTTTTTATAAGATGAATGTTTACAGATATTTCACCAGGAGTCATTTATTTTTGAATCATGTCGCTTAGTACAAGTTTCATGGAAATCCTTCTATTCATTCATATACTCATTCATATATTCATTCAGTAAAATTTATACAAGTGAAAAGGTAATGTGACAGCAGAAGCAAGGAGAGTACAGTTTCCTTTTTCAAGGAGTTCAGTTTAGGAGTAAAGTCATATAAGCAATAAACAATTGAAAGCAATGTGTTAACTACTCTGCTGCAAGTACTCCATTGAGAAATACTATACTAACTAATTCTCTTAATTCCCCTCCTACTCCTTTTCTACTAACTCATTAGTTCCAACATACTAACCTCCAACCTGGCCCTTGAACAAATTAAGCATGCTCTCTCCTCAGGGACTTTGCACAAGCATTTGGACATAAACACTTGAAAGTTAGAAAGAAGTGTGGGCTGGTGATAGGGATTTGGCAGAAAGGGAAGATATTGAATAAGTAAGATGTTACGTAGAGAAATAAGTGTATACTATATAGAATTAAAATAAGGCTATGGCAAAACTATACTTAAGGGTCCCAAGAATAAAATCAAAAGGAGTCAATGAAGAAAACTAAGAAAAAGATATCTAAGAATCTGAAGGCTAACTAGGAGAATGTGTTGGAAGTAAAGGAAAAAGAACTGATGGTCAAATACAAAATGTAAATGCAAAAAGCCAGTATTGAAAAGTATCGAGTTTATTTGGCAAGAAGGAAATTATAAATGACTTTCAGGCAAAATTACAACAGAGCAGCAGAGGTGGAGACCATTTTGCAGTGAGTGGAAGAATGAATAGGATAGGAGGAAATGAAAACAGAGCATCAGGTTTTCCTTTTTAGAGGCCTGGCTCTGAACAGAGAGAGAAAAACAAGGCAGTAGCAAAAGCTGATTTTCCATGAAAGTAATGAGCTTAAGCTTCAGGGGCTATCATTTGCTTGGGTCCCATGAGTTCAGGGCATTCCTGAGAGGCATGGAATATTCTGTGCCAGTAGCAAAGTGGAACATTTCCATGTAAACACTTCTGATAAATTCCCCAAAATATCTCAGAATAAAAGGCCTGAGTATTCTAGTCCTTGTTCATTTGTAGAAATTTATGTGTTCCATAATAAACATTTACTTGCACCTAATCCTGTATTTATAATTTTCTGGGTTTTTTTTTCCTTAAAGAAGCACAAACTGTAATAAGTTTCAAAATTCACAAAATCTAGATCCATCTAGCACTGCTAAATAACAGGAAAGAGTTTTCCTGGGGGGAATGTTTTTTTTAGCATGGTAGAAATGTGACCATATTTGCTGAATTTAAAAGAACTAGATGCACCCCAGTGTTCATAGCAGCATTATTTACAATTTCCAAGACATGGAAACAACCTGTGTCCATCAACAGATGAATGGGTAAAGGAGCTGTGGTATAAGTATGCAATGGAATACTACTCAGCCATAAAAAAGAATAAAATTTTGCCATTTGCAGCAACATGGATGGATGTGGAGGGCATTATGCTAAGTGAAACAAGTCAGACAGACAAATATAAATACTATATGATATCACTTATATACAGAGTCTAAAAAAATGCAACAAACTAGTGAATATAACAAAAAAGAAGCAGACTCACAGATATAGAGAACAAACTAGTGGTTATGAGGGGTGGTGGGCATAAAGCAGTATAGGAGTGGGGGAGTAGAAGGTACAAACTATTGGGTTTAAGATAGGCTCAAGGATGTATTGTACAACACAGGGAATATAACCAATATTTTGTAATAACTGTAAATGGAAAGTAACCTTTAAAAATTGTATAAAAATTAAAAATTTTTAAAAATTAAAAAACTATTTCCAAATGTCACCATTATAAGATTACATATTCCATATGATTTTTTAAGAAAAGAACTAGAAAGTTGGAAATTGTTGGAGACTCAAAAGAAGAGGAAGTGGCAGGGTTTGGATATTTAAGAAGCAAGAAATGGAACATAGAATAAAAATAATGATTCATGTTTGACAACAGGAAAGATACCATTTTCTCTTGACAAAGATTCTTTGCTTGACTAAACTTTAGTTAAGCTCCTTAACCTTCTCCTAAACCCATCTGTGCAATTACTTGAAAGATACAGTTTTAGCAAGAACCCTGCTAGGTAAGTTTAACCAGAACCTTCCATCTTCAATATCTGATCACGCATTATATCTGATGGGGTTTCTTATTCTCTACCATATCCCAGTGATGTCTAGTCACCCTGGCCTGTCTTTAGCAAAGAATCCTATTAGGTAAGTTTAGATAGAATCTTTCTTCCCCTGATGTTTCCTCTTGGTAATTTTCCAACCACTGACTCCTAACCTGCTCCTTGGTTACAAACTGCCCCTTGCCCATGTTGTATTTGGAGTTGAGTCCAGTCTCTCTCCCCCTTGGTAAAGTCCCACTGCAGTGATCCCTGTACCTATCATGAGGGGCCTGAATGAAGTCTGTCTTACCATCTGTAATAAGTGTCATTGACTATTTCTTTAATATTCTAAATCTCATTAGAAAGAGACAAGGAATTTTTAGGGATAGGTAAGATAGTAATGAAGTGAGAGTGAGTAGGGAGAAGAGAGTTAAGAAAGAATGTAAACTGAGGAAATTAGAGCTAAAATATATGTCTTAAAGATCATTCAATCGTCTTTTCATATTTTTAGAAAATGAAACTTAAACTCAGAACTAGACCTAGTAAACCAAGACCATTGTTTACAACACATGCCCTAGAGTTACCATCTAACAATCAAAAAAAGAAATTATATTTGTAGACATAGACATAATAGAACTCATTAATAGCTAAGACCCAGAAAGGCATTATTGGAAAATATCTTTGTTAGGATTAGTAAGTGTGACTGTGGCACTCACTTCGTTATTTCCGCAAGTGCTTATAGCTTTTTAATTAATCAGACATCATTTCAACAATAGTTTGAAGGTGATTTCTGTTATTCAGAGATGTACAGAAGACCTGTCCCTATACAGGCTGATGGAACTCTCTGCACTCATGGTGTAGTGGAAGAAGCAATGGATTTAAAGGTAGGTATCCACTTTGGAGTCCTGGATCAGCTACATACCTCTGTGTACAGTGAATGTTAAGTCTTTTTCTAAATATTTCCACATTTTAGATGTTAAATAATTATGCCCACCAAACGACTATATTTACCTCAAATAATATTAACCAATCATTTATTACTTACATTGTGTGGAAAAATTAATGATAGCTTTTAAATAAAAATTTAAAACATACAGTAAAAAAAGAAACAAGCCACTTAAAAACATCAAAAAATCCTATGGCAGGGATGTGTGCAGACATTACCGGTAGAAAGAGTCAACAGACCTAAACTCTATATCTAACACTTCATGCCAAGTGGGCTTTGGCAAATCAAGAAAACATTTTGAGCTTTTATTTCCTCATTTTAAATGTTTAGTAATAACTGCCTGGCTTAACCCATAATAACCAAAAATGAAATTAAACAATTATTATGAGTAGTTGCATTAGAAATTTGATTATTGGGACTTCCCTGATGGCCCAGTGGTTAAGAATACGCCTGCCAATGCAGGGGACATTGGTTCAAGCCCTGGTCCGGGAAGATCCCACATGCCGCGGAGCAACTAAGCCCGTGCACCACAACTACTGAGACTGCACTCTAGAGCCCATGAGCCACAACTACTGAGCCCGTGTGCCACAACTCCTAAGCCCACATGCCTAGAGCCTGTGCTCTGCAACAAGAGAAGCCACCGCAATGAGAAGCCCACACACCGCAATGAAGAGTAGCCCCCACTCTCTGAAACTAGAGAAAGCCCGTGCACAGCAATGAAGACCCAACGCAGCCAATAATAAGTAAATAAATAAATAAATGAATTTATTTAAAAAAAGAAAAAGAAAGTTGATCGTATTCTTTGGGCTTAATTTGAGAAGCACAGTCTACCTACAGTCCCTGCTAGAGCTCACATCCAGTTCTGAAGAGCAACAGTGATTATTGTCTGTTCCTTTAATTCCACATCAAGGTAGTCTTGATCGGGCTGTTATATGTCCTTTTGCACATATCCTGTTTATTCTACTAGGCTGTGAGTAAATTGAGGACAGGACCTTGTTTGATTTATTTCTGTTAAATTCCTCATGTTTGTATAGAGGTTGGCATATAAGTTCAATATATGTAGAGAGTTTTGGTCATGATGATAAACAGGAGCTAAAAGTTGCACTTGTCCAGCCAACTGCAATAGCGATTTTTCTTTTTCGCAAAGTTGAAACGTATGCTGGGAGGTTATAGTACACTCCTCCACTCATCCATTTGTTCAGTATCTATCAAGCATGTTTATAGGTGGTATAGCCAATGCTTCAGTTTGGAGTGTAGAAATAATCAGATACAACTGATAAAACTATTTGCATATTTTTCTTTACACAAAGAAGAAGATTTGAATATGTCAGAAGATATTATAAATGTCAGAAAGGAAGAGAATGTATTAGAAGAAAGAGACTCTATTTCCAAGTTCTGGACCTAACGTTATATGTTGAGAGGAATGGAGAAGGGTAGATTGATCCCTGTCTTGCTCTCTCAAAGATAAATAATATTGAGACCTAAATAAGGGCAATTAAGTTTCTGGTGATAGTATATGCTAGGCATGAAAGTAGTGATAATGCATGTGACCTATAAGGAATAGTAAGTAGACAGTACATGAGATAAGTAACTCAAAAAATAGTGGAAAATAATTAAGAGAGATATGTCATGGAGAGTTTTGAGATTCTAATAAAGAAATCTTTAAACTGTAGGTATTAGAGAGCCAGTTCTGAGTTTGGATCCAGCATAGGGTATGGTGAGAATTATTCACCAGGATCCATTGTCTAAAGAGAAGGCTTAAGAATAAGCATTTTATTCTGATGCAGCACAATGTTCTGTCTTATTTCATAAAATTCTTTCATGTATAAGGTGCATAGAAACTGATTCTAACTTTAAAAAGAATGGTGAAGAAATAAGAAGACGGAACTTGGAAAAAACACTGAGTGTTGAAATACCAGTTCATTGCTTTGACGAGTTTTTTATGTTTTGATGATTTACTTTCAGAGCAAGAGAATCAAGTACTACCAATATCCAAAACTTATGATATTAGAGAGCTAAGTCACTGTGTTGATGGAAGCATATGTTTTTTGAGACTTCCCAATTACCTTGCCTATGTTTCATTTTTCATATCTGCACAATGAAGGTTCTTATCAAAACTCTATCTTGAATGAATAAGTATCCACCATCAAAAGACAAATATGTCCTTCATGTGTTTGAATGTCTTTCTGGCAAGTTCTGAAGAATTGTCCATATTGATGTTTATGAAATAAAAGAAATGAACCAGAAAAACAAATAAAAGCCTTGCCCTTAATGGTAAGAAATGTTTATGTAAACATTCAACCATAGGAAACCACTGTTGCTTTGGACAACACTAATGACAAATGAACAAGGCACCAAACAAAGAACTTCAAAAGCTGCTAAAATTTCAGCACATGTTGAATTATATTCCAAGATATAATGCAAGTTAAATAGAAACTTTTGAAATGAAACCATGTAAAAGGCCCATTAGACATCGGCCGATCCCTGTGCCTGGATTCCATTAAAAACATTTCAAATATTACTCAAGGACAATGATATTATATGTTGAAATTTGCAATGTACAGGACTCAAACAAGTACACAGCCAAAAGCATCATTTGGTAAAGTTTTCTAAAAAAAATAAAGCTTGCTTATTAATATGTTACAGTGTCAGGAAGGCTGCTCTCCTTCCTGGCACCTACCACTTTTCTCTGACATTTCTATCTCAAGTACTATGCTTGCTACTACTCAGCCATCAAATAATCTGCCCTCCAAGACCTGTATTAGATGCCTTCAATGTCCCTATTCTTATCCTCTGGGAAGTAGTTCTCTCCTGGCAGTATTTCACAACAAGTGCATCTTTACTTTTTGCCCTAGAGCTGTCCCCAGGAGCTCATTCTGGGAGTGCAAGCAGGGTACTAAAGTGGGGAGACTTAAAACTGCTGGGGGGAACCCATGGCCCATTATGGACAGAAGCCAAGGAGTAAGAGCTCCTACCTCCTACCTTTCAGGCAGACAATTCTGGTATACGTTTGTACCTTTCTCAAAAGGTATGTGGAGAAACAAACTCCTGTTGCCCAGAATGGTGACCTTAATACTAAATCTTTATGTCCTTTTTTCTTCATTTCCTGCCTCACTCTCCCAGGAATCCCACTCTGGTTCTCTGGGACCATCTTGAAAATGAACAATCTATCCCAAGTCCTTCTCTCAGTCCCTGCTTTGGTAGAAAACCGAGCTAACAGAGGAACTTTGAAAAGTGTATATGATTTCTGCCTTCCTCAAAGCCTTCAATGGCTCATCATTTCCTAGGGAATATAGTCCAGGCTCCCCAGTGTGAGGCATATAAAGTCTTTGATAGCATATAAAGTCATGCCTAACACGTTTGTCTCTTCCTCTGTGAAAGCTGATCCTCAAAGACTACTACCTGGGAATACTGGATTACTAGCAGATGACGCATGATGTCTTGATGATTTAAGCATCCACCTTTTGCAATATTTTTACTACTCCTAAAATGTTTTCCCCCACTCTCTGTAAAACTCCTACACACCCTCTTTTGTTTTAGCTTTCCTTTGCCCGTTAGACACAATATCTCACTTATTCCTTTGTGTCTCCAGGAAATTCTGTTGCAGTTACCATGGTGGTATTTGTTTAATGCGTTTGTGTATGTGTTTGTTTCCTATACTTTGCTCATTTCTACCAAAGACTGATACTTTATTCCATTTTTAATTCCCATGCACTCTGCAGTGTCTGATTCATAAAATGTAGTCATAATCATGTATTGTATAATCAAGTGTTACCGAAAGCTCAGACTCTCTGTACACTGGTGATGAATCAAATCCCAGAGACAGAGTTTTGGGTGAAGTAGAAAAGGATAACTTTATTGCTTTGCCAGGCAAAGGGAGACACACCAGGCTTTTGCTTCAAAAAACTATGTGTCTCAACCCCAGAGGCTTTGATGAAGGGTTTTATAGCAGTGGTTCAAAGGTGGGGGTTCTGACAAGACTAGGGTGTGAGCAGGGCTTGCACTCCCTTAATCTCATCTCAGGTGGTCTCTTAATCTTGATGAGCTTCTCTGGTCCCTTTAATCTTGCCTCCGGTGGTTTCTCGGCTGCTCCTCCCTTGATTTGCAACTGTTCACATTCCAACATTTGGGACTCTGGGAAGGTTCTGGAGGCTGGAGTTTTGCCTATAAGAAATGGTGGACAAAAGGAGGCCTACGTGCCCAGGCCCCACATGGTTTCAAGGGCCTGGGAGCCCCACAGGGCCCCACTCTGTTTCACAAGTAATGGTCAATCGATGAGTTTCATTCACTCTCCTATTTAGTGAATTAATGTACCACTTTCTGTTGATGTAATCCCGTTTTCCAAGTTTCCAAGTAGACCTCTGAACAGATGTCTCCTTCAGTAACTCCTGAGACTGCAGTCATTCTGGATTATTGCAGACTATGGGCACATAATTCTTGAATAAATGGAATTTCACTGTTTATATAATTAAAAGCAAATTGTAGGGCTTCCCTGGTGGCGCAGTGGTTGAGAGTCCGCCTGCCGATGCAGGGGACACGGGTTTGTGCCCCCGTCCGGGAAGATCCCACATGCAGCGGAGCGGCTGGGCCCATGAGCCATGGCCGCTGAGCCTGCGCGTCCGGAGCCTGTGCTCCGCAACGGGAGAGGCCACAACAGTGAGAGGCCCGCGTAACCACCCCCCCCAAAAAAAAAGAAATATTAAAAGGAGCCTGAAGAAAATAATCCCAGATTGAACCATGGAGCTGAGGAAAAGATTGAAGGTTAGAAATGTTAAAATAGTGATATGTGGAATTATGAACAAACATACAAGCAAAATATATGAAAACAACACAAAGTTCACAAAGGTGATAAAAGTATGAAAATACAGTACTCTTATTATGGTGAGGAAATGATAAAGTACAGATTTAAAGCAGAAAGTAATAATGAAGGATGCATATAGTAATTTCTAGAGTAACCCCTAAAGGAATAAGAAAATATGGTATAATTTAAAAGCAAATTCAGAATGAAAAATGGAAGAGTAAAAATGATTTATAAATTCAAAATATGAGACAGGAGGAATGATGGAATAGAGAACAGATCACTTTGCTGTACAGTGGAAACTAACACAACATTGTAAAGCAACTATACTCCAATAAAAATTAAAATAAATAAATATATTTTTTTTTAAAAAAAAGAACAGATAGCCCAATCATGAGCTTAAATCCAATTACATTAGTAATTACATTAATTGGAAATTATTTATACACTTCAAACAAAAAATAAAAAATATAAAATTCTACAGATGTTTAAAAGAGAACTATATGCTGTTTTTAAGAGACATACTTCAAATGTAAGAACAGAGAAAGGTTGTTAGTAATGGAAAAAGATATACCGACTGAGAGAAAACTGGTAAAGCTATATCAAAATCAGAGAAAATTTAAATAAGTAAATAGTTTAAGGAAATAAAATATAAAGAAGGATATATCATGAAGATAAAGGGTCAATTCAAAAGGAAGATATAATAATTCTAAATTTGTATGTATTGAATAACATCTTCAAAATATTTTGAACAGAACTAAGAGCAAATTTTGACAGAACTGAAAGGAGAGATGGACAAATCAATGACCTAGTTAGAAATTTTTCACATACGTCTCAGAACAGTTGGAGATTTTAACAAAACTGCATAATTTACAGGTCAAGGGGCAAAATTCAATGAAGATATAGAAATACAGATCAACTAATTTGACCTGTTTGACATGTATGGTAAAATTCATCCACCAACTACTGAATACAATTGTTTACAAATATATATAAGCCATTTGTCAAAACAAACCATATTCTGGACCTTAGACTAAGTCTAAAAGAAAGTAAGAAGAGTATCTTTATGACCTTGGGATGAACAAAATTTTTTTCTAAATAAGATACAAAAAGAAAAAAACATTTAAGAAAAGATCAATAAGGTGAATTTTATTAAATTTGCATTGAGTAAAAGACAACACAGAGATGGGAAGAATATATTTTTAATACATCTATCCAACAAAAGATTCATTCAGAATGTACAAAGAATTCCAACTAATCAATAAAGAAAGGATAAACAGCCTAATAAAAAAAGGCAAAAACAAAACAAAAAAATAAATAAATGGGGCAATTTTTTTAAATGAGGCACTTTACAAAATAGGATACCTAAATAGGTCAACTCTAAAGTCTTCAGGGAAATGAAAATTAAAACTACAGGAAGGTACAGTGAGAATGGCTCTGACGAAAAAGACAGAAAATATAAAAAGTGTTAGCACAAATAGGATTGTGTTAGACTGCTGGTTTGAGTGTAAATTTGTAAAACTACTCAAAAATAAAGCTGTTTGCTAGTATTTACTAAAATTAATAATATGTATACCTTAGAACACATCAAACTGAAGAGGAATAAGTGCTTATGTCCACCAAAAGACATGTGCATGCATAGCAAAATATTATTCACAGTAGCCCCAAATAAGATAAACACAAACATATATCAGTGGTAGAATAAATACACAGTGGTATATTCATACAATGAAAGTCTACAGAGCAATGGAAAATAATGAGCTACTCTTACATGCAATAGCATGAATACATCTCCTAGACGTAACCTTGAGCAAAAGAAGCCAGACACAAAATATTAAGATGATAATATATATGAGCTCATTTCTATAAAGTTTGAAAACAGGCAAAATTAACCTATGACCTCACTATGGAGGTCACCATAGTGATTATCTTTGGGTATCAACTGGAATTAAGCATGAGAGACATTCAGGGGTGTTGGTTATTTATCATGATTTGCACATAAATAATTTATTGAGCTTAATATATTTGCATTTTACTAAATATGTCATATAACATAACAAATATATATTAGAGAAAAGGCAATCACAAATGTGTAATATCTTGCTAACAACTCAATTGTAATGTTTTATTTTGAGTAGTCCTTTATATTTCACAGTCCTTTCCCAAACATTACCTAAATTAAATCCCCTCAGTAAACCTGTGAGTTTAACAAACTGTATTTCTCAATCTTTCTTTTTTCTTTTTTTTTTTTAAGGGTGAAGCTAGGCAGGGCTAAATGGAGGGGAGTAGGGTGAAACTTTACATTTGGGAGAAAAAGAACAGCATCATTTCTGAGTGATGGAATGGTCTTACACATCAGTAACCAGAACAAGAAATGAAGTCATATCTTTTGACCCTAAAGCCTAAATATTGCCCTCTATGCCAAGGTGTTTCCCAAATCTTAATCATAGAACATGGAAATCCTGGGTCCCGTGTTAGCCTGCAAATTCTCATAAAACTTTTCCAATGTTGTTCAAGTCCTTATCATTTGCTTGATAACTCTGAACCAGTCATTTTCTTTCTCTGGTTCATCATCAATAAAACAAAAGTAAAGGTAATTTCTTGTTGATCTCAGATGAAAGTTAATATTATAATAGTGTGAATACATTCTGCATAATATTTAAATCCAAGGACTCTCCCAATATGAATTTTCAAAAAGATTATTTTTTAGATCTTTGTACAAAAATCAACCTATTCCTCCAATCTATATTAATAAGATTATGTTTAAAATTAAATAGCACAAATATGTAACTTTCTTATTCATTCCTGAAATAGACTTTTAAACTTTTTTTTCTACTAATTGAATTCTTGGTTGCTTAAAACTTGCAGTAGCAATAGTTTGGGGGTTTTGTTTTGTTTGCTTTAATTGCTTTGAGATTAAGATTACCACTGTGATAGAGTGTGGGACGAACCTCAACTTCTCTAACAGAAGTGTAAGTGGAGTAGGAGAGAATGTATCTAAAATTTGATCTTTCTACTTACTGCCAACTTCTGATGAACGTAAGGAAATCCTTTTATCAGTATTTTTAATTTCTTCTTCTTAATAGGACCATATCAGGCAAAGTTATATGTAGGTATCATGAGGCTCAACTTGATTTTTACCCTGTCAGAAATGTTTATCCATACATAATCATGTTTCTCTCTCATCTAGACCTTCTAATGTCTGGTGTCATATTTAAAAAGTGGATGACTTGACTCACCATCAGCATCTCTCATCTATCATTGAGAGAATTTCCTAAGAGAATTTTTCATCACTGATGATTCATTAAGTTATTCTGCGTCCTCATTTTAGTCTGCTAAGTATTCAGACGTTCTTATTCTTTGTGTGCCAAGGACCTTCTGGTAGGCAGAATAATGAATGACTCAACCCCACTAAAAAGATGTTCATATCCTAAAATCCTGAACCTGTGAACATGTTAATTTAGGTGGCAAAAGAGACTTTGCAAATGTGATTACATTAAGGACTTTAAAATAGTGAGATTATCCTGGTGTAGCTGAGTGAACCCAATCTAATCACATAGATCCTTAAAAGCAGAGAATCTTTTCTGGCTGAGATCAGAGTTAGAAGGAGATGTGATTATGAAAGAATGGTCAGAAAAATACAACACTGATGGTTTGAAGATGGATTAAGGGGGCCATGAGCCAAGGAATATGGGTGTCTTCTAGAAGCTGGAGGGGCAAAGGAAAGGAGTCTCCTCTAGAATCACCAGAAAAGAATGAAACCTTGCCAATATTTTGGTTTTGGCCCAGTGAGGCCACTGTTAAACTTCTAACCTATACAACTGTAAAGTAATACATTTGTGCTGTTTTTTAGTCCCTAAATTTGTGATAATTTGTTACAATATCTATAGCAAACTAATAGAGACCTTTTTGACAGTGTGGTGAAGCTTTTCGATACCTTCTTATAATATTTTAAAATATGTAACACAAAATAAAAAGATGTAAAAAGGAAACCAACTATACAGAAAACCAGCTACCAATATTGAAAAGCACATTTGTGATAAAGTGATACATACACACACATGTATATAGTATATATACATATATAGTATACATATATATATCCAAATATACATAATCATGTATATATCCATATATATGTATCTATGTGTATATACATATATATACTATACATATATACATATATTTAGGTTTTTAATAGGATCTAGTAGTGGGTTTAATAACTATCATTATTTTGAAGTGCTAATAAGCACAAATGATATTTTCAGTATGCAAAGCACTAGTAATGCAGTATGAAACTCTATGTGATTTCTATTAGTCATGTTATAGATATGCTAATTTTACCATGATGAGTTAACTATATTCCCGATTGAGGAAAATTTTATATTTCAATTAGAAGTTAATGAAAATAGATTTTTTTTTATCACACCCAAGTTTTTTTGCCCTCTGAATTTTATTCCTGGATCCCTTGCTAAGAACACCTGTTTTGTTGCTAAGGATCAAGAAATAAATCTTAAGTTTAAACTTTAGCAGTTTAGAAAACAGAAATATGACCCTGATGAAATGTGATAAGGGCTATATAAGATAGTTTGTTTAAAGAATTCCAGGAACACAAATGAGAGTGACAGTCATTCTTACCAAGGGTTCTGAGCAGGTTCTTGAAGGATAGGTATGTTGGCTACTGCTTTGCTCAAGTCCCTCCTCCTAGAGTCACTGAAATCCTCAACCCTACCCAATTCTTTAGTCAAAAATTTGAGAGAACAGGAGTCTCAGAAGCCTTAGTTTTGTTAGGCTACAAGGCATTATATCTGATCATCTCCATCCAATCAGCATTGTTCTGAGTATGGAGTAGGTTGTAATTTTAAGACTCAGTCCAACTCTCATTCCAGCCTATTCCTTTCAGGTAGATCTTGCTGGACTTCTGAGCCAGAAAATGGAAGTTCTCTTCTCCTAATTCCTGAAAGAGTGCAGGGGCTTTACAGTCATTCCACTCAAGAGATTTTGAGTTTACTTCTTTGGTTCCTTACCCCACGTAGCTTAAGTTTTGTCAAATCTCTTGAGGGAAATTTCAGTCTAGGATTTATCCTTCCTCTAACGATCTTTGTCTCTAAGTAACGAAAGCTACAGGACTGTTTAGAAATTCTTCTCTCCCCATTCTCCTGCATGCAGCCCCAAAATTCAGTAAATGTCTTATGGTCAGAACTTGCCACATATTCGGAGCTCTCCCAGTTTCCAGTGTGTCATAGCATCCCAACATGACCTGTAAAAACTTGACTGGTTTCTCCTTCACACAGTCAAGTTCTTCTGCCGGGACCAAGCCCTATCCTTATCCATTAGCTGGAATCAGAATATGAGCTCAGAGAAGAAAACACCTGAGGTTTATCCATCTCAGAAGGGCTCCTTTTTTGTGTGAAATTTTAGTGTATCTAGCCCTTGCTCCTAAAATTTTCCAGTCCTCTAAAACTATAATCCTTGTGATTATTCACCAGTTTCTCGTTTCACAGTGAGAGTGTTGGTCTGCCATGACCTATGACGTCCTAGGCAGAAGGGAAGGTCTCCCTGCTATGTACTCTCTGTAAGTGTGCCTTTCTTTTCATGCTGGACTTTGCCTACTTATACATCTAAAGCCTTTGGAAGCATTTTTTTAAAGTAAGCTTTACATAATACTAGATGACAGCTCCCTAATGAACACAGTGCTGAATTAGGTGACCCTGGTAGCTCCTGAAAGGAAGTCCTATCCTCAAGTAGGTTATCACTGCAGAGGCCTATGAGGATATTTTTATGTTTATTTGAGGCCGTCAGTGGGACTCCTTTTCTAGAACATTTTTGGCCACATCTGGCACATTATTTATATAGATTGCATACAGTCTGTTCTTGGACAATGTATATCTAATATTTTGATATTTATTCATTAATATCTTTTCCAATTTAGAGAGCATTCATTTGTCAGCTGCTTTAATGCACTAAAAACTTCAGTCTTTTTATTTATTTGATTTATTTCATTCTTATCAAATTTATTTCTGGCTATGGTTTAGTTACTTTCTCAGCTTAAGTGTATTTATATGACTCTTCTCATCTCAAAGTAAAATTTAATAAAGCTGTTGGAGTCAAGTTATTGAATTCTCTGAAGTCTATCTGCTCTCCTGTTTTATATGATAGTATCCTGTTTTGATAAGAGTTTCTATTAGATGCTCAGTGTTTTTATTTGAATTATTCTATAAAAGGGATAATTCTCTACATTAGAGATTGCTTTAAATGATAAGTAGTCAGCACTTGATAATGCCTATTTTTTAGCATTTGAAGTCATTGGAGTGACAGAAAAAATATTTAATTTTAATACACTTGGATTCTGCCACATTATCAAGGGATACAATTTTGTCTTTGCCTGCAAAGGATTTTGGTGGGTAGAATTGGAACTTAGAAATAAAGGTTGGTTAACATGCATGCTAATTAATTTTCAGATCATTTGAGGCAAGATCAACAGAAGTTCATGTAGGGGCTATACAGAGAAACTAAATTAATGACAAGGCCAGATAAAATGTCAGAAAGGTAGCAATGATTGTTGGGGACCTTGGAAAATTGTTGCATTTATGATCTCTTTTATTGAAACTTGACTTTCAGTAAATTGTGTCTGTCTAGAAATATAGATCCGATATTAAAGATCTTCAGGTTTTTCTAAAGAGGTCATATTTTTGTGTGATATCTCCTAATTATTTTTAAGGAATGAGCTCAATTAACATACACACACATAAACACATACAACCCATGGGTACCAACTGTACTCTTCTGGTTTAAAACAGTTATCTGTTTTAAATTTGACTTTACTTAATCAGAACAAGCAGATCTGGTACAATTGAAAATTTGTTCTGCTATGTGTACATTTATAATTAAGCAGAATTTTGCTTTCCAAAGACCCAAAATATTACAATTCTGAGTGAGTTTTTTGTTTTAATCACAAATTTTTGTCATATTATAACTGATTTAACTTCCTAAGACCCTCATATTTTCAATCCAATCCTACTCACTCATCCTGTCCATATTTATCGAATAAACTCTATGTAAAAGCACTGGTTTACACCACAAGGATACATTATAAACAAAGAAGACATGCCCTACCATTAATATTATTTACATATGAGTTTTAGCATTAAAATATGCTTCTACATATGCTACATAATTAAAGTAGCTTTTTTCCCTTGAGACATTTTTTCAACATGAAAAGGCCAAACTTTACTCTCCCATAAATTCTACGATGGAAGGAAAATTTAGAGAATTAGCTTTGAGATGCAATGACTGGGGAGGACTTCTTAAAATTTCAAAGTAACATACCATAAAATAAAAATGTAATAAAATTGTTTACGTAATAAATAATGATTTCTAGTTCAACTAAGGACACCAGAGAGAAAATCAGTATAGAGATGACAGAATGAGAGAAAATATTTTTGATGTCAAATGTGACTAAGAAGTCCTGCAAATATGCAAGAAAAGCAATGCAACTTCAGTGGGGGAAATCTCAATGGATAAAAATCAGCAGCTTACAGGTAAAGAAACACAAAAACTAAAAAGCATGAGAAAAGATGCTCAAAATCAATAGTAACCAGAAAACATTCAAATTAAAAACTACGATGAAAAAGCAGTTTTTCCTATTAGACTGATAAAAACTAGAATATTGGATAATCTCAGTGTTCGATATTATAATACAAAAATACTTTTTACAGCTTTATCCATGATGGTGCTGCAGGGAATGGAGACCTAAGGCAATCTTTGTATCTATCATTCAGGGACCAGAGAGGTAAAGCATGGTGGATATCCTCTATGGGGCATTACACAGCAGCTAAGAGTAAAAGTTAGATATATACATAGCATAGCAAATAATTATTAGAAACAAAAAGCTTGAAAAAGTTTAATAACAGGATTATATATAACACCACTTAACATATTCTTATAACGCCACTTAACATATTCTTTTTGAGAACAAAAACAAAGAAAAATTATTTAAATTGGACATAATTGCCTATAGAATAGAGTGCGTCATGTTATAGAGATAAAGAGAATAAATGGATAAAGTACTGTAAAGGCCAATGATGAAAAGTTATCATAAACTGAATAGTACAATTGACTCAACCCCCTTAGTTGCAATCTCCTCAAAAAGAAAAGAAATCTAGTCTCTTCTATCCTTCCTAAGTCACAAGAAAAATTCTAACTCTTCCACATAATTGTCTTAACAGTTTTTGCTCTTCTCTTCTGGTTATACAACTATGATTGTTTCAACTCCCATTGCTACTCCCATGACATCATTTCTAGACTAATCTTCTGGAAAATCTTTCCTCTGCTCACACAATTTTTTAACATCTCACTTGTGCTTTGGCATCCAGAACTGTATATAATTTCTAAATGTGGTTTGACCAGTTACAATCTTCTCATCTTGACATTTTGCATTTATTGAAGCAAGAGTCCTTAATTTTTTTCTTACTGTTTACTTAACCCTTTTATGTTTTTTTCTTTTATTATTACTTAGTTTATATATTCTAACTTCTTCAGTGCAAATAATTTCTTTCCTTCTATTTGTTTTTCCACACTTTCCTTCTTTTGTTCCTGTGACAAACTCTGTGCTAGGTTCTGGAGTTTTAGAAATATCCAAGTTGCAGTCTCAGCCCTGAATGCACTGCAGAGGGTGTTTCCCTGCAGGATATAAGAATCAGGCTCATTTGGCCTTAATTGCCTAATCTAATTTCTTATGTTTACTAAGGAGTTAGAGCAGTATCATTTCTCACCCCCACTGCTATTTTCAGTTAGCCATTATTCTTTTTCACATCTCTATGAAATCAATAGACCTCTCTGAAGGGCCATTCTTCTTGATAGAAAAACAAATGCTTCTCTACTCCTCTTGAAAATGCTAAGATTTATCTCTAGAAAGTTATCTGCTAATATTATTTTAATGTGCTAGAGAGGTCTTTTAAATCAGAAACTATTGGATTTCTTATTCCACGTATTTTATTTGTTAAGGAAATCAATTCCATAAAGACTTAGGTGAAAAAAAAGCAGAAGATATGATACAATTTTGTGCATTGCATAATTCAGGTCCCAAATCATAGATGCAGTGGCAGGAAAGTACTTCACATAGTTCACAGATAGTATTAATGGATATGATGGATAAAACCATTCTTTTTTTTTTACATCTTTATTGGAGTATAATTGCTTTACAATGGTATGTTAGTTTCAGCTTCACAACAAAATGAATCAGTTATATATACACATATGTTCCCATATCTCTTCCCGCTTGCGTCTCCCTCCCTCCCACCCTCCCTATCCCACCCCTCCAGGCGGTCACAAAGCACCGAGCTGATCTCCCTGTGCTATGCGGCTGCTTCCCACTAGCTATCTACCTTACGTTTAGTAGTGTATATATGTCCATGCCTCTTTATCGCTTTGTCACCGTTTACCCTTCCCCCTCCCCATAGCCTCAAGTCCATTCTCTAGTAAGTCTGTGTCTTTATTCCTGTTTCACCCCTAGGTTTTTCATGACATTTTTTTTTTCTTAAATTCCATATATATGTGTTAGCATACGGTATTTGTCTCTCTCTTTCTGACTTACTTCACTCTGTATGACAGACTCTAGGTCTATCCACCTCATTACAAATAGCTCAATTTCATCTCTTTTTATGGCTGAGTAATATTCCATTGTATATATGTGCCACATCTTCTTTATCCATTCATCCGATGATGGACACTTAGGTTGTTTCCATCTCTGGGCTATTGTAAATACAGCTGCAATGAACATTTTGGTACATGACTCTTTTTGAATTATGGTTTTCTCAGGGTATATGCCCAGTAGTGGGATTGCTGGGTCATATGGTAGTTCTATTTGTAGCTTTTTAAGGAACCTCCATACTGTTCTCCACAGTGGCTGTATCAATTTACATTCCCACCAACAGTGTAAGAGGGTTCCCTTTTCTCCACACCCTCTCCAGCATTTGTTGTTTCTAGATTTTTTGATGATGGCCATTCTGACTGGTGTGAGATGATATCTCATTGTCGTTTTGATTTGCATTTCTCTCATGATTAGTGATGTTGAGCATTCTTTCATGTGTTTGTTGGCACTCTGTATATCTTCTTTGGAGAAATGTCTATTTAGGTCTTCTGCCCATTTTTGGATTGGGTTGTTTGTTTTTTTGTTATTAAGCTGCATGAGCTGCTTGTAAATTTTGGAGATTAATCCTTTGTCAGTTGCTTCATTTGCAAATATTTTCTCCCATTCTGAGGGTTGTCTTTTTGTCTTCTTTATGGTTTCCTTTGCTGTGCAAAAGCTTTTGTGATCAACCATAGTTTGCACATATTTTTCCCCAAAAGCCAATTTTGTGTACATGTACAGGCAGGCATAAACAAAAGCTTCTCTCACATGTAAATTTATCTAGACATGAATAGACATATTTGGACTGCTTTGGTGTCCCATCCAACTTTCCTAAACTTATCTACACTGGAATTCAGCTTTATCTCTTTCACTCCATTCTCCAAGGAAATAATACTATCTTTTTATTTAAGATGAATTTTAAACAATTTCCTGAATGCCAGCCTCTCTTGATACTGCAGGGTTCCTGTTCCAGAGAGTCTCTCCTTCCTCTCTTTTACCTCCAAGCCCTTTCTCTCCTTTGGCTGTTTTCCTCTGACCATACCAATCCTCAAGTTTTCCCTTCCTCGGCCAAAAAACAAAAATAACCTTTTTTGAACCTGCATCCTCCTCCCCATGTAGTCATCTTCTTTGTTCTCTTTCTCTTGCCAGCCATGCCTACACTTTGAATTTCTAGTAATCCCCCCACCCCACCCCCGCTCTGGCCCCAACAGTCCACAGCCTACTTGGTGCTTTACCAAAACTACTCCGTTGAAACAAATAGCTTTCATTATGTCAACAGAGGCATCAGAGTCATCCCAGGTGCTAAATCCAATGAACACTCTATAATCCTTGTCCACATTGGCTGTACTGGATTCTATTGACCAATTTTTCCCTCCTAAAACTTATTGTTCCATTGGGTTCAGTAACATCCTTTCTTTCTCAATTTCCTTCTTAACTATTCCCTCTAAGTCTCTGCTATTAAGTTTTCTTACTCTGCATATCCTTGGTATCCTTCAGAGTTACTTTCCGTCTTCTATGCTTTTCTCACTTCTCCTCCACTTCATAGTTTTAATTAGGATCTATGTATAAATGACTTTTAAATCTGTAAGTTTAGCCCTGACATTCCTCCAAGCTCTATACATATGTACTTTAACTGCCTACGGGATACTCCTTTCTCAATACCCCAAAGACATATCCATTTCAGAATGTTCAAATTATCAATATACTTCCTGTCCTTATTCTAAAGCTCATTTTCCACTATAATTCCCATATGAAATATTGGTACCACCTAGTACTCCAAACTCAAAGCCTGGAAATTATTATTTACTATTTACTCTTTTAACCCCTTACCTCCATATTAAAACACTTACTCATTCTTGTCAGTTGTATTTCCCCAATTTTTAAAAATGTATTTCTTCTCACCATTTTCACTGACACTTCCTTAGTTCACAATATCTTATTGCTCTAGAAATGTGTCTATATCTCCAATTCCGCTTGTTTTAACATATTGTAATTTTGTGTTTAATGCTTTACCTTGGCCCTTTTGAACTATCTTTAAAGATGAGTTTCTCAAGTCCCTGGAGAGCTTCCTCCCAGGTCTTGTGTAACATCCCAAATATTGCTAAGGTCTTGTGCTTATTGCCAGAATATTTTGCTTTTTATGATGCAAATAACAAATCATAATTTAAAGTACATGTTGAGTTGCATGTTACACAAAGACCTATAGGATGTAAATATTATATGTAATTACACGATTTTTAAAATCTTATTTCCAGACCTGCTAAATTCACAATTCTAATTACCACTGCATTAATATTTGGGTAATTTATTTATATTCAGCTTGTGCTGTTCTTTTTTAGGTCTAAATAAAGAATGGTTTGGAATCTTAATTGCTTTCTACTTAGGAAGCAGGTCTCCCTGATCATGTCTCTGGGTACATTTTGACATTGCTTCCACAAAGGGTGTAGCAATAGAGTGATAGGGCAGGTGCTACCCTTTATGGAAGACAAAACTTCTCCTGGCTTCTGAGCTGTGTATTCTTGGAAATATACAGCTAGCTAGCCATGGTGACGAGCCTAACGTAACGTGTGGGGAATAAATAGACATCATGAATTAAAAAAAACAAAAACAAAAAAACCCAGAGATTGCTTTTTCGGGGGGCTGGGAGTGAGATTGGTGCTAGTCTGTGCTCCTGGATGTTGTTCTGACACAGACAATCCCATATTATCATTTATTCAGAAAAAATACCATCCATGGCAGGAAGAAACTTAAAAGAACTAATTACAGTTGTAAGGCCACATTCTATAGACAAATTAGCACATAATGGGGCTTTATATTTTACATCAAATACCAGATGGGGTAATGTGAAAAGCCTTTCAGTTTGAGGAAATGGCAGAAGTCTTAAGAGTTAGAAATTGTCACTTTAAGTGGCCTTTCTTTAAAAGAAATCTTAATAGCAACAACAACAAAAAAGAGGAAACATGAATATAAGCAAACAAAATCTCATGAGATCTCTGGGTAGAAAATCTTAACATGCAGTGAAAAAAGAAAGATGAAAGACCCCTGGTTTATTCCAACATAGTTATATAGCACATTGAGGTTTCAACTATAAAAGTAATAATAATATGAATTGGCAATTACATATGTTATATAAAACACTTTTATTTTTTCTCATCATCTTCATAGCAAACCTGTAGATAATGCCAATATTAGTTATACATGGATTCGAAGGGAGAAACAGAACCTCAGAGAGATAGAGTACCTTGGTCAAAGTCGAATAGCTTGTGAGTTATAGAACTACAACTTGATTTCAGACCTTCTGACTCCAAATTCCATGCCCTTGTTCTTTCTATTGAGTGACAGAGCCTGAGTAACAGTTCTCCTCTAGGCTTTGCACTCTAAGAGAAAATTTAGCCTCATAAATATTTCTCACTCCAGTGAAGAGCAAAGGTCAGCTTATTCAGTGTGTTCTCTTGATCTGACCTGTCAGCATATTGCCTGAGTGCTTCCAAATCTGAGGAAGCCTGACCATAAGTAAATAACATCCTAAACAAGGCTTACCCAGGGATGCCTCCTCTGGAACTCTCATGATGCTGATGCACCAGTTATGGAAGACTCCTACTCCATTGAAATGGTGTCCTCCTTTATTATTATTAAGATAGATCTACATAACTGATGTCTCATGGCACCAGTGATGAACAGATTAGATGATGCTCTAAAAAATTCACAGCAACTATTTCTTTTTCTTTTTTTTAGATAAGCTGCTATTTTTTTTTTTTTTTTCCGGTACGCGGGCTTCTCACTGTTGTGGCCTCTCCCATTGCGGAGCACAGGCTCCGGACGCGCAGGCTCAGCGGCCATGGCTCACGGGCCCAGCCGCTCCGCGGCATGTGGAATCTTCCCGGACCGGGGCACGAACCCGTGTCCCCTGCATCGGCAGGCGGACTCTCAACCACTGCGCCACCAGGGAAGCCCTAAGCTGTTTATTTAAAGTCTCTTTAATATTTGGTTGGATGACATTATGGATGAACCATATTGAATTTGATCCTTCTTTCAGGTGCTCTTTATTTTATCAGACTTCAGACGCTGTGAAATTAGTCAGTGGCAAATATTACTCTGTTTTTACCAGGGTGTATGGCCCTGAAGGGCAAGAAAAGAAACTCCCAAATCAAGATGGGCCTTCTAGAGTGTTGATTTTATTATACTAAATAGTTACAACCTGCTGGTTATTTTTGTTCCAATTTCTCTGGCTAGGTTTCCCTTCCCCCATTTCAAGTGCTACCCTGCAGGTAAAATTCACTGGCATTGCTACCTTCCTCATGAACACGCCCATATTGTCCCTGCTATGTGTCATCATTCTCTGCTCCACCCCACTAAAATACACACTATGCAAATTCTCTGTACAAGAGAATATGTTTATTATTACTTGTGTCTGTCTTTTCCTCTACTACATTGACTGACTTATTTATACCTTCTCTGGTAACCAGTCCAGTATCATGCAAATTGTTGATCCTCAAAAAGTGTCTACCCTGTGTGTGAATATGAGAAATGATGTCATACTTCTAGGATTTATGACTGTTGCTTGAATCTCAACTAGACTGATTGATATCTCTGTTTTTAGTGATGAGATTTATGAGGGGTTAATTAGTCGTTTCTTGAGGTACCAGGATTGTTTTCCACTCAGTTCTTATCGTGGGCACATCCATTAGAGAGGCAAGAATAGAAAGACAAAAAGGCAAAAAGGATACAAATGAACTTATTTACAAAACAGAATAGACTCAAAGACACAGAAAGCAAATTGATGGTTACCAAGGGGGAAAGAGGGGGAGGGATATATTAAGAGTTTGGAATTAACAGATACACACTACTATATATAAAATATATATAAACAGCAAGGACCTACTGTATAGCACAGGGAACTATATGCAATATCTTGTAATAACCTATAATGGAAAAGAATCTGGGAAGATTCTTTTGTATATAACTGAATCACTTTGCTATACAGCTGAAACTAACATTGTAAATCAACTATACTTCAGTAAAATTTTTAAAAACATAATAAAAGGCACAAGTATTTGACCAGTGATGGAAACACAAATTCATATTCTGCAACCATATTGTGTGCCACCTTCTGTGTCAACTTGCAAGTCTGTGATTTGTACATGCCATTAACTCTTGGAAGAAAGGTTTTTTCTCTTTTCTATCCAGTAATTTTTTTTACTTTAAGACAGCTCATATGTTATGTCCTATGCAGAGTCCTCCCTAATTCCCAAGAACTGGAGAGTTATACTGTTTTTGGTGCTGTCAGAGCACTCTGGCGGTATGTTTATTATAAAACTGTTTTATACTTTTTGGTTTGCGTGCATGCCTGTGTGCTCCCCTTAGACTATGAGTTCCACTGGGTCTTATACTCTTTCTGTCTATAATGCCAGTCTCTTCCATTGGACCTAACACGTAGTTAATACTCAGTAACTACTTAATGAATTGGTTATTTTTAATAACAGAAATTATCACCTTTATACACAAAGCACCTTACTAGGCACTAATAGAAAATTAAAAATGACTCAAACAACACAAAATTCTGTAAAAAGCTTTCATTAGGGGGACAAGGGGTACAAGGATGGAAAGAATAATTGGAACAGGAACTTGAGTTGTGCCTCAAAATATGACAATTTCCATGAACAGAGAGGAAGTGAGGAGAGGGGTGGCAGAGACAAGACCATTCCAGAATGAGCAAACAGCAGGTTACCATAGGAAGCTTTCCTGAAGTGAATTAAAGGTAAACTCTATTAGATGTAAATAAAACTGCACGACGTTAAAACAATGCATAAAGGATTAAAGCAGATTAAAACTAGCGACTACCCTCTGAGAGCCCAAATGTGTTTAGTGCAGTTTGAAATTAACTTAATGTACAAAAATTTAAATAAGTTGTCACGGAAAAGAGAATAGCATTGGGTTGGCATGCTTTAGCCTCTCTCATTTAAAACAGCAAGTAGCTGGGCATAAAATCACCCTTTAGCATGAATTTATGTTATTAATTGTACCCATAATTCAAAGTCATGATTAGAGCTTAAACTGAATGTCTGTAGTGGAAATTATGATGCACGCTTGACTTCATGCTTTAAACACTGTGTAGGGTGGGCACCTCTGTGAAGCACAGGGTGAAACCTCCCTCTTCCTTTACTATTTAAACTAAATTTAAGTTCTTCGAAATGGGATGATGAACACCTTTCTGGTTTTCGGGAGAAGTAGAAGTTCTTGCCATGGCCAGGAAGCATAAGAGGATGTAGGTTACTGACACATGGAAGTATCAAAAATTGATTGGCACCCTGTTTAGGTGTGACCTAATGGAGAAACTGCAGAGAAGTTTCCGGAATATACAGAAAGGCACAGTAGAAGTTTAAAACATTCTGCATATGGAGACTATGTGAGGTAGAAAAGCAGGAGTCAGAGCGTGACTGCAGTGAGTGGTGGACCTAGAAAAGATTGAGACATTGGATGAAAACAGCAGCAAAGGCAAGTGGAGGAGGGGCAACTAGAAACTGTTCTACTGGGGAGCCTTTCCAGAAGCCAGCCTCAACTGCTGTGTTCAGGTACACTTGGGGTGTGCCAAAATTTGTTACCACTACAATACCAAACTTGTTAAGTTTATTTTGTAAATAAAGTAGATATATGCTTATTCTTAAAATAATATCACACTCAAAAATTTGCCTTCTAGTAGGGTTTCTAGGATGGAGGAAAGGCTGCAGTTATATCTGGAATACTGCTTTTATCTGTATCAGTGGTTCTTAGCATGAGGTATCCAGACCAGCAGCATCATTTTTTACCAACCAGGGTCCTTGGACTCCTTAATCAATAGAAATTGTTAAGAGGCCAAACAAAGAATTCTGGCAAGGCTTTACTGGGACTCGTTCTGTAGCACAGGGAGAAAGAGGTGTCCTTGCCCTCTCCCTGAGGCGAGGTGAGCTGGTCCCTTAAATGCAGTGAGAGTAGGGGCAGACCATGGGCTGGGCAGGCAGGTGACTTAGGTGGTCTGCCCACCCGCTTGGACATGCTGTGTGCAGGGATCATGTGCAGTACCCTGCTTTTGCTCCCAGCACCCCAGAAGTAGCAGCTGGGTTTTGGCCTTTTCGTATCTTGTTCATAATTTGCCCCAACTGTCCATGCATGCAGTTATTTTTAGTTCCTTATAGTTTCTTTGTATTCTGTCCTCTAGGAGACGTTTGTCCAAGTACAAGCAGGGCAGTAAAGAGTCCCAGGTCCCAGGTCCCAGGTCCCAGCCTGTCTCACCATCACCTGGGAATTTGTTAAAAATTCAGAGTCTCAGGCAGGTGTTATGAATCAGAAATTTTAGGAATGGGGATCTACAATCTAGGCTCTAATAAACTCTCCTGGTGATCCGGATGCACTAAAATGTTTGAGAACCTCTGATTTATAAGTCTGTAGTGGTTGCCTGTTGCGGATGCTTTTAACATTGACATACCTACAAAGCAAAGTGTGTTTCTGAATTTATGTGCCAAATTTAAACATATAACACTATTAGTTTTATTTCTCTGAAAAATTGACTTATGCTTCTTAAAACTCTGGATAGACCCATGTAGATACCATCCTCTTTTCATGTGTATAATTGAAATTCACTGTTGTTTTCCTTGATGAAGTGAACCACTGGAGAACAAGAGGAGACACACAGCAATCATGATTTTCCTGTACAACTATCACACTGAACACAAAAAGAACGATTTGCCTTTAATAAACCCAACAGAATTAGAGGCCCAGATTTTATGAGTGAGCTTCTCAGCCAGTTCCAGAGATCCAGCACTTAAATGTGCAGAGAAAGACATGACTAAGAAAAGGGGGTTATGCTTTTTTAATGAGAAACTTCCAATGAAAAGTTGTTTAAAAACCTTCTGATTAAAAAAAAAAAGTCTCCGGTAAACCTGAGACCAACTTCAATTATAAAACCAATCTCTTTCCTTCATCCAAGCAACCACATAAAGCCAAAGTCTGTTGAAAAACCGAAAAATATTATGGCTTAAAAAATTGAGCATGCAAGCATAGCTCTGCTTGTGTAAGCTGTAACACAGGATAGCAAACACACTTAAAATGCCATAAAGGTTTCCTGTGGGTGCACTGTGCTAATTGAAGTCAAAGCCTAAATGAATCTAGTCCCCAAGAGTTCCATATAACTGGAAAACCTGTAGTGTATCACTGCAGTTAGAAAATGGTTATTTTAAAATGTGCCTATTGAAACCCTCCTGAACATGTGCATGTAAATTCCATTAAAGTTCATAGATGCTGCGCATACAATCAGTGAGAGACACGCAGCCCCCTAATGCTTTCTCTAATGAACTCAGACTCAGCAGGTAGGAGCTAATAATTACACAGCACAGAATCTGTATTAGATTGCTTGCTCAGTTTATGACTATCTGGTAACGGTGTGACACAGTATACACCTTCTGTTGGAGATGAGGGCAGGAATATTTCTGCAGATTGAAATTTAAACATGGAGCTAAATTCCTAGTCTATTTGTAGTCAAAGGATATGAATAGATAATTCTTCCAAAGGAAAAACAAAAGGTAAAGTCAGTAAAGTAAAATGAAATAAAAATATAAAATGTAATAGATGACTTTTAATTACAGAAAAAAGTGTGACAAAATCAAATATAGTTAAGGCTACAGGAATACCACTGTATTTTTTTTTCCCTGTGTAAATTTGATAGAAATTTGGCTTTCTTTATGAGGAAAGTTCTGGCAATATTGCATTAAAAACTGCAAAGTATTTTATATCTTTCATCTAGGAATTCACTATCAGTAAATTATCCTAAATAAATAATTCAAAAAAAAATTAAAAATAAATGGATAAATGTATGCATTGTGCTGACATTTTGGCTATATCTTCTTCATACAGCTAGATCACTTTTTATTCTATACTTCTATGGAGGTGTAATAGAGAAAAGTGGAAAGATAAGGAGTATAAGTACAATTAATTTTTCATAAACTGAACACATATATTTCATCAGCACCCATAGTAAGACACACAACATTACAAGCACCTGAGAAGCTCCCCTCATTGCACAAGATTAACAACGGTCTTGACCTCCAACACACATAGATTTCCAGTTATTCATAACCTGACAAAAATTTTGTATTATTTCCTTTTTAAAACTAATTAATTTTGGCAGTTATGTAGTGGTATTGCATTTTGGCTTTAATTTGCGTTTCTTTTATGGCTAAATATTGACCATCTTTTCATTTGGCTATCTTCTTTTGTAAAATGCCTTTCAAGTCTTTGCTTATCATTTTCCTATTGGCTTGCCTGTCATTTTACCATTGTTTTGTTTTATATATTCTAGACATAAGGCCTTTGTGAGAGATATATGTTTTGCAAATATTTCTCACTCTATTTATTCCTTTTTCATTATCTTAAAGTTGTCTTTTAATGAATATATGCCCTTAATTTTAATTTGTCTAATTAATCTTTTTTGTCTACCAATTTTTGTGTTCCTGTTTATGAAAGCATATCTCAATTCATCAATAAATTCACCTGTTTTTTCTTCTAAAAATCTTTATTTTTATGTTATATTTATATCTATAATTTATCTCTGATAAGTTAGTATTTGTATATGGCTTGGAGTACCCCATTGTCCCAGAACTGGTTACTGAAAAGAATCACCTTTCCCCGCTACACTGTACTTGAAGTGTACTTGAACTACACTGTAGTGTTACCTTTGTCATAACTTAGGTGACTATATATGTATGTTCAGGACTCTATTTTTTGCCTATTTATCTATCCTTGTACCAGTACAGTACTACTAGTATAGCTTTGTAATAATTATTGATATCCATTAATGTAAATATTCCAAATTTGTTTGTCTTTGAAATTGCTGTTTGTGTTTCCACATAAATTTAGAATCAGGTTTTAATCATCCCCCACTAAAACTAACTTTTGGGAGTTTGGATTTCTGATTGACACTGAATTTTTAATCTATACATCAATTTGTTTTAAATTGACAGTTTTATGTGCATTGTCTTTCAATCCATGGACATGGTATTTCATTACATTTCTTTAGGTTTTCTTTGATTTTTGCTTATAATATTTTGTAGTTTTCTGGTAAAAGTCTTGCATATCCTTTGTTAAGTATATTCCTGAGTATTTTTATGCTACTGAAAATAGTATTCATTAAAAAAATTTTTAATGTTGCCACTGTATTTCAACACAATTAACTTTAATGGACTTTGTGTCCACCAATCTTACTACATTTGTTTATCAGTTCGTAGTTTGTAGAGTGTTTAGAATTTCTTATGTACAAAATAATATTTTTTATGTCATCCATAAATAACAGCAGTTTTTTTCTCATTTTCCATGTGTATGCGTTTTGTTTCCTTTTCTAATTGTAGTCACTAGGATCTCCAGTAAACTGTTGAAAAGTAGTGCTTATAGCTGGCATTATTGCCTTATGGGAAGCTTTCAATAATTCATCATTGATATGATGCCCGCTGTATGATATTTTTAAGATTCCCTTTATCAGATCAATGTAATTGCCTTTTATTTTTAATTTCTTAAAATTATTTATCATGATTACATAAAGTTGACTTTGACTAATACTTATAGAAGTTTAGAGAATGCAATGTGTAGTGTAACCTCTCCTTTGAATTTTAGGTTTCCAGGTGTGTAAAATATAAAAGAAAAACTAAAGTGAACAAAATGTATGAATTTATGACATTATAAAGGTAAGACATTTTCTTATACTCTATTATCAATATCTTAGCAATCTAGCAAATAAATGTTCTTATTTATTTCTATAGAGATCATTTTAATAACTGTAATTGTGCCAAAGTGTTATTTATTAATATTTTTTCTAATTTTTGCTACTGAAAGAGTTTAGGTATTTTTTTCCAATGTGTTTTAGTTTTATCAGCATTTAAATAAGGGTCCTCATTCACTATGTTTTCCATAGAGTAAAATGGCAACATTTTTCCTATAAGTGTAGTAAATCTATTTAAAGAAGGTAAGGGAAGATCAGTCCATGCAAGACATTCAGTCAGATTTTTGGAGTCATGGAAACAAACTTTTGCATTATAGACTTTTTTAAAGTTGATTTAAGTAAGCAGACAATTTTTGTATCACAGATGTAATCTAAATTAATTATTGCCATGAGATTTAAGATTTTTCTCTAAAGTAATTCAAAACTTAGAGTTCATCAGCACATAAGCTTGCTATATTCATTCTTTTTTGTGTACTTTATAATCCATAATCCAAAGCAAATGACTTGAATTTCAACGAAATTCCTGATGATTTTCAAAATTACCTTGGACTCATGCCAGCCTGAAAATGATTATTAAATGACAGACTTTCCTGCTCAGTATCACTAAGAGTAAAATAGATTTTTGATAAAGAAAAAGCTAGATCTTTATCTTGTTTGGATTCCTTTATATTTTCTAATTTTATAGATGAAGTAACAGGTACCAGAGGGACCAACCGACCTCTGCAAGGTCACAAAATTGTAACATCTTCATTTAATTTATCAAAGTGATAGCACTGAGATTTGTTTCCAAAATATGAGAATCCTGGTGTTTCAAGATATATAACAGTGTGAATGTTTGTTACAATCCCAGACTCAGGACTTGAACTGTAGTTATTGCTACTACTGAAGCAATGCATACATATATATGTATACACACAAATATGTATTCAATTAAAATCATGTGGGAGATGGGACAAAGAGAAGAAGGATATGTGGAGAGAAATGATGGATATTAAACATACTGAAATAAATTGTAGTATCTAAACATCTAAGCCTCATTTCTATTCTAATTCAATGACAAAATTACAAAAGTATCTTCCTAGTTTATAGTCTTCTCTTAATTGGCTTTTACAAGATTCCTGTACATCTCTGTGCTAACAGAAGAATATTCACTCCATAACAGCCTGAATTTTACTTATGTAGATTTCAAAGATGTACTGTCTTAATTGGAAAAAACAAAATGAATCTTGAAATCTTAATTATTCAGGAACAAAGTGAAGTGTTTTGTGAAGAATGAGATTTGATGGGGTATAAGATAATCAACAGATCAAAGATTAATAAGTATTTGAATATTTTATTGCATATTACAATGGAATACTTCAATGGGAATCTTTCAGCTATTCTTCCACTTTAAGGAGGACCAGTTAGTTGAAAACTCAAAGCACATTGTCCTACTGAAGTAGTTCCAACATTATGAAACAGGAGCTTGCATTATATAACATTGATTACAAACTACAGAAACATTCCAAAACAAGTCTCACACAGCCAAATTATTCATACGAGTTTCCTCCATTCTGCCCTTGCTTTTTTTTTTTAAAAAAAAGAGTGAATATTACATATGAGAATTAAATATCAATAAAAAACAAATAATTAAAAGTAGATGATAAGGTGAATTGATAAACATCCCAAATACTTACAATTAGAGCTAAACCAGTCTATATGTTCTAAAAAATATGAAAATATCTCAATAAAATTCCCATGTAAACAATAAATCTAATCCAGGAAGTGCCACTGCTAAAGCAGAAATGGTAAGCAAAGCTTACAATTCAGAATTCCCATTACATGTTCCTTTTTAATAGGAAGTAAATCTATAATTCTCCTTTAGGTTGGCAGGAATTCCCAATGAACTGAAATAAAATTGGCCCTAAGAATAGACTCTATTGATCTCTTATAATTGGCAAAAAATAGTAGTGCACTTAGGTTTTCACTGACACCAACTAAGAAGTAAATGTTTATTCTAATTTTCAAACTCACTCAAACTGAAAACATTCAGCTAAGTAGTAAGAACAAATCAGATTATGGTCTATTAAATTTAAAAAGCTCTCAGATGGAGTCAACCAAGATGACAACATAAGAGTCTCCTGAATTTTTCTCCTCCTAAGGATACACTGATTGTATAACCACACATAAAAAATTTCCTCTGAAAGAAAACAAGAAATTAGCTGAGAAAATCCTACATATAACAAGAATGAGAAAGCAACCACATCAAAACATGCAGGCAAGATCAAATCATGGAGAAATAGAAAATCTGAATAGACCAATTACTAGTAAGGAGATTGAATCAGTAATCAAAAACCTCCCAATAAACACAAATCCAGGACCAGATGGCTTCACTGGTGAATTCTACTAAACGTTCATAGAAGAACTAATATGACTCCTTCTTAAATGCTTCCAAAAAATGGAAGAGAAGGTAATACTTTCAAGCTCATTTTATGAGGCCAGCATTACCTTGATCACAAAGCCAGATAAGGACACTACAAGAAAAGAAAATTACAGATCAGTATTCCTGATGAGCATAGATGCAAAAATCCTTAAGAAAATATGAACAAACTGAATTCAACAACACATTAAAAGGATCAGACACCATGATTCAGATATTCATGATTTATGCCAGGGATGCAATGATGGTTCAACATCCACAAATCAATCAATGTGATATATCACATTAAGAAAAAGAAGAACAAACATCATACGATCATCTCAATAGATGCAGAAAAAGTATTTGACAAAATTCAACATCCGCTCATGACTAAAAAAAAAAAAAACTTCTTAACAAACCGGGTATAGAGAAAACGTATCTCACATAATAAAGGCCATATATGACAAGCCAATACCTAACATAATACTCAATGGTAAAAAGCTAGAAGCTTTCTCTCTAAGATCAGAAATAAGACAAGCATGCCCACTCTTGCCACTTTTTTTTCACATAGTACTGGACATCTTAGAGAAATTAGACAAGAAAAAGAAATAAAAAACATCTAAATCAGAAGAAAAGAAGTAGAATTGTCTCTGTTTGCAGATGACATAATATTGTATATAGAAAATCTTGAAAACTCCACGAAAAAACTGGTAGGATAAACAAATTGAATAAAGTTGCAGGATACAAAATCTATATACAAAAATCGGTTGCATTCCTATACATAAATAATGAATTGTCAGGAGGAGAAATTAGTAAAACAAACCCACCTACTATTTACAATTGCATTAAAAAGAATAAAATACTTAGGAGTAAATTTAATCAAGGAAATGAAAGATCTGTACACTACTATAAAACATTGATGAAAAGAAAATGAAAAAGACACAAATATGTGAAAAGATGTTCCATGCTCATGGATTGGGTACGTGCAGTCAAGCATACATCTTGATTGAAAGTTGCTGCTAGTCAAGAGGAACAGATATTTTAGTTAATAGTTTTGTGCTTTTCTAAGTATGGGAAAGATACAAGAATCTGGGTTCATAAAAAATCTCCTGAAAATATCTAACCCCCTGAGAGCCTGTTCTGTCAGTTTTCCCAGAGTACAGGCACTTGCTTCCTGATCTCTGCCCTGATTTCTCTCCAGGTTTTATGGTAGGTCAGCGACTGCAGTGGCTGATAACTCAATTCTGGTAGAACCAGGTGGTGAGTGACATTCCTTAGTTGGCATTGGTCAAAGGACAAACTTTCAGTCATAAGATGAATCAAATCTGAAGATCTAACATATATCATGCTGACTCTAGTTGATAACAGTGTATTATATAATTGAAATTTGCTGAGAGAGTTTCTACTCTCTAATGTTCTCTAAATGTTCTCTACTCTCTAAATGTTCTCACACACACGCACAAAAGGTAAATATGTGAGGTGATGGATGTGTTAATTAACTTGGGGAAAATCCTTTCACAATACATACGTATATCACACCATCACATTGTACACTTTAAATATCTTACGATTTTATTGGTCATTTATACTTCAATAAAGCTGGGGCAAACAAAGAAAAGCCAAAAAAATTTTAAGGCTTTCTACAAAGTCATATTTATAGTAAATGCTGATGGGTTTTGCAACAGTTTAATTTTTGTAATGTACTAAATTAGCTGTGGTGTGGTGGCCCCATACCAATTTATTCAGGATTTTCCCATACACTCATGGGGTTGTAAGAGGCTAATGATACCTTGAGACACCAGCCTGCAGCACTCTGTCTTGGTACGTGGTGTAGAAATCCCCCTTGACAAAAGTGTCCATATTCTGACATTGTGGAAAACTTGAAATATTCCTTATAGAAAGAGCTGTTACTTACCAATACTTTTAAAACTTTGGCACCTAAACTTCTTTTCTGGAGTACAAATCTGATCATTGCAGAATAAATGTAGAACAGATCAAATCCAGAGATGATTATCAGCTGTATTGTTTTTCAGTTCCTACCTCTTGTGTAGCTACACTAAGAACCCTGAGCCCCTAGCAAACCAGGCTCCCTCTCTTCTGATGGGTTTCTCTTCCTCCTTGGTACCCAGCCAGGCTTGAAGCTAACTGCCTTGCCCGAAAAGCCCAGGAGCAGGCTTTATTGGCCAATTCAGTGCTAAGCCATGGGCACGGGGTTCCCATTAAGCCCTCTATATAGTTCACTACTTCTGTTCCCCTAGTGAAAACAGGATGGTTTCTTGTCTCATTGAGGGGATATATTTTAAAATTCTGATTTGAACTTAAGGGGAAGAAAACTGTTTCAACCTCTATGTCAGATAAAGAAACCATGCTATGTGATAAAGGAGAGTTAAAAAGACTACTGCAGTGTGAGATCACAGGCCTAGCTAATAAGAAAGCCTGTATTTACTGCCCTTTGTTTCCTTTGTGTATTTCTTTTCTTCAGGGACCTTAAGAGGAAAAAGGAGTCGTTCTGGATAAGGGCAGACCTAACATTCCTAGAACTTCTCTAATAGATTTAAATATTTGTGATCATCATAATAGTATATCCTGACTTCACTCAGCATCTAGCGCACGTCTTTTATAAGTGCTGTTTTGGAATGTTCTTCCTCTCCTTTATTCAACCGGAAACTTCTCTTCCTTCTTCAAGCATGTACCTTTCTCTAGGAAGTCTCCCAGAAAAAAAATAGTTTCTTAGCAGCCAATGAAGACTTACATCTTAGCTTTTGTTAAATTGTATTTTAGCTATGTGCTTACATATTTGTTCATCTTGCTTAACTGTAAGATTCCTTAAAGAAAAGAACCATCTTCTATACATCTTTAAATTCTCATCACCTAACCTAATGCATTTCACAAAATGCTTATCAAATGACAGATAGTAAATAGTTTTGAATATGAAATGAAAATTTAAAGAAAGAACAGATGAGTTGATTAAATAATTAATTGAGGTTTCTTGAGCCCAATTTCCAAAGCACAGCATGGAAATTGGAGATAGGGAGAGATGCAAGAGATGACTTCATAAAAGCCAAACTCTTCCATCTGCTTGTTACGATCTCTCTTCTGTTTTATTTTAAAGCCTGTCTTCTATTACTCCTTTACACACAAGCCATATGAACATATTTGTTTTCTCAATATATGCCCAAAGTTTTGTTTCTGTGATTTTGCTCATGCTTTCTCTTAACATGTTTTCCCAAAATCTGATGCACTTTTAGGGCATCTCAAAAGTCTTCCCCGCCCCATGATTTCCTTGTTCTCTTCACATCCATGCCCAGCAAATGAATATCATTTGTGTTTTCATCCAAAGAAAACAGTGTAACTTTTTTGTAACAAAAATGTCACTTGTGTATGTGTCTTAACTTGCCTACTTGAGAGTATGTTCTAGGGTAAACAATGTTTTCTTGATATTTGCATCCTTTAGTAGTCTGGAAACATAGAAAGTATTAAGTATTATTTTGTGAAATTTAATTCATGCAGAAGCCTCTGATATGAGTCCCAAATAAAATACAAATTGACTATGTGATCTTGGGTGAGTCATTTTTTCCTTTTTAGGCTTTTTTTATTCTCAATATAAAATTAATATTATTGAGTTAAAATATATTTAATGCCTCTTCAGCCTCTAATCCTTTAAGTTTTACATATTTTCTTTCAATAAAAAACTTTGTACATCTTTACTTTTTTATTCCAAGATTGGAGTACAGAAAGTTTACCATCTCCATGTAATCTGAAAAAAATTTTTTTTTCTACGAATGGTTTTGCCTTATAAATGTAAATTCTTACTTTTAGCATTTATCTATGAGCGTTATGAAAAGTTGTGCACTAGGAATAAATCAGAGCATAGAAGCAAAACTAAAACAAGCACAATCTGATTACTTTTATGAATAGCAATAATGCTACAGCAAAAAAAATGTGTACCCTTTCTAATGCAGCTTCTATTCATTAGCATGATTAATTAATAAATCTTTTGGCATTAATATTTTAAATAATCTTCATTTTTCACTAAAGGACAAAGATGACAAATTTTGCTCAGCAATGAGTCTAAGAATGATAGAAAGTCACAAATCAATTATCTTAGTCCCATCTCTCTTGCTGAGTTGGTCTGTGACCTTGAGAACAGTTTTTCAATGACCTGATTTATCCATTTGTACGATGGATAGTATTTGTTTCTTTTACAGTCCCTGAATATTAGATTTAGTTATGTTATGCAAAGATTAAATGGAAAGTATTTTTTAAAGACACTCTGAATTCAGAGGGGAGTTGGGCCCTACGTAAACTTGGGTTCTGTTTTTGTTTTTCTGAGCAACATTAATAACAAGATGTGAATCAATTCCTATCACTGCCATTTCCATACTATTCATTCTGCATTTATTCACTCCCTTCCAAAAATGATTGTGCTCAACAGTTCATCCTCTGTCATGCCCCAGATGTACCTCAAGAAATGAATAATTTCCTCTTGGCTTTGTACTTCAATAGTTTATGATAGTCAATGTCTGCTACTTTAGGGAATTCACTAATAAATATAAATATTAGTAGTATCCTTTTCTTAACCTTCCCTGTTTTTCCAAGAACATTTATATGAGAATCTTAGAGTGAGAACTCAATTTTTATTTGCTGAATTGAATCACATTTAGATTGATGGATTTAAATACTGAAAATGTTTAATTAATATGGAGGCAGATTCTTTCTCTTAAATTTCCTCAGTTCGCTGATGAGGCAAACAAGTTTATTTGATATTCAGCTGAAGTACAAAATCCTCTCAGATTTATTGATGCCTGTGAATAAAAGATGGAACACATAGAACAGGGCTAGGAGAGTCATTTACCTTCAAAATTGAAAGCCATGAAAATAAAGAGAAAGGAATCCTGGGGTGTCCTAAAACAGAAACCAACTATCATATTTATTAGTGATCCACTTTTTGGATTTCTTATATCAGTATTTCTTAAGGTGTGGTACCTGGTCCATCAGCATAAGCCCCAATCCAATCCCATTGAATCAGACACTGGGAGGAAAGCCTAGCAATTTGTGTCTTAAGCCTGTCAGATGACTCTGATGTATAATAAAGTTTGAGAACCCTTGTCCTAAATCAGAGAGATAACTAGTTAGGAGAGTTAGGACTTGAACCTAGACATCCAAGGCCAGGAAATTTAAATAAATGGAACAAAAAATATACTGTGTAATGTTATGAGTTACCTAAGCTTATGCTCTTTAAGTAATACCTCTCCTTAAGACATTCCTAGAGACATGCATTTTTAAAAGACCATTTAGAAAAATATATTACTCTAATCACTATACTCCCTGTGCTATTGGGAGAGTGACTTTTTCATTTTCCCAAAATTAATTATTGAGCCCATTTCTGCATGCATCCACATTTATGCCGCAGCCTCGCTGTGCCCCCTGACTGTTGCCTTGGCCACATGACTTGCTTTGGCCAAGAGAGTATGGATAGATGCAAAACCATGCTATTTATGAGCACAGGCCTTAAGAGACATGTTTGGTTTTGCTTGACCTTTCCTGCTTCTGCCCTTGTTGTGAGAACATGTCCAGTTAGCCTATTGGTCAAATTAGATGCAGCAAGCTGAGTTGCTCTGCTGACCTACTGACAATGGATAAGCAGATCCAGGATACCTGACACAGTGTTAAGCAAAACTGGCTCAGCCAAGCCTCAACCAACCCAGAGATCAGTGTTATATTCTACTGGGATTTCATGATTATTATTCAGAAAAGGCTATCCAATGATCCCAGTTAGAGAACTTAGAGGAATAGACAAGATAATAGTCTTCAAAATACCTCTCAGCTCTAACTTTCATTAACTGTGAAGTGGTCTTTAAATGGTGAATTTAGATATTCTAGTAGAAGATAAATTAAATGACCATCCTGTAAGGAAGGTGTTTAAGGGCACATCAAACTCCATAGTTACTGTCAAAACATGTTACAAAGTTGGCTATGTTTTCAAGAATAAAAATGAAGTCTAACTTTAAATATTATTAATATGGATTCTTCTTTCTAATTCAGGTACATCAGCATATCTGAAAGTGCATACTGGAATCTTTTAAGATGAAAGGTATGTATACACTAAGGACAGTAATAGAAAATGTTAGCATTGACCTTTACAACCATTTAATTCTTCATTATAATAACAGATCTAGAATTTCATGGTATATGCTCAAGTTAATCACTAGATTACTGTATCAGGGGAAAAGATTGTTATTCTAGCAAGTTCTCCGGTTCAGCTCCTGTATAGTTTCCCTGAACATGATAACTGTTATTTGCTGCTTGTATTTAAATCAAGTAAATTTCCTGAACTTTCATAGAGAAGGATGGGTAAGAATAGTTTTTCTAGCTCTGTGGCTCTAAGGCTCTTAGTTGATCATGAAAATATAAAAAAATAAGGTAAGGCCTACTATCTTCTGAGATTTGACTACTTTCCTTCTCTTCCTTATTTTTGTCTTCATTTATTGAGGTTATTATACAATTATTCTTCTTTGCTCAGTTACTACGTTGAATTGCATTGTTTGATTATCTAGTGTTATATCAATTTTACATATCTGGCATAAATTACATATGGTCACAATGTGTTATGCTTTTAAATTATTTACTGGATTCAAATTTCCAATATTTTATTGAGGATTTTAATGTTTATGTACCTTAGTGATATTGACGTGAAATTTGCTTTTCTTGGAATGTCTGACTCACATCAGATTACATTAAAACACTGAAAATTTTTAGTTTGTTTTTACTTTCATATAACTTAGTCTCAATAATATAGTATTTAATATAGAGAAAAGATATACTGGCATATTTTTACATTCAATAGCATTTTTGTGAATAAAACAATGTTATTATTTGAAAATAATAATTTTCAAAAATGACCTCTGGAGATAACATCTTTACCCACTTATCAGCTTTACAGTTGAATCACTAGTTTGCAGTGTTATGCAGAGGTTCCATGATATCCTATTTGTTTCAAAGTATTGACTTACCACTTTTTGTTTTATTCCCAGTAGGTTGAGTTTGTTTTTTGGCTCGTTGATTTGGTGGTTGGTTGTCATTCCTTGACAGAAAAAAATATTATTTTCAAGCTGTATAGTCAAGCTCTATAGAAAGACAAATCCCAGAAAGAAATCATTTTTATTTATGAGAAGAAATCACTGTATCAGGAAATGACAGTAGTCAAAATCCTGATCAACGGAATTTCTGAGTGTAGACATACCAGGGGCACATTCTATTCAGAATTTATGTTGATGAGCAAGGAATCAGAACAGCATCAGCTTGGTGCACTGAATTTGGACTATCTCATTATTGGTTTATTCTTGCAAGGGATTAGAAATATTTGAAAGTTTTGGCATCAACTCTGTTAGCCACAGCTGTGTATGTACCTTCCCAGAAAAAATACAGCTTCACCCTCAAGAGCAGAAGTGTGTTTAGTCCAATGACCAAAGTTTCCTAGTCTCTGAACAGTATTTGGATAGAAATTGGTTACGTTTGCTTCAAAGACTCATTTTTCTAGATTCTGTGACTAAGAAAGACTCCTTCTGAATCCCACTTTTTATTTAGATATACTTAGTATATTAAAGAAGATTATATACATTCTGCTGATCTGAGAAAAATCTTGTCTCTTCTAGATGGCTTTACATTTTCATGGCCCTACAGTCAGATTCATTAGATAGTATAGTTTCTGTTTGATTCTCAGAGATCAAACTTACTTCCATGTCTTCAATTTTGCTGGAGTACAACATCATAATACCAAATTCTAAGGATAGTTATCAGTAGTCTATTCCTGTAAAATATTTTATAATATAAGAAAAATTATTGTGGCATAAATGAGAAGTATTTAATAAGTAGTGCTGGGAAAAATGTTTAGCTACTTGAAAAATATGAATCAGAGCCTCAATTCACAGCATTCACTAAAGACATTCCAAGTGAATTAAAAAGATAAACAGAAACAAAACATAGATAAACAAACAAAACATATGGATCGGTTTATTTTGTTGCAAGTAATTCAATCAACTCTGGGTAACATAAATATGTTTTTCAGATATTGCCAAATTTGGGGAAAAATAGAATACAAAGGTCTTGGGTAGGGCTGAAACCTGGAGAGTACAAATATCTCAGTCAAGAACTCTTGAATGATCTCACTGCAAGACTGCAGCAAAATCAATCAACGTCTCTCTCCTTTTGCTCCTGTTTGTTCCTCAAGGTCATATTCCAAGAGAAATAACTGAGCATGTTTGGCTTTGCTCTGGATATTCTTTTTGAGGAGCCAGCATGTTAACGGAACAGATGCATTATCTGCTCTTCCATGTTCTAAGCTTAGCAATATTAGACTTAGAGAAAATGCAGGTTCTCCAATGGGAAAGATTAGAGGGTTATGAGTATGTACAATTCTGGGGAGTGTTTTTCACAGATTTAATGTCACATTTTCCAGTCTATCTTTTATCAGTAGTAAATCTAGTCATTTCATTTATGTCTGCTTAATTGCTTTGCCTTCTTGCTCAGTTGATTCTGAACTGAGGATGGAAAGAGGAATATCATTTAATAGCTTCCTAAAACACAAACTAAAACAAAAATCTGTGCAAGTGTTAAGAATGTGGGAAATGGGACCAGCTCTTTTGAACCAACCAGCAGTGTTTAAGAATCCCAGTATGACCTCAGTGCATGTTGACCCTTAAGACTTAGTAAGATGACCCATGTACTTATGTTTGACAACTTAGGTGATTGGTAGTGTCTACAACTTACTGATGCTCTTTACAATTTAGTGGTTGCCTTTTACCAGTTGAATGTCACATGAAGACACAACAAAAATTTACTGTTGACTTGTATGTGAACTTTCTCATCTTACTTGATACAGACTAGACTAGCTTTTACCTCAGCAGACTTGGATTAAGTTTACTAAAATTAATTTTTTGTAAGGCTTACCTCAAAATAGTCATGATATATACAAACTTCAAGACTCTGATGACTGAGATAATTTGGATGGTTTTATTATGATTCTCAGGCACACCCAAAAGTTGCAGCTTTAAACTTCAGACACAGCAATGTTCTCTGCCTGTACAGAGCAAAAGTATGTTAATTGGGTAGAACTGAGCATCAATAGGTAGTACTTGATCAATGGCCCCAAATTTATTTATCTCTATGATGGTTTTATTTGCACTCATGTTCAAGGGCTAAGAAAGAAGCAGTGGATGGAATAGTCACTTAGGCACAATAATTATACCCCTCTTCAAATATGGCTTTGAGTTGGTTCTGGCTTTTTTAGTTACACAAGATTTATCTAAGTGAAGTTGGCTTTAGATTTGGAGACCAGTATGTAGCATCTCCATTCAGAAGGGACAAGATCTAAATGAGGAAAACTACAAAAATCTGATGAATGAAATCAAAGAAGAACAAGATAAATGAACAGATATTCCATGTTCATGGACAGGAAGGCACAATACTGTCATGATGTCAGTTCTTTCCAACTTGATCTATAGATTCAATGTAATCCCTATCAAAATCACAGCAAGGTATTCTGTGGATATCAAAAAACATTATGAAGTATATACTGAGAGGCAAAAAACCTAGAGTAGCTAATACAATATTGAAGGAGAAAAACAAAGTTGGAAGACTGAGGCTACCTGACTTTAAGACTTACTATAAATCTACAGTAATCAACAGAGTGTGGGATTTGTGAAAGAACTGGCAAATATACCCATGGAACAGAATAGAGAGCTCAGATATAGACCCATGTGAATATGGTCAACTGATCTTTGACAAAGAACTAAAGGCAGTATACAGGAGCAAAGATAATCTCTTCAATAAATGGTGTTGGAACAACTGAACATACACATGCAAAAACAATGAATCTAGGCACAGACCTTACATCCTTTATAAAGATTAACTCAAAATGGATCACAGGCTTATATGTGAATCATAAAGCTATAAAACTCCTAGAAGATAACACAGGAGAAAATCTATATGATCTTGTATGATGATAAAGTTTTAGACACAATACCAAAGGCAAAGTGCATAAAAGAAAAATTTATAAGCTGGACTTTATTACACTCAAAAACTTCTGTTTTGCAAAAGACAAATGTCAAGAAAATGGGAAGACAAACCATAGACTTGAGAGAATATTTGAGAGAGAATATTTGCAAAAGACACTTTTGGTAAAGAACTGACATTCAAAATATAAAAAGAATTCCTTAAACTCAACAACAAGGGACTTCCCTGGTGGCGCAGTGGTTAAGAATCCTCCTGCCAATGCAGGGACACATGTTCAAGCTCTGGTCCAGGAAGATCCCACATGCCATGGAGCAACTAATCCCGTGTGCCACAACTATTGAGCATGCACTCTAGAACCCGCGAGCCACAACTACTGAGCCCGTGTGCTACAACTACTGAAGCCCGTGCAGCTAGAGCCTGTGCTCCACAACAAGAGAAGCCACCGCAATGAGAAGCCAGCGCACCACATTGAAGAGTAGCTACCACTAGCCACAACTAGAGAAATCCTGTGCGCAACAACGAAGACCCAATGCAGCTAAAAATAAATAATTTTTTTTTAAAAAACAGCTCAACAACAAGAAAACAAACAACTGGATTAAAAAATGGGCTGAAGACCTTAACAGACACCCCACCAAAAAAGATATGCAGATGGAAAATAAGCATATGTAAAAAATGTTCCATATCATATGTCATCTGGGAGACACAAATTAAAACAACGAGATACTGTTGCACACCTATTAGAATGGCTAAAATTCTGAACACTGACAACACCAAATGCTGGCAAGGATTCATGCTAACAGGAACTCTCATTCATTGCTATTGGGAATGTAAAATGGTACAGCCACTGTGGAAGACAGTTTGGTAGGTTCTTATAAAACAAAACATACTTTTACCATAATTCAGCAATTGTGTTCCTTGGTATTTACCTAAAGGAGTTTAAAACTTATATCCACACAGAAACCTGCACATGAATGTTTTTATCAGCTTTGTTCATAACTGCTAAAACTTGAAAGCATTCAAGATGTCCTTTAGTAGGTGGATAGGTAAATAAACTGTGGTGCATCCAGACAAGGACATGTTATTCAGTGCTAAAAAGAAATGAGTTATTAAGCCACGAAAAGACATGGAGGAAGCTTAACTGCATATTACTAAGTTAAAGAAGCCAATATGAGAAGGCTACATACTATATGATTTCAATTATTTGACCTTCTGGGAAAAGCAAAACTATGGAGACAATAAAAAGATCAGGGGTGGCCAAGGACTGATGAGTTGGTGAAAGGGTGAATAGGCAGAACACAGAGAATTGTTTGGGCAGTGAAAATACTCTGTATGATAACATAATGATGGATACATATTATTATCCATTTGTCCAAATACATAAATATACAGCACCAAGAATGAACTATAAATTTACATTGTGGACTTTGGGTAATTATGATATGTCAGTGTAGGTTCAACAGCTGTAACAAATGTACCACTCTGATGGGGAAGTTGATAATGAGGGAGGCTATGCATGTGTAGGGTGGAAAATCTCTGTACCATCCCCTCAATTTGCTGTAAACTTATAACTGCTCTAAAAATTATCCTTAATGAAAAAATTCAGTCTTTTCACATGAACAGCAAGAATAATAAATCCATATTCTGAAATGTTTCTTTCCACTCACAACGCTCTATTCACTTTTTCTCTTGTGCTGTTAGTTTTCTGTCAAAAAATGACCTATTCTGGCATTTTTCCTATATTAGATAAAAGGGTCATTGAAGCTGGAGAATTTCTCTGTTGTTCAGCTGAGATGTGAGGGACACACTTAAGTCCCCATCACTTGAAAAGTCGCCCAACTCAAGCTATTGTTTTTGAACTAAGGCCTCAACTTCATTATTTTTGTAGGCTGAAATGAGAAGGTCTTTAAGAGTACTCCATCCTTAAGAATAAAATCTGCCCCAGCAAGAGCTCAGGAAACAGTATTACTATTTTACAAAGATCTTTATAATTATTTATGGAGAATAAAGAAATATATATAAGTGAAAATATGATGAGATCCTTGGGAAATTTTCTAAAATTTTATAATTTTTCCATTCACCTAAGTGCATGGAGAAATTATGCAAACACCTAATAAGGGTCTACAATAAACAAATCATGACAATGCATAAAAGGTGAATTCAGCCTAGTCCATACCACTAGTGAGTTTTCAGTTAGTGGGGTTGGGTGAGGCAAAGTATATTTACATAATTAACTAGAGCCTTACTCTTATAAGAACTGTACGAAAAGGAAGAATTAAACATATGATGTAATTGGTTATAGGAATCATGCTCTGCTATTAATGAGAAAACTCTTCTGAGTCCTTGATCTACAAATAGCACGTAAGCTAACTTGGCTCTTAAATGACTAAGCATATGTCCACTGGAATTGGAGATGGTCCTGGAATTCCTCATCTAAGGCCATTCCACATTTGAGTTTCCTAAGGCAGCACCAAACCTAGTATAAGCTGGGTTTAGTACACCATACATAAATGAGTTGTAATAATAATTATAACACAATTTTAATAAGAGTAATAATGGGTAATATTTATTCATCTCTAAGAAAGTTACAGGCACTGTGCTAAGCATTTTATATTTCTTATCTCATTTAATTCTCACAATGGCCCTTTGAGATAGCTATTAATATTATCACCTCAATAAAAGATAAAATGAGGGTTAGGGAGGTTAAATCGGTTGCCAAAAATCACACAAGAGCAAGAGGTGTGGCAAGAATGCACCCCAACAGTCAGCTTCCAGAATCCCCATTCTTCTCCAAGACCAGTCCTGTCCATTATGTACTCCAGGGGAGAGCTCTCACACTCAGGTTGGATACCTTCTTCTGGATTTCGACCATTTCCCACACTGCTCCCTTTATCCCATCCAGGCAGTCTATGGGTACTGGTAACAGCATAGACTTAGAAGACAGATACAGTTAGGTCCAAATTTTTTGCTGTCTTACCCACGGCATGCCATTTTACCAATTTTAGAGTGATGGAGACAAATAATCACTTTGCATGTTGTTGTGAGGCTTAAATGGTATAATATATAAAAATGGAATTTTAATCAAAAGGACCACCTTAGCTCTGTTTCCTGAATACACTTGAACTTCTCCGGTTTTAGGTCGTTTCTTACTCTTTTTCTTCTGCCTGGAAGATCTTTCAAATTAAGTCATTTCTCAAAATATTCTCTATATGGAAAACATTTTAAGCTATCAAAATCCTAACCATCCTTCAAGTTCCAACTTATATTTCACTCCCTCTGTGACTCCATGACCCATCTCTTCCCTGAGGAATAAGCCTCCCTCCTGAATCCACTGGTTTTATTCTTAACACTTACCGTAGTCTGCCTTGTATGAAATGGATGGGTTCATGGAGGGATAGACCATAGCTTTTGTCACTTTGGCATCCTTGTTCTCTCCACCAGAGCCTTGCATAGTAATTAGTTTAGAATAGACACTCCATAGAGGTTTATAGAAGTGAGTTGTTTAGACTTAAACCATCAGAAACTTGATACTTAGGCAGATACATACAAATTAGCATGTTCTTATCCCCTGTAGAAATTATAGCTGACAGAATCAATTGCTGGCTGATAGCTCTTTACTCTGCTGTCTCTCTTACTTTGTGGACTTGAACAGTACAGAGGAACATTGTCTACATTATGGTATTAATCTATCTTTACTGCTGTTTATAGTGTGTGTAGACAGAAAAGGGCAAATCAACAATAAGGCCTGTTAGGCAAAATAAGGCCTAAGCTTGTCATGATCTACTCAGTCATTATTCTGAGTATTCAACAGACTCATCCTGCCCATCACAAAATTGGTTATGCAGTCTATTGCCTTCATAATATCATTTTCATTTGCAGTATTTGCTAAACAATGCTACTAATTAAATGTGTGCATGTGTGTGTGCCTGGAGGATATTAATGTAATAATTTCTTAATGTTTGTGTATAAGACCCATAACATTTAGTGGCACTTTAAGTCTACTTAATATCGTAAAGTTTATATGACTGGAAATCAAATAGCAACCTGCTTAAAATTCTGCAGGGAAAATAGCCCAATATCTAAGAGATAGCCACTATTAAGTAGTCTCTGAGACAGAGTGACAGATAAGGTCTTCCACACTCTGATCTTTATGTTTTCAGCCCCATTTCTCAGTATTTCCTTAGATGACTCCCATAGTCCAAGTAAACAGCTATCTTGACTGCCAGTTCTCCTGCCTCCAAGCCCTTGAGCATACTGCCCAGAGTCACCATCAGCACCTGTCAAAAATTTAAAACTCTATGGCCCAGTTCAATGGCTGCCTCTTGAATCCCTCAACATTTAATAATAATTTTGGTCCTCTGCCTGAGTCACTTTAAGTGACTCTTATTTTCTCTGTCATAATAATAAAAGGAAAGGGCTAAGCATATTAAAAAGATTTTCTCATTTAATACTTGCATAGACCCTAAAAAGAAAGTACTAGCATTCTGTTTATTTACAGTAAGAAAAGTGAAGATCAGAAAGGTCAAATAACTTGCCCAATAGCACCCAGCTTGAAATTGGCAGGGGTGGGATCCAAGCCTGGACCATCTGTCTCTAGAGACCAAATTGTTAACACTTTTTTCTGCTAACATCCTTAAAGTGAGTACTATTGTGATCCATATATTTTACCCCTGCTACTCTACTCTGTGTTGCTTTGCAGTAAAACCTGTGTTCTATTTACATATAAGTGATTCTTTATATATAAGTAATTTGTATTCTTAATTTATATATAAATACCGTGTGCTCTCCATATCCAATTATAACCCTATTAGAATTTCCTCTTGCCTCTCAAAGGCTGCAAGGGGAAATAGGGACAAACAAAAGGAAATGTTCATTAATTAAACCATTGGATCATAGAGCGCCCAGTCTCCCACAGTTGTTAAAGGAAAGCCTAACTATTGCTATTCATTTCTTATATTAAATGTGTATTAGCATAGTTAGAAATTTCATTTTCTGAAAAAGATTGAAAAGAGCAGAACATAACTCTAAAAGCAGATTCAGAACATGCTAGCTCAACGTTATTGAAACAAGATTTTACTCAAATGAGCACAGATATTAAACATTAAAATATGTATATTTACTATAGTTGACAAATATTCAAACAACATGGTAATATTATGTAGAGCATTTTAATTTGAAGAATTATGGAAAATAAGCATTTTCAAAATTGGGAAATCAGAGTTATAATAATACTAGAGGCATATCACTATAGGTTAAGGTTGATTTTTTACCCCATACATATTGGCATAAATAATTTTCCAGTTATTTCTTGAAAAGTTTTATTCAAGAATATAAGCAATAAAAATATGAAAAGGGACATAGAAAATAAGAGCCAATGCTAAAAGAAAGAAATTGATATCCTAATTTACAAGAAAGAAAGAAATTGATGTCCTAATTTACATCTGAATATCCTGGTATTCTATGCAAAAAATAAGAACACAGCAAACTAGATAGATTTGTATCACAAAAGAGGTAACTTATCATGTCTTCAAGGAAGATAAAGATTTTACTAAAACTAAATTCTGAAATATATTTTATTTGGTATGTAATATAATCTATTTCTGAGAGGAGAAATTCTCAACCACAAATTTACAACAAATATAAAATCTGATTTATTTACATTTTTTAATGATTTCTGTGAAGCTGAAGAATACAGTTAAAATATCTCGGTGGAGACTTTTACAAAAAATATGAGCTGAGAGGAAAACCCAACATTTTTCAAGTATGTAAACATATATCATATAATTTGAATCAGATTAAAACTTAGAATATGTAGAAAGAGAAGATCCCTTAGATAATTGTCTCTGAATAAAATGATCTGTAAACTCAGGGGCATGGGATATATTTTGTTCACTTTAAGAGTATTTAAGTGCAGGGGGAGGTGAGAGGAAAACACAAATGAGAAATCCAAAGGCTTATACAAGACAGACTTTTAGAAGCAAGCAGCAACTTTTGTCTCCCCAAATTCTTGCCCTGTAAACACTGCAAGTAAGGCAAAACAAAAGAAATGAAATGAGGGGATGCATGGAGAAATGAGTTCCTTGAAAATGAAAATATTGCTTGAAAATGTTTAGTTTATCTGTTTAGTTATTCCCTTTGCTTTGCTGTTACCATTAGAAGCATTTCTCCTCTAAGTCAATCTCTGAAATAAACATTTTATTCATAGGTTGTTATCCTCCTTTTCAAGGATTTGCATTTATACAAGTTGGGACAAAATTCTAGTGCATTTAGAATAATCGGTTTTACCTCTCTTCTCCATGTGGTGTCTTGATGAATAGGGATTGTTGGTTAACTGTTTTGAGTGTGTCAAAGCACTTTTTATTTTATTTTTTCAATTTAATTTAATTTAATTTTATATTGGAGTATAGTTGATTTACAGTGTTGTGTTAGTTTCAGGTGTACAGCAAAGTGATTCAGTTATACATATATGTATATATCCATTTTTTTCAGATTCTTTTCCATATAGGTTATTACAGAATATTGGGTAGAGTTCCCTGTCAAATCTGTTCATGAGATGAGTGCTATTCATATACAGCAGATGCTCCATAACAGTTTCAATATATGGGGAGCTTAAGGGAGAAGACTCACATGTATTGTTTCCTCAGATTATTCTGAAGGTCATATCTAAGAAACTACTATTTAGAGGGTCCCTTAAATAAAATGGTTGTATCTAACACTTTAAGATTTACATTTTAAGATTAATTTCGGAAATAGAAGTTAATAATAAGATGAATTATAATGTTATCCTTTCTTTTACAAGCATTGCAAATAATCGGCTAAAATTTTACAGAGAAATTTGGAAATTTCTTATTTTTCCTTTAATTATATGTGAAGTATAAATATTATAGCTAATAAACTGCTAACAATTGACACAACATGTCAACATACTGTCAGATTCCAAGTGAACATAAAATGTGTGTATGTGTGCATATTGTTATAACTGTTTGTAAACGTATTTCGTATAATAGTGCTTATATGTATATAATAATGTAAACAAATAGAGATTACAGATAAAGAAACCAAAAAAGAAAATGATGCCCACAATAGAGAAACCAGTTAGTATAGACATTTTTTTTTTTTAAATTTACACTTTTTATAGAGCTCTAGACTGTTATGGTGGTAGAGACTTTTGGGTCTCTTTCCAAGCATTTAATAGTCAAAACAGATGTGAGATCCCAAATGACAAAGGCTGAATGTCACTCACTTTCAGTTCCAGCTCTAATAAAATCATTGCTTTATATAGTACATAAATCTTGCCACCATCTACATTCCAAAATGCTCCTCTCCATACAAATAATTCAGTATGCTTTTATTTTATTTATTTGTAAAACTTCTTTTATTTATTCCCCCAAACAGATTTTTTAAATAGCTATAGTTACCAACACATAGGAAATGGCAGTATTACTTTCTGAAGATTTTTTTCACCAATTTTATAAAGTATTCAAAACATATTCTAAGCCATCTAATTTATACAATTTAAAGGTATTATTTTTGCATGTGTTCTAATCATCAGATGCTTATGAATATAATCAAGGGTAATAAAAGCTCCTTTAGTTTTAATCTGATTGTGAAAATGCTTAAAAATAGTCACCATTTCTTTGCCGTTTCCGAATGTGATCCAAAAACACATGATAGACTAAACTTTCCTCTTTTCCACACACTTACTCTTACTTCTGTATCCTATCAAACGTCAGAGAGATCGTGAAAGCAAGTGTTTTGTCTGTTACCTTGAAGTCAAGCTGTTAACAGTTCTGTGTGCATCTTCCTTCAGCGGGGAGCTATCCTAAGGCAGTCCTTAAAACAGAAGTAACAAACAGGGAGGAGAGTTAGGTACCACAGTAAGAATTTTCACATATGTTTCAGTCCTACGGTGACAATGCTCTGAAAAGCAAGACAGTTCCAAAAGTAGCAGCAGGCTGCAGAATATTCACTTCCTTCCCCAAAATGTATTGACTAACATTTTGCAGGAACTTGTTTGATATTTGGAGGAAAGCTTTCCAGTCAATAACGAATGTCTATAACCGAGGATCAAATCTGGAGCTTGAGGATCCACACAAAATGTTTTACTACAAATAAAAAAAAAATCCTGTTGCTGGAATGAATAAGCCGTATTTATTTATATCTTTCCCGTGAACATTTTGAAAGCTACAGATTCAGCAGTGACATATGGTGCATCCAAAAGGCCTAAAAAATCTTTTTTTTTTTTTTTTTGGACAGAGATGTTCCTTGGCTTTTTCTCACTATTCATGTTACTAGAGGCTGCTGTGATAAGACTATTTTTTATAGACTCTCAAAATAAAAGTCTGATAAAATACTACACTGTTTAGAAGTTTCTATAATACTATAATCTGTCTACTACTTTTAAACATGTGATTCAAATGAAAAGGTACATGGTGTAATATATACTTGCATCCCTCAATTTTAAATAAATTTAAATTCCAGACCTCTTTGTTAGAGTATGAAACTTCTACTCACGGCCCTAGTTCCTCTCTGTAAATACATCTTAGGAAAAGTAATTTTGAGATAGATATTCCATTGAGATCTCAGATTATTAAGAGGGTCAAGTCTAAACTGCTATTACCGCTATTAATCTTCCTCTCCCAGTGACAGCATTCCTTGTGGCGGTCTCTGAAACTTACAGATGCATTGTAGTTCAATCACCCAGAGAGAGTTTCAACTTTAAAAATATACCCTTTGTGCAGTGGAAGAATGTACTGTAATTTAGGGTGAAGGAAGGCAAGCCATTTTCTATAAGGTCATTTCAAATGGAAATCACAGTAAGTGTGAAACCCTTATTATTTATGGCTACAGTATCACAACATTACCAATCCTTTTTTATCCATTTGACGAGTTTTACTATAATTATGAAAATCAGCAAATCATCCTGGAATTTTAGAAAACATACTACATTGGATAAGGACACAAGTTTTCCTCAATGTCGTTCCTGTTCTCTCTCTCCTGTTTTTTGCTGTTCAGTTGCTCATTTTATTTCAAATTGACTTTCATTTTATTTCAAATTGACTTTCATGCAATTATAGCATGCTGAACTGGAAAGGAATATTAAGAACATCATGCTGCTCATGAGGAAACCAAAACACAGAGGCTCGGAGTGATTTAGCTAAAGGCAGACAGAGAAGTGGTGGAAGCACCTGACTTTCTTCTGGATTTTGCTGCTTTTTATCATTAAATGATATAACATATATGCCTGTGATCAAAATAACTTCTAGACTTTAAACAACAATAAAACTGCTATCATGTGACTAACAAAGGTACCCAAACATCCTCTAGCCATTTGATTTCCTCAGTGTTATGCAGTTTTCCTAAATTATATACTTAACCCTATATCCTTGATAGTTTTTAAACATCTCAGCCTTAATGCTCTCTGTGACTCCTGAAATTCAAAAAGCTGGTAATTTTTGGATTTTGGCATCATGAACAAATGAATCAATGTTTTTCTTTTTCTCTCTCTTATTAGGGAAAGAACAGAGAGATTTAGTGATAGATACTATGTTAGGAATTATGCAGTGTTTCAATCCTAGTTCACCCACTTTCAAACAGTTTCCAAAGAGGGCATAGAACACTCTAAGAAACAATGACTTGGGAGGAATTCTATTATTGTTGTTGTTATATTAATTAATTAGTTAATTAATTTTATATTGGAGTATAGTTGCAGCAAGGTAAATCAGCCATATGTATATATACATTCCCTCTTTTTTGGATTTCCTTCCCATTTAGGTCACCACAGAGCACCGAGTAGAGTTCCCTGTGCTATACAGTAGGTTCTCATTAGTAATCTATTTTATACATAGTAGTGTATATATGTCAATCCCAATCTCCCAATTCATCCCACCCTCCCTTTCCCCCTTGGTATCCATATGTTTGTTCTCTACGTCTGTGTCTCTATTTCTGCTTTGCAAATAGGTTCATCTGTACCATATTTCTAGATTCCATATATATGTAATAATAATGATATTTGTTTTTCTCTTTCTGAGTTATTTCCCTCTGTATGACAGTCTCTAGGTCCATCCATGTCTCTGTAAATGACACAGTTTAGTTCCTTTCTAAGGCTGATTAATATTCCATTGTATATATGTGACACATCTTCTTTATCCATTCCTCTGTTGATGGACATTTAGGTTGCTTCTATGTCCTGGCTATTGTAAATAGTGCTGCAATGAACATTGGGATGCATGTGTCTTTTTGAATTATGGTTTTCTTTGGGTATATGCCCAGGAATGGGATGGTTGGGTCATATGATAGTTCTACTTTTAGAACTATTTTTATTCTATTTCAGTCCAATATAACAATTTCTTAATTTTAAATAAAACACTTTCACTTCCATTTATTGTAATGATACATATTTGAGTTTATACCTATTATTTATTATCTTAATTTCTTTTGCATACTGCTTTTCATTTCCTTTCTTACCTTTTCCTGTTTTTTATGTTTTCTGGATTGATCATTTTATCGTTACTGTCCCATTGTTTCCTATGCTGGTTTGGAACTTATGCATTTACTAATCATTCAGTGATATTCTGGAAATTATAACATTCAAAATTAACTTTCCAATGCATACAATTAATTTTTCCCAACCATATGAGGACTCAGGACATTTTCATTCTATTTTCACTCACTCTTGACCTACTATTGTGCATTTTCCTTCTGTAATATTTAACACCTAAAATAACATTGTTTATGTAGTCAATGCACCACTAAAACTAAAGTTTTATCCACATAGTTACCATTTGTATGAGCTTCATTTCTTCTTAGATCTCAAATCATGAGTCTAAGTATGGATATTGTTTTATATATCATTTACAGAATGCTTAGAATTCTTGAATCTGTGGATTGGATTATTTCATCAGTTCATGAAAACTCTTAGCTACTCTCTCTTGACTCTGTTTCAATCTCTATCTTATTTCCTTCCAAAACTCCAATAAAAATATTTTAGAACATCTCACTCTTAACAATCTTTTATTTTATTGCTTTCTATGCTAAACCAATTCACTAATTCTTTTTCTAGCTGTGTCTAAACTCCTATTTAATTCCTTCTATTGAGTTTTTTCTTTTTTATTGAAGTATAATTGACTTACAATATTATATTTGTTTAAGGTGTACAGCATAGTGATTCAATATTTGCATATATTACAAAATGATCACCACAATAAGTTACCATCTGAAGTTATTACAATTTTATTGACTATATTCCCTTTGCTGTACATTACATCCTCATCACTTATTTATTTTATAACTGGAAGTTTGTACCTGTACCTCTTAATCCCTTTCCCCTGTTTCACCTATCCCCCAACACCCTTCCCTCTGACAACCACGTGTTTGTTCTCTGTATCTCAGTCTGTTTTGTTTTATTTGTTTATTTGTTTTGTTTTTTAGATTCCACATAGAAGTTAAATCAAATGGTATTTGTCTTTCTATGTCTGACTTACTTCACTTAGCATAATACCCTCTAGGTTCTTCCATGTTGTTGCAAATGGCAAGATTTCATTCTTTTTTATAGCTGAATAATATTCCAGTGTGTGTGTGTGTGTGTGTGTGTGTGTGTGTGTGTGTGTGTGTGTGTGTATACCACATCTTCTTTGTCCATTAATCTGTCCATGGACCCTTACGTTGCTTCAGTACCTTGGCTGTTATAAATAATGCTTCAGTGAACATAGGGGTGCATATATCTCTTTGAATTAGTGTTTTTGTTTTCTTCAGAAAAATACCCAGAAATGAAACTGCTGGATCATATGGTAGTTCTATTTTTCATTTTTTGAGGAAACTTCATACTGTTCCCATAATGACTGTACTAATTTACATTCCCACCAATAATGCATGAGGTTTCCCTTTTCTCCACATCTTTGTAACATTTGTTATTTCTTATCTTTTTTTTTAATTAAAAAAATAAATTTTATATAAAAAAACCAATAAAATACATTGACAAAGGAAAGCTTGGGGAAATATTTGCAATATAAATGAGAGACAAATAATTTCTTCAATATGTAAAGAACTCTTTCCAAATAAACTTTTAATGACTAAAGAAGAAAATCAACAAAGTAACAGAAAAATGAATACAAGCTATGGGCAGTTTGCAAATAAGGAAATATAAATAGTTCTTAACCATGTGAAAAGAAATCAGCTTTCCCCAGAATAAAAAAATTAAAATATTGTCATACTTAAATATCATTCTTTAACTTTGGTAAGAGCCATTTTGCCAGGTGTGAAGTGATATCTCATTGTGGTTTTGATTTACATTTCCCTAGTGATTAGTGATGTTTTATTTGGGGTTCTTGGAGATTTTTACTTCTGGAAATTCCAGTGGTTTGGTGATTTTTAATAATTTTCTGTAAGCTATCATTGCTTCTAAATTTGCAAACTTAGTAAACACAGTTATGTCATTATCTGGGCCTAACTATGTGAAATATTTTTGGGTCTGTTTCTGCTGGTTTTATTTATGGTATGTGTTTTCCTTGTGTGTTTAGTTATATTTTACACTGAGCTGCTTATTTTCTTGAATATATTTATGGGACTACTTGAAAACCTAGTAAGCTGAATTAGATTTTCTTTTCAAGTGGCCTAGAACCAATAGCAATCACTTTTTTTTTTTTTTTTTTTTTTGCGGTACACGGGCCTCTCACTGTTGTGGACTCTCCCGTTGCGGAGCACGGGCTCCGGATGCGCAGGCTCAGCGGCCATGGCTCACGGGCCCAGCCGCTCCGCGGCATGTGGGATCTTTTCGGACCGGGGACGAACCCGTGTCCCCTGCATCAGCAGGCAGACTCTCAACCACCGCGCCACCAGGGAAGCCCAGCAATCACTTTTAAACAGATTTTTTTTTTTTTTTTTTTGTGACCGTCCAGGTAATATGAATTTGAGTTGCAATTCAGCTTGGTGGCTAATCTATATGTACAGCATCCCAGAGATAGGTATGTTGGTTTGTTCTTTCCCTCTTTCTCCGTTGGGTACCAAGGCAATTTTCCTTGCATTCTGTTATGATTGAGCTGGGGAAGGGTGATGGTTGACTGATGTTTTAGCCTTTGGATTCCCAGCTTTACATAAAGTGTACCTAGGGGCTCCACTCCAAAGGATCATGGGCTAGACTCCAAAGGACTGAGTTTACACTCTTCACCAAAAGTCCTGAATTCAAAAGTTTATTGCATACTCGTTCTACTGCTAGCTTTACACCTTCACTTACATTTGTCCCTAATAATTCCTATGATAATTTAGAGCAACTTCCCATTTGAAAAGTCTATAATTCTATAAGCATCCATGAACCTCTGCCTTTCAAAGGTGTGGAAGCTTGGACTCTAAGAGGTGACAGCAGTCTACAGTTCTTTTAGTAGAATAATACTTTTATATTTATACATTTATTTAATTTTCAGACATGCATGTTTTAATTTTCCACAAATGTCATAAAGCACCTCAAAGGTAGAGAGGTTTTCTCTTTCATCTCTGTTCTCATGGGTAGGTGCTTGGTGCCCAGCATGTACATATTTTAATTTATTTTAATTTGGTAGTCTGAGTTTCCTGAAGATATATTTCCATTCCCTAAGAAGGTGAAAACCACAGAGCAAATTCAAAAGGCCTGAATATGTCACAATTAGCTTTTAAGAAGTTTGCTTTAATTGGCAAAAATGCAAAGGCATTTGACATTTTCTTTAATCAAAGAAAATGATACACTTTTAAGGTTGGTTCTGTATTTTTCTCTAACACTTGGAAAGGACTCATCCAAATATTTCCAAATTTCCATCTTGTGAGTACAGTCTATACTTGTATTTATACGTCTCTCCTCTGTATATCCACTAACATGCTGCAATATAACCCAAAACACACACACACACACACAAACACAAAAAGACCATTCTGCTTAAAATCAAGAAAAGAATCCTATCTGGGTCAAATTTATTATTTCAGAGAAAATAAGAGATTCCCTGAATGCTAAAATATAAATGAGAGACAGCATGGGTAAGCAGACTGGAGTTTAGAGACTTAACATTTTAATGCCAGTTATTTGTGTCCCCTAAGATAAATGACTAAACTGCCTCAATAATCAGGGAATTGGAATACCGTGGGGTGTTTTAGGAATAATGAATAAAAATTAGATAGTAATTTCTGTTTGCAAAATATTATATAAATGCTAAAATATACAAATCATTTGAAGAGAATATTTAATATACGTTAAATGATATGCCCTAATTTTTTTCGCTGATTTATGATTTTTGCTTCCTAGTCAAATAAAGTGTGATAAAAATTTCCACTCGATACACAGCCCACTTGAGAAGAAGAGTCTTACAGTAGAGAACACCTGTGGAAATTACTAGCTTGAATTATATTGACTTTCAGAAGTTGGGAGAAAAGTCTGACCTTTGAAGAACTTATCTTAATGGGATGTTTAGACGGATGCTCCGTGGAGTTCAGTAGAAATCAATATCAAACTTCATTACAGTTTCTTTTCTCCCCAATGGCAACCTATTTCTAAATGTGAGAAGAAGATAAAATAATGCCCAGCCCTGCAGTGATTGCACTAATATGAATTCTCAGGATAGGCTTCAAATTTTCTTTAACCTTGCCTTTTAATCTGCCATGGGTATTGGTGATCCTTAATGTTTCATAGCAGTCAGAGGTTGAATCATCTTGGCTTACATCTTGACAACTGAAAGTTGCTAGTAAATTTAGACTGTATTTGTGAAAATTCTTTTAAAATGTCAGTTAAACCATTTTGATTAGATTTAAATTAATTTATGTGCTCTGCCACTTTTTAGTTATATGGTTTTCCTCTAGGTCCAAAAAGGAAATAATAATAAAATACATCTTAAATCATATATCCACAATAGCCAGCTGGTCTTCAGTTAATGGATTACTGTTGACAATATGAATGAAGTAATATTCTGAATGAAAATTTAGAATTTAGGGTTTTGTATGTGTGTTGATTTTCTTTCCTTTCCTCCTTTTTTTTTTCTTTTTAAAAAATTTTGAATCCAGAGTAGTCCAATAATCCAAAGAACCTGGATCAGTTAAATGTCTGACTTTACTGCCCACTTGGAGTCAATAAACTGAATGCGGTCTTGTACAAATCCTGAGAGCAATGCCTAGACAAGTTCTGTTCTTAAGGAGCTCCAAGTTTAAGAGAGAAAGAAGGCATGTGTAAAATGACTATGAAAATGATAACGACAACAAAAATGGTTGTGCGAATGTTTTAAGAGTTCAGAGATGACAGCTTGCATTTAGGAGTGCCTTAAATGTGGATTGAAACATTTAAAGGGGGAAAGAGAGAGAGTGCTTTATAGATAGACTAAGTAACAATGAAAAACCCACAGAACTAGAAAAACACAGTTTGTAAAGGTAACACATGTCTTTGGGTTTTGAGTAGAGTGATGCTTAGGAAAATTGGACCAGAAAGAAAAATTTCTCTGCTACTTTGATAAGTTGATGACTGTTATTTCTATTCTGTATTTAAAATTCTCGTTTTCAGTTTGTAAAGAAGTAAAACCGGCGGTGGTTGCCAGAGTGGGAGGCTGGGGGTGGGCAAAATGGGTGAAGTGGGTCAAAAGGCACAAACTTCCAGTAAATACAATAAAGTCATGGGGATATAATATACAGCATGGTGACTATAGTTTAATGATACTGTATTGTATATTTTAAAGTTTCTAAAAGAGTAGGTCTTAAAAGTTCTCATCACAAGGAAAAGAGTTTTTTGTAACTAGGCATAGTGATGGATGTTAACTAGACTTATTATGGTGATCATTTTACAATATATACAGATATCAAATCATTATGTTGTACACCTGAAACTGACATAAAGTTGTATGTTATTTATAACTCAAATAAGAAAAAAAAAAAAGAGAGAAAGCCTGTGGACTTTGGCTCATTAAAAATTAAGAAAGCAATCATAATAGGTTTTCCTTTTTCTTTTTGCCCCTAAGGATAGCCTTGATAAAGAATACAATTCATTATTTTTCATGTCTAAGTTTAAGGACTTTCTCCAGTAAAAGTAGGCTGATTACTTTAGTATCAATCAAAACATTAGATATAAATGATGGGTTTTGTGGAGCTCAAAACCACTGGGGAGTGGAGCCCGTGAAAATCTGCTGTAGATTTAAGGTCAGAACTTGGCATCAAAGAAGGGAAGATTTGAAACTGACTTGCACAGGGCATATCATTCAGACAAATCCTGTGCATGGGACATGATAGTATCAAAGCTGGCCTGCTTTTGGCTTGCAACAGACAATGGGAGACAGCCTGAGGAATCGGTGTCTATTGACCTTCCATGTGAAAGGGTAACATTACGTGGGGTGGGTCTCTATTGCAAAGCCCAAGGAGATAGTGGGATACTCACAGGTAGGTAATTGTCAGCAACAAACTTCATGCTGTTATTGTGAGTATAGTGGAAAAAACTTTGGACTTGGGGTGAAAAGAAATTGAATGGCAACTCTCAGCTTAAGTTTGAATGACATATCTATCACTAGCTGTGACCTTGAGCAAAGCTGTGAATCCTCTGAACTTCAGATTCCTCATCTTTCAAATAGAGATAATAATTCCTGGCCTACCTCAAAGGGTATTGTTAGAGTCAAAGAACATAACTACATAGAGTATAGAGTAGTTTGAAATTTTTCAGCTGCTATAATGAATAATTATATTGTAGTTATTTCAAAGAAGTTCTCTACATAAATTTGAAAGCCTCTTTTAAAGAATACCTGATTTGTGTGATTGTGATGTGGGCAAGTTTCTTAAATTATTGTCCTTCAGTTTCCTCAACTATATAATGGGAATAATAACATTATCTACCTCTAGGGAGGTTATGGGAATTAAATTATACAGTGCTTAGAACAGTACCAGATACCTAATAAGCTCCTTTTAGTTATCTGTTAAGTAAATACATATACACATAAATACATAAGTACATACATAAATACATATATACATACACATAAATAAATAATCAATCTCAGTTTCCAGCAGGGTGTAGAAGAGAAAAATCTTCAGTTATAATTGAGATGTTTACAGGTTAAGATAGGCAGGAAGACGAGGAGTCACCTCTGTGCTTCATCTTCAGCCTGATTTTCCCTCTGTACATTTTAGAACCCTCATTCTTTTCAGTTTTTCTTCTCATTTATTACTTTTCTAGGCTTCATCTCATGGAGGTGACCCCACTGAGAGTAATGACTACAAGAGCATATTTTAGCTGGAGGTGATGGAGACATCCAACAGGTTTTTTTTTTTGTTTGTTTTGTTTTGTTTTGTTTTGTTTTTTTGCAGTACGCGGGCCTCTTACTGTTGTGGCCTCTCCTGCTGCAGAGCACAGGCTCCGGATGCGCAGGCTCAGCAGCCATGGCTCACGGGCTCAGCCGCTCCGCGGCATGTGGGATCCTCCCGGACCGGGGCACGCACCCGTGTCCCCTGCATCGGCAGGCGGACTCTCAACCACTGTGCCACCAGGGAAGCCCATCCAACAGGTTTTTAATAACCAAAGTGATTTAATTAACTTTTTATTTGATTAGGTTCACTGTAAATTTCTCCTAAACACAACAACCAGTATTCACAAAAGCAAAATTTCCCTGAAATCAGCATTTCTGGGCTGCTATATGATGCTGCTCTTATCCACACTAAAATGCAAGAAAAGAATCACCTTTCTGGGCAGTTCAGACAAAATAGTCCACGTAGGGTTTCACTAAATTCCCATCACCTAAACTAAGTACTGGCTATAGGACAGTGTTCTCAAAACTAGTCACGTTTCTCAGTGAGAGTACAACACATATTACTCCTTCTTTCCCATGTTGGCAATCACTTGTTAGTATATGTCTCTAGTGGATCCAGTAGCCGAAAACTAGGATGAAATGCATGTGTCTTCTAATGTTTTAACAGTGAAAGAATAGTCTCATTTGTTCCTCTTCTTCCTTACCCTACGCTTGATAAGAAAAATGCATGTGGTAAAATTAATACTTTAGTACTGCAGGCTGATCACCAATTAGAATGTTTTTCATTTTAAGTCTGGCAAATATGTGGAAAATAGGAGAAAACACAAAGAAATTTAAATTCTAAAATCTGCCATTTTTAAGCATCAACAAAGCAGTAAATTTTAAATCAGTTTTCTGGGCAAATTCTCTTCATGCTCCTAAAACAAATATTTTGTGCAAGGTCTTTGGAAAACTTCCAGCCCATCTGTTTTTACTCAGCTATTATCAAAACATGATTTTTTATGAAATTTATCATAAGTCTGACTGTCTGAAACAAGCACATTTGATATAAATACCACATAATATAGAAATTAATGACTTTGTCTTAATAACTAATTAAAAATAACTTAATGTCTCATTTGTAGAACAAGCAACATCTTGATTTGTCTTTGTTTTTAGGATTTTTTGGTTAGATATTAGAAAACCTGTACTCTTGAGACAGAATATTTCAGAAAGTAAGCTCACATTGTGTATGATTAGATGAAAAATATTGACTCTTTCAGCCCAGTATCCCAGATTGTTGTATTCTTGGTCATAAACCACTGTTTATGTAATAACTAATACTGAACACCATTCTAAGATTTAATAAAAAGTTTGCAATGAAGATATTAGAGTAAACATTTTCATAATCCCTTTCTAATTATTCTGAGTCTCCCTCCCACTACTTTTACTACCCACATTCTGGTTTAAGCTTCAATTGCTTCTTATGCGAATGATTGATGCTTCCTCAGTAGATTCTCAGTCTCTATATTCTCTTCCCCTTCAGCCCACACAACATGCTCCTGCTAGGATAATCATCCTAAAACATAGTCTTTGCTCATACTCCCCCAGGTACAAATGACTTTAAATTCTCCCATTTACTAGTAGAGCAAGGTTCTATTTCCCTGACCTGATTTTAAAGTTATTGCAGACAGACTGGACTATCCACAATTTTGTAAACATCTCCTTTACTTAAGTGTTTTTGTGTCTTTCCTTAGATAGAATTGCTTGCTTGCTGTTTATCTATCTTATCGCTCAATTCCTCCATTTTTATATGGTGAAATCCTACCTAATTGTCAAGTGATTATTCAAGTGCCACTTTTATGACACCTTTTTAGGTGCTTCTCCACTCCTCACAAATTATGTTATATAGATTTTTCATCTTGCATTGCATAATTGCATCTCTCATGCTATGTGGAAGGCTTTGTGTTATGGTTATCTGTGTTATAGACTCTGAAGAACAGTAATCTGTCTTAGTTGTCTTTGTATAAAACACAATACCATGAAGCACAGTATTCATTTATTTGCTCATCTGTTAAAGATAAGTCAAGAACCTCTTGAGTCAGTTACTGTGATAGACGGTGAAACTATAAAGAGTTACAACACAGAGTAAGGGCAGTTAGCCTATGTGAAAAGAATTGAAAGCCTCTGAAATCAGACAGTCAAGGTCTCAGATCCTAAGTCTGCTACACACTATTTGTATTAGGGGCCACACTTTGAATCTTGTGATGGGATTTGGGAAAAATAATAATCTCATATTGTCAGGATTTATTGAAATTTTCAATTTAAAACTTCTGGTACCTATGATTTGCCCATTTTCTTCCTTTCTTTTTTCAGTCTCCTTAGAGTGCATACCTCTTGTCAGTGGAAGCAGAGCCAAATGAAAAAGTTAGGAAATAAGTGTTAATTACCATAGTAGACCTCTGTCCAACACAGTTTTGGAGAGAAATGGAATTTCTAAAATTCTGATCTGGATCAGAGAAACCTTTACACTTGTTACATTTAAGCTGTACAAGATAATTAGGAGTTTACAAGAAAGTGGGACTATGTTCCAGACATGGGTAGAAGGTAGGGTGGGACCCAGCACTCAAGCACAAAGAAAAACTGTAACAAGTTAATGTGGAAAGAAAATAAGTATATTTAGAGCGCTGCAGCAAATTCTGGATATCTAGAATAGAGTTCTGGAGCTCAGTGGAACAGGTGGAGGCTTAAAGGGTACATTATAGCAGCCAGCTTGTGAAAAGAAGGGGCATGTGTTTCATGTATGTCTATTTGAGGGAGATTTAAAATTTTTATGCACATTTTTATTATTTTAATTACAAATACAAAGCATACAAAGTCAAAAATTCAAACACAAAAATATGTGAAATGAAAATTGAGCTCCCCTCTCACATATACATACTGTTTAGAAGTAACCACTGTTATCAATTTAATATGTTTAATACCAGAACTTTTCTAAGTATGTATACATATGTGATATACATGTAAGAGAGGTTCCCCCACACTTTTGGTTACTTTCTTAAAAGTGATTAAGAACATATAAGTATTTTTAAACTTACTTTTGTCACTTAAAGTGTAGAGATCCATCTGTATTAGCTCCCCCCAAACACACACACAAACAAAAAACCCACCTCATTCCTTCCAAGGAATTTTATATTATTTTATAGCATATGGGATGATAATTTATTTAATCATTTCTTATCTGTGGACATTCTAGGATATTTCTAAATTTTCACTGTTGCATAATTGCTATGATATTAATTTATAAGTATGTATATATCCATCCATCTTTTACTTGTGTCAGTATTATTATAGTAGGAATTTCTAGATATAGAATTTGGAGGTCAAAGTCTGTTGAGTTAAAATTATTGGATTTAACAGATAATGCCAAAATGTTCTCTGTTATGTTAGCAGTCCTCCCAAATTAATATGTTGACATTCTAATCACCAATGTGATGGTATTAGAAGGTGGGGCCTTTGGGAGGTAAGTAGGCCATTAGGATGGGGCACACATGAATGGAATTAGTTCACTTATAAGAACAGATATGAGAGCTTTCTTTCTGTCTGCTGTCTGCCATGTGAGGGTACAAGGAAATGAGGGCAATCTGCAAACCAGAAAGTAAGTTCTCATCAGAAATAGGATCTGCTGGCTCCTGGATCTTGGACTACCTAGTCTCCAGAATTGTGAGAAATAAATATCTGGTTTTTAAGCCAGTCTATGGTAATTTTTTATAGCAGTCCAAACTAAGATACCCTCCAAAAAATATTATATGCATATTATCTATAATCTCACAAAAGTGCCTGTTTCCATACATTTGATATGTCAATCTTTTAAACATATGAAATTACAAAAGATGAAAATGGTATATTATTTAATTTTATTTTTCCCATTTAATTGTGAGGTTGAACATTTTCTTGGCATTTATTAATGCATTTTTGGGGGGTCTTTATTTATTTGTAAAAAATGTTTATTTAGGTATAATTGATATATGATAAATTACACAGTTTTAAAGTATTACATATAGTATGATGTGTTTTTTCAACCCATTTTATTGAGCTATAATTGATGAGTGGCCGTGGGTTCAGGATGTCTTAAGGCAGCCAGCCTGCTGGTGGGTAGGGCTGTATCTCTGCCAGATTAGATGATTGGCTTGAGATATCCCAGTACTGGTGCTGACAGGCTGGTGGACGGGGTCAGGTCCCAGCTCTCATAACCTTGCAGAAGGATTCCAAAATGGCACTTACCATCACCAGTGTCCTTATGGTAGACGAGCTCCCAAAAATTTTTGCTGCCATTGTCTATGTCCCCAGGGTGAGCTATTTGCCTCCTGACTCTCTGGAACACTCTCAAATATCAGCAGGTAGGTCTGACTCAGGCTCCTTTCAAATTATTTCTTTTGCCCTGGGTCCCAGAGCATGTGAGATTTTGTGTGCATTCTTTAAGAATAGAGTCTCTATTTTCCACAGCCCTCAGGCTCTCCAGAAAGTAAGCCCCAAAGCCAAACGTTCTGGGGCTCACCTTCTTGATGCAGGACTCCCAGGCTGTGGGGCCCAATGTGGGGCTCAGACCCTTTGCTTCTTGAGGAGAACCTTTGCAAATGTGATTATCTTCCCGTTCATGGGTCACCCACCTGGATGTATGGGTCTTGACTATACCATGTCTCCACCCCTCCTAGCCATCTTATTGTAGTTCCTTCTTTCTATCTTTAGTTGTAGAAGATCTTTTCTACTAGTCTTCTGGTATTTCTTGTCAATACTTGCTCTGTAAATAGTTGTCATTTTGGTGTGCCCATGAGAGGAGGTGAGCTCAGGGTCTTCCTACTCTGCCATCTTGGCCACACATTTAAAAAATTGATTCATATCCTGTGCAGAATTTTTGATTGTATTAGATCTTTGTTTTGTTCTCATTAATTTTAGTATTAAGCCTTTGTCTATTACAGTTATTATTGTAGTTTCATCCTGGTTCTCTTTGGTCCTTCAAATTTGATTATTTTATGTTTTATTCTATGTAAGGTTCTTTTCTCCTTTTTCCAAAGAGAAATTTGTCAAAATTTAGCCTTATGGTTTTTGAGTTTCATATCTTGTTTAAGATTTTCTCAACTCTAAGATTATAAAAATATCCTCAAAAATACCTGGACAAAAAAGCTCTTAAAACACTTTTCATCCTTTCCTCTCTGGAACAACTGAATAGACAAAAAGAATAATACAGAGTAAATGTTACCAGATTTAATTAAGTTACCAAATATTTACTCCTTATAATCACAAATTGTGACAGATAATTTCCAAATATAGTGAATGTGGGACTAATTAAAAAGAAGAGGAAGAATAAGCATATTGTGAAGATTGCATAGAGTGCTTTCAAAAGTGTATGCTATAGTTTTGTAGGCCCAACTAATGATGTCTTTATTGAAACAGCAGAGTCTCAGAGGCACACCCAGGTGTGAAAAATCCCAAGGGCACATTCTGCATTAATTATTGGCAGAGACAAGGAGCTACAAGCTAAACTGCTCAGACAAGCAATCTTTCAGGATATCAGATTTAACTGTGGCAGGAAAGAGAGAAAGCAGTGGGTTTAACTAACTTTGCTCTTGCTAGTGACAGTCAGCTCAAGACAAATATAAGCTAAATCACATTTTTTAAATAAAAGTGACATATATGCCTTATAAGAAGAAAAGACTTCTACTTATCGGAAAGTTGGGAATACTGATACATTGAGGAAAGACAATGGTGAGACAAATTGGTGAGAAATTTGTGGGAAAATTGGTGATGAGGAATAATCATAAATGTACAAGCATGGCATTAATGCATTTTTAATCTAAAGGTAAATAAGACAATTAAGTTACAAAATAAGAATAGTTAAATAATAAATTAGAATAATTAGGCTAGAATGCAGAAGCCTCATCCTTTGAGTACTGTCTCTTTGGATATTCCCTAGAAGAATTTATATAAGATCAAGAGATCAGTTCTGTGAACTTTTGGTGAAACCATGTAAACATTCTATGTAATTTTGCATAAGGATTTTTAAAACAATTTCTCCATTTAAAAAAGAAATAGAGGACAAATTGCTCACTCTATTTTTTAAGTCAGTTTCATAAGTTAACTTATAAGAATTTTTCCATTTCATTGGTATTTTCACTATTTTTGGCATTAAAAACATTTTAAAAGCAAAATTGACTACAATAAACTTCATATTTATAAAGTATAGAATTTGATAATTTTGACATATGAATGTATTATTCATCAAGCTCCTTTAACTCAGCACAATTATTTTGGGGTTCATCCATATTGTTACATATGTCAATAATCCTGAATATAATACAATTTGTTAGCCCAGTCAATAATTATGGACATTTGGGTTGTTTCCAGTTAAGAACTATTACAAACAAAACTGCTTTGTGCCCATCTTTGTATGGACATAAAGTTTCATTTCTCTTGGGTAATTAATAGAAGTGGAATGGCAGGATCATATGACAGGTATATGTTTAACCTTGTAAGAAATTTCCACACTGTTTTCCAAAATGTAGTGTTTTACATTCTTTGTCAGCACAGCATGAAAATTCTGTCTTCTCCATATCCTTTCCACACTTGGCAAGAGCAGGCTTTCTAATTTTTGTCATTCTAACAAGTATGAAGTGGTACTTCATTGTGATTTTAATTTGCATTTCCCTAAGACTAATGTCAAGCATATTTTCATGTGCTTATTTACCACTCATGTATCTTCTTTAAAGAAACTGTTAAAATCTTTTTCCCATTTTTTAACTGAGTTGCTTAATTTTTCAAATATTGAGTTTCAAGAATTCTGTATATATTATAGTCAAAAGTCCTTCATCAGATATATGGTATATAAATATTTTCTCAAAGTTTTGCTTGTTTTTCCTTCTCTTAAAAGTGTGATTTAAAGAACAGAAGAACAAGCCTTCCAGTTTCAGCTCTGATATGTAAAGACTTTGGAAACTGTCATTCTCATCCTTACAAGAAAAAAACTGAACAAACTGAAAAATCAATGGCCATTTTTAGACCAATCAGAGAAATGTTTGTGAAGTTGTATCTCCAAGCAGTTCCCAATTACATTTTTCTATTAATATTGATAATTAACTTCTTTTCATATGTTTATTCAGTTATTGGATATTAGTTCTATTCTCTGCAACTTCTCTTGTACATTTTTTCAGTTTTATTTTTTATCCTTATTGATTGATAAGTTTACTTCATGTATTCAAATTTTAATTCTTTGCTAGATTTATATGTTGAAACTATATTCTCCCAGTTTATGACTCAATATTTTATATTTTAAGACATTTTTTGGATTAAAAAAGTTCACAATTTTAATTACCAAATTTAAGTTACCAATATTTTCCTTTACGATTTTTTGTTTTGTGGCTGTGTGTGTTTTGTGTAGAAAATACTTTCTACACTAAGGTAATAAAATATTCTCCATATGATTTTCTAACTATTTATAGTTTTATCTTTTACATGTATGAATTTAATGTAAATAATGTTGGTTTTTATATAAAATCTGCAGTAGGGGGTTCAATTTTATTTTTTAACATGTTTTTGTTACCAAGTCGAAGCTCATACTGCTCGCCATATGACAGGCCAATAAATCAAGAGACAGAGTGTTGGGGCAAGGAATAGCGACTTTGTTTGGAAAGGCAGCAGGCCAAGAAGATGGTGGACCAGTGTCCCAAAGAACCATCTCACCCAGTTAGAATTCAGCTTTCTTTTATGCTTAAAGGGGAGGGGATGTGGCTGGTTGTTACAAACTTCCTGGTGCCTGAATCCTTTGTTCTTGCAGCTGTAAACGTAGGTCTGGTCACCATGTTCCTGTAAGACTCCAACAAGACATATGTTACTTTCTGTTCTGTAACTTTTTATCTCTATATGAATGAAAAGTGTTATACCTTTAAAGGTCAAGCCTGGGAAGCAGAGCCTTGAGAATAGGCTATCAAGTGTATTTCAGGCTATATAGGCAACATTCTTTTACAAAGGTGCAGAGCCAACCTGACTAAAGCACAGGCAACAGAAAACAAAGGTTAGAGCTAAATGATCCAATATGAAGTCAGTTTTGTTCTTCTCTGTTACATTCTCACATAAACTGTCAAGTTCAACCTTTCCCCAATGACCTGTAAAACTACCTCTATCAGATCAAGCATGCACGTTTATGTAATTCTGTCTCTGTGCTATTAATTCTGATCCTTTGGTTTAAGGATCTAAACTTAGGTTAATAACACACACTCTTAATTAATATGGTTTTATAGGAAGTTGTGAAAATTTGTGGGGAAATCTGTTACTATGGTTATTTTCATTATTTACGTTTCCTATAAATTTTACAATTTTTGTTAGATTTCACTGAATATATAGATTGTTCTGGAGTTGATATCTTCATCATGTTGAATATTTCAATATATGAACAAGAGCTATCCTTCTATTTATTTATATATTAGTAAATATATTTCAACAAAATTTCATACTTTTCTGTATGAAAACATACACATCTCTTTCTCGAATCATCCCAGGCAGTTTATTTTTTATGCTATTTTAAATAGTATATTTTAATTTTAAATTTATTTTATAACTGTTTATTGTTCTTATAGAATGAACACTGTTCTTTGCACTGATTCTATTGAAAGAAAATTTCTGATTCATTTTTCTTAGTTGGTATATTTTTAAATTAACAGATTTTTATTATTAAATTACTTAATAGACTTTTAATTAATAGATTTTAATGGTTTTAGATTTACAGAAATATTGAGTAGATAGTACGGAATTCCCATATCAATTCCTCCCCACCACACACACACACACACACACACACACACACACACACACACACAGAGTTTCCTCTATTATTAACATCTTTCTTTATTTTATTTTATTTTTTTTTGCGGTATGCGGGCCTCTCACTGTTTTGACCTCTCCCGTTGCGAGCACAGGCTCCGGACGCGCAGGCTCAGTGGCCATGGCTCACGGGCCTAGCCGCTCCGCGGCATGTGGGATCTTCCCAGACCAGGGCACGAACCCGTTTCCCCTGCATCGGCAGGCGGACTCTCAACCACTGCGCCACCAGGGAAGCCCTCTTTCTTTATTATGGTATATTTGTTACAAGTAATTAACCAACACAACAAAGGAACAAATACATTATTAGCTAAACAATAGTTTACATTAATGTTCACTCTGTGTTGTACAATTCAGTGGATTTTGACAGATACATATCATCATGGATACAACATTATAGTATCATACATAATAGTTTCACCACCCTAAAAATCTCCTGTGCTTTACGTATTCATCCCTCACCTCTTCCTCTCAAGCCTTACTTTTCTGTCTTATAATCAATCATGAGACACTGAGTACATCTACTATCATTTCACTTATTCATATCACCTGGCCCTGTAGACATGTGATCTTGAGTTCATTCATTTAGACATTCTAACACAGACTTAAGTATTTGGGGAACAGGAAGATGAAGAGAGTTATTTCCTTATAATAACACCTTAAACCTTCCAATGGATTCTATCTCATTTTGGAAACAATGGAAATAGTCATATTTTTAGCTACACAAATTGACACAGTTTTTTTAATTGAAAAGAAAAGTATGTCTTTTACAACCTCTTTTTCTGATAAAGTGTAAATTGTCTTTTATAATATTATAATTATGATTTAAGATTGTAACCAACTATGGCAGAAGCTCTCAAAATGCAGTATGACATTTAGTATGATTTAAAGTCACTTAAGAAACATGCAAAAATACATATTTCTGCTAAGACATGGAAATAATTAGAATTATTATAAAACTCTTCAATATGAAATTGAAAAAATAGAACAAATATTTATCAGAATTTTGGAAGTAAAATGAATTTAGAATCCAGATATGTAGAATCCAACCTTGGCTCTAGAACTTAGTAGAATCAGGGATTTCTAAATCTCATTTCTCTAAAATGTGAGTGATTAAAAAAAATACAAGCACCTACAGATACCAGGGTTGCCAGAAGAATGAAATATGATAATAGGCAAGAAAGTTCATTGTTAAAATAAATACTACATTAAGTGTATGTTATTATACTCAATTCCTAAAGCTATTATATCCATGAGAAGGAAGAAGAAAAGGGAGAGAGAGAGAGGGAGATGGGGGAGGGAAGGAAGAAGAAAAAGAGTGAGCTTAAATATTTCACCTGTTTCTAATGTCGATCATAATTTAAATTGAATTCCTCATCACACAAATAAATCCCTGTAATATCATGTAGTGGCTCCCAGATGATTCCATTTCAAACCCCAAAGATATATCTTTTCCTGGATGAAGGCTTCACTTCAATTCATTAGGAAGAAACACTGGAATCAGATTGTCAGGGCTAAAAGTTTAATATTTGCTTGCTAAGATAGAGGACGCAAGAATATTTTTTTTCTTTCAATCTGCTTGATTCTCTCATAATCATACAAAGAGCAATTGACTGAAGTCTCTTCCGTAGGAAACAGCTCCCAGAATAGTAAGTGGCACACCTAGGTGAAGCTGAGCAAGAAAAGATAGGAGAAATCCTAAAAGTATATCCTTTAAATATATCTTTTTTAAAATTAAAAACAAATATTTATTTCATAATGTCAATGCCATATTCACATCAAAAAGATTAACAAAATTTCCAAATAACTTCTAATATCCAGAATGAAAATTACTTAGTTATTCCCAAAGGTTATTTATAGTTGGCTTGTTCAAACCAGGATCCAATAGTCACACATTGCACTCAGTTGTTATATCTTATTAGTCCTTTTAAATCTAAAAGCCACTTCCAAACTTCTCACTTTTTTTAAATGATATGAACTTGAAGAAAATGAGCCAATTGTCATACAATATTTGATTGCTCTATTCACTTAACTTGTTCCTCTATTACCTAAATTTCCAGTGAAATACAAGTTCAAAAGTTTTGAGTATATTCAAGTTTAAAATATGGGAGAGAAAACATCATTAGGGATGGTATGTAATTCATGTGGTATCACCTGAGAACTCACCTGAGAACTTGTTTTATTGTGCGATGTTTAATTTTTTTTGACATTTGTCTTTAAACATATTGAGTTTAAAGTGCTTGTGGGCATTTAGGTGAGTGTCCAATACATAGTTAGATATTTAGATCAGGAGCTATGGAAATTTATGTGAATTAGAAAAAAAATTGGCAGATTTAAGACATCAAGATATAACATGCAGGTGGAAGCAAACTAAGTGTCCATCGACAGATGAATATATAAAGAAGATGTGGCACATATATACAATGGAATATTACTCAGCCATAAAAAGAAACGAAATTGAGTTATCTGTAGTGAGGTGGATGGACTTAGAGACTGTCATACAGAGTGAAGTAAGTCAGAAAGAGAAAAACAAATACTGTATGCTAACACATATATATGGAATCTAAAAAAAAAAAATGTCTCTGAAGAACTTAGGGGCAGGAGAGGAATAAAGACACAGTTGTAGAGAATGGACTTGAGGACACGGGGAGGGGGAAGGGTGAGGACATGGGGAGGGGGAAGGGTAAGCTGGGACGAAGTGAGAGAGTGGCATGGACATATATACACTACCAAATGTAAAATAGATAGCTAGTGGGAAGCAGCTGCATAGCACAGGGAGATCAGCTTGGTGCTTTGTGACCACCTAGAGGGATAGGATAGGGAGGGTGGGAGGGAAATGTAAGAGGGAGGAGATATGGGGATATATGTATATGTATACCTGATTCACTTTGTTATACAGCAGAACTAACACACCATTGTAAAGCAATTATACTCCAATAAAGATGTTAAAAAAAAAAGATATAACATGCAAGGAGGGCATATAGAGCAAAGAGATAAGAGGACCAAGGAGAGAAGAAACCTAGGAGGAGCCATAATTTAAAGGAAAGGCAGAAGATGAGGCAGCAAAAAAATAGGAAAGCATGGACAGATAACAGTATATCTCTAATACATTCTTGTTCCTAGAATACCATAAGATCGGACAGATACTGCTTTGTTCTGGGGGAGAGGAGGTTGTTAAAATCAGTTTTCTTGAGGTATAATTGATACACATTAAACAGCACATATTCAAATTGTACTACTTGATACGCTTTCACATGTACAAACCTGTGAAACCATCACCCTCATCAGGATTGTAAACTATTTATCTTCCCAAAGTTTCCCTCATTCTCCCTTCTCACTTCTCCCCTCACCTCTCCTGACCCTCTGACTCCTCAGATAGTTTGCTTTTTGTCATTATAGATTGGCTGGAATTTTTTAGAGTTTTACATAAACAGAATCACATAGTATGTACTCATTATGGTCTGTCTTCTTTTGTTCAGCATAATTATTTTGAGATTTATTCATGTTGTTGCATGGATCAATAGTTCATTCCTTTTTAGTGTGGAGTAATATTCCATGGTGTTAATACACCATAATTTGTTTACTCATTTACTTGTTGTTAAGACAAAGTCCATAGTAAATCATATTACTTTAGTCAACCACTATTTGAACTCCTGCCATGGTCAGACACAGAGCTAGGCACTGAGTTGGGACAGTGAACAAGACAGACAAGCCCCCTGCCCTTGTGGAGTTTATAGTTTTACCCAAGAGAAATAAGCTGCATGTCCACGCAAAGACTTATGTACAGATGTTCATAAAAGCTTTACTGGTATTAAGCTCTATTCAACATTATTGTTTACCAATAAGAAGTAGAATGGCTGAATCATATGATAGGGTTTAAGAAACTCCCAAACTGTTTTTCAATGTAATTATATCAGTTTATATTCCTGCCAGCAGGAAATGAGAATATGGTTCTAATACATCCTCACTAACAAATCATATGGTAATTTTAATTTTAGTCATTCTAATTGGCGTGTAGTAGTGTCTTGTCATGGTTTTCATTTATATTTACCTAATGACTGATGATGTTGAGCATCTTTTCAAGTGCTGTATATATTCTTCAGTAGAGAGTCTGTTAATCTCCTTTACTGCTAATTCTAATATCTGTGGCAGGTCTGAGTCAGTTTTTATTGATTGATCTTATTACAGATTACAGATTTTGTTTTCATGCTTCTTTGTATGCCTGATAATTTACAATGGATCAGTCATTGTGAACTTTACTTTGCTAGGTAGGTATTTTGTATTCCTACAAATATTCCTGAGCTTTGTTGTGAGGTACAGTTAAGATACTCAGGAATATTTTATCCTTTGATCTTGCTTTTATGATTTGCTAGTTGGCTCCTGAGCAGTATTCAGTCTGGGCTACTTAGGCCCACTACTGAGGCATGACCTTTCTGAGTACTTAACCCAATGTTCCCCTCCCTCCGTTATAAACTTTTCTGATCTAGCTGATGAAAACAGTCCCTAGTCCTGGGCCTGTTTGACATAGGTTCTATTGCCTCTACTTCTTTTGCTCATATCTTTCCCCAGCCTCCAGTAGTTTTTTCATCCACATGTAGTGATCATTACTCTACTTCTTTTTTTTTTTTTAACATGTTTATTGGGGTATAATTGCTTTACAATGGTGTGTTAGTTTCTGCTTTATAACAAAGTGAATCAGCTGTACATATACATATGTCCCCATATCTCTTCCCTCTTGCATCTCCCTCCCACCCTCCCTATCCCACCCCTCTAGGTGGTCACAAAGCATAACTTAGGGGAAATACTATGTCCATTATTCATATCTGTAAATATTTCAAATAAGTGCCATCTTCAGGTCAACCTAAGTTCAATCATTAACATTTCCATGACTGTAAATTAGTTAACATTTTATTTATTTATTCAATTTGAAATTAAAAATTATAATGCTATTGAGATGTCTTATGGACTCACCTAATACCAGCAGGGGGAGAAGTTAAAAGTTAATCTTTAGTCATCCCTAATTTTTGGACAGTGTACTAAAAAGTTATTTGCATTAACTGATTTTCAATATACTCAAAAAATTATTGTATCTGTCCAAATAATACAAGATATAAGACTCAACACATCCAGTATTACTTTTTAGTTAAATAATAAACTAGATTTATAGAGATTTCTAGGTTATGCGACCAGGGAATTTGGTAGAGCTCTGCCCTTGTTCCTATCAAAATGCATATTAAGAGAAACAAAGAAAAAAAGGAGCAAGGGAACTATAAACTAAATATGGAAGAAGACATATGCCAAAATCCAGAGGGACTTTACCCAAATTACATTAATTATGAGGAAAAGTTTAAAAACACTATCATAAGCTAGTAACCATATGCTCCATCTTCTGATAGAAAACTGTATGAACAGCATCAAAGAAGCTAGAAAAAGACATTCATTAAACTCTATTGTTCCCGTAATTCTGGGACGAGAAGGCTTAACTCACTTGAGAAATAAACTGCAGCTCTTTATTTTCATAGGAACTCTCTAATGAGCACAGGAGCTCTCTAATGAGCTCATTTCCCATCTACTCCCCTTACATCCATCATTCTTCTCTTTCAAAATCCCAGTAGAGATTGCAACTCTCCAAAAAAATGCTGAACATAGAAATATATGGAAGGTGGCATATTGTGTCTTGGAACACAGAACTCAAAGAAACAAAATCTTGTAAACTGGGTCATTGACAGTAGGAATTATAGAAACAAGACATACCAAGAAATAAAGTTGAGGGTCTTGAGTCAAAGTTCCAAATGTCTGCTCTTATACCCCATTCCACTTACAAGGTACATTTTGTTTGTATTTCTTCTTCTCTCTGTCACTTTCTTCATTTAATAAGAAGAAAAATGAAACAAAGCATGTGAAAAGTTTAGCACAGGATAGTATACATTCAGTAACTGTTAATTATAGTCACGGTCATTATCATCATGACAATCATCATCAGTATCATCATTATCATCATCATTACCTTTATTAGTCCATCAACATTCCCATCATTATCATTCCCTTTATTTTGTTGTATAGAAAAAATTAATAGCAAAAATTTAGCTTAGTAAGAGGAAAAAACGTGATGAACCTACAACATAAGACATAGGTTCAAAGCCCTAGTTAATAACATAAGTGTGCAATTACCTGGACTGTTTATGTTGCATATCTTCCTCAGAAACCTGTTGTAATAGTACATAGCTTCAGATATCTCCTCCAAGAAGAGAGAGCTAACAATGCTAGAAAGAAATTTAATATGATTTAACTATTTTTCATTAAAATGTTGAGTGTATTGGAAATAGAAGGAAATTTTATTCATGCAATAAGGAATGTCTGTCATTCTGAAATCCAGTGCCAATATTACATTTAACAGAGAAACACTGATGGCACACCCTTAAGTCTGGATAAACAACAATAAGACAAATAAATAAGAGCTCTATCTATTGGAAAGAGGGATACTGTCCTCATTTTCTGATAGTAATATCTTTTACTTCAAAACCCTAGAATTTCTTCTGAGAAGCCCCTGGAATTAATGAGGGACATAAATAATATGCTAATTTACACCAAAATAAAGCCCTGGTGTATTGAATTTTGAAAACAAAACTGCTTAACTAAAAGAAAATGTAGACTAATTTTTCCCAAAATGAGGAAACACATTCTAAACATAAAATCAATAGGAGAAGTCAATAAGGGTAAGATTCAAACATTTTTTCACATTAAAACATTTAAAAAATATGTATCCTAAAACAAAAAAGAAAATGACAAATTATAAAATGAAACAACTGAAAAATGTTTAATGAAAAGGCTAAACTTCTTGGTAATTAGGGACTTAATACAAATTCACAGGAATCAAAAATATCCCGTCATATCAATGGGGAAGTCATGGATTTATGGTTTATTTTAAAAAGTACTGCTAATACACAGATGAAAATAAATAGTAATCAAAGTAATAAAAGATAAAATAAGAATATATTTACTTAAGATATTAATAGGGACTTCCCTGGTGGTCCAGTGGTAAAGAATCCGCCTTACAATGCAGGGGACAAGGGTTCAACCCCTGGTCAGGGAGCTAAGATCCCATGTGCAACGAGGCAGCTAGAGCCCATGGGCTGCAAACTACAGAGCCCACGTGCTCTGGAGCCTGTGCACCACAACTAGAGAGCGAAAACCCGCATGCCACAACTAGAGAGAAGCCTGAGCACCACAACGAAGATCCTGCATGCCACAACTAAGACCCGATGCAGCCAAAAATAAATTAAATAAATTAATAAATAATACATAAATCTTTAAAAAAAGAAAAAAGATATTGGCAAATATTTTATAAAATATTTAAATTAATATTCACAGTGTATGCTCTTAGTACAGCACACTCATATATTATTACTGGTATTTATCAGTTTATTCAATCTTTTTCATACAGCATATTTGTATAAATTATATTACTCTATCAAATATTTACAACAACCTTAGGAAGTAGGTACTGATGAACATCACTTTACAAAAAATAAATAAATAAATGTAGAGGCACAGAGCGCTTAAGAACTTGTCCAAGAACACAGTTAGCTAGAGGTAAATTGGGGCTTTAATTCATGTGGTCTGATTAAACATTTCACCTAGTTAATCACAGCACTACTCTGAAAATTAGTACAAACTTTTCTGAAAAGAGATTTTAAGCAGATCATATCAAAGATCTCAAAAAATACATATTCTTTGATCTCTTAATTTAATTTCTAGATTTATTACCCAAGTATCCAAAAGTATGAACAAAGACGTAGACATAGAGATGAATAACAGAACATTATTTATTAAAAAGTAAAAACAAAATAAATGCATATTAGAATAGTTAAATAAATTATGATACACAGTTTATGAAATATTCAATCATCATTGTGTATTAATACAAATTTGCAGTATTACAAAAAATGTTTGTGATAAAATATGACAAAATGAGAAACAAATATAATGCAAGCAAGGAAAGGAATAAAAACACAAAACTCAGAATAACAGTTATCTTGGATTGAAGAAGGGATTTATAGTATTCTATTTAAATTGAACATTGGATACAGGTTCTTTATCTCACTACCATGATTTACAACTCTCACTTATGCTATAAACATTTATTTATATTTATTAAATGTTTTATAAAACAGTTTAAAGACAAAATGCAATATAAAGGGATACATTGAGTATGATAAAAATATGAATACTTGTAATGCTCTATTAAAAACAGAAAGAAATAGCTTTCAGGGGATTGCTCTTGATAGTTACATTATAGTAGTTCTTATTGTTCTATGACTCAATTTATTTTCCCAATTATTTATCTTGAATGTATCATACTTCCAATTTCTGATAATGGCAAACTAGTCTGTCTTTGAAAATGGTAAAAAGTTCTGAAAAAGAACAAAGAGCTGAAAATACAGGAAAAAATGACCAAGCTGGAACCTAAGAGAAAGGGAGAAACTAAAGTGGTAGGTTGAGGCTGGAAGCTGCTTTTACTCTGAGGACATTTATCTAACTTGACAAGAAACTGACTTTTGCAGCCAGAAGGACAAAGGCCAAAACCCAAGATCTACCAAAATTGGGGAATCTGATAGGCAGTCCCCTAAGTGACAAAATTATGCCTTCAGGACAAATATGAATCAGAAAAAAAAAAAAAAAACTCCAACCCATCTAACCCACTACACAGCATTGTGGAGGTTTGCTTTGGTGCCCATGTTTCACCTTAGTCCTAGAAAAATGATATGACTTTTTCAAGGTAAAGAAGCAAGTCAGGAGCAAAAGTGGTTCTTAAACCCAAGTCTTGCTTTTTAATCTTAATGCTGTTTGCATTAATTAAATTGTGGAAGATTATAGAATATTTTATGGCTTTTAAAAAAATTTCGTATCTCCTACAATAGCATTCCCTGTTCTAGATGGATATAAGTATAGCCCAATGCTGAAATAATATCTCCAGAGACCACATAGGTGGATCCCTATGAAAGAATGACAGTAATGACAAGGGTGTTGTTAATCATAGTGTCACCCATATGCTTTATTCCTACCTACTTCCTTGTACAATAAATGTAGTCTTCTATCTCTGACAAAGAGAATTCTTCAAGCATTTTACAAACCGAAGAATATTCTTCCAAACTAAGGAAAGGATTATATGTAGTGAGTTCCCACTAGCACTCTCCCAGCTATCTAGTTATCGATGTCTTTTCTAAAATGTCAGGTCTAGTGTAAATTATATTTTCCTCATAAAGATTGACATGCTCTTTTGAACCTACAAAAAAAAAATAAAGGTCAGGTAATTCAGAGACTCATGCATGATTAATTTAGAAAGATTAAAACTTAGATTCTTGAGATGACCAAAAAGCCATGGTCAGAGTCCTTTCTATTTAGGCCAATGATTCTCAATGGAAGGGAGCAGGAGATTTTCCTCCCCAGAGGAAATTTGGCAATGTGTGGAGATATTTGTGGGTGTCAATACTAGGAATGTGATATTGGTAGAGGCCAAAGATGTTGTTCAGCTTTCTCCATGCTCAATATAATATCTTACAACAAAGAACTCTGTTCAAATATGTCATTAGGTGCTGAGACTGAGAAACTCACTTTAAGCTGAGTTTATTACTGATTATTTTCTACAGACTAAAGTAAATAGAAGCCAGTTAAAGATAATTTTGTTTTATTTTACTTATTGTCAAGTACTTGTGTCTCCCTGTGAAGGAACCTTCCTAGAATTATCTCTTGGTCAAACCTTGGTCTCCTTCATTACTCTTTATGCTTCATTCCTCACAGGAAGAGAGGTGATTTTCTGATTAGCAAGTTTGGAAGAAGGAACTGAATATGCTTATTTCAGCTCTACTATCCCTCCTTTTTCAGAAACAGATTGCTTACAGATGTATATATTCTAGGAATTTTCTGCTTCTCCTTGCCTAGTTACCAAGGTAGCCCATACCAGGGAGGCCTAAAGTTATCTATTCATGCCAGTGACTCAATGTGAAAGATTGTTTAATTCAACTGTAGCAAGCTGATTGGCTGTGATTTGGCTAAACCGCAAACCTCAGCCATTAAGCAGACTTGTTAATCTACATCTTTTAGACTCCTGGGTCCTATTTCACCATTGGTTCAGAACACAAGTAAAGGAGAAGCACTTTATCATTGTATCCTCTCTACTCTCTATAACCCCTATTTTCCCAAGACTTTCTACAACTCTGCCTTCTTTATATTCATACTACCTCCTTAATGGTTTTGCTCATCATTGTTTTCTTTTCTGAACTATTCCAAGCATCCAGTTAATCTCTGCTTCTATTCCTATCCATTTCCAGTCTATCTTCATGCTCCACCATATTAATCTCTTCAGAGCACAGTTCTGATGAGGAGAGTCTTTTATGAGCGTTAAACTTTTCCTCTAATTCTATCCATAAAAATACTCAAATGTCTTAGCATTAATTTCAAGGATCCTTTCAACCTGTTCCAACCTTCACCTCAAATCTACACTCCAATCAAATTGGAATAGTCGTGATTTCCCCTTACCTGCTCTATCCATGCCCACCAGTAGGGTGAATATGGTGTGAACTTAGACTCTCAAGTGGCCATAGACCAGTAACTTAAGCTCTCTCAGCCTTTATTTTCTCACTAATTATCCCAAGCTTTCTCACAGAATAATTATGAGCATTAAAAAATATATATGAATGCTGTGCCAAGTTAATGCAACTGTAAGATGATAATAGAATAATAAAGAAATGTGGGCTTCCCTGGTGGCGCAGTGGTTGAGAGTCCGCGTGCTGATGCAGGGGACACGGGTTCATGCCCCGGTCCGGGAGGATCCCACGTGCCGCGGAGCGGCTGGGCCCGTGAGCCATGGCCGCTGAGCCTGCGCATCCGGAGCCTGTGCTCCGCAACGGGAGAGGCCACAACAGTGAGCGGCCCGCGTACCGCCAAAAAAAAAAAGAAATGTACCTAGTTCAAATATATACAGACAGGACTTTGTCATTGGCAATGATTGGCAAGATCTCTTATTATAACTGTCTACATTTTATTTGCAAGAAGTTAATACTAACTTAAAGATTGAATTCTAGCATTTTATAATCGCGTCATAAATTTTGTGTTACATTAACTTTTGTCTTTTCACTTTTAACAGAAAAGTGAAACATCTTAAATTGTCAGTGTTTATTAAGTGTGCATTTATACTTCATGTAGTATATAGTTCATGTAGATTTGGAAGTTACTCTAGTTCATGTAGATTTGGAAGTTAATACTTCCTTTAAGATGAATGTTTCTGGAGACTTGAGCATTCACACATCAGTGCAGTGCATAATAATGTCCTCTATTTGCATAATACTTTTTCTCTGAGAGCTCAAAGCACTTTACATATTACAAAATTGTGCAAATTAATACCTATGTATAAGCTGAGAACTAAATACAATCAAGCAAAATGTTAATTTAAAGAAGAAAATGGGTCTGACAGAAATATTGTAGGTCTTTCAGTGATAATGATAGCTAACAATCACAGAGTAACTGCTATAAGCCCTGTATTACTTTTGGACGAGAAGGGGCCCCCAAATCTTCTCAATACCCATGCAAGTTAGTTATTATTATCTCCAATCACAGATGAATGAACTAAGAATCTGAGAGGCTGTGCAAAATGTTCAAGGTTTTCCAGGCACTAAATAGTAACTCTAGAATTCATGTCCATAGCTTATTCCATATTTCTCACACACATCCATAGTCCTGCTAAATCTGTAAAATTGTACATGGAATTCTCCAAAACTTTCCCTAGAATGTACCCATTCAGCTTTGTAACATCTATAATGAAAGTGTCAACAATATTTCAGCAAATGTCTCCATATACCAGAGGGAAGAGTTGAAATCTAGAAAAGAGAAGTGATTATTCCCTGTCAAATATCAAGTTTGCAGTAAGGCTAATACCAGAACCAAAGTATTCTGGGTCCCAGACCAGTAATTTTTTTGGTTTTGTGATAGAAAAAAAAAAAAAAACTTATTTCTACCTAGATATAAATATAACTTATATGTAGTGAGCACAAAATAAGTAATAGTGAAACTCCATTGAGACTGGAAGGTATAAGGTAGAATGCAGCATTTCCTAAATGTGGGCAACTTGGGAAAGTAAGAATCTTGGGTAAGGTGGGGCTCTGAAGTTGAGACAGAAAAGAAGGAAGAAAGGTAAAGAGGAGAGGAAGGGTGGAAGGAAGGAAGTAGGGAAGGAGGGAGGGGAAAAATATTATATGTGGAAAGAATTTTAGCTAATGAAAGACAACATGTCTGGTAACATGCAACCCAAACTATATTGTTTCCTGCCTCAAACCCAGGAAAAAACATTTTCATTTCCTTGGAAGCCTGTTTTTTGGGGTTTTTAAAATAAATTTATTTATTTATTTTTGGCTGCGACGGGTCTTCATTGCTGCCACGTGGGCTTTCTCTAGTTGTGGTGTGCGGACTTCTCACTGTGGTAGCTTCTCATTGCAGAGCACGGGCTGTAGGCACACGGGCTTCAGTAGTTGTGTTTCACGCGCTCTAGAGCGTAGGCTCAGTAGTTGTGGCACACGGGCTCAGTTGCTACGCAGCATGTGGGATCTTCCCGGACGAGGGCTCAAACCCGTGTCCCCTGCATTGGCAGGCGGATTCTTATCCACTGCGCCACCAGGGAAGCCCTGGAAGCCTGTTTAATCCCTTTGCCTGTAATTCATAAAAAGAGTGATGCTACAGCTTCTTGGCTAGCTAAGCATATTTACATTTTAGGGGGAAATATCTCCTGAATTTTCAGCATTTGTACAGATCTGTGCAATAGTTACTAAGAAGAAGAAATGGTTAGATTAATAAAAATGTAGTTGATGAAGTCTTGTATTTGTGACATAAAGACTTTTTTTGTTAAAAATTTTTGAGTAAATTTTGACCATAGCCTTGGGAACTCTCTACAACTAGTGAGTCATATAAGGATGTAACAAGTCTGATACAGGTTCTTGTGATAAATCAAGGGAACAAAAAAGAAGAATATGAACCGTAACCATGAGAAATCAGTACTCTAACAAATCTAAGCATAGGGCTTTAACTCTACCCTGAGATGGACTGATCATCAAAAATAAAACCACACTGTAACGCTATGAGTATTATTTATAATTTGCTTAAAACTTGTCTATAGCCCGTTCCTATTGTCCTGACAGCTTTATATATAACAATCTCCAGATTTTTAAGAAGAGAAACTGTAGCAAGAAAACTCAAAATTTTAAAATTTTATTTATTTTTATCCTTTTAATTGAGATATAATTGACATATAACATCATTTTTTGTTTTATGTGTATAATATAATGATTTGATATATGTCTATACTGCAAAATGATTACCACAATAAGGTGAGTTGACATCAATCACTACCTAGTAACAAATTTTTTCTCTTGTGATGAGAACTTTTAAGATGTACTCGCTTAGCATCTTTCAAATGTACAATACAGTATTGTTAACTAGAGTTAACATCCTGTACAGTACATGACCAGGACTTATTTAATTCAATTTTTGATAATTTATCAAAATTTTAATCAAAACCATGATACATAGATGAAGCGGGCTTTGGGACTGTTTCCCAGTCATAGATTGGGCTCTGGAAACAGATGCTAAGATCAAAGTTTGAGGTGCAAGATGTTTTAAGGATAAACACCTGTGAAGGAACCAGGATTGTTCAGAGGAAGAAATCAAACTGAGATGCACATGAGATCAAGCCTGGCCAATGCAGCAGGGAATTCTTAAGAGAGTGATGCCTTACAATGTTCTCTGATAGAGTCAAAATTCCTGGGCATTTCTACCCTTGCCTTGCTCAGTTATGCATGTGGGCACCCAGGAATGTGAGGCCTCCTATGAGCTGGGGTCTGCAGTTGAGGCAGGCACTGCAGCAGTTGACAGCTGGCTGGCTGCAGCTGGGTAGCAAGTCCTCCCTTGAACGGTTCTTTCTCTGTATAGTGCCATGCAGAGCCTTGTTAGAGGCTGAGGCAAAAGAAAAACTTCATAATACTCATCCCATCTTTATTTTAAATGTTAGTATTTGGTACATCATGCATTCTGCCTTCATTCTGATTTTTAAAACTATTGCATTAACATATTTATCTTGGTTACCAAATTTTTTTGGCACTCCCCACCCTTACATTTTGCCACCCTACTCCCAGCTCTCTTCCTGTACCACATTCTTTAGAGAAAGAGATGAAAAAGAACTACATTTCCTTCCATGTGCTTTCTCTTCCAGGGGATACACTGTCTTCCAGAAGCTTTCAATCTAATAGGGATATAATCAACAGTTTGTTATAACAGAAAGTAATGTGGGACAGAAACTCTGATAAACTGAGTTTATGTCCCATTTCTACAAGCTATATAGAATAAATCATTCTACTTCTCACGTAGTTTTCCTACAGTACCTATACCCCCAGTAGTCATAACACTTGAGGTAATTTAACAGAGATAGATGCCATATGGCTTAAAGAATATTAGGGAATTTTATTAGCCACATACCATCTACCATATAAATAGACGTCAGGCAAGGTGCTGATATAAGCCTGACTGAGAAATAAAAATGTTCACAAAGACTTTCCAAGTACCAATATCAGAATATTCTCTAGATGCTTTCAAATCCCATTTAATCCATCATCAAGCCAACTCACATAATGAAAATAGCAATAAAAGAATTTTCTGGTACTGTCTTTTCAGGAGCTTTTTTCTCGTTTAATACAACATGATTTTCAAAGCCACAATACATTTAACACTAGATTTTAAAGCATGTATGAGCTATTAGTTCCTATGTGGAAGAAAGGCTATTTGAGATAAAATGATTGTGAAACACTTTACAATCCAGGTTTCCTTATCATGAAGGCTACCTTTATCTCTTGTACCCTCGTCTCTACTAAGGCTTAGCCGTCAGGCTGGAGTCAGAAAAGATGTGACCTGGAAGAAGGAAATACCTAGCCTGTCTCTTCAGTGGTCTAGAAAAAATCTTGATTATACAAAAAGAGGAAAGAACAAAGAAAAATGTATATCTTCTGCCTAAGAGTTTGTGGGAGAAAAAAAGGATTTCATTTTGCCAGCAAAGCAGAGGGTAAGACAGGCCCGCGCGTCTTCCATCTCCAGGTCAAAGTGCCAGAGGAGAGAGATGTGTTAGAGATACTGAGGGGGATACTGAAGGCAGCAGGGACTCTGAAAGGAGACACTGTGCATGTCAGTCTGCGGCCAGCCTGGAGCAACCCCAGCCAAGTGTTCCCTGTAGCACGGGACCACTAGACAGAGAGAGGACTTCTTTTTGGCTTTCCCAATAGAGTGATCAACTGTCCTGGTTTTCACAGAATTATCCCAGTTTTAGCACTGAAATTCCCACTTAGTGAGAAATCATTCAGGGCCAGGTAAACCAAAACAATTGGTCATCTTATTTTCCAAGCCACACTCATTTTCTCTGTGTAGAAAGGACTCAAGATTCCCGTGTTCCCATGGGGGTCTGCTGAACAGATTATAGCTGATTTAATAGCACTTGTCCTTCTATGGAGTGGACCATGATAAAGCAGTGAGGAAACCTCATGGCAGCATCTTGGTATAAATAGTTTAGGCTGAAGCAGGATGGGGTATGTGGCAGACATGCAGAAATTATGTTACATCTACATGACTCACATGAGACAAAATGGGATAGGTAGCTGCACCAGGCTACCTAAAAGAGAATAGACAGCCTTGAGCTTCCAACACCAGCAGACCAAACAGTAAGCCCACAGATGAAGAATACCCATAGTTAAGAGAATCCAGCAGATTCCATAGAGATTTGAGGCTCTCTATTTTTTCCTTCAAGGACATGGTAAGCCATCTCATGCATCTAAATGTCATTTCAAGAGGGAAAAAAAAGTATATATGTGTGTGTGAGATGGGAAATGTTTGAAAGATTGAATATGTGTCCAAAAGAGATTGATTATATTGCAACCCTAATAAAACAATTTATTCAGACAAGGATCACCAATGGAAACTAAAACTATAAAATGAGATGTTGACAGAGAACTGGATATTTGCATGGATCTAAAGTATCAACCAATAAAATATCTTGTTGCAAGGGGAAAGTGTAACTTTACAAACTGTTTAAAATAACAATCTTAGTATCACTAAGAGTGAGACAATCAGAAGTCTTGCACCTTCTGAAATAATTCAATGCAAGGCACACAGAATCATCTACAAAGTATTCTCATTGAAAGGGTTCAAGCTAAATGTTGTGTCACTCTTCAGTACAATTGCCCTGGTGTCTTTAGGTCAGTGGTATGAAAAGACCCTTCTAGATTTAAAAAGACCTTAGGGGCATAACAAAATGCAATTGATGGTCTTTGATTTGATCCTGCTTTGACCAAAGATAAATACACATTAGGGACAGTTAGGGAATTTAAAAATAGACTGAATATTAGATTGTATTAAATATAACTAATTTTAAGATACAATAGTTTATAAAAAAAGAGATGTTTTAAAAAGTCCTGATTTTTAGAGATGCATACAAAATATTTAGAGGTGAAATGTAATGATAGTGATTAACTTGAAAATACAAGAAAAAAATGAAAACAACAACTTGGTAAAATGCTATTGATTATTAAATGTATGTGATTGGTAAATGGAGGTTAGACTGTTTTCTTTTACTTCTTTCTATAATTTTGAAAACTTTTATAAAATAAGACTGAAAATCGTACAGAGATTGTTCATATAATAGGAATGGTTTAAACTAGTTTGCCTGTTTATGTTTGGGTATTTTTGTGTGTTTGTTTTGTCACCACCCAGTGAGTTGAAGGCTCATGAGAGAAAGCAGGTCAGTTATACAAAAAATAAAGAGGTGACTTCTTTTGGGTATAGTGTGAGTTCTTTTGTAACTTAAAAAATTAATTCTTATAAAACTGGAGATAGATAGAAAAAGAGAGAGAAAGGGAGAGAGATACCATTGAAACCCTATGCTTTCTGAGACCTGTGCTCCTCTTGAGGAGGAGGAATTTCCTCCTAGGTTCCTCTCTGATTCATTCTGCATTATTCACGCCAATCTGTTTTCCGTACAGACATCTCAACCGTTACCATGTCCCTACGAATCAAATCCTGTTAATCTGTGAGATGGAGTGTTAAATGACTAGCAGAATGTTTGAAACATAGTAGGTTCCTAATAAATAGTAGTTGTGTCATTATTATAGTTATTAATATCATTATTAATTAACCCCCTTAATTTATTCTATTTCTCACCACATTCAGTTCATTGGTTCTCCACGATGCCTGCCACATACATCTCAGACTATCTGTGCTTCTTTTCCATTTCTACTGTCATCACACCCTCATTAACTTTCATGTATTATTTCTGAAATTTCCAGTTATATTTTATCTTCGATTCATACTCTATATTTTGCTTCAGGCCATACTACTGCACGCCGTGGCAGAACAAGCTTAACGCAGTTCTTAAGAGCTTGGTCTGCAGAGTCAAACTGTCTCGATTCAGATCCTGACTCTACTATGGTTTAGTCAGACATGAAGTTAGGCATTTAATTATAATCTCATCTGCAGTGTGGTTAGAGTACTATGTCTCTTCACATATTTGAGGTAAGAGTTAAATTAGCTTGTACATGTGCATCACTCAGAACAGGATCTAACATTTTGTAAGTGATTTGAACAGTTTCCAAAAATAGAATTAAGGGTTGGAATGGACCATGAAATATTAATCTACTCTCCTAATTTTTTAGATTTATGCAGTTTTAAACTATTTTTTAAATTCTGTTGTAATAAAAATTCTTATAAATTAGAATTGCATGTTCAGATCACATTTTAAATCTATTTAAATAAATAGATGAATTAATTCACATATCTGCTAGAATGTGCATTTCAAAAAATTTGACAACTGAGAATTATCATTTATTTAGTGTTTTCCAAATTAAGAGGCAAACATTTTATTGCTTAAATTTAATTTCCTAACTTCAATAACTTGTATAGATTGGAAAGCTAACTTACTGTTTATATGATTACAAATAAACAAGTAAGGCCCAGAAAGGTAGAATTTTATTACAAATAAAAAAGTAAGGCCCAGAACTTAGTGTTTATATGATTACAAATAAACAAGTAAGGCCCAGAAAGGTAGAATTACTTGCCAAATCCCACACAGTCATTTAATTTCCGACCCAGAAAGGAGAACCCTGGTGTCTCTCCTCTAGTTTCAACTGGGTTTCTTTCAATGTCATGATGCTGTTATCCATTATATTTGTGTTTAATCATGTTTATACCCCCTACTTTATGCTGAGCATTTTCAGAGAAGAAAGAGAATATATTTCCTCCTAGTGCCTCCTAGTGCTTTGAACAGAGCACCTTTCAAGTAAATAAATATTGAATGATTAAATAAGTATATGAATCACATGCCAAATAAACAGTGCCAACATCAATTATTAAGAATTATTAAACAAGCCAGAATTTTTTAACGTCCTTATCACGTTTATCACTGTGAAGTCACAACATTAATTTGAAGATACAGGATAGTTTGTTATAGAGAAACAAAACAGTCAGGAATATAATTTTAAATATTAACCTGAGAGAAGCAGAAAATCAAGAAATTAAGAGCCTTACTCCAAGAAACAGAGCAAATGTGTGCACGAGTATAGGTCAAACATCATAAAATGTGGGAGTCTGCTTTGGGATTTGGGGTGTACCTTGTCTCAAATTAAACTATCATCACATCCTGCTAGGACAGTTTTACTGGAAATATTAGGTTTAGGATCAAGGTCAAATGCCCTCAATTTTTCCTCTCCCTAGTGCAGCTGAGTCATGCAGAAGTAGAATGAGCCCTTGAATCTGTTTGCTGTATGGGCATGCTTCATTCATTCAACCTGTATTTATGGAATAGCTATTATGTAACAGAAACTGCACTAAATTTTGGAAATAAAGGAGTGAACCAGATAATTTCCTTGCCTCAAGGAGGAATATCCTGCTGGGAGAGACTAACATTATATCACAGGGAAACAAGCAAGAAGGCAATGACAGGGTGATGTGATAAAGAGAAACTAGGGTGTGAGTGGAAGCACGTACAGTTGTCAAGAAGGTCTTTCTGAAGAGGTAATGTTTAAACTAGAATGATGTGCAATTATGTGTTAAGCCCATAGAAGGAAAGAGGGTGAATGAAGACCCAGTGTGGTAAATAATCTGCCAGTTTTTAAAAAGCTCAACCAGTTCAATAAAGCTGGAGCTAAGGAAGTTTCTGGAGTGAAGAGAGATGATACTACTAGTGAGCTAGACAGAGGTCATTTTAGGAGAGAGTATGTTAAGCTAAGGAGCTTGGCATTTATTTGCTCACATAGGGAAGCTGTGAAAGAATTTGTAGACAAGGAACTAAATGTTCAGCTTTGCTTTTCACTGCAACTGTCTATCAGACAAGTGGAGGATATATTGGAGGTGAGATACACTAGACCCTGACAGAGAAATAAGGGTGCAGCTATGCTAATTCATTTAAGAAGTGGTATGGATCAGACATGAGATATTGATACGATGTCTGGAAAAGTGAAAAGAAGAGATTGAGACACTTATTCATGTCTCATTTACAGCAGTTATTATTCTGAGGTCATTTGTTTTCTTGTTTATCTTCCTCATCAGAACATAAGCTCTTTGAACACGTTATACTTATCTTACACCATGTGTATGTATGGTGCTTCTCAAAGGATTTGCACATAGTAATCACTTTTTATATCCAATAGGTACATGAATAAATGCATGAAACAATCTCATATGGAAACATGTTCTTGCTACGTCCTTTTATATGCAGTGCCTTGTGTGATATGTAGAACTGCTCTATTTTTCAGATGGGGAGAGTGAGGCTGATGTGGGGAAGGGACAAGCTTCTTACTCTCTCTTCACCCTCCATTTTCCTTTCCACATCACCAAATAATTTGTCAGGAAGGGAAAGAATATTCAAGCAGTGAATATTAATTAAGCAGTGATGGTCATTCTTTAGTGATGGTCATTCTCAATTCATAGCTATTCCTCATTTCTTCCAACTTTCATTGAGGTAACTTTTAAAGATAATATTTTCATATATATTTAACTTTCCAAAGCATGATTTTTTTTTTGTTATTTTCACAGATTTAAAAAACTAAAACAGAATGAAAGTGGATTCAGTCTTCCATAGTGGTTTATTTTGGGCTCAAGTCTTGAGATACTTCAACAAATATTTTCTCTGAACTAAATCACATTCAACCAGAGGCTTTCTTAAGTTATTAAGTGACATGAACACTGGCATTGCAGAACTAGCATTTTGCACATCGACTGTTAAAATAAAATTTAATTATTTTGAAAGTATACATCTGATGTCTTGTGCATATTTTGCATTCATATAAGCAGGATAATGTATTGTTTTCTGAAATATATACCCATAACTGCAAACGAAATGTTCATTAGAGAAAAGTTTACAATGACAGTTTGAACAAGGTTATACAGCATGTTTAGTAGCTACTTGCATCTATATCCTTTCCCTTGGGTATAGTAATATAGTAGCTAATGACATAGTAATGTAGCATTTTTTATTTCTTTCTTCATTATTCTTGTACACACTATATTTTGAAGCAAAAGTCATTTATAATCCCTTTCTCCCTTTCCTTCCTTTACTACAGAGAGAGTAAAATATAAATTAGAATCACCTAGAAAGCTTGTTAAGTTACAGATTCCTGATTCAGTGGGTCTGGGACAGAGATGAAAATTTATATTTCCAGTGAGATCTTAAATGATGCTGCTGCTGGTTTAAGGATCACAAATTGGGAACTACTGCTTTACAACAGAGGCTGAAAAGCCACATTTACCTTCTTTAGTGTGCATATAGAATTGCATCTCCCAAGAGGTGCTGGGTTATGCTGCAATTACCAAAAATACCAAATGTAAGTGCCTTAAAAGAACAAAGATATGTCTCTCAACTCGTTTCATATATAAGTTATCATGAACTCTGCTCCATGGGTCCTCACTCTGGGACCCAGGCATATACAGTTGTTATCTGGAATGTTCCCATAGTTAGTGACAGAGGGAAAGAGATATAACAACCTGTACACTGGGGTCTTAAAAGTACAGCTCAGAAATAACATATATCATTTTTGCTTAAATTTCATTGACTGATACAAGTAACTTGCTACACTTAATTTCTGAGTGTGGGGGGAGGGGTCAGGTAGAGGGGAAGGTGCTTGGAAAGAAATGAATCTGAATACTAGTGAACAGCTATAAGGACCACCACAGATGCAGTTCTGACCATACCATATGATAGAAAGTCAGGAGTGGGGTCTTCCAGGAGAGGAATAGACTTGGTAGACATGCACCTTCTACATTTCACCCTCTTGAAGGTACACTTTTTTTTTTAACTGGAATGTAGCTGTGATTGCTGGAGGTGCAGCAGCCATACTGAGGTCAGATAGGTCAGTAGACTAGAAGCTGTCAGCTAAGTCTGGCCCATCGCCTGCTTATGTAAATAAAGCTTTATTAGAACACAGTCACACTCATTCATTTACATATTGTCTACGGCTACTTTCACACTACAAGGGCAAAGTTAAGTAGTGGCAACAGAGACCTTACGGCTCACAAAGCCAAAAATATTTATTATATGTTCCTTTACAGAAAAAAACTGTCAACCTCTCCCTATACTAAGGATTACAGAGCAGGAAGATAAAAGGAACTTAGATCCTTGATGACGCTGTTGATTACCTATACTACTGTAGATTGCCTTTTTTCAGTTCTTTTTTTAAATAAGAGAAACATCAAGCCCTGTTTATTCAAGCCAGGCCAGCAGTGTTTATTACTCACAGCTAAAAGCATTCTTAACTGATACACCTCCAACATTCTGAGATACTGGAACACTAGGTATTATCCAAATATTCAGATGGTAAAACAGACACAGAAGTAAAGTGATTTGGCCAAGTCATGCAGCTACCTATTTGGCAGAGTCAGTTCTGCAGTCAAAATTATAGGTCCCCAGGTTAAAACATCATGTAGATGCAATGCGGTATCATTTTAAAATTTCACTTAGGAAACTCTTGGGAAATATTTTGTCATGCCTGAGAAGTTATAAATAAAGACAAAGAAAATTATCGCAGTGATGACAGGTTTGGAAGAGAAATGGTATAAATACTTGGACATAGACACACTAAGATACTCCTTTTTTAGTTCTGGCTAGAGGTAAAAGATCAGAGTATAAATAATAATAATGAGTGTGTATATAGAAAGTGCAAGCTCTGGGGAAGGTATAAAATGAAAATAGTGCACATATTTTTGAGAGTTTAATTTGTGCCAGGGTTTTTTACAGAGAAACATTATTTAATTATTACAACTAATGTGAGTGAAACAAAAGTTTGTCCCTTTACACAAAAACAATCTGAGGCTCAAAGAGTTTAAAGACTTATTTAAGGTCACGCAACCAGTTTAGAGTGAAGCTTAGATTAGAGTTCCTGTCTTCTAGTACGTCATTGTCTGTCTGTCTGTCTCTCTGTCCCTCTCTCTTCAGATACAGCTTGGTGTCAGACAGAAGAGAGTGGATATGTCAAGGGGAGCTTTATATTTGGTAGATGTCTTATTTTCCTTCTACTTTACAAGTTTTTTTCCCCCAGTAATGCCTTCCTGGGCAGTTATTCTCAAAATGTTGTCCCTGAACCAGCATCATCAGTATTACTAAAAACTTGATAGAAATGAAAATTGTTGGGCCCACCCTGGATTTATAGTATCAGAGGAGTTAGAGATCCCAGCCCAGATATATGTGTTGTAAAAAAATCTTTCAGGTGATTCTGATGGACTAAAAATTGAGAGCTACTTCCCATATGGGGTTGTATTCAGGACCTGATAGCTAGCTCCTACTTTCCTGAGGTCCCAGCTGAACAAAACTCTCACGTGTAAAGCCTTCCTAGAAAGGAAGGACTCACCATGGCCTACTTTGTCACTAACCTAGAGTATTTGCATTTTAATAGGAGACTCTGGGTGCTGGGTACATAATAAATACACTGAATAAATCAACCAAGGAAGGAAGAAGACTCCTGGAGAGATGATACAAAAAATATATACATTCCAGTAGGCTTAGTGGAGGATGGTAAGATTTAGTAAACTACCTACACAGTAGGGTGTGATAGGATAAAGACTGAGAGTTTTAAAATCTGGACAAAAGATGATGGTTGCCTGTTGGTAGAAATGTTGAGTCTGAGGTCCAGTCACACATCCATTCAAAAAACATTTTTCTATTTAATATACACTAAGTTCTAAACAATATACCAGTGAACAAAAGACATCATTGGTGACTTCATAGAGCTTATATACTAGGGGAGAAAGTTACAGTTTTTTGAAATGATATTTGAACAGAGACCTAACTGCAGTGGGAATGAACTTGGCAAATACCTGAGGAATGAATATTCTAGGCCGAGGAACAGGGAGTTTGAGGACCTCATGGTGAGATATTTGTGGGTCAGCAATGTGAAGATGGCTAGAATGGAATGGAGAATGGGAAGCATCTAGGAGATGGGAAGAGAGATATTTAGGAAAAAGATCAAGGATTTTGGATTTTATTTAAGTGTGATGAAAAGCCATTGAAAACTTGAGATCAAGATGGGACGTGCTCTAATTTATCTTTTAAAATAATTCCTATGGGTGCTGAATGGTGGATATTAAGAGGATGGGAGAGGATCCTGTAAGTGTAGAAATGGGTAGAACAGTTGAGAAACCAATACAGTAACCCAGGTGGCTCAGCATGAAGTGGTAGCAGTAGAGGAGGAGAGATGTGGTTCTAATTGGGTTATTTGAACATAATGAGGAAAGAATTTCACCAGTTTAGATGTTGGTGTCAGAGAAAGTGAGTTGGTAATGATGCCTCTAAGATGTTTGGCCTGAACAGTTGCACTTAATGGTGCAATGCCATTTCCTGGGTCAGGAAAACCTGAAGGAGATGCAAGCTTTTGGTGGGAAAATATGACAAGAATCTAGAAGTCCATTTTGTGTGAGATGCATATTGACATTGGAGAAGATATAGGAGTCTGGAGCTCAGAGAAGAGATTTGGCAACCTTGAGAGTCATCAGCATATAAATGGCAAAGGCCAAATAAGTTCCCACAGGGAGAGATGGGGATTGAAAATGGGAAAGGCTTTTAGATAAAATGCCTAAGCTAAGAAAGAGCATCAACCCCTGCCCTCAAATAAAAAGAGGCTCAAGAAAGATGATAGCCTGTGAAAAGCAGAAATGTATAGCACCATAGAATCCAAGGAAACAGGGAGTTTTGAGAAGGGTTGATCAGCAGTGTCAAATATAGGCAACAGGTCAAGAAAACTACACTGGAAAATAGCTGTTGGTTAGAGATACATAGAGGTCTTTCCTAATGACTATTTTGTTGTGGTGGTGAGACAAATCAAGTTAGAAGTGTTTACTGATGGAGGGATGGAGAGAGAGAGTGAGAGAGAGAGAGTAAATGAAGCTAGAATACGTGTATCTTATTTTTCTTTAAACAACAATACAAAAATTTTGACAGGATATATATGTTTATTTTGAGAGGATACATTATATATATATATATATTATATATATATATCCATGTTTGTATTGACTTTATAAAAAATGAAATTCTATGAGGAAAGCTTTATTTAATAACCTAGGGGAATATTTGTATACCCTTTTAAGCTCAGTTTTTTCATTTGTGAAATAGAGTTAACATAAGACTAGTTATGGGTCCATTGTGTGCATTAAATTTAATAATCCCAATAAAATACAGAGCATGTAGTTTGAGGCATAGTCAAAAAATGTTAGCTGCAATTATTTCATATTATTATTATTATCACTATTATTTGATAACTTTCTTCTTTCCTTGCTTCTATCTCTCCCTCAGGATGGTCAATTATCTACAGACTGTTGGTTTTTTCACTGGCCATAACAATAATGTCTTTCATTTTTTACAGAAAGTTGCCTTTTTCTTCTCACTTTACGAGAGTTTCAAGTTTGTGACCTACATCATTGATCTGATACTTTCTTTTTTTTTAATAAATTTATTTATTTATTTATTTTTGGCTGCGTTGGGTCTTCGTTGCTGCCTGCGGGCTTTCTCTAGTTCTGGCGAGCGGGGGCTACTCTTCGTTGCTGTGCACGGGCTTCTCATTGTGGTGGCTTCTCTTGTGGCAGAGCATGGTCTCTAGGCACGCGGGCTTCAGTAGTTGTGGCACATGGGCTCCAGTAGTTGTGGCTCACGGGCTCTAGAGTGCAGGCTCAGTAGTTGTGGCTCATGGCATGTGGGATCTTCCCAGACCAGGGATTGAACCCATGTCCCCTGCATTGGCAGTCGGATTCTTAACCACTGTGCCACTAGGGAAGCCCCTGATCTGATACTTTCAATGAAGATTCATATTCTACTGTTTTGCTTTCAATTTTCTTTTCCTTTTCCATCTTTTTTCATCTCTTCTATCTCCATTTCCATCAGTCTAATTCCCTTATGACTTTCAGATGATTTTCACAGAAGCCATGTTTTCTTTGATTCTAATGAAGATCCTAACAGATTCTTGAAGTTTCCTTTGGATCCTGCGGTAGCATATGTTATTCTTGTAGGTCTCCTGGATGCTGTGTTTGCTCTCTTATTCTTTAGAATTTTCTATGAAGAACATCATGATTTTTAAAGGTTTTTTTTCTCTGACTCACGTTCAAAAAGACCAGGTCTTTGTCACTGGACAACGCTTGGTATTTCTCTCAGTCCACTTAGGAGGTGACACAACCTTCCTCAAATACTTAGCTGAGGAAAGATTAATGTATACAGCTTCTGCATCTCAAGCGGGCTTTCACCCAATGTACCGCTGCACTACTGAGGTAGCAACTTTCTCCACCTCCTTTGGGCTGGTTCTTCATTAATCTAAATTGATGTAACATATGAAGAGCACAATTTCTAGCAAGCATTGCTACTGTGGCCTGCTCATTTCTGTTGACTTCTATGGTACTTTTCTTGTGAGGATCATTCCTCCCAACTGCCACATGCCACTGCTGGAATCCAATACTTATAAGAGACTGAATATACACATGCATCATGGCCAGTCTATGTGTAAAAATAGAATTCTGACCCACAACCTAGTGCAACCATGCCAAGAAGCCAACCTATTATCCACAGTAATCGATAAAGGAGGGCCGACTACTAACTACAGCAACCAATCCAGGAAGGCAAACAATAACCCCTGTAACAATCATTAATTCATAATAACTTCATTAATAACTGTTAGCTTCCTTAATATTTGCGCCCACTTCTAATTTAGGATCAACCAGAGAAAGCCAAATAGGTAGCCCAACCAATCACATAGGACACCCTGCTTCTAGTTAGCCCACCTCCAGCTTCCCTGTGCCAACAGCATCCCAATCAGGGCATACCTGAAGCCTTCCTTTTTTTCTATTGTATTGTCAGGCCACTCAAGATGGCTGTTCTCTTGATCTCTGTACATCCCCAGCCCAAGCAGGACCTGCTTCACCTACACCCTACTCACATGACTGACCTTCCTATGTACTTGCCCCATGCCCCAGCTTATAATAGCTTATCAAAGGGGTGGTGAGGGGTGTGCCCCTCTGCTGGTTTCCCTGGTAACCAGTGAGCCCACCTGACTTCAATTTCCCTATAACTGGTAATCTCCCCTTCCCCACCCCCCACCCCCAGCTAACACTGCCACTTTGTCCTGCCCGTCCACCGCAGGTGGTGGGGTGTCACTCCAGGACCTTGCTCCGGATGTGTAAGCTCCCCCATCCACTAAACCACTGATGCCTCTGTTGTTGACTCTGGGCTCTATCTTTAGTCTTGAAGCTGCTGCAAGCACAGGCCTTGTAGACCTATGGGGTGCAGCCCAACATCCACTATGAAGCTTTCCCACTCCTCTGCCTGCCTTTGAGTCTCTGCCAAACACAAATGATGATAGCTAACTCCCTTGCTGTAGCAAGCCCTGAATAAATAGTCTTTGCTTGCTCTCATTTAAATGGTCTTCATTTATCTTCACACTGATTGCCTACTTGAATTCTGGGCTGTTTAACTTCTACCTAGATAAATGAATGTGAATAAACTAATATTTGGAGGAACAATGTATTTTAAGAAGAAAATAAGATATACCATAAGCTAAAATTTAGATAATTTATTACTATTATTCATTTGCATCTTCCTCAATTATACTATTGGTTTTTTTAATCATTTTTAATTTTTACAGTTTTTTTTGTCTTCATGGATATTTTAGTGAAAGGTTGTGAGAAGGTGCTTAGTGGTATCTTATACCAGGAGTAGCCATGCTACTTTTTACAGGTATATTTTATTATGACACAAGTTCTGACACACTAATTTCAACATTAATAATGTGCTTCCCAGGCTGACAGCTTTGACCTTCTTGCCATACACACCTACAAACACACACACACACAGTTCCAGTGGTTAATGAATCCCATTATCCAGATCATTTTGTTTGTTTATTTTTAAAGTTTACCCTCAGATGTATCCACATTTTAGGTGACAGTATTATCTTTCTTGAATTAACCTTAAGCTGATTCACTGAACCACCTGGCTGTCTAATGAATCTTCTAATTAATGGGATGCCTTCTAATTAAAAAATATATATTTATTTCCCACACTATGCTGCTAATAGCTTTGTGGCTTTTATAAATAAATAACGATTTAGCACTCACACATATCATTAAAAGAAGAAAGACATCAGGCTATTTAAAAGCCTGAATAGGTCTTCTTTTTAGCTCTTTCTATCAACTGAAAAAAGTTAAATTTCACAACTAGTGTTTGCTGTGTGAGTAGTCTGTTTTTCTTTTATCAGCTTTTCACCTCTGCACACAGACTTGTGTCCTTGAGACACAAAGTAATTTAGAGTGGCTCTTTGCTATTCCTGGTAATTCAGCTTTGTTTCTCTATTGCACACTCTAAAACTCAGTGTGAAACATTTATTCTACTTAATCATGACAATGTAGATGCCAGAAGGAATTGAGTAAAGCAGCAGTGCAGTGAGGATCTGGCCTTAGTGAGGAAGAATCCTGGCTCCTTTGTTTTCCCTTGTAACTGCCTTTGAATGCAGCCCTTTCAGTACTTTAAGGTTTCCTTCACATATGTTTACTGCCTCAAGTTATCAATTTGCATCTGCTCCAATTTAAAATTATTTTTCTTATTAGCCAAATCTCACCATTTTACTGCATATGCTGGTGAAGTTAATGGGAAGATTTCTACATCTCCAATTTATTTAAACTGAATCAATGGTGTTAACATGTTCTATGAGTCATTTGACTTTAAGGATTTCATGAAGACAGAGCTTCTTGCTGGAGTTGAACTCACACTGACTTAGGGAATTTTCTTATTTCAGACACATAGCTAGTTTGGAGTCAGCTAGTTTAGTATCATGCTAAGTCCTCTATCATTTGATTCCTTTCTTAATAGTCTTTCTTCTACCAAACAAGGATACAAAACAAGAGTATGTATTTTACTAAGCAATAACAGTGGAGTCACTTGAGTGTTATTAATAATAATGATTACTGATGATGTAAACCCGAATAATAATTATTGTCAGCACTTGCTATGTGCCAGGCACTGTGCTAAGGAGTTCATATTTCACAGCAACTTTGTGAGGCCCATACCATTATTATCTCCATTTAAGAAGAAAAAGCGAACTCATCAAATGGTTAAGATATTTGCTCAAGGCCACATAACTTTCAGTCTAAATTTTTATTTTGAATGGAGTGTTATTTCTTTGATTATTAAAAAAAATCTCAATTGGCAAGATAAAGTCTCATGTAAGTTGTATTTCTTAAACTTCATCTCTGAAATACAATTATTAAAAAATTAAGTGGGGAAACGTAAGGGAGGGAGAGATTGCCTTGCATTCATGTCCTAGCTAGTTTTAAAGAAATACTTTTAATTTCAAATCTGATATTTTTCTGTAGAAAGTATCGAAAATAAATCCTAAGACATCTCACAGTTCAGCTCAAACCAATATAAGGAATCAAAGTTGGCTGCCTCCAGAATGTTTTGTCAAGACCCCACGTTGTCTCCCCAATACTCTGGCTCCACAACATATTATCTTTGCTTCCTGAAGCAAGTTATTAGATTCCATGAGCCTCAGTTTTTCATCTGTTAAATGGAGATATTTAAATTGTGAGGATGGCATAAGATCATGGCTGGAAAGTACTTAGCCAAGGGCACAGCACCTTCTCAGCCTTTTGTAAATAGGAAATACAGCTGCTATCAGATGGCATCGTAATATTAGATTTGCCCACATTGGCATCCCATTCCTTTGCTTGCTTTGGTTTCTTCTCTATCACATTTCTATTGTGGAGATGAAGATGGAATCTGAGTTGATATCTAGCATAGTATAAAAAGAACACTGGCACGAGGAAAATGAGACCTGACTCTCATCCAAGGTTTTCTGCTAATACAATATGACACTGAGAACATTACTAACCTTGCCTGAGTTCAAATTTACCCTTATGGAAAAATAAGGTGGATACAATGACTTCTGACACCAACCACCTGGCTTTGCCCCGAACTTCACAGGTTAAGCCCTCCATAAGACTGCCCTCACTTCAAACAGCGGCCATAAATTTGGGTCACCGTTGCTTCTAACCAGCTGGCTACAGATTTAGGGCCTTCTGCTATCTTCTCAGTTTCAATAATAAGCTAGAATGATGCACAGAACTCAGGGAAACATTATAGTTAATTTTGCAGTTGAACTATAGCAAAAAGGATATAAATCAGAACGAGTCAAAGGGAAAGATGCATAGGGTAAGCCTATGAAGGTTTTAAATGTAAGGCTTCCATTTTTCCCAGGGTTGCATTACCTTCCCAGCACATTGATCTGTCAAAATATTTGGAGTATTACTAACCAGGGATGCCCACCTGAGCTTTGGTGTCCAAAGGTTCTGCTGGGGTTTTGTTATATAAGTATGATTGATTTAATCATTAACCACAGAGTTGAGCTCAGCCTTCAGGCTCCCTCTCATCTAGGTTGGGCTGATATCACATGGCTCAAAGCCCCAACCCTCTAATCACATGGCTGGCCTTTCTGGCATGGCCAGCTCCCATCCTGAGTCATCTCCTTGGCATAAACTATCTAGGGGCCCACTGTGAGTCACCTTGTAAGTATAAACTATCAGATGTGGCCTAAAGCATTCACCATGAATAACAAAGACATTCTGGGAAATTCCAAAGATTTACAGGTTACATCCCAGGAAGTGGAGACAAAGCCCGGCCACATTCTTTACTACACAGAAGGTGATACAAAATATGCTCTCTAGGAGCACTTTGATTCTACTTCCTACTCTTTATTTAAAGGGTCTAGGACATTTTTTTAAAGTGGAATAATCAGGAAAAGATAAAGCAAAGGAAGTGTGGCGGAAGGGAAAGCTCTCTCCCCTGTGATTGCTTTCCACAAAGTAGGCACAGAGGGAAAAGATGACTGTGGCATCAGAAACATACCCTGGCTGGGGAAAAAGAAAAGTGGCTGGAAAAAGTGGCAATGAATTAATGTGTCCAATAGCTTATTGGTCCATTATCTAAAGCATCATCTACATTCCATTAACTCATGAATCAGTCACTGGGGCCCTTCTAATTGTGTACTAAAGGCCTTAGAACTATAGTAGATTGTGACTTGCTTCTCCTGCTCCAACCTTTCATTTTTAAATCTTATAATCTGTGCTCTTTCCCATGCAAAACTTATTGGGCATTAATGGAATGTTCCACATATTAGATGTATGAGATAAAAAAGTAGTGTCAACACAACTTAAACACACTGCTTTTTTTCTAAGCCATTTCTGAAGGAATAAGCAACTCATTGGAGGAAAGTAAATATTTTAAACATATGATAGTAACTTGCTTCTTACACCATACAGTCATATAATAAATCATCACAGACTTGCTACTCTGCTTTTCCTCCCAAGCAGGTAGGTAAAATATCACCCTGCTTTAAGTGTGTGTACATGTGTGTGAACACTACATTCTTTGTGATAAGAAGAGATTAATGTTGCAATGGAAATGAACCACGGCCTTCGTTGAGGTTAATAAAATGGAATGCTTTCGCATATGTATTACTGTGTATGTTTGCTTGTACAGATGTACAAGAGGTTAAAGAAGTGTTCTCTGTGCTTTTTCTTGTGATGGAACGATTTTTGGATATTATATACTCAGAAGCTTTTTAAATACCAGTTTGCAGTTTAATAGACACTACGTGAGGAAATATTCCTAAGATATAATATGAAACCTAATAAGAGTGAATCCTCAGATTCCCTTTTTCAATCATTAATTTAGCTAATACATAGCCTGGCTAAATCAGGCTATGTCCTAGCAACAGAGATATATGGAAAGACTTGCTCTTCTGGGACTTAACAGGGGTTGACAAAGTAAACATGTTCCATGATTTATTTAAAACAGGTTGATGATGTTAACATGTTTTATGAGGCATTTGATCTTAAGGATCAAATACCTTCTTCTTGATCTTAAGGATCAAATACCTTCTTCTTTGAGTTGGCACAAATACACATGTTATACAGGTATGTGATACAGAATGTCTAAGAATTTGGGGTAGACTGAGAAACATATTCTACCTATGTGCTGTCAGAAAATCCTTCACAAAAGACTGTCATTTGAAATGAATCTTGAAGCATGAGTAGTAGCTGCCTAAGGGATGAAAGGAGATAAAGCCGGGCTTCCCTGGTGGCGCAGTGGTTGAGGGTCCGCCTGCTGATGCAGAAGACACGGGTTCGTGCCCCGGTCTGGGAGGATCCCACATGCCGCGGAGCGGCTGGGCCCGTGAGCCATGGCCATTGAGCCTGCGCGTCCGGAGCCTGTGCTCCGCAACGGGAGAGGCCACAACAGTGAGAGGCCCGCGTACCGCAAAATAAAAGAAGAGATAAAGCAAGGGATGAAATATGTTTCAGTGAAAGATGACTTGGGAGCGGTGTGAACATAAGACGTCAAGGACTGGACTATTTGACAAATATAGGGAATGGAAATAAATTGAATATTACCAGGAACTAGGATAGACTGAGTTTAGATAACTGCTGCCTAAAGGTAGATAGCAATGGAAAGGAGGGCACCAGTGATATAGAGAAGTCTCTGCTGCTGATTAGCTACAGGACTCAAGTGCATGATCGCCTAGTGCTCCGGTCTGCAGGCTGTCTCTGGAGCTTTCACGTGTGTGATCTCCTACAACCTCCACGCAATGAATTCACTGGGTTGACAGTGACCACATATGAAGCACCACACACAAGCCTCCCTTCCTTCTCCATCTCTCTCTTCCTCCCAGTTCTGCAGCCTCATCCAATTACTTTCTTTGTCTCCAAGTTTATTCTTAATGTTCTGTTTCTGGACATAATTCTCCTTTCTGGAATGCTCTGTTCACGTCCTGCCTCAGAATTGACTTTTCAAGCCACTTTTTAAAGCCTTTCCAAGCTACCCAAGTTGAGGTTAATCCTTCTTTGTCCTTCGATAGTACCATCTGTACATCTGTTTCAACAGATCATTGTCAATCTTATGTCAGTTAGCATGTGTTTTTCCTACAGATGATAAACCCTTCAGGGGTAGTCACCATAGTTGGATTCTCAATAGTCCCTGTGACCATATTTGGCACATAATGTATACATTTGGTCGATAGAATTTAAACTGAAGAATAGTTTTAATAAATTTGTCAAAGCACAGATCAGGCCTTTATAATAATTTGATTTTTATGTATATGTAAGACAGTCTTTTATAATATATGTTAAATTTTATTCTAGACTTTTACCCAAAATAGAAAACATGCTATCAGTTAATTGAGGACAAAATATTCAGACACAAGATTATCTTTTTTGCACTTCAAACTATAAATTCATTTTCCATTTTCAAAGCCATAAACTATGTTCTTTGATAGCCAGTCCAACCAGAAGGTTTTACTATACAATTTTATACTCCTTTTGTTGATGTACCAAGATAAGTTATTGCTTTATGAGCTATAGCCTATTAACAGGCATTCATATTGAGCAACATCTTTTGCATAAAACATTCCTGAGGAAATACAATTACTTCAATGTTATTATTAAAGCAGCAAGGAAATATATCACTCAAGTAAAGGAAAATCCTATACTAACTACATTCTTTTTGCTCCTAGTGTCAAATGCCTTTTAACCAATTAATAGCTCTTCCCTAGCAAACTGATTTCTCCTTTTGTTTTATTCCTTCATGGGATTTAACACAGGATTTAACTCTAAAAGCATCTACATCCCTAACTTGCTAGTTCCTATTTTGTGTTATAAAGTTCCTAAGTAAACCTGATCTGTCTCCAGTTTTCTTTATTTAATGCGATGAAAATTTATCCTTACCATTTGGTTTAGCAGTTATATAGGTGATACACGTTTTAGAGACAGAGACAGATTATTTGCTGTTTAAGTCAAAATTGGAAGTGTCAATGAGATAGTAATTTTTAGATCTACCAAATTAAATTCTTTCCATAATGATCAGTTGCCCCACTGCAGCATCAATATGATTAGCTTTGATTTTAGGAATTTGTATATTTTATCTTTTAATAGCATCCTTGGAATTATTTTCCTAAGAATAAGAATACGACAAAGAGGGAAAAAAAAAGAAGCAGAATCAATAGAGCTTGATACTTCTGTTTAGGAGTCACGTGGGCCAAATTAACTTCCCTCTCTTTGGTTTAGTTTCCCCTTGTCTAAAAGGAGCTCAGACCTGATGTTTAGGGCCCTCCTCTATTGAGTTCTCTATGATTTCTAGGAGATGGCTCTTCTTTAGTGCATTTAGTCATGAACTACTCCAGATAAACCCAGTTTTCAAACACCCACCTGATTCTCTACACATCCTCGATAAATTATTTGATAACTTTATACAACTGGTCGCCTAAATTTTTAAAAAAAATAGCTGGCTATTCTTGTTTTACCTATCTTGGGCAAAATTTTTCTTTTAGATTGTTTGTTCTATTTGGTCCATCCTAAAGATCAATCTTCTACCCAGAGAAGTAAACAAATAGATATTTAATTAATGAGTAGAATGGTCTCTTCTCATTTTGTTCGGAATATTCTCAAACAGGAGAACTAAGATTCTTAGTTTATTTTTTAACCTCTAACAGTTCAAGCACTCTCTTCATTCTAAAATAGTAGAAAACTACAACAATATCCTGCTGACCCATTTGTGCCTAAGAAAAATCTGTATTTTAAGTGTTTAACAATGCTTCCCGGCCTCTTCAGGCTATAGCTATTAATGAAGTTCTATACTCATCAATAAACTAAAATTCCAGTTCTTTTCATGTACATACCTCCTCTTCCTGTCCTGACTCTTATTTCTCCTTCAAGGACTCATAAATGAGTGTCTCACAATGAAAGTCAGCAATAATCATCATGAGATGGTCCCCATGTTTTTATTCTCTTGCTTCATATAACCCATTTTCATATCAATCTCTGCTCTCCGAGAAACCACCATGAAAATAAGTCCTCTAGGGCTTCCCTGGTGGCGCAGTGGTTGAGAGTCCACCTGCTGATGCAGGAGACACGGGTTCGTGCCCTGGTCCGGGAAGATCCCACATGCCGCAGAGCGGCTGGGCCCGTGAGCCATGGCCGCTGAGCCTGCACATCCGGAACCTGTGCTCCGCAATGGGAGAGGCCACAGCGGTGAAAGGCCCGTGTACCACAAAAAATAATAATAATAATAATAATAATAAGTCTTCTAGGAGAATACTCTAGTATGTTTGGCCTCATAAAAGAGAGAACATCCTCTTTCAAGTGAGTCGTTTTGTCATCTGAACTAGGAATTAATACCCAGAGACATAAAATATTTTATAAAGGTATGTTCTTCAACTTCAAAACTAATCTTTTTCTTTATTGGGCATTAAATCCATTTTGAGTGGGGAGGTAGAATCTATGTCAATTCTCCCATTTCCTCATCTCTCCTTTGTTTCACTTTATGAAAAGGACAGATGAAGGTAGGAAAGGAGGAAGCCTGCTCTCTTCAGAGATTTTAGTCCTTAAACACAAATACCCTGCTATATGTCAACTCAGTCTGGGCTCAACTAGGAACCTCTGCTACTGGAAGTTTGTATTGTTTTCAATAACTGTTTATCAAAAAAGAATTATTTGAGTCCCCATGAACATGACACTGGTGGGCTCTAAGTCCATTAAGCATCCATATTCCACATATTCTAGGAACTTACTACATCTCATATTCAAGATGTCCAGAATTATATTTTATAGCTCATAGAGCTAAATTGCAACTTTTTTTAGATAAAAACAGCACACTAACTACCCATTTAGTCAATGATCTCCTTCTGCAGACCTTATCCCTCTTCAAAATAGCCTTTAACCGAAGTCTAAAAAATGAGGCCATTGAGGACAAGAAATTGCTTTCACATAGTCTTGCCAACTAGTTCACAAGCTCTTCTTACTCAGAACCTTACCAAATTACTAGAAACTATACTGCAATGTAAAATATACCATAAGTGGTGCCAACAGGTTTGGGTTCACATTCTACAAATAAACTTACTATGGATTACAGCACATGAAAGACTGCTCAATATCACCAATTATTATTCAGTTGGCCAAAAAGGGCATACAGGGGACCTTCAAGATGGCAGAGGAGTAAGACGTGGAGATCACCTTCCTCCCCACAAATACATCAAAAGTACATCTACATGTGGAACAACTCCTACAGAACACAGACTGAACACTGGCAGAAGACCTCAGACTTCCCAAAAGGCAAGAAACGTACATGGGTAGGGCAAAAGAAAAAAGAAAAAATGGAGACAAAAGAATAGGGACAGGACCTGCACCTCTGGGAGGGAACTGTGAAGGAGGAAAAGTTTGCACACATTAGGAAGCCCATTCACTGACGGGGACGGGTGGTAGGCTGGGGGGAACCTTCGGAGCCATGGAGGAGAGCACAGCAACAGGGGTGCAGAAGGCAAAATGGAGAGATTCCCGCACAGAGGATCAGTGCCAACCAGCACTCACCAGCCCGAGAGGCTTGTCTGCTCACCCGCCAGGACGGGTGGGGGCTGGGAGCTGAGGCTCCAGCTTCGGAGGTCAGACCACAGGGAGAGGACTGGGGTTGGCTGCATGAACACACCCTGAAGGGGGCTAGTGCACCACGGCTAGCCAGGAGGGAGTCCGGGAAAAAGTTTGGAACTGTCTAAGAGGCAAAGACCATTGTTTCAGGGTGCACAAGGAGAGGGGATTCAGAGCACCGCCTAAACTAGCTCCAGAGATGGAAGTGAATTGCGGCCCTCAGCGCAAACATCAGAGACAGGCATGAAACGCTAAGGCTGCTGCTGCAGTCACCAAGAAGCCTGTGTGCAAGCACAGGTCACTATCCACACCTCCCCTCCCCCTGGGAGCCTGTGCAGCCCACCACTGCCAGGGATCTGTGATCCAGGGACAACTTCCCCAGGAGAACACACAACGTGCCTCAGGCTGGTGCAACACTGGCCTCTGCTGCCGCAGGCTTGCCCCGCATTCCATACCCCTCCCTCCCCCTGGCCTGAGAGAGCCAGAGCCCCCTAATCCACTGCTACTTTAACCCCACCCTGTCTGAGAGAAGAACAGATGCCCTCAGGTGACCTACACACAAAGGTGGGGCCAAATCCAAAGCTGAACCCCGGGAGCTGTGCGAACAAAGAAGAGAAAGGGAACTTTCTCCCAGCAGCCTCAGGAGCAGCAGATTAAACCTCCACAGTCAACTTGATGTACCCTCCATCTGTGGAATACTTTAATAGACAATGAATCATCCCAAAATTGAGGCAGTGGGCTTTGGGAGCAAATGTAGACTTGAGGCTTACTTTCTGCATCTAATTTGTTTCTGGTTTTATGTTTATCTTAGTTTAGTATTCAGCACTTATTATCATTGGTATATTTGTTTATTGATTTGGTTGTTCTCTTCATTTTTATATACATATTTTTTCTTTTTTCTCTTTTTGTCAGTATGTATGTGTATGCTTCTTTGTGTGATTTTGTCTGTATAATTTTGCTTTTACCATTTGTCTTAGGGTCCGTCTGTCTTTATTTGTTTGTTTGTTTGTTTTTAGTAGTTTTTAGTGCTTGTTATCATTGGTGGATTTGTTATTTGGTTTGGTTTTTCTCTTTCTTTTTTTATTACTGTTTTATTTTTATATTTTTAATAATATTTTTTATTTTAATAACATTATTTATTTTACTTTATTTTTTATTATTTCTTTTTTTTTCTCCCTTTTTTCTGAGCTGTGTAGCTGACAGGGTCTTGGTGCTCCAGCCAGGTGTCAGGCCAGAGCCTCTGAGGTGGGAGAACTGAGTTCAGACAATGGTCCACCAGAGACCGCCTGGCCCCACGTAATATCAAAGAGTAAAAGCTCTCCCAGAGACCTCCATCCCAATGCTAAGACCCAGCTCCACTAAACAACCAGCAAGCTACAGTACTGGAAACACTATGCCAAACAACTAGCATGACAGGAACACAACCCCACCCATTAGCAGAGAGCCTGCCTAAAATAATAATATGGTCACAGACACCCCAAAACACACCACTGGACATGGTCCTGCCCAACAGAAAGACAAGATCCAGCCTCATCCACTAGAACACAGGTACCAGTCCCCTCCACCAGGAAGCCTACACAACCCATTGAACCAACCTTACCCACTGGGGGAAGATACCAAAAACAATGGGAACTATGAACATGCAGCCTGCAAAAAGGAGACCCCAAACACAGTAAGTTGAACAAAATGAGAAGTCAGAGATAATACGCAGCAGATGAAGGAGCAAAGTAAAAACCCACCAAAACAAACAAATGAAGAGGAAATAGGCAGTCTGCCTGAAAAATAAGTCATGGTAAAGATAGTAAAGATGATCCAAAATCATTTTATACAATGGAGAAAATACAAGAAACACTTAAAAAGGACGTAGAAGAACTAAAGAGCAAACAAAAAATAATGAACAACACAATAAATGAAATCAAAAATTCACTAGAAGGAATCAATAGCAGAATAACTGAGGCAGAAGAGCGGATAAGTGATCTGAGAGATAAAATAGTAGAAATAACTGCTGCAGACAAGAATAAAGAAAAAAGAATGAAAAGCATTGAGGACAGTCTAAGAGACATCTGGGGGAACATTAAATGCACCAACATTCTAATTATAGGGGTCCCAGTAGAAGAAGAGAAAAAGAACAGAACTGAGAAAATATTTGAAGAGATTATAGTTGAAAACTTCCCTAATATGGGAAAGAAAATTGTCAATCAAGTCCAGGAAGTGCGGAGTCCTATACAGGATAAATACAAGGAGAAACACGCCAAGACACATAATAATAAAACTATCAAAAATTAATACAAAGAAAAATATTAAAATCAGCAAGGGAAAAGCAACAAATAATATACAAGGGAATCCCCATAAGGTTAACATCTGATCTTTCAACAGAAACTCTGCAAACCACAAGGGAGTGGCAGGAAGTATTTAAAGTGATGAAAGGAAAAACCTACAACAAGATTGCCAACAAGGATCTCATTCAGATTTGATGGAGAAATTAAAACCTTTACAGACAAGAAAAAGCTACGATAATTCAGCACCACAAAACCAGATTTAAAACAAATGCTAAAGGAACTTCTCTAGGTAGGAAACACAAGAGAAGGAAAAGACCTACAATAACAAACCCAAAACAATTAAGAAAATGGTAATAGGAATATACATATCAATAATTACCTTAAATGTAAATGGATTAAATGCTCCAACCAAAAACATAGACTGGATGAATGGATACAAAAACAAGACCCATATATATGCTGCCTACAAAGGACCCACTTCGGACCTAGGGACACATACAGAGTGAAAGTGAGGAGATGGAAAAATATATTCCATGCAAATGGAAATCAAAAGAAAGCTGGAGTAGCAATTCTCAGACAAAGTAGACTTTACAATAAAGACTATTACAAGAAACAAAGAAGGACACTACATAATGATCAAGGAGTCAACCCAAGAAGAAGATATAATGATTGTAAATATTTATGCACCCAAGAGAGAAGCACCTCAGTACATAAAGCAAATGCTAACAGCCATAAAAGGGGAAATCAACAGTAACACAATAATAGTAGGGGACTTTAACACCCCACTTTCACCAATGGACAAATCCCCCAAAATGAAAATAAATAAGAAAACACAAGCTTTAAATTATACATTAAACAAGATGGAACTAATTGATATTAATAGGACATTCCATCCAAAAACAACAGAATACACTTTCTTCTCAAGTGCTCAAGAACATTCTCCAGGATAGATCATATCTTGGGTAACAAATCAAGCGTTTGTAAATTTAAGAAAATTGAAATTTTATCAAGTATCTTTTCCAACCACTATGAGACTTTTCCAACTATGAGACTAGATATCAATTACAGGAAAAAATCTGTAAGAAATACAAACACATGGAGGCTAAACAACACACTACTTAATAACCAAGAGATCACTGAAGAAATCAAACAGGAAATCAAAAAATACCTCAAAACAAATGACAATGAAAACACGACCCAAAACCTATGGGATGCAGCAAAAGCAGTCCTAAGAGAGAAGTTTACAGCAATACAATCCTACCTTAAGAAAAAAGAAACATCTCAAATAAACAACCTAACCTTACACCTAAAGCAATTAGAGAAAGAAGAACAAAAATACCCCAAAGTTAGCAGAAGGAAAGAAATCATAAAGATCAGATCAGAAATAAATGAAAAAGAAATGAAGAAAACAATAACAAAGATCAATAAAACTAAAAGCTGGTTCTTTGAGAAGATAAACAAAATTGATAAACCATTAGCCAGACTTATCAAGAAAAAAAGGGAGAAGACTCAAGTCAATAGAGTTAGAAATGAAAACAGAAAGTAACAACTGACACTGCAGAAATACAAAGGATCATGAGAAATTACTACAAGCAACTGTATGCCAGTAAAATGGACAACCTGGAAGAAATGGACAAATTCTTAGAAAAGCGCAAACTTCCAAGACGGAACCAGGAAGAAATAGAAAATATGAACAGACCAATCACAAGCACTGAAATGGAGACTATGATTAAAAACCTTCCAACAGGGCTTCCCTGGTGGTGCAGTGGTTGAGAGTCCACCTGCCGATGCAGGGGACACGGGTTCATGCCCTGGTCCGGGAAGATCCCACATGCTGCAGAGTGGCTGGGCCCGTGAGTCATGGCCACTGAGCCTGCATGTCTGGAGCCTGTGCTCCGCAACGGGAGAGACCACAGCAGTGAGAGGCCCGTGTACCGCAAAAAAAAAAAAAAAGAAAGAAAGAAAAATCTTCCATCAAACAAAAGCCCAGGACCAGATGGCTTCAGAGGCAAATTCTATGAAACATTCACAGAAGAGCTAACACCTATCCTTCTCAAACTCTTCCAAAATATAGCAGAGGAAGGAACACTCCCAAACTCATTCTACGAGGCCACCATCACCATGATACCAAAACCAGATAAAGATGTCACGAAAAAAGAAAACTGCAGGCCAATATCACTGATGAACATAGATGAAAAACTCTAAACAAAATACTAGCAAACAGAATCCAACAGCACATTAAAAGGATCATACACCATGATCAAGTGGGGTTTAATCCAGGAATGCAAGGATTCTTCAATATATGCAAATCAAACAATGTGATGCACCATATTAATAAACTGAAGGATAAAAACCATATGATCTTCTCAATAGATGAAGAAAAAGCTTTTGACAAAATTCAACACCCATTTATGATAAAAAGCCCTCCAGAAAGTAAGCATAGAGAGAACTTACCTCAACATAATAAAGGTCATATAAGACAAACCCACAGCCCACATCATTCTCAATGGTGAAAAATTGAAAGAATTTCCACTAAGATCAGGAACAAGACAAGGTTGCCCACTCTAACCACTATTATTAAACATAGTTTTGGAAGTTTTAGTCACAGCAATCAGAGAAGAAAAAGAAATAAAAGGAATCCAAATTGGAAAAGAAGAAGTAAAGCTGTCACTGTTTGCAGATGACATGATACTATATACATAGAGAATCCTAAAGACTCTACCATAAAACTACTAGAGCTAATCGATGAATTTGGTAAAGTAGCAGGATACAAAATTAATGTACAGAAATCTCTTGCATTACTATACACTAATGATGAAAAATCTGAAAGAGAAATTAAGGAAACACTCCCATTTACCACTGCAACAAAAAGAATAAAATACCTAGGAATAAACCTATGTAAGGAGACAAAAGACCTGTATGCAGAAAATTATTAGACATGGATGAAAGAAATTAAAGACAATACAAATAGATGGAGAAATATACCATGTTCTTGGATTGGAAGAATCAACATTGTGAGAATGCCTATACTACCCAAAGCAATCTACAGGTTCAATATAATCACTATCAAACTACCAATGGCATTTTTCACAGAACTAGAACAAAAAATTTCACAATTTGTATGGAAACATAAACGACCCTGAATAGCCAAAGCAATCTTGAGAAAGAAAAATGGAGATGGAGGAATCAGATGCCCTGACTTATGACTATACTACAAAGCTACAGTAATCAAGACAGTATGGTACTGGCACAAAAACAGAAATATAGATCAATGGAACAGGATAGAAAGCCCAGAGATAAACCCACACATATACGGTCACCTTATTTTTGATAAAAGAGGTAAGAATATACAATGGAGAAGAGACAGCCTGTTCAATAAGTGGTGCTGGGAAAACTGGACAGGTACATGTAAAAGAATGAAATTAGAACACTCCCTAACACCATACACAAAAATAAACTGAAAATGGATTAAAGACCTAAATGTAAGGCCAGACACTATAAAACTCTTAGAAAAAAAAAAAGGCAGAACACTCTATGACATAAATCACAGCAAGGTCCTTTTTGACCCACCTCCTAGAGAAATGGAAATAAAAACAAAAATAAACAAATGGGACCTAATAAAACTTAAAAGTTTTTGCACAGCAAAGGAAACCATAAACAAGACAAAAAGACAACCCTCAGAATGGGAGAAAATATTTGCAAATGAAGCAAGTGACAAAGGATTAATCTCTAAAATTTACAAGCAGCTCATGCATCTAAATATCAAAAAAACAAACAACCCAATCCAAAAACACATGAAAGGTTGCTCAACATCACTAGAGAAATGCAAATCAGGACTACAATGAGGTATCACCTCACACCAGTCAGAATGGCCATCATCAAAAAATCTACAAACAATAAATGCTTTAGAGGGTGTGGAGAAAAGGGAACCCTCTTGCACTGTTGGTGGGAATGTAAATTGATACAGCCACTATGGAAAACCGTATGGAGGTTCCTTAAAAAACTAAAAATAGAACTACCATACGACCCAGCAATCCCACTACTGGACATATACCCTGAGAAAACCTTAATTCAAAAAGAGTCATGTACCACAATGTTCATTGTAGCTCTATTTACAAAAGCCAGGACATGGAAGCAACCTAAGTGTCCATCGACAGATGAATGGATAAAGAAGATGTGGCACATATATACAATGGAATATTACTCAGCCATAAAAAGAAACAAAACTGAGTTATTTATAGTGAGGTGGATGGACGTAGAGTCTGTCATACAGAGTGAAGTAAGTCAGAAAGAGAAAAACAAATACCGTATGCTAACACATATATATGGAGTCTTAATAAAAGGTTATGAAGAACCTAGGGGCAGGACAGGAATAAAGATGCAGACGTAGAGAGCAGACTTGAGAACACAGGGAGGGGGAAGTGTAAGGTGGGACAAAGTGAGATAATACCATTGACATATATACACTACCAAATGTAAAATAGATAGCTAGTGGGAAGCAGTCGCATAGCCAAAGGAGACCATCTCAGTGCTTTTTGTCCACCTAGAGGGGTGGGATAGGGAGGGTGGGAGGGAGACGCAAGAGTGAGGAGATATGGGGATATATGTATATGTATAACTGATTCACTTTGATATAAAGCAGAAACGAACACACCATTGTAAAGCAATTATACTCCAATAAAGATGTTAAAAAAATTAAAAATTAAAAAAGAAGTGGGCATAAAATCAAGGAGTTACATTAGCTAAGAAATACAGAGTTTATAAAGGAATGATTAAAAATCATCTATGTTGAGTCTTTTCCATAATAACTTTTTAATCAACTCTAAGAGAATCCCGATCTTTTCCTTGATTACTAAGACAAGGTAAAAGTGCCATCTTAAGCATATTTAATGCCCAGTGCTAACATTTTGATTGTGTATGTGTGTGTATGTCTGTGTGTACTTAGCATATGAAATAAACATTGAAAACTATTTCCCAGATAGTTTCACATTTTTTGATTTTTAAAATTTGCCTCTGTATTTCCTCATGTTATTTTTCCATGTCCTTTTTGAATCTTTCTTTTTTTATATACTTTTGTAAATAGTTTTTTTTTTTTTTAGATCTAGTGATATGTCTTAATTTTGTTCCATTTATTTAATTCATTCTTTTGGTGGATTCGGGGCATAATAAGTTCGATTCTTATTGGTAGATATAAGATGCTGGAAGGGTATCCAGGGAGAAATGACAAATATCTCCAGTTGGAAATATAAGTGTAAGGTAGATGTTAGGGTGGTAAATATAGATCTGGAATCAGGAGCATATGGGTAACAGCTGAAATTATGACAGAAAATAATATCACCTCATTAGCAGAATAGAACAAGAAAAGGAGTAGATGATGGTGGAACCCATCGTCGGTTTAAGGATCAGGTAAAGGAAAAGGAGTTGGTCAGAGACTGAGAAGGATGGTCAGAGAGTGATGCAAGACCTGGATGATACGTAGGGGAGAGTTTTAGGGGTTGATCAGTAGGGTCTAATGATATGTATCAATAGATTGAAGCCCAAAACAGATCATCGAATTGGAAATTGAGGTCAACTGCAACTGACACAAGTTCATCCAGATTGCTATGACAAAATTACCATAGGCTGGATGGCTTAAACAACAAATATTTATTTCTCTTAGTTCTGGACTGAAAGCTGGAAGTTCAGGAGCAGGATTCCAGTGCAGTCAGGTTCTTGGTGAACACCTTCTTCCTGGTTAACAGATGCTGTATCCTTACATGGTGGGCAGAGAGGGAGAAGGAGAGAGAGAATGAGAGAGAGAGAGAGAGAAAGACAAAGAGCTAGCTCTCTGGTCTCTTTTTTCTTTTTTTTTTTTTGAATTTTTGAATTTTATTTTATTTTTTTATACAGCAGGTCCTTATTAGTCATCCATTTTATACACATCAGTGTATACATGTCAATCCCAATCGCCCAATTCATCACACCCCCACCCCCACCCCCTGCTGCTTTCCCCCCTTGGCGTCCATACATTTGTTCTCTACATCTGTGTCTCTATTTCTGCCCTGCAAACTGGTTCATCTGTACCATTTTTCTAGGTTCCACATATATGCATTAATATACGATATTTGTTTTTCTCTTTCTGACTTACTTCACTCTGTATGACAGTCTCTAGATCCATCCACGTGTCTACAAATGACTCAATTTCATTCCTTTTTATGGCTGAGTAATATTCCATTGTATATATGTACCACATCTTTATCCATTCGTCTGTGCCAGAATAATAATGTGCCTGGCAACCTAATGCCAGAATAAAGTTGTTTTCAGAGGTGTGAGACCCACAGCAAGGAAGAACCCTTCCACTCTCACCCCTAGTGCCAGAATAAAGGGATCTTCAGAGGTGTGATGTACAAAACAAGTAGGAACCCATCCCCTCTCACTCCCAGTGCTAGAATATAGGGGTTTTCAGAGGTGTGATGCCCACAGCAAGGACCAGCCCTTCCCCTCTCACCCCCAGTGCCGGAATAAAGGGGTTTTCAGAGTTTTGCTGCACACAGCAGGGAGGAGCCCTTCCCCTCACAACCCTAGTGCCAGAATAAAGGGATCTTCAGAATTGTGATGTACACAACAAGGAAGAAAACTTCCCCTCTCCCCCCCAGTGCCAGAATAAAGGTGTTTTCAGAGAAGTGATGCCCACAGCAGGATAGAGCCCTTCCTCTCTCATATGCAGTGCCAGAATGAAAGGGTTTTCTGAGGTGTGATGCCCACAGAAAGGAGGAGTCCTTCCCGTTTCAAGCCCAGTGCCGGGGAAAAATGGGTTTTCAGTTGTGTGAGGCCCACAGCAAGGAGGAACCCTTCCCCTCTGACCCCCAGTGCCAGAATAAAGAGGCTTCCTAGTCCATTTTAAGCAGATATCTTCATCTGTTCCCCCACTTTAGCGAGGAGATGAATGGCCAAATTAAAAATCAGTGCACCAAATCTCATTCATATTTCAGTGGTGCTTCCCTTTCAGTATAGTGAGTTTTTTAAATGAAATGTATAAATTGAAAAATTAAATGATATCAAATATATCATTTTCTGAAGACTTAAAAGAAATGTGATAACGAAATTCTGACTTCTACAAACAAGTTTGGGCACTAGAATAAATATTTTCTTTGTTCATATAGATAAATCGTAAGTACTTGGCTACCTATGGCAGGAATGAAGGAAAGGAGGAAGGGAGAAAAGCATCGCCATACTGTTCTGTAGTGGGCTCCTGCGGAAGGGCCTTCTAGCAGATTATGGGGGTTTATAAGGATATGGCACGCCTCTTTGGAACTTTGTACCCAGCCCAAAGTGTAAACAAAGTGAAACAAACACCTGAAACCTTAATGTTCTTTTGGTGAAATCCTAAACCACCAGGAAAAATCTAGTGCCAGCTTACTGTCCTAGTCTCAGATTCTCAATTTTGTGAGTGTGCCTTTTGAAAGCTGAAATCTTATTACATAAAATATGGTAGGGCAATGTGATTACATGAATGTAAAAAATACTGAAGGTTTGCTAGACTCACTTTCTATGATGTAATCTCAATGACTCCTTACATTTCTTTACTGCTTTATGAGACGTCAAGGCTTTCATTATTTATTATCTTATTTGAGCCCCACAATAGTTTTGTGAGTTATAAAAGATAGATATTGTCAAGTTTGTTCTATTGAAAAGGAAAAGAGATAAGTAAAGGAACTACATGATTTGGCTAAAGTTACAGAGGTAGAGAGTATTGAAGCAATAATTCAAACCAAGTTCTATAAATCCTATAAAACATTCTTTTCTCAAACACACAGTGAAGAATAGCTCAACAAGCCTCAAAATATATATGGCAACAAGAGTGGAAATAATCAAATACAAGTCTTAAGACTTGCAGTTGCCCTCTCAAATCTCTCTGTGGCCACAATAATCCTCAAGTCATTTTAATTTTTTTTCTCTTGTCCTACTTGCAAACCCTAAAAAATGTACAGCGGCATTTTTCTCTGCCAGCATAGAACTAAGTCATTCCCAAGATTTAACTGTGACATATTCAACCTAAGTCTTGTACCTGAGCTCCAGAAACCACGACTTTCTCTTTCAGCAAGACAGCAGGGACGTTCTTTCATCTCACTCTGCTTGTCCAAAACCTAGAAACCAGAGATAAAGAATAAAAGAATTGACAAAATGTAATCTCTTCTATTTTTCTTTCACCCCCAGCTACAGTTTTCTGATTCATTTCAACTTTTTGCAGTACATAAAGGTTTAGAAACTTCAGCAAGACACCCAGTAGTAATAGTAGCAGTGGAGAGTCAGGCACTTTTAAGCTTTATGATTTGTGCTGGTCTGGCATTTCCCAAAGGCATTCCTTTGGGAATCAAAATACTTACCACAAAGCCTGTATGCTCCACAGGGAAATCGGATGACTGAGTAGAGCAAAGTTGTTCCAAAGGCTCATGTATCACTTTGGGAAAATCAAAGTTTCTCGTGAAACGCTAAATATGAATCAGCACTTTTGACAAATCAATTCTTACCCTACATTATAATTCCTAACCCCTTTGGAATTGCAGGTTGTTTTAACTTCTCTGGATAAGTAAAATGTTGTTCTATCACATGGAAACAGCAAATTGCTATTTCAAAAACCAGTGTTTGCCAATCATGTTGAAACTTCATGGAGACTGTTTCCTTTTTCACGGTTACCATGTGACAAACTTAATCACAAAGCCACAGTTCTCAATAGCATGAAGTGCAGACTTGGTGTATATTCAACCAGGAATACCTTTTGAACTCTAATTCACTGATGACAGCCTTGGGCCATTTTACCTTTCAAGGAAGCCTATCAGAAAAAAAAAATACGTGAAAGCAAGAAAGTAAATTTAACTAAATTAAATTTACCAGAGCTATTCCAATTCTTAAGTTATATTATTCTGTAAAATGAAAGATGTCATGGGGTTATGTATGGTATTGAAGAAAAATAATCTTTGCTTTAAGACAAATTACTTACGTTCAAATTCTTCATCAAATATTTGTGTAATCTGTAGTTGGTCAAAACACATCTATGTTTTCTTTTTCCCCATCTGAAAAATTATATTTTAAACTAATTTGATTGTAACCTAAAATCCTGACAAGGTTCTTGTAAGACTCAAATAAGGTAATAGATTTGAAAGGCTCTTCAACATTGTAAAGGGCTGTTTCAGTGTATGGAATATCTACTTGTTAGTTTAAAGCACAAGGCCATGAAGAATTAGAATTTGAGCACCTGGAGAGAGAAGAGGGAGAAGTAATGGTGCTTCAGGCTGAGGGTATAAGCCAAAGTGCCTGTAGTTAGTAAAAATATGGTTTTCTTTGGGAAATGGTGAATGGTCCCATGTAGTAAGAATGTAAAGTCAAGTATAGTGAAGAGGCAAACAAAATAAGTGGTAAGCAAAATGATAAGTTGGTGTCAGATCACGAAGGGCCTCAGATGTTATGCTACTCTCAGCTGGCCCCAAACTTTTATACTGTTAAGCCCCAGAGTCACTTTCCAGGGCTCCAGAAGATTCTCCTTGGCAACAGGCCCAGGAAATCAGACTGCTTCTCAGGACAGCTGTTAACATGTAACTCATTCTGTTCCATTCTAGGCTTACTATATACGTGTTCCCTACCCATTCCTGTAACAAAGAAAAGCCAATAGGTAAAAGTCTCAGTATAATCTCAAGCAGGCACAAAGATTATGTTTTGTTTTTTTTTTTATGAGGAAGTTTGCAGAAACTTACCTACTGAGTTAAAATTTGTATTTGATCACACTGGAAATAGTGTAAAGTATAAATCAATTAACACTATTAAAACTTAGCTGTCTAAATAACTGCTAAATTATTAAAAGTTAGTATGAACATTGATTTTTTTGCATCCCAAACTAGAATAGCTTTCCAGAAGGGTAAAATGTCATGTCTAAAAGTTAAATCCATGTTAGTATTTGAGAAATACTAATATATTTGAAAAAGAAAGAGGAAATATTTCTTGAAAATACTTTAAAGTTGTAATATGTTATTCTAGATTAACATATTTGGCAAGTACATATAATTCACACAGCAGGGTTAATACCAATAAGCAAAAACCCTGTGAAACATTTTAAATTATAAAGATAAACCATTAGCTTTTCAGACAGAAACAATTATTTGGTAGAATAGGGCAATAGAAAAAAATCTTGACATATTTCTTTAACATCAAATTATAATACCAAAGTGGTTGTCCTTTTATTACAGAGTAATTGGTATCAATGAAAGAAAAAATACTGCCTATTCTTGGCTATACAAAAATAGGGTTAGATAAAAAATAATTTCCTCAATTATGATGACAGTTTTTTTTAAATTATAGGAACAAATATCTGAGACTCATGTCTCAAATGGTGAACTATCATACACAGTGACGATTTAGGGAAGGAGGCATTTGGAGAAGTGGAATTTTCTTACAATTTAAAAAATCAAATTCAAATTTGGTGGAACTTAAATTCCAGTTATTAAAGTCAATAAAAAGAGGTATGAGGGGCAAAAGACCACTCTCTTTTCAAGCAAAAATCATTTGAGAGGAGCAGTGTCCATTTTCCCAATGAGTGCCAGGTCTTTTCAGAGTTTTTTTTTTTATTAATATCTCTGACAATCACTCCCTCTATTTATCTTCTAGCTTTCAAATCTCTTTTCCTCTGCACAGAGATTGCTATAAAATCAAATTTATTTTTATCTTAACTAGGTTTTTTCATAAATATATTCTTTGGAATAACATGTTGTGACTCTAAGCTTTCTATTTTGTTTTAATTCATATAATTATATAACTGGAAACAGCTTTAGAACTAATTCAATTTCCTTAAACTATGGAAACACTAGAGAAAGAATGTTAATTGTCCATGGTCAGTAATGTTTGGTAAAGATTCGCTCAAAACCTCAATCTCTTGGCATCTAACTCAATGACTTTTCAATCTTCCTCTTAAGTCAGAGGTCCCTACCACCCCTGCCATTGTTCTGTAATTCCCCAAGTATGTATGTCACATTATAATCCATACTCTGTCAAAGGCACAGAACCTAAGATCAATAATTAATGTCAAGTTAAATACTTTTGTGTTAAAAAGGTGTTATATCAAATAGTTGTTAAAATATAGCTTTACTCAAAAACTTCACCTTATTTGGTCTCAGGTTATGATTATTCTGCATTCTCAATTTCCCTCACCCCATTAACTCCCCTCTTTAAATACCATTTTCCTTGCATTCTCATTGTAATAATTGAGTGTATTGTGTCAGTATGAAGAAGCAAGCTTTCCCACGAAACTGATGAGTCTCCATAATATGTTTTTTAAACATAGTTAATGTATTCCTAGGAATGACTCTGGTTATGTTTTGCTGACAGACATCAGGGTCTATCATATATAGCTAATTCCAGAGATAAATTAATTATCCCACTTAAGACATATTAATTATCCCATGACCAGATACATGAATATTTCTTTCCTCAGAAACTTGCTGTTTTTATGGAAGATATTTATTAACACGCCTTTCCTCAAAACATGAATTCCTGCCCTGGTCTCATGCATTGGTAACTGAGTAATACAACAAATCGTATTTAAATATGAATCAAGTAATAGAGGTAAGAGAGCTAACCACATCTTAATGTGGTTAGAGACCACCGGAATGAAAAAATCAAGTTGAAAGATAGAGCAATAATTAACAAAAATCAATCCTTTTTCTGGAGATTCATTGCCATATACCCACTCCCATTTGTAACCTCCTTGTCCCCAAAACACTTTGCTTTTATACACAAAACTTTTTCTTCAAATGAAAATATACTGCAAACCCCAGTATGTAAAAGAGGTAAAAGCAGAGGTTGGTTGAAATGCTTGCTGACCAGAACCCTCTCTACAATGTCCATGCTGGAGCCTGATGGTGCTCACGGGAACACAGAGGACTCCAAAGAGCACAGTTTGAAGGCACAAGAAACTTGAGACTTAAAACCGTCTTAGAGGTAATATTGTCTAGCCTTCAAACAAAAATCTATTCTTCTTGAATTAGAGGAAAAGAAGGCGGCCAAGGACATAGAAGCTCAGCATCACCAGTGAGGTAACACCCCATTCTGGTACCCTCTCCGACATTAAAGACATCCCTGACCACATGTTCCAGACTAATTCGGTTTTAGTAATGACACTGAATGAAATTTTTGGATACATGCCAAAGCAAATTTAGTACTCATATTCAAGTATTAGTAATTTGGGGTTTCACCTCATTATTTCTCTAGTAAGTATTTACTGAGAAGTAGAGTGAAACTTCATTTAGGGAAACACCAGATACAAGCTGAGATTTAATGGGCTTTAGATTCCAACTATATTGCTGCTTAAAAAGTACTTGTTGCTCATTGGATGGTAAATGCTAAACACCAGGAAGAAATGATCACTGGAACTTCTAAACACAAAATCTTTTTGTAGTCCTTGGTCATACATATGACCATTCATTGAATAATGTATTAAAAGCTTTTATGCATTGATAATTTTTGCTGAGGTTTATTGTCACTTTGGTCAAAGAGTAAGTCCTTGTAACCCCTCAGGTAACCGTTAATTTGAACGTCTTGGTGAACTGACTTGTTATTTGGGTATCTGTAGCCACAGCCACATAGAAACCCAAAATGTCTTTCTTTGCTTCTTCGTAGTTCAATGGCTTTTCTCCCCATCTGGTGCCACTTCACCCTCCACTTCAGGATTAGTTCTGTTGCAATTAGTTTTTTTTTTTTTTCTATCTTGTTTTTAATACAGTGGTATATCCACTCTGACGGTAAACCTGTCCAGACAAATCTCCACAACACACTTTGCAAAATCAGTGGTGATTAGCAAATTAGTTAGCTTTGGCACGGAGCTGTGCTCACTTGCCCGTGACAGCCTGGAAGCCAGCTTTGATGCTGGCAACAGAGCATTGAGAATGACAAGTTTCAAACTGTAAGAAATAGAGTTGTGTGTCCTTTTGCAAGATTGTGTCCAGTGATCGGCACGTGTGACAGGTGACATATTCCTTGATATATCTTGATGAAGCCAACGGATCTTAAATTCTCTTCTTAGTACATTTTTTTCACATCTCAGGGGATCAGACCACCTGGACTCATCTTGAGCAGTTGTTCAGCAGGCTTTGACTATGTTTGTCCCTATTATTGAGCGCTATGTTTCCAGAGCTTAGTTAAAAAGAAAGAGATTTGAATAAATCAATTTCTGTTCAAAAACTATTTCCTCAGAAATGTCTCACAAAGACATTTGTGAGGGTTAAGGAATAAGGAATGACAGCTGTTCTTTTGACACACTCAAAAGAACAGCTGTCATTCCTTATTCCTTAACCCTGCTTTATTTTTTTATAGCTCATATTATTGCCTGACATTATCTTCTATATCTATTCTTTATATTTATTGTTTGTTTGTCTACCCATTTGAATGGAAGTTTTATGAAGCTAAAGAATCTGGTTTGTTATTACTGTATTTCTAGCCCCTAAAGCAATACATGACATATAATAGGTGTTTAATAAACACTTGTTGAATTACTATGTTGAATGAAAGGCTGGACATTTGTGTAAGTTCTCTACCAAAACATCATTTTCATGATTTCCTTATAAAAATTTGATGCTGAGGATTTTCCTCTGCTGGTTATCTATGCCTTTCCTATAGGAAGCAGTTCCAGTACTTGGCATGCCCTTACAGCTGGACGTGGGGACCAAACACCTAAGGCGGTGTTTGGAAAAAGGGGCAATTTATCTTAGGGACCCAGACACAGGAAAATGAATTAAGAGTCTAGTTATTTAAGTAGGTGGTCTTGAACTAAGAAGGGGCTCTTTTACTAGAGTTGGGATATATGAACCGGCAGTCAAGTTGACTTGAGTGTGAACCTCTTTAGTACTGATCCAAAACTCTTTACAATGCTTTCCACTAAAGTCTGAATTGTTAAACAAGTTTGCATAGAACCAAGTTCAAGATAGGAATCCACTGGATCTAGGGCACCCTCCTTGTTAGGCTAGGAATACCCTTCTAGAAAGTGTCTATACTATTTCCCATGCATTGAGGGTTAGGTCAGATATATCTGAAGCTAAGGAACCTGCATTATTGCTCATAAGAAGGCCAAGACAAATAAGAAACCTCCCAGGCAAAGACACAATTTAAGGCTGAAATTGCCTCAGCCACTAGTAGTCTCAACACCCTCATTGGCTGGTTCTCCAGGGTTTTAAGTCTAAATTGCAGTGTCTCTGAGGCTCTCTCATTTATTTGTTGCTATATCCCAAAGAATACAGGCCAACAACTAGTTTATGAATGGCACTCAACAAACATTTGTTGAATGGATAAATATGAAAGGACACCAACTTGTGGGTTTAATATTTTTTAACCACCTGACCATTCCTGTTTTATGTTTTGCCTCTAACAATTTACAGCAGTAAATCTGTAAACTTCGCAACAGTTGGGGACCTTATCTGTTGAATTCACCAGTGGATCTCTGTACATGGTATGTGTTCAATAAGTTTTATTAGTTGAATGACACTCCCCTAGGGCTTTCTATTCTTCCTCCCTCAGGAAATAAAGCCCTTGTTTCAATTTCAACCTCTAAGGTATAACTCTATAATATTGCTTATCCTCTTTTTACCAAATTTCTCAAAATACTCTCTTAACGGAATAAAACACTTGAGCTAAGCATTCTCCTAACAGCCAAACCTGAGCATGTTGACAAATGGAGTTCCAAACCCTCCTCGAATCCATTATTCATTCTGAATTTCCGTATTACATAAAAGTTCCCATCATTCCCAGGCTCACAAACATGAGTCATCTTTGGTTGCTTTGTCTCCTTCACACCTTATATCAAATTGAACATAAAGTTCTGCCAAATCTTCTTCTGCAAATATGTCATGCAACAAGTATTTATTATGCGCTTATGACCTACAAGACACTGTAAGAGGCACTGATACAAAAATGACCTCTAGGGCTTCCCTGGTGGCACAGTGGTTGAGAGTCCACCTGCCGATGCAGGGGACACGGGTTCGTGCCCCGGTCCGGGAAGATCCCACGTGCCGCGGAGCGGCTGGGCCCGTGAGCCATGGCCGCTGAGCCTGCGTGTCCGGAGCCTGCGCTCCGCAAGAAGAGAGGCTGCGATAGTGAGAGGCCCGCGCATCGCGATGAAGAGTGGCCCCCGCTTGCCACACTAGAGAAAGCCCTCGCACAGAAACGAAGACCCAACACAGCCCCCAAATAAATAAATAATAAAAATTTAAAAATTTTAAAAAATGACCTCTAATATCAAAAGGCTTACAGTCTCATACGAAGAATATTACAAACAAATACAAAATATGCTACAGAATAAAAAAATTCTCTAACAAACATACATGTGCAGTATGTTCATGCAGAATAAACCATTCTCTTGTAGAAGCTCAAAGGAGGCTATGTCAATTGTCAGTTATACAAAAATATGTTATGGAGAAAGACTTTAGAAATGTAGATGGGGATGAAGATGTAATGAGGTGTTGCTTAAACAGCATGTGACCGCAATGTACGTGGGCAGTGTAGACTGATGTCACCAAACAGTGGGCAGGCAAGAAAGTGATGTACTTTAAGCAATACTCTATACAAGATTAATCCATAATATCCATCAATGTTTGCAACACACACTGAAAAGAAAAGAAATTAAAATCAGGGATTAAAGTCCACTGGAAAATGTTTACTTAGTATGTACGTGAACCTCTTCTTACGTAGTTATCATAAGAATAAATAGAAAATAGAATTGAGATGTTGTAGAAATTCACCCTGTCCTACTTAGAAACTATTTGGATTTGGAAAGGAAACCAATGATTTGTTGACATACAAAATGATTTCATGATATTATCTGATTTTGGTCTTCAAATATCTTTTTAAAATAAAAAAGATATAGTTTTATGTTATTAGAAAGTAACCTGAGCCTAAGCGACGTAAATCATTTGCTCACGGTCATCATAGATACTCTAGAGGCAGAGTAGAAACTCTGACCAATGCATATGGTCAGTATAGTTCTCTTTCTTTAAAAGCATACGAAGATGGTAATTGGATTTTGTCAGAATTGAGCTTTTCCATTTCCACAATCCAAGAATGAAGGAAAGGATCTTGGCTCTAAATGGCTCACTCTAAATAGAGATGTTGCCTGCAATTATCCATTTATTTAATCCATGTCAGAACATGTGAACTATGCCAGCTATTAGGATATTTTTCAGCTGCAATCCCACCCTCCCGTACTCTGAGATGCTGCACCTGAAACTGCAGACTTCTGCTTTGGCGGCTTTACCCCGACAGACTCTGTCAATAGAGGGCGCTAGAGGGAGGCTGGAAGATTGGAAGAGGAAGGCAGGACTTGCCCCATGGTTTGTTGTTTTCTTGGGGGATCTCTGTCAGCTTGTGGTTCCTGCGAGTAGCACCTCCGCAAAGCTTTGTCCCCATGATGGCAAAAGTCGTTCCTATAGCAGCAATATCCCCTTCGCAGAGTTCTGAGGCACCTTCTCTGAGCTCAGACACACCAGCAGTGGAGGAGCAGAGCCCTCTCCTCAGAAGTCTCATTTTCGGATCTACAGGACACTTCCTTCTTTGTTCCTTTATTCCCTCAGCTGTAGGGGTGGCCTGGCAGCAGCTTCCGGCAGTTGCCACCTCTCTTACACCTTTGAATTCTTCCTTTTCTCTTTTAATAGTCAGCAATTTTATACCTAATTAAAATTATTTATGTTAAATATTCTCTATCAAATTACTAGGGTGGTTTCTGTCTCCTGTCTGGACCCTAATCCATCAGGTTTCCTAAGATTCCCCTATTAATAAAATATCTAAAAAGGACTTCACTTGCCTCTTGCTAACATCTCAAAATATTAAACATGTGCCAAAAAGTGTAAGTGTATCCATCCTTAACAGTTCTAATTCTTGCTTTACAAAAAATATGCCCCTCAACTTCCAAGAAAAAATACTAATATATTCCCTCTGGTATATATATATATATATATATATATATATATATATATATATATATAGTTTTAGAATTCCCTCTCTATGCTTCCTTACTTAAATCATCATCTATCAATCTTTCTTTTTCTTTCTCTCTTTCTCCCTTTTTTCTTCCTTCCTTCCTTTCCTTCTTCCTTTCCTTCTTTCTTTCTTTTTTCTTTCTTTCTTTCTTTTCCTTTTTTCTTTCTCTCTTTATCTATCTTGATTTACCATTTAATCAAAGCATTTCCAGGCTAGCTACATAATTTCCACTCACTCTAATGATTTACATTTATAAAAGTCATATAAATCATATATATTGATAAAAATATATAATACACATCATAAATTGTATATTATATAAACCATAATCTGTTTATATAACATAACAATACAATATAGGGAATGATAGTCTACTCTCAAAACAAGAATAAAAATGTCATCATAGTATTACCTAAAAGAGTGACAAATTGAAAACAACCTAAATATTTAACATTAGGCAAGTGTTGAAGTGAAACTGTTTATCCATTAAGTGGGATATTGTGCATATAATTAAAATATTACTTACAAAGATTTCTAGTGACATGGAAAAATGATTGTGACAATATATGTGAACATATTAAGATATAATGTGTAACTATAACATGACATTAACTATGTAAAAATGGATAGAATAAATACAGGGGAAAAAAGCCAAAATGTCAATAGTGATTGCTTCTAGATAGTTGGATCATGCATAATTTCTTTTTGGCTTCTAGGTATTATTATAATCAGAAGAAGAGAAAGGAACAAACACTTATTAAATAAAAAAGGAAATTGAGTGTAATATATTTGATTCTCTTATAATTTTCTTCAAAGGCAATTACCATTTTCCACTTTCTTCTATAAGCTCACATGGTCCTTAGAAAAGGAAAGTTTTGTCTACAATACTCAAAATGTATTCAAAGTGTCTTATGTGGTCCTCTGAATGCAATAGTGGTGGCAAACAAATGTTAATCTGATGGAGTCATTTTTCTAACCATAATTTGCCGACTTTACATACAATTTCCAACATGATTTCCTCATCAATGTAGGGTAATAAAAAACACAAAAAATTGGATCCAGAAGGCTTGGACTTTCAATCTGGGCCTGACGTCTAACAGTATATCTTTGAAGATTAATAAGAGAGATTAAATTTGCTGTTAAAATGCTATAGAAACTGGAATAGTCACACAAAGTCAAGTACTTTTTCTTCAAATTATTTTCCTTCCAGGACTGCTTGACTCAAAACTCTTAAAACCATATCACTCCCCAAACCTCTAAATTTTGCTCCAGATGCTCCCTTTTTGTAAACAACCATCATAATATTACGTTTTGAGTACAAATAAATTACAAATAAGTGGAATTTCCCTGCAAGGATCAGTGCCTTTTGGGCACTCTCTCTCTCTCTCTCCTCTCTTCTCTTCCTTCCTGTGGGATTTGGGTATACCATCTAAACCTACAAGATGACATACATAAACACAAACAAAACATTTATTTAAGATGAAGAGCTGTGTCCTACAAGTAGTCTTCCCAATCAAGCAGGTGGGGGCTTCCCTGGTGGCGCAGTGGTTGAGAATCTGCCTGCTAATCCAGGGGACACGGGTTCGAGCCCTGGTCTGGGAGGATCCCACATGCCACAGAGCAACTAGGCCTGTGAGCCACAGCTACTGAGCCTGCGCGTCTGGAGCCTGTGCTCCGCAACAAGAGAGGCCGCAATAGTGAGAGGCCCGCGCACCGTGATGAAGAGTGGCCCCCACTTGCCACAACTAGAGAAAGCCCTCGCACAGAAACGAAGACCCAGCACAGCCAAAATAAATAAAAAAATAATAATAATAATTTAAAAAAAAAAAATCAAGCAGGTTCCTGGAAGGTCTATATAGCTATAATATATCTTAATTGATCACAGTCAGCGTAAGTCATTTTTTTTTTGTTTTTTTTTTTTTGGGGTTTGTTTGGGGTTTTTTTGCGGTACGCGGGCCTCTCACTGTCGTGGCCTCTCCCATTGCGGAGCACAGGCTCCGGACGCGCAGGCCCAGTGGCCATGGCTCACGGGCCCAGCCGCTCCGCGGCATGTGGGACCCTCCCAGACCGGGGCACGAACCCGCATCCCCTGCATCGGCAGGCGGACTCCCAACCACTGCGCCACCAGGGAAGCCCAGCGTAAGTCATTTTAATGGCCTCATTATTCTAACCTTTCCTTGTTTGGGATTCTGAATTTTTAGAAGAACATAGTTCACAGAGCAGCTTTCACAAGCATAATCAATATTAGGGGAATACTTGGCTGCTTTTTTTGCCAATCCTACTTTCATGCAGGCATTACATTATTTGGAGAAAATGTTTTCAATATTAATAATAAGACATGATAATTGGACTTAATATTTAATTATTTTTATATTACCTACTTTGCATTCAAATAGTTATCATGATTTTTGTATTATAGAGGTTTCTTATGTGTAGATTTTCTGAGCTCTCCATAGAGAACTATACCTGTTAAAGCTGAGATGGTAAGAAAGTGAAGAATGCATACCCATTTTAGGCACAGGCCCACAAAACTTAAGGCTGTGAGAGCTCTTTGTGGTTATTTACTTCAAACTTCTTCCCAATTCTTAATGCCTTCAGCTGCATCTCAGACTGGGCCATGTTTTGAATATTTATTGACTACTGCCTGGGATAGATGCACATGTATATCAAGGAAGTCTATTCTCTTGGATGGATGGATCTATTTCCTTCATTCAAGTATTGAGCATCCTCTAATACAAAGCTCTGAAGGCGGGCAGATTAAATGAGTCAAGGTGTTTACTGCCCACAAAGTGCCAAAGGATGACTTGGTATTCATCTCGATTACAGCACTAATCATACTCTACTACACATGTGATACTGTACCTTTCCGCTGGATGGAATTTAAATTTCATGAGAGCAGAGTCCTTGTTTTATTCATTTTCGTACCCAGCACTGAATGAACGTTATTTAATAAATCAATGGGAGGCATAATAACAAAACAATTTGTTTAGATATCCCTTTCTCCATAAAGTCTTTTCTCATAACTACTCAAAGATAATGGATTTTCATTTTGCATATGGCCTTTCCATAAGATAAATTCTCACACTTTTCTTTTTTTTTTTTTTAAGGGTAACTCTGTGGGTCTCTGTGAGGTTTTTCAAGACAGGGTATTAATTAGTTTATTTATTTTTGCTGTGTTGGGTCTTCGTTTCTGTGCGAGGGCTTTCTCTACTTGTGGCAAGCGGGGGCCACTCTTCTTCGCAGTGCGCGGGCCTCTCACTATCGCAGCCTCTCTTGTTGCAGAGCACAGGCTCCAGAGGCGCAGCCTCAGTAGTTGTGGCTCATGGGCCTAGTTGCTCCGTGGCATGTGGGACCCTCCCAGACCAGGGCTCGAACCCGTGTCCCCTGCATTAGCAGGCAGATTCTCAACCACTGCACCACCAGGGAAGCCCTTCTCACACTTTTTGATTGACAAATACTGAAAAAGGAAAACTCAAAGCTGGTTTGAGGATTTTCTTTTTCCTTTCAGATGAGAAAGGAAAAATTAATTGACTAGTTTTATTATATCTCTGTTGAGAAAAAAATTATACAAGTAGCCATACAGTATTTATATTTTTGAGAAACATGGATGATATCAATCAAGGTTGAGGAGTTTCTGGTTTGTTTTATAAGTTTTGTATGGAGTCCATAATTTCTTATTCTATCCCTGTTGTTGAGAGGAAACTAGGAGGACAGGATAACTAGAATATTCCCTTCGCGTTGCAACATTATGAGCTGATGAGTCATTTTATTTATAATATTCATTTATGTATGTATAAAACACTGTTTTATAAATACATTCCATACAGTCATTCTATTTTTCTTTCCTATATGCCACAGTAGGCAGTCAGTTACAAAACAAGATCAACTTTATTCAGGGAACAAGTGTTTCGTTTTCACAAAGGTGGAAATGTGGTTTAATAGATCCTTGCCTGCCACATTTAAAAATGAGTGTGACTTGCAGAGAAATGGGAAATGGAAATAGGAAAGGTGATAAATAAACTTTACAATAACCTTACAAATAATGAAAACAGACCATTCAAACTTTTTCAAATGAGGCACTTTAAATGCCAAAAGAACAAGTACAGAGAATCCCATCTTTTATACATGAAAACAGACAAACAAAAAAACAAGGTATGTTAAGAAATAAAATTCAAACTTCACAGGCACACATTTCTCTAGAGCATAAGTCAATAGATGTGACAGAAGATCTGAGCTTTTTTTTTTTTTTTTTTTTTTTGCGGTACAGGAGCCTCTCATTGTTGTGGCCTCTCCCATTGCGGAGCACAGGTTCCGGGCGCACAGGCTCAGCGGCCATGGCTTACGGGCCCAGCCGCTCTGCGGCATGTGGGACCTTCCCGGACGGGGGCACAAACCCGTGTCCCCTGCATCGGCAGGCGGACTCTCAACCACTGCGCCACCAGGGAAGCCCTAGATCTGAGCTTTTTTATCTGATTCTCTATCATAGGTGGTTGTGACCCACTGTTAAAAATAAATTCACATAAATCTATTAAAAGAACTAATTGATGAAATGTATGCTAATATTTGTATTACAAAGGTTCTAGAACAAGTTTATTTCCTATTGAGATCCAGCTTTAATTGAGACAAGCACCTAGCTCTGATCTTCCATAGTTAGTCCCAGTCAAAAATGTGAAGTTTACTAATATATTTTTTTCATCCTATCCACTTATCAATAGTTATATAGTTAAGGAAAGTTAAAGAATCCAAGTGCTGGTAGGCTAACCTGTAATTGATCCTGCCTCTTCCATCTACTAGATAAACAACTTAAGGCAAATATTTCTCCATCTCAACTACCTTATCTGTATCTCCCTAGTAGAGTGGAAAAGAGTAAATTTATGCATTAAATCACTTTAGCTCACAATAAATTAATATTTTGTTTTTATTTTGATATTTTTTTGTGGATTATATTAGAAGGAAAGCAGTTGATAAGTCTCTAGTAATTGATTGGCCTTCCAGCCTTCTTGCTGCCACTCTCTACACTTTAACCAATTTGTTCTTCAGACCATTATTAGATTAATTTTCCTTCAAATCGTTTTTATATAAATTAATCCTATGCCCCAAACCTTTAGAGGTAACCCATTACCTACCAATTAGAATTAACTGACAATAAAGGTGCTCTCTGAAACATTTTTGATGATTCCATCTAATAAGGTCTTATTTGATGCTAGCCAGTGACAGTACTTAGTAAAGAGAGATGATATCTCTGTAGAAGATATATGCATTCTATGAGAGTGGGGACTACATCTCTCTTTTTTACAGTTCAAAGCTTAGCACTAGATCTGACAAAAATAGTCATTCACATGTTTCTTGAATGAATAAATGAATGTTCTGCTAATGAGATTAACACCAAACCCTCTTCACTGAAGTTAATTAAGAATTGCAGTTACGGGCTTCCCTGGTGGCGCAGTGGTTGAGAGTCTGCCTGCCGATGCAGGGGACATGGGTTCGTGCCCCGGTCAGGGAAGATCCCACATGCCGCGGAGCAGGCTCGCTGAGCCTATGCTCTGCAATGGGAGAGGCCACAACAGTGAGAGGCCCACGTACTGCAAAAAAAAAAAAAAAAAAAAAAATTGCAGTTACATGTTTAGGTGGTGGACGTTTGTTGTTTTTGACTGCCAACATCTTTCCCTCTTTCTTTTGATGAAAGCACCTTGATTTTCATTTAGGGAACTACCTCTCCCACATTGCATGTGATCTTGGAGGCAAGGTCAACATATGGATCCCTCCACAATGAGGAAAGGATCATCTGACAGAGGTGGGTCACTTAGCTATTCTAAGAGACTACTCTGTTTTATTTTTCTTTTTGAGTATTGGTTGTTCAATTTTTTCCTTTGACCCTTTAAATCCTGCCCACCATATTACTAACAAATTATCTTTTAGTCTAAGCTAGCTACAGTAGGTTTCTGTTTCTTACGATCAAACAATCCAGCTGATATACCACTTATAAGTAACATACAACTGATTTAGTTAAGAAAGTTGTTATATGGGTACAACACAAATTAACTATTAGAATATTAGTACCAGTCTGGTGAGATAACAATTTTTGTATCAGCAATATTAACAGGAAATGATAAGTTCATAATTACTGTTAAAAATCCTCTAGCTCAACTCAATTTAAATAAAATCTTCCTTCAAGTCTAGAAACACATGAAGGATGAAAACACTGAACACTGAACCATACTGCTCCCTGTCAGACATAACAGATGTCTGTCACTGAAACTATTGCATCTACTTCTATTCCTAGCCAAGAGGTCCTGAGTTCTCGGCTGTTGATTCACAAACCATGAATCTGTCTGGAAATTAATGAATCATCTTCTGGCAATGGCACTTCCTCCCTCTGTAATTACGTTGACGTCCTTCCATACAGATCCCCCAAACAGGCCGAAGTGTGTCCCATACAAAATAATTTATATCCAAATAATGTTATAGAAAAGGTTACTTTTTTTAAAGTAATCTTATCAGGAAAATTCTACCAGAAAACTTTCTCAAGCTATTGGTGTGAATTTTTCACTCCAAAGGTAGAGATGAATTGTTTGATAAAAAAGTTTATAAGCTTCTCAAAGGTATTCAAAGTTAAATTCCATAGTTTCCCAATTCTCATTTTTCTCAATTTTTCTAGAACTTCTGGAATTCAAGACCTTGCAATATAAGATTTGGAAATTCTTCTAGTATACGCAGACTTTCCATCTAAGATGAGACAGCTGGGAAGAAAGCTAGAAATCTAGAGACACCCTTGAATTCCATCCCCATTTCTAATCTTTCTCATCAAGAGTCTATGTACTTTCTGTCAGACTAGCCGTTTTCTTCTTTTTGCTTCAATTGGCATTTATTAATAATGGGCAGTATAGGAAAACTTTACAACTCTCCTTATCAGTGTTAGAAGAATCCTACGCATAACACAGAAAGGCTCATGAATACCACTATTATGCAACCAAAGTTTGTTCTGCAATTGGCACATTACTTAACTTTTTTCTATGAAAATTCAGCTGATGATATTCTGGTTATTTAGTGGCAGAATACAGAACAAGACAGGCATTTCAACCATCCAAACAACACAAGTAAAAGCAAAGTGGAAGTATAATAGGTGAATATTGTCCTGATTAAAAAAATAAAAGAAAATAGACAATTAAAAAAAATTAACTCCTGCATGCCAGAAGACATATTATATTTACATTATCAACCATTCTCTCAGATCTGTAAGAAAACCAAGATCCTTCAAAATCAAGAATGTGAAATATCTGTAGGCATCTGTTTATGAATGGGCTAAGAATGAGATCCAGTCTGTATGATAAAGGCTGGAGGATGCAGGGTATTGTAAGCCTTCAAGAATCATTACAACATGTTTAAATTTTGGTACTATATAAACCTAGTAATACTATGTGTAATCATTCAGTAGTAGGAAATAAAAGTATATGTCACAATAGCATCCAATTAGAATTTATATAATTTTCATTTTGTTAATATCAAAGGAAGTACAAATAAATGGTTCTTGGATCCTAGGCCCCCATAGCTTCTTCAGATGGAAGAAGAAAATGAACAAGGAAAGAACTGAGTCTATAAGGAATCGCTATCAACAAGTTACATATATCATTACAGAATCTTGTGGGAAGTCCATGAGGCATTTTTTTACATTTGTTTATTTATTTATTTATTTTTGGCTGTGTTGGGTCTTCATTGCTACGCACGGGCTTACTCTAGTTGTGGCGAACAGGGCTACTCTTTGTTGTGGTGCACGGGCTTTTCATTGCGGTGGCTTCTCTTATTGCGGAGCATGGGCTCTAGGCGCACAGGCTTCAGCAGTTGCAGCATGCAGGCTCAGTAGTTGTGGCACATGGACTTAGTTGCGCCATGGCATGTGGGATCTTCCTGCACCAGGGATCGAACCCGTGTCCCCTGCATTGGCAGGCGGATTCTTAACCACTGCACCACCAGGAAAGTCCCTCATGAGCCATTTTTCAAAGATGAGGAGAGACTGCTATCACGAAGTACTTGTCCATTATGGTTAATTACTAAACATCACTTCCCTGGGAATTAATAGTCACTCACAGTAACTCAAGAGTATTCTATAAGTGGTTGCTATTCTGACCCACAGTTTCATGATACATTCTAGTAATAAGATGTGAAGGAGGACTTTATGGCTCCAGGGTACACATGGATTAAAACTTTTGCTTAACAGACATGCTAACCTCTTAAAGGTGTGAATGGCAGGGCTCCCCCTCCCTGTCGGGTCTTTGAACGGGGTGGGAGACCCAAACTAAGGATCATGCTCTTCCTATATTAAACCTCCACAAGGGCATCCATGCACAAATCTGAGTGATTCTGGAATGAGTTTTAATCTCTTGAATACCAGTACCTCTGTTATATATAGGACACTCTTTGATATTAGTGTCCCTGAGGGTTAGTAATTGAATATGCCTCATCTTTTTTTTTAATAGCTTTTTAAGAATTCTTAGAATTTCTTCCTCTTGTCTGTTATTTCCCTTTTTGGAGAGTATCTAAGCTTTTGGTTCTGAGGGTGACCTGATATAACCTTGCTGTATTTGAGGTAGCACAAAGATTTTCCTAAGGAATTCCCTACGAAGAGTCTCCATGGTAATCTGATATTCCTAAAGATAAGATCAGATGAGACCCTGAGCAGATTCCTGAATTCAACTGGAGATTTAATGAAGTAACCTTAAGGCAATTTCCCATTCAGAAATTCGGTGTCTTTATGAACCTACTCCTAATCATCTCTTATAAGGTCAATTAACTTCACGTTTTTGTATATTTTGCCAGCTAGCAACACTATGTATGACCTTGACCACAACAGACCTGGCTGAGTAATAAAGAGCTGAGTATTTCCAGGGCTGGAAAAATAACTGACAGCACATAGCCTATTAAAGCTGAAAGCAGTGTGAGGAGCACACTGAGCATTTGCCTGTGAGGGCAAGCACGTTAAAACATAAAGGTTAATCTGTGGGCTCACAGAGCCCCACTAATCCTTGCCAACCATAAGCTGCTTTGCAAATTTTATCGTGAACTTGCAAAGCTTGTTTGCAGCTCTCTAAAAATCATAGAATCACTGAAACGTTTGGTTGGAGGACCCCATAAGGTCATTGACTAACCGCGTTCATTACCCTATCTCTAGTCAGCTTTCCTTAAAGTGTTTCTGACAGAGGAGAAGATTCTCTTAGTCTCAAATTTCTCCAGGGAAAGACAGTTCATAACCTCTTTTGTAGTTTTCTGTTCAAAAACATCTCAAAGGATAGAAATTTTTTTCTTATTGTTAACTTATACCTTTGTTAAAAAATGGACTTCTTAAAAATTAAATAAGGCAACAGTCTGCTGGGGTTAGAAGAAAAAATAAATCCCATAAAGAAAACTAATCCAAAGAAATGTTTTAAACTATACCCACAATTTTTTCCTGAACTCTTATTTTAAACATTTGCTGATGCTTTGGTGTGATGGAATTTTATCCATATAGCATATAAAGCTCTTTATTACTTGTTCTCTATCTTTCCAGGCTTACTTCCAACCACCCTACTTTTCTTTCAATTATAAAATTTCAAACCAGCCAATACCAGTTGTATTGATGGTACCGAAAGTTCACATCTTTTATTTCTCAGTCTGGAAAACGAATATTGTTCCTTAAGACACATTTTCTCCCTTGTGAAGCTTCTCTGACCTCAATTCAATCCTCTTTGCCTAAATCATCCCCAAACAGTGTCCTTTCTATATACCTCTGGAATAGAAGATATAAAAATATATGATTAATTCATACATATTTCTTTTGTATGAGGTCTAGTCTCTTTCAAATTAGGAATCAGATCTTACATTCCTTAGTATCATTAGTGGTTGGCAAATCATTTGCCCTCAAATGTGCAGAAACTTTGTGGCCCAATAACGAGTGACCATACTGGTCCACATTGGATTGACAATTATACAGACCACTGGAACTCAGGATTAACCAGTCACTGCCATAAAGTTTTCATCGTCTTCATAGAATGCATTCCCCCTGAAGGTACATGAGGAAGTTTCTCAATTTTGTGACATTTTCAACAGCAAGAGAAAATCTAGGCAGTAAAATTTGTAGTCCAATATCAACAATTCAGGACATTGTCAAATATCATTAGAACCATGGGGAACAGCATTTAAAATCTGGGCTATGAAAGGAAATCTGGAATATGTTGTCATATGCTTATGACCTGTAATTTACTTCCTTGTTAGTAGCAACTGGATTGAATAAACTGAACCCTTCCACTGGCCTGGGAAGGAGAAAACCATTTCCTTTATTTTATATTTATATTTATATATATATATATTTATATTTATATTTATATTTCCAGCACGTAAAGCCTGAGAGTTAAGTTTAGGGACTTTGAATAATACAAACTTGGAATCTGAAGTTTCTTATAGGTTTTAAACTGCAATTTTCTCATCTATTAAATAAGAGTAATAAGATTACTGATATAGAGTTCTTGTGAGAAGTAAGTATCAATAAAATAGCTCAGGGCCTAGCACACAATAAGCTCTCAACAGATGTTCATCATCTCATCATTTTCCACTCAGGAACCCAAGGCCAAAGGTTCGAGCCCATGTGTTATACAAACTCTAGGTGTAACTTAGATAGTTATTTGCTACCCACAGGCAGATCTAGCTTAGAGCTAGTCATGTTGTTCTAGTTAGTCTACATCTTTAGTCTACATCGTTAGTCTACATCTTTCCCTCCTTCAACTTCACTTCCCCTGGCCCTATGACTTCTCTGTTCTACAAATTCCACCTCAAGAGCAGCTAATATTCTCCTCCTATCCCACCAGGAACAGGAACAGCAATCTGCCCCACCCCACTGGATCCTGTGTCTCTCTAGATTCCTGGCTTGAGATCAGCACGGATAACTTGACAAGTCATTGGCTGCCCAGCCTTGCTTCTCATCCTGGAACATTTAACACTCTACAGATGTGAATAAGCATTTTCTCACAAATTTGATTTTACTTGGTATCAAAGCCTTAAAATTTTTCTTTTGCAAACTCGACTAAAACATGGCATAATTCTTCTGTTAATAAGCAAGGGGAAAAAATACCTAGTACAATTGTCAAACATACAGCTATCCATGACTCCTGATGGAGATTCTTCCCATAATCTGGAAGCCTTTTAAACCTGAAGCTGAGTATTTCAACATTTAGTGTGCATAAAAAAATCATCTGACTGTATTTGTTTAAATGTATTAAACAAAAATTTATTTATTGGCAATTTGTGTCAGGCACAGAGCAGGTTTAGTTCTTTTTTAAATTTTTTATTGAAGTATAGTTGATATACAATGTTGTGTTAGTTTCTGGTGTACAGGAAAGTGATTCAGTTATATATATACATGTAAGTTCTTTTTCATATTCTTTTCCATATGGTTTATTACAAGATATTGAATATAGTTCTCTGTGCTATACAGTAGGACCTTGTTGTTTAACTGTTTTATATATAGCAGTTTGTATTTGCTAATCTCGAAATCCCAGTTCATCCCTCCCCCATCCCCACCATTCACCTTTGGTAACCATAAGTTTGTTTTCTATGTCTGTGAGTCTGTTGCTGTTTTTGTAAATAAGTTCATTTATATCATATTTTAGATTCTAGATATAAGTGATATCATATGCTATTTGTCTTTTTCTGTCTGACTTACTTCACTTAGTGTGATAATCTCTAGGTCCATCCATGTTGCTACAAATGACAATATTTCATTCTTTTTTATGGCTGAGTAGCATTCCATTGTGTATATACACCACATCTTCTTTATCCAGTCATCTGTCATTTGGACATTTAGGATGCTTCCATGTCTTGGCTATTGTAAATAGTGCTGCAGTGAACATTAGGTTGCATGTATATTTTCTAATTATGGTTTTCTCCAGATATAACCCCAGGAGAGGGATTTCTGGATCATAAGGTAACTTTCTTTTTAGTTTTTTAAGGAACCTATATACTGTTTTCCATAGTGGCTGTACCACTTTACATTCCCACCAACAGTGTAGGTTCCCTTTTCTCCATACCCTCTCCAGAATTTATTATTTGTAGACTTTTAAATGATGGCCATTCTGATCGGTGTGAGGTGATACCTCATTGTAGTTTTGATTTGCATTTCTCTAATAATTAGCTATGTTGAACATATTTTCATGTGCCTGTTGCCATCTCCATGTCTTCTTTGGAGGAATGTCTGCTTAGGTCTTCTGCCCATTGTTTGTTTTTGTTGTTGTTATTGAGTTGTATGGGTTGTTGGTATATTTTGGAAATTAAGCCCTCGTCAGTTGCATCATTTGCAAATATTTTCTCCCAGTTGTCTTTTAATTTTGTTTATGATTTCCTTTGCTGTGCAAAAGCTTGTACGTTTGATTAGGTCCCATTTGTTTATTTTTGCTTTTATTTCCATTGCCTTGGGAGACTGACCTAAGAAAACATTGCTATAATTTTTGTCAGAGAATGTTTTGCCTATGTTCCCTTCTAGGAGTTTTATGGTGTCATGTCTTATATTTAAGTCTTCAAGCCATTTTGAATTTACTTTTGTGTCTGGTGTGAGGGAGTGTTCTAACTTCATTGATTTACACACAGCTGTCCAGCAAGTGTCCAACCACCACTTGCTAAAGAGACTGTCTTTCCTCCATTGTATATTCTTGCCTCCTTTGTCAAAGATTAATTGACCATAGGTGTGTGGGTTTATTTCTGGGCTTTCTATTCTGTTCCATTGATCCATATGTCTGTTTTTGTGCCAATACCACACTGTTTTGATTACTGTGTCTTTGCAGTATTGTCTGGAATCTGAGAGGGTTATGCCTCCAGCTTTGTTCTTTTTCCTCAGGATTGCTTTGGCAATTCTGGGTCTTTTGTTTCCACGTAAATTTTAGGATCATTTGTTCTAATTCTGTGAAAATGTCATGGGTAATTTGATAGTGGTCACATTAATTCTGTGGATTGCTTTGGGTAGTATGGCCATTTTAACAATATTAATTTTTCCAATCCAAGAGCATGGGATAGCTTTCCATTTCTTTGAGCCATCTTCAATTTCCTTCATCAATGTTTTATAGTTCTCAACATATACACCTTTCATCTCCTTGATCAGGTTTATTCCTAAGTATTCTTTTTATGTGATTTTTAAAGGGGTTGTTTTTTGTTTGTTTCTCTTTCTGGTATTTCACTGTTAGTGTAAAGAAATGCAACAGATTTCCGTTTATTAATCTTATATCCTGGTACTTTGCTTAATTCTTTTATCAGTTCTGGTAGTTTCTGTGTGGAGCCTTAAGATTATGTTAATTTTTACACAAGTAAAAATAAATAAATAAAGTAAAATACAGGGTTTGTAACTAAATTAGTGGTTCCCTGGTTTTCACCAGAACAAAATGCTTTGCTGTTTTTTGTTTTGCAATTTGACTTCTGTGACCTGTGTTACTGGTAAAAGTAACTGTCCTACTTTCCTAATCTATAAATTCTCACGAGTCATCAGCAAATTTTCTGATCCATGCATGGTACTCAGTATTGTCCCAGTAAGTAAATTAATTCTAATAAAGATGAAAAAATATGTCATTTAATATTCTTGTTCATTTTTATTCTGACTACATATTCTCTGTGTGTGTGTGTGTGTGTGTGTGTGTGTAGGTGTGTGATATGTTATTTTGTTTTGTTTCTTGATAAATGTTTTTCAAATATTGAAAGTATCTCTGGTTCCAGAAAGCGGCTTCCAAGCTGTAAACCACTGAATTGAATAATCCCACTCATAAGAAGTCAAATTGGAGAAGAAAATAGGTCTAGAAGGGAGATATGACTTGTCTCCAGTTACTGGGTCACAGGCTTAGCTGGTGCTGGAACCCAGGTCTCCTCATTCCTGCTCCCAAAGACCCCATTAAGCTCCAAAATTCAGTTTAGCTTTTCTAGTGCTTCCTGTATTCAAACCTTTCACTCACATTGAAATCTCTAGAGGAGGACAATTTTTAATAACATTTTACTTATAATTATTTTTAAATTGCCTTATAAAGAACTATATAAAGGTATATTTAGTTACACACATTTTTATAATTAGTTCTAGGAAATCAGTTTGATTATTGCCTGTTTTTCTACATTGCTACATTTCATCAAAGAGGTTTGATCTTGTATTATATGTTGATCTTTAAGTGTTCTATAGCTTAAATATATATATACTGTGTCAGAAACCATTTTGCTCATCCCAGGAATTTTAAGTAGGCAGAATGCATATGCTCCTGTTGAAATGAATTTGTTTTTTGCCCTTATTCAATTACAAAATAATAGTAAAGCCTCCAGAGAAATTTAAGCAGTGTCAAATGCTAAAATGAAAGTTACATCAGTTCTAGAAAGTGCGAAGGAATCCTTTACAAGCTTGAGTGATCAAGATGTATGATTTGAAATACCTTTCATATTTGGAACAGAAGGGACTCTCTTCAGTAGAGACTTTGATGTAAATAGTGACCATCTACATCACAAAAAGTCTCTGCTACTCTAAACAGATGCATTTTCAGATGTCAACTTTTATATTAAATGATTCAAGAGCTAAGATATTTTGGAGTAATGAAATCACTATCACAATATGGTCTCATGCACATTTGCATCAGAATCACATAGGATGCTTGTTAAAATTTCAGTTTTGGACATCCTACTCAGACCTAATGAATCAGAATGCCAGAGATGAAGGGCTTGAGATGGAGGAAAATAACAGAACTGCGTTTTAGATAAGTTCCCTAGCTGATTCTTTTGCTTCACAACCTCCATCTAGTAAAAGCAGCCAGCTCTCCTCACTAGATCTGTCAGAATCTCTGAGATCTGCCCCACCATAAGGAAAATGACAACAATAATAAAAACAGCAACAATAAATTAATTCTAGAACCTGAACTGACATAAGCCCTCAGTTCTTCGTTAGAAAGAGAATCTACATTGTGAATTCAGTGACTTAGAAGATCCCTACTAACGGGAGTGTGAGTCTAGGAAGTACTTATATAGTTGGAATCACTGAGGTAATTACAAGAAAGATTTGGCAGTGTTAGTTGCTAGTGTTCAGAAAAGATTTTTATCTTCAAGAATAGAGCATAATTATCAAGTTAAAAATGTAAAAACTCCTCTCAGAAGCAATCTGTTAATTGACTTGGCACTAATGTTGCCTTTGCAGGTTGGCTGATTATTTCTGAGGGTAGTCAGTGTGTGGTTTTTTTTATTTTTTGGAGGGGGCGGGTGGGCAGTGGTTAATAAAACATCTTCCAGTTCTTTAGCTTCAAGGTAGGGACCAGCTGTCCAAATTAATATGAGTTTCATAGGTCCAGGACCTGACATAAATTAGAGTGAGAGGAAGGAGAAAATTTAATGGAAATTGAAAGTAAACCCCATAGCACCTGTACTGGGCTTTTTCGTACAGTGACTATTCCCAGTAGCATTTTTAGGATGACTTTCTAGAGAGTGAACGTGGCACCTGGGGTTCTTTTGCAGGACAGAGAAGAGGCAAGTTGAGACAGTACATCATATTTTTATTGGGTTGACAGGAGAGCAAACAATCAGTTAAAAAAATCACTGAATTATATAAAAAGCAATTACGATTAAATCTAATTCTGAATGCAAATAAAATATTCTGATAATTAACTGAAATTATTCTAAGTTTATTTGGTTTGATCTGGTTTCTAAATTGATTTGGTTTGATGTTAGCTTGGGGGAAATAAAGCATTTAAACTTGATCTTTAAAATAAAACATTGGGTCATCATAACTGTGTCTGTATGTTTGAGAGAGACTACATGTGTGAATGTGTCTCTAAAGTAGGAAGCTCCATGGTTATTAAGATCTTTGCTGATCAAAGTGTGGTGCTTAGACTTGAAGCATCATCATCCCCTAGGAGCTTGTTAGAAATCCAGAATCTCAAGCCCTACCCCAGTCTTGTAGAATCAGAGTCTTCATGTTAATACAATCCAGATGATTCAAATGGACATCACTGTTTTAAAAGTGCTGATTTAGACCATAATATAAACTGCCTTTTTTTTTAACTGGCTTGAAAAACTATTTTTAAATTCAGATTTTATTTCTCTAGGACCTAGACAAATGAACAAGATATAATGCCACAACATGAGATGATTTTAGGGCTGGAGGGGGTCTTTGAAACCATCTTATCCAACACTTCTTTCTCATTGATGAGGAAACTAAGGACTCAAAGAATGAAATGATAAGGGAAAGTTAATGCAGTTGTTTAACTGGAGAGCTAAAATGTAAGCTCAGATAGCTTTGCTTCCAATTCAAACGTGGAAGGAAAGCAAGACATATAAAAAACGTAGGGTAATTTGGATTCTTTTTTTACAGATATTTCACACGAGAAAGAGAAGTCCGATGCCTGACCTTCACTCTTACCTCACAAAGATATACGTATACACTTATCATTTGCTTGTTTTGTTTGTTTTCTCAGTTTATCAAATGACTGGGGCACGTTGTCATCTGTACCTAGAAGCAGACTTTAAATTTTTCTTTAAACCTCTCTTTTTCTAGCTCTGCTCATCTTGATCATCTTGTCTTCTGTTAGTCATTTTAAAGCCAGCTTGTTCACCTGGTGACAGAAGAGCTCACTAAATACACACACTACTGTGGAGACAGTAGGTTGCCAGGCATCAAGGCAGGAAAGCCCTTTTCAGGGTAGGAGAGCATAGAGGGTGTGGACATGAATTTTCTTTTTTTTTTTTTTTTTTTGCTTTTTAAGTTAATTTTTATTTGATTACGGAGTATAGTTGATTTACAATGTTGTATTAGTTTTAGGTATACAGCAAAGTGATTCAGGTACACACATACAATGGAATATTACTCAGCCTTAAAAAGAATGAAATAATGCCATTTGCAGCAACATGTATGGACTTAGAGATTATTATACTAAGTGAAGTAAGTCAGAGAAAGACATATATCATATGATGTCACTTATATGTGGAATCTAAAAAAATGATACAACTAAACTTAGTTACAAAACAGAAACAGACTCACAGCTTAGAAGACAAACTTACGGTTACCAAAGGGGAAAGATGAGGGGGAGGGCTAAATTAGGAGTTAGAGATTAACATATACACACTACTGTATATAAAATAGATAACCACCAAGGACCTACTGCACAGCACAGAGAACTCTACTCAGTATTCTGTAATAACCTATATGGGAAAAGAATCTGAAAAAGAATTGGAGATGTATATATATAAATTTTCTTTCTCAGTAGTGAGCAACTTGAAGTTTGACCTTGCTGAGTCAGAGGTAAACTGGGTAACTGCAGATCTCTGACCGCAGTTAAAGCTGTGCTCAATCAAGAGCGGACGACTGGGGCTTCCCTGGTGGCGCAGTGATTGAGAGTCCGCCTGCCGATGCAAGGGACACAGGTTCGTGCCCCGGTCCGGGAAGATCCCACGTGCCGCGGAGCGGCTGGGCCCGTGAGCCATGGCCGCTGAGCCTGCGCGTCTGGAGCCTGTGCTCTGCAACGGGAGAGGCCACAACAGTGAGAGGCCCACGTACCGAAAAAAAAAAAACAAAGAGGGGATGACTGTTCAACACTAACAAATCAGAGTTAGTGTGCTGGTGCGCAGTTTAGAGTCATGTAGCACGTGCTGTTTTAAATGCTAATTGTGACAAATGTTGATCAAGCTGTACATGTAGCAGAAATTTTGAGATGAAGAAAGAGAGGAGCTGCTACTGAGGAATTTAAGGGAAATATTTTTTAAAATTATTTAAAATATTTATAACATAAACAAGACACAATTCTTAAATTGTATAATGCTAGAATTTTAAATTCTCTTTAGCATCTAAAATATACTTTAAGAGTTAGATATTGACAAAGATGGTTAAGTAGCATCTTACTATCTCAATCAGTTATGTCTCATCTCTTCTGGAGTTTTACCACTGGTCAATATAACTACAATATCTTACCTCCTAAGGTATTGTAGGTACCTAAGAGATTAAGGTACTGGGGGATATAGAGCTGGGAGGGAGGCAGAGGAGAGGGTGGAGGGAAAAGGAGAGGGGAAGGGAGAGGGAGGGAGACTTTTTCTGAGTTGAAAATTTTCAGACTATACCCCAAGCTCAGGGATCAGATTTCTTTTCCCTTTACCTACCTTCCCTTCCTTGGTGATCTCATCCAGTCCCAAGGCTTTCACTACCATCTTCAGGGTGAAAATGCTCCAGTTTACATCCCAGCCTGGCCCTCACTCCTGAATTCCATGTTTCAATGCTGTATTCTACATGTTCACTTGGTTATTTAGCATCTCAAACTTAATATGTCTTAAATGGGCTTCCGTCAGTCTCCTTACCTCCCTTATCTGCATCTACAAAAGTGTTCCCCATTCTCAGTCAAGCCGTCCTCTGCCTGTCATTTGTCTTAGGCCCAAAGCACTTGAGGTTGTCCTTGATGTCCCACTTTCTCTCAAGCCCCATATCCTCTGTCTCACCAGATGAGGTAGTCATTGTCTGCCATTTATGATTTCAGGCCAGCTGCCATTGTCTCCTACCCCTGGGATGTGAAAAAGGATGACAAAGAGAAAGGATAAGATAAGATAGAGTAAGAGATGGGGGAGGGGGGAAGAGAGAGAGAGAGTGAGAGGAGGAGGAAAGGAGAAGTAAAAAAGGAATAAAAGCCGGAACATTTAATTGAATGTGTTTTTTATCTTTCTCTCTTTTACAAGGTTAGCAGTGATTTTACGTGAGAGCTAATGTTTCATACAATTTTGAATAGAATCTAGAGGTGGCTCTCCTGAAATCTAGTCACTCTGTAATACTAGGGCTTATATCTTGCTCAGTTTTTGTCTATTATACCTTTAGTGTCCAGTAGAGTAACTGGCACAGAGGTGATGGTGATAAAGATCAATAACTGTTACTTCTATCTTTTAATAATGGAACGCTAGAGTTTTAGGTGAGTATGTGAGTACCCTACTACTGATTTTGTTGTTGTTGTTGTCTCAATTAGGTGTGCCCACGTGACTAAGTCTGTACCTGTGCTACACAAGTGGAATTAATGTATACCACTTCCTGGATATCTCCTTTAAGATGCTTATCTTGAACTCTGTTTTCTCCTCTGTGGTAGCTGATTAATGGTAATGACTTAGAGCATATTTGGAAACTTCCCCACCAGTCTTGGACTGCTCACTTCTAAACCTTCTAAGCCAGTGTGTTAGAGACAAAAACACTGTTCTTATAAAAAGCCAATGCATTTTAGGATATCTTTCTAGAGCTCTAATTGTTCAGAAATCCTAAAAAAAAAAAAAAAAAAAGCCCTGGAAGTGGGTTGCTATCATGAAAACTATGACTATATGTGAAATGCACAAAGTGGAAGATGGAAAATTCACAAATATTGTGAGCTGGAAACTGAAGAATGCCATTACGCTGTGACAAAATGTTCGGTAAGACAGCTGTTGCCATAACTTGGAAGGCAGACCGTGTGCTCCCGGGACTATGGCTCTGAGGAAATTAATTGGCAAAATTCAGAATGAGTCAGTGTGTTGGCTGCTACTTATGCCTTTTTGTTGTCATTGTTTTATTAAACTCAGAACAAGCATTGTCTATGTTGCTACATAACCTTCAGCATTACCATTTTAATGTTTTATATTCCATAGAGTAGTTGTACTTTACTTAACTACATCTCTACTGAATGATTTCCAAATACTTGAAAATAATGCTGCAATAAACATCTTCTCATATGTACCTTTTCCCCATCTTTTGGGTTAAGTAACATTTTCAGTAGTGCAATTGCTTTATCGAAGAGTAGGAACACTTTTACAGTTCTTGAACCATATTTCCATAATCCATTCCTAAATCATACCAGGTTACCCTGTCAACAACCATGCATAAGTATTACAATTTTCATTTTAGTCTAGACCAGCAATGAGTACTAAAACAAAATAAAATTTTGCTACTTTAATTGGCATAACATGATATATTGGTGTTAATTTGTATTTCTTTTTTTTCTTCCAATTTTACTGAGATATAATTAGCATACAGCGCTTTATAAGTATGTAATATGATGATTCAACTCACATATACCATGAAGTGATTAGCACAATGAATTTAGTGAACGTCCATCATCTCATATAAAATTAAAGAAATAGAAAAACATATTTTCCTTGTGATGAGAATACTTAAGATTTCCTTTCTTAACAACTTCCATATAAAACATAGAGCAGTATTCAGTATTATATTCATCGTGTTGTGCATTACATCCCTAGTACTTATTTATCTGATAACTGGAAGTTTGTACCTTTTGGCCACCTTCATCCAATTCCCCCTTCCCCGACTGCCAACTCCAGCAAGCACAAATCTGTTCTCTTTTTCTATGAGGTTGTATGTTTGTCCCTTTGCATGTTTTTGAAGCGTAATTGACCTAGAACACAGTGATTCAATACTTCTATACATTTCAAAATGACCATCACTGTAAGTCTAGTTATGATCTGTCACCAGACGAAGACAATACATAGGTATTGATTATCTTCCCCACACTGTACATTTCATACCCATGACTCATTTATTTTGCAGCTGGAAGTTTGTACCTCTTAATCTCCCTCATGTACTTCTTTCTTCCCCCAACCCACTCCCCTCTGGCAACCACTTGTTTGTTCTCTGTATCTCTAACTCTGTTTATGTTTTGTATGTTTATTCATATGTTTTGTTTTTTAGATTCCATATATAAATGAAATCATACAGTCTTTATCTCTCTCTGTCTGACTTATTTCACTTAGCATAAGACCCTCTAGATCCATCCATGTTGTCACAAATGGCAAACTTTAATTCTTTTTTATGGCTGAGTAATATATCTATATATCTACATATATACCACATCTTTTTCCATTCACCTAATGATAGGCACTTGGTTTGCTTCCATATCTTGGCTATTATAAATAATGCTGCAATGAACTTTCGGATGTGTATATCTTTTCTAGTTAGTGTTTTTGTTTTCTTTGGTTAGATATCCGGGAGGGAAACTGCTGTATCATATAGGTCCTGACACAGCAGGCTGACGGGCTGCTGTGGTCCTGGGGCTAGGTGTCCTCCTGCTGGTGTGTAGGGATGGGACCCAGGGGGTTCCAGGGCTAGCGCCAGTGCACTGGTGTGAGGGCTGGGTCCTGAGCACTCATGCACAGGGCCTGATCCAGGGCGGTTGTGGGTTCAATGGGCCTTCGGGCAGCCAGCCTGCTGGAGGGTGGGGCTGTGTCCTCAACCAGCGAGCTGCTTGGCCTGAGGCATTTCAGTACTGGTAACCACAAGCTGGTGAGCAGTGCTGGGTCCTGGCCCTAATAAGCTAGAGCGAGGCCTTCAAATGGCCCTTGCCAGTACCAGTGTCCTAGTGGTAGAATGAGCTCCCTCAAATGGCTACTGCCAGTGTCTATGTCCCCAGGTGAGCTCCAGTTGCCGCCTGCTTCTCTGGGAGGATCTCCAAGATCAGCGGGTGGGCCTGACTCCAGCTTCTTTCAAATTATTGCCACTACCCCGAGTCCTGGAATGTGTGAGGTTTTGTGTGCCCCCTTTTAAGAGTGGAGTCTCTATTTCCCACAGCCCTCTGACTCTCCCAAAAGTAAGCCCACTGGCCTTCAAAGCCAAATGTTCTGGGAGCTTGTCGGTCCAGTGCACGACCCTGGCCTGGGGAGCCTGATTCCGGGCTCTGACTCTTTGCTCCTTGGAGAGAACCTCAGCAATTGTAATTATCCTATTTGTGGGTCACACACCCAGGGTTATGGGTCTTGTCTCCCCACTTCCCACCTTTGTCTTTGTGGTTCCTTTTTCTTTTTCTTTTTTGTTGTTGTTGTAGGAGATATTTGCCGGTAATCTTCCGGCCTTTCTCATCAATATTTGCTCTGTAAATAGTTGTGGTTTTGGTGTGCTCAGGGGAGGAGGTGGCGTCTTCCTACTCTGCCATCTTGGCCACGCCCTTGGTACTTACACCTTTTGGAGGTAACTACAAGAAGATAATGGACACAAACCAGAACTGGCCTGGTTTCATGTGGAGATGGACCTCACAGGAGCACACAAAAGGAGAATCTCTTTGTGGCTAAAAAGTTAGAGTGCTGGAAAGTCCAGGAATTTGGGGTCTTTCAGAGTTAAAAAATACAACTATATCTGTGCTTCAAACAGCAAGAGCTAAGACAATGCCTAGAGTTATCCACATGTAAAGATCAGATCAAAGACATCTACTGTTCCTGTTATTTCTGTTGCCTTCATGGGGCCATTTAAAATTTTTGGCCTAAAAGAGGTAGGCCTAACATATAAGCCAGTAAATAAAGGAGGAATATTGCAATAATGGCCCGTTGAGATATTTGGGTGTGCTACCTTTCACATGAACTAAACCCCTGAGGAATTGTATTGCCAATGAAACCACAAGCCTCCCTTATAACAGAGTTTGAGTCTGATCCCTAGAACAACCCTGGAGCCCCCAAACTTTCACCGGCAGAAAATGGGGTGTGAAAGCTGCCTAGTCCCCAAAGAGGGGACACTCTCCAACTCATCCTACTTTGGAGTTGTCACACAAGACAAAGGACAAGGATATTCCAAAGCAAGGATCACAGTGACCAGTGGATCAAGGAGATATGCCCCGAAGGCAGAAACAAGGGGGCGCGAGATAGGTGAACCAAGTAACCCACGCCACAGTCTGGGGAGGGAGTCTGTGTGATTTCTGTCCATTGAGCTTGGATGACTGCTATGAAACACTGACTACTCTGTTTCCCATTCTTTCCTTTTTTCCAGATTCTCATTTTATTATGGTTATAGCTGTTCTTATGCTATCAACATATATTAGAAGAGAGAGAAGCAGCTAGCTTGTCAGTTAGTTAACAGATTGATTTTGAAGAGCCAAATCCAGATATGATGAAGAGGAATGAACATTACAAAATCCAGGATTTTGGTCTGTATGCAGTCAATTCATAGATACTTAGGTAACCAGAATACTTAACTGGGGGAAATTCTGAAAACCCCTAGTGTAGATTTTCCCATGATTTCTTTAGTAAAAGATACTCTGATTTTTAGCTAGACTCATTGTCATTCAACAACAGACTACGTTTCCTAGTCTCTTTTACTGCTAATTATGATCATGTGGCCAAATTTGGCCAATGGCCTATGAGAGGAATTGATATATGCAACTTTCAGGTTTTCTCCTTAAAGATGCTTTTGCTGGACTTTTTCTCCCTCATCAGTGGCTATGATATAGCAAAAACCAAAATCGCTGTGAAGCTGTTATGTTAAAGATGGCAGAACTTGGCTCCTGGCCCAGACGCACTGAACACTGACATGGGTCACTCTAGATGCTGGTTAAGAACAGACTGCAATTGGCAAGGTTGGAAACAAGGCAGTTAGGGAGATAGTGAAGGAATATGAGCAAGAGATTAAGACAGTGGCTTGGACAAAAGTTGTAGCAGTGGAGGCGATGAGAAGTCGTTGGATTCTGAATATATTTTGATATTAGAGTCAACAGGATTTCCTGACGTATTTATATGGAGTTTGAGAGAAGAAGTGGTATAAAGAATATTTTCTAAGACTTTAGCATAAGCAACTGGAAAGGTAGACTTTCTATCATCTGAGATGAGGAAGACCACAGATAGACATGTTTTGGAAGGAAAGGTCACAAACTCATGATTGGTTATGGAAAGTTGGAGATGCCACTTTGATATCTAAATTGAGATTTTGAAAAGTTGACAATATGCATCTAAAGTGCAGCAAGCAATCTGGACTGAGAATATACATTTAGGAATCGTCAGCAATTATTTTAAATTCACTTCATCAAGTTTTTATTATAAAATATTTCCAATATAAAGAAAAATTGTTACACACATTAAGACAATTCATCCCAAAGTACTTCAAAGTGGATTTCCTTATTAGAATGGCATTCTACTAAAAAAGTCACAATATCAATATCATACCTAAAAAACTGGATTCTTCACCAAATAATTGGTAATTATTTATTATCAAGGCCATATGCAAATTTTCCCATTTATCCCAAATGTAACACTTACTACATTTTCTTTCTCTAGAAATAGAATATAGTCAAGGTTCAAACACTACACTTGGTTATTATGCCTTTTAATTAAGAAGAGTTCCTTCATATTTTTGCCATGACATTGACTCTTCTAAGTCACCAGACCACTTTTCTTACCTCATGAGAGTACCTCATGTTTCATATTTGTCTAATTGTTTTTTATTATGTCATTAACTTGTTTTTATATCTCTTGTATTTTCAGTAAACTGAAAGTTAAGGCTAGTGTCTTAATTCTGCTTTGGTTAAACACATTTGGTCAGATAACTTCATTGATGAAGTTGTGTACTTTACATTGTGTTATAATTAGCACAAAATTTCAGTTCTTCCCATTACTTGTGATGCTAAATTTAACCACTCCTCTAAGGGAGTGATGAGCAGATATTTTGTATAGGTACACACACGTGCACACACACACCAATACACTTTAAAAGCCTGTGTGTGTCTGTGTGTGTGTGTGTGTAGAAGGAGGGATGATTTTTGCATTGTGTGATTACAGTAGATTACTGGTGGTTATGACAGAGGCAAGCCAGAATACCTGAGGCCTTTAATAATGAACAAAATAAATTTTTTTGTCATTCAATAGGACCAAGTTTTATAATAATTTCAATTAAGACTTAGACAATTTAAATGTGGTAAATCATTTTTGCTGGGCTTATTTTGTAAACAAAAGATACTTGGATTCTAATTTGATTTTCCAAATGAAAATAGAACTTGAAAGCTGATTTTTAAGTTATCCTTTAAGAACAATTGCCCTTTAAATGCATTTGGAATAAATGCAGAGGAGACAGACATGGCACTTAGAATGAATCCTCGTACATTACATGAATAATGATAATTGTGGTGCCGGACTTTCACAAATGAGATAAATTTAATTGACAAATGGGCTGTCAGGGAAATGACTTTCAAACCCAACTTTCATTTATTCAAGGTTATAACTATGATTTATTTGCAATCATAATTTCTTGTTTCACCTTTAATATCATTTCATTTCCTTTTTATGGTTCACACTCAAAAATTATACAGTTATACAACATTATCACCAAAATATGGTGGCTTTTTCTGGGGGGGAGGAGGAGTATTTATACCTCACCTAATTAAGTAAAAAACAGAACTTACTAAGCAGCAAGAATAACTTAGGCTGATTATAATAAACTTTTAAGTGATTATGAAATATATCTTTAAAAATATTCTGATTGGTGGAGGTTTCAAAGCTTAGAATTCTAAGGGACTTGTTACATACCTATTAATATTTCTACTATTCAGTGAACAGATTTATTTCATTGATTTGTGTTAGTGTCCAATTTATTTTCTTGCCATATATGTAACAGAGGGCATTATTAAAATCATTGCAAAGTGTTTGCCAAGATGAACAAAACCATTCTTCATCCATTCAGATACATTATTCTAATCCAAGGGAGGTTTGTTTAGCTTGGGAAAGGGGAAAATAAAGTCATATCCAGAGAAGCAAAATAAAAGATGCGATTGAAAAGCCACGCATCGTAACAAAGTTTCAAAGAACATTAGACTTAAAAATTGATACTGACAAGAATGTCAGAGAAAACACAGTTTACGTTAGTAGTTTGAAGATATGTGAAAAATGCTCATGTTCACCCTGTACTAGCGCATATTCATATATTATACATGAGCTCATTTGTTTAATATATGCAATATCTTGGGCTTCCCTGGTGGCGCTGTGATTGAGAGTCCGCCTGCTGATGCAGGGGACACGGGTTCGTGCCCCGGTCCGGGAGGATCCCACATGCTGCGGAGCGGCTGGGCCCATGAGCCATGGCCGCTGAGCCTGCGCGTCCGGAGCCTGTGCTCCGCAACGGGAGAGGCCATAGTAGCGAGAGGCCCGCGTACCGCAAAAAAAAAAAAAAAAAAGTATATATATATATATATATATATATATATATATATATATATATATATATATATATATATATATGCAATATCTAATTTTGAGTTTAGCCCTAAGTTTAAAGAATTTCTAGACAGGTGCAGATGTCTAAATTGTGGAGCTATTGTGGAAATAGCTACATCAGTACTAACCAACAGAAAAATTATAGTCACATAGGTAATTTAAATGTCCTAGAAGCCACGTTAAAAAAGTAAAAAGAAACTAGTGAAATCCATTTTATCAACCTATTTTATTTCACTCAATCTATTCAAAATAGTATTTCAACATACAATCAATATATAATGATTAATGAGATATTTTACCTCATATTTTCATAGTAAGTTTTTAAAAACCACTGTATACTTTACACTTTTAGCGCATCTCAGTCAGGGCTCGTCACATTTCAGGTGTTCAATAGCCACATTCCACTAATGACTATTCTATAAGATAGCACAGCTCTATACTGTAGAATTGTGTAAATTGTGGAGTTGCACGTCTTAATATTATTCATGGAAAAATCTTTGCAATTACTTTACCCTTATCCCTTCATTCAGATTGTGTAGTTACCTACATTAGTTTCCAATGGCTGTTGGAACAAATTTCCACACATTTAGTGCCTTAAAACAACACAAATTGATTAGTTTACAGTACGTGAGATCAGCAGTCTCAAATGGATCAGCAGGGCTGTTGTTTTTGGAGCCTCTAGGGGAGAATCAGTTCTTTGCCTTTTTTCAGCTCCTAGAGTCTGTTCACATTCTTTGGTTTGTGACAGCATCGCTCCAATCTCTACTTCCTTGGTCACATTTCCTTCTCTGACATTGATCCTCATACCTCCCTTTTATAAAGACCTTTGTGATCACATTGGACCCACCTGGATTATCTAGGATACTCTCTCCATCGCAAGATACTTAACTCAATCACATCTGCAAAGTCTCGTTTGACCTGTAAATTAACGTTCACAGGTTTGGAGGATTAAGAAATGGACATATTTAGGGGAAGCATTCTACCTACCACAGTACCCAGTCTGTTCAAGGCATGATTTGTCTAGAAAATTCTCCAGTAACTATAGATAGTATTAGTCCCAGCTCAAAGGTCTAGTGTTTGAGTTCAAGTAGACACTGATATGAATGTAGTCCTTTGCCATAGATGTGTCTAAAATAATAGTGAGATGGTCTTTCACTTTGCAAAATGCAGTGACCCATTAATTTTCAGTAATTAGCAACAGACAAATGTGTCAATTCTCAAGTTTTGCTCAATCTGTGCAACTCTGCTTATTTGTAGCTGTTTGTGTACATGGTCTCACACTGTCGACCTCTAGTTTCTCCAATTCTAGCCTCTCTCTTGCTTCCTCATCTCCCCCTCCACTGGACCTCATTTGATTCCCCTAAAATGTCTGGCTCCTATGACAGAACCTTTGCATACGATCCCTCTCTGTCCGAGATGCTCCTTATCTGCCTCTTTAACTAATACCAGTTTTAAGACGTCTTTTAAAAATGCAGATCCCATTAAATTTCTCGCCTCCTTGTCTTTCCCTTTCTTTCTGTTGTTGATGCAATCATCAGCCTGAGTTTATCTTTTGTGTGAGTGTGTGTGGGTGCGTATGTATGTGTGTTTATGCAATAAGCATGAGGCACAGGCCTCAGGTTACAATATCTTAAGGGATGTTTTCCTCACTCCAAGCCCAGATAGAGATAGGCAACTTTTCCTACATTCCTATTCTCCAAAATGGCCAGACAGATATGAATTGAGACACTATGCAGGGATCTCATTTCCAATCCTTCATTGCATGTGGGGCCCAAGGCCTCCTCTGCTCCCCACGTGTGGCTGTCAGAACACAAGTGCTATTAGACCACAGCCCTCCTTGGGCAGTGCAGCTTCAGCTCCTTAGTCCACTGCTTTAGCATTAGATGTCCCTGCATTTCTCATTGTGTGGGATTTTTTTTTCTTTCTTAAAAATTCAGCTATGCATATAAAAGAATGTTGGCTATCTCTTATTGCACATATCTAGATTGTGGAACATTTCTGGCTTTTTCTTCCACATTCCTAGAACCAAAAGTCCTCTGTGCCTATGTCTTTTCATTTATGTTATGTGGCTTAATTCTGAAAACAACATTGTCATCTAAATTCTAGAGAAAAAAAATGAGTCATCTACATTTTGGAGAGTAAGAATGGATACATTTTTATGTATAACTGAATTATTTTGCCATACATCTGAACCTAACACAACATTGTAAATCAAATATACTCCAATATAACATAAAAATTAAATTAAAAATTAAAAAAATCAAGGACCTACTGTATAGCTCAGGGAACTCTACTCAACATTCTGTAATAACTTATATGGGAAAAGAATCTGAAAAAGCACAGATATATATATATATATATATATATATATATATATATATATATAAACTGAATCAACTATGCTCCAATATCAAATACAAATTAAAATAAATAAATAAATGGGCATCACAAACATGCACACTCAAAAGAACTAATTATTTTTGGTCATTATTTCATTAAAACACACACACATTAAGGTATGTAGGTCTTCACATGATAGTTGGTAACCACACATTGACATAAAAGCAATGAAAACTCGCTAATAAACCAGAACCAGTGTAAAACCAAAAGAAAATGAGTCTATGAATAAACAACAGCAAAATAACAAATAAAGAAGGAAAGTAACAGAATAATGTCCACGAGAAGGTATTATATTTCCTTCCCCTATGTATATCTGAGACAGATTCTATGTCACTGACATTACTGTGCATTAGGCAGCTGCCACTGTTAGGCTGGTGGCCTCCCAGGCCCAGAAAGTGAGGAGTAGAAAAGAGATGCTATTTTAACTGAGGTAGGAGAGAAAGGGAATTCACACCAGTTTCTAAGACTTAGCTCATACAGAGGAACCCAAGGGCACACTAGGAGACTGGCATGCTTGGCCCCCCTGTACTCCCATCTGGAAATAGTTTGTGGTGTGTTGTATGCATGTTGCACGGTCAGGTTGCCCAGGAATTTTCACTACTGGTTATTTGCAGTAGATGCATCTACTGTTATACAGTACTGAGTCCATTATATAATTTTGCAACAGGAGTACATGCCTTCTATTCTGGGCATTTGCCGGAGTGCCAGGAAAGAATAATATAATATTCAGAAATCATTTTAAAAAATGCAGAGAGTGTGATACATCAGTTAAAAAAATTCAATCTTAGAGGGCCATCAGGAAAAGAAATATATAATTTAGCTGCATATCTGTATATTTCTTTAAATTGAAACACATTCTCCTTTTGACCAATTAATACTGCTTCTCTCACTCCCATATGGTTGTTTTTTCTGGTCTGACTACCTCATTTTGGAAACTAGAATTTCTCTAGCACGTTATGTAGCCCTGACAATGGGTGAACTTTACAGATGGCAATGCAATAATACTTTCCCTTAGCGATCTCACACTATTCTATGGCTTAATAGATTTTCAAGGTTGTGGCTCACCAAGAAATTAGCGTCTGGCAATAACTGCATTAGTTCTCATCAGTTTGCAAGAATTTGGAGAGTTCTAAACATTGGACCAACAACATAGCGTGGCAATCATCAAAATTTCACAATTGACAGATGAAGAGTTTTAGCTCATTTGTGTGATACATCACTTATTTGCTTAGATGATTCTGTCTCTCTCTCTGCTCTCTTCTGAGAGCAGGGTCATGTCTAAATCATTGTCATGTTCTCAGTTTCTATTCAGTACTTTGAATACAATCTTTGCTTAGTAAGTATTTGTTTATGGAACTTAGAAAAGCTGGGGAGAGAAAGGGCTAAAATAAATTAAAATTGGGATCCAGTCTAGTTTCCACCTTTGAAGTTACTTTCAATATCAAGTTAGCTGTTAGGAGTTTAAATTCTAAGGCCTACTTGCCCTTACAATTTATAGTTTCCTCTTTCTTTACGTTGTTATTGCTTAAAGGCCCTCATGATTTTACACTAAGAATATTAAAATAGCTTCCTAATCACTTTCTTAATTCATTCTGTACAACATAATTAGAAAGATCATTCTAAAATAAATAAAGAGCAAAGACATAAATAAGAAGGTATCATGCTATTTCTGCTTTATAAGCTTTCTGTGAAGACAAAATTCCTTGCCCAAATGTCAAGCCATTTAATACGGGGAGCTTTGCCTACTTCCCCACGCAATCTGCTGCCGTATCCTCTCATGCACCTGTCCTGGAGTCTTGCCAGCTACCTTCCTCCCAAATGTGTCCTTCCTATTGCAATATGGCTCCCTTTTGCTAGGAATCTCCCTCTTTTCGTTTTTCACTTACTTAATTTAAACTACCACCTAATCACCCTGAAATTAAACTATTACGTCTTTTAAGGAGCATTCTCTGATTTTTTTCCTTTACCACACAGAGTTTGAAAACGTCTTCCATAATACTCTAGCTGCCTGAAAAATTAGATAATGTGTTTCATAGTCCAAGAAGGAGCAATACTATCAAATTTGGAGAACATTAAAGAAAAGAGAAAACCTTCCAGTTTGCTGTGAAGGCAAGCTCATTTATTGCAGGACATGAGAAATGAATATTGAGCTAACCCGTAGAGGGAACTCAGAAATTTTAGAACAAAATGTAAACACATACATTACAGGAAAAATCACTTGGTGTAGGACAGATATTATGGGCTTCAAAATACTTTTCGGACCTCGCTCTATGTCCGTTCTCATTCTTCACAGTAGTTATGCTCTATAAAGTTGGAGCAAACACTGAATTAGCAAATACTGAATCATTGCTTTGAGGGGAAATATAAAGTTAAGTTCCTGCAAGGCCAGGTCACATTTTTGTCAACCAATCAATGCATAACCTTATTTTGTATGTGTTTTTTTAAGACACCTTGCTTAATATAAATCGTTGCTTTGGTAATGTTGAGCTCATTATAACTATAGCTCGTGCCTGAAAGATGCTTAACTTCAATGAAGCTCATCTAACACACTTGTGTTCCCCTTAAGGCACATTGCAGCCTTCTTGCACTTTAGAACACCAGGCAGCACTTCAGCTCTACACTTGGGGGGCTCTTTTAAACCATGACATCATCAACAAAAAGCACAAAATGGGAAAGATGTGGCACTGCATACACCAAGGTAAGGACACTTGTTTACTGCATGATAGATGAAACAAGAAGGTAGAGCATAGCTTTGTTTTAAGCTCAGGTGGGAACGTGTTGAGTGACTCAAATTTTTGCTGCTGAGAATGACGATGTAAGAGCCATGAGGATGGACTTGGGGTTGCAAATAAATTTTAGTGAGTAGGCAAATCTGCAAATGCAGAAGAGGTTAATAATGAGGATTGACTGTATTCAAATCTAGTTTTGGAATATTCAAGAGAGAAAAAATGACTTGTCCTGTCTTCCCTTAGCAAGCAGTGTTTTTCCAAACTATAAAATACATTATTTCACCGATTTGTTTGTTTGTTTTTCTGGAGAGGTCAAGTGTGTTATGTGGAGATTATCCAAGTCAGGGCAGGGAAGATCAAGAAAGGAATGACAATTTGTGAAGATCAGTCACCACATAGAAGACGTTGAATGCTTGCTGCCCTGATACTTGTAATTAAAATGACTGCTGCTGCTGTTTAAATTTGCTCGTATAAAAAGACTTCCTTTTCTTTTAATGCTCCAACAACTCTTCTTTTATTTGCTCTGATCTGCTTTGAGAAATACCCTTTGCTTCTTCTACAGGTAAGTTTTTTCTTTTAATTAAAGTGAACCTAAAGAAATGCTCTTTATTTCCCCTATAAAAAGGTAATCTATAGGGTATTTTTTTTTAATTATGGTTTTTATTTGCAAAAACCTTTCTCTCTCTTTATGAGTGCCACACAGTGACAATAGTGGTGGTTACTCACTCAATGACTGTTGCTTCTTTTGTCCTTCAGTTCAGGATTTGTGACAAAAACAGAAGGCCATCTCCTCCCTCAAACTGAACATTTGTCTCTGGTGCAACGGAAAAGAACCTCTGTCCACATCCTCACTGGATTTTCCTGTTCAGTGTTTAGCCTAGCAGAACCAAAGCCCACGTGGTATTAACCAGATGCTCTGCAGAGAATTAGAAACCCTGAAATAATGGACAGCCAGGCCCCCTTAGAAGGAAACATTCATGCAGACTGATTTGCTGTCTGCTTTAGACCCAAGTAGCATGAGGTAGTTACAACCTGTCATTTCCTCCCTGAGCGGGAGGAATGCTTCACATGCTATCAATGAAGGCACAGAATAACTTAAAGTGTTCTTCTACTCTCCAACTTCTTGGTTTCCATTTCCTGCATCCTCTGAAGGGTAATGCCTAACTAAAAATCTTGCATAAAATTGATGCTTCATAAATGGTGGTAGTAGCAAAGGAAAGAAGGGCAAACAAGAGGGAGAGAGGAAGAGAAGGAGAGACAGAGAAGAGGAAATATATGAGCAGGAGAGTCAGTAGCGTCAAATACTGTTGAAAAAATAAGGGCAACAAGGACTGGAAAAGAGGACTTTTGATTTGACATCTAGATTATTCATAAGGAAGGAGCAATAGTAGAGTTGAGAGCCAGTAACCAGATTACAAAGTTTAAAAAATGAATGAGGGTGTTTCAGTAAAAATGGTGGATTGAACACATGTATCTTATTCACTCTCTCCTGGAACCCCACTAAAACCAAACTCCCATTGAAATATCAATTTTTTATTTTTATTGAGTTACAGTTTATGTACAATATTATATATGTTACAGCTGTACAATATAGTGATTCACAATTTTTAAGGTTTATATTCCATTTATAGTTATTATAAAATATTGGCTATATTCCCCGTGTTGTACAATATATCTTTGTAGCTTAGTTTTTACATAATAGTTTATACCTCTTACTCCTTTACCCCTATATTTCCCCTCCCCCTTTCCCTCTCCCCACGGGTAATGACTAGTTTGTTCTCTATATCTGTGAGTCTGCTTCCCTTTTGTTATATTCACTACTTTGTTGTATTTTTTAGATTCCACATATAAGTAATATCATGCAGTATTTGTCTTTCTATGTCTGACTTACTTCACCTAGCATAATGCCCTCCAGGTCCACTAATGTTGTTGCAAATGGCAAAATTTCATTCATTTGTATGGCTGAGTAGTATTCCATTGTGTGTGTGTGTATATATATATATCTCACATCTTCTTTATCCATTCATCTGTTGATGGACTTAGGTTGCTTCCATACCTTGGCAATTGTAAATGCTGCTATGAATGTTGGGGTGCATGTATCTTTTCGAATTTTGATTTTTTTATAAGTATATACCCAGGAGTGGGATTGCTGGGTCATGTGGTAGTTCTATTTTTAGTTTTGGGGGAAATCTCCATACTAGTTTCCACAGTGACTGCACCAAATATCAAGTAATGTTTAAGGAATAAATCTCCACAAATGGGGAGAGTAGGAGCAGAGACATCAGTAACAAACTGTAGATGTTACAAAACATATGGAATGAAGACAACTGACTTAGCAGCACTGAGAAAGCCAAATCCTAAGGCTGCAGTGGGAATATCCAGGAATCATCTGGTGGAATCAGTAGCACTAGATAACCTTGGTGCTGAAGAGTGGTGGTGAAATGAAGTGGGATGTGTGTGTTTGGGGGTGATGGTGGTAATCCCCTCTCAAGTCACATGAGTTCCACCTAGGAATCCAACTCTTTCTAAAATAGCTTACATTTGCCCCTTCTATTTTAGCACCCCTCTGAGCAGAAGATGGCAGTTCTCTCCACTGAAGAGGAAAAAGCTGAGGGTCTATCAGTCAGGGTTCAGACAGGGAGACAGAGTGACTATTAGTATTATGTGATTGAGTGTGTGCTATAGTAATTAGACTTCACAGAGCTGTGGGAGGAATGGGAAAATCAGAGAACTCACCACGCTGTCAATAAATAAGCCAAGCGTGTCCAAGAATGGAGTGGGACAGCAAAGCGGAAGCTCATGGAAATGTCTCTGGGAAGTTATTGCTTCTAGGTAGCTATAGCCCCTGTGAATCTTCAAAGGTCCTAGAAGTGGATCTGAGCCCACTGTGGTTAGCATAATGAACACTCAGGAGGATGGGAAGGGTCCTCTGATGGAGTCTGACTCCCAAAGAAGAAAAGCCTAAATATTTGGACATCAGGTATTCCCTAACAAATGATTTAGCCTAATCATGTTGCAGTGAAACCACCAGTCAATTAAGACCCTTCCACATGCATAGAGTTGCTAGTCAGGATTTTAGTTCACAACATTCTAGAATATGAAGAGACAACCAGGATGGCTGATATCTAAGAAAATCTCTAACACAGAAGAAGTCCAAAGCAATAGATTGAACAAAACAACTTGGAAAAAGCTGAGACAATGCAGAGAAGAGAAAATTTTTAAATTGATATTTTCAAAGAAATCAGACATTATATTGCATTCATCAAACTCTAGGATACTATGAAAAAAACTATTTTGAAAACAAATGATATCCTACAAAAATTAAACATGAGAAGAAAAATATAAAACTCAATAGAATCTTTGTAAGATAAGGTTGAAGATAACTCAAAAAGGCAGTTCAAACGATGGAGACAGTAGAGCAAAATGACATTGAAATCATTCCAGAAAAATTTCCAAGACTGAATATTGATCTAACCAAATTTATAAGTCTCTACTGGGAGAATGATGAGATGGAAATTTGCATATATCCTTAGAGATGTGGAGTGGGGAGAAAGCTAAGTTCTCATCTATCATAGTGGGAGCCAAAAAATAGTGTCGAATCTGAAAAAAAATTATCAAATAGTGATACAACCAGGGTACTTAGAGATATTAAGATATCCAGAGAGTGAAAGTACACTTAAAACAAGTTAACTGAAAGTGATTGTCTCTGGACATGGGGAAATGTGGAATGAGAGTGTAGGGGTTATTATTTGTCTTAACCAGTCTGGTAGAATTGTTCTTTGAACACGATTAACTTTAAAAATTTAAGCTTAAGAAGAGTAGGTGAGTAGTGAGGAAGCAGATGTCAGTTACACTTAATTTGATGTGACTAGGGGAAAACATACAAAAGGCAATGTGCTGGTGTACAAGGTGTGTCAGGGAAGGGCACATGGAGTACCGTGTGTAAAATATAGAGAAAATGTGTGAATATCAGTAGACTGTGGACAGCAACCAATACAGATGAAGAGAATGACTCTACTATAAGGAACAGTTAGTGATTGATGTACTCACGAAAATCAAAGCATCCACAAAAAAAGCTTATTTCTATGAAGGGTAAGAGACAAAATCTCCTAATAAAAAAGCAAAAGTAGAGCAGGGAAGTCAAAGACAAGTCAGACAAAAAGCAATGGATCCTCTTGCCCTAGGAAGACCTTGAAGCAGCCATGCCAAAGGATAAAGGAGCATGTTATGGGTGATGGAGGAATACAGGCTGTCTGAGTACTCTAATCACCCGGCCCACATCACCATGCATTGCACTTCAGTATTTTGAAGTAAACATATCATTTTCAAAAGAAGAGTTTCTCATGCAGTGCCAAAAATTAATACAAGAATGTGTATGATTCATCTTCCATCCATCTCTCTAATTTTTTTAATGCCCTGCAGCTCTAAATCTAGGTCTCAATCAGCAGTATCCACTCTTCAAGTAATAAATAGAATAAAATTATTCTGAAAAGGTCAGATAAGAATTAACTGGCTACATGCGAATCCTTTGTCTTCTAGTTAGGTAATTACATTCATTTCTATTAATCTTCAAGGTTTATCAGACTGGGGGAATCAACTTGATCAACAGAGAGGAAAATTCTCAAATATACACTAAAAGCATTTTATGTATATTTTATACATTAAGAGAATTCTATAGAATATAGAAATGGACATTGATGATGCCGTTGTTTGAAATGTTAGTTTTTAAAAAATCTGCCTGTGACAAGTCACTTGAAGGAAAGAAAGGAAGAAAGAGAGAGAGAGAAAGAAGGCAAGAAAGAAAGAAGAAAAAGGAAGCCATTTATTTGGAAAAACAAACCTTGTCTTACTCTTTGGAGTAAATGTTTATGGAATATGCCTGTGAATTCTGCTAGCTGTGTACCTAAATGCAAAGGGAATGTGAATAATCTTACAAATGTGGTAGGTTTCCCACAAACCCCAGAAACCACATTAGCCAAACAGCTAGAGCTCAGTAGGCTTTCTAACAGGACACTTTGTCTCAAGGAAGGTGAAACTGACCTTGCCAATTGCTGAGTCTGTAAATAAGTAATTATTGAATCACAAAGCAAAGAACTCCATGGTCCACCGAGGCTGAAAACAATAGTAGCATAGAGGAAAATCTGTTCCTTTCCCACACACCCATTCCCTCTTGAAAATATCCCATCAGCTCCCAACACCTTAAACGGAGACAAGAGGAAAAGTACCGCCATTGGCCAAATACCTACTATGGGCCTGGCACTTTACAGATATAATTTTAGAGCCCTGTATCTCATCAGTACTACAGAGAATGGGGATTTTTGCAAGAAGAAATTACTCACAGCTGTTACAATGAACACATAGGGCTATAATGAGGATTAAATGCATGCTGGGCTCAGAACTACACAGGAAAAGGGGCAGCAACACTGAAAAGATCACATATACAAGTACCAGGGACATGGTGCCTGGCTAAGGATGAGGCTTAATCATGACAGAGAATGCCCTCCACCCCCTGGCAGGCTTGTACATATCAAGTAGCACATAACTTGCTAGAGATGCATCCCCTGTGAGGTGCAGCAAACTGGGAATGGGAACACCAAACACACACAAACACACACACACACACACACACACACACACACCCCCTAGCATATTGTTTGTGAATGACTGAAAACAAAAAACAGAGAAATTGCGAAGGTAGACAGAAAAAAAGAGATACATCACACAAAGAGGAACCAAGATTAGAATGACAGCAGACATCTTTTTTCAGAAATCATGCAGAAAACAATGGAGTGCTATCTTTAAAGTGCTGAAGGAAAAAATAAAAGTCAAACTAGAATTTTACATTCAGCAAAATTATTTTACAAGAATAAAGAAGAAATTCTTCAGAAAAAAAAACACTCTGGGAATGTATGGCTAAAAGACATAATCTATAAGATATGAAAAAGGAATTTATTGAGGCAGAAAAAATAGGATATGGATAGAAGCTTGGATCTACATAGAGATAAAGAAAACTAAAAATTAGTAAATGAAGGTAACATACAATTTTTTTAAATTATTTTAAAATATAAATGAATGTTGAAAGCAGAAATTGCAACAATCTATTTTGTGTTTGTAGCATATGTAAAAATAAAAGGCATAAACACAACAGCACAAAGAATGGGAGAGAGATAATGAAAATGTATTACTTGTAAAACATGAAGCAGGGTAATATTATTTGAAGATAGATGCTGATTAATTAAACATATATAGTAACCTTTAGGACAATAAGCCAATATATAAGCCAATAGAAAAGATAAAATGGAACAAAAAGTGTGCTCAACTAATCCAAGAGAAGGTACAAAAAGAGGAACAGAGAAATAAAGAATAGATGAAACACGTTGACTAACAAGAGGGTTGATTTTAATTCAATCATATTAATAATAACATTAAGTAGAAATCATCTAAACACTCCAGTTAGAATTCAGATTGAATCAAAACACAACATCAACCTAGGTGCTGTATACAAGAAAATCAAATTAATACAGAGACCTATGTTCAAAGTGAAGGTATGGAGAAAGATCTCCCATGCTAATATTAAGCAAAAAAAAAAGTTAGGGTGGCTATATTAGGAAGAGACAAATTAGACTTTTGAACAAAGCACATTGTCGGAGTTAAACAGGGACATAATTTAAGACTAAAGGGTCAATCCCCTAAGGTGATATAATAATACCAAAAGTGAAGGTATCTAACAACAGAGATTCAAAATGCATGAAGTAAAAACTGACAGAACTCAAAAGAACATAGCCATATGCAAAAAAAATTTCTTTTTAATTTTTATTGGAGTATAGTTGATTTACAATGTTGTGTTAGTTTCAGGTGTACAGCAAAGTGAATTAGTTATATATGTATATATATATACACACACACACACACACACACACACACACACATATATCCACTCTTTCTTTTTTTTTTTTTTTAGATTCTTTTCCCATATAGCCCTTACAGAGTATTGAGCAGAGTTCCCTGTGCTATATAGCAGGTTCTTATTAGTTATCTATTTTATATATAGTAGCGTGTATATGTCAGTCCCAGTCTTATCCCTCCCTCCCTTATCCCCTGGTAACCATAAGTTTGTTTTCTACATCCATGACTCTACTTCTGATTTGTAAATAAGTTCCTCTGTACACTTTTTTTAGATTCCACATATAAACGATATTGTATGATATTTGTCTTTCTCTGACTTACTTCACTCAGTATGACAATCTCTAGTTCCATCCATGTTGCTGCAAATGGCATTATTTTGTTTTTGTTAATGGCTGAGTAATATTCTACTGTTTATAGTACCATATCTTCTTTATCCATTCCTCTGTTGATGGACATTTAGGTTGCTTCCATGTCCTGGCTATTGCAGATAGTGCTGCAATGAACACTGGGGTACATGTACTTTTTTTTTTTTTTCGGTACGCGGGCCTCTCACTGTTGTGGCCTCTTCCATTGCGGAGCACAGGCTCCGGGCGCGCAGGCTCAGTGGCCATGGCTCACAGGCCTAGCTGCTCCGCAGCATGTGTGATCCTCCCGGACCGGGGCACGAACCCGCGTCCCCTGCATCAGCAGGCGGACTCTCAACCACTGCGCCACCAGGGAAGCCCGCATGTATCTTTTTGAATTATGGTTTTCTCCAGGTATATGCCCAGGAGTGGGATTGCTGGGTCATATGGTAGTTCTATTTTTAGTTTTTTAAGGAAGCTCCATACTGTTCTCCATAGTGGCTGTACCAATTTACATTCCCACCAACAGCATAGGAGAGTTCCCTTTTCTCCACACCCTTCCAGCATTTATTGTTTGTAGTTTTTTGATGATGGCCATTCTGACCAGTGTGAGGTGATACCTCATTGTAGTTTTGATTTGCATTTCTCTAATAATTAGTGATGTTGAGCATGTTTTCATGTGCTTTTTGGCCATCTGTATGTCTTCTTTAGAGAAATGTCTATTTAGATCTTCCACCCATATTTTGATTGGGTTATTTGCGGGAGGTTTTGATATTAAACTGCATGAGCTGTTTGTATATTTTGGAGATTAATCCTTTGCCAGTTGTTTAGTTTGCCAATATTTTCTCTCATTCTGCAGGTTGTCTTTTTGTTTTGTTTATGGTTTCCTTTGCTGTGCCAAAGCTTTTAAGTTTAATTAGATCCCATTTGTTTATTTTTGTTTTTATTTCATTACTCTAGGAAGTGGATCAAAAAAGCTTTTGCTGCGATTTACATCAAAGAGTATTCTGCCTGTGTTTTCCTCTAAGGGTGTTGTAGTGTCTGGCCTTACATTTAGGTCTTTAATCCATTTTGAGTTTATTTTTCTGTATAGTATTAGGAAGTGTTCTATATATGCAAAATTTTTTTAAAAATCTATGTTGATGTATACTTCACAATTTTTATAAATATTAACTTAAAATGGATCATAAATATAAATGTAAAATGTAAGATGATAAACCTTCTAACTTCTAGAATAAAACATAGGAGAAAAATCTGCATGAACTTGGTTTAGCATAGTTTTTTCTTTTTTAGATACAATGCCAAAACTTAATCCATAAATAACAACAGAAAAACAATGATAATAATAGAAATAATAATGAGTGGGACTTTCAAAATTAAAAACAATTGTACAGTAAAGACTGTTAAGAGAATGAAAAGGTAGACACAGACGAAAAAAGTTTTTACAAAGCACATATCTAATAAAGAATCTTTATCCAGAATACATTAAGAACTCTAAGAAGACAAACACTCTTAAAAAAAGCTGAGCAAAAGTTCTGAATAAAAAGAGCTCTACACAAACACTGTGATCTAGCTGATAAATTTATTTCCAACAGGAGTACTGATTATCAATTCTGAAACTGCTTTTTATTTGTGCTAAAGTTGAACAGATAAATATATGACATAATGAGAGCCAATTTTCTTACCCTAAGATAAAGAAGGTAAAATAAAGGAGAAACAAGAGGACAGAAATAAAAGGAGAATGCTGAAACAAAACCTGTGGTGCTGGTTGGAGTTGGAGATGCCTGTATGAACTTATGTTTTGCTTTTTGGTTCTTTCATTATATACGCATATTGTTACAGATATGAAATATATATAAATATACCTATGTATATACATGTTTTAAGATCAAATGTATATGTGTGTGTGTGTGTGTGTGTGTGTGTGTGTGTGTGTATATATATATATATATATATATATATATAATATTTTTTTTTTCTAGCTCTGTCCTCTAAAGGGGCCTTGAAGCAGTGTCATCCATTAGCAATAACACCTAGCACACATCTTTGTTTCTTAATACCATTCTCCAATAAAAGGAACCAGAGCTCCTTGGAGAATTGCTTCATTCCAGGGCTGGGGTATAAGCTGGAAGTATCATGTAATGCCAGGTTAAATAAATACATGAATAAATGAAAGTATAAATGGATGAATAAATGAATGAATGATGGAGCCATGTGAAAAGTATGGTGGACCCAACCTAAAAGCTGACAATCATCAACTCTGGAGCAATTTGAGCATCCCTATAAATAACTACTGGGGGGTAGACCTTCAAGATGGCGGAGGAGTAAGATGTAGAAATCACCTTGCTCCCCACAGATACATCAGAAATACATCTACATGTGGAACAACTCCTACAGAACCCCTACTGAAGGCTGGTAGAAGACTTCAGATTTCTCAAAAGACAAGAAACTCCCCACGTACTGGGTAGGACAAAAGAAAAAAGAAAACTTTGTTTATCTTCTCAAAGAACCAGCTTTTAGTTTTATTGATCTTTGCTATTGTTCCTTCATTTCTTTTTCATTTATTTCTGACCTGATCTTTATGATTTCTTTCCTTCTGCTAACTATGGGTTTTTTTTGTTCTTCTCTCTCTAGTTGCTTTAGGTGTAAGGTTAGGTTGTTAATTGAGATGTTTCCTGTTTCTTAAGGTAGGATAGTATTGTTATAAACTTCTCTCTTAGAACTGCTTTTGCTGCATCCCATAGGTTTTGGGTCGTTGTGTTTTCATTGTCATTTGTTTCTAGGTATTTTTTGATTTCTTCAGTGATCTCTTGGTTATTAAGTAGTGTACTGTTTAGCCTCCATGTGTTTGTATTTCTTACAGATTTTTTCCTGTAATTGATATCTAGTCTCATAGAATTGTAGTTGGAAAAGATACTTGATACAATTCCAATTTTCTTAAATGTATCATGTCTTTATTTGTGACCCAAGATACGATTTACCCTGGATTTACCCTCCATGAGCATTTGAGACACTAAGATCAGGAACAAGAAAAGGTTACCCACTCTCACCACTATTATTCAACATAGTTTTGAAAGTTTTAGCCACAGCAATCAGAGAAGAAAAAGAAATAAAAGGAATCCAAATTGGAAAAGAAGAAGTAAAGCTGTCACTGTTTGCAGATGACATGATACTATATATAAAGAATCCTAAAGATGCTACCAGGAAACTATTAGAGCTAATCAATGAATTGGGTAAAGTAGCAGGATACAAAATTAATGCACAGAAATCTCTTGCATTCCTATACACTAATGATGAAAAATCTGAAAGAGAAATTAAGGACAAACTCCCATTTACCATTGCAACAAAAAGAATAAAATACATAGGAATAAACCTACCTAAGGAGACAAAAGACCTGTATGCAGAAAACTATAAGACACGGATGAAATAAATTAAAGACGATACAAACAGATGGAGAGTAATAGCATGTTCTTGGATTAGAAGAATCAACATTGTGAAAATGCCTATACTACCCAAAGCAATCTATAGATTCAATACAATTCCTACCAAAACACCAATGACATTTTTCACATAACTAGAACAAAAAAACTCACAATTTGAATGGAAACACTAAAGACCCTGAATAGCCAAAGCAATCTTGAGAAAGAAAAACGGAGCTGGAGGAATCAGGCTCCTGGACTTCAGACTATACTACTAAGCTACAGTAATCAAGACACTATGGTACTTGCACAAAAACAGAAATATAGATCAATGGAAAACGACAGAAAGCCCAGGGATAAACCCACAAACATATGGTCACCTTATTTTTGATAAAGGAGGCAAGAATATTCAATGGAGAAAAGACAGCCTCTTCAATAAGTGGTGCTGGGAAAACTGGACAGCTACATGTAAAAGAATGAAATTAGAACACTCCCTAACACCATACACAAAAATAAACTGAAAATGGATTAAAGACCTAAATGTAAGGCCAGACACTATAAAACTCTTAGGGGAAATCCTTGGCAGAACACTCTTTGATATAAATCACAGCAAGATCCTTTTTGACCCACCTCCTAGAGAAATGGAAATAAAACCAAAAATAAACAAATGGGACCTAATGAAATTTAAAAGCTTTTGTACAGCAAAGGAAACCATAAACAAGATGAAAAGACAGCCCTCAGAATGGGAGAAAATATTTGCAAATGAAACTACTGACAAAGGATTAATCCCCAAAATATACAAGGAGCTCATGCAGCTCAATATCAAAAAAGCAAACAACCCAATCCAAAAATGGGCAGAAGACCTAAATGGACATTTCTCCAAAGAAGATATACAGATTGCCAACAAACACATGAAAGGATGCTCAACATCACTAATCATTAGAGAAATGCAAATCAAAACTACAATGAAGAATCACAGGGCTTCCCTGGTGGCGCAGCGGTTGAGAGTCCACCTGCCGATGCAGGGGACACGGGTTCATGCCCCAGTCTGGGAAGATCCCACATGCCGCGGAGCGGCTAGACCCATGAGCCATGGCCGCTGAGTCTGCGCGTCTGGAGCCTGTGCTCTGCAACGGGAGAGCCCACAACAGTGAGAGGCCCGCGTACCGCAAAAAAAAAAAAAAAAAAAATCACCTCACACCAGTCAGAATGGCCATCATCAAAAAGTCTACAAACAATAAATGCTGGAGAGGGTGTGGAGAAAAGGGAACCCTCTTGAACTGTTGGTGGCAATGTAAATTGATACAGCCACTATGGAGAACAGTATGGAGGTTCCTTAAAATCTAAAAATAGAACTACCATATGACCCAGCAATCCCACTACTAGGCATATAACCTGAGAAAATCATAATTCAAAAAGAGTCAAGTACCACAATGTTCATTGCAGCTCTATTTACAATAGCCAGGATATGGAAGCAACCTAAGTGTCCATCAACAGATGAATGGATAAAGAAGACATGGCACATATATACAATGGAATATTACTCAGCCATAAAAAGAAACAAAATTGAGTTATTTTGTAGTGAGGTAGATGGACCTAGAGTCTGTCATTCAGAGTGAAGTAAGTCAGAAAGAGAAAAACAAATACCGTATGCTAACACATATATATGGAATCTAAAAAAATAATTGCTTATGAAGAACCTAGGGCCAGGACAGGAATAAAGACACACACATAGAGAATGGACTTGAGGACACGGGGAGGGGGAAGGGTAAGCTGGGGAGAAGTGAGAGAGTGACATGGATATATATACACTACCAAATGTAAAATAGATAGCTAGTGGGAAGCAGCCACATAGCACAGGGAGATCAGCTGGTGCTTTGTGACCACCCAGAGAGGTGGGATAGGGAGGGTGGGAGGGAGATGCAAGAGGGAGGAGGTATGGGGATATATGTGTATGTATAGCTGATTCACTTTGTTATAAAGCAGAAACTAACACACCATTGTAAAGCAATTATACTCCAATAAAGATGTTTAAAAATAACTATTGGATTATAACATAAAGAATAAAATAAATATTCATGATTCCATGCTGATACAAACAAATAATTAAACAAATACAAGAGGGACATGGAGTATTGAATCTCTTCTTACAAAAGCATTCCCATTAATAAATATAGAAAGAAGAGAGAAATAGAAAATCACCATTAGAATATCACAGTAAGAATTGCTACAGGCAAGACCCATGGAATACTAAAATTAGTTTAAAGTTTAAGGAGAAACATGACCTAGTTGTATAGTCTCAGTGTATCTTGCCCTAAATATTTATGGACTATAGAGAAGGAATAGCAATTTACAGTGCACAAAACTGGCAGACACCACCTTAACCAAGTTATCCATGTTCATATAACCAGTGATAAAATATATTGATACACTGTGAAGGGTACATTATGTCTGTGTTATTTTTGTCCATGCCATCTAATCTTGTGATATTATCAGATAACCCCAAATTGAGGAACATTCTCCATAAAACCTGACCGGAGCTCTTCAAACTAAAGTCATGAAAGCTAAGGAAAGACGAGGAAGCGTCACAGATCGGAGAAGACTAATGAAAGACATTACTAAATGCCACGTGGGATCCTGGATTAGATTTTGGACAGAAAAAGACATATTAGTGGAAAAAACTGGTGAAGTCCAAACAAAGACTGTCATTTAAGTGGTATTTATACAATGTTGGTTTCTTAGTTTTGATAATGGTACCATGATTATGTAAGACGTTACATTAGGCAAAGCTGGGTAAAAGGTAATAGGGACTCCTTGTGCTATTTTTGTAACTCTTCTATAAGACTAAAATTGTTTCAAAATAAGACTTTTTTTCAAATTGCAATGCTTTCTTAAAACATTATTAATTGCAGATTTAAAAAAACTATACACATGGAAAAAGGAAAACACTCAGAAATGCTATTATGGATAAGGCAAATTAGTAGGAGGAAAAAGATTTCTTCAGTGTATACAAAATGTAAACATTTGCCCTGGGATTTCCCACAGATGGCACAGTCCACAAAGACTTATTTGGAATAAAAATATGTCTATCAGATCTCCAGTATGGCCTCTGTAATGTCTGCATACGTGCTACATTGAAGTTAAAGTTACTATCACACCCCAAATTTTCTATGCAAAAACTAAATGGTCCCAGTCAAGGCAACTTGAACATCAACTGCTACATGTGAAAGCAGAGGCACCAACGCAAATCAATCTTCCAACGATGAGCTGCCACTCACTGTGCTAGTTGTATTTACATTTACCTTGAGAGAGATTACAAAAATATACACAGTATAAAAAACCCCTACCTGAGGGTTTCCCTGGTGGCACAGTGGTTGAGAGTCTGCCTGCCGATGCAGGGGACAGGGGTTCGTGCCCCGGTCTGGGAAGATCCCACATGCCGCGGAGCGGCTGGGCCCGTGAGCCACGGCCGCTGAGCCTGCGCGTCCGGAACCTGTGCTCCGCAACGGGAGAGGCCACAACAGTGAGAGGCCCGCGTACCGCACAAAAAAAAAAAAAACAAAAACCCGACTTGGGTCTGTGGTGGAAAATGACACTCCAAAGCACATCAAATCAGTCACTTGAACCTAAGGAGAGAAGATTAAGAAGAGACCCTCTTCTGTTCAGAAAATGGGAACTCATATCTGGAGAATCATGATTTTCTAGGTTTACAAAAGTCCACTTTTAACTAGTTTCTTTAAAAAAAAAAACACCCTGGATATTTTTGATGGTGAATTTCTTAGTTAAGGAAACAGCACAGTGTAACAGAAAGGTCTCAGCAGGAGCTGAACAGTCTCTGGTCACTTTATGTATGTCATTAACTTTCTGTGTAGACTAAATTTCTCAGTCTCTTTAGGCCTCAGTTTCCTCATTTGTGAACAGATCAGCTGATCTTGAGAGTCCCTTCCCTAGAGATCTAGGTGTCTATGAGCAACATGCTCATCCTACTATAATATCAAGAACTATAATTTGAAACTACACATCCTCTACAGCTTTTAGTCCTTCAAAGTAACAATCAGGAATAAATTGTCAGGTATAGGATGAAAATTCTCAAGAAGGATTCTCAATTCAGAATCAAATACCTCAAATTTGGGAGGAGCATTGAGTTTTATTTTAAAAAAAAAAAAAAAAGCCTAGGGCTAACTTTTGAGATTCAGATACTTTCAAGGTTTGCTGAAAAACAATGATTAAGTATAAGACATTGTTCTTAAGTCTACTTTGCCCTTGTACAAGGAAATTCTTCCTGGCCCCTCTCCGGTTAGAGTTCTTCATGAAAGAAATAAATAGAAAAATTGCAGGGTGTATTATTTCAGCATATTACATGTACAAGGGGCCTGAATATTTAATAGATGGCTTCATGTGACATCTTCTTAGTTTCAACTTTGAGTTAAATTAGCAGGTTGCTTTGTAAGAGACATATCAAACAAAAGCAAGCAAAGCAATCATACTCCAATAAAAATTAATTTTAAAAATAAGTAAACCAGAATTCTCTGGAGACCGATGGCTTAGCCCTTTCTATAATTGAAAATAGTTTTGTGTTTATGACAGAGCTCTGTGGGGTTTAAAATTTTTTTTAATTAAATTAAGTAGAAAATCAATATAAAAAACTAAATGTATGGTGCATAACAGGCTATAATTACAGTTCTGGCTTCACTTGCACTTTTTCAGTGAAAAAAGCATATATTAATTTGAATGATATGAAACTGCTATCTTCATTGGTCAAAATTTCATTTGGTTTCACCTAATACTTTGTAACTCATTTATTCAGGTGTTAGTTCTTAGCCTCTTACTGAAGAACTTAAACCTTCCTTTAAGGAGGGAAAAAAAGGTTTGCAGTTAGGAATTGTGGGTCTCAGGGTTTGTAATGGGAGGAGGCATTTACACTAAAGTGCTTTTTTCCCAACTACTTAATTTAAACTATCAAAGTAGAACAACATGTACATGGTTAAAAAAATCAAACTACAAGATGAAATGAACTACAAATGAAAAGTACACGTATCCTCTCTCCTATCCCACTAGAAAAACATACATGATTTTCACTGAACTCCCTAGAGGTAATCACTTTAAATCCTTTCTAGCTTTATTTCATTTGGTCACTGCTATGGTCTGAATGTTTGTACCCCCCAAAATCCATAAGTTGAAATCCTAACCCCTAAGATGATTGTATTAGGAGGTGGGGCCCTTGGGAGGTGACTAGGTCACGAGGGTGAAACCCTCATAAATGGGATTAGTGCCCTTACAAAAGAGGCTACAGAGAGATCCCTCCCCTCTTGGCCATGTGAGGGTACAATTAGAAGTCTGCAACCTGGAAGAAGGCTCTCACATCACCATGTCAGCACCCTGATCTTGGACTTCCAGCCTTCAGAACTGTGAGGAATAAATTTCTGTTGTTTATTAAAAAAAAAAAAAAAGAAAATGGGAATTCATAAACAACCATGGGTGGACAGGTACAAACCATGTGCTGATTTCCACAGACGTCATCAATCCAGGTGATGATTGGCCAGAATTTGTTCTCTGGTTTCATCAAGGGGGGCTGCCACCTCTCTGGAATATGGTCGATCCCAGTGGGAGGACATGAAACAGGACAAAGAGTGTGGAGACCTCCTCAGTGGATTGACCCTGGGGTTGATGCAGCCTTCCTCGATGTCAGCGATTTCCTGCCGAATGCTGATCCTGGCATCACAGAATCTATCCAACTCTGCCTTGTCTTCTGACTCAGTGGCCTCAGTCATGAGAGTGCCTGCCACTGGCCAGGACATGGTAGGGGCATGAAATCCATAATCCTAAAGCCTCTTGGCCACATCCATGGCCTCCATATTTGCAGACTTTTTGAAGGGTCTTATATCCAAAACAAATTCATGAGCCACGTAACCTCTTGCACACTGGAAAAGGACTCTGTAGTGTTTTTCTAATTGCTTGGCTATGTAGTTGGCATTTATTATAACAAATTCTGTGGCCTGTTTAAGGCCCTTGCCTCCCATCATCTTAATATAAGCCCATGAAATGGGCAAGATGGAACTGGAGCCCCACGGGGCTGTGCTGACAGTACCCAAAGGCTGGACGTCTTCACTTGGCTTTGCTGCAATGATGGGATGATTAGGCAGAAAAGGGAGAAAATGCTTCTTCACTCCGATGGGCCCCATGCCAGGGCTGCCTCCTCCAGGGGGAATGCAGAAAGTCTTGGGAAGATTTACGTGTGAGACATCAGACCCAAAGTCTCCAGGACAACAGATTCCACATGAATGGTCATATCTGCCCTGTCCAGGTAGATCTGTCCTCCGTGTTGGTGGATCAGTTCACACACGTCTCTGACGGTCTCTTCAAACACTCCACTGGTGGATGGGTATGTAATCATGATTGCTGCCAGGTTCTCCTTGTGTTTATCCACCATAGCCTTGAAATGAGCTGCATCGATATTTCCGTATTTATTTACCTCCACAGGCTGAATCTTCATGCCTGCCATGGGCACTTGCAGAATTGGTCCCATTTGCGGATTTTGGAATGTGTCTCTCTCCTTTCCCATCTAAGTAGGCTCAGATAGTGACCAGCCCGGCATATTCCCCCTGGGCTCCACTGTTAGGCTGGAAAGAGATTCAGTCACAGCCCATGAGTTCACACAAATCCTTCTCAAGTTCTCAGAAAAGCTGCTGGTCCCTTGGATCTTGATCCAGAGGCACAAAGGGGTGGATGTTTGCAAATTCTCTCCATGTGATAGGCACGAGTTCTGATGAATTGTTGAGCTTCATGGTACAGGACCCCAGGGGAATCATGCTATGAACAAGGGAAAGGTCTTTGTTTTCCAATCTCTTCATATATCAGACAATATTTGTTTCAGAATGATAACTGTTGAACACTTGATGTGTGAGGAATGGGCTAATTCTCTTGAAGGCAGACCCTAGGATAACTCTCCGCTTCTCACCCATGCTTTCAGCAACCAGCTCTGCAGACGACTCACAGCCAAAGGTCCACAAGTCGTGCAGATCTTTTTCACTGACTGTTTCATTAAGAGAAATACCAAGTGTACCATCCTCAATGAGCTGAATATTTATTTGCCACTGAGCGGCCCTGCCCAAAACCTCACTCACTGAGTAGCCACACTGAATCTTCAAAGTGTCAAAGAACTAGTCGTGCTGGAGTTGGTGCCCTGCTCACTTGAGACGTTCAGACAAAATCAAAGTGGCATTATGTACCCTCCTAGCAACATGTTCCAGTCCATGGGACCCATGATAGATTGCACACATTGTAGCCATATTCGCCAAGAGAGCCTGAGCTGTACAGATGTTGCTGATAGCCTTGTCTTTCTGGATGTGTTGCTCCCCGGTTTGAAGAGCAAGAGGATACACTTCTTTTCCACTGGCATCTCTTGTTACTCCCACCATTCTTCCAGGTATCATCCTCACCAAGCTTTCTCTGACAGCTGAAAAGGCATGTGGTCTGCTATAGCCTAGTGGCACTCTAATCTCTGTGAGCTGCCCAGGGCAATTCTACCCCCAGTTCTCCAGGAAGCCTCAGGCTACACAGAGCTAAAAGATCAGCAGTGCAGCAGGCCAAGCTCCCGGCCTGATGGGCACTCCACAAGTTCTGTGAAGCCTTCCACTTTCCCCTCAGTGTCCAGGTACTAGAACAGCACTCCACTGAAATCTTTTCCGCTGAAGTCCATTTCATGGGGTAACTTCAGTTCAGTGAGGACTCCAGCATACTTGCTTGAATCTGGATGACAGCTATTGTCTGTGGATGGCAACGGGGGTCAACAAAAAACTTCCTCCTCTTGTTGTGTCTGTGGCAGAGCTGCATTGCCTCTGCACCCGTGGTGGCCTCATCCAGCAGGATGCGTTAACACGCCCATACCTGTGATGTCACACACCATGGTCTGGTAGTTGAGTAAACTGTCCTCTCTCCTCTGAGACACCTCTGGCTGGTACTGAGCATACTGGGTGATCCACCTTGAGTTCTCCAGTTAAGTTAGAGAAAATTGTCTGTAGCACTGAGCAGCTATAATAGCCCATGCTAATATACAATCTCCAGATCTGGTTCTTGCTGGAAATGGCATGCAGAGTTGTAAGGATATCATTTTCACAGACGGGGTCATCCATTTTCAAGGGTCTTTTCAAGCGGATGCTGGCAGGGATGTTCTTTTCGCTCAGTTCATCTACTCTCGCCAGCCCCAGGGCCAATAACATCTCCTCTGGTCTTTGTCCCCGGGATCGATATGCCTCCGAGCAAAGTCGTCGTGTCTGGGCAGGAGGCGCTGCAGGGGACGCGAGCACAGCCGCCCCGCTATCCCCGCCGCTACTGCTATAGCGGCCCCGCGGAGCCCACCCGGGGCCCCGCGCCGCCAGCCAGGCGGTGGCAGCCTCGGACTCCGCAAACCAGACGCAATCCACAGGCACCGGCGCACATCTGCATGGTGGTGTCCCTTGCCCGGGCCCGCGAGAGTCAGCAGCGCTTTCGGATCTCCTGGTCGCGGGCCCCTGGGTGGCGGCTGCCCTAGGGTGGCTGGAGCCCTTTCCCGCTGGATGACCAAATGGACAGATGGATGTTCAGAGGCAATGAATCTGTGCCACGCTGAGCCCGGAGGTGCGCACAAGGTTGTTACTCCCAGGACTTTTTTTTTTTTAATGCCCATAGTTTTTCCAGATCGTGTTGTATCTGACCTGGGCCTTAGGCTTGGGCATCAGTATTTTCAGTAAAACTGCCCTGTTGATTCTAATTTCAGTCAAGGTTAAAAACACTGCTCTAAAAAGGTAAAAGAATAAAGAGAAAGTGAAAATGATAATATAAAGGGTAAAAAATTCATAAGCAGAATAAATATTTATATTTGCTAGAAATTTCATAATATATAAAATGTTTATATAATCCCATTTGTGCTGGTTTTAGCAGGATTACTGATGATATTGTTGAAAGAAAATGTGACAAAATAATAGCTATGCCTGGTTAATTTCATATAGATAAAGTATTATTCCTCTGTCCGTTTACACTTTTTGCCTCTCTCCAAAGCAGATTTATGTGTTAATTTTATAATCAAGAGAAATAAATTTAAAAGGCACAGAGAAAAATGTGCCTTCTAAGTAATTCTTAGGCACTTAAAGTGTGAGGACTTCTGCCCTGGAACAGTTCCTTACAGGTCATCCAGCTGTAATGGGTACATTACCAGACAGCACATGAAGACTTGATTCAAAGAAGTAAAATAATCCTGACCGCTGTCTGAGTTTGGAATTACCAAGGCCCCAAACTTAGCATATGTACAAGCAGCAACTCTTTCAACCATTCCTGTAAGTGGACATCTTTAGACAACCCCTTCACTTTTGGGCTCCTAAGTTATTAGAAAACTGCCCATTCAAAGTCAATACCTTAACTCCACTCTATTCCTACTTACTTGACTCTAGAATCCAGATACTGAAATGTCTCCATTTAAATTAGCTGTCACTTGGGGAATCGAGGACTAAAGTGATGAGAAGAAAAGTTCAGGGTCAGTCCTTGGCTTTTATATTGATTCGGTCACCCAAGGACCTCACTTACAATCATATAGAAGTGTAAATTAGAAACATATAAAATAAATTCAGAATCTTTCTACCTACCTCCCCAAGTCCCAAATCAATATAATAAACACTTTGTAAGCTTGCCAAGGTCACCACGTAGAGATGTTTTGGTTTAAAGAAAGGAACCAGTATTGAAAAATGTGTTATTTCCAATGAGAATGCAGAAATTCAGACTGAACCCACAGGTTCTAATGGCAAAACTCAGCCAGATAAAACAAATATAGTTAGCCACAGTATAAATCATTCCATATTACCTTGCATTAGAGACATTTTATTGCCCAGCTGTTATAGCTCATATGAGTTTTTAACACATTATTACATCTTCAAGAGTGAGTATTCCTTTTTTATTTTAATACATCTTTATTGGAGTATACTTGCTTCACAATACTGTGTTAGTTTCTGTTGCACAACAAAGCAAATCAGCCATATGCATACACATGTCGCCATATCCCCGCCCTCTTGAGCCTCCCTCCCATCCTCCCTATCCTACCCGCCTCTAGGTCATCGCAAAGCACCGAGCTGATCTCCCTGGGCTGTGCTGCTGCTTCCAGCCAGCCAACTATTTTACATTCAGTAGTGTGTATCTCACTTTGCTACTCTCACTTTGCTCCAGCTTTGCCCTCCCACCCCATGTCCTCAAGTTCTCTATGTCTACCTCTTTATTCCTGCCCTGCAACTAGGTTCATCAGTACCATTTATTTATTTATTTTTTTTAGATTCCATATGTATGCATTAGCATATGGTATTTATTTTTCTCTTTCTGACTTACTTCACCCTGTATGACAGACTCTAGGCCCATCCACCTCACTACAAATAACTCAGTTTCGTTTCTTTTTATGGCTGAGTAATATTCCATTGTATATATGTGCCACATCTTCTTTATCCATTCATCTGTCAGTGGACACTTAGGTTGCTTCCATGTCCTGGCTATTGTAAATAGAGCTGCAATGAACATTGTGGTACATGACTCTTTTTGAATTATGGTTTTCTCAGGGTATATGCCCAGTAGTGGGATTGCTGGGTTGTGTGGTAGTTCAATTTTTAGTTTTATAAGGAACCTCCATACTGTTTTCCATAGTGGCTGTATCAATTTACATTCCCACCAACAGTGCAGGAGGGTTCCCTTTTCACCACACCCTTTCCAGCATTTATTGTTTCTAGATTTTTTGATAATGGCCATTCTGACCAGTGTGAGGTGATACCTCACTGTAGTTTTGATTTGCATTTCTCTAATAATTAGTGACGTTGAGCATCTTTTCATGTGCCTCTTGGCCATGTGTATGTCTTCCTTGGTGAAATGTCTATTTAGGTCTTCTGCCCATTTTTTAACTGGATTGTTTGTTTTTTTGATATTGAGCTCCATGAGCTGTTTGTATGTTTTGGAGATTATTCCTTTGTCTGTTGTTTCATTTGGAAATATTTTCTTCCATTCTGAGGGTTGTCTTTTTGTCTTGTTTATGGTTTCCTTTACTATGCTAAAGCTTTTAAGTTTAATTAAGTCCCATTTGTTTATTTTTGTTTTTATAGGAGGTGGGTCCAAAAAGATCTTGCTGTGGTTTATGTCAAAGAGTGATTTTCCTATGTTTTCCTCTAAGAGTTTTAGAGTGTCTGGTCTTACATTTAAGCCTTTAATCCATTTGGAGTTTATTTTTGTGGATGGTGTTAGGTAGTGTTCTAATTTCATTCTTTTATATGTAGCTGTCCTGTTTTCCCAGCACCACTTGTTGAAGAGACTATCTTTTCTCCATTGTATGTTCTTGCCTCCTTTGTCATAAGTTAGGTGCCCATGTGTGCATGGGTTTATCTCTGGGCATTCTATCCTGTACCATTGATCTATATGTCTGTTTTTGTGCCAGTACCATATTGTCTTCATTACTGTAGCTTTGTGGTATACATTGAAGTCGGGAGCCTGGTTCCTCCAACTCCATTTTTCTTTCTCAAGATTGTTTTGGCTATTCGGGGTCTCTTGTGTTTCCATATAAATTGTAAGTTTTTTTTTTCTAATTCTGTGAAGAATGCCTTTGGTAGTTTGATAGGGATTGCAGGGAATCTGTAGATTGTTTTGGGTACTATAGTCATTTTCACAATATTGATTCTTCCAATCCAAAAACATGGTATATTTCTCCATCTGTTTATGTCATCTTTGATTTCTTTCATCAGTGTTTCATAGTTTTCTAAGTACAATCTTTCAGCTCCTTAGGCAGGTTTATTCTTAGGTATTTTATTCTTTTTGTTGCAATGGTAAATGGGAGTGTTTCCTTAATTTCTCTTTCTGATTTTTCATTATTGGTGTATAGGAATGCCAGCGATTTCTGTGCATTAATTTTGTATCCTGCAACCTTACCAAATTTATTGATTAGTTCTAGTAGTTTTCTGCTGGCATCTTTAGGATTTTCTATATATAGTATCATGTCATCTGCAAACAGTGAGATTTCCACTTCTTTTCCAATCTGGATTACTTTTATTTCTTTTTCTTCTCTGATTGCTGTGGCTAGGACTTCCAAAACTATGTTGAATAAGAGTGGTGAGGGTGGACAGCCTTGTCTTGTTCCTGATCTTAGTGGAAATTCTTTCAGTTTTTCACCATTGAGTATGATGCTTGCTGTGGGTTTGTCATATATGCCCTTTATTATGTTGAGGTAGCTTCCCTCTATGCCCATTTTCTGGAGAGTTTTTATCATAAATCAGCGTTGAATTTTGTCAAAAGCTTTTTCTGCATCTATTCACATGATCATATGGCTTTTATTCCTTAATTTGTTAATGTTGTGTATCACATTGATTGATTTGCATATATGGAAGAATCCTTGTATCTCTGGGATAAATCCCACTTGATCATGGTGTATGATCCTTTTAATGTGCTGTTGCATTCTGTTTGCTAGTATTTTGTCCAGGATTTTTGCATCTATGTTCATCAGTGATATTGGTCTATAATTTTCTTTCTTTGTGATATCTTTGCTCTGGCTTTGGTATCAGGGCAATGGTGGCTTTTTAGAATGAATTTGGGAGTGTTTCTCTCTCTGCAATTTTTTGGAAGAGTTTGAGCAGGATGGGTGTTAGCTCTTCTCTAAATGTTTGATAGAATTCTCCTGTGAAGCTCTCTGATCCTGGACTTTAGTTTGTTGGAAGATTTTTAATTACAGTTTCAATTTCATTCCTTCTGATAGGTCTGTTTATATTTTCTAATCTTTCCTGGTTCAGTCTTGGAATCGTGCCTTTCCAAGAATTTGTCCATTTCTTCATGGTTATCCATTTTATTGGCATATAGTTGTTTGTAGTAGTCTCTTATAATCCTTTGTATTTCTGCAGTGTCAGTTGTGGTTTCTCCTGTTTCATTTTCTAATTTTATTGATTTGCATCTTCTCTCTGTTTTTCTTGATGAGTCTGGCTAAGGGTTTGTTAATTTTTTTTATCTTCTCAGAGAACCAGCTTTTAGTTTTATTGATATTTGCTATTGTTTTCTTTGTTTCTATTTTTTTTATTTCTGCTCTGATGTTTATGATTTCTTTCCGTCTACTGACTTTGGGTTTTCTTTGTTCTTCTTTCTCTAGCTGTTTTAAGTGTAGGGTTAGATTGTTTATTTGAGATTTTTCTTGTTTCTTGAGGTGAAATTGAATTGCTATAAACTTCCCTCTTAGAACTGCTTTTGCTGCATCCCATAGGTTTGGGGTTGTCGTGTTTTTGTTGTCATTTGTTTCTATGTATTTTTTTATTTCTTCTTTGATTTCTTCAGTGATCTCTTGGTTATTTAGTAGCACACTGTTTAGCCTCCATGTATTTGTGTTTTTTACAGTTTTTTCCTGTAATTGATTTCCAATCTCATAGCGTTGTAGTCAGAAAAGACGCCTGATATGATTTCAATTTTCTTAAATTTTCTGAGGCTTGATTTGTGACCCAAGATGTGATCTATGCTGGAGAATGTTCCTTGTGCACTTGAGAAGAAAGTGTATTCTGCCACTTTTGGGTGGAATGTTCTATAAATATCAGTTACATCTATCTGGTCTATTGTGTCATTTAAAGCTTCTGTTTCCTTATTTATTTTCTTTTTGGATGATCTGTGCATTGGTGAAAGTAGGGTGCTAAAGTCCCCTACTATTATTGTGTTACTGTCTATTTCTCCTTTCATGGTTGTTAGCATTTGCTATATGTATCGAGGTGCTCCTATGTTGGGTGCATAAACATTTATAGTTGTTATATCTTCTTCTTGGATTGATCCTTTGATCATTATGTAGTGTCCTTCCTTGTTTCTTGTAACATTCTTTATTTTAAAGTCTATTTTATCTGATACGAGTATTGCTCCTCCAGCTTTCTTTTGATTTCCATTTGCATGCAATATCTTTTTCCACCCCTTCACTTTCAGTCTGTATGTATCCCTCGGTCTGAAGTGGGTCTCTTGTAGACAGCATATATATGGGTTTTGTTTTTGTATACATTCAGCCAGTCTGTGTCTTTTGGTTGGGGCATTTAGCCCATTTACATTCAAGGTTATTATCAATATATATGTTCCTATTACTATTTTCTTAATTGTTTTGAGTTTGTTTTTGTGGGTCTTTTTCTTCTCTTGCATTTCCGGCTTGGAGAAGTTTCTTTACCATTTTTTGTAAAGCCAGTTTCGTGGTGCTGAATTCTCTTAGCTTCTGATTGTCTGAAAAGCTTTTGACTTCTCTATCGAATCTGAATGAGATCCTTGCTGGGCAGAGTAATCTCGGTTGTAGGTTTTTCTCTTTCATCACTTTAACTATATCCTGCCACTCCCTTCTGGCCTGCAGAGTTTCTGCTGAAAAATCAGCTGTTAATCAGCTTATGGGGATTTCTTTGTATGTTATTTTTTGTTTTTCCCTTGCTGCTTTTAATAATTTTTCTTTGAATTTAAGCTTCCTTAGTTTGATTAATATGTGTCTTGGTATGTTTTTCCTAGGATTTATCCTGTATGGGACTCTCTGTGCTTCTTGGACTTGATTGACTATTTCCTTTCCCATGTTAGGGAAGTTTTCAACTATAATCTCTTCAAATATTTTCTCAGACCCTTTCTTTTTCTTTTCTCCTTCAGGGACCCCTATAATTCAAATGCTGGTGCATTTAGTGTTGTCCCAGAGGTCTTGAGATTGTCTTCAGTTCTTTTCATTCTTTTTCCTTTATTCTGCTCCTTGGCAGTTATTGCCACCATTTCATCTTCCAGCTCACTTATTCATTCTTCTGCCTCAGTTATTCTGTTATTGATTCCTTCTAGTGTATTTTTCATTTCAGTTATTGTGTTGTTCATCTCTGTTTGTTTGTTCTTTAGTTCTAGACCTTTGTTAAACATTCTTTGTATTTTCTCAATCCGTGCTTCCATTTTATTTCTTAGATTCTTGATCATCTTTACTATCATTACTCTGAATTGTTTTTCAGGTAGATTGCCTATTTCCTCTTCATTTATTTGGTCTTGTAGGTTTTTACCTTGCTCCTTCATCTGTGACATATTTTTTTGCCTTCTCATTTTTTGTTTTTTTTTTTTTATGAATGGGATTGTGTTCCTGTCTTGTGTTCCAGGTTGTTTAGCCTGAGACTTCCAACGCTGGAGTTTGTAGGCTATTGGGTAGAGCTGGGTCTTCGTGCTGAGATGAGGAACTCTGTGAGACCTCACTCTGATGAATATTCCCTTGGGTCTGAGGTTCTCTGTTAGTCCAGTGGTTCTGACTCAGAGCTCCCACCACAGGAACTTTGGCCCACCTCTGGTCTCAAGAACCAAGATCCCCTGGGGCAGCAAAAACAACCCAAAAAACAACAAAGTAAAAAATAAAATTAGACTAGGAAACTATCATATATGTTAGAAAGAATGTAAAAATAAAAATACAGATAAATCAACAACTGGAAGGTACATCAGTACCACAGTAGTAAAAAAAAGAAGGAGGAGGGAAAAGAAAAAAATTAAAGGCAGGGGGAGGGCGGGGCCTAAGCAAGGGCGAGGTTTGGGTGGTGAGTGGGGCCAATGCTCAGGACCCACAGGGCTGGAAAGGGCTCTGGGGGCTGTGGGGGGTTAGGCTTAGGCTCAAGGAACAGAAGAGGCCCAGGTGTATCCCCAACCCCTTGTCTCAGAGGGCAGGGGACCTCACCTGGGAGCCAGCAGGCTTCCTGGGCTTGAGTGGGTGGGACAAACACCCTCCTCTCCTCTCCTGCTCCTCCAGTCTGGGAGGCCCCTCCTGCCTGCCTCTCCTGATCTCCCCAGCCTCCCTCCTATGCCCCCAAGGACCCACACAGCCTGGAGGGGGCCTTGGAGGGCAGGGGATCAGCCTGGGAGCTCAGCAGGCTCCCCGTGCCCAAGTGGGTGGGGCAATCGCCCTCTGCTCCTCTCCTGCTCCTCCTGGATGGCTCATGCTGCCTGCCTCTCCTGATCTCACTGGCCTTCCTCTTATGTCCCCAGGACCCACGTGGTCTGGATAGGGCTTTGGAAGGGGGGTACTGGCTTGGAGCTCAGCAAGCTCCCCGGCCCAAGTGGGCCAGGCGATTGCCCTCCGCTCCTCTCTGGCTTTTCCCGGAGAGTCCCTCTCACCTGCCTCTCCTGATCTCCCTGGCCTCAGGGGCGCTTATCCTGTCTGGCCTTCACTTATCCTTTGCCCTTGGTCCCCCTATGTCATGCCAGTTCACTTTGGGGTTCCCTCCATCTCCTTAGATGTCAGAGTCCCCCACCAGCAGCCAGCAGGTGCCCTAGTTGTGGGGTCACACTAACTCCACATCTTACCATGCAGCCATCTTGACTCTGCCTCGAGTGAGTATTCCTTGATGATGAAAATGGTGTATTATCTAAAGACACAAACCAAAAAGACAAAGGTAACTAACATGCTGGTAAAGATCTTAGGATGCATTAACTCAGAGGAATGATTGAAGAGAGAGCTCACAATCTTTGAGCTCAAAATGTACTAGGAATTGTGTTAGGCATATGAACTATTTTATTCCATTTATTATCTGTAATGATATTATATAGGAGTATTATTAGTCCCACTAAATAGATTAGTCTTAAAGGGGAGAGAGTACATGCCCATGGCAGCAGATGTAAAGATGGCAACTCCTCACTCTTTTCTGTTTTTTGGTTTTCTTAACATCTTTATTGGAGTATAATTGCTTTACAATGTTGTGTTATTTTCTTCTGTATAACAAAGTGAGTCAGCTATATGTATACATATATCCTCATATCCCCTCCTTCTTGTGTCTCCCTCACACCTTTCCTATCCCACCCCTCTGGGTGGTCACAAAGCACCGAGCTTATCTCCCCATGGGATGCAGCTGCTTCCCACTAGCTATCAATTTTACATTTGGTAGTGTATATATATCAATGCTACTCTCTCACTTCTTCCAGCTTAACCTTCCCCCTCCCAGTGTCCTCAAGTCCATTCTCTATGTCTGCATCTTTATTCCTATCCTGCCCCTAGGTGCATCAGAACTACTTCTTTTTTTAGATTCCATATATATGTATTAGCATATGGTATTTGTTTTTCTCTTTCTGACTTACTTCACTCTGTATTACAGACTCTAGGTCCATCTACCTCACTCCAAATAACCCAATTTCATTTCTTTTAATGGCTGAGTAATATTCCATTGTATATATGTGCCACATCTTCTTTATCCATTCATCTGTCAATGGACACTTAGGTTGCTTCCCTACCCTGGCTATTGTAAATTGTGCTGCAATGAACACTGTGGTACATGACTCTTTTTGAATTATGGTTTTCTCAGGGTATATGCTCAGTAATGGGATTGCTGAGTCATGGTATTTCTTTTTTTAGTTTTTAAGGAAGCTCCGTACTGTTCTCCATAGTGGCTGTATCAATTTATGTTCCCACCAACAATGCAAGAGTGTTCCCTTTTCCCCACACCCTCTCCAGCCTTGACTGTGTGTAGACTTTTGATGATGGCCATTGTGACCTGTGAGGTGATACCTCATTGTAGTTTTGATTTGCATTTCTCTAATGATTAGTGATGTTGAGCATCCTATCATGTGCTTGTTGGCAATCTGTATATCTTCCTTGGAGAAATATCTTTTTAGGTCTTCTGCCCATTTTTGGATTGGGTTGTTTGTTTTTTTGATAGTAAACTGCATGAGCTGCTTGTATATTTTGAAGATTAATCCTTTGTCCGTTGCTTCATTTGCAAATATTTTCTCCCATTCTGAGGGTTGTCTTTTTATCTTGTTTATGGTTTCCTTAGCTGTGCAAAAGCTTTTACGTTTCATTAGGTCCCATTTGTTTATTTTTGTTTTTATTTCAATTTCTCTAGGAGGTGGGTCAAAAAGGATCTTGCTGTGATTTATGTCATAGTGTGTTCTGCCTGTTTTCCTCTAAGAGTTTTATAGTGTCTGGCCTTACATTTAGGACTTTAATCCATTTTGAGTTTATTTTTGTGTATGGTGTTAGGGAGTGTTCTAATTTCATTCTTTTACATGTAGCTGTTCAGCTATCCCAGCACCACTTATTGAAGAGGTTGTCTTTTCTCCTTTGTATATTCTTGCCTCCTTTTTGAAAGATAAGGTAACCATATGTGTGTGGGTTTATCTCTGGGCTTTCTATCCTGTTCCTTTGATCTATATTTCTGTTTTTGTGCCAGTACCATACTGCCTTTTGTGTGTGTGTGTGGATATATTTTATTTTTATTTTTTTTGGATTTTTGAATTTTACTTATTTTTTATACAGCAGGTTCTTATTAGTTATCCATTTTATACATATTAGTGTATATATGTCAATCCCAATCTCCCAATTCATCACATCACCCCCCGTACTGTCTTGATTACTGTAGCTTTGCAGTATAGTGTGAAGTCAGAAAGCCTGATTCCTCCAGCTCTGTTTTTCTTTCTCAAGATTGCTTTGGCTACTCGCGGTCTTTGTGTTTACATACAAATTGTGAATTTTTTTTTTTTTTTTTTGTGGTACGCGGGCCTCTCACTGTTGTGGCCTCTCCCGTTGCGGAGAACAGGCTCCAAACAATCAGGCTCAGCCGCCATGGCTCATGGGCCCAGCCACTCCGCAGCATGTGGAATCTTCCCGGACTGGGGCATGAACCCATGTCCCCTGCATCGGCAGGCGGACTCCCAACCACTGCGCCACCAGGAAAGCCCCAAATTGTGAATATTTTTGTTCTAGTTTTGTGAAAAATGCCAGTGGTAGTTTGATAGGGATTGCATTGAATCTTAGATTGCTTTGGGTATTATAGTCATTTTCATAATGTTGATTCTTCCAGTCTAGGAACATGGTATATCTCTCCATCTGTTTGTATCATCTTTAATTTCTTTCATCAGTGTCTTATAGTTTTCTGCATACAGTTCTTTTGTTTCCTAAGGTAGGTTTATTCCTAGGTATTTTATTCTTTTTGTTGCAGTGGTAAATGGGAGTGTTTCCTTAATTTCTCTTTCAGATTCTCATCATTATTGTATAGGAATGCAAGAGATTTCTGTACGTTAATTTTGTATCCTGCTACTTTACCAAATTCATTGATTAGCTCTAGTAGTTTTCTGGGAGCATCTTTAGGATTCTCTATGTATAGTATCATATCATCTGCAAACAGTGACAGCTTTATTTCTTCTTTTCCAATTTGGATTCCTTTTATTTTCTTTTTCTTCTCTGATTGCTGTGGCTAAAAATTCCAAAACAGTGTGAATAATAGTGGTGAGAGTAGACAAGCTTGTCTTGTTCCTGATCCTAGAGGAAATGGTTTCAATTTTTCACCATTGAGAACGATGTTGGCTGTGGGTTTGTCATATATGACCTTTATTATGTTGATGTAAGTTCCCTCTATGCCTACTTTCTGGAGAGTTTTTATCATAAATGGGTGTTGAATTTTGACAAAGCTTTTTCTGCATCTATTGAGATTATCATATGGTTGAAAACTGCATCTAAGTTTCTGAAAAACCTGGCCTGACCAATCCTTCCAATATTCTCTTGTTGCACTGCAGACACTCTGAGGAGCTGTTTGATGGGCCCAGCTGTAGCCTAGCTCTTCCTAGCAGAGAGGTACCTGTCAGCCTCTTACTCTCCCTGGCTCACTCCAGTGAGTCAGCCCTTTCCACCATCCCCTCCACTTCCTGGCAGCTGCAACAGAAGGCTGGAAGTTGGTGGCAAACTGTGGTGTCTGCCTGTTCGGTCTGCCACTAATGACAGTCCCTGCTGAAATCATGGCTCCATAGCTATACCTTGCCTTCATAAAGGTCCAAGTGAGAAGAAAGGAAAGGCCATTCTGACTTCTGACCTAGATTCCTGCCCATGTGTAAAATGGTCTTTTTGAGTATTTTCCTGTGTTTAGTTGGTTGTAACAGACTGAAAGTGTAGAAGGAGGTTGGTGAATTTTTTCAAGCCTGTTATACTGATCCTTGAATTTAGAAAAGAACTGTGCTACTCTGAAGAAGTAAAGGAGAAAGGGAAGAAACATTTGCCTGGCTGCTTTTAATTACAATAATAATATAAAAACATGAAGCTTCAAAAAGTGACATTTTTGAAACCTTTGGGATTTAACACCCCCACCTCTGAGAGTTCAGTCATCTTTTCTATGGTATTCAAAGCTTTGATTAGGGAAATCAAGTTCAAAGACTTTACTTGGCAGTGACTTGTAATTGCCTCTGAGCTTTGCATGTGTAAATCTGGCAGGGAACACAGGCTCAGATAACAGGCCATAGCTTTGTAAAATGGTCCCATATTTCTCTCTTTTGATCATCACCGCAAGCCAGGATTGGCAGCTATTATTATTATTATTTCAATTTGAGAAAGAAGTATTGAACTCAGAGAGCTGATGTGATTTTCCACAGTCACACAGCCAGGACCCACTTCTCCCTCTTTGTCCTCAGGTGCTAACTCACTGCATCTTTTCCCATCTCTAAGGACGTCCATGTTTGTTTGTACGCTGCATAATTCTGGCGAGACATCTGAACCTAGAGTTCAGAGTTCATTGTTCAGAGGTAGTAGATTTATAAATGTATCTTGGGGAAGGGGCACATTTTCCTAATTCTTCCTAAGGTGCTACATATGCTGCTGTTGGTTCCACATGATGTCCTTTGACTCCTGCCTCTTAGCTGCTACTGCTTTCTCCTCTGTCAATTCTGCGGGTTCTTCCATCAGTAATTGCTTTGGCTGCAGTTTTGCATGTGATTTTCTTTGGTGACAGTTCTGTGAGTCCTGCCTTGAGAATCAAGAGCTCAAATAAAATAGTATAAAACAAAATAAATACATACATACATACATAAAATAAAAAATAAAAACATGATGCTTACCATCCGAACTTCTTAAGGAAAAAAGGGGAGGGAATGCTAGGATTGATTGCCCAGCAACCTGCCCCTGCCCCTGCCCTGATCTGCACCCTGATTGGATGTTGCCCAATGGTGACCTGACCTCTCTTCTTCCCTCTTGTCCCATCCCCTGTCCCTTCTCCACTGCTTTGCTTCCCCATGGCTTAAAAATCACTATATTTTGAAAACCATTTATATCAACACACTGGTTTAGCATGGATGTCGAGACAAGTACATAGTATGGCTGGCTGGCCTAACTTAAAAAAATGATCAAAGAAGACAATTTAGGTAATACAAACAAACGTTAACCCTTCATGAGGCAGATGGTCTCCTTTCCAAGAACTGCAAAATTGGGCACAAGATAAGAAGCTGTTATAGGATGAAGAATAAGGAACAAGGAAGAGACTAATAGAAAAATATCTGCTTGGCTGGGTCACATAGTCAACTTTGTCTGGGGTGAAAGACCCAGAATTGGCTTGACATTTGGGGATTGGCTGATGGGGATATACTGCATTTCTGGTCAGTTGCACCATTTACAGAGACAAGAAAGTTATCAAAGTTTTAGTTTGATGACTCAGCATCCTGGAAAGGAATGGCTCCAACTGGGGTCTAGAAAGTTATTTCAACATAACTAGTCATGGACATGCCAAACTAGAAAGACATGGCACTTGGGGCAGCAGAAAGGCTTCCAGAGTTAAGTGCTGACAGCAGTGGGGGTGGGGGTGGTAAGGAGAAGCACAGCCTGAGAGTGTCACTACCTTTGGTTCCCTTCCTTCTGAGAGTGCCAATAACTACTGGATAACTGGTTCTTTTCTTTCCACTTTTCATTGCTACCCATATGTATGGTTTGTTCTCTTTCTTTTCCTTCATACTAATTTTTCTCTGAACACTTTCTTAATTTACCTCCATTCTTCCATTTGTTGGAACTTATTTTCCATTCCTTTTTTTTTTTTACCAAAATAATTTATTATTTCTTCCCAGGAAGGTACACCTTCCTCCTTCCTCCACCCAATCTGCCCCCTTCCATTTTATGATATATGGACATCTTAGTTCTTCACTTCTTTTTCCTTGGAATTTATTTTTTTTTAAAAATATATATATATATTTTAAGCGTATGTTTCCTGTTTAAGGCTCCATTTTTTGGTTTAGTCTCCAACGTATGTTCACAAATGCCAGGTAGATTGAGAAATACAAAGCAGATTACCAATTTTTTCATAACAGTGAAAGAATAGACTGTGGAAGCTGGTTAATGAAAGCTTCTGGGACAGCGGTCCTGCTGGAAGCATTAACTCTGCTCCTAATCTTTTCTGATAAACATGCCTTACAGGGAGATAAGAGAAATCAAAGGCTGTTTTTTGAACCCTGTAGTTTTGAAGTCGACTAGTGCAGTTCCTAGTAGAAACCATTTTAACTCCCTTCCAGATAAAAGTCTGAGCCTCAAAATCAAATATTTCCTTGCTATCCCCTCAGGCTCCCTTGTCAAATGTTCTGACTGACTGAAAGCACCAAGCTTCACAACATGAAACAAAATCTTTTAACCTAGAAGGATCAGTGAACATGTTACCTGGAGAACAGGTGTGGTTTTGTGGATATGAATAGTTAACATAGCCAGTGTAGCTTGTCTTTACTTTATGCATTAACTATGTTTCCCCCAGAGATTAATGAAAATGAATATTTATGGGGTGAATCATATTTTGTCATAGGATTGCACTGTAACTATGGAAGCCTAATAAAAAGGTGAAAGAAGATTAAAGGCCAAATTTAAATACCATAGCTTGCAATTTAAAGAAGTCTGCCTTGGATAATTTGCAATCATGTATATTTATTTCTCTCATGTCAAAGCCCACAAAAAAGCAATCATAGACCATCTAGATTATCTTTGGGCATTCATGAAAAATACATAGTAAAACAAATCATTCGGTGGCTTGCTCCTTCATCAAGAATTCATTCTAGCTTCAGGAAACAAGGACAACTTAAGTAACTTAAATACTAACTCCTAACAGTTCAACAGACTGTCAAATATACAATACTATAAATATTCTACATTGGTTATTTGTCAGTGCCTAGAACTCCAAAAAGGCCATAAGCAGGTAAAGCCAATTACCTAAAGGCCCTAACTACAAAGCCAGATCTCATAAGACCTTGTAAGACAATCATGTAAATTACATTTTGGCAAGGACTTTTGAGAAATAATATTTCTAGGAAATCATTAGAAAGATAAGCAGCGTAAGTGTAACCACAAAACCAAAGCAGGGAGCAAGCAGTTTAATCTTTTCTTCTTAATTATCACACCTTCTTTTCCCCCCCAAATGACCTCAGGACCACCAAACTTATTAAATCAATATCCCTAACTTTAAAAGAGTTGTTTATATTCCATTCTTTTCTAATCCATTAATTCTTAGTTTGAGATAGGTGAACATGATGCTAGTTAAGAGGATTTTTAAATTAAATAGTCCAGGAAGACCTGATAAGATGATGAGAGTGGAGCAAACGTGACAGATGGAGAGGAGAAAAAAAGAGAAATTGAAGTAGAATTAAAACTTGATGCAAGTATCCTTGAGGAAGATGGAAATTGGGAGAGTAACTGCTCAACTTCTAGTTGAATGCTTGGATGGATGATATTTTGCAATAGTTGATAAGTTTATTTTCTTTAATGAATTTTTAATCTTAGAAGAGTTTTGGACTTAAAGAGAAATTGTGAAGATAGTACAAAGATCCTTTGTACCCACACCCAGTTTCCCTTATTATTAATACCTTACATTAGTGTGGCATATTGGTTAGAATTACTTAACAAACATTGATAATTTACGGGTAACTAAAATCCATACTTTATTCAGATTTTCTTAGTTTTTATCCTAATATCTGTTCTCTGTTCTAGGATTCCATGTGAAACACAAGGTTATAATTAGTTGTCAAGTCTCCTTAGGCTCCTCTTGGCTGTGGCAGTCTTTCCTTGTTTTCAATCACCTGATAGTTTTGAAGTTTTGATACAGGTTTCCCCCGCTATCCAAAAGTGGACGTTTCTATGAAACCTTTGTAAGCTGAAATGGTGTAAAGCGGGGAAGCAATCGCCCTAGGTTAATTCCCTTAATAACAGATGCACAAAATAAATCGAGATAAAGCACAGAAGCTCACAGACACAATTCGAAGCTATGTCTGCTTGATGCTGAGATACTAAGTGTAGTTCCTGGGGAAGGATCTTCGCTGTGCCGCTCTTTCTGCTGGCTGCAAAACAAACACTGAATGCTATTTTTGCTTTTCGCCTTTCATCATAAAAGTGAAAATTCTCTTCGGATTTCTTTCTGTTAGCAAAAACAGGTACTAATGTAGGTCCTTCTTAAAAGCAAAGGGGTGTAAAGCAAAATTTCAAAAAGCGGGGGATACCCGTACTATGATCCATTGTTTTGTAGAACGTCTCTCAATTGGGATTTGTGAGATGTTTTTCTTCTGATTAGATTGGGGTTAGTTGCGAAACTTTGAAAGGAAGATCACTAAAGAAAAGCACCAGTTATAGTATATTATCAAGAGTACATCTTATCAGCATGTTTTTCATTGCAATCAAGTAACCCACCTGACCATGTGGATGAGGTAGTGTTTGTCAGCTCTCTCCATTCTAATGTTACTACCTCCCACCACACACTGAAATTTTTGTGCAGGCGAGACTTATGGTGTGGAGAGTTAGGCCCCATTCCCTTAAAGGCAGAGTTTCTACATAAATTATTTGGACTTCTTCTGCAAGGCAGATTTGTCTTTCCTCTGCCATTTATTTATTTTTATTCAAACATTTATTTATATCAGTATAAACTCCAAATATTAATCTTTTACTTTGGTTTGTAATCTAGTACTACTTTTATATATTTTTTGTCTCAAACTGTTCCAGATTTGGCCATTGGAAGTGCTTTCAGTTGGTTCCTGTGTCCTTTCAGCATATTGCTCTCATTGTTTTGTTTTGTTTGTTTTGTTTCGTTTTTGAGCACTTCCTTATTATCTGGCACTACAAGATGCTCCAGGGCCCTCTTGTATATTTCCTTCCCTAACCCTAGAATCAGTCATTGATCTAAGGAGCCCTTTCATTGGATAATGGTATTAGAAATCACAAGGCACTAAGTGTGCTCATTGCTACTGGAGGGGATAATTTCTTTTAAGTTAGCTGACATGACAAGGTGCTATATGTGTGTGCTCTAACCATGTATATATGTATATCTGCAAATATTTCTATGTTTAATGATCTGTGCCTACATTAAGTTAAACATGAGTTTATTCTGATGTTTCTGACTCCAACTGATTACCACATGGATCATTCTAGCTTCTTCTTCTTATCTGTACCCTCCACTCCAATAGTGAAAAATACGGCTCTCAGTATCTATCATCCTTTCACTTAATTGTTCATTTCCAGTGTAACGTATAGCCATTTCCAGATTGGTAACCCATGTCCCCATTGGAAACAACTTTATCAGCTAGAGTATGTTTATGTTCAGTTTCTTTTGCCTTTAGTCTTACAGACTCCACTCATTTCCAAAGTTATTTAGGTCAACACTTCCCCCACCCCTCATACTTTTCAGTGAGGTTGATTCATACATTTTTAATACAGGTAGATTGTTTCATCACATTCTGCATTATATCCCGGGTTCCCCTAACCTCCTAAATATTTTTTTTATATTTGCATATTTTAAGGAATACTGCGTGTAAATTCTATGGTTTTGGACAAATGCATAGTGTCATGTATCAACCATTACAGTATCATTAAAATAGATTTACCACCCTAAGAAGTACTTTGTGCTCCACCTGTTCAATACTCCTCACTTCCCCCCAACCCCCTGGCAATCACTGATCTTTTTACTATCTCTATATTGCTTTTTCCAAATGAAGTATAATTTTTTTTTTTTTTTTTTTTTTTTTTGCTGTACGCGGGCCTCTCACTGTTGTGGCCTCTCCCGTTGCGGAGCGCAGGCTCCGGACGCGCAGGCTCAGCGGCCATGGCTCACGGGCCCAGCCGCTCCGTGGCATGTGGGATCTTCCCGGACCGGTGCACGAAGCCGTGTCCCCTGCATCGGCAGGCGGACTCTCAACCACTGCACCACCAGGGAAGCCCTGAAGTATAATTTTAATTATGCAGTTTGTAGTCTTTTTAGATGGACTTCTTACATTTAGTGACCTACATTTACATTCCTCTCTGTCTTTTCTTGGCTCTTCTTTTCTCCATTTCTTTTTATTTTATTATTTATTATATATTTATTTATTATTTATTATATTTATTATTTATTTTATTATTGATGAGAAGTCCATTACAATTCTTGTCCTTGTTTCTCTGTAAGTAAGGTGTTCCCCCGCTACTCTGGCTTCTTTTAAGATTTGCTCTTTTCTTTTCTTCGATTTGAATGTGATATGCCTAGATGTCAGGGTTTTTTTTTTTTTCCACATTTTGCTCACTGTTCTCTGAGCTTCCTGGAACATCAGTTTGGTATCAGCCATTTATTTTGGAATGTCCTCAGCCATTATTATTTCAAATATTTTTCTGCTCCATTCTTTTATTTTTTTCTGTTATTCAAATTGTACATATGTTACACATTTTGAAACTCTCCCATGGTTCTTGAATGTTCTGTATTTGGGTTTTTTTTGTTTGTTTGTTTTCATTCCTTTTTCTCTTTGTATTTCATTTTGGGAAGTTTGTAGGTTCTTTATTAAGGTTCCCAAATCTCTGCTTACATTACCCATCTGTTCCAATATGTTGTCTACCATTTTCATTGCAGCTCTTAACATATTAATCATAGTGATCTTACATTCCCTGTCTGATAGTTCCAACCTCTTTCTGATATCTGAATGTGGTTTTAATGATGGCTTTACCTCTTCAAGCTACTTTTTCCTGCCTTTCAGCATACCTTACAATATGTTGCAGAAAGCGAGTCATGTGGTATTGGAGGTAATAGATAAATAGGCTTTAGTGTTAGAGTTTATGTTACTCTGTCTAGGAGTTGGGCTGTGTTTAATGTTTGCTGAAGCTTTTAAGTGTCAGAGATTTCAAATTCATCTGTTGTCCTTGTTTTTGTCTCCCTCTTCACATTGGGCTTCCCTTTGTACTCCTCAGAAGGAATCTGAATCTTGAAACTCTTTCAGCTCTAATTCACTGCTGTTATACTGGAGCCCTTTTTGGTGGTGGTAAGGTGTGAGATAGGGGAAGTGTTGTATGATTTTAGGTTTAAATTCTAATGTGCCTGTTCTTGGGACTGTGACAATCACAAATCACAATCCAGTAACAAATTTTTTCTCCTCTTAGATGATACAAGAAGATTAGAGGGGGCTGGAGTAGGAAGAAAGTCCTTACCCCAGGTGGATTAAGGTTCTGGTAAAATCTTTACTCCTGGAGGCTAGTTACTTGTTATGAAAAATGCTCTGGACCAATTCTACAATAATTATTCTTATCTTTTGCTTGCCAGAGGAATTCACCTTAAGAATCTCATGGGTTCCTAGATATAAGGCCCATGAATGTGTGTCCCTCACTCACTGTCCCAAGGAAGTTCTCATTCTCATGTTAGTCCACACTCAATCTCCAGCAATTTGTCAAAATTAGCATTTAGGTGTTCCTACCAGCTAATGGTTCCAGTAGCTTGTACTCCATGTAAGTAAATCTTGGCTATTACCCTCTGGGTTGTCTTGTCTTCTTCAGATTTAAGGGTGAAGGTTTGCCCTACAGTCTCAGTTCTCTAATGGGTACTAGAAAAATTATTGGTTTTCAGGGTTTTTTTCAGCTTTTTCTTAGTGTAATGATGGGAATGATGACTTCTCAGTTCTTTACACATCACAGCTGAAACTGAAAGTCAATAAATTCAATTTTAATATAATAAATTTGAGGTTCCTCTGATATATCTAAATGAATTTTTTGCTAGAAAGAAAAGTTATTTTCTTTGTCTTTTGAATTTTTTCAGCTCCTGCCTTCCTGGAATTATGGAATCCTTAAAGGAGAGTAGACTGTATGATCTTGTATTTGTATACTGGAAGAGAAAACATCATCAGTGTTTTAAAGGATTAGGTCACCCTACTGATTCTGTTTTAACTATGCATGCAGGTTAATGTGGTTAGTCTTGACCAATAAGTTTGTGGATTTCTATGGAATGAATCACAGCAGTGAGCCCTTTTGCTTATTTACCTCAATTTCTAATGCCTTGGAAAAGGACCCACCAACATGAGACTGTAAGAAATGTTTTGTTGGCCTGATCCATAAATGTATGAGATGCTCTTAAGAAGTAGAGTTGAAATTAATGGCTTCTTAGAAATGTCAGTTGTCCTCTAGCTTCAGATAAATAAGCTTGTGATTCTATATATACCTTCCACTTTATGTCCAACTCCTTTCAGATCCTTACCCTCAATGTAGTTTCTCAAGCAACTATCACCCTTCTTCTCCTTCACTGACCTATTACCCTCTGTCATAAGATCTATAAAGAATTCCCTTTTTTTTCTAAATAGCCATTATCTTCTAATGGGTATTTTTCTAGTACTCATTAGAAGACAAAATGGGGCTGTGCGCACACACACACACGCATGCACACACATCACTTGATCTAGCTACCAATCTAAGTTCCAGTTTTTCTTTTATAATAAATTTTTTCAAATGACTAACCTCCTCTAGTTTGTTCCATGTCTTTATACCACCACCACTCCTTAATCACTGTGAGATATTGTCTTAGTTCAGGCTGATATAACAAAAATATCATAGACTGGGAAGCTTAAACAACAAACATTTCTGTTTCAGTTCTGGAGGCTGGAAGTCCAAATCAGGATGTCAGCATAATCTGGTTCTTGGTGAAGGCCCTCTTCCTGATTTCTAGTTGTTTCTTCACAAGGCAGAGAGAGGAAGCTCTAGCCTCTTTTTCTTCTTATAAGGACCCTAATCTCATCATAAGGGTTCCACCCTCATGACCTTGTCTAAACCCAATTACCTCCCAAAGGTCCCACATCCTAACACCATTCCACTGTATGTTAGGGTTTCAACATATATATACAAATTTCCGAGGTGACCAAAACATTCAGTCCATAACAGATATGTTCACCCAGAACTACTCAATAAAACATTGTTCTTAATCACCTCCAGTGTGAATCAGCAAGATAAGAAGGAGAGAAGGCTAAAAATAAATATCAGACCTGAATTCTTCTTCATTTTTTTTAAATTGAAGTACAGTTGATTTACAATGTTGTGCCAGTCTCTGCTGTACAGCAAAGTGACTGTTTTACACACACACACACACACACACACACACACACACACACACACATATATATTCTTTCTTTAATATTCTTTTCCATTATGGTTTATTCCAGGAGATTAGATATAGTTCCCTGTGCTATATAGTAGGACCTTGTTGTTTATGCATTCTAAATGTAGTAGTTTGCATCTGCTGGATTCTTCTTCTGATGAACACTAAGTCTGTATGACCTTAAGCAAGTTACTTTCCAAAGAACTTGCTACTCTTGGTATTCTTCTGTAAAAAAAAAAAAAACACACAAAAATTTGGTACTCTTCTGTAAAAAATTTTTAAAAAGACAAGATTCTGAGTACTGTACCAGTATAAACAAAGGCTATTAGAGAGTAAATGAGGCTATAGGTTATCATAGAGACAAAGAGTGAGTGTATAATTAAATAAAAATTTCTGCATAATGAACACTAAATATATGGAAAGGGAATGGAGGTTATTTTCAAATACAATAAAACAAACATATTTTTCTCATGTTTTTCATTTTATTCATTTGTTTTTCTGGTTTTCATTTCACTAGAATAACATAGTTATTTTTCTTTTAGCTCCAGTGAAAACTGTCTAGTTAATTACTGAAAAATATAATTCTAAGAATAGTGAATTTGAAATGAATGTATTGAATGTGATTTAAAAGCAAAAAAAGAATACCTGAATGAAATAATTTCTATGATATATATTTTCTTTTTTTTTTGCGATACGCGGGCCTCTCACTGTTGTGGCCTCTCCTGTTGCAGAGCACAGGCTCCGGACACTCAGGCTCAGCAGCCATGGCTCACAGGCCCAGTCGCTCCACGGCATGTGGGATCTTCCCGGACTGGGGCACGAACCCGTGTCCCTTGCATCGGCAAGCGGACTCTCAACCACTGCACCACCAGGGAAGCCCCTAAGGACCTAAATAAATAGGAAATATATCATATACACAGATTGGAACACCTAATATTGTTAAGATGGTAATTCTCCCCAAATTTATCTATAGATTAAATGTAAATTCAATCCAATTCTCAGGATTTTTTTTGTTTCAGAAATTCACAAGTTGGCTATTTCTGAAAATATTGTCGAGTCAACATCTTCAGAGAACAGCCCCTCCCCCACCCTTGTTTAAACAAGTGCTATTTAGCAACTCTGAGTTCAGCCATGTGCTCAAAATGCAAAGCCATTGAAAAAAAGGGTAAGGAAGGTCAAATACTTCTTCCCACAGAACCAAAGAACAAGGACCCAAGAAAATTTCGGCTGTTCAGAGGCATGTGACTCTACATGGGTAATAGTCCATTCCTGGCAGCAATGTCTGAATGAATTTGTCAATATTGTGTACTTCTTTTACTTTATTTAGCTGAATCAAAGGCTAGAACCTGCATATATTTATCATCACATAAGTTCGTCAGGATACAAACGTCAATATATCTCAGAAGAAACAGCTCACTGCAAAAGTTCTTGTCATTTTGTTATTTTATTAAGCTTTTCCCTGTCATTGATTATGCATTTACAACTCCAACACTAAAAAAATAAATTTCAGTATATAACTGTTGATGGCTGAATGTCGGTCAGCAGTAAACAGAAACAAAGAATAAAAGGTAGATCTGTGACTGCTGATATGATTTAACTGTTTGGTTTTGCCTGTGGAATTATAAGATTTTGACACCCATTGACCAAGTCATCCTTAAAGGTCCCCTCAGCTTAACTAAACTTTAGGCAAGGTTCTTCCTGACTATAGGTCCCTTTTCTTACAGTGTTTACTTTAGAAAAACTTACCATTGTAATTTCTTTCTCTGCCTCTTTGAGATGTAAATCTTCTTCTGGTCTCTTCCCTTTTAGATATAATCTTCAAGAAAGATAGCACCTCTGTCTCCCGGTCTCTGTGGTGAAGATAGAAACCTAACTTCAATAAGTGTCAGTTAACGAAAACAGATAACCTAATCACAATGACCAATCTCTCCCCTGAAGTCCTCCAGTACTTTTCCACTAACACACCTGAGAATTTAAAAATCCTCTTGCCAGAGGGAAGAGGTATGGGGATATAGGTGTACGTATAGATGATTCACTTTGTTATAAAGCAGAAACTAACACACCATTGTAAAACAATTATACTCCAATAAAGATGTTAAAAAAAAATCATCTTGCCTTTTGTTTCAGTGGAATTAAATTCAGTCTCTCTCCCATACTGCAATAACCTTGACCCCTACTGCAATAGTCTCGAATAAAGTCTTCCTTGCCATTTTAACAAGTACCCAGTTCTATTTTTCTTTATCAACATATACACACAAACTATTTATGTGCTATAATAATGTGCAACCATGCAATGAATTTCAGTTTGCAAAGTGATTTTGATCTAGTGTATTACTGTAGCATTGTAAGACCAAATTAATATCCCTGTGTTCAAGAAAATGAGTCTAATATTCACAGAAATTAATTCTTGTCTAATGTTGCAATTATTAACTAAGGGATCCAAAACTTGATCCCAGAGCATTTACGTCCAGGTCCAGGGCTCTTCCACCTGCATCTCACTAACAGTTCTGCTCTAAGAAACATCTCAGCAATGTTATGTTCTGCAGAAATATTCAGATATTTAACTACATCTACCAAGTTATCAGTCTTACTTGGGTGGGGATGGGGAGGATTGATTTGGAAATCTCCTGAGAGCAAACTCATTTGGTGATCTACTCTGATCATGGTTGAATACACAAGTAGAAGACATCGTGTTCTTCTCATAACAATGTTAAAACCAAGGTTAACATTCATGACTATTAATGGGATCAAACTTACTTTGTTATAGTAATACTAGTTCATGTGTTTCATTACATTACATTGTGCACACCATTTTTTAGCCTCATGAAGACTTTAGCTGGAAAAAGCCATTTGCCTTTTATTCAGCCATAAGTAGACTTCAGACTTAATTACGTATGTTTTCACTAAAAATGTTTAAACACTGTATTCCTTCCTCATGCAATACCTTCCTCACTATTACTTGGATAATGGAAAGCACCAGAGTTTTAAAAAATGTAATTTGCCTTGTTCTATCTCTTCCTCCCCTCCCTACTGAATCCTCAAAGTAAAATTAGTTAAAACATGATTTTTCTGGGAATTTCTAATCTTGATAATAAATGACTATGGAGCTGCTGAAGCATAGTGTGCTAGTCTTTATCAGGTGGTATGTGCAGTAGCAGAACGGTTTGAATATTTATGATATTATCTGCCAGTTTATGAAGAGGACTAAGAGACAGAAAAAATAGGCTACGTGATCAGCATCTGTAATTAAGTGAAGCAACTGTCACATCTCTTCTCTCAGGCTTGAGTACTGGAATTTTAGACATCAGAAAAATGGAAAAGAAAACCCAAATCTTCATTTCAGTTATCTGAACAGAATCCATGCTGAAGAAATTACCCAAGATGGACTATTCGGAAAAATGAAAATATATACATATATAGGTACACAAAAATATTAAGCTGCCCTCAGGCATATCTTAAGAATTGAATATTTAGTCTAATAAAGTACTCTGATTACTTGAAAGTAACTGTATATGTCCATCTAGGTTGCCTATTTTTCAAATAGAAATACTTTTCCTTATGATTTTGAACTTACTTTGCATAGTTTTTTCCATTAGAAGCTACTATAAGATTTCTCAGTGCCATAGGGTCAACATCCAAAGCACTGGTGATTGTCCTGTAAATGTGCAAAATTAATATAGAGAAATATATTTATACATAAAAAGTTGTTTATGGCATGTTAAACTCAAGCTCTTTGGTATCTAGTTACAATAACTGGTAATTCTAATTATTTCAAAGATCATTGTGAAAGTCTAAACAAAAATAAAAACACATTACACTTAAACTTGGGAAGTCACAGCAAGGAATGTTTCAGAAGACAGGGTGCTTTGGCAAAGAGGCCACTGATTCAAACAGATAATAGCTTCTTGGGGGCATGACTTGTCTTGCTTACCTCTGTTTCCCCAAATTGCTTAGCATGAGACCTCACACAAAGTAAATGGCCAGTAAGAGTTCAGTTGACAGTGTCAGAACTTTACAGATAAGAATTTTTCATCTAAATATGAGTTGTTGCAGAGTTGGGTTAGTCTAATACTCGCAGGCATTTGGTTGTTAAAGAATAAAAGCCCATGCTGACTTCGTATAAAAATGATTGTCCACTTTGTTGAATACCTTCAAACACCTTCAACAGATTCCCTCCCCTATACTGAACTCCCCATAGCAGCAGAGCCTCCATGGTACACCAAATATTTAGTAGATTTAGAACTTTACCTACAGTAATTACAAAAGGTATAATATTTAGGGCTTTCCTTCTGTCCTCAAATGACATAAGCAAAGCTGAACTTCTGAGCAACAAGACTACCACAGTGAGAGTTGATTTTATCTGCTGTGCTTCAAGTCCCCTCCCTGATGAAAGGGGCCTCTTCTGTGCATCTCTTGCAAGAACTTCTCGTTATTCCACCTCAGTTAAAGTCTTCAGGAGTCTCCAGGTACTTTTCTAACGTGGCAGTTCTAGGAGCTCACGAGGACATAAATCCCACAGTAAATTCATTTAGAGTAGGGAGAAAAAGCAATTTTATCTCACCAGCAGAGTACAATATGTGCACAGAACTAGAGAAGGAAAGCCTGACCATTATTTACAAGACCTTTAGGACAAACCTCATTTTCTCAAACACTTTTCGTAAGCACACAATGAGAATTACCATTAGTGGACTTCCCGACATTTATTTTCTTGCCTAGAGCACTAAAGCTCTGGAAAGGAAAAGATGGAAAAGGAATCAGATTCCAGGCTGAGTTAGGAAAGTTGGGGAAAAAAATATTGCCCAATTTTTTACTTATAATTTTTGCTCCTTCATGAACATGATATTAAAAATTTTGGAAAAAAATTGAATTTTTTTAATGAGGTAGAGATACCCATATTTTAATTAGTGAGTGAACCAACAGATGTAGATGTTCTCTGTCTACAGCTTTAAGGTACTGTTTTGAAGAAATAGTGGGAGAAACCTTAGCTCAATGATGCCCTAGATGATTACTGACACACAGGCAGACCAGCTGTGCTAAACCACCTCTTTCTTTTGCTGGGACAATTTATTCCCTCTATGCTAGCACCTCCTGCAGTTCAAGAGAATGTATATTTTAATTCCAAGGATGAAACAGAGGAAAAAGATTTAGAGATATATATACACTTTCAAATGATCACTTCTTTGGGGTAAAAAAAAAATCTAATACTTAGAAAATGTCATTTGTTAACATATTCACATTTGAATCAGAATAAGAAAGTAAATAAAGCAGGGGAAAGTGTTACTGTGTGAAATCTGTGTAACATTTGGCTTGGAAGAAAGAATGAAGTTGGAAAATAAGTAAAATATATAGAAGTACTAAGTAAACAGCAGAAGATAGTGGCAAAACGTTGGTGACACCATCTCATATTTATGTATGCATCAGTTTAGAGTTTGATCTACTTATATCTGTGTGACATTGTCAGGACAGATAATATAAGGTCTTTCTTACTGATGATGGGATTTATAAGCATAAAGATGGAGAGAAGTATTCTTTCCCAATCAGAAATATTGGACACATGGTAATCTGAGTAACTCTTCATGCACTAATGATTGATTCTTATTTTTGCTTTTTTAGCTTATATAGCATTATTTAAGAGTATATACACTAAAAATAAATCGTTCTACCTGGCACTCTGGGAGCATTGGCAGTAAACCTGACATGATCCTGCTAGACATGATATGAACGAGTTTATATTGTGGTGAAAGATGATGTGTCACGTTAAGATGGTAAGAGCTACAGCTGTGTGCATTTAATGACTCAAATACGGAGGAAGACTCACAGAACAGGCAGGGAGATATCATCTATAGTTTATGGAGAAAAGGATAAAGCTTAAGAGGAAATGGCTCACAGTCTCATTATCCTGTTCTTCTTGCAGATGACACTGTCTATATGTGAAAAGGATATTTGGCTTGAAAAAAAGAGATGTCAGACAATGTCACTAAGATTTTAATATTTAGCATATACAACATCCAGCTCTCAGAGGCAGAAGAGAATAGTGGATCAGTACATGCTCTTTAGTGCATGATTGCTAGGGAAACATGGTTGGCCTCTTCTAGGGTGTGTGAGTCTGGGTATGTTGCTTCACCATCCTACATTTGTTTCGTCAACTGCAAAGCTTCAGAGGATGCTTGTTAAAATTTAATTCATGTAAAGCTTTTAGTTCCCAGAACGTGGAAAACACACGTCAGTGTGAGTCCTTATTATTATTATTTTAAAAGGATCAAGATGATAACATTAAAATACTTCCCAGAAAACAATTGTAAAAGTAGAATCTTATCTTTAAAGGTTTGGTAATACGCAGACCACTGCCTTTGTCATGACTCTGACCTATTTTCTCCTTGGAAGCCACAATGATTATTCTCCAATTACATTTCAGTTGAGTTACCAAGAAGAAAGAATAGGAGGTAAGCTTCAGGTACACAAAGTTTTATGGCCTACATTTGCTACTGTCAGGAGTTGCCCACAGTTCTTTATAAATCCAGAGATTCATGTGATTGTAGAGCTGTACACCATCAATATAATTAATTTGTTTCCCTGTTTCTCTCACCTATTCTCCAATGTTCTTAAGATCTAATGAGGTGGGAAAAATACGATTTTCATTACTATAAGTGGCCTGAATTGTATGATTTTTATTTTCCTCTTTAGAAATAGTGGTAATAAAACATGGGCACATCTTACCTCTCTCCGTAGGACTGTGGAGATGAATAAAATAATTGGAAACAAGCAGCCCATTTGTTTTCAGCTTTGGTGTTCATTTTTTGAAAGAGCTGTACTTAATTTTGACAGTACCCTGTTCACTTTCCATAATTCCCACTAGGAACAGTGCCAAAACCAACCAGACTCCAAACTATGTCCATGTGAGACTTTCATCCTTGTCCCTGGGAGGCTTCTCAGCCAGTTCCTTTTTCTGGAATACCCTACCACAAACTTTGGAAATCTAAGCTCAAGTTAGGGTAGGCCCTAAATGATTTAAAATTTGACAATTGAATGTCTAATTGTAACTAATATATATATAAAATTTGAAAAAGAAAGTATCAGTATTCTAGGACTGCCATAACAAAACACCAAAATCTGGGTGGCTTAAAACAACACAAGTTTATTCTTTTAGAGTTCTGGGGGCTAGATGTCCAAAAATCAAGGTGCCAGCAGGGCCATCTGAGACTCTGGGTGGAATCCTTCCTTGCTTTTTTCCTAGCTTCTAGTTGTGGCCATAGATTTTGGCATTTCTTGGCTTGCAGCTCCCTCACTCCAGTCTCTGCCTGTGGTCACCTGGTATTTTCCTTATGTGTATATGTCTTCATGTGGCATCTTCCTCTTCTTATAAGGACACCCAACATATTGAATTAGGGCCCACCCTAATAACTTCATTTTAAGTTGATTGCATCTGCAAAGACCTTATTTCCAGATAGGGATACATTCACAAGTACTAGGGTTTAAGGTGTCAACACTTCCTTTGGGAGACAGAATTCAACCCATAACAAGGGATTTTATAAAGTAGAATATTAATGCAGGTATTAGATATTATTTTCATCTATTTTCCCCAAATTGCTTAGAATAATGCTTTAAGCATAGTAGGATATTAGAATACATATTGATTTGAATTTAATTTGCTTTTTACCCCCATGGTGACATTAGCTACATTATATTTCCTTTATTCTAGAATAAAGCTCTAAGTTAAAAAAGATGTCTGATCCTAGTGATGACTATTGTTATCTAGTGAGATGAAAAGGATTTTTCTGGAAATCATGGTTAATTTCCTGTTAAATTGAGTGTAAATTTTTGGAGTCAGGAAATTCTAGACTGTATTTCTCTGCATTTTTCTTTAGTTTCCCAAATCACTATTTCACCTTTAGAGGCTCTATTGATTTTTCTTCACTGTGTCACAGTCTTGGAAACCTGAGTTTGCTAGTTACTTGTAAAAGTCACCTAAGTAGCCAACTGGGAAGCTGATTACATGAATTTTGAAACCAGCATAGCCGACTATCTAGATGTCTGACTTTGGAGAACTATCTCCATAGTGGATTTTCTTGTCCTTTCTGACCCTCTCTTTCCCTAGCTGTTAAATGAAAAATTTAGAAGTATATAATAGAAAATTTTCTTTCCAACCGGAAGTGACTTCTGCATTTTATGATGCATCCATGCCATCACGCAGCATTACATGTCTGATTTTAACAAATACGCATTAAGAACATATATATTTACAGCTAACTCCAGATATTCTTAAATATTAAATTGTGTGAATACAGGCATAATTATGTAAATATTAAACTCCAGATCTTATTTTGTATACCAACTAATATATACAAATATGAAAGCTTATTTGCTATTTATGATTATGGACTGTGTAATAAATAAAAAATTTAATTATATTTTATAATTTTAGGTCTAGAATCTGGGAACTCTGGTTCTCAGACCAGAGTCTCCTGACAAGGTATCACACTGAGGCTTAATTTTCAGCTTCAGTGCTAGGTACATATTTATTGTTTCTTAATTATTTAAAAATGTACTTGTGCTTATAGGTGCTGCTTCTTAGCTAGAAGAGTCATCTAACTTGTACAATTACTTACCAACCCTTCTACAATAGAAGTGTTTGTCACGTTTCTCATATGCAAAACTGTACCTCACCGATGGCTAAAAGTTTTTCAAACTACGGCTCCTAGCTTTTGTAAATTTTACTTAATAAATCAATTAAGCAGTATTCATTATAATCCGTGGAGGGTTATCCACCAAGACAATGCTCTTACAACTAAATTGTCTGGTTGAAATATGCTCAATCTGTCTGAAATTGCCATTGAAGCATTTTACTGCTGCAGACCAGCAAAACTTGGATGAGCTTTGGATTCATCTAACAACTAGGGAGACAGACGGTGTTGAAGAGATACAGATGTAGCAGCTTCATTCGATTCTTAATATGCTCCTTTTCTGTCATCTTAAGCATTTTCACCAGCAAATGAAATACTTGTTTTGCTAAAGTCAATGATTTGCCTATTAAGTTGGGAGAAAAACACATAAGGCAATAATTTAAAACTTCGGTCATTACTGCTATAGGGAAGAAAATTTCCAAAAGAAATCCTTAATTTTAGAAAGCGTCATTATATCATTACTCATCAATTCATTTACATGTTTATTTATACAATAAATAATTTTGAGCACCTGTCATGGTAGGCACCATGATAGCCACTTGGGGATGGGTATAAACATAATTAAGCTATGATTCCTGCTCTTGAAGAACCTCTTAAGTAGAAAGTGAATAATGAATGGGAAAACTCCAAACAAGTTCAAAAGGGGGAAATGCCATAAAAGGCAAAGTGCCATCAAAATTCAGACTTCGGAGATATTATCTGTGGGAAAATTATAAGAACAATAACATTTAAAATAGAATTTGAATATTAGATTGGCTTTAATAAATGCAGATGAAAAGATAGATGTGGTATTACTTGGAAACCTACAAAGACTGAAGATAACTGAAAGCAAATGTAAGGGAAAGCAACTATCTGGATCAAAGGTAAAATTGGAAAGATTGCTACTTTTGAACATTGATTAAAAGGGTTGAACTTTACTCACTAAACAATAAGAAACCATTAACATTTTTTGAGTAGAGGAAGGTTATGTTTAGTGAGGTTTATTTGGGTTGATATATAGGCTAGTTGGAAGGAGCAAGAAGTGTCAAGCAAAAAACAGTGCAGGAGGCTGCATATAGGAAGATAGTTTATTGAAGTGCAATTGGAGGGCTTCCCTGGTGGCGCAGTGGTTGAGAGTCCGCCTGCCGATGCAGGGGACACGGGTTCGTGCCCCGGTCCGGGAAGATCCCACATGCCGCGGAGCGGCTGGGTCCGTGAACCATGGCCGCTGAGCCTGCGCATCCGGAGCCTGTGCTCCGGAACGGCGGGAGAGGCCACAGCAGTGAGAGGCCTGAGAGGCCTGTGTAACGCAAAAAGAAAAGAAAAAAAAATAAGAAGAATAATTGCAATTGGAGAGACAGAGCTTCAGACGAAACTGACAAAGTGTTCTGGGAAAGAGAAAGAGTTAAGAACTCATAAAGACAAAAGCCAGGAGGTTATTAAAAGTTTCCTGATGAGAATTGTGATTGACTCTGATGCAAATCAGGACATATTTGTCCTTAAAGAATCACCACTTATTTTAGGGTAAAGGTCCAATAAGTATCTTGAGTTTTGGCAGATGTTCTGGATGACTTCATTAGGACAATAAGTAATCAGAAGTTCAAATTCCTTCCAGGTTGAGATGAGTGTGCATAAGTCACACTTCCTTAAGGATCGCCCAGCTCCATTTTAGACCATTTTAGAGCGTTCTCTTAGCCATACCAACTCCATTTCTATTTTCCTTTCACAGGAGCCTCATGCTGAGAGATTTTATTTACTGAAACTCTCTAGAACAGATGAGTGAGAATAGAAACAAAAATAAAGGTGGAGACAGGATACGTTTAAAGAAAAAATATATAAAGCTTAATCATTGATTAAATGGAGACCAAATTGGAATGAAAGTAGGTGATGGGGAAAAGCTGTGAGACAAATATGTCAAAAAGAGCCAGGACTAAAACCCAGGGGCCAGGAAAAGAATTGCTTTTCCATCCAAAATCAAAAATCAGGTGAAGACACTAATTTGAGAGGGAATGTAGAAAATATTTTGCATTATTTCCAACAGCAATTGTCCAATCAAAATATAATGTGATCCCATATTAATTTTATATATTCCAGTAGCCACAATTTAAAAAGTAAAAAGAAGCAGGTAACATTAATTTTCACAACATATTTCATGTATCTCAATGTATCCAAAGTATTGTTATTTCAATGTGTAATCAGTACAAAAAGTTATTAGATATTTTACCCTAGAATTTGTACTATGTCTTTAAAAACAATGTGTATCTTACAAGTTTTGTGCATCTCAATTGAGATTAAGCTCCTTTCAAATGTTCAACAGCCATATGTGGCTAGCGGCTACCATTTTGGGCAGAGTATTTTCAGAAACTTCATGTGAAAATATCTAAGAAGTTGAATGGAAAGTTATCACCATTAGATGCAGTGATTCATGAATATGGTGGTGACTGATAAGATAGAAGTAGGTAAGATCATTAGGAAAATGAAAAAAAAATATAAGATGGAGATCATAGGCATATTCTTGGAAAATGTCCATATTTTCCATGTGCAGGAGGGGTAAAAAGAGTGAGTGGAGAAGAAAAAAATAATTATTGAATGGGTAGGAAAAGAAACAACACAAGGAAGTGTCATGGAAACCAAAAGAAATGGAACGTTTAAAAATCGAAAATTGTAGAACAGTCAACTGATAAACATTACAAGGAATTTTGAAAACAAAGTTTGAAAAAAACAAAAAATAAATTAATTAACTGTACATTAGTGTGTTTGACACGAGCAAGTTTAGTAGTAATCGCCAATCACCTGGCAAGAGTGTCTTGCAAGAATATAGACAGACTGAAACAAATCATACTACCTGACTTCCAAAATCCATCCTATGTATCTACCACAAAAAATGATGAAGCAGGGTACAAGAGAGGAGGTGGCCTGAGTGTGAGCTGAGGTCTTGGAGACAGGAAGATTTCAATGTCTCTCCAAGTTGTTTAGTAGTGAAAATAGAGATGCTGTAATAGTGTGAGCATCTATAAGGCAAGAGGGTTTGTTGTGCATTTGTTTGTTTAATACTGTTAAGAACATAAACATTTCAGTGGTCTTAGGGATCAGGAGAGAATACAATACAAGGGAAATTTTAAAATAATGGGAAAAAAAATCCCATAGTAGAGGCAGGTTTTTCTTCTCAAGATAGGGGGGAAAAGCTTAATGGAGATATAAAAATATGTATAAAACATAATGAAAAGGAGAGGTAACTAAAATAAGTTCCAATTGCCTTGCACTTTTCCTAATGTAGAGAGACAATAGTTTGTACAAAAATGTAGAGACAGCAGTAAGACTCTTATGAAAGTAGAAAAAAAACTTTTCCATGATTAGAGAGTCAACTGGAGGAAAAAAGAAAGACGTTGGGAAAATAGCTATAATATAATAGCATGGGTTTGCAATGCACCCAATGAAAAGTTTTATGAATTCCTTAATTTACTTTTAATTATGAATTGGGACATATCTGAGTTTGAGAGTTGGCATGGCAGAAATTCATCAGACAAGGGATTGACTTTTTTTTTTTTTTTTTTTTTGGCGGTACGCCATCCTCTCTCTGTTGTGGCCTCTCCCGTCGCGGAGCACAGGCTCCGGACGCGCAGGCTCAGCGGCCATGGCTCACGGGCCCAGCCGCTCTGCGGCATGTGGGATCTTCGTTGCAGGGGCACGAACCCATGTCCCCTGCATCGGCAGCCGGACTCTCAACCACTGCGCCACCAGGGAAGCCCGGGATTGACTTTTTTCCCCCATTTCAACAATCCCTTTTCTGTATATTACAGGCTAACACAAAGCTATGCTACAATTTTGCAATAGCTGATTATAGTTTTTCTCAGAGATATCCATTATTCCCACGGCAAGAAAATTGCATTTCTAAACAACTTACCAAGCAAAATAGTCATCTGTTTACCACAGTTTCTTCACCCTTCTCTTTGCACTTGAATGGATTTCAAGAGACCCTTGATAAATGTTTTTCTCAATGACAAGGAATCTTCAAACACATCTTTAAAAAGCAATAAATATTCATTGTTCAAAATCAGAATTATTTAAACTTTACATGATGAAGTCAATGCCTCTTCCACTTTGCTCTTTATCATTTATAAAATGCTGGAATGGTATCACATTTTGTCAAAATAAATTTGAAATGGACATGTCTCACAAAATGTATGAATAAGAAGCAGATAAATGCACATTGCTACATTATGAAATGAAAATAAGTGAACAGCTTCTGTGAACTACATAGATCAGCTGGTAAACACACAAAGCCAAAAAGCTGTGATTGCAAGCCCTAGTGCATGGTCAAATCTGTAGCCAAAGACCACACAGTTCACTTTAGGCAAACACCTCAAAAATTAATGCTTTTTCAGTAGGTCCCGTGGTAGTCACAGAAGAGAATTTCACGAATGAGAACAATTTGGGGACAAAGGAAATAAAGGGGCTTGGAATCAACACACCTATCTTCCAGCCCTGACTCCACCACTAATTAGCTAGGAAGTCAGAGGCAACTCATTCATTTACTTATTTATTCTATCATGCATTCATATACTCATTACATACTTATTAGCATATAGTATGCGCTAAGAAATGCGTTAGGTGCTAGTAATACACTGCTAAACAAATAGGGGCTGCACTATGTGCAAGGGCTCTGCCTATAGTCCTAATAAGCTATTCAGATTTTAACCTGAGATAGGAAATTATTGAAACTTTTCAGCAGGAAAGTAATATAATTTGGTTTGTTTTCTAAAACTTACACTTTAATTGTTTTATCCATAATGGACTATTGTGGATACAAGAGTGAAAGAAATTCCGAAACCATTTCCACATCATCACTTCATTGGAACATGTAAAGAAGGCAAGGAGTTATTATTCGACTCATTCTGGTATTGAAATTTGCTGAGATAGAGCATTTATTATGGATACATACTGACTAGTGACACAGCCAAAACTAGAGAACAGTTTATTGGTTCTTCCACTACAATACAACTGCATTTCAGTGGGCAGCCATTAATAAATTCATCCAATTGGCCACCTGTGGTCTCTTAGGAAAAAGTATTACTAGTATATCAAGCTCAAATGTTTAGAACAATTTTAACTAAAAAATAAAAATTAATGTCGAGTTAATTAAATGAAAAGCAAATAATGGTATTTTGGAATATTTGGCCAAATGTTTGGATGGAGCAAAGGTGTGAATATCATTAAATCACTGAAGCTTGGAAACTGCCATTGTAATAGATGGTTCTAGGATATTCACTATCAAACGACACCAGACAACACTTCAAGAAACCTTGACCTTATCTTGCATTTTCATAGCCTTGTGCCATTTCTTGTCCGGAATGCTGGTTTCTTTTATTCAGTTATCACCTCCTTTTCTAACATCTAGTTTATATCTTTTATTATAGCACTTTATATATACTCTATTACGTATTAAAATAAGTTTTAGTATCGTTGTCATCCCTTCAGTGCTGGGAACTCCATAAGAGGAAGACTTATATATCTGTTCTGAGCAGAGAGCATGGCTCACGCTTTCCCTGAGTGAATGAATGTGAAATTAAAATGTAGGTGTTTAGTTACTATTTGCTGAATTGACTTGACTAGTCCACTGAAAGATTGAGCTCCCACAGGTCTCCATTGTTAAATGTCACTTCAGACTTAGACAGCAGTGATGAATCATGGCTTCTGAAAGACCATATTTAAAATAAGCATCCGTTGCCTGGGAACAGAACAAGTCCCACTGGCAGTTTTATAGATTATCTTATCAGGTTAGCTCATATCAGCAAGGAACCCCTATGAGTATGAGAAAGAAAAAGAGAGAAAAAAGGAAAGGGGAAATCATCATAATCATGATATGGTCATTTGTATAGAATTTTACCATTTCCTTACACTTTCTTCACCTCTGGATCATTTTATCCATGTGATAGATATTATTATTAGTAGTGGTGATATTATTATAATTCTCATATTCCACTGAAATGACACAAATGGTGAAAATAAAGTACCAATCTGCATCCTTGCCTTCCTGCCTTCTTTATTTTGTGGATTTTCACTTTTATGTTATTCTCTTAACTCACAAATCATACCTATTTTAGGTCAAATTTTGTATCAAGATGAAGACCAGTCCTACACATGTGTAACATACTCTATTCATGAAGCTGTCATCCCATCAGCCCTTCCATTTGGCTAAACATGTAATTCACTAGACGAAATTAACTTTTAAAATTATGTTAAAGTTAGTTTCTAAATTATCCTCTTTAGATATGCATTTAAATTATATACACATTATGTATGCATATCCCCTTTAATAAACAGATTTGTATATGAGCTGGAAAATTGTTTTGAGGACTAAAGACTGCTTCTAAGCACTTGATATATATGAATGTCTACTTTTTTTTTTAAAGTCTTTATTGAATTTGTTACTATACTGCTTCTGTTTTATGTTTTGGTTTTTTTGGCCACGAGGCTTGTGGGATCTTAGCTCCCCGACCAGGGACCGAACAGCACTCCCTGCATTGGAAGGTGAAGTCTTAACCACTGGACTGCCAGGGAAATCCCTCTACTTTTTTATTTCAAAGCTAGTTACTGAAAAAAATTTCCAGGGCATTTCATAGGATATGTGTGTAACATTCCTTCTTTTTTCCTACACTGCATAGATGAAGTAAGTTTTCATGGAACTGAATAAGTTTCTTCTAAGCCAAAATTGTCAAAAAGATCATGAGTCAAAGAGAGACTCCATTCGTTTAAAAGGAAAGTTCTCAGAAAAAAAACTATTGCCTTTTTTTTACTAAAAGCTAGAATGAAATGAGTCTTAAGTAATGTATCAGATAGAGTTCAATCCAGGAAGTAGAAACACTAAGAGTACTATGGAATAAAGGTTTTATTAGAGAAGTTGGATGTTACCCAACTGTGGGATAAGCTAGAAATTAGGTTTAGAATGAAGAAGCTGGAGGATCAGAATAAAGTTCGTAAGCAGCCCTCCTGAAGCACTGGTAATGATGGAAATATTAGGGCTCGCATGGGAATCTGGGAAGCTAGTCAAACCTGTCTGTTGGTGTGTGACCACTAAAGGTGGGGAGCTGATGGGAAAGGCTATGAAATGATGCTGCCTCTGTATCTTGTGGTGAGTCTAGGGTTGAAGTTGGTCATCAGTGCCAGCAGTCAGAAAGAAATTACATAAAGTCTGAGTCACTGAAGGACACACTGACACCCACCAGCACCTCAAGGTCTATCTAACCACAAAGACCTTCAGAGCCAAGTGACTCCTGCTTCACTTCTGCCTTCCACATCTTGTGAAATTTTGGTTTTAGTCAACTCTGACTTAGAAGTGAAATATAGGAATGAATCCTAGAAAATGTAGTTCTAGCTTTGCCAGGTTGACTCAGAAAAAAAACAAACAAACACAAGTTTGTTTTTTTTTTTTTCTTGACATCTTTATTATGCTATGGACTTGGCATGTCACTCCATTTATTTAGTGTATGCCTAATGAGTGTATATACCTACGTATTTTGTTTTCTCTGGGGTGGTTGTCAATGACATTCTGTTTTTAATTTCAATTTCCACATGTTCATTGTTAGTATATAGAAACGTGATTGAGTTTTATGTGTTGATCTAACTCTCCTGACCTTGCTGAACTCAGTTATTAGTTCTAGGAGTGTTTTTATTTTTGTTTTTTTGGGTTTTTTTTTTACATCTTTATTGGAGTATAATTGCTTTACAATGGTGTGTTAGTTTCTGCTTTATAACAAAGTGAACCAGTTATACATATACATATGTTCCCATATCGCTTTCCTCTTGCATCTCCCTCCCTCGCACCCTCCCTATCCCACCCCTCCAGGCAGTCACAAAGCACCAAGCTGATCTCCCAGCAGCTATGCGGCTGCTTCCCACTAACTATCTACCTTACATTTGGTAGTGTATATATGTCCATGCCTCTCTCTCTCGCTTTGTCACAGCTTACCCTTCCCTCTCCCCATATCCTCAAGTCCATTCTCTAGTAGGTCTGTGTCTTTATTCCTGTCTTACCCCTAGGTTCTTCATGACATTTTTTTTCTTAAATTCCATATATATGTGTTAGCATACGGTATTTGTCTTTCTCTTTCTGACTTACTTCACTCTGTATGACAGACTCTAGGTCCATCTACCTCATTAGAAATAGCTCAATTTCATTTCTTTTTATGGCTGAGTAATATTCCATTGTATATATGTGCCACATCTTCTTTATCCATTCATCTGTTGATGGACACTTAGGTTGTTTCCATCTCCGGGCTATTGTAAATAGAGTTGCAATGAACATTTTGGTACATGACTCTTTTTGAATTATGGTTTTCTCAGGGTATATGCCCAGTAGTGGGATTGCTGGGTCATATGGTAATTCTATTTGTAGTTTTTTAAGGAACCTCCATACTGTTCTCCACAGTGGCTATATCAATTTACATTCCCACCAACAGTGCAAGAGGGTTCCCTTTTCTCCACACCCTCTCCAGCATTTATTGTTTCTAGATTTTTTGATGATGGCCATCTTGACTAGTGTGAGATGATATCTCATTGTAGTTTTGATTTGCATCTCTCTAATGATTAATGATGTTGAGCATTCTTTCATGTGTTTGTTGGCAGACTGTATATCTTCTTTAGAGAAATGTCTATTTAGGTCTTCTGCCCAGTTTTGGATTGGGTTGTTTGTTTTTTTGTTATTGAGCTGCATGAGCTGCTTATAAATTTTGGAGATTAATCCTTTGTCAGTTGCTTCATTTGCAAATATTTTCTCCCATTCTGAGAGTTGTCTTTTGGTCTTGTTTATGGTTTCCTTTGCTGTGCAAAAGCTTTTAAGTTTCATTAGGTCCCATTTGTTTATTTTTGTTTTTATTTCCATTTCCCTAGGAGGTGGGTCAAAAAGGATCTTGCTGTGATTTATGTCATAGAGTGTTCTGCCTATATTTTCCTCTAAGAGTTTTATAGTGTCTGACCTTACATTTAGGTCTTTTATCAATTTTGAGGTTTTTTTGTGTATGGTGTTAGGGAGCATTCTAATTTCATTATTTTATATGTAGCTGTCCAGTTTGCCCAGCACCACTTATTGAAGAGGCTGTCTTTTCTCCACTGTACATTCCTGCCTCCTTTGTCAAAGATAAGGTGACCATATGTGCGTGGGTTTATCTTTGGGCTTTCTATCCTGTTCCATTGATCTATCTTTCTGTTTTTGTGCCAGTATCATATTGTCTTGATTACTGTAGCTTTGTAGTATAGCCTGAAGTCAGGGAGCCTGATTCCTCCAGCTCCGTTTTTCATTCTCAAGATTGCTTTGGCTATTCGGGGTCTTTTGTGTTTCCATACAAATTGTGAAATTCTTTGTTCTAGTTCTGTAAAAAATGCCAGTGGTAGTTTGAAAGGGACTGAACTGAATCTGTAGATTGCTTTGGGTAGTATAGTCATTTTCACAATGTTGATTCTTCCAATCCAAGAACATGGTATATCTCTCCACCTATTTGTATCATCTTTAATTTCTTTCATCAGTGTCTTATAATTTTCTGCATACAGGTCTTTTGTCTCCTTAGGTAGGTTTATTCCTAGATATTTTATTCTTTTGTTGCAATGGTAAATGGGAGTGTTTTCTTGATTTCACTTTCAGATTTTTCATCATTAGTGTATAGGAATGCCAGAGATTTATGTGAATTAATTTTGTATCCTGCTATTTTACCAAATTCATTGATTAGCTCTAGGAGTTTTCTGGTAGCATCTTTAGGATTCTCTATGTATAGTATCATGTCATCTGCAAACAGTGACAGCTTTACTTCTTCTTTTCTGATTTGGATTCCTTTTATTTCCTTTTCTTCTCTGATTGCTGTGGCTAAAACTTCCAAAACTATGTTGAATAAGAGTGGTGAGAGTGCGCAACCTTGTCTTGTTCCTGATCTTAGTGGAAATGCTTTCAGTTTTTCACCATTGAGGATGATGTTGGCTGTGGGTTTGTCATATATGGCCTTTATTATGTTGAGGAAAGTTCTGTCTATGCCTACTTTCTGCAGGGTTTTTATCATAAATGGGTGTTGAATTTTGTCGAAAGCCTTCTCTGCATCTATTGAGATGCTCATATGGTTTTTCTCCTTCAATTTGTTAATATGGTGTATTGTGTTGATTGATTTGCATATATTGAAGAATCCTTGCATTCCTGGAATAAACCCCACTTGATCATGATGTATGATCCGTTTAATGTACTGTTGGATTCTGTTTGCTAGCATTTTGTTGAGGATTTTTGCATCAATGTTCATCAGTGATATTGGCCTGTAGTTTTCTTTCTTTGTGACATCCTTGTCTGGTTTTGGTATCAGGGTGATGGTGGCCTCGTAGAATGAGTTTGGGAGTGTTCCTCCCTCTGCTATATTCTGGAAGAGTTTGAGAAGGATAGGTATTAGCTCTTCTCCAAATGTTTGATAGAACTCGCCTGTGAAGCCATCTGGGCCTGGGCTTTTTTTTGTTGGAAGATTTTTAATCACAGTTTCAATTTCAGTGCTTGTGATTGGTCTGTTCATATTTTCTATTTCTTCCTGATTCAGTCTTGGCAGGTTGTGCCTTTCTAAGAATTTGTCCATTTCTTCCAGGTTGTCCATTTTATTGGCATAGAGTTGCTTGTAGTAATCTCTCATGATCTTTTGTATTTCTGCAGTGTCAGTTGTTACTTCTCCTTTCTCTTTTCTAATTCTATTGATTTGAGTCTTCTCCCTTTTTTTCTTGATGAGTCTGGCTAATGGTTTATCAACTTGGTTTATCTTCTCAAAGAACCAGCTTTTAGTTTTATTGATCTTTGCTATCATTTCCTTCATTTCTTTTTCATTTATTTCTGATCTGATTTTTATGATTTCTTTCCTTCTGCTTACTTTGGGTTTTTTTGTTCTTCTATCTCTAATTGCTTTAGGTGCAAGGTTAGGTTGATTATTCGAGATGTTTCCTGTTTCTTAAGGTAGGATTGTATTGCTATAAACTTCCCATAGATTTTGGGTCGTCATGTCTCCATTGTCATTTGTTTCTAGGTATTTTTTTATTTCCTCTTTGATTTCTTCAGTGATCACTTCGTTATTAAGTAGTGTATTGTTGAGCCTCCATGTGTTTGTATTTTTTACAGATCTTTTCCTGTAATTGACATCTAGTCTCATAGCGTTGTGGTCAGAAAAGATACTTGATACAATTTCAATTTTTTTAAATTTACCAAGGCTTGATTTGTGAACCAAGATATGATCTATCCTGGAGAATGTTCCATGAGCACTTGAGAAGAAAGTGTGATCTCCTGTTTCGGGATGGAATGTCCCATAAATATCAATTAAGTCCATCTTGTTTAATGTATCATTTAGAGCTTGTGTTTCCTTATTTATTTTCACTTTGGATGATCTGTCCAGTGGTGAAAGTGGGGTGTTAAAGTCCCCTACTATGAATGTATTACCGTCGATTTCCCCTTTTATGGCTGTTAGTATTTGCCTTATGTATTGATGTGCTCCTATGTTGGGGGCGTAAATATTTATAATTATTATATCTTCTTCTTGGATCAATCCCTTGATCATTATGTAGTGTCCTTCTTTGTCTCTTCTAATAGTCTTTATTTTAAAGTCTATTTTGCTTGATATGAGTACTGCTACTCCAGCTTTCTTTTGGTTTCCATTGCATGAAATATGTTTTTCCATCCCCTTACATTCAGTCTGTATGTGTCTCTAGGTCTGAAGTGGGTCTCTTGTAGACAGCAAATATATGGGTCTTGTTTTTGTATCCATTCAGCCAACCTGTGTCTTTTGGTGGGAGCATTTAGTCCATTTACATTTAAGGTAATTATCGATATGTATGTTCCTATTCCCATATTCTTAATTGTTTTGGGTTTGTTATTGTAGGTCTTTTCCTTCTCTTGTGTTTCTTGCCTAGAGAAGTTCCTTTAGCAGTTGTTGTAAAGCTGGTTTGGTGGTGCTGAACTCTCTCTGCTTTTGCTTGTCTGTAAAGGTTTTAATTTCTCCATCAAATCTGAATGAGATCCTTGCTGGGTAGAGTAATCTTGGTTGCAGGTTTTTCTCCTTCATCACTTTAAATATGTCCTGTCAGTCCCTTCTGGCTTGCAGAGTTTCTGCTGAAAGATCAGCTGTTAACCTTATGGGGATTCCCTTGTGTGTTATTTGTTGTTTTTCCCTTGCTGCTTTTAATGTGTTTTCTTTGTATTTAATTTTTGACAGTTTGATTAATATGTGTCTTGGCATATTTCTCCTTGGATTTATCCTGTATGGGACTCTCTGTGCTTGCTGGACTTGATTAACTATTTCCTTTCCCATATTAGGGAAGTTTTCAACTATAATCTCTTCAAATAATTTCTCAGTCCCTTTCTTTTTCTCTTCTTCTTCTGGAACCCCTATAATTCGAATTTTGGTGTGTTTAATGTTGTCCCAGAGGTCTCTGAGACTGTCCTCAGTTCTTTTCATTCTTGTTTCTTTATTCTGCTCTGCAGTAGTTATTTCCACTATTTTAACTTCCAGGTCACTTATCCGTTCTTCTGCCTCAGTTATTCTGCTATTGATCCCATCTAGAGTATTTTTAATGTCATTTATTGTGTTGTTCATCGTTGTTTGTTTCATCTTTAGTTCTTCTAGGTCCTTGTTAAATGTTTCTTGCATTTTGTCTATTCTATTTCCAAGATTCTGGATCATCTTTACTATCATTATTCTGAATTCTTTTTCAGGTAGACTGCCTACTTCCTCTTCATTTGTTAGGTCTGGTGGGTTTTTATGTTGCTCCTTCATCTGCTGTGTGTTTTTCTGTCTTCTCATTTTGCTTATCTTACTGTGTTTGGGGTCTCCTTTTTGCAGGCTGCAGGTTCGTAGTTCCCATTGTTTTTGGTGTCTATTCCCAGTGGCTAAAGTTGGTTCAGTGGGTTGTGTAGGCTTCCTGGTTGAGGGGACTAGTGCCTGTGTTCTGGCGGATGAGGCTGGATCTTGTGTTTCTGGTGGGCAGGACCACGTCTGGTGGTGTGTTTTGGAGTGTCTGTGGACTTATTATGATTTTGGGCAGCCTCTCTGCTAATGGGTGGGGTTGTATTCCTGTCTTGCTAGTTATTTGGCATAGGATGTCCAGCACTGTAGCTTGCTGGTCGTTGAGTGAAGCTGGGTGCTGGTGTTGAGATGGAGATCTCTGGGAGATTTTCGCTGTTTGATATTATGTGGAGCTGGGAGGTCTCTTGTGGACCAGTGTCCTGAAGTTGGCTCTCCCACCTCAGAGGCACAGCACTGACTCCTGGCTGCAGCGCCAAGAGCCTTTCATCCACTCGGCTCAGAAGAAAAGGGAGAAAAAGTAGAAAGAAAGAATTAGAAGAAGTAGAAAGAAAGAAAGAAAGAAAGTGGAAGAAAGAATGGAGAGAGGGAGGGAGGAAGGGAGGGAGGGAGGAAGGAAGGAAGGAGGGAAGAAAGGAAAAAAGGAAAGAAAGAAGATAAAGTAAAATAAAATAAAGTAAGATAAAATATAATAAAGTTATTAAAATAAAAAAATAATTATTAAGGAAAAAAAAAAACACGGACGTATAGAACCCTAGGACAAATGGTGGAAGCAAAGCTATACAGACAAAATCTTACACAGAAGTATACACATACACACTTACAAAAAGAGGAAATGGGGAAAAAATCATAAATCTTCCTCTCAGAGTCCACCTCCTTAATTTGGGATGATTCGTTGTCTATTCACATATTCCACAGATGCAGGGTACATCAGGTTGATTGTGGAGCTTTAATCCGCTGCTTCTGAAGCTGCTGGGAGAGATTTCCCTGTCTTTTCTTTGTTCTCACAGCTCCCCGGGGCTCAGCTTTGGATTTGGCCCCGCCTCTGCGTGTAGGTCGCCGGAGGGCGTCTTTTCTTCGCTCAGACAGGACAGGGTTAAAGGAGCAGCTGATTCGCGGGCTCTGGCTCACTCAGGCCGGGGGGGGGGGGTGGGGGGGGTGGGGAGGGGGGGGCACGGTGTGCGGGGCGGGCCTGCGGCGGCAGACGCCGGCGTTACGTTGCACCAGCGTTAGGCGCGCCGTGCGTTCTTCCGGGAGAGTTGTTCTTGGGTTCCGGGACCCTGGCAGTGGCGGGCTGCACAGGCTCTCCGGAATGGGGGTGTGGATAGTGACCTGTGCTCGCACACAGGCTTCTTGGTGGCGGCAGCAGGAGCCTTAGCATCTCATGCCTGTCTCTGGGGTCTGCGCTTTTAGCCGCGGCTCGCGCCCGTCTCTGGAGCTCCTTTAAGCAGCGCTCTTAATCCCCTCTCCTCGCGCACCAGGAAACAAAGAGGGAAGAAAAAGTCTCTTGCCTCTTCGGCAGGTTCAGACTTTTCCCCGGACTCCCTCCCGGCTAGCCGTGGTGCACCAACGCCGTGCAGGCTGTGTTCACGCCGCCAACCCCAGTCCTCTCCCTGCGCTCCACCGAAGCCGGAGCCTCAGCTCCCAGATCCGCCCGCCCCGGTGAGTGAGCAGACAAGCCTCTCGGCCTGGTGAGTGCCGGTCGGCCCTGATCCTCTGTGCGGGAATCTCCCCGCTTTGCCCTCCGCATCCGTGTTGCTGCGCTCTCCCCCGCGGCTCCGAAGCTTTCCCCCTCCGCCACCCGCAGTCTCCGCCTGCAAAGGGGCTTCCTAGTGTGTGGAAACGTTTCCTCCGTCACAGCTCCCTCCTACTGGTGCAGGTCCCGTCCCTATCCTTTTGTCTCTGTTTATTCTTTTTTCTTTTGCCCTACCCAGGTACGTGGGGGGTTTCTTGCCTTTTTGGAGGTCTGAGGTCTTCTGCCAGCATTCAGTAGGTGTTCTGTAGGAGTTGTTCCACGTGTAGATGTATTTCTGGCGTATCTGTGGGGAGGAAGGTGATCTCCGCATCTTACTCTTCCACCATCTTCCCCAGCAATTCCCCCACAAGCTTTCTGAGTCCAAATTCTTTGAAGCACTAGTGTATCAACGTCATCAAGTGAATAGAATGTATGTTCTGGAGAGATTCTGATTCTAAAATATTTTGGATGGAATCTACTTTCTAAACTCTAGAGAAATTTTAACTAAACACTTAGTATAAATGACAATATTTAGTAAGAGGAAGATTGATTCCAAGACCTCACATTTATATCGGCATAACAAGAATCCATATTAAGTAAGTCTCCATGGTTATAGAAAAACAATTGTTTGAATCATATAATATGTTGACTTTCTCAGTTTGTCACTTTTGGACTAATCCTATCTTACAGTTCAATTTATCCATAACCAAGGATCAGTTTTCACCAGAGAGCAGGTTTCTGAATTTTCACCATGGAAACCGGAAACAAATGGCCCCTAAAATAGCCAGAATTGCAAGATGAAACTTATCCAAGAGCAGTGAGTGGCAGTGTCAATTCATCTGGATTAATACCACATACTGAGCCGTTTTTATTCTCTACTATCTTAACGTAGATATATTAAAATACTCTTTAAACCAGTCCTCAGGGCCCTGAATAGAAAAACACTTAAATGGACAGTTTGAGTGAGGAAACTGAGCAAGAAATCTCAAGAACAGTGAGCACAGGAAGGGTGTTACAAAAGGGGAACTTCAAGCAGCTTGACTGACACGAAAGAAGGACACTAATCATTCTTTCTTCCCATGAAAAGGGAATAAAAGGTATGGCAACAAACATCAACTATGTAATATTACCTAGAGGAGGCTTTAGTCAGTATCAAAATAACAATGATTAAATGTGGTTTACACAGTCATGATTTCCAGCATCTTTTTTAAATCAATTCTATGATCAGGTGTATCAATTAGTTATAAATTAAGCAACATCCCTATGTCCTTGTTACTGTTATTAAACCTATCATCATCTATTTTAAATCTATCTTGGATCTTTGTTATCCATGTCTCATTAATGTCCTTGCAAGATCTGTCTCTAGCTTATCTCTCCTGGCTCAATACTGTCCTTCACACATCTTCTCCTAGTCCCAGTAAACTCTCTCTCTACTATTTTTCATGGATACAATATACATTCTGGCCTCTGGGCTATTGTGCATGTTGTCCCTGATGTTTTCTTATAAATTCTGCCTTTGTGATTCAAATGCCACTTCTCCCAGAAACAGTTACTAATCCTGTCTAATCCAAACAAAATGCCTATTTTATTTATTTATTTATTATTTTTCTAAGCATTTTTTTAACATCTTTATTGGAGTATAATTGCTTAACAATGGTGTGTTAGTTTCTGCTTTACAACAAAATGAATCAGTTATGTATATACATGTGTTCCCATATCTCTTCCGTCTTGCGTCTCCCTACAAACAATAAATGCTGGAGAAGGTGTGGAGAAAAGGGAACCCTCTTGCACTGTTGGTGGGAATGTAAATTGATACAGCCACTGTGGAGAACAGTATGGGGGATCCTCAAAAAACTAGAAATAGAACTGCCTGCCTATTTTGGATCAACACATCAGATTATTAGTGGCACAAGAAAGTTACTTTTTTCATCTTTGTCATGTATTTTCATTATTTTTAGATATGTTCTTAGCTTTTACTAGATATTTTTCTCAGTAAAGGTGGGGTAGTGTCTTAATGTTTTCCCCCTCCATCTTGACAACATTGTATATAAATGGCACTAATTTTAAGAGTCTGTTTTATTGGTCATCTGTTCTTAACTCCTTGATATTTGATCCCTGGCTATGAATTGAATGTCAGTAAATGAAAACTTAACTTTATAGTCAAAATGGCTTATATAAGATAAAATAACTGTATCAGAATATCATTTAAACAAGCCTATAAATCTTAGTTTATGATGAAATCACTTGTTATATACTCTCCACTATAATGGGATCTTCCAGAATTTGGGAACTATATCCAGCAATCGTTATATGTCTATCAACTAGGATAGTGACTATTTGAGTTTGTTCATTGAATGATTATGTCAAGAGCATCTAACAAAGTAGTATTAAACACTGGGAAAAAATTGATGATGCAGTATTGCAAGTTGAGTTAAGGAGGAGGAATGCTGGGGAAGGCTTAGGCAATATTTGTTAGGAGGTAGAAAACATGGTTGCTGTGTCCACTTACCAAGCTATTCTATTCTTTGCCAACACAAACAACACTGGGATGGACACCCTTTCTCCTTATGAACCTGTATTAGAATTTGAGATACATACCTAAAGGTGGCTTGGCTAGATCATAGGTATGGTCTAGGTACTGACACATTGTTTTCCAGGATATCTGCACCAATCTACACTCCTATGAGCAGTTTATACTTCATGATGTCTTTAGACATGAGAAACTTACCATGACCAAAAGTTCCAGAATAAATGAGTATTTGTAACTTTACTGTCCATACTGCAGTGACTGCATCTCCTTTTAGATGTAATCTCTTTAAATATATAAATTGTGTGAGCTCAGTTGACCAGGGTCTACCCTTTATTGACTATGAGAACTTTAGCAAGTCACTTTCTCTTTCTGATCTTTCCATTCTTCATTCATTTAATCAGTTATGCATTCATTCAAGCAGTACTGATTGAGCACCAACTATGTATTTAGTTTTTTGATTGTATCACCTAATATGTATATGTTTCTTCACTAGAAGGGGACCCTCCATAGTAAGTGCTATGAACTCGTCAGCCAGTATTTGGGGCCATCCTTGCTCTCAGAGAGCTCTTGGAGATTTGGGGAAGTCTTGCCTGAGAAAGATAAAATTAATTAGAGACCTGAAAGTAACTGGTTAGTCAAAAAAGTAGGGACAAAAAGTTGAGAAAAGAGATAATTATTGAGTTGAGAATGGTAAAAATAAAATATATTTTGCATAGAGAAATCAGTGAGTGCAACAAACATTGGGAAGCATCCCACATTCCCCAAGCTGGGATCCAGTAATGGAAAAAGATGAGTAAAAAAAGAGACAATGGCATCAACTGGAGGCTCAGAGAAACAGGAAGGTGGTGCCTGACCATGTAGGAAACTGCAGGACTTGAAAAGCATTTTGGGTTAGAGAAAATTGTCTATAGACAGTATGGAAATATTCAAATACAAGATAAGAGGCAGGGTAAGAAGTTCAATGATCTCACCCTTTCATTCTGCTTCTTCTAAATGTTAGTTCTAATAAGATAACCACTAGTGACATGTGGCTACTGACACTTGCAATGTAGCTGGCCTGAATTCTTTTATTAATTTTTATTGCTTTACAATATTCTGTTAGTTTCTGTTGTACAGAAAAGTGAATCAGCTATACATATATATATATATATATATACACACACACATATATTCCCTCTTTTTTGGATTTCCTTCCCATTTAGGTCACCACAGAGCATTGAGTAGAGTTCCCTGTGCTATACAGTAAGTACTGATTAATTATCTATTTTATACCTAGTAGTGTATATACATCAATCTCAATCTCCCAATTCATCCCACCCTCCCAACTGGTCTGAATTGAGATGTGCTGCAAGTATAAAATACGCACCAGATTGTGAAGCCATAGCATAACAAAATGTAAATATCTTATTAATAATTCTTATATTGATTCTATGTTGAGATAATGTTTTAGATATATTGGGTTATGTAAATTGTATTATAAAAATTAAGTTCATCATTTTCTTTTTATCTTTATATTGTAGCAACTAGAAAATTTAAAATTACATATGCAGGTCTCATCATTTATCTATTGTCAATGCTGCTCTAAATCATTTGCTTCCTGGGTAACCACAGAATGCTGATGATTCATCTAGAGTGAAAAATCTTGCTGACCAAAAGGGGGGATTTTCTTTATATCAAATCTGAACACTACAGAAGGTTACATTTATCCCTAAGATGATTTCAACCAGAATCCCAGGCAGAAACCATCTAACTAGATTATATGCTGTACAGACTTTAGGAGAGCAGTTAAAAGATTATGTGGGAGTTAAAATATATGCACATAGCCTATTATATATCAATAAGATATGTGCTCAGAGACGACTCCCACACACCACTTAGAATACTGGTTTAAATTTTTCCACCCATAAACTTTGAATAAAGGAGGAAAAAAAGCTAGCAATAGTACAGTGCTGCCACATACTGTAGTTAAATGGCAAGGATTGTTTTGTAGAAGATGAATTTTTCATGAGTGTTCTTTAAAAAAAATCTTGCCAGGATTTTTTTCTTTGATATGGCCAGCTTAAAAAAACCCATTACTTCTTACTGAAATTTTATGATTGATCTTTTGCACATTTGACACAATTTGAAGAACATTTATTAAATTCTGCTTTGTGCCAAATAGCTGAACAAACTTCATTCTGGCTTTCCAAGATCTCAGTCCAATAGAAGAGATTGCTACACAAAGACATAAAATAGTGTAAAAGTTGAATAATCAAATTACAACTAAAGGTACAAATGTAACATGATTCTCTCTGACAGAAATCATATCATTTACCTACACTGTGTTTTTCTTAAAAACCAGATGACTGCTTAGAGTCCAGAAAACTTTATTTACTTTTAAAAACTGTCTCACATGAGCTCAATATGGGAACTGAGCCTTGATTAATTAATATTTTCTTTAGAGGATCTATCAAGAATGATATAGTGCATATGTGTTTTTACTGGCATTTTATATTTTGTAATTACTATGTAGATATCAGGGAAGTAATATTTTTTCCAATATTTCTGAGTCTTCCTTAGTCATTATGGCTCTGACATAATCAGGTATAATGAAGGTTATTGATTTACAGAAGAAATGCACCGTGAATGACAGTCACTGCAGATGTACCCCTCAGGGCCCACTTACTCTAATCCACACTGTATATTTTGCTGGAGAAAAGGAGGCCAGATGTTTGACTCTATGCATTTTCTATAGGTGGCCAGCTCTTATATTTCTTTCGAAGCACTAAGCCTCCAACAGCTTGTAGGAGGGCCCTATGATGATCTTTAAAAATGTTGAATTAAAAACCATTTTTCCTCCAAATTACTAAACCCGAATCAGTGGGCTAAACAGAAAGACTGAAATTAGCTATCTTCTTACTTTTAAAAATATTATTTCAAAAATCATATTTTGAAAGTCATACAATATCACATTTTATATTCAGGTAGCAAATGGGTTGGATGGGGACATTTCATTCTTCTTCAAATCATACAGGATTGGTAGAGTATTGAAATATTTAATCTTTGATTTTCATTTCTCCTGGATTTTACACTTTTATTTGGTGCATGGACTTTGAGGGGAAAGGGGAAGACTTTCAGTAAACTGATGAGATGAGATAATTCACATATAAATAAGCATCATTAAATTTTTGGAGTTTTTAAGAATATCAGGGGTCCAGTCTAGATATAATGGAGTTAAGTACCAGTCACTTTGTGTTTTGTATTGAATAAAACCTGGACAGGATGCATAGAACAGCTCTTTGAGGACTCTGAAAAATAGTAGGCAAATTGGAGACGATGTCTCTGATTTACTGATGAATCGGTGGTGACTTTACCATTTTTTTTCTCCAGTATCCCTCAACCAACACTGCAGTGGGCACAAAGGAATAGACAGAGAGAGCTCAGGAGAAGCCCTATAGTACTGGCTCAAGGAGCGGGAAAGGGAATACACATTTTTAGAGAGAGTATGGAAACACCCCGTTGAAGTCTTCTCTCTTTTTTCTGTTCTACCAAGGCCCAGTTCCTAAACAATCATGTGGTATAATGGGAGCCCACAGAACCCAAATCTCTGAGTGGGAGAGTCTTCCTCTACCTTCAGCAGAGGAGCTGTAGTTCCAAAAAAGTGGGACCAGGGGCTTCCCTGGTGGCGCAGTGGTTGAGGGTCCGCCTGCCGATGCGGGGGACACGGGTTCGTTCCCCGGTCCGGGAGGATCCCGCGTGCCGCGGAGCGGCTGGGCCCGTGAGCCATGGCCGCTGAGCCTGCGCGTCCGGAGCCTGCGCTCCGCGACGGGAGAGGCCACAGCAGTGAGAGGCCCGCGTACCGCAAAAAAAAAAAAAAAAAAAAAAAAAAAAAGTGGGACCAACCATTGTTGATATTTGTCTTGTGTGTCCTTCCATTGTTTAACTGGAGAGGTGGGCATACTTCAGAAGTGCACTGCAGAGCAAGATAACTAAAATCCCAGCTATCTAAATGAAGGATGAAATACCAGAGTCCCAAAGAACCAGAAAGTATGGAGATGTTATGGAGAGGAAGGAACTCAGGAAATCAATCCCAAATAATTGTTTATAAGCATTGGACTCATTCCCAAACTGTGCACACATGGATCTGATACTATTTAGCATACAAAAGACTTTGAGAACTGAACAGATACACCACTGTTCATGTCCAAGACTGGCCACTAAGTGGCATATACACTGGGCAGATCCAAAGAGCATGTGAATGTTTTGAAAAGTGTATTGGAATCAGGAATTCAGGAAACTGTTGAAACTTCAGGTCTAAATCTAATCAGTTTGACTACCTATAAAAACGACGTCAGTATTCTCCATAGGATTGAAAGTAGACCCAAGTCTCATATATGATATAATATTCAAAACGTCCAAGATTCAGTTTAAAAATTACTTGGCATATGAACTACTAGGAAAATCTCAACTTGCATGGGAAAAGACAATCAAAATACCATTGGTGAGATGACAAAGATGTTGGAATTATCTGATTCTTGAAACAAAAGGAAAAATAGAAATCATGCCAAATAAATAGATGATATAAACAAGAACCAAATGGAAATTTTAGACTTATAAACAGAGTAACCATAAACAAAAACAAAACCTGCACTGGCCAGCTCAGTAGCAGAATAGAGGTGACAGAGGAAATAATCAATGAGCTTGAGGATAAACCAATAAAAGTGATCCAATCTGAATATCAGAGAGAGAGAGAGAGAGAAAAAAAAATGATTGGAAAAGTAAAAAGAGCCTTAGAGATCTGTGGGATCATAACAAAAAAATCCAGCATTTATGTCATTGGAGCCTCAGAAGGAGAAGAGAAAAAGTGTAGTGCAGGAAAAGTATTTGAAGAAATAATGGCTGAAAATGTCCCAAATTTGACAAAAGAACTATACCTGCAGATTCAAGAAGCTCAGTGAATTCCAAATAGGATAAACACAAACAAATTCACTTCCAGTCATATCATAATCAAACTGTTAAAAATTAAAGAGAAAAAAAAAATCCTAAAAACACCCAGAGAAAAATGATGCATTCTCAATAGGAGAATAACCATAGAGGCCAGAAAGTAGTGACATTACAGCTTTAAAGAAAATAACTGTCAACCCAAAATGCTGTATCCAATGAACATATGCTTCAGGAATACTGATGAAATAAAAAACACTTTCAGATGAAGGAAAACTAGGGAATCCATTGCCAGCAGACCTGCTCTTAATACATTGTTAAAGGAAGTTCTTTAGACTGAAGGGAAATAATATCAGAAGGAAATCCAGAACATTAGAAATTAAGAAAGAACAACAAAATGGCAAACATTTGGGTAAGTGTACCCAAAATGATTATTCTATTCTTGCATTCTTTAAAATATGTTTGCGAGTTGTAAGCAGAAATTATAATGTTGTCTGATAGGGATTTTGGTATATGTAGAAAACCATAATATAAAGGGAGAGGCTAAAGGAATCTCTGTGGTGGTAAGGTTTCTATATTCCATGCAAAGTGGTAAAATATTAATTGCAAATAAACTGTAATAAGTTGTAATATTTATATTGTAATCCCTAGAGAAACCACCAAAGAGTCCAAAAGAAGTCAGGAAAGGGAAAACCAAAGTGCAAAACAGAGGAAACAAACAGAAAGCAAATAATAAAATAGTAAACCGAAATCCAAACATATCAGTAATTACATTACATTCAAACGGTCAAAACATACTTACAAGAGACACAGATTTTCAGGATAGATAAGAAATATTAGGCAATCAAGTTAATCCCTGCTTTGCAAACTATCTCCATTTTACAATGAGGAAACAGATATAGAGGGGAATTAACTTGTACAAGGTCCTACAGTAATCAGATTTAGATGAGAGTTTTTCTAACTTTCTAGGTATCATCACCTACTACTTTACCAAATACTGTATTCCAGCCCTGTAGGATACTGCTGAGATTAAGAGAGAGAGAAAGAGAGAATGGAGACAACTAGGCTGTATCCTGTCAGCACTAAATTCAGAGCTCACTGGAATGGGGGTCCTGAGCCTGAGCCTGAGCCAGGGGAGTTTGTTACTTGGAGATCCACTGGAAAAACCAATCACCGTACTAGGAGAGAGTCCAAGATGGATGAACTGGCATTCAGCTTTATAGTGATCATACTAGGTCTGACCCAGTTTCCAGTCTCCTTCTGTTGAAAATAAAGGACCAAGTTTCCCCAGGCTTTTCCTGAAAAAAGTTGGCGGGCACTCTGGCACGGACAGGGAAAGTGAGCTGGTTCCCAGGTAGATTCTTTTGATATGCACTCCTAGCATTCAGCAGGTTCTAAGTACTGGAACTCAGGACAACCTGATGTGAATTTCTAACTCTCCTTTTCTCATCACTGGGGCAAAGTCAAGGGGGCTTATGAGCCTTGACAAGCTGTGTTTCTTTTTTTTTTTTTTTTTTTTACTGGAGTATAATTGCTTTACAATGTTACGTTAGTTTCTGCTGTACAATGGAGTGAATCAGCTATATGTATATATATATATCCCCTCCCTCTTGGACCTCCCTCCCACCTCACTCCCTATCCCACCCATCTAGGTCATCACAGAGCACAGAGCTGAGCTTCCCGTGCTTTATAGCAGGTTCCCACTAGCTATCTATTTTATGCATGGTAGTGTATATATGTCAATCCTAATCTCCCAATTCATCCCACCCTCCCCTTACCCCCTGTGTCCACATGTCCATTCTCTATGTATGTGTCTCTATTCCTGCTCTAGAAATAGGTTCCTCTGTACAATTTTTCTAGATTTCACATATATGCGTTAATATGCGGTATTTGTTTTTCTCTTTCTGGCTTACTTCACTCTCTATGACAGACTCTAGGTCCATCTACATTTCTACAAATGATCCAATTTTGTTCCTTTTTATGGCTGAGTAATATTCCATTGTATATATGTATCACATCTTTTTTATCCATTCATCTGTCAATGGGCATTTAGGATGTCAGTCCCAATCCCCCAGTTTATCTCTCCCCCCGCTTATCCCCTGGTAACCATAAGTTTGTTTTCTATATCCATGACTCTACTTCTGTTTTGTAAATAAGTTCTTTTGTACCCTTTTTTTTAGATTCCACATATAAATGATATCATATTATATTTTTATTTCTCTGTCTGACTTACTTCACTCAGTATGACAATCTCTAATTCCATTCATGTTGCTGCATATGGCATTATTTTGTTCTTTTTTATGGCTGAGTAATATTCCATTGTTTCTATGTACCACATTTTCTTTATCCATTCCTCTGTCGATGGACACTTAGGTTGCTTCCATGTCCTGGCTATTGTAAATAGAGCTGCAATGAACATTGTGGTACATGACTCTTTTTTGAATTATGGTTTTCTCAGGGTATATGCCCAGTAGTGGGATTGCTGGGCCATATGATAGTTCTATTTTTGTTTTTTTAAGGAACATCCATATTGTTCTCCACAGTGGATGTATCAATTTACATTCCCACCAAAAGTGAAAGAGGGTTCCCTTTTCTCCACTACCTCTCTAGCATTTATTATTTATAGATTTTTTGATGATAGCCATTCTGACCAGTGTGAGGTGATACCTCATTGTAGTTTTAATTTACATTTATCTAATAATTAGTAATGTTGAACATCCTTTCATGTGCCCCTTGGCCATCTGTATGTCCTCCTTGGAGAGATGTGTATTTATGTCTTCTGACCATTTTTTGGTTGGGTTTTTTGTTTTTTTGATATTGAACTCCATGAGCTGTTTGTATATTTTGGAGATTAATCCTTTGTCCATTGCTTTGTTTGCAAACATTTTCTCCCATTCTGAGGGTTGTCTTTTTCTCTTGTTTATGGTTTCCATTGCTGTGCAAAGCTTTTAAGGTTAATTAGGCCCCATTTGTTTATTTTTGTTTTTATTTCCATTACTCTAGGTGGTGGGTCAAAAAAGATCTTGCTGTGATTTATGTCAAAGAGTGTTCTTCCTATGTTTACCTCTAAGTTTTATAGTGTCTGGTCTTACATTTAGGTCTTTAATCCATCTGGAGTTCATTTTTGTGTATGGTGTTAGGGAGTGTTCTAAGTTCATTCTTTCACACGTAGCTGTCCAGTTTTCCCAGCACCATTTATTGAAGAGGCTGTCTTTTCTCCATTGTGTGTTCTTGTCTCCTTTGTCATAAATTAGGTGACCACAGGTGTGTGGGTCTATCTCTGGGCTTTCTATCCTGTACCATTGATCTATATTTCTGTTTTTGTGCCAGTACCATACTGTCTTGATTACTGTGGCTTTGTAGTATATTTTGAAAAGACCCCAAATAGCCAAAGCAGTCTTGAGAAAGAAAAACAGGGCTGGAAGAATCAGACAAGCTGTGTTTCTGATGGAAAAGATAAGGGCAAGGACAAGTAAAATACAGGGTAGATGGGCTACGTAGTAACAAACAGAAACAAACACCACTGAATTACTTGGCTTTCTTTAACTGATACAGAGAACTCTTTTTCTTGTGTCAGGGTCAGTCAGTGTACATGTAGTATAGGAAGAGTCACATGTTACCTCTTACTTGGTTTCTAGAGTGTAGTGCTGGGCAGAGAACAAAATATCAGGGGTGACAATTTTTTTTTCAGGGGACAGAGTGCTCTGAGTGAAAGCATGGAAAAAGCTATTATAACTTAATTCTGTCCTGGGAATTGATGGTCTGATCCAGAGCAGAACACTAAAAGATATCTCATAGCTAGGACTGCACTATCAGAGAAAAGTGAACTTCTTTCCAAGTAACGGCGAAGCCTGTCTTAGGATGTTTGCCGTAAATAAAATGGCATTGGAGAGGCAAGGAAAGCCATTTTTCTATAAAGGTCCAGATATTTTATGGATGTCCTTGACGTCCTTGGGGCTACTATTTCAAGACAGCAGCCACACTTACTGACCTCACCTAGATCCAAGTATCTTGTGTAGAAAGTGAGCACCCATTAAATGGGGCTGTTTAAACAAGCATCTCTCTGGACTCAGACAGAACTAATTGTCTTTGAATCAACTCCAGATACATAGACAAGTATTTAATATAAGGCCAAGTTCCTTATCAAGAAATCTCTAAATATATCACAACACTCTCTCTGGGAGATTAGGCAGTGCCAGAATATGGCAGGGACATAGCAGTGGCTTGGCATCTAGTAGCATCTGCATTTCAAATTGTCTAAGCCTCATCAGAAAGGGCGTCTTCTGCTCATAACCCTCATAGATATTTACAACTTACAAGTTGTCTAGAAATCCAGATTCATCCAGCCTTGAATAGGCACTTAATAAGTATTAGTTATTTTCGTTTAGGAGTTTATTGAGTAGAGTGGTTTGCAACCCCTACAGACGAGAATCACCTGTCTTCTCACCAAACCAATTGCAATTGGATTTTGAGGGGTGGTGAGCCTAGATAATTCTAATATGCAACCAGGATTAAAGAACCACTGAAGAGGTCCTACAGTAGAAACTGAATAGGTCCCTTCATTCCTTTAAATAAATGGAAAAGTCCTGAAAATTAAATCACTTTCTGTGGTCTGATTGACGATTTAATTGTTGGACTCCTTCACCTGGAAGCCAGATACACACATTTGACCAGAACTTAGGTCTAGTTGTAGAGACAATGGTTGGGGAGGCAGGAAGAGGGTAGAACTAACCGCTGGAGTTCCTGCTTGTAGAACCAAGTTCCAGATAACTACATATTGTGCATCAGAGAAGTGTATAGCCACCTGCAAGTCCTCAGACAATTGCATTGTCTGTATTCTAACAGACAACAGTCTTTTTTTTTCCCAGCCAGGTCAGAAATAGTTCAAGGCTTTAAGTTGGAGAGCAGGTTAGTCAAGCAGGTCAAGATCATTCTAGTCCATAATTTCATGCTTAGTTTGCATGTGTGCTGAGATGTGCCAGTGCAGGCTATCTGATAATAGTGAGTGGGTTGTACCTCAGGAAGACCATTAAACAAGGGTATTGTGTTGGCCGTTCTCCTATTTAACCAGATATGCTGAGCCAGCAGAATCTGCGATAGTGCATTCCAGGGTTACCTGACCAAAAAAAATAAGTACTCAAAAACTTAGTGAAAAAAATGTAAACTATGGGACCTCCCTGGCCATCCAGTGGTTAAGACTCCACGCTTTCACTGCAGGGGGCACGGGTTCGATCCCTGGTAGGGAACTAAGATCCTGCATGCCACGTAGCTAATAATAATAATAAATTGATTAAAGACTTACTATGTGGCAAATACTGTCCTAGGGGGTTATATCAGTTATTTAATTTTTTAAAGAAGTAAACTAGTTCAGAGCTAAGTCAGTCATCCAAGTGGTAAGATAATCTGGAAATGGATAGAAGGAGGAAAATGATGATGCAAGGGATAAAAATGTGGTCGATAGAGACAAGCTAAAGCATCGACTGGCTGACGTGTGATTCATACATTAAAGACCTCCTCTTACTCTGTCCTTGTGTTTGTGTGTGTTTCTCTGGGTCAGGGACATATTTTTGAGGACAACAAATTGCAATGGAATGACAAGGCTAATACATGAGTATAATTGTAAGAGACATTGCATAGTGATTAAGATATATTATCTTCTAGATAAGCTTGTCAAAAAGTGTTAGAAAAATAACAATACCAATAATATTTTAAATTCCCAAGAAAAATAATTGTGAAAGCTCATGCTCAGAGAATTCATGTTGCTTTCAAATAGAGTAGATTATCTCCTCTGCAAAAAACAAAGCTGGATGTTGATGGAAAATCAGGAGAATTTTACGGAAGAAGGTAAACCAAAGATTTGATGCACACCCAATTGTCCTTCCTAGGCAAAGGCAAACAAAAAGCACTCTCAGGTTCTTAAAGCTTCAGAGATTTATCAGCTTAGAAAGTTTTTAGAGTGTGCACCAGAACACTGCAAGTTGACTTAGGGAAGAAAACTTTAAATAGAAATTCGAAGAATCTGGAAATTATTATTGAAACAAATAAGTAAAGATTTAACTTTCAGAATAACATAATGAGATAAATGAGAAACTGATTCTGATAAGTCTAATTAATGTAATTATTGGAGAGATAGATAATGAAATTAATGGAGACTAAGAAGGAGAGAGAATTTAAAATAGAGCCAAACCATGTATCTTCTATAATAGCACATATTTCCTAAGATAAGATTTTCCATCAGAATGATCAGCTCTAAAACCTTGCCCCAGGTGAGGTGAGAAGATGAAGTGCATTGTGGTTAATTCCTGAAAACAGACTGACCTGATCACACAAAGTTAGGTATAATCACACAAAATTAAGTAGAGGATCCATGCTTAATCATTGAATGGAAATTTTGTAGTATATCTGGACAATGCTGAGCTTGTATATTTGGAGTTTATGCTTCTCAAAGACTTGACCAGATTAGAATTATTCTTAGTCTATTAACAAACTTCCATCTCAATTTGTCATAAAGATGAAAAGGTGAAAAAAATATTTAGGTGTTTTGATAGAAATGAACTGGAATGTTAAAATTTTTTTGATGAGGTCATCAAAAAACAAATGCAATCTTAATGTACTATTGTTACAATATCAAGAATGAGGGAATGTCTTGACCAGTTAGATTATATAAGGAATACCATGTTGGATTATGCATTACAAATTAATAAAATTTGTTCTGAATAAAACAGAATGGTACAGAAACAAATCTCTGCAAATCTTTCACATGAGTAGAGAATACTTGAAGAATGATAAAGAAATAAAATGATCTTCAAATATCTGTAGGACTTTCTTGTAGGTAGAGGGTTGAATTGACATTGACTAGCCCTGGAGAGTGAAATTTAAAACAATGGTAGATGCTACAGAACAAGTTACTTCATGTAAGAAAGAATTTTACACCACCAGTACTGCTCCCAAATGGAATAGGCTGCTTGAGAGATTAATATATTTAACCATCATTCAAAGTGTTCAAACATACACTATAATCTGTAGAGAAAATTCAAGAATGCTATGTATGGCTATCCCAGGTGATTCTGAAGTACCAAATAGCCCTGAATTTAGGACCTGGACTGACTATTGAAAGCTATTTTGAGATGAATTTTGTAATGGCCTAATCCTAGGTACCAAAAAGTAGATATGACATAGACCTCTGGTTTAGAATAGGAAGCTGCTTTTTCTAGTCCTCTGACAGTCATTTAAAAGCATTGGACATACCAGGTGTATTGAGTTATTACCCAGTGCATCACTTTTCTTTAAAATTGCAGCTCTTTATATCTTCCTCAGTGACCCACACAGTGCCTTTTGCATAGAAGACATTTAATAATGCTTCGGGAATTGAAGCTTCAGTGCCTTTGTCTGTCCCCCGTGGTTTATGGCTATAGCTTTAATTTATCAGTATTTGCATTTCTCTGCCAATTTTTAGAATATCCAATGAGCTGTGATAGGAAATACATTCATTAACAGATAATGGAAAATTGCCTTCTTTGCTACTCAGCATGCATTTCCATTTCCTCTTGCTAAATAGACTCTGAATTTCACTCAAATAGTCACTTCTCATCTATGCAGACCTGTATCTTTGGGGAAGCACATCCAACCTAGAAGTCTAAGAAAAGGCCCTGGTTGATTTAAAGCAGTCAACACATCTCAAACCCCTGGCCACGGTGGTTTGTTGTATGGCCACATGACCCAAACTGGGCCAAGGAGATTTGAGGAGATGTTTTCTGGGCAATTGTAAGAGACTAGATGATATAAATATGTGAAGTTTTGCAACTTGTAAAAGAATTCCGAAATCCAAGAGGGAAGTTATTAAACATGGAGTGGGTAGAGCTGAGAGAACTACAGACAAATTAAGTCTCCATGGTGATGTTCCTGGGAACCTCTAGACGATGAAGGGCTGCTTTGGTTTGGGGGATTCTGATATGAGCAAACAGAAGCATCCTAACAGACACAGAGGCTCAAACCCATCCAAGCAGTGCAGTGACAAAACTTTGAATAACGTTTACTTTTTATTAAATCTCAACTCAGTTTTTTCCCCCCACCTCCTCCTCTGAACACTCATTCCTTGTTTCATTCACAAGTATTTCCCAGGTAAGTATCAATAGTATTTTTCATTTCTCCACAACTTTTCTTCAAATTATTTCCTCTACTGGAGGGACCCTTTGTTGTTTTTTCATTACTCAGTAAATATCTATCTGCTTTTCAATCCCTTTCTTTCATCTAGGATTGATTGTTGCATCATCAGTTGTCTATTAAATCTTAGTAACACACCTATTGTAGCACTTACCTTTGGATATTACGTTATTTATGTGTCTAGCCTTCTTGGATTTTTTTGAGAGCATAATTTAGTTTATGATCCCTAAACTCAAGGAAGTGACTAGTTAGTAAATTATGAACAAATGAATGTCTTCTTGTTCTTAATTCTCAAAAAGCAAGTTATTAGGTTTACCACAGGTAGCTTCATAATTAGGAAGTAATTTTTACTTTTGACCTCAGTGTTCAATAAAAATTTTGACTCATTCCCCATAAATCCAGTTTAGATCTTCTTTTTATGAGACACAGCACTTTTTCTTTGACACATTATATGTTAAATACATTTTAAAAAGGAAAGAGACTCCCAAAGAAATTTAATGTTTAAAAAAAAAGTGCAAGTATTTTCTCTGCATGCATGAGCATCTCAAGATTTTAATCGCTTTTTGCCTTAGGAACGTTGTGATGTATAAACATTTTACAAATCTGATCTCAAAAAAACAATGTTTTGAATAATCTGTGCTTTAATGTAAAAACAAAACATTAATTTGTTCAGTTTCTCACACAATGCGTTTATTAAACAATTCGGGCTCAATAATTTCTTAAGATTGTAACATTTAACCTTGTAATGGAGCTAAAACCAGTTCTATTTGTGGGAGTATATTTTGGACTTTTGAACAAAAATAAAATTAATGCCACTGTCTTTAGGTTGTGTTCGGAGCAAAGACAAAGAAACCAACTAATTCTGTCCAACTAATAAAACATCTAATGATGCAATTGCTACTATGACATTATCTTAATGTTATTATCATAATGTTAAATATATTTTTGCTTCTGTTTGTTACTGAAGCTCAGTATATCATCCCTGAACATTAGCTATTTTCACTTAATTTAGATTTTAAATATTGAAGTTTTAACTTGGGTTCCAGAAAAAAGTCCTGAAAAATAGCTGCATTTAGCTTTTTTTTTTCTTGCTTTCAACTACAAATTTTCAATGTGGCATGACTTATCAGGGAATCTGTATCAGGAAGTACAGCTCTTTAACATACCTTTTTAGGAATAAAAAATAGCCACCTCTGCGTCAAAGAGGGGATTCAGAATCACTAGCATTCTGAAGGAGCATGTGTTTGATTATTGTTCCCACCTGTTTCTTTTTTATTATAAAGTGGCAATTTATACTATCATTAGAAATATACATTTATATATAAAGTTTTGCCTTCAAATCTCTTTAAGCTTTGATTACCTAGGACGAAAGACCACAAATCAAATAAAAACCCTATATAATATATCCTATTTCAGAAGCATATGTATATATACACGCATATATTTGTAGAACAATCCACTGTTTTCAATGTGACTCTGATTTTAAAAAATGCTATTTACAATTTTATGACAGAGAAATAATCTCAGCTCTTTATGATATTAAAATGAGCAGGGGATTTGTATGCTTGAATGTGCTTCACCTGGTGCAGATGAAGTCGTGCAACATCATGGAAGACCTCAGAGCACAGCCTTATAGACAAAGCCATGAAGGCGGAATAGTAGATTTGCTATTTCTGGGTCCATGTTTTAAAACAATTACTGTTCATGTAGTCATGCTTCTCCGCCAGGGAATTAGTGGTCCCAAATTAGGACCTTCAAGCTTTTCAATACACAAAGAGACAGTCTTCACACTTTACTTTTGTCTTGATACCCTCATGTCTTGCTAGTGGCATCACGGGACCACCAACCTATATACAATACCTATCAATGGCACTGTCATTTTCTTAAATAGAACAACTCTTTTACAAGCTATCTGGATTAGAATGAGGCCCATAAAGCATCATCGTTTGCAACAAATTGATGTCTTTTTATTGTGCTGATCCATAATGACTAAAAACGTGGTATGAAATTCATATGTAAAATTCCAAACCCAAACTATTACTGTGATCAAGAATAGGTTGGCTTGCTGTCCTCCAGTTTCCTGAAGCACAAAATCTCTGAATTAGCAAATGGAACTTCAGCACCATTTTGTTTCTATACCTCTGACTTCTAGCTTAAACATCGAGTAAGATATATTGACCAGAAAATTATTTTGTGAGATTCTCAGTTTTGTTTTCATTCTTAAGTCCACTGATTTTGAAACATGTTACAATAAGGACTCTTAGAATAAACATATTTTAACTTATATTTACATAGCCAATTACAAAGCTTTACTAAAAGTCATAATTTTCCTGAGACTATCCCAATGCATTTAAGAAAAACAGGCTTATTTTACTTATAGGAGAATAAGTGATGGGTGAATTGAGACCCAGAAATTGGAATGATAAAAATCAAAGTTAAGAATTATTTTACTTGGAGTAAACCTGAAAAACAAACTATTTAAACTGGCTCATATTTTTGGAGGAAATAGGATAATTATATGTGTATATATGGTAATATTTTAAAAACCTAGACAGTAAATACTGACTTTTTCTATGAAAGGTTTTATGTACTTAAAAAGTAAGCAGCAATTAGGCAAATGTTCACCCTGTGTTCTAAACCATAGTTTTTGTCAGGTTAATGTGTAAAAAAATACGAGGTTTCCAATTTATTCTCTGACAGTAAGTTTCCAAAACATTTTATTGTGGTGAACATTTGCTTAAATGATATGGAGAAAAACAATATACAAATTGGGTAGTTAGAAATGTTTCTTCAGTGTTATCACGAAGGAGACAGATGTGAGTCTAGATGCTAAAAAACGAACAACCACTGAAAAAAAAGGGAAGAATTTTGTTGGAAATTCATTTCTCTACCATATTTTCCATAGTATTTAACTAGATAAGATATATCGTCGTGAAATCATCAGTATAATTGATAACACTTTGAGAAACTGTCAATTGTGTTACTTGTGAGCTTGTGATGCCTATGTATATGTGTGTATGTGTATATGACTGAAAAGCACAAATCATTTTATGCTAAATGAGCCTGTGACCCATTTTGTAGAAGCCTCTTTTAAATTTTTTCAAAGAAAATAAGGCTTTGTGCTTGGGATTTGTTTGGTCCTGGAAGTGACAGGTGCATTTATAATCAAGTTGAATCAAGAGTGACAAGGAGAAATACAACCAGATTTGTATTTCTGTATTTCTTTTGACAAGGGCATTCTTTTCCTAGAAGAGTAACATTCCTTTTTTCTCTTTAATTTAAATGTGTGTATTTGTTACGTTCCAAGTATTTTGGTTAAACAAATATCTCTCGAAAATGTGTGTTCAAAATCCTTGCCTAGATGCATAACTTTTATTCTTTGCAACCAGTTAGACAAATTCCTCCATTTCATTTTCTGCTAACCTCCTGATAACAGAAACAGAATACTTGGTGAAGGACACGGACCACTATTGAAGAATAATGATTGTGTAGAGTGAGGGAAACTACAGTGACTTTGAAGGAATACAGCAACCAACGGCAAGGTCATTGAAGTGAGGGCCTAGAGTTTCTGCAAAGTGTATATATTTTAGGGAGTATTTGGAACAATACATGCTGGACGGTAGAGCTATAAGAGAAGTAACATGCTAAGTCTTCTCATTGATAATATCCATAAATCTACATATATTTTTTAACATTCTCTTTAGTTTTGTTTTGATTTGGATGTCTCTACACCATTCCTGATTTGTAGGACTAAGTAGATCTACTTTTTTCCAAGGCAATTGTATACCATTCAATTCTTCCCTAACGTTTTTCTAACACTTTAGTATTCCTAAATATGCATTTGCCTAGTCTTACACCGAGGTGTTTTTTTTTGGGGGTGGGGGTGGGGGGACTACTTTAAGCCACTCACACAACCCTGTCTGTTGGAGCCATGGCTGTTAATTCTGTATTATTTCTCTATACCCCTTGAAAATTCAGTACATTACAAGTTTCATTCTATGCTCTAGGAGACAGACTGATTTTCAACTAGATTTATAAATGAGGATATATAGTAAAAAACAATTCACTGGCTTCATAAGATAGTAAGTTAGGAATTTCACAGCCATGCCTCCCAATTCCTTGGTGAAGTTTGGAAAATGCTACATACAGAAAACTCTGGTAAGGTACAAAGACAAATACAGTTTGCTTTCACCAATTTCTTAGGATTTATTTCTTTATATAAAACCCCTCTTCCTTCTTTCCTGCTGCAAGAGATGGTATAAAACTCTCTAAGACAGCTAGACATGCACCTATACTCTCAAAGGTGTCCACAGAGTAAAAAATCAGACCAAAATGGTATGAGCACATAACTTATTTATCACTGCCTGGGCATGGCAATGACAAAGAATTCCTAAAAGTTACATCAGGCTTAAAACCTGAAATTTTTTTCTAAATGGCTAAAGAAAAAAAATGAGCCCCTGAATTAATACCTTTGAAAAAAACATGATATTCTCCTAGGAGAATCTGAAAGTCTTTTCAGGAAGGAATGAAATCAGCTAATAGCATTAAATTCAACATAAGGCTATCCTTTGCATGAAACAATCTTAAATATCGATTTCAAGAATAAAATTTTAAAGTTTTCTTGATGTTAAATGATTTCTGGCTATATACCTTATAGGCAATAGAAGAATCTATAATTCATACATGTTCAATATCATGGTAAAAAAAAATCCTGGAAACAGAATGTAATTATGTGTCAATTCCAGATGTCCAAAGAAAATACAAATTCAAAACAAAACACACACCAGAGAATTATCCAGAGTTTAAGGTATTTAGGGTATTACATCGATTTGTAAGTTCAATTTTCCAAAACCCTCTTCTTTAAGGTAATAATTTTATTTCATCTTTATGATAGTTATGTTTTCATTACATTTAGCCCTCTATTAATAACAACACAGTTTATTTTAATGCTTGTGGAGTCTTGATTTATTTTTTCCTCTGCTTTTAGGTGTGCTAATCTTTGTGCATGTGCATTTTTCTACCACATTGCAACAGACAAGCTTTGGTTCAATTTTCTTATCCTACACAAAGAAAGATTTTGAGTGCAGAATCTTAGCCACTGGGTCTTGGGTTGCCATTTTATTTTCCTCTCCTTGGGTGGATTTATTGGAAGGAAATGGGTAAAGGGCAAGGGGAGAAAAGGAAGGGATGAGAGAGGGACGAAGGGAAGAGTTCTCAGCTATGTTGAATCTTGATTCACAACTTTGCCTCCATTCATGGTTGGTGTTCCGGAACTTTTCCTCGAACGCCCCTGTTTTTCTCCAATCTCATGTAGTGATGGCTCTCTGTACATACACACTGGAAGGCAAAAATCACATTAATTACTCTTTACAATAGTGGACATAAATTTTGCCTCAATAAACAGCTCAATTTTGACTTCATAATATTGTTCACTCTCATCACTAGCTCTTCTTCCTATGTGAAAATGAGTTTTAACTTAAAACATTTAATGGATACACATAATTCTCTTCTAGTTCTATCAGTCACAACCTTTTAAGTCTTCCCGAACGGCAAACACATGGGTAGTTTCTGTTCCTGTATAGATAAGGCTTAAGTTTTTACTGTCTGCTAACCTATATAATAGGATTTTCATCTAGAGTTAGAGGAGACATTGGGAGTAAAACATTTAAAGGGTAGAAAGAGATATTTTGTTTTTTAGCCTTTAGCCTGCAATCTTGGGAAAAAATTCTTATTTACATGATCCTAATCTTTACCCTACTGCAAGAAATATGACATTGTTTTATCAAATTGAAATATTTATTGCCAACTTTCAGGGTATTCATCTATAGTTATTCATCAGTAGGAAATGTGATTATGCAACCGTGAGATTTCAGTTCACATCTGTATAAACACTTCCTTTTATCTCTATTGTTTTGTCTGGCTCTAAAGCTCAGTCATCTGTGAATTATCGTGGCTCTTGCTAGATTATTGCATAGAAAGAAAAATGTTTTTCAATTCACAAAGATAAGATAGGATCTATTAGCGTATTGAGTCCATTAAAAGAGATTCATTTTACTGTTGTGAGACAAATGTGACTGTATATGAAATATTTACTTAAATATCAGGAGGTATTTTTATCTTTGACTTAGGAACAAATAGTTGCGTACTCCCATCTATTGAACAATCACTACAATACCTTGGTAATCTGAATGTTATTTCCAATCAAATTGCTTCTGCCGATGGGCTTTGCCCTGGAACTGGAGACCCGAGCGTGGCCATGAATAAAACAGATGTTGCATGGTGGTTAAGAGCACCAATTTGGGAGCCACACTGCCTGGTCTACATCCTTAGCCACTTTCTAGCTCTGTCTAATGGACACACAGTAAGCATCCAAAGATGTATAAGAAGAATGAATGAGCTGATCTCTTCATGAACATCATGAATGAAAGATTTCAGAGAACATACTGATAAATTGTTTTGGTTGAAGGTATATCCTAAATCCAAAACTAGATTAAGAGAGTTAAGATACAAGTAAGCTTCTCCTCAGACTCGTTCAGTGATGAAGAGATAGGTCTCTTCCAACATCTCAGTAGTAGGGCTTCTTAAATGTCCATGTGCATCTGAATCACCTAGGGGTATTGTTAAAATGAAGACTCTGATTCAGAAGGTCTATAGTGGGCTTGAGATTCTGCATTTTTAATAAGTGCCCAGGTGATGCGGATGCTGGCAAACCCACACTGTGGCCAGTACAAAAAATATATATAAAACATGTTTGTTAAGTATATTGTGCACGATTATTATACATATATATATATATATTTTTTTTTCAATACGCGGGCCTCTCACTGTTGTGGCCTCTCCCGTTGCGGAGCACAGGCCCCGGACACGCAGGCTCAGCGACCATGGCTCACAGGCCCAGCCGCTCCACGGCATGTGGGATCCTCTGAGACTGGGGCACGAACCCGTGTCCCCTGCATCGGCAGGCAGACTCTCAACCACTGTGCCACCAGGGAAGCCCTACATATATATTTTTAAATGAGATTTTAAAATATTTCAGTTATTGCACTGAATGGTCCCTCCGATATCCTCAAAGGACTAACTGCCTTTGGCCTCACTAGCAAAGTATACAGAGGAAACTAGAAAGAACTGATCCTGTAATTTTCAGATGGTGCCAGTAGGTAATTCAAGTTTCTACCTTTCTTTTACAAAAGACAGAAGATCCTTAAGATTCTACTGAAATCTTGAAATTCCTCAAGCCTAAGGTCTTTTACCTATATTTCTGTTATACACAAGTATTAAAATCCCCCAAATTAAAAAATATGTTTATATGTGCAAAATATAGCCATGTATTTATAACTGGTTAGTGCACAGGGGAACTCAGAAGTAATGAAGTGATTCAGATGGAAAGTTATTCATATGATGCCATAAAGCAGTTTTTCCCTACTCTGTCACCTTATCAGTTATGAAAATCCCCAGACCTGACTACTGACTGCTAAATCAGCCTCAAAGAATGAAAAAAAAATATTTAAAAATACACACAATAGATTTTGACATGCGAATTTCTTAAACTTCAACTTACAGGCACTTGAAGAATATTACTCTTTAATTTCCATTAAATAATATAGTTTATAGTTTTGTTTTTTGTTTGTTTTTGCGGTACGCGGGCCTCTCACTGTTGTGGCCTCTCCTGTTGCAGAGCACAGGCTCCGGACGCGCAGGCTCAGCGGCCATGGTTCACAGGCCCAGCCGCTCCGCGGCATGTGGGATCTTCCCGGACCGGGGCACGAACCCATGTCACCCTGCATCGGCAGGCAGACTCTTAACCACTGCGCCACCAGGGAAGCCCTAGTTTATAGTTTTTGTATCTGAATTTCTTACTGTTGCAATTTCTTTTTTGTTTCCTTGTATCATAGATTCTACTCAAGACATTTGTTTCTAACTTTTATCTTTTTTTTTTGCTATTTCTCACTTACACATAAAATACTTAAGTTATGACAACACAAAATGTTGCCATTATAATTATCATTGCAGATAGCTTTTCAAATAACTTAACCCTGCTGACCATCCTAGTATCAAGTCCCCATAGAGTTTTCCAAACTGGCATCTAAAATTTTTCAGTATTTCAAAAAGAACAAAACTCACTAGTGTCATAGAAAAATGTGCAACTTGCTCTTCTTCTCGGACAACTCAATCACTAATTTTCCAATATTTCCATTAAATGGAGTAATAAACTTCCAGGTTTTGAAAAATATATCTTCTTATATATCGTAGCTGGAAAATTAAGAGTAATTAAACCAATAGATTCAATTTAATTTCTTGGGCTTTAATTTTCCTTGTTATTTACAGACTCTCAGATGTCAGTAATACTACCTAACTTAAGAAGCTGACAAATAAAGGGGTATGAAACTCAATCAAGTTTTAGAATTAAACTGTAATTAAGAGACCATGATCCAATTAGAAAGCAAAGAAAGAAAGGACAAAACACTTCTCTTCAGGAATGTAACCTCCTTTGATAGTTGTATTAACACTCCATAACTGTGCTATTCTGTATGAATGGTACATAATAAAATGATGACACAAAATACAAGAAGAAAACAAGAAGGCATAAGTGTTCTATAAAGTGCATTATAAGCTCAAAACGTAAACCCAAATCACTGTGATGTACACAATAACCACAATCATAACCTCTTAAATAAACCTTTAATCCCGTCAATAAATCTATTTCAGAATTTTCAAAGCCATTTCATTTATTTATTTTTTATAGGCAAATCGTCTTTTAATGAACTGTACCAACAGACAGAATTTTACATTTAACCCTAACTGGGACTTGGACTTCTTCCCAGGCACTGAATGATCACAGAGAGACTAGACTGTAGTAGAGAACCCGAGCTGGCATTTGACTGTGAAGATTTTCCTGGATGCGGCTGGGGAGTGCCGAAACCTGCCCAAATGGATATTCAAAGCCATTGTAAACTGACCACCTCATTTGATAATTACAATAACCAGGTGAATAAAGTAGGCAAGAAACATAAAAGAAACTAAGCAACTTCCCTAAAGTCAGAGGGTGAGTAGTAGCAGAGCCAGATGGGAGTATAGGATTTCGAGGTCCTAGTCAAAAGTTTTTAATAAAAGCAGAAAAACAATTCATCAAATAAATGGTATAAATGACTGTCTTATACCAATGTTTAAGTTATTTCTGTATATTAATGTAGATCCAGGTTGGCTTCACCTCTACCAAATGTTCCTAATGTCATCCAAAAATGGTAATGAAAACAAATTCGGGATGCCTATTATAAAAATAAATAATTAAATAACAAGTGTTGGCAAGTAGGTGGAGAAACTGGAACCATTGTACATTGCTGGCAGGAATTTAAAATGGACAGCCACTGTGAAAAACAATATGGTGAGTTCCTCAAAAAATCAAGCATAGAATTACCGTATGATCCAGAAATTCCACCTCTGGATATACACCCAAGAGAAAAAAAAGCAGGGATGTGAACAGGTATTTGTACACCTGTGTTCAAGGAAACATTACTTACAATAGCCAAAAGGTGGAGCACATTTGGTTGGTTGAACAAATGAACAGATACACAAAATGTGTTATATACATACAATGAAATATTGTTCAACCTTAAAAAAGAACAAAGTCCTGACACAAACATGGATGAACCTTGAGGAACTAAGGCTATGTGAAATAAGCTAGGCACAAAAGGACAAATATTTTATGATTCCATTTATGTGACATACCTAGAGTAGTCATTAATAGAGACAGAAAGTAGAATGGTGGTTGCTGGACACTGAGGGAAGGGAGGATGGGAGTAAATACTTAATGGATGCAACATTTCAGTTGGGGAAGATGTAAAAGTTTTGGGGATGGAAGGTGGTAATGGCTGCACAACACAGGAATGTATTTAATGGCATTGAAATGTACTCTTTTTTTTTTTCTTAATTGGAGTATAATTGTTTCTCCCTTTGGGATTCCAATTAGATAAGTATTATATCTTCTCACTCCTTCTTCTGTATATCTTGGACTCTGTGATATTTTCTATCTCCTCTGCCCTTTTGTCTACATTCTCAAGAATTTGTTTTTTAGATCGCAGTTCTTTATTTTTTTATTGGAGTATAATTGCTTTACAATGTTGTGTTAGTTTCTGCTGTACAATGAAGTGAATCAGCTATAAGTATACATATATCATCTTCCTCTTGGACCTCCCCCCCATCCCACCCATCTAGGTCATCACAGAGGACCGAGCTGAGCTCCCTGTGCTATACCGCAGGTTCCCACTAGCTATCTATTTTACATACGGTAGTGTATTAATGTAAAACCTATTCTCCCAATTTATCCCACTCTCCCCTTCCCCTACTGTGCCCACACATACGTTCTCTATGCTTCCATCTCTATTCCTACCCTGCAAATAGGTTCACCTGTACCATTTTTCTAGATTCCACATATATGTCTTAATCTAAATATTTGTTTTTCTCTTTCTGACTTACTTCACTCTGTATGACAGACTCTAGGTCCATCATTGCAGCATCATTTACAATAGCCAGGACATGGAAACAACCTATATGTCCATCAACAGATGAATGGATAAAGAAGATGTGGTACATATAAACAATGGAATATTACTCAGCCATAAAAAGGAACAAAGTTGGGTCATTTGTAGATGGACTGAGAAATGTACTGTTAAATTGGTTAAAATGGTAAATTTTATGTTGTGTATATTTTATACAACATAATTAACAATTATAAAAAATCACACACACAGAAACAAACACCCTGAGTGTAAGCTATAAACAAAGAAGTGACTATTAAGCCAGAGATGTCCTATTTGCATGGGAAGAGCCAAAAACTCCCCAACAGTCAACAATATTAGTCTTAGGACTGTTCTGTGAAAGAGAGAATTGAGATATACTGAGGGTACAGGGTTGGTGAGAGGATAGGAAAATCTGATGAGAACATCCTAGGACTGTGCTACCTAATACAGTATCCATTTTGCCATATGTGATCATTGAGCACTTAAAATGTGGCTGGTCCTAATTCAGATGTGCTAGAAGTATAAAATAAATACTGAATTTCAAAGACCACACAAAAATTAAATATCTCAGTAATAATGCTTCATATTGATTATATATTGAAATGACATTTCGAATATACTGGGTTGAATACATTATTAAAATTTATTTCATATGTTTGTTTTTATTTTTTAAATATGATTACCAGAAAAGTTTAAATTACACATGTAGCTTGTATTATATTTCTATTACACAGTGCTGTCTTAGAAGTTTGCTGTTCTCTGGAAAAGAAGTGTCTTGATTAGAGTCAAAGTTATCAATTACTATATGATGGGGAGGGGAGTTGAGGAAACTTCCTGAACTGACTGGACCTGACCTCCATAGGCAAACTTAGGAGAGACAGAGTATCTTAGATTTCTTTGATGGAATGAACTGGTTCACAAAACATTTATTGGCCCTTTTAACTTGGCTTAACTATTAATAATATTGTATCATTTTGATTCTATTACTGTCTTTTCATTTCTTTCTTTCCTCAAATTCCAGTTACTCTTTTGCTGACTAATATCCAGAGATGAATTTGTTTCAGCATTAATTTGTTCATTTATTTTATGAACAGGTACAAATTACTTTGTACAAGGCGCTCTGCTAGATTCTGCGGCGACTGCAAGAAATGCTCTCTTGATTCCTTGCCCTCAAGGAGCTCAAGGCTAAGAAAGAGAGCACAGGCGTTCACACAGATCACAGGGTAGAAAGGGCCATAGCAGAGTTTCATGGAAATGAGTTTATAAAATAGTTCTTTGATGTTGATTTAGCCTTGAAGGATGCAGAAGATTTAGAGAAATGGATGAGCTACTAAATAAGAATGAAGGGATGAAGCGCAGGTTGTATAAGAGAAACAGTGACCAGTTGAAGGATGGGGTAAAACTGAGAGGTGGCGAGAGATGAGAGTGACAGGGACAACTTGAATCAGACCTCCTGAATCCAGGCCAGAGGATTTAAGCCATGATCCTGATACAATCAGACTTGATTTGTTAGTGAATGAACAGTTAATAATATGTCCATCAAGTATATGAGTGTATAGGGAAAAATCTATTTATTCAATCTCTTTATCTAGAAAAATGTCTATGTTTACATGACATTCATAGCCAGTCAGGGTAGTCAAGAAAAATCAAACTGAATCTTACTGCATAGATTACATAAGAAATCATTGGCAGCGTTTCAATCCTTTATGAGTTGTTCTGATGCCTTGCAAACACCGTCTTAATTTCTTAGGAACAAACTTAGCTGGGCGCCATGATGTATGAGACCAGCTGCTTATCTCCTATACAGTTGGCTTTCTGTATCTGTGGGTTCTACATCCTCAGAGTCAACCAACTGCAGGTTGGAAAATATTCAATTAAAAAATTCCAGAAAGTTCCAAAAAGCAGAACTTGAATTTGCCCTGCTCTGGCAACTATTTACATAGCATTTACATTGTATTAGGTATTATAAATAATTTAGAGATGATTTAAAGTATACAGGAGGATGTGTAGGTTATATGCAAATACTATGCCATTTTATATAAGGGACTTGAGCATCTGCAGATTTTAGTATCCACAGAGATTCCTGGAACGAATCCCCTGCAAATACTGAGGGATGACTGTACTCAACATCTAACACATTTCAAACACCACGACTCTGACTGCAATTGAAAAGTGGGGCTCTCTTTGTTAAGCTAACTAACATGTTGAGAATGGTTATCCTTTTGTTTTGGGGGAAGCGTAATTTAGCTTAGCACTTAAGACGACTAAACAAACAACAAACGATAAATCAAGAATTACTAATCCCGCAAATGAGACTCCTATATACTGTACAGTAAAATTTGGAGTTCTGGTATTAATTTCCAATCATATACTACTAAGCAATTCTGAGAAACCTCTAAGAAACATTTCCAGGGAACTGTTGAGATTCTGATCTTCAACAATTATATAAATTCTATAGCTCCTAAATTGTGCTTCTCAAATTATTACTGTCCCATACAAGATTAAGTTTTTTTCTTCCCATTAATAAGTTCCTTATTAGTAATTGCAAAGAACCCTAGTCTCTTGGTTTGCAGTAGTTCAAAGGACTAAAATGTTATTTAAGTAGGGGCTTTTCCATCACTTTCTTTTACTATAAGCTATTATTTCATTAGAAACTAGAGTTTTTAGTCAATGCTTTAGAAGTTTTTAAAAATCCTTGAATATTTTCTTCCCAAGTGCTCTGTTTTATGCATTCTGGGGCACTATAGCTATGAGAGCAAAGTTTGATATTCTAGTTATTTTGATGAGGAGTCATTTCCAAATTGAGAATAAAGTGAAAAAACAAACAAAAAATCCAACTCCCTATCATTCTTGTCCTCCCAGCTCCGCACACCTGTTTCACAGAAACTCAGGTTCAGTGCCACTGCAGATTTAACAACCGGAAACCAATCCAGTGAGGGGAACTTGGGATATAACTCTATTTCTCATTCAGGACCTTGTGGGCTCCACTTGTGATACAGGCTTTACTTTCAGTGGGCATGATTTAATGGCCAGCTGTTGGTATGGAACTGGTTTCTAACTGTGTTTCTTTCTGATTTAATTTTATACTATCTTTCCAACGAAGTTTCAATATCCAAATTTCAAGAATGTTCAGTGTCCTGATAATGCAATACTTTCATGATTCACAACATTATCTCTCTTTCATTTGGCTCTTCTGGGTTGTCCTGATCCTATTTCTTGCCCTCTTTCCTCTTTAAAGTATGAAAAAATATACTTGCTCTTTTTTTCAGCCCACAGAATATTTTTCTTATTCTAACATATGTGGTATCATAATAGTTTTGGATAAATGGTAAAAAGGAGATAATGCTCTGAAAAGGGAAGTATTGCAGTATGGCTCTTTAGATCTCTTTCTTCAAATCAGTTTTCTATTTTTCCTCTATTCTGATATATGTTTCCATTTCTTCCTCTTCTTCCCCCTCCCCCCCTCTTCCTTCACGTCTTCCTTTTCTTCTGAATGTTTCCTTTTTTTCATGTTTTGACTTTTCTTGATTTATAGTATATTGAAGCAGAGGGATTTATCCCAGCTTTCAGAATAAGAATGAGGTAGAGATTTCATGAGAGAATATTCTTCCTCATTTGCAGACACAAGGACAAGCGCGGATTTCTAATAACACAGCCAACGTTACGTATTACCTTAAGACATAGCATCTGCTAGGAATCCCCAGTTCATCCCTTTAATGTGAACGGAACACACTCGTATGATGGACCCTAGTCACTTAGTGACTTGGTGTAGTGAAGGCTGTCATTTTCACAGCTGCCTGAGATGCAGTGGTCCATTTTTCTATAGAAAGCCCTGCAGTCCTGTTATCAAATAAAATGCTACCCTTGGTCATAACAAGACCATAAGCTACCAACCTTGTAATAATATATGGTATTTGCTCAACTTATTTTTTGCTTTACTTTTAAATGCAAGATTGTGCCATTAGAAAAGAAAAGGGCCAAATACATATCACTGGGCTTTGAAGTCTTATTAAAAATAAATCCATCCTCTCTTTGTAAGATTAGTTATGGGTCTTTCCAGGGCAGGCTTTCCACTTATTATTTTTCCATTATATTCTTTCACTGGTACCTCTGCTGCAAATGCAGTTATCAGAATAGGCAGGCGTCCCTTGCCATTATAATAACTCAGATTCCCTGTTTGCAACTTTTAATGTTCAATAATCAGTTTTATGTTAGTTATCATAAATTTCTCTTGGAAAACTTAAACTAAAATAATGCCTTTCTTAAAAGTATGAAAAAGTGACATCTCAGGGGTTGCTGTTATTTATAAATCAAACAACAATAATAAACCAGGTTTCAGGTACCATCCCGGGGTATTCTCCTTCTAAGTAGCCACTGTCCTCTTAATCATAGCTAATATTAACTGAGCACTTGCTAAACATCTGCACTTTATATACAGTAGGTTTATTTTAAATGACCCTAAAAGGTGGATACTTTAATTGACCTCTTTCACAGTAAAGGAAACTGAAGAGCAAAAAGGGTAGTTTGTTCAAAGTAGTGCACTGACACAGGCAAAATCTGCATTCAAATTCATGTGTGATTAGCTGCAGGGTTCCTGCCCTAAGGGTATAGCCAAATAGTTTAAAGAGTTTGGAGAAAAACAACACTTCATTGCTTGGTCTCAGTCAAAGTCTTGACCCCAAACCTCTGGGGTGCTCAGCAGTTCGTGGAGTCCTATTACGTTTTTCTACCCAATTTCCTTTCTCATTCTTCCCAAGTGACTATTCCATACTTCTCTTCCGTCCTCAAACTTTGAAAACTGCCTCAGACCCTCCTCAGACTCAGTAATAGGCTTGTCTTCTTTTCTTTTCTCTTCTTGTCTTTTCTTCTCTTTTTCTCCCTCTCCCTTTATCCTTTCCTCCTTTCTTCCCTCCCTTCCTTCCTTTTCATCAATAAACTACCATGCTTTGTACTTCCCTTAGAAAAGAAATGCAGAAAAGTTTTCATATTTCCACCACAAAAGTTACCAACCCTCACACATCTGCTCATACATGTTCTGGCTCCCTGCTTGTTAAAATGCATGAACTCTTCCTGTTTCTATTTAAATCTAGCCCTCCCCTTGCCATGTGTGTCCTTGATCCCATCCCCGCTGGTCAGTGTTATTCAGTGACCCTCTCTCCTATAATACCAATTTTCACTTCTCTCCCATCAGTCTATAAATACATTGTAACAGTTTTAAACAAATAAACCTCACCATGCAACCACCATGTTTCTCTCCACCTTGGGACCCATTTCTCTACCTCCCTTTTATAACAGAAGTGTCATTTAATATTATTTTCTTCTTTTCTTTACCTCCTGTTATAACTTGAATCTACTCCAATTAGACTTAGTGCCCACTACTTCACTGAAATCACTCCAGTCAAGTCACTGTTGAACGTATGTTCCAATCCCAATGGTCATTCTCATTCACCAGCTTGCTGGACGCTCTAGCAGTATTTGGTAATGGTAACAGTTCTTGTCTTAGTTTTGCTTCTTTCTAGCTGAATGGACCTGGGTGAGTTATGTAACCTCTCTTAAACTCAGTTTCCTCATGTTTAAAATTGGAAATTTTAATCTGCATCCTTCCAAATGTCAGTGACTATCAAATGATACCCCTGTTAAGGGCGAATGTTGAAAATAACAACAAATCATCCAAATGTAAAGTAGTACAACTGCTACTAATGATTACTTTTATATTACTGCTGGATTCTTGTAAATCATTTAAAAATTGAAAATTCTGATAGTTATGGAAGAACTAGGTGTAAATCTTTAAGTGTCAACAGTACTCTGGAATTGAGAGCTGGAAAACTTGAGTGGAGGGCAATTGTAGTTGCTGACAGATTCTGTTTTCCAAATGGAGGCAAGATAACTCCAGTTTCTAATAAAACTCATAAATGACACTTTATAAAGAACCTTCGTGCTAGTTGAGACACAGATGTAGAGAACAAACGTATGGACACCAAGGGGTGAAAACCGCAGTGGGTGGGGATGATGGTGTGATGAATTGGGCGATTGGGATTGACATGGGATTGACGGATGTGTATAAAATTGACGACTAATAAGAACCTGCAGTATAAAAACAAACAATCAAACAAAAACAACTAACACTAAACTTTCTTTGGGTTATTTGTATGGAAATATGTTAATATAAACGTTTCAGACATTACATGAAATTTCTAAAAATCTTATATGTTCTGGTATAGTGTTATAAGTCATAATTCTAATTATTTAAAACGTATATCTCAGAAATCACTAAATTTCCTTGTCAATTGAAAAAATAAAAAAATAAAACAAAACAAAAAAAAGAACCTTCATGCTCTATCAGTTTCCATCAAAGAAGAATGAAATATGACTAATATTTTTATTACTACCAACTTAATCAAATTTTCCTTGGCCCTCTGTAATCTCCAAGTGGAAAGGTTAGATTGCTCTGTTAGTTAATGGACCATTAAAGAAATCTAATTGTCTTAATAGCAGATCATGGAAGGGTGTGAGAAATTAACAGGAAGCAATTTCACACCTTAATTAATGTCACATAGAATCCCTTTTGGAACTGTAGCAGAACTTTATGTGCTGGTTCAGAACGTATTGTCAAAAGGATGCACCCAGTATGCCGTAAATATTTATTATAAAGAGTTAAGAGACACTGTGAACAAAAAGATCTATATCTTCATTTAGAAAGAGATCAGAAGCAGTATTTGTGTGCAAGAGATAGATACAGAAGAAGAATATGTCAGGGAGAGGTAGGAGGGCTTTATTAAAGACTAAATTCAAAGCCAGGAAAAAGCTGCTTTGAATGAGTTAACTGGTTTGGGGAAAGAAGGTGTCACAGGCTGGCAGAGATCCCAAACTCAAAAGGTGGAGAGAGAGATGCTGCTATTATCTTTTCTGTAATAGAAACATTCAAGAGCATCAAAAGTATGTTTTTACTCCATCTTTTTGTTTTTGTCTTTTAGTATGGTTGGGTCCAAAAGAGGATTTTGGAAAACAAACCATCTAGTTCTCTTTCAAGTTAACTGAAATAAAAACATCAAAGTAATTTGCCAGGGCTTCCCTGGTGGCGCAGTGGTTGAGAGTCCGCCTGCCGATGCAGGGGACACGGGTTCGTGCCCCGGTCCGGGGGGATCCCGCATGCCGCAGAGCGGCTGGGTTCGTAAGCCATGGCCGCTGGGCCTGCGCGTCTGGAGCCTGTGCTCCGCAACGGGAGAGGCCACAACAGTGAGAGGCCTGCGTACCGCAAAAATAAATAAATAAATAAAATAATTTGCCATTAGTATCTTCCTGATAGGAGTTTTACAAAATCAGGACTCCTGATTTATTCACTTCTTTGGTGTTTTAGTACAAAGGTTTTGAAGAAATTATTATTTTCCCTCCAAATTCAATTTTCATTGTCTCTAATACTTTATTCAATACCACGCCTCACAGCCTTTCTCTAGTACATAACACAGTAACACAATGTCCAATTTCCAAGGGAAAATGAAAAAGGCTCTTTGCATTGATCTGACAGATTTGAGAGATCCAACTTTCTTACAATGTCAATCTTCATATTATTCCTGTGAAATAGATGGAATTTATAATCAGTTGCATCTCCAGAGATTACCTAGGTTGAAGTAAAAAATTATTTTTGCAAAATTACTTAGCAAATCATTGGTAAAATTTTTATTAGAAGAATTAGACATTTGTTTATCCTTGACTAATTGATTACTATCAAGTTACTCTTTCTTAGTGATCAACGGGGTACAATAGTTGGTATTACCTCCACTAGCTCCGTATAGTAATTTAACCCAGCACTAAAGTACAACCATCCTAATAGCAGTAGGAAAGGTAATTAAATATATTAATGTGTTTAATATATTTAATTCCATGGTGTCAGAGTGACAATTTACTCTATATTAGATTAGGCTTAGTCCAATATATAGATCATACTAATTTGAATACATTTAAATAATGGCCTACAGCCAGACTGGATCAAAATGAGCACTGAAACAGCAAATTCAGTTTAGAACACTGAGTCTCGAACCTGGTTGCCATCAAAATAACTTGGACAATAAAATCAGAATCCTTTGGAGATTCAATCTGAGAATTGGTAGCTTTTAAAAGCACTCCAGATGGTTTTGATACTGATGTTTGGGAACCAATGATCTACATTATATACTGCTGAGACTTCAATTAGGTTCTATTAGCTTGAAGCAACAGTTCTAACAGACAGAAAGGGTAATCTGTAACTGTCCTAAAGTTGTGTGAGTGTATGTGCATGTTGTGTTAGTCTTATCTTCCCACTAGAAAATAAATTGGTAGAAACTGGTTAGGTGTTCCTTTAGTCCAAGTTTAATATTTCTGTAGCAATGGCTCGCAATTGATGTTTACTAATTTCACTTTGGAAATGTATTTCTCACTCCAGGATTAAGTTCTTGAAGCTTAAATCTTGGAAAGCGCACATATTCTTTTCAGGGGGAAGGAACTAGATTCTGAATATCCAACCACTTGCAAGAGCTGAGCAATGAACTCCTTGAAGGAGGAGGGAGGAGAAAAGGCAGAGATTGTTTCTTGTTCTTTGTCAGAGAGTATTTGGCTGGTGTATCTGAAGCTAAAGGGGGAGGTCACCATCCAGACAATTAAATCTGGGGGAGTTACTTATCTGTGGTGTGAACAATGCTCTGAATGGACAAAACTGGGAATGGTGAAGCCTGCACTGTTGTCTTAAATTCCAGGGGAGGGTAAGTAAAAGTTGATGTGCAATGTACGTGGTAATGGGTTTAAATATCAAGTCCATCCATCTGTCTGAATAGATGCCCTTGCAACCCCTTATTAACACTGCCTGTGTTCTAAACACAGGATGGAGGGTGAAGCTGTGAAGGGAAAGGGGCTGGTGGGTTTTATTATTATCATGCAACCAGTGCATGACTTAAAGATCCTCACACTGACGGAGCTTAATTTTGGGAATCCTGACATTCAAAATGACATCGCCATCAGGACTGGGAAAAAGGCAGAGCTATTTGAAAAACAAAAACAAAACGAGAGTGGCACTCAAAGCTGGACATAGCCAAGGTCGCTAACAATTGCAGAGCCGCAGAACCAGCCCTGGACAGCAGGTTTCTAGATTTGGTTTGTGAGACAATAAAACTTTGTATGATTAAGCTGCTCTTAACATGGGTTTTGTGTCGTACACAACCAAACCTAATTCTAACATATACAACTAGGAATGTCTGGTTTTCTTTTCCCACATTTGTACTCAAATGCAGCAAATATGAAGAATTAAGGCAGCTCTCAAACTCGGAACATGGTAATTGTATACATTTCTCTTAGAAATATGTACATGATCATACAGACTCAAGAAGAAGCTTGATTAGCCAAAATGCAGACAGAAGTCATGATCAGGAGGGTAGGTTACAGGTGTTTCTTCTTTTTTGGGGGGGGAGGGATTTAGTATGAAATGCATTATTCATAAAAGGAATAAACAAAACACAAGGATTTTTTACTTTTCCTTTATACTCTCCTGAATTTTCCAAAAATTGTTAATGAGCATGCACTACTTTTATTACAACAAAAAAATCAACTTAAATGCACAAATAAAAATGGTGCAATAGTTTTAATAGTTTACTTACTCTGCACCTGGAGTGTTTTTGTCTACCTAATCCCCACCTCTCATCTCAAATGTTCTGAACCTGACCTAGCCCTGAAGGTATGTTTCAGTATGAACTTTCCAATATCTTCCTTTTGGTGGAAGTGTTGGCTCTTTCTATAAATCCCAATATCATTTCCGGCAACATTTAGTCCATCACTTTTTACATTATACTACTGCCATTAGTAAACTCCAAGAATATTATATCTCCAAGAATATTATAAAGTTTCCTGGAGAATATACTTCTTCTTTGTCTTTATACTTACCTATGTGTTCATTTGTTCATTCACTTGTTCACTTATTCAATTGACAATGATTATTGGATATCTCTCTATGATATGCCAGGTATTGTACAAGATACAAGGAGATATGAGAAAAATAAAACATTCTGTCATTTAACAAGTGATCTAATTATGGATAAGAAGAGACAGAGTGGTAAATAGGTGAATTTAATACAATGTGATAATTTCTAGAAGAGAGAACAAGATACAATAATAAGGTGACAGAATATTTAATTCTACTTGAAGAAAGTCAGGGAGGCCGTCATAGAAGTATTAACTCTTGAATTAATTCTTTACAAGGACTGATAGGCATTCTCCAGGCACATGAATGGAAATTTTGAGGACAGAAGGGCAAAAAAAAAAAAAAGTACATAAAGCTCAAAATAGTAAAAATGTATTACAAGTAGTAAAAATGTAGAACAGAAGAAAGTTCTGTTTTGTGTGGTTAAAAGCACAGGGTGTGAGGGGAGGCTTGAGAAAGACTAGGAACTTTGAATGTCACATTTCCCCCCAGTGCTTTGAACACAGTATTGATTTAACAAATGTTTGCTGACTGTTTCAGTCATAGGTAATATGCAGCAGGCACTGTGTCCCTACACTGGTGGACTTGACCATACCTTATAGATATTTAGCGGACAGTAAGCCTGGCTAAATCACAGAATAGCAATGCACTGCCTCAATTTTCTCATTTCTTTGGATGAGGAAGCTGAACTAATGTCTTAAGTGATTATAATGTGACTTTTAGAGAAGAGTGTTATGTTGGTAAATGTTCACTCCACTGCTGCTTTCTTAGCCTGTATTAAAAAGCTTGACTGAATACAGAAAATGTGGTTACCTCAATGGGAGATTCTCATCCTGCTTAGGGAACAAGTTGCCAAAAATGGGTTTCCTCAGCATGAAACTATTTATTCCACTGATCAATTGAAATAAATGAACACTATATTAAATGGTCAAGGGAGGGGAAGTTACAGGCTCAGGTAAGAGGGATAAAATTTTAAAACTGTAATATTTATTAGCACAGTAAATTGAATATTATTTTCTTTCCTTAAAAAATACAAATAAAAATTAATACATTATATTATGAGATTTGTTCACAAAGATGTAGAAATTAGGATATAAACATATTTCTAAAAGACTTGTAAAAACTTTAAAGCATTATAATAGTACTACTGGTTTTTTCAAGAGTGTAGCCTGAGAAATTAAATTATTGTGTTTAATAAAGAAGGGAATTACATTCCAAATGGTCACTACCACTATTTTTCTACTTTCAAGAACTTGCTAGCCTCTATATTCAAGCAGTGTTTTCTAAGTGTCAAGTATTTTTAATGGAATTTTATTTTTTGATAGGAAGAGGTACTATTGTGTTTTCTGAATCTTTGTTCTGATCTGTTGTATGACAAACAATCTACTGAGTGAAAGGAAAAGGGGTGGAACTGGCATCAACACACAGGTCAGGGTCTAAAGAAAAGAAGCTTGTCTTGTACCTTCAATAGGTTTTGGTACAAAATGTGATGAGGGCTTGGTTTTCTTCACTCTGTTCCCCTTCATAATTTGACCTTCCTTATTGAGTCCCAGAAACCATGCTCGGCCTGATTCTTGCTGACGGTACAGTGTGGAAGAATAGATCACATAGTAGTTTTCAAACACAGATTCCTTAAATTTGCATTCTGGAGTGAAAACATCCTGTAGGAAAAAAAAAAAGAAGAAGATACAAAAGAGAGAAAGGATTTAATAATGAATCAGCAAATATTTAAATCCAATGAGCCTGAAATATAGGTTCTCTGTTAAGAAAAAATGAGAAATAATTGCACATAATTTCTATTAGCATTTGGTTTAAAGATTTATCATACAAAATCAAGAAATGAGATTTCCTTTCTAAACAACCTTACTCCACAGAACACAACTGTCAGGCTTGAATAATTTCGGTTAATATCACTCAAGACTGTGCCCATGTCCACGCTCTGATCTCAGTTTAATGTTTTTTAAATTTAAGAGAATAGCCATTGTGCATTTTTGTGGCCCTTAGCATGTAAAATGTAACCCTGGGAATCAAAATATAACACAAACACAGCACACACAGGCTCAGCAGACATTTTTGAAGGGACTACCCTATATGTTCACAAATCTATGAAATACTCAAAGCTTGTTCCATAAAATCACTAGTATACTACCTCTTTGCTTAACGTCAGTAACTTTCCTGTTAATTTCTTTGAAACTTTTTTTTTTTTACTTAGTAATTAAAATTTCAGGTAAAAATATCAGGAAAAAGTAGTAGAAAAATTTTACTACTATACTGTATGATCTCCAGTGAAACATATGAGAGTTTTAGTTCAAGAAGGAACCTTAAAAGTCCTCTACCTCACCTTCACCATTTGATAAGTGAGACAACCAAAAGGTTATATGATTAATACAAAGTTAAACAACAACAGCAAAATTACTGCATCAATGCCAGAACTCACATTTATTGCTTCACAATCACTGCCTCTCAAGTTCACCTTTTCTGCCTGAGTCTTGTTCAGTGACTTACAATGAGATTTTATAATCAATACAATAAAATCAAATCCTAACATGTCAAATGAACAAAATGTATTTCATGGAAAGAAGAAATTCCTCCCCTTCAAAGAAAAGCAGAAGAAAAACAAATGTGATAGCATCTTCTCAGCTACAAGTAAATAAGAATCCTACATGTCAAACGTATTCACAATAGTCACTGCTGTCTTCACTAAGTGCTAGAAGAATCTCTTCCTTGTAACACTTTCAGTGAAAGGCCCCAGTGATTTAATGCAGTTACACCTGGAGTTAAGTTACTGAGGAATATGTGGGAGTAAAGCTGTTGAAACCATGTCCTTGGAGGTGATTCTTGCAGACTAATCCCCTGGCTTCACTTCCAGGGAGCTACGGTGATGCATCTGTGGAGACAGATGAAGGTCTTCAGGGATAAAGAAACTGCTGAAAGGACTCTGTTGATTTTAAATGGTTCAAAAGTTATAGACCCAAAAAAATGAGACAAAAAATATGGGATGGGAGATGGAAATGTGGTTATACCCATTAAAATAATAGTAGTAATAATAATAATATTTCAATAATAATAATTATATTGATAATAAAAATATGATGTCACAGAATACTCTCTAGTTACTCTAAGTTTTAAGTAAACTTAGTGGCTTAAGAACCAGAGAAACAATTGACTATGTGGTACCATTTCACATCTGCTATGATGGCCATATCAAAAAAGATGGACAATAAAAAGTGTTGCTGAGGGTTTAGAGAAACTACAATCCTCATACCTAGCTAGTAAAAATGTAAATAATGCAGCAGTTGTGGGACATAGTTTGGCAATTCCACAAAAGGTTAAACATACAGTTACCATATGATCTAGCAATTCTACTTCTAGGTACATACATATGAGAATTGAAAATATATCTCCACGTGTGAACTTGTTACACAAATATTCATAGCAGCATTATTCATAATGTGGAAACAATTCAAACATCTATCAATGGATGAATGGATGAACAAATGTGATATATCCATACAATGAAATATTAGTTAGCTATTAAAAAGGATGGAGTACTGATTCAAGTGACAACACAGATGAACCTCAAAAACATTATGCTAAGTGGAAGAAGCCAGATACAAAAGGTCACATGTTGCATGATCCAATGTATATGAAATATCCAGAACAGGCAAATCCAGAGACAAAACATAGATTAGTGGTTGCCAAGGGCTGAGGAGATGGGTAAATGGGAAGTGATGGCTTTTTTGGAGAGACAAAAGTGTCCTGGGATTAGACTGCACAACTATATGAACAAAACCATTGAAGCATATAGTGTAAAAACATGAATTTTATGGTATGTGAATTATTTTTCAATAAAAAATGAGGAATCAGATAAACGAAGTAACTAGAGAAAGTAAGGGGAAAAAATGAAACTACTGCATATTCCTTGTCTGGCAACACAAAAATCCTAATTTATGGTCCTGTGTGCTGAACAATGGGCTTTCCTATGACCTTGTCTCAATATTATTAGGACAGAGTTTAACCATTGCCAAGTATAGGAATCAAAGTGATTCTGATTAAATTTATAAGATAATCTAAAAGTTCTGGTTTCCTTCTAGGACGAGGTTAAAAAGATCTGAAAAAGCTAAAAATTTAGCACAGATTTTATTAGTTATACTTTTTAAAACAAACTAATCCAAATCTCAAAGCTTTTGTTTCTAGGTCTAGCTCAGTATTAATGAACTCTAGATGCTAAGGGACTCTTCAAAGTTCAATGAATAAATTCTACGTATAAGACTTCAGACCTCATAATAGAAGGTGGGAGAAATATATGGGGCAAGGAATTGTGTGTATAAATACATCTTATCATACGTGTAATACCTATTTACTTATAAGTATACCTCACAGAAATATGAAAATTTGTAGATAGAAAGCTGCTTACTGCCCTTATTTAACAAAGTAACAGAAGCCCTTGATAGTTAAATAATTGTTTTGTGAGTCATAGTATATTAGAGGCAGACCCTGGGCTAGAACCCTGGCCCCTGGCTGCTGGTTCAGTACTTTTTCCAGTGCCACACAATACTTCCTTACTACTTAACCAAGCCTACTTTTGGTACCAAGCTGTTGATTGGAGGCAAGCCATCATCACAACCATGCCCACCAAGTATAATTACTATGCTGTCTTTTCTACATATGAAAGTAATATTTTTATTTAATAAATACTGAACTCGTAGGTTTCCATTTAGTTTCACAATTGTTTAAAGTCTGCTCCTAGAAGAGCGAAAGTCCAGAAAATTGGGCAGGGACTGAAGTCCTGGGAGCATGAGCCAGGGATAGCATTAGGTAAGGATTGAGCCTTGAAATTCTGAGTTGGCGAATGGGGATCCCAGATATAGTATCCAGGTGATAATCAGATATAAAAAGTCAAGTGAAATATCCCATTTAATATTTTAAAGGGACTATGCAGAGTCAGAATTCAGAAATTAGGCAATTGATAATACCCGGCCAGGGAAAAACATTTCAGGAGGAAAAAAATGGCAAAAGCTTAGTGCAGGCACTTCTGTGGGGCACGGCCAACATCCTAGAAATGGGGAGGAAAAACCTTAAGAACACTGAGCCAGCTTGGACGATCATTCTAAGTGCAACCTTTACAAGATGTTCAACAATTTCAATATAAAGTTGGGCATCAAAGAATTTACAATATACTTGCTACTATCACTCTATTTGTGTAATGAGAAATCAAGAGTCCTCTACTTGGAGTAGAAAAATCAGGGTTTTGCTTCTGGATCCATACATAATAGTTGTGTGACTTTAGGAAAGTGGTTAAACTTCTTTGAATTTCATATTTTCAACTGCAAATTAAGTTATTTTAAGGAAAATAAGAGGATGGATATGAAAGCATGCTGTAAGCTTATAGAATTTTTACAAAAACTCCAATGCATTATTATTAAGTTTTTTCTTATAGCAAGAAAAATACAATCAGTCATGTAACTAGACATTTAATTCTGTGTTTTTGTCATAGATGATTATATCTGCTCCAGCATCCAGAACCCTATGCCATAAGTTAAGCTTTATCCTTAACATAGATTGTTCCTACTATAGCTAAAACAACATACACACATACATTTTAAAAATCTTTGGCAAAGACTTGGGCAATCACATATATTCAGAAGAGGTTCTGAGGTTATAAAAATTATGTTCAGAATGATAATAACTCTAAAGTGTAATGGAGATAGGCAGGCTTTGAGACAAGGTGACAAAGCCCTAGACTATCTCAATCCAGGACATATAATGAAAGCAGAGTAAATAACTAGTATAAGGAGGGTTCTTTTTCCTTTTGTAAAACTAACTAGTAGTCATGTTGCATCTCATGAATAGTATTTACTTATATCTATAATCTTGAGTGCTCAGTTCCATGTAGGTACATAGCAAGGCTTATAGAATAAACGTTTGTTGATGAAACAGAAACACACCCACATGCACATCATGTGTGTAAGTATGTGAAATGCTAGGTTTATTTTTCACATTTATTACTCTAAAATCTTTCCAAATCTTTAATTTGTTCAACTTAAACTGACCTTAATTTCAGCAGAATATGAATATGACCTTTGATAGTGTTTTGAAATTAATTTTGAGCACTCACTTTTTTAGCAGCATTTGCACAACTTGTTGTTGTTCTAGCATTGTACAAGTCATTATATGACCAATTCTTCTCACATTCCAAATGCCTATTCACCCTAGCCTTGTCTTGGAAAGTTGGATCACCCACCCATTTCATTCCAGAAGATGAGTGAATAATGGAACACCACTTAAGCTCAAGACCAGCACTCAGGACCCTTTTCAATCTCTCCCCATCCATCTGATTCTAATCTACTCTCTCCAGAATTCTTCTCGCTGATCCCCAACTTCATAGCTTCATACTCTACCTTGATCCCTCTCCCATATTTCTTCCTGTTCTTCTCTCTGCACTTAGAGCACTGATAACCTACTCAGGTTCTGGATTCTCCCATCAGTCTTAGGCTCCGTCACTGCACAAGATGAGACACTTCCTTCTTAGCCAGCCTCTAACTGTGCCAGTCTTGGCCCATCCCACCCCTATTTGAATGGCATTCTCCTTTAGATATAAGTATCATGAGGAATAAGGAGACAGAAATTTAGGGAATTTGATGGCTGTATGGATAAAATATTTCCTTCATGGTTGACTATCACTGCCAACAGTGTTTTCATCACATACTAATTCCTCGACATGCTCCCACCTCTTAACCCTCAAATTGTACTTTGTTCAACTGTCCTCTCTAATTCTCTATCCAATAAAATAATGGCAAATGTTTTTCTCAGTTATTGCAGGTTATTGTGAATTTTCCCTCCTTTAGCTTCTCATGGTATTTACTTTTTTTTTCCCAAAGTGTATTTAATGCACTTTGCCTTGTGTCATGATGTTTTTTCTTGCTCCTGTCCTATACACTGCAAGCTTTTGCTCACAAAGACATGTTCCTCATCAGTGCTTATTAGGAAGTCCAGCATATTTAGCCCTCAATTTATTCTTGTTGAAGTAAATAATAAAAATATTTTAAGGAAACAGCAAAGACTATGTGATAAGATAGAGCTGAGTGACAGCATTGATTCTGTTTCTTTAGCTGCATAATTTTGGATGTGCTATTTAATTCTGATATATCTTTGTTTTATCATCTATAAAGTAGGGGCAATAATTTTCACATTTAAAAATTTGGTGAAGACACTTAAGATCTGCTCTTTTAGCAAATTTCAAGTATACAATATTGTTAACTATAGTCACATTCTTGTACATGAGCTCTCCAAAACTAATTCATCTTGCATAACTAAAACTTTGTACCCCTTAACCAACATCTCTCCATTTCTCCCTCCCCCAGGTAACTATCACTCTACTCTCTGCTTCTATGAGTTTGCCTATTTTAGATTCCAAACATCTAAATTCCACATATTTGTCTTTCTGCATCTCATTTATTTCATTTTGTCTAATACCTGCCATGTTGTAGCAAATGGCAGGATTTCCTTCTTTTTAAGGTTGAATTATATATATCTATATATAGATATATGTATATCACGTTTTTTTAATCATCTGTTGACTGGTGCTTAGGTTGCTTCCATATCTTGGCTATTGAATAATGCTGAAATAAACACTGGAATGCAGACATTTCTTCAAGATCCTAGCTTCATTTTTTTGGATATATTCCTAAGTGGGATTCCTGGATCATAGGATAGTGTCTCACCACACACACACAAAAAAAACCAAAAACAGAAAGAAAAAGGTAGCTATGGATATGTTAATTAGTTTGATTGTGATGAGTATTTCACAGTGTATATGTATATCAAATCATCAAGCTGTACAATTTTTAATTGCCAACTCTACCTCAATAAAGCTGGAAAAATCCATCATGGGTTACATTCAAGTACAGCTAAAATGAGATAATAGAAAATGTCAAGTGTTGGAAAGGATGTGGAGCAACTGGACCTCTCATATGTAAATGACGGTAGAAAAAATTGGTAAAACCACTCTGAAAAGCTGTTTGGCAGTATTGATAAATACAGGTGTATCCTATAATTCAACAATTCTACTTCTGGATTTATACCCAATGAAACCTATCAGGCTATCTATTTATTAATCAATCAATCTATCTATCTCTAACTATCTATCCCCTAAAAGACATGTACAAGAATGGTCATAGTAGCACTATTCATAAGAGCCCCAAAATGGAGACAACTGAAATGACCATCAATAGTAGATTGGATATGTAACATATTCTGACAATAAGATACTATAGAGCAGTGAGAATAAACAAACTACAACTATAAGCAATAATCTGGATGATTCTCACCAACATAATGTGGAAAAAAATAAACCAAACAATAAATACAGCTACTTGCTACATTATTTCAATTGTATAAAGCTCAAAAGCAGGTAAAAGTAATCTACTGTAGAACTCAGGAAAGCAATAACTTTGTTCAGGGAGGGTAATTAGTAAGATGAAGCAAGGGGAGGACTCTTGGGTGCTGGCAATGATGTATTTCTTGATCTGGTAGCTAGCTACACATGTGTGTTCACTTTATGAAAATTCATTGAGTTCTATATAGTTTGGGCACTTATTTATGTATGTTATATTTGTCATTAAAAAATCCATAGTAGAAGAGTCAAAGCATGTGGTGAAGGTTAAGTAAAATGATAAATATTACTTCTCAAAATCATTGTCCTTCTTTTAAAATCAAGTTTTTCCCATATAATTAGCTAACATATAATGCATGAAAATTTTATACCAATAACAATCATTCATTCATAGGTTGCAGACAAATTTTGTTCATGATGAAAATATAACACTTTTGGATCAAATAATTTATTCACAAAAAATATTTTCCATCCTTTCTCCAACTCATTTATTCTACTTGTCATTTTTTATTGCAGTCCATTATATAATGCACATGATTATATGTTTTATTTATAAATAGTGCTTATAAAACTGCATAATTTAAAACTAACCATTTGTAATTTCCTATAATAATAATAATATCAAAACATAAAATGAACAGAATAGAAAAAGAGAATTGCCCATAGCACATGAAGAAATACACAATAAATTATTTTCTGGAAAACCATTTGGAGTCTCTAAATTTCTGGTTTATTATCCATTAATAATTTTCCAAACTGTCAAAGCGACCTTTGGCAAATCAGTTAACCTCATTGAACCTCAACTTCCTCTACTGTACTACAGACTCATGGGGCTATAGAGATCAAATTACATAACCTATGTGCAAGCTCTTTGAAGACCTATACAATTATTTGAGATTAATTCTTTTCCATAGAAGACTCTGACATCATAACTTGAAAAGTTTCTACATTTTAGGGTGACAATTGCTTGGAATACATTTTTTGAGAAGTAAAGAATGTTATGTGATTCAATCACAACCACTTTTGCTCCTTCTAGCTTTACGTTTAAAATGTATGCTTTCTAACTCAAGTAGGAATCCACAACTTTTATAATCCTGTATGATTAATAAAATTAAATGGTACCATAATTATGATTCATCTTCATCCAGTTCTTTGTGGATCCCCATTTCCCCTCTCACTGCTCTGGCTATAATAATCCATGGGATGAATGTGCAGTGAATGAATGAATGCTCATCACACTGCAGCCACTGGTCTCCTTGCTGTTTCCCAAAAATAACAAGCATAAACCATCTCAAGTCCTACACAATTGATATTCTTTGTTCCTGGAAACCTCTTCAATAGCATATTAACATGGCTTGATCCCTCATTTCTTTCAAGTCACTGCTCAAGCGTGACTATCTCAGAGACCTCCCCAGATTACCTTACATAATTTAGCACCTCCTCCAGTCACTTTCTAATTCTTTACCTTGTTTTCTCATTTTTCATAATCTAACACTACCTGTCTAAGCTTTATGAAGGTAACTACTATAATTGTTATATTCCCCTCGAATTCTCAACGGTTCTTGGAATTAAAAAAATGTCTACTCCAACAAAATAATTTGGTGAAAAGACATCATGAGACCTGGATTTTTATTCTTGTATATCTCTAATTTATGTTCAAATTGGGATTATCAGTTTCCTTCTTAGGCTCCTTGTTCTCCTAAATGTAAAAGAGAGTTGTTTGTTGAACCAGGAAATCTAAAACATCACTTCGACTTAAACCTTCTATAGCTTTATCATTCATATTAAACGGTTAAATAATTTCTTGATATTAAGCAGTCATGATAAAATATCATTACTTTAAAAACAGTGTTTAACTACCAAAGAGAAATAGTAGTGATATATTATTATTAAGAAAACAAAATGTAAAAGGTAAAAGGTAATCAGAGAAAAGAAACTTTGCTATTATATAAGCAATTATAACAAATGATTCTCCCTACAAAATGTAAAAAGTACTGATTTTTCAAACATATGCTAGTACAAAGAACCCTCTTGTTTTGATTTTTTCCTTTCCAGTTGGAAACCAAAATCTAAACTCTTTTTAATGCACAAATGCATCTTCCCTGTTTGCCGTAAACCTTGTTTATTGGGTTGTGTATAAAGACGGAATTAAATACTTGATGGTTCTTGCAACATGATTTACATCCAACAACTCCAGAGATACACAGTTCCTTTGGTCTTAACCTTTGGATATTTGGCTGTGAAGCTTCTGGTTCACCCTCATTAGTGACTTTTAGATGCACAGAACTTGAAAATCTTTGGAATATTAGCAGTTGCTTTGTTAACTGTGTTGTCAGACATAATGATATTAAATCAAGCAAGGGAACTATTGTTTCCCATCCTGACAAGAGGCAAAGAAAATGCTGAAATACATTATCTCAAATGAAGCATTTTTTAAAAACTTGGTTGCTTTGACTAGAATAAGTCTAATTTTATAACTTAAACTGTAGATATGGAAATCTTTATATACTTTTGAGATATTTTTTACTGGAAAACTCCTGAGCTAATTTCTCTAAAACTGAAGGTTCTTTGTTAATGCTTTCTTTGCAAAATCTTATAAGGCAACCAAACTAAAGGTTCTTTGTAATGCTTTCTTTGCAAAATCTTACAAGGCAACCAGGTAAACTTATATCATCATAAAATCATGAAAACTGTAGTGTATTGGAAACATAATTTTGGAGGCAGACAGACAAAAATGTTCATCTCCCTAATTTTTAAACTTGGACAGGTTACTTAATTTCCCTAAAGCTCAGTTTCTTCACCTGTAAGTTAACACTAATCATACCTTCACTATAAGGTTTTGATTATTAAACAAGACAATGTAGGTATGCTAAACACGGTAACTGGCATATTACTTACTTTCCTTACTTTCTCGTTACAATTTTCAGGTGATATCTGATATCACAAATGAAAATGGGTTCGCCTGAGCAGTAGGTTGAGAAAAGTCACTTTCCTTATGGACTCTAAATCATGTGTCCTGAGTTTCTCTTCCCTGTAACAGGCTAATCAAGGCTATTTTGCTTAAGGCTCAATTTTCAATTTGGTCATCTATTTACAGAGCACACAAATCTGACCATTTCTCTTTTTCTAGTAAAGGATGATTTTGACATCAATTTAAAATAAGTGATGTGATGATATTACCTTCTAATGAGGCGTAATACCACAAAGCCATCTGACTTATCCTTTAGCCAGAAGCCTGCAAGTATAGAAGTAAGGTGAGGAATGGGAATTAGAAGACCAGTGGATGAGGGCATATATCATATTGCAATTCGCTGTTATCACAAAAATTATCTCCAGAAGTCTGAATGTCCTAGGGACAGAGAGCAGATATTGGGGGAACAGTGCAATTCTCCAATTAAAAACACCATTAATTCTTATGAAGTGAGCATGTACACAGTATGTAACCAAATGCCCCCTTATGATTGAGTTTGAAAATCAAGGCAAGTACGTTAAATACCCCTAACACTTTATGTGAGAGGATGTGTGCCTCAGCCTCTGTCTTCTTTTCTGGGGATAAGGATGAAAGTGGGAATGTTTTCAAATTCCCTTATTTCAATTTAAACATTATTATACCTTTTGGAAAATCATTCTGAATACTCTAACAGCCCCAGAAATGATCAACTAATGATAGAAATACATTCTTAAAACATGAAATTTCCCAATTTTTAAAATTTCATCTGTCAACTTCCTTGAAGTCAGAATAATCGGTATCAAACATAACTTTCTATTATAAATAATTATAAAACTGGACAAACTATATGAGACAGTAGTTTCCAAGCACTTGTCAACTGGAATTGTAGGGTTTTGATCTTTGAGAGAAGGAAAATGCATGGGGTAAGCACCATATTAACCTTGACTTTCTTTTCCTTTTTTCTTCTTTTTAAAATTTCTTTTATTGAAGTATAGTTGATTTACAACCCTGGCTTTCTTCAATGGGCACTGTTCAACCCTGAAATGGAAAGGTGAAGCTGAGGTATAGCACTCTGGGTTTTTTGGAGCTGTGGTGTCAGAAACTGGAGGTTGGGACTGCTAAGGGGACTTGGATTTGTGGAGCAAGGTGCCAGAGAAAAGGAAGCTGGTGGAATTGGGGGCAGGAGTCTGTATGGGAATTTCCTGAGGGTCTTGGGCTTATGGATAGACTGCATATGCTGAGAATGAGATTCCTCAAGCCTAGCATAGAACAACTACTGAAAGATTGATAACTGAATGAACATACCATGGCTGGACAGGGCCGGGTTATGATGAACTTCTAGACAAGCCAGAAAGGAGAGACCTCAATAAACACATTGGACATTCATTGGAGACCTCAAAAGGCCATTTTAGGACCACACTGTAAATCTCTAAATAAGGTCTCCCCCCGATCTCAGACTAGAGACAGAAGCAAAATAGTCAAGACCTAAACACACACACACAGAGGATCAAGAGGATCTATTAATTTTTAATTTAAATGTCAGGAAAGAAAGCACACACTCGAGATTGGTTCAAGATGGCAGAGTAGAAGGACATGCTCTCACTCCCTCTTGCGAGAGCAACAGAATCACAACTAACTGCTGAACAGTCATTGACAGGAAGACACTGGAACTCACCAGAAAAGGTACCGCAAATCCAAAGACAAAGGAGAAGCCACAATGAGACAGTAGGAGGGGCACAACCACAATGAAATCAAATCCCATAACTGCTGGGTGGGTGACTCACAAACTGGAGAACATTTATACCACAGAAGTCCACCCACTGGAGTGAAGTTTCTGAGCCCCACATCAGGCTTCCAAACCTGGGGGTCCGGCAACAGGAGGAGGAATTCCCAGATAACCAGACTTCGAAGGCTAGCAGGATTTGATTGCAGGACTTTGACAGGACTGGGGGAAACAGAGACTCCACTCTTGGAGGGCACACACAAAGTAGTGTGTGCATCGGGACCCAGGGGAAGGAGCAGTGACCCCATAGGAGACTGAACCAGACCTACCTGCTAGTGTTGGAGGGTCTCCTGAAGAGGCGGGGGGTGGCTGTGTCTCACCATGGGGACAAGGACACTTGCAACAGAAGTTCTGGGAAGTACTCCTTGGCGTGAGCCCTCCCAGAGTCCGCCACTAGCTGCGCCAAAGAGCCCAGGCAGGCTCTAGTGTTGGGTTGCCTCAGGCCAAACAACCAATGGGAGGGAACCCAGCCCCACCCAAAGGCAGACAAGTGGATTAAAGTTTTACTGAGCTCTGCCCATCAGAGCAACACTCAGCTCTCCCCACCACCAGTCCCTCCCATCAGGAAACTTGCACAAGCCTCTTAGATAGCCTCATTCACCAGAGGGTGGACAGCAGAAGCAAGAAGAACTACAATCCTGTAGCCTGGGAAACAAAAACCACATTCACAGAAAGAAAAGATGAAAAGGCAGAGGGCTATGTACCAGATGAAGGAACAAGATAAAACCCCAGAAAAACAACTAAATGAAGTGGAGATAGGCATCTTTCCAGAAAAAGAATTCAGAATAATGATAGTGAAGATGATCTTCGGAAAACCTCGGAAAAAGGTTGGCGGCAAAGATGGAGAAGATGCAAGAAATATTTAACAAAGACCAGGAAGAATTAAAGAACAAACACCTAGAAGAATTAAAGACCAAACAAACAGAGGTGAACAATACAATAACTGAAATAAAAAATACACTAGAAGAAATCAATAGCAGAATAACTGAGGCAGAGGAACGGGTAAGTGACCTGGAAGACAGAATGGTGGAATTCACTGCCACAGAACAGAATAAAGAAAAAAAGAATGAAAAGAAATGAAGACAGCTTAAGAGACCTCTGGGACAACATTAAACGCAACAATATTTGCATTATAGGGGTCCCAGAAAGAAAAGAGAGACAGAAAGGACCCGAGAAAATATTTAAAGAGATTATAGTTGAAAACTTCCCTAACATGGGAAGAGAAATAGCCACCCAAGTCCAGGAAGCACACAGAGTCCCAGGCAGGATAATCCCAAGGAGAAACATGCCAAGATACATAGTAATCAAATTGACCAAAAATAAAGACAAAGAAAAATTATTGAAAGCAACAAGGGAAAACGACAAATAACATACAAGGGAACTCCCATAAGGTTAACAGATGATTTCTCAGCAGAAACTCTACAAGCCAGAAGGGAGTGGCATGATTTATTTAAAGTCATGAAAGGGAAGAACCTACAGCTAAGATTACTCTACCCGGCAAGGATCTCATTCAGATTCGATGGAGAAATCAAAAGCTTTACAGACAAGCAAAGCTAAGAGAATTCAGCAGCACCAAAACAGCTCTACAACAAATGCTAAAGGAATATCTCTAAGTGGGAAACAGAAGTGAAGAAAAGGACCTACAAAAACAAACCCATAACAATTAAGAAAATGGTCATAGGAACATACATATTGATAATTACCTTAAACGTGAATGGATTAAACGCTCCAACCAAAAGACACAGGCTTGCTGAAGGGATACAAAAACAAGACCCATATATATGTTGTCTACAAGAGACCCACGTCAGACCTAGGACACATACAGACTGAAAGTGAGGGGATAGAAAAATATTCCATGCAAATGGAAATCAAAAGAAAGCTGGAGTAGCAACACTCATATCAGATAAAACAGACTAAAATAAAGAATGTTACAAGAGACAAGGAAGGACACTATATAATGATCAAGGGATCAATCCAAGAAGAAGATATAACAATTATAAATATATATGCAGCCAACATTGGAGCACCTCAATACATAAGGCAACTGCTAACAGCTATAAAAGAGGAAACTGACAGACAATAATACTGGGGGACTTGAACACCTCACTTACAACAATGGACATATCATCCAAACAGAAAATTAATAAGGAAACACAAGCTTTAAATGAAACAATAGACCAGAGACTTAATTGTTATTTGTAGGACATTCCATCCCAAAACAGCAGATTACACTTTCTTCTCAAGTGCACACAGAACATTCTCCAGGATAGATCACATCTTGGGCCACAAATCAAGCCTCAGTAAATTTAAGAAAATTGAAATTTATCAAGCATCTTTTCTGACCACAACACTATGAGATTAGATATCAATTACAGGGAAAAAAACCATAAAAAAACACAAACATATGGAAGCTAAACAATACGTTACTAAATAACCAAGAGATCACTTTAGAAATCAAAGAGGGAATCAAAAAATACCTAGATAAAAATGGCAATGAAAACATGATGATCCAAAACCTATGGGATGCAGCAAAAGCAGTTCTAAGAGGGAAGTTTATAGCTATACAAGCCTACCTCAAGAAACAAGAAAAATCTGAAACAAACAATCTAACCCTACACCTAGAGGAAAGAGAGAAAGAAGAAAAAACAAAACCCAAAGTTAGCAGAAGGAAAGAAATAAAGATCAGAGCAGAAAACAATGAAATAGAAACAAAGAAAACAATAGCAAAGATCAATAAAACTAAAAGCTTGGTTCTTTGAGAAGATAAATAAAATTGATAAAGCATTAGCCAGACTCATCAAGAAAAAAAGGGAGAGGACTCAAATCAATAAAATTAGAAAGAAAAAGGGGAAGTTACAACAGACACCACAGAAATACAAAGCATCCTAAGAGACTACTACAAGCAACTCTATGCCAATAAAATGGACAACCTGGAAGAAATAGATAAATTCTTACAAAGGTATAAACTTCCAAGACTGAACCAGGAAGAAATAGAAAATATGAACAGACCAATCACAAGTAATGAAATTGAAACTGTGATTAAAAATCTTCCAACAAACAAAAGTCCAGGACCAGATGGCTTCACAGGTGAATTCTATCAAACATTTAGAGAAGAGCTAACATCCATCCTTCTCAAACTCTTCCAAAAAATTGCAGAGGAAGGAACACTCCCAAACTCATTCTATGAGGCCACCATTACCCTGATACCAAAAGTAAACAAAGATACTTCAAAAAACAATTTACAGACCAATATCACTGATGAATATAGATGCAAAAGTCCTCAACAAAATACTAGCAAACAGAATCTAACAACACATTAAAAGGATCATACACCATGATCAAGTGGGATTTATCCCAGGGATGCAAGGATTCTTCAATATATGTAAATCAATCAATGTGGTACACCATATTAACAAATTGAAGAATAAAAATCATGATCATCTCGATAAATACAGAAAAAGCTTTTGACAAAATTCAACACCCATTTAGGATAAAAAATCTCCAGAAAGTGGGCATAGAGGGAAACTACCTCAACATAATAAAGGCCATATATGAAAAACTCACAGCAAACATCATTCTAAATGGTGAAAAACTGAAAGCATTTCCTCTAGGGTCAGGAACAAGACATGGATGTCCACTCTCACCACTATTATTCAATATAGTTTTGCAAGTCCTAGCCACAGCAATCAGAGAAGAAAAAGAAATAAAAGGAATACAAATTGGAAAAGGAGAAGTAAAACTGTCACTGTTTGCAGATGACATGATACTATACATAGAAAATCCTAAAGATTCCACCAGAACACTACCAGAGCTCATCAATGAATTTGGTAAAGTTTCAGTATACAAAATTAATGCACAGAAATCTCTTGCATTTCTATACAGTAATGATGAAAAATCTGAAGGAGAAATTAAGTAAGCACTCCCATTCACCACTGAAACCAAAGAATAAAGTACCTAGGAATAAACCTACCTAGGGCAAAAAAAGACATGTATGCAGGAAACTATAAGACACTGATGAAAGAAATTAAAGATGATTTAAACAGATGGAGAGATACACCATGTTCTTGGATTGGAAGAATCAATATTGTGAAAATGACTATACTACCCAAAGCAATCTACAGATTCCATGCAATCCCTATCAAATTACCAATAGCATTTTTTACAGAACTAGAACAAAAAATCTTAAAATTTGTATGGAGACACCAAAGATCCCGAATAGTCAAAGAAGTCTTGAGGGAAAAAAATGGAGCTGGAGGAATCAGACTCCCTGACTTCAGACTATACTACAAAGCTACAGTAATCAAGACAGTATGGTACTGGCACAAAAACAGAAATATAGATCAATGGAACAGGATAGAAAGCCCAGAGATATACCCACACACATATGGTCACCTTATTTTTGATAAAGGAGGCAAGGATATACAATGGAGAAAAGACAGCCTCTTCAATAAGTGGTGCTGAGAAAACGGGACAGCTACATGTAAAAGAATGAAATTAGAACACTCCTTAACACCATACACAAAAATAAACTCAAAATGGATTCGACACCTAAACGTAAGACTGGACACTATAAAACTCTTAGAGAAAAACATAGGAAGAACACTCTTTGACATAAATCACAGCAAGATCTTTTTTGATCCACCTCCTAGAGTAATGGAAATAAAAACAAAAATAAACAAGGGAGACCTAATGAAACTTAAAATCTTTTGCAAAGCAAAGGAAACTACAAACAAGGCAAAAAGACAACCCTCAGAATGGAGAAAATATTTGCAAACAAATCAATGGACAAAGGATTAATCTCCAAAATATATAAACAGCTCATGCAGCTCAATATTAAAAAAAAAAAAATCCAAAAATGGGCAGAAAACCTAAATAGACATTTCTCCAAAGAAAGCATACAGATGGCCAAGAAGCACATGAAAAGCTGCTCAACATCACTAATTATTAGAGAAATGCAAACCAAAACTACAATGAGTTATCACCTCACACCAGTTAGAATGGGCATCATCAGAACATCTACAGACAACAAATGCTGGAGAGGGTGTGAAGAAAAGGGAACCCTCTTGCACTGTTGGTGAGCATGTAAATTGATACAGCCACTATGGAGAACAGTATGGAGGTTCCTTAAAAAACTAAAAATAGAATTACCATATGACCCAGCAATCCCACTACTGGGCATGTACCCAGAGAAAACCATAATTCAAAAAGACACATGCACCCCAATGTTCATTGCAGCACTATTTACAATAGGCAGGTCATGGAAGCACCTAAATGCCCATCAATAGACAAAAGGATAAAGAAAATGTGGCACGTATATACAATGGAAAATTACTCAGCCATAAAAAGGAATGTAATTGGGTCATTTGTGGAGACATGGATGGATCTAGTGACTGTCATACAGAGTGAAGTAAGTCAGAAAGAGAAAAATATTGTATATTAACGCATATATGTGAAACCTAGAAAAATGGTACATATGAACCAGTTTGCAGGGCAGAAATTGAGACACACATGTAGAGAACAAATGTATGGACACCAAGGGGGGAAAGCGGTGGGAGGTGGTGGTGGTGGTGTGATGAATTGGGAGATTGGTACTGACATATATACACTAATATGTGTAAAATGGATAACTAATAAGGACCTGCTGAAAAAAACTAAATAAAAAAAATACAAAAAAAAGCACTCATACAAATATGTAACCTACAATAAAAAAATTATAAAACATAGATACAAGCAAGGCAATGTAATCCATAATCAACCAATTAAGCAGTCAGCAGTAAGGACCACATGATGACCCAGATGTTAGTATTAATAGACAAGGATTTTAAAACAGCTCCTATTAATATGTTATAGACTTAAAGAAAACGGACATAATGAGTAAACAAATAAGAAATATCAGCAAAATTTGGAAATGATAAAAAGAAAGAAATGACATTTCACTTTTCATAGAAGTGAAAAGAAAAATGTTTAAGGAAAAAGTATTGGATGTACTTATTGACAGACTAGAAACTGGCAAATGAAAGCATTAATGAATCTGAAGACAGATTAATTGAAATTATCCAGGCTAAAACAGATAAATATTTAATGCCCCCATCCCCCTTCAAACACATAAAACAGATTCAGTAACCACCAACAATATCAAACTATCTAAGCTACGTGGAAGAAAAATAAATAGAATAAAGTAGAAAAAAATAAGTAATGGTTGAAAGTTATCATATATGGTAAAAATAAAAATTTCTTCTGATCCACATCAAAGAAGCTTAGCAAACTCCAGGCAGGAGAAATATACCAAAACTATGCTCAGGCACATTATAACCAAACTTTTGAAAAATAAAGAAAAAATTAAATGAAATAGAGAAGGAACAAAGACACATGAAACACAGGCAAACAATGTAAGCTAGAAAACAATGGAGGGATGTCATTAAAATGCTAAAAGAAAAAAGAGATTGAATCCATAATTCTATACCCAGCGGAAGTAAAAAATATTTTCAGATAAACAAAATGAGTGAATTCATTTCTAGCAGACTTGCATTATAATAAATGCTGAAAGATGTTATTTGGACTGAAGGGAAATTATACCAGATGAAAACTAGGTTATATAGGAAGGGTAAATACTACTGGCAATCATAAACATGCTGATAAATATAAAAGGACATACTTTTTCTGCTTTTGATTTTTAAAGCAAAAATAACATTGCACTGAGATGGTTATAATGTAAAAACATATACATGACATTGCAGAAAGGTGTTTATTTAAATATATTATTTTAAGATTCTTCTATTTTATGTGAGGTGTTTAATATGAATTCTAAGTAGACTATCATAAAATAAGAATCCCTGCTATACTCTCTAGAGCAAGAGCTATAAATATAATACAAAAGAACTAAGAAGGCAACAGAGGAATAAAAACGAAATATAAAAATCATTAATTAAACAAAAAGAAATAAGAAAAATGGAAAAATAAAAGTCAGATGAGATAAATAGAAAACAAACAGCAAGGTGGTAGTTTAAACCCAACCATAGCAATCAACACATTTATTGCAAAAAAGAGCAACCACTCCAACTAAAAGGCAGAGCCTGCCTGCCTGATCAAAAATGCAAAACTGAACAATATCTTGTCTAGAAGTGATACCCCTGAGTCTCATAGGGGTTGAAAGTAAAAGTTTGATACCCCTAAGTCTCATAGAGGTTGAAAGTAAAAGTGTGGAGTACATACACCCAAGTCAACAGTAAGCATAGATATGGCCATATTAATATCAGACAAAGGGTGTTTCAAGACCAGGAGTATTATCAGAGGTAAAAGGAACATTTCATAATAATCAAGGGTCAGGGCATCAGGATCTAGATATAATAACCCTACTTATGTATGTGCCTAATAATAGTATCTCAAAATTTATGAAGTGAAAAGCAACAGAAGTAAAGGAGACAACAAATAATTCCACAATCATAGTTAGAGATTTTAATACTCCTCTCTCAACAACTGTTAGAAGATATAGCAAAACTCAGTAAAGATATATAAAATCTGAGCACTATCAAACTACTTGGCCTAATCAACATTGTAGAACATGATTCCAAACAACAGCAGAATTAATATTTTTTGAGTGTATATAGAACATTTGCTAAAGCAAATGTTGGCCCTTATAAAAAGACAAAAGACTGATACCTTACAGGGTATGATCACTGACAACAACAAAATTAAATTAGAAATTAATAAAATTAAACATCTTAAAAATCCTTGAATGTTTGGAATTAAACACGCTTATAGAACCCATAGGCCATGGAAGAAATCACAAAGGATATTAAAAATAGTTCTAACTGAATAATAATGAAACACAAAATATCAAAGTTTGTGGGATGCAGCCAAAGGTATACTATTAGGAAATGGGAATAAACTCTCATATTACAATGCACATACCTACCTGTTGACCCTCTTCTGGGAATATGACCTGCAGATATAGTAGCACATGTGCAAAATGGAGTATGTTCAAGATTATATTCATGGTAAAGATGTTTGTAACATCAAAATACTTAAAAAAACACAAATGTTCTTCAACAGGGGATTGGTTAGATAATTCTGGAATGTCCATGCAATGTAATGTTATACAGGTGCTAAAGACAGTAAAGCAGCTAATTACGTATTGCTTTAGAAAGATCTCCAAGATGCATTGTTCAATAAAAGAAGCAATCTATAAATGTGTGTGTTTCTACATACTACCATTTGTATTAAATACACAAACACTCACAATGCAAACGCATATATATTTGTACATTCTACCATTTGTGTTCAATATGTACAAACACACAAATAGGTATTTGCTTGTATTATGTTTAGAAAGTCTTTTGAAGGATACACAAGAAGCTGACAATACTGTTTGCCTCCTGGGAAGGGATTTGGGTGGTTGGAGAATAGAGCTGTAGGAAATAGACTTACTCTTCTCTATGCTTGTGTTACTGCTTCAAACAGTAAGTTAAATTAAGGGAGAGAAAACTGTTGGTCAAATGAAATTAATGTACTAGGAAAATGTGGCTCTCAGACCTCTAATAAAGAGTGCAGCTGCTGTCATTCTTTTATATATAGCTGTCCAATATTCCCAGCACCACTTATTGAAGAGACTGTCTTTTCTCCGTTGTACATTCTTTCCTCCTTTGTCATAGATTAATTGACCACAGGACATGGATCTATTTCTGGGCTCTCTATCTTGTTTCATTGATCTATGTGTCTGTTTCTGTGTCAGTACCATACTGTTTTGATTACCATAGCTTTGTGGTATAGTCTGAAGTCAGGGAGCCTGATTCCTCTAGCTGTGTTCTTCCTTCTCAAGATCATTTTGGCTATTTCAGGTCTTTTCTGTTTCCATACAAATCTTAAAATTATTTGTTCTAGTTCTGTGAAAAATGCCATTGGTATTTTGATAGAGATTGCACTGACTCTTAGATTGCCTTGGGTAGTATGGTCATTTTAATAATACTGATTCTTCCAATTCAAGAACGTGGTGTATCTTTCCATCTGTTTGTGCCATCTTCAATTTCTTTCTTCAGTATCTTATAGTTTTTGGAGTACATTCTCTAACACGATGTACAAAAATAAACGCAAAATGGATTAAAGAGCTACATGTAAGAGCAGATACTATAAAACTCCTAGAGAAAACATAGGCAGGACACTCTTTGACATAAATTGCAGCAATATTTTTTTTGGATCTGTCTCCTACAGTAAAGGAAACAAAAACAAAAATAAACAAATGGGACCTAATTAAACTTAAAAGCTTTTGCACAGCAAAGGAAACCATCAACAAAATAAAAGGACAATCTACTGAATGGGAGAAAATATTTGAAAATGATATGACCAATAAGGGATTAATATACAACATATAGGGCTTCCCTGGTGGTGCAGTGGTTGGGAGTCCGTCTGCCGATGCAGGGGACGCGGGTTCGTGCCCCGGTCCAGGAAGATGCCACATGCTGCGGAGCAGCTGGGCCTGTGAGCCATGGCCGCTGAGCCTGCGCGTCCGGAGCCTGTGGTCCGCAACGGGAGAGGCCACAACAGTGAGAGGGCCGCGTAACGCAAAAAAAAAAAAAAAAAAAAAAAAAATACAACATATATAAACAGCTTATACAACTCAATGTCAAAAAAACAAACAACTCAGTTGAAAAATGGGTAGAAGAATTAAATAGACATTTTTCCAAAGGGGAAATGCAGATGGCCAACAGAAACATAAAAAGATATTCAACATTGCTAATCATCAGGGAAAATGTAAATCAAAACCACAACGAGATATCACCTCACAACTTTCAGGATGGCTATCATCAAAAAGAACACAGGTAACAAAAGTTGGTGAGGATGTGTAGAAAAGGGAAACCTCATAAACTGTTGGTGGGAATGTAAATTGCTGCACCACTGTGGAAAACAGTATGACAGCTTCTCAAAACACTAAGCATAGAACTACCATATGACCCAGCAATTCCACTCCTGGGTATATTATCCAAAAAAAAAACCCAAAACACTAATTTGAAAGGATACATGCACCCCAATGTTCATAGAAGCATTGTTTACAATAGTCAAGATATGGGAGCAACCTAAGTGTCCATCAACAGATGAATGGATAAAGATGTGGTTTATATACACATATGAAAATTTGCCATTTGTAGCAACATGGATGGACTTAGAAGGCATTATGCTAAGTGAAATAAGTCAGAGAAAGACAAATGCTGTATAATATCACTTATATGTAGAATCTAAAAAATACAACAAACTGGTGAATAAAACAAAAGAGAAGCAGATTCACAGATATAGAGAACAAACTAATGGTTACCAGTGGGATGGGGGATAATACAGGGGTGGGGGAGTGGGAGGTACAAACTATAAGGTGGAAGATAGGCTCAAGGATGTATTGTACAACACAGGGAACATAGCCAATGTTTTGTAATACTATAAATGGAAAGCAACCTTTAAAATTTGTATAAAAATAACAAAATTAAATCTTAAAAGATACAGCTGCTAAAATAGTTCTATTTTAAATCTGAGAAAACTTAGAGTCTGAAATGGGAATTGACTTACCCAGGCTCATACAACAAGCAAAAGCCTCATGACTACAAGGATATACTGTAAGATCATCTGATCCCATATAAAAGAATGGTACTTCCTGTGAAAAGTTACCAAAAGAAGATCAATGAAATCCCCATTAAATAAACAACCCAAAATGGACTAGTTGAGTTAAGGAGGGAATAGGAATAAACCTGGTTACCTATCACATCTTTCATGTCCTGGTGATTAGACTACCAAAATAACCTTGGGCCTCAGTACAAGGAATATATATATTTTAAAAAACCTCACCCTTATTTGGGCTCTACTTGCTTTATTTTTTTCAGCCTTTCTATGACTTGGATCAATTCCAACATCCAGAGGACTCAAAATTTCTCCTCCAATACTACCTAAATTTCTAATCAAAGCTGACATAACATTGTGGGCTTTCCAGAGGATGATGACATTTTGCCTCTGAATATACACAGTAAAGGGCTTTTCTTGGGGGTAATGTGTCACTGTAGGGATGCTCTATAACTATTCCCACTGTCATTGAGAAGAAACAACCCCAGAATTTGCTTGTGTTACTTGCTCATTGGGTTTAAATTACACTTTCATTTAAACATCTTCTTGGCAGTGATTACAATGCTCAGTGACTGAAACATTTCTCAGTGAGGAACTACTGTAATGGTCAATGAATGAGAAATATAGGCTGGGATGCACCATGGCTACAGAGCACCTGTGATGTGGGATTGCTGTGATGTTGCTGTGAGGCATAGCAGACACTACAAATCCTTTTATTAATCTGGAAAAAAATGTAAGATTAAAAAAATGAGGCAAAACAAAAGAATCCTGGTATCATGCAGGTACCCAGCAGGTGTGAGTAGATTGACTGATATTATATCCCTAGCAGTGCTCTAAAACCACCTGTCACAGACGTGTTCTGCTTAGTCTCAGTCAAGCCTGCATGCACCATCACACCAGCCACTTTCATTTCAACAGCTTATAGAGTAATCTGCTAGACAAACAGTTCTGATAGAACTAAAACACTAGAGTTGTGTTTTATTAAAAAAAAAACATCTTTGCTGCAATGCTTCTTGCTGTGATAATGACTCCTCAGAAGGATAATTCAAAGTAAACATATTCACCACTAAATAGGAATGAAGAGATAGGCCTTGGTTTGCTGTTTGCTTTTCTTTTCTAAAGTCCTAGGTTATTGAATATAATTTACCTCTATCATGTTTCAAATATATTATCATTCATACAAAGAGATGACACGCATATTTGTTTGGCTTCATAAAACAAAGGAAGTTCATAAGTTCTGTTCTTATGATTAACAGAATCCTTGAAATTCACAGTTTGTAAATGTATAGTCTGACTCTCCATTTTACAGACGAAGAAATCAAGGTCTCTAACGGGAAGGAAATCACACAATCAAGATCATGCTGCCAGGTAACAAGAGGGTCAGGATTGGAATACAGTCTCCAGTTTGGGGATCTTCCCTCCTTATGCCATGATGCTCTGGTTATGATTTATGCCCTTTCATTGATAAGAATGACCAGGTAAAATAGGCTTTTACTTATAAATGTGCATATTTTCCAGTAATCCAATGACTTTGATCAATGTGCTTCAGTTACTATAATAGTTAATATCACTTTGTTTACCTGTTACATTGAGCACACTCTGTTTTTAGACATTTTGATTGTAGGTAGTGAATATTTTGCTCCTATGATTTCATAAGACAGGCATTGGCAAAACAGGAGGCAGAAGGCAAAAAGAGGTGACCATTTTTATGTAAACAGGATAAAAGCAGAGTAAGCTTGACTGATGGATTGAATAGGGATCGTGAACAGAAAAGAGATTATATTCTTCCAAGTGGAATTGGAAGACATTGTGTACAAAGACAACACTGGGTGAAAGAACAGGGGCAGGCCCATTCAGCTCTGAAAGTTAATAACCATCCTACTACCCAATGGTCCTATTAATGCAAATTTTTAATTTGATTCATTTGTAATTCAGGACTCATGACCTAATCCTAGAATAATTTTCTTTTGCACACTAAAAGGTGACAAGTCACTTAATCAAAGCATCTTCTCAGACCCAACAAAAATGGTAGACCAAGGAAATGGTTCTGCAAACATGAACGTTTATTTACCTATCTTCCCATTTGTATAGTTTTTGGTTACATATCCATAAAAAGAAAAGATTCAGACATATGTGGATAATTCATGTTCTTTACCATCAGACTGCTAAATCACCTCATATGCACGCATCTATCTTCATAGGTCATTTGTTATATACCTTTTCATCTCCCACAGATTCCATCACAATATTTCCCTTGTTGTTTATGCTGTGCTTTTTACATGTGGCAAGTCCTCCCACCTATATCTGCAAAACCAAATCTCAATTATTCTTAAAGACCTAATATAATTTCAACTCCCTTCACAAAATCATCTCATCTTGTCATCTGAAAATCATCTCATCCTCTTCTGATCCCAACAACAGCAATGTATCTGTAGCTTTCAACATAATGTTCACTTTTTATTTCACGTTTTATATATATATATATATATTTGCAAATATGACCTTACTAAGTACAACTTATTTGTGATCAAGGTATCTCTCATTTCTCCTCGAATTTTAGCAGTACCTGCACCTGGTTGCTTCTCTATAAATGTTTGTGAATGAATGAATATAGCCTTTTCCAAATGTCTGAAATAGTTTGATGAAATAGCCTTTGCCATGGTTCATCAGACTTAGTACTGGTATCTTCCAGAGCTAAGCTTCCTTTGAATCAGCATACAAACAAAATTCAAAATCCAACCATTTGTATTTTTAAATTTATTTCTTTGCTTTACATCTAAAAGTTACAGCTATCAATCAACAGCTCAATTACCTAAAAGAAAATACCATTTATCCTTTCATAAATATCTGAAAAAGAGAGAAACATGTTTTAAAAAAATAAACAGGAGTATACATTCTCAGGGAGCCTAAAATATGACAGAATAAGCACAGGTATGAAAGAGCAACCTTTTCACATTCTATGTTAGCTTACAAAAGAAAGATTTCATGTAGGGTGTCTATAAGAGGTACTAATCCTTTCTTGAATTGAGAACCAATTATGTTAAAATTCAAATATATTTTAACTTGATAAAACCCATTAATATATATTAAGCAAAGCAAACAAGTGATATAATGGGCCTTGAGGAATATATAGAGAATCCTAATGTTTCTTTTTTGATGTTAAATAAACCCATGCTTTTAATGTACTCTCAAATGTCACAGTTCCTGTCCAGTTCATGTCTACATACCTCCACTAAGTTGCATAAAATATAACATAATTTTCTGTTTTTATTTTTTAAAATTCTTTTTTTTTGAGGATGATTAATAAATTTTATGGATTATCTGGGCAGTTATGTGACTAAAAATAGAATAGTTTTTAAAAATTGAAATATAGTTGATTTACAATGTTGTGTTAGTTTCAGGTGTACAGCAAAGTGATTCAGTTACACATACATATATATCTATTTTTTCAGATTATTTTCCCTTATAGGTTATTACAAAATATCAAGTATAGTTCCTCGTTGGTTATCTATTTTACATATAGTAGTGTGTATATGTTAATCCCAAACTCCTAATTTATCCCTCCCCCCTCCCCCTTTGGTAACAATAAGTTTGTTTTTTATGTCTGTGGGTCTATTTCTATTTTGTATATAAGTTCATTTGTATCATTTTTTTTTAGATTCCACATATAAGTGATATCATATGATATTTATCTTTCTCTGTCTGGCTTACTCCACATAGTATGATAATCTCTAGGTCCATCAATGTTGCTGCAAATGGCATTATTTCATTCTTTTTTGTGGCTGAGTAATATCATTTGTATGGAAACACAAAAGACCCCAAATAGCCAAAGCAATCTTGAGAAAGAAAAATGGAGCTGGAGGAATCAGGCTCTCTGACTTCAGACTACTTACAAAGTTACAGTAATCAAAACAGTATGGTACTGGCACAAAAAAACAGACATATAGATCAATGGACAGGATAGAAAGCTCAGAAATAAACCCACACACCTATGGCCAATTAATCCATGACAAAGAAGGCAAGAATATACAATGGAGAAAAGACAGTGCTGGGAAAACTGGACAGCTACATGTAAAAGAATGAAATTAGAACATTCTCTAACACCACACACAAAAATAAACTCAAAATAGATTAAAGACCTAAATGTAAGGACAGACACTATAAAACTCCTAGAGGAATACATAGGCAGGACACTCCTTGACATAAATTGCAGCAATATCTTGTTGGATTCGTCTCCTAGAGTAATGGAAATAACAACAATAATAAACAAATGGGACCTAATTAAACTTAAAAGCTTTTGCACAGTAAAGGAAACCAATAAACAAAATGAGAAGACAAACCTACAGAATGGGAGAAAATATTTGCAAATGTGACAGACAAGGGATTAATTTCCAAAATATACAAAGAGCTCATACATCTTAATATAAAAAAAAAACCCAATCAAAAAATGGGCAGAAGATCTAACAGGCATTTCTCCAAAGAAGACATACAGATGGCCAACAGGCACATGAAAATATGCTTAACATCGCTAATTATTAGAGAAATGCAAATCAAAACTACTATGAGGTATCACCTCACACCAGTCAGAATGGCCATCATCAAAAAGTCTACAAATAATAAGTACTGGAGAGGGTGTGGAGAAAAAGGAACCCTCCAATACTACTGGTAGGAACGTAAAGTGGTACAGCCACTATGGAGAACAGTACGGAGGTTCCTTAAAAAACTAAAAACAGAGCTACCATATAATCCTGCAATCCCACTCCTGGGCATATATCTGGAGAAAACCGTAATTAGAAAAGATACATGCACCCCAATGTTCACTGCAGCACTATTTACAATAGCCAAGACATGGAAGCATCCTAAATGTCCATTGACAGATGAATGGATAAAGAAGATGTGGTGTATTTATACAATGGGATATTAGTCAGTCATAAAATGCTGTTTAACACTTACTGAACTATACACAATTTTTCCTATATATATGGTTCTGCACATACTAACCTGAATAGCAAGAAAGCTATACTTCCTTTTTCATACTAATTCATTCTATTACAGCCATTTTTAGGAACTATCAAATAACAAAATTTTATGTTCAGGTCACTGACTACAAAAACCGTCAATTCAATTTCTCTTAAATTTTTATTTTGTGGAATGCTACTTTATCTGAAAGGAAAATAATTTGGTCTTGCTTTTTTTTTTTTTTTTTTTGCCTGCCCTTATGGGAAAAAAAATGGGTTGACAGATTAAAAAGCAATTGAGGGCTTCCCTGGTGGTGCAGTGGTTGAGAGTCCGCCTGCTGATGCAGGGGACACAGGTTCGTGCCCCGGTCTGGGAAGATCCCACATGCCGCGGAGCGGCTGGGCCCGTGAGCCATGGCCGCTGAGCCTGCGCGTCCGGAGCCTGTGCTCCGCAATGGGAGAGGCCATAACAGTGAGAGGCCTGCGTACTGCAAAAAACAAAACAAACAAAAACAAACAAAATGCAATTGAAAATCCATTGTCTAATTTGAGTCATTAATCTCAAATTCTTTTTACCTGCCTACAACTTTAGTCTCATAGTTTGGGGTTTAATAATTGATGAGCAGTTAGTATTTGACTTTGGTTTCCCCTAATGTGTGCCCAATGCTCAAACACAGTCTTTGCTCTTTTCAAATACTTTGCAGTTTGGCAATTTAAATATTCTTTTCTCCTTAGTAGAAGTCTGGATTATTAGAGATGGAGCTGAAAGGAAACTTGGAGTTTTCCTAAACCTTTTTATAAAAGGGAAAGACCCAGCATTGAAAGCCAACCTCAACACTGATGCTGTCCTAACTTGAAGCCAAGTGGCAAAGTACCACAGCATCTTACCAATTTAGCTTGTATTCATTCTGAATAGAATCTGACCATTTTCTCTAATAGAATCAGCATGCAAATTTCTAGCATTCATCTTTTGAAAATCTGTATGTAAAACTAATGTGTGGGTGAGGAGAACAATATGTGAAGCAGATATTGTGCTAGACTCGACAAGTTTTAGTTTCTGACATACAGTCTTTGAGCAAACATTTATGTAGTATATCTTTTTTAATAATTTCTCATAAACAGGTCAACAAAACTACAAGCATATGTTTGCCTGTATTCTCAAGTTCAATGTATATTTCACATGTAAATCATCCAAGGTTGGTAGAGAAAAGGGAGGTTAATGTGAGGTTGACAAAATAGCACATTTGGTATTTAATGCCTGCGTAGCCACTGAAATAATTATATAATTCATGTACTCTTTCAGCTAACATTTAAATTCTGTCCGTGTTCTAATCAGTTAGTGATATAGAGATTAATAGGTACCCCTTGTAGTCAGGAGTTTACAATATCGTGAAGCATAAGACTGAGTAATTAAATCTCCTCTTGAGTAAGGATCTGGGTCAAGAAGAGCTTCCTGGAAGAAGCTGTATTTGACCCTTGAAGAATGCATAGGAACTTAGCAGAAAGACAACGAGGGGTAAAGGGAAGGAAAGAAAATATTCTGATACCCAATAATCAATTTATAATATTCCAATAATCATACGATCCTATAAATGAAATCTGGAGTCCAAAGAGTCACTAGTGAGATAGCTTGCCCTACCAGATATTAAAATGGCACGAATTCCAAGCATAGAACTTCCATGTTCCACACAACCTAACGCACTTAGGAGAAGACTCCACTGGCCTTTTGAAAGGTTAGTGTGGGATTACAGACTGAAACTACACTCATGCTTTTCTTTCAATTTTAAGTTGTTTTCCAGATGGTACTTGACCTCCAATGCTGCCACTAGGTGGAGTGGTGGTGGCTCAGTGGGAACAGGCTTTGGTTAGACGAAAGAGAGAGTTATGGGTCTCATGATTCCTATTTCATTTCTTTTCATTTTTCTTTCAAAAACTGTATTGGACAGTTTTAAGAAATACACTTCAAAAGTAAGCTTTTATAAAGAATTAATTGTGTGGTATGATACTTGGATTAAAACTGGTTTTCTGAGAGGTAGAATGAAACAAAGGAAAACTCAGGGCCTTGGTATCACATGCAAGATTTCCCTGCTGCCTCTGCCGTTTATTACTTGGGTAAAAGCCAGCAGGCTCCTTAATTTCTATAAGCCTCGGCTTTCTCATATGTAAAACTTGAATGATCATACTTATTTTACATGTTTGTTAGAAGATGAACAGAGCCATATGGTTCATTGTTGCTTGAGGAAAAATGTGGGTAACCATGCAGCTATGACCCAAGGATATGTTTGATTTAATTCCAAAAGTTTTTTTTTTTTCAAATTCATAAAATTTCACATAGAAATATGATTTTTTAAAAAATAAATTTATTTATTTATGGCTGTGTTGGGTCTTCGTTGCTGTGAGCGGCCTTTCTCTAGTTGCAGCGAGCTGGGGCTACTCTTCATTACGGTGCGCAGGCTTCTCACTGCGGTGGCTTTTCTTGTTTCAGAGCATGGGCTCTAGGCATGCGGCTTCAGTAGTTGTGGCGCACGGGCTTAGCTGCTCCGCGGCATGTAGGGTCTTCCCGGACCAGGGCTTGAACCCGTGTCCCCTGAATTGGCAGGCGGATTCTTAACCACTGCGCCACCAGGGAAGCCCAGAAATATGATTTTTAACTTCCCACGAAAAGCCTGAAGTTCAGGCTACATTGGGTCTTCATTGCCATACCTAAGAATTATTGGAGTTAAATTACCTAGGTGCCCCTCTCTCCACCTTGGGCTCTGGGCACTTGGGTTTGCTATCATGGATTTAGAGTCAATTTCCCTGGGATTCTGGTGTATTTGTGTCAAAAAAACAAAAACAAAAAACACTTCAGCATTTTCACACAAGTCAACAGCTTGTAGCCTTTCTGAGCATCAGCCTATTTCATGAAATCTGTCCTGATAGAATTATCTAAAAGGGGCTTTTCAATTCCCCTTGATTCTTCTGTTTTTTCTTATTTTATTTTCCATACCTGGAGGAATCCAACAGAGAAAGTCAACGTTAACTAGACTCTCTCTTTAGGAATAACATTCTTCTCTGTGACAAAGGCATATTTTTCAGTTTCAAAATGAGACAAACTTGACTCGTCCAAGCAGGAACTAGCTGTTCATTAGATTCATTCATCTATGAATTGAATTTAAAAGTGTACATCTAACCAGCTTCTCTTCTCCCTCTGTCCTCTGTTTTGGGCTGAATTGTGTACCCTCAAAATTCATGTGTTGAGTTAGGGAACTCTCAGTGCATAAGAATGTGACTACCTTTGGAGATATGGCCTTCAAAAAGGTAATTAAGTTAAAATGAGCCAGTTAGGTTGTGGCCCTAATCCAATCTGACTGATGTTCCTATAAAAAGAGATGAAGATACACAGAGAGATACCTGGGGTGCATATGCACAGAGGGACAACGGTAGGAAGAGGCAGCAAGAGGGTGCTCACCTGAAAGCCAAGCAAAGTGGTCTCAGAGGAAACCAAACCTGCGGGCCCCTTGATCTTGGACTTCCAGCATCCAAAACTGTGACAAAATACATTTCCATTGCTTAAACCAGCTTGTGGTATTTTGTTACGGCAGCCCTAGCAAACTAACACATCCTCCAAAGAAGATTCTCATTTGGCTACTTGGTCTCTGTCATTTCTCTTTCCTTTGAGAAAGATGTCTTAAAGCCTTTTGTGTTTGAGAGTCAGGACCAAGGAGGCAAGGAAAGAAAGGCTGTGTGAAGCACAGAAGGTCAAGGAGGAGTTTTCCATTTTCTGTTGGTGAGGGCAGGTTGAAGAAAAGCTTGGGAACACCTAGGGTGGGGTACATAGCTTATGACAAGGAACATTTTGTTTTTTTAAAGAAGTCTTGAGAAAGATTGAGAATTTTATTTTGAGATTATGTTGCACAGACTTTGCTTTTTTATCGCTATCACTTCTTCAGCATCAAACGCAGTGGTCAAAACTTTATAATTATTCTACAAATTGTATCTCCTCAGTAACAAGCAAACAAACAAAATGCCATTTACAAGTTGCACGTGGCAGGATGTTTTATGTTTCAAAAATTCCCATAGATATAAAAACTATTTTAAAGGGCAAGTGATTTGTTCACTGAAAATTTTCTGAAGCAATCACATTTTAGAAGAAAAATTTAACTAATTCTTTAACAGAGCTATAACATGCTTTCATATGACCAACTTTATACTGATGATTAGATTCTTACAAATTTTAATTCCAACTCTCTCTTTGAAATGCTCTTCCAAAATTTCAGTAGGTCAATACTGGCCCCAGAACCCATGAAAAGCATCAGAATACAAATGTGATGATATTAGTGAAAAGGTCTTGTAAATTAAAATGCATCATATATGCACAAAGGATTATCATTTATACCCGTTATTCTGAAGAACGATGACCTCTTCAAAAAGAATTCATTATTTCTGTCCATTTCTTTAGGCTTTCATAAGAGTGAGCCCATGAGAAAGCAACAATAGATCTAGTGAAATTAGACAGGATTCTTGTAGTGACACCCCAGTAATTTTTTCTAGAGGTCTATCTTTTCTTCATCAGTACTTCCAGCATTGATGATTCTTCTGACATTAATATGGAGAAGTATACTAGTATTTGCACATGTAAAATAATGAAGCCCTAAACAAATAACAGGGATAAAGAGAAACACACAAACAAGATAGGAGAAAGCTTCTGTAGAAAATAAGAAAGTGGTGTTGCAAAAGTTTCTGCATTCTTCATATTCTATGTTTGTCACATGGACATGGGATAACATTGTGTGCCTTTAAGCACACTGAGAAGACAGTATTGGTAATCTCTGGTGTTCTAGCATACATTTTAAGGACAAACTCTGTAGAAATCACACTTCAGTCTCATTTAATACAAAATCTTACATGCTAAATGAAGAGCTAGCCTGGTTAGAGCTTGAAGTCCTGGTCCTCAAACTTTCATTTACTGGAGAGAGAATCAGATGATTACTGGTTTTGTGATTTTCTTACAAACTGACCAAAAGGAAACTACTGATTATGAGCTTTCCAATATAAAGAGAAATTCTCTTATTTCTCACTATCTCACTCTCATTGTCTCTCACACTTATACACACATACTTTCTCAGAACAAACTTAAAAATATATTTAAAAAATAAAGCTAGCAACAAGAAAGTTCTTCTCACTCAAAAGATATTTTTAATGTTACTAGCAATGATTTTCCCCCCCTCCACATTTACATTACACATTTGTTTTTCATGGAATCACAGAATCACAATGTTTTAAAACTTAAAGGGGAGACCATTTGATTTTACAAAGAAATAAGGCCCTGAATGGGGAAATTATTTCCTGGAGGTTCATTTTGAAAATGAAAGAAGCATCTTTAATTTTATACTGTGGTACCAAGTGAAAGTTCAATAGGTGTTTATAAACACCGGCAGCTATTTTTTATCCACAAATACATCCGTGTCTACATAATATATCATTGTGTACATACTGCATTGAGATGTTTGCCATTTTAAATAGGAAGCATTTTGTGTCATGGAACTGCCAATAAAAATGGAATTAATGACAACACAATAATCATTTAAATAGCAATGTCAAGAATACTTTTAGCACCTACACAGTGAGAGGAGTTGTATTAGATTTGGTTGCTATAATTGTCTCATTGAGAGGTAGGGAGTACATAGAGCAGGACATGATTTGCTCCAGGTAAAGCAGAAGTTTGGTCTTGATGATCTGAGTTCCCATGACTCACATTTTTCAGAGACCAGAAAAGGTATCGTAAGTGCCACATGTGTTCTTAAATCTTCTCAATATTTTGACCATTCTGCAAGATATGGTTTGACTTACCTTACGGTCTTGCTTGCCTTGTATTAGGTATGTTCAGGATTGCCAATGTTTTATTAAAATATGGCTCCAATAAGTAGATGTCTATTTTAGATATAAGCTAATCTGAAGTGAAAAGGAATGACTTCAATTTTTATACCTTGGTCCTCTACTGACACTGTCCACTCTCTTGGACACAGACACTGGTCTGTATGTAAGGGTGCTCATTTTCTTTTTGATGCAATAAAGGACCCATTCCTCAACAATGATTTAAGTTTCTTTTTCTTTTACATAGGTTCCCATAATCAGTTTCTTTCTCAACAGCCTAGTGTTATAATTCTTTTATTTGACTCTCTCTTACCAAACACACCTCTTCTCTTAAAAACTGGTAGTAAAAGTTACCTTGGTTAAGACTGGGTAACAATTAAAGCTATATCTCATGATCTCATCCTGTGTCATCTGTCATTTTCAACACAACCAGGTCTAATATCATGACTCCACTTATCTTGGGATGAGTTCCCAATCCATACTGAAACACTTTCAAATGTTGGGAAATGGCCTTTGTCCTCCCTCTTTTTAAAAGACATTTTCATTCCAAATATTATAATTTGTATATGTACCATCGCTGTGACTCCCAGGAACACTATTAGCCTGACATGCAAAGTAACTGTTGCTGGCTCACCCTCATGTGCCCGAGTTTGGCTGTGAGTAAAAGATGTTGGTCCTTCTCAAGTTCCTTTTCTACCAAATGGTACACACTGAGCCAGCAGGTGTGTGTAGTATGTGGAAAAAAGACAAGCGGCATCTTTCTAACTAGAGCAACATCTCTGCTCCTCACAACTTAAATAGCACTGGATTTGTGCTTCTCCTGACATAACTGTTGAAAATAAACTTGAGAATTTAAAAATGGAGTCATATTTTAATAAAGGTATAGTTTTCTATTACTTCATGAAGCTGATCTGTATGAAGCAGAAATCCATTCAAATACGTCAGAAATTTGTAAAATGGATAGAGATTTGGCTCGTTAGGTTTACCTTGTGGTCTGCCCAAATGGTCAAAGCAATTAAAAGTGTGCTGAGGCTTTTCAGCTCACTGGCGCAGAGATTAATATATTCTTGTCTAGTGCAAGGATAGGAAATGCACGTGTCTAGAGGGACAAGTGATAACCTAAAGTAGTGAATCAGGCTGAGGGGGAGCTATGGAAGCTTGGAGACACTCATTTCTCCTCTTGTAAAATGAAAGAATGCTCTAGTTGATACTGATAATACCTTAGAGTTACCTATTCATATTACTCTGGATAAAATTTTCCTTCACAGCTATAAACACCAGGGTAGTTCCATATGGGCTTATTTTCATATATGTAGATGTTTGGTATCCTAAAAATATTAACTAATTGGCAAAATTTTTCTCTTCCTGTGCATGAATATCATATAGGTATATCTGGAGTGTGTGTCATTTTTTTCTTGAGAAGATAATCACAGAAATGCACCTTTCTTAACAGTCTAAAACTCAGTACTATGCTTGAAGCCTCATCAAGTTCCCATTCACTTTGCATTGAACTATAATCTGAGGTATTCTAAAAAACAATATGTATGCTTTTCAGTAAGGAACTGAATTACTTTTATATAACATATTTTCAGATTTCTCACCAATAAGAAATTAAAATAATCCTGGTGCAACCAATATTAGTTTTTGAGGTTATTTAATTAAATCATATACCAAGGACTTTTAGTATTCTTGCTTTGGGTCAGATACTTTGCCAAAGGTTGGGGTAAACAAGTGATAATGATTGACTCTGTCCTCAGGTAGCTAAGAGTTTCATGGGGATAAGCATCCTTACTAGGTGTACTCTCTACCATTGAGGTTACCTTGGAGCCAGAGCTAAGATGGATATTGGCTCTCCCACATATGGCCAGCAGGGTCCACCAATTGTTTATCTATTCCAAAAAGGCACTTTGAACCCTCATTTTGAAGCAGAAAGAAAACAAATTTCTTCTTTTACATTTAACTTATGATTGACCTTAAGTTTAACTTTTCATAAAGACTTTCTTTCAACTAACGTAGATACCATTTAAATGATCAAAGAGAAAAATCAGGGTCAATGAATTTTAAAAGACAGCAAAAGGCTATTTCAAAGATTGTACCAAAAAATAAAATTGAGATTTCTTTTTGTTTAAAGGTCGGGATGAATACCATGTTTTATAATGCCTCAGGCACAGATTTTGAATGGATGTGTTAGAACAGAATGAGCTATAGAACCCTGAAAGTGAGAGATCTTTATAAACCATTGAGAGATGAAATGTCACCTTTCTTATTTAGCCAATATTTAGAGCTTATTAGGTGAGAATACTCAATGGTACAGTAGAATTTTTTAATTGGCCAGGAGAAAAAAAAATCCCATTCATACATGAAAGGGTTTAGCAGCAAGTTTCCCTGTTAAGCATGTCAAATATAGATGGAATTAATAACTAAAATATTCTAGCCTTCACTTTTCTTACTTTCCTTCAAGAATAACACTCTAAATGTGAACCATCAAGTAGATTTGACAGCATTTTATAGCATTCTTTCCCCCCTTTGGAGTCCATTTAGTTTTCTGTGACAATTTGACAGTCTTAAGCACTCTTTCTTCAACACAAACTAGGATACAGAATAAAATTATAGATTAATTTTTCAGAAGCCATATTTGCAAGGACAAGTGTCTGTTTTTGCAATAAATAAAGTAAGCACTAGCTATAGAAAATAATAACTTAATGTGACAGTGGGCTGAGCCTTAGGGGAAAAAAATCAGTATGTACTGAATGGACTCTACTTAAGACTAGAGATCATATAATATGGGTTTCAATTACTAGAAATCTAAGGAAAGGTAACTTTGTAAAAATATTTCTATTGGAACTAATTATCAAAAATGACAATAATGAACTACTGTTCTTACTGCTTGCTGTGAATTGGCCAAGCACAGTCTTTACTTTGAAAGTCCATATGTAATTTTCTATAAATCATTCCAGAAAGTCCTGTTATGAAAGAAAAAATGTATTTTTAGTGACATTTTTGTTTTTTAATTCTGTGTTCTTCTCAGCACCTACATAAAACACTCTGGACAGTTACTATGAACCTCAGGATCAGGCAACTAATTTTCAATATTTGTCACTTGTCTTCCTTTACTAATCTTTTGTTTGTTTTTGTTTGTTTGTTTTTGCGGTACGCGGGCCTCTCACTGTTGTGGCCTCTCGCGTTGCGGAGCACAGGCTCCGGACACGCAGGCTCAGCGGCCATGGCTCACGGGCCTACCCGCTCCGCGGCATGTGGGATCCTCCCGGACCGGGGCACGTACCCGTGTCCCCTGCATCGGCAGGCGGACTCTCAACCACTCTGCCACCAGGGAAGCCCTTCCTTTACTAATCTTAAAAAAATTTTAATATGCTGTAATTTTTCATATTGGGGATGAAACAAAGTCTGAATTATATGAGATTTAACTTTGGATGTATCATAATTTGAGAGCAGTATTTCTTTGTTCTATTTCCTTTCTTGCCAAGTTTTTATAGAATACTCTCAGGTAAGCACCATAGAGATCATAAGGGCCTTACTAGTCCTTGAATTAGAAAACAGTGGATGGAAAGCTACAGTTTTCATTACTGTCCAATCAGGACAGTATGGTGAAGGGAGATTATCTTCTTTACGAATTCCTTCAGGGACTTCTGAATGCCAACCTACAAAGCTACTTTTTTCCCTTTTAATTTTAGCTCTGATAATATCTACATATTTGCTGTCAACAGATTTCTTCATCCCATGGCTTTGTTACAAAGTTTGAATAGAAAGAGGAAGCCAGAGATAATTCAGAAAAATGCAGCAATTCCAAAGACAAAGAGCTGAGAATTTTGCATTATGATAAAAAGATATGCTAAGCAAATTAATCACACAAATAAGATAAGGAAAGGATATTCAACCTTTTTAAGACCACAGTGTTTTCAAGAACCTAATTAGAAGTGAAATGTTCACTGATGGCCATGAGGGAATTAATGGCCTTTAAAAACCGACAATATAGTTTTTTCATTACTTTATTTACTTAATATTTATTATTTATCCTATAACCTAAGTACAAATGAAACTACACATTAGATTGAGGGTGGAAACCACTGAGAAAATGAGTAAAAAATCCAAAAATCAGTAACAATGTTTAATAAATTTGTAAATGTTCAGATTTTACATTACCTCTTGTAACTTTGCTTACATCATCTGTAAAATGGGGTGAGAGAGGGAGGAGACAAGATAATCTCTAATAGCTGTTCTAGGTACAATAGCCTATGAATTCAAAATGGAGTGCTAAGGATATTGAAAAGGAAAACTGAGTTGAAATGGATATCAGTGATACAATAAAAATTCAAAAAAATCAGCTCTTTAAATCTGATGTTCCCCAAATTCCTGAAGCTTATAATAACTAACATCTTCACTCAACTGCCCAGACATATGTAAACAACTTAGAAATGTTTTGGGGAAGTCCTAATTATTTATAATAAAGAGGTAGATACGATTCACATGCTAGTGCGCATTCTCAAAGAGAAGTTTCATACTGTTTTACTCAACCTGCCTTTGGACACTTTCAGTGGCACAAGGCACAAATTTATTACCTTTTAAGGTAATTTCTTTATTACCAGGCAACAGCTCATTAACAGACTATTTCCAACTTATGTAAACTTTCCATTCTGGAAAATTTTACGTATGCGCTTTTTAGAAAAATTAGAGTCCACTTAAGTTGTAAACTAATGAAGCTTGTCCCAGCACAATATCAAGGAAAATATGTTCAAGACACATGAACAAATGGGAAACAGCTGAAGTCAATAACAATGCTACCTGAAATCAAGATGCTATGCCACCTCTCTTGGCCTCACTTGCTTCATCTGTAAAATGGGAAAGGAGACTAAAAGGAACAAGATAATCTTTAAGATCTATTCCAGGTATAGGAACCTATGAGCCTAGAACGAAATGCTAACAAGGCTGGAAAAGAAAACTGAGTAGTGAGTGCAGCCAACCTTGTTCTATTCATCCACCGTAATGTATCACCCAAGGCTAGCATTTCTACATTTCATAGATCAGATCAGATCAAATGTCTTCTATATTTGACATTTCTTACTGTTATTTTTTGCAGGGTTTTGGGGAGCAGGGGGGTTAGGGTAAAAAAAAGTAGTACTGTCTAAAAATACCAAGTAGATTTCTGAAGCCAGCAGACAGGTGGAGGTCAGATATAGATGCTGCCTTTCTTCAGAAGCATGCCATGGAATATAGAAAGCCCACCTAAGCAGTGACTCCTTTGAGAGTCGGTGCATAAAGTTTAGGAATAAAGAAGAAATATTTGACCATATGGGAAAAGCTAAATCTTGTAAGTGGCTGCTAAAAGATAAAATAAACAACATTCTCTGTCTATTTGGAAAGGTGAAGAAAAAAGATAGTCTCGCTGTTTGTGAGCTCTAACTGCTCCCTTTCCCTCCCTCTCTCAAAATAGTGAAAATGAAGTACTTGTATCATGTACTCTTAGGCCAGGAAAGCTCAGGAATAAAACTATCACAATCCTGTTGGAATGAAGGGTATTTTCTCGGTTGATGACCAGAATGATTCATCTGTCAAAGGCCAATTGTATACATGTACTGACTGAGGAATTATCAAGTCAATTTCCTAGAGATGAAAGGTTTGTTTCCTGACTCTAGAAAACAGCAGTGCTAAAGAGACTAATCAAGAATGCAATGGAAATTCCTCATGTGTTAGAACATAAAGATATTAAAGTCACAATGAAAATGAGAATACTAGTCAAGCAGAAATGAAAAACACTGCTATGTACTATTTTTTTTCCTCTCCGGTTTAATCTGGAAAAATACTAGACCCAGGAGATACATATGTTAGACACTAAGAACAAAACTTCAACATAGGAGGCCAAATAAATTCTCAAATCATTTTCCCCTTGTGTGTAAACTAACTCTTGCAGTATATTCACATTCCAGCAATCATCAAAGGCTTACAAATGTAGATTACAGCATCAACAAGTGTTTGGTGAGGTGGATCTAACTCTCTTGGTAATATGCTATGTGATACTGAAAAAAACATACTCCCCCTCTCTCGGCCATTAAAATGGGATAGGGAATGGAGGCACAGATTATACGGAGATTCTTCTCAGCACCATGAATTTAGTTGTATCTTGATAGGCCTGTGCTCCTTAAGTTTCTTGATGTCAAAAAGAGGCTCTGTGTTATATTACTGATCGGATCAATAATAGACTCCAACTAGCTTTTGCATAGATAAAATAAGTGGGTAAGCTACCTGAGTATTTTAATGGATGGTAAAAATATCTTACTTTTGACAGAGAGGTGAAAAAGCTAATAAAAACATACAACGTTTTCATAAAAAGTTCCACAGCCCTAGAAAGCCCCACACATATGTCTGCTAATTGTGAAAGATCATCTAGAGAAGGCCATTGGATATATGTTTACCAATTTAGCTAGTTAACAGTTGGACCCTTAGACAATGAAATGAAGGGGCACAGGATTCAAGGAGCTAAGCAGAGTTTATCATAGGGTTTGACATGTTACAGACGGACCATAAATATCCATTGCATGAATGGGTGGATGGAAATGGAAAACAGCTAAAATGGAGATATGGTGAAGGGGGCAAAATCAAAACTTTAAAAATGTGTCATCCAATTATACCTACTTCATAGATTTATAAATTTTATTTTCATGCATTTAAATAAAACTTGCCTTTTAAAAAAAAATATCAATGTCTGTTATTTCACTTGAACCTCACCATAACTCCATGGGGTAAGCTCAAAGACTAAGGCTGAGAGAGCTGATACAGCTCAACTCTGGCCACAAATCTGATAAAGCATAGAGCTGGACATGGAACCCAGTCTTACATTCATCCCTTTTTGTATACCATCAACACTGATCCATAAGTAGGAAAACTATTAGCATAGAAACACATTAAAATCATGTTTACAATTTTATTGGCTTAAAATCATATTTATTTAACTTGATGTCTCATTAGCTTATTGGAGTCATTACTGCCTGTCAGTCAGGAAGTAAATGAGTGAATATCCTTCACAACAGAAGAACAAGCAGGACTGTAATTAATGACTTTGTTAATAACAGTCTCATGTTCATACACATTGATTTTCAGATATGGAATATACACTTAGAACCTCTAGGGAACAACATTCTTCTATTTATTGAGAATAAATAGTTATTAAAATATGTATTCTTTTACAAGTTCTATTCCTAATAACCTCTTACATATGGACATTCCTTTAATGTCAATAAGTAATTGGTTTTGAATCCTTTATGCTGTCAAAATTTTGCATTTATTTCATTCAGATGATACAAGTAGATGTATCAAAGTTACTTCCTACACATAAAGAGCTTTATTGCTGAAATTCCTCTGTAGTTGGCACTTAAGTTTTTAATACATAATAGTAAAATTAGAGGAAATTTAAATATAAAACTTCACAAAACTATTCCTATTAGGGGTTCTATAATTAACAAATTCATATGATTTTGGAAGTCTGAAATGTCTACATGTTAAAGTCATATAACATGATTCTCTTTAAATCCTTACTCAACAAATGATATGAAAATCGGATTGAACATTCAATTCTCCTTTATTTTACACCCCCAAAAAATAAATTCTAAAAAATTCCACATGGCTTTAAGCATATATAATACATTTTTTTTTTTTTTTTTTTTTTTTTGTGGTATGCAGGCCTCTCACCGTTGTGGCCTCTCCCGTTGCGGAGCACAGGCTCCGGACGCGCAGGCTCAGCGGCCATGGCTCGCGGGCCCAGCCGCTCCGCGGCATGTGGGATCCTCCCGGAGCAGGGCACGAACCCGCGTCCCCTGCATCAGCAGGCGGACTCTCAACCACTGTGCCACCAGGGAAGCCCCTATAATACATTTTTAGAAGAACCATAAGCCATAAAATCACAGGCCATGTCTTAATTAGCTCCGCATCCCCCAAAATGAATAAAATAATGCCTAGTAAACTGTAGACACTAATAAAATGATAAATACGCAGCAATTTAGGAGAGGTGAATTCATTGCAGTTTGGAACTATATAAGAATGTCTCAAGTGGAAGAGGCATTTGAGCTGGGCTCTTGAAAGAAAAGTAAGATACACAAGAAGATCAGATCATATTTAGAGGGGATGCAAGGTGGAGGAAACAGCAAGAGAAAACGCACAGAGATTGAGAAGATGGCATAGTTCCCAAGAACAGAGACTGGCCTTGTGGCTGTAATGAAAGTACTAGAGGAAAGGTAAATAGAGTTTTGATATCAGGCTTTGGAAAGTCATGGTGCTCTGTCTACATGATAGCAAATATCCAAATGTTTGAAGCTACATGTAATTGTCCAAAATTTTTAAATCTTAACATTTCTGTGTTTGAATAAAGAATATCTACAAAAACCCTATAGCTAACATCTTACTTAACAGTGAGAAACTCAACACTTTCCACTAAAATCAGGAACAGGGCAAATATGTCCCCTCTCACCACTTCTTTTCAACATCCTACTGGAAATACTAGCTAATGAAATAAGACAAGATAAGAAAATAAAAGGTATACAGATTGAGAAGGAAGAAATAAAAATGTCTTTGTTCTCAGATGCTCAGATGACATGATCATCGTCTATGCAGAAAATCCAAAAGAAATGATAAAACCCTCTTGGAACTAATAAGCAATTATAACAACGTTACAGAATATAAGGTTAATATACAAAAATCTATTGCTTTCATATATATATATATATATATATATATATATATATACACACCAGTGATGAATGGAATTTCAAATTGAAAATATGTTATTTACATTGGCAACCAAAAAAAAGAAATATTTAAGTATGAATATAACAAAATATGGTCAAGATCTATTTGAGGAAAACTACCAAACTCTGATGAATAAAATCAAAGATGAACTAAATAAATGGAGAGATACTCCATGTTATGGAGTCCTATGGAGAGGAAGACTCAATGCTGTCAAGACGTCAGTTCTTCCCAAATTGATCTATAGATTCAATGCAGTCCCAATCAAAATGCCAGCAAGGTATTTTGTGAATATTGACAAACTGATTAGAAAGTTCATACAAAGAGGCAAAAGACACAGAACAGCCAATACAATATTGAAGGAGAGGAACAAAGCTGGAGAACTGGTTCTACCCAACTTCAAGACTTACTATAAAGCTGTAGTAATGAAGGCACTGTGATACTCGTGAAAGAATAGAAAACTAGGTCAATGGAACAGAATAAAGTTCATAAATATACCTACATAGATACAGTCAACTGATCTTTAGAAAAGGAGCAAAGATAGTCTTTTCAAAAAACTGTGCTGGAACAAGTAGATATCCACATGCAAAAAACTGAGTCAAGACACAGACCTTATACCCTTCACAAAAATTAACGCAAAATGGATCACAGATCTAAATATAAAACACAAAATCATAAAACTCTAGATGATAACACAGGAGAAAATCTAAATGACTTTGGTTATAGCAATGACTTTTAGATACAAAAACAAAGGCACAATCCATGTAAAGAATAATGGATAAGTTGGACTTCATTAAACTTAAAAATGTCTCCTCTGTGAAATACAATGTTAAGAAAATGAAAAGACAAGCCATAGAATGGGAAAAAAATTTGCAAAAGACACATCTGATGAAGGATTGTTACCCAAAATATACAAAGAACACTTAAAACTCAACAACTGATTAAAAAATGGGCCAAAGACCTTAACAGACACCTCACCAAAGAAGATATACAGATGGCAAATAAGCATATAAAAGATTCTCCACATCACACATCATCAGGAAAATGCAAAATAAAACAACAATGAGACAGCATTTTATACCTACTAGAATTGCCAAAATTTGGAACACTGACAATAGCAAATCCTGAGAAGGATGTAGCAACAGGAATTCTCATACATTTCTAATGGGAATCAAAATGGTATAGCAATTTTGGAAGACAGTTTGGTGGTTTTTTCTTACAAAACTAAACATACTCTTACTAGACAGCCCAGCAATTGTGCTCCTTGGTACTTACTCAAAAGAGGTGAAAACTTATGCCCACACAAAAACCTGCACATGGATATTTATAGTAGCTTTATTCAAAATTACCAAAACTTGGAAACAACCATCAGTAGGTGACTAGATAAACTGTGGTACATCCACACAATGAAATATTACTCAACACTAAGAAGAAATGAGCTATCAAACCATAAAAAGACAGGAAGGAGCCTTAAATACATAATACAAAGGGAAAGAAGCCAATCTTAAAAGGCTACATACTGCATGGCTCCAAGTATATGACATTCTGGAAAAGGCAAAACTAAGGAGAAAGTAAAAAGATCAGTGGTTGCCAAAGATTGGGAATGGGAAGGAATGAATAGGCAGAGCACAGAGGATTTTTAGGGCATACAGTGAAAATACTCTGTATGATACTAGAATGACTGATGATGCGTGCCATTATACATTTGCCCCAATCCATAGAACATACCATACCAACTGTGAAATGTAATATAAACTATGTCCTTTGGGTGATTATGATGTATCAGCATAGGTTCATCAGCTGAAACAAATATACCATTATGGTAGGGAAGATATTGATAATGAGGGAGGTTATCCCATGGGTGGTAGAGGGTGTATATTGGGAATCTCTTTATCTTCCTCCTTATTTTTCTGTGAGCCTAAAACTGTTATAAAGTCTTTAAAGTTGGAAAAAATTTTCTGTTTGGTCTTAGACACAGATTTGCTATGTGCCTGCTCTCACTAATTAATGTGGGCAAAGATGCTATTTTTATTAATGCACTTAATATCCTGCTGTTTCCATACAACTTTGAGAAAAATATTAAAATGGGGGACAGGGTTTTATTTTTGTTGTTGACAACTTGCTTCTTCAATTGGAAGGAAAAATCTAGAAAAGATTTAATTTTGTCTCATATCTAGAGAGTAGCAGAAAGACCACATTGTTGGAATGGAGTAATCGGAAGTACATTACTCTGCCTATGTAATGGGAACTTACATAGTGCTATAGAACAGTGAGCAGTTATCTGTGTGGAAAGGATAAACAAAGACAAAAACTAAAAACTTTACAATTATTTTATCTTTACCTTCTATATTTTTATTTTTTAAAAAAATTTTAATTGGGATATAGTTGTTTTACAATGTTGTGTTAGTTTCTACTGTACAGCGAAGTGGAGTTCCCTGTGCTATACAGCAGGTTCTCATTAGTTATCTATTTAATACATGTTAGTGTATATGTGTCAATCCCAATCTCCCAATTCATCCCCCCCATCCCTTCTATATTTTTAGTGTTTCCTCTGTCAATGAAAGAAAATGAGAATGACAATTTGCTTGATGGTGACAAAACAATGCTAAAATATTTCATTGATTCAGACATGCTTATTTTATTTTTTAAATTGGTCCATGTATTAGGGAAAAAAAGATTAGTTAGGACAGTTGTTTGGATCTTTTTTAGAAAATGTTTTCATTAGGGGGGATAAATTAGAAGTTTGGGATTAACCTATGCACACTACTATCTATAAAATAGGTAAACAACAAGGACCTGTTGTTTAGCACAGGGAACTATACTCAATATCTTGTAATAACCTATAACGGAAAAGAATCTGAGAAAGAATATATATATATATATATACACATATAACTAATTCATATAACTGAATTACTTTGCTGTACACTTGAAACTAACACAACATTGTAAATTAACTATACTTCAATTTAATAAATGTCACATTTTCAAAAAAATGTTTTCAAAAAGTTTACCTATGCATATTTGTGTGTGTGTGTGTACATGGGCACTAGATAAAAATAATGTCTTTTTCTAGTCTAGATGACTAGTAGGACTAATTGGGAATTTTCTTTCCTAATAAATCGTTACTTTATATGCATTTGTCCTATAACCTGTTTTCACCTTGGCCAAGCTTAATTATCTTTCTAAATAAGATCTTCTCTAGTGAAAAGTAATTAGATTATGTGACACTGACTAATGAGGTACAACTTCATTTTCATTCATTTACACACAGCTTTACTGAAAAGTGTCAACAAAATTAAGACTTGGAAGACCAAGTTGAACTTTTCTGTAAATACCTAATGTCTATATGCCTAAGAACATGGATACATGTTGCATGTGAAGCAGCTTAAGCATGTCTAACAAATGAGTTCTTATTTCTTAACTTACGTTCTTAACTATGGTTTCAATCTTAGGAGTTTCTCAGCCCTCCCTGAATACCTGATTTTACTTCTAGTAAAGAAAGGTCAGGACTTCATGTGGCTGAAAAGAATTAGTCCTGTTAGTCAGTTGATTTGAACAATTCGTCAAAGATTAAATAAAGGAAATTTGACAAATTTATTATTTACAATTGCTTGATCCAAATTATCAACTGCTGATAGATGGGAATTTTCACTTTTCAATTAGTTGAGTTGCCAAACAAAAGCCAAACATTAAGTTGCAAAAAAATCTTGAAACGTTATCCACCTAGTCCATGTCAATCCTTGTTCCTCTTTCAGCCTCACACTAGCAGATGTGAGCACACAGATGGAGGAAAATTCCATTTTCCTTATCATATAATAAGAATCTCACCATGCAATGGTCTCCAGTAGAACTTTCTGTAATGATGGAAATGGTCAATTTCTACACTGTCCAATACTGAATCCACAAGCCACTTGTAACTGCTGAGTATATGAAATGTGGTTATTATGACTGAGCAACTAAATTATTAGTTTTATTTAATATCATCTAACATTTAAATTTAAATAGCTGTAAATAGTGTTTATTGGGCATCTCAGCTTTAATTAGAAATTAATCACACTTTCTTGGAACTAGAATTATGAAGGGCCATGCCCCAACCAGGTAAACATACTGCCTTTTAATAATCTGTAAAGTCAGGCTGTAGCCATTTACCCAGGTACCATAATAACAAGGGTCACCTTTCTTCAGACATCAATCACAGTGCTAAGTTCTGAAGATGGAGAATGCTATATTAAGAAAAAATACCTAGGCTTTGGCAACATACATGGGTTTAAATCCAGGCTATAAACTTTATTGGTGATATGGTCAGAACATAAACATCTGTTTATTCATCAGTGAAATGGAAATAATACTTTATAGTTGTACTGAAAGGATTTAATGATATATTATTTGTAAAGTATATAGTATCTGGGATTAAGTATACATCTAAATGTTACCCACATCTGACATAGAAAAATTTATTATGTCACAGCTCCTAAACTTAAAGTCTAGTCATGGAGACAGAGATATAACAATAATTACAATAAAATGTAACTAATACTCTCAGATACGAGCAGATTGCTATGAAAATAAAGAGACAGATGATTGACTTTCTTTGCGGAGATGGAATGGAAATATTTGAGCTAAGTCTTGCAGAAAGAGAAATTGTTCAAATAGAAAAGGTGTTGGACACAGAGCAATCCAGGCATCGTCAAAAGCAAATGCAGAGAAGTACGAATGTTCGATATATTTGGAGAGTGGGGAGAAGTGAAGTGTGGCTGGAGCATATGACACGTGGAGGGAATGGCAGGAGATGTTACCGGAAAAGCAGTTGGGGCCAAAATGTCAAGGACCATCAACGCTCTGCTAAAGGGCTTGGCGTTTATCCAGCAGGCAACGGGGATCCAACAGAGGTTTTTAGCAGGGCAGTAAAATGAGTGGATTTGTTTTTTAGGAATTATTTCTCTGGCATCAGAGTAGCTGATGAATTAGAGAGGTGAGAAACTGGTGGCAAGACTTACAGCAATAGTCTCCTAACTGGGCTTCCTGCCACCACTTTAGACACACTGCTAGTTGAGGTGCCTGCAGGATACCCAGTGCAAACCACACTCACAAAGCTGAACATAGGAAAATCCCACTTACAGCCAGATAAATTACAGGGTAACTACTGCAAAACATACCTTGCTTCACAAGAGGATTTACTTCATGATCCCAGAATTCCTTTAAGTAGAAAAAGTTTTAGTGCATTTAGACATCCCTTTACAGCTCATTAACTACTGATAAAGGTGGAGGAAATCGAGAAAATCTTAAAGATATAGTTTCCAGAGTTCTTATTAAAAATCATCATGGAATGAAAATGAAACTTTTGAAGTTATCGTTTATCAGTGGGAAAACGAATTTGATTTACAAAAATGTTCAGACGTAATTTATAGAAACAGCTATTTCTTAAGACGAGGTCAGTGTGTGTCATGATATTCCATAGAATGTATCCTACAAATTTCAACCACAGTAGTTCAAAACATTGTTGAGAAATCTCTTTGAGGAATGCCTTCAGAATATTCTTTGAACTATCCTAACTTAGCAATTTGCCTGAGTGTCTCACTGTGCACACATAAAGTATAAATATACAGTATGTCTTATGTAGTCCCTTACCCTGAACTAATTCAGAGAATCCCTTGTTGCTAAAGAAAAATTATGCGGCAAACTGAAAGTTGCCTCTCAACGTTCATTCTTATTTTCCTCTCTGGTAACAAAATACATATTTTTAAAGAAGTATACTATAGGCTTCCTTGATAAACCTTCCTTATATCTATATGTGGCCATCTCTCTAAATCAGGGCTAATAGGATATGAACAAAAATATGTTATGGGACTCTCAGAAAAGCTGATTAAAATTAGCTCATTTGGCTTGGAGGAAAACATTTTGTTATTCTCTGCTTCTTCCTTCTGCCATCGTGGAATGTAGATGCAATGGCTAGAATTTCAGCAGCCATCTTGAATCAAGAGGTAATGAAAGCTTTCACTGAGGGTGGAAAAGCAGAAAAAATAGAAACCTGGGTCTCCAGTGTCCTCTGAAAATCCTATGCCAGCTATGACTGTATCCCTACAGACCATTTTATAACTTCTGTCTTGCTTTAACTAATAGTATTATAAATTTCTGTTGTTATAGTACAGTGAAAATTAATCCTAACTGACACACATCGTATCAAAATAGAACATATTCTTGTCTACGTAAGTTATCAGGATAAGAAAGCATAAAATGAATTAAGGAGAAATGTTCTATCGTGCTGAGTTTTCTAGTTTGACAGATAATGATGATGAGAATAAGAATATACCTCGTATGAGGACAGGATTTTAGAGATAGGAATTTTTCTATCCATGACCACATTTAATCCTTGATGTAATCTGTGATAAAGCAGCAGGATTCCTTTTCCCCATGTAAACAGATGATGGAATTAAAACTCAAGAGTAACCTGCCCAAGGTCAAACAATTGCAATTGATGGAGTTAAAAATCAAACCCTTTGATTCATAATTTATTGCTTTTCCTCTCATAACTTGCAGATTCTACATGAAACATGAAAATTAGTCGCACTGTTTTATGCCATTAATTATCTGGTTGACTTATATGCTCTTCTGTTTAGAGGAAATAAAAAAGATTTGGCTTCAGGAGTTTTCCACTGGGTTTCTGTTTTGGTCATGTTGGAGTAACAGTGATTAGACTTATCTTCCCGCCTTAAACAACCAAAAACTAGACAACGGTTTCCAGACATTGGAAAACATGCAGTGAACAGCTGTCATCCTTGAAAGAAGGGAAACAAAGGTGGTGAACGTTACCATTGCTCCAGGAAGAAGTTTCTAGACAGCAGTACAGAAACTGTCTAGAACCTGGACAGCCTACAAACTCACTGAGTTGAGGAAACAGAAATTGGAGTTCAGGGAACCAAGTGTCTATAACTCCAGGAAGAAAACTTAATTTCTGCACAGCCCCTTAAGTATTTGGATGGGTACTGACCTGAACATGTGGGAGAGGAAACTACCCAAGTCTAGGGAAGGAACCACTAGAAATAATTTTTGGAACTCACACAGAGCTGGGAGTAGTTCAATTCCCCACATATCAGAATGGAAAGACCTGGTAATACAAGGGGCTTTGGAAAGAGCTCTAAGGAGCGAATTACTTTGTATATTTTCATGTTAATAAAATTCTGGAAAAGTCAACACTACAGACTCAGAAAACAGGTGGAAGAATGAACAGTTGTATGGCCACCCAGGACTTTATGAAATTGAACATAGATGACAAATGCAGTACTTCTGCTTAGCTTTGGTATATATCAAAGAATTAACCACATAATTACTAGTTATTATTTTTGAACCAAGCACTGTTCTACATATTGGGGTATAGCAAAGAAAAGAGATACAAATCTCTGTCCTCATGGAATTTATATTTTGGCAGAAAGTGGTAAGAAGACCATACACATAATAAATATTATATTTGAGGAAAGAAGTGCTACTAAAATACAATATTAATTAAAAAATATAAATGGGGAATAAAGTGTTGGGATATGTTGGGGGGTGCTATAATTTTAATAGGTTGATAGATTCATTAAGGTAGATGAGCCTGGAGATGATGCCCAGCATAGCTGGAGAGAAATCAGCAAAGAAGGGAGCAACAAAGAGATGAGGTCAGAAACATAGCAAGGGATCAGATTCTCCAAGACCGTTGCAAAGACTTCTGCCTTTCAGTGGAAAGGGGAGACACTGCAGGGTTTAAAACTGAGATATGCAATGATTCCCCATGTATTTTGAAAGGACACTCAGGCCGCCGTTTGGATTAGGGTCCAAGGAGTCGGTGGAGGAAGCCAGAAGACCGGCTAGTAGTGAGTAGGCTACTACAGTACTCCAGAGGAGAAGTGCTAATGGTGTGGATTAGATTAGAAACTGTAAACAAAGTGAGAATTCCTCAGATTATGCTTATAGTTGAAAATAATAAAGCCATGAGAGTTTCCCAACAGAGTATATGTGGGGGATGAAAAAGAGGAATTAAGGATGAATTCAGGACTCTAATTGTGGTTGGTTGGTTGGTTTTTTTAAGCAAATGGAAGTGTAGAGTAACCATTAACTGAAAAGGAGAATACAGGGGATTGAGTGCCTCTGGGACGAAAGATGAATTCTGGTCATGGCAATCAGTGACAGCTGAGTTAGTGATGCCACAAAACCTACTTTGAAAAGAAATGCTAAAAAAAAGTATAAGATCCACTGCATGATAATTTCTAAGTGCTTAAAAGTCACAACACAAAATCTTTTTTCTTTCCAAAGAACATAATAAACCCTACATAATTGCATATTTCAAAAGAAATAGGAAAACACAAAAGTTTAGACTCCTGTTGCAGAGTGAAGTCTCCCACGTTAGACACAGGAACATTAAACAGCCTACAGTGTTCCCCCAAATAGTCCACTGTGTAACTTGAGCAACATGTATTTGCAATTGAATTTCTGTTTTGCCTAACTTTATTTTGTAAATGCATCCTCTTCACGTTGCAACGCTGTCATTTATGTAGACTTGCACAGCAGGGTGTACCTTTAAACACTGAGACCTCAAGCAAGTGGATGCTCTTGGCATCACTTGTTTGCTTGCAAGCTGCTGGGTTGCTGTCACGATTAACAGTTTTTCTTTTCTAGCCGATAAGAACAGGAAGGTTATACAATCCTACGACTGGAGTTGGAAACAAAGATACTGATCAGGTAGATTGTCCTTTTACAGATGTGGAGACTGAGGACTGCAGTGGGGAGGAAATGTGCCATAAATGTCAAAGTCTGATTTAGCTCAGCCAGCTGCTTTCAGGAGAAAATGTACTTAACTGTGTTATGTAAAAATGGTGTGGGGAGGAAAATGGTTAAGTTCAAACAACTTGTTATTTTGAAGACTGTAGGTGACAAGAAATCGTTTCTTGCTGCTGTCTGCTCACCTCCTTTCCCTCACTGCTTGAAAATGCAGTGAACTGGGCCAATAATTTACAGTGCAATTTGCACAGCATAAAATGAAGGTTTCTGTTCGAGACCATTAAAATCAAAGGTCACATTTAATAACAACCTTTTATCCTGCCTGGACTCAAAGCCGTTTCAGGATTTGTCATTTAAAAGTCATAAATAATGTGCCTCCGCTTGTGGCATCCTGGAGATCGTTCATCTCTCCTTTCATATTTTCTTCAACTCAAAAAGTCACAGAAATGCAGAGTTTAAGAAAAAACGGAAGGAAAGAAAAAGATGAGAAGGTAACTTGGCAATTTCTATTAATGATTTCAAAAGCTGGTCCTTGAGTTTTGGTGGGAATGAAACGGTTAGCGTCAAAGATATATAACATAAAGAGAAATATAGAAGTCAATGACTTGTCTTCTGTGGCAACTGAGCTTGTCAGAGCTGTGTGCTGTGTGCCAGTCCTGGAAATGCTATGATACCAGCAGTTTTTATCCCATGTTCTTCCTCCACTGTAGCTTGCCAGCATATGCTGTGACAATCCTTAATCAATGTCAAAAATTCTGTAGAAGAGGGTTCCACACAGAATGTTCTTACCCTTCTAGCAAGGAAATGCCAAATGCTGTCAGTCTCCCTTCTTCCTTCAAAGCACAACTTTCCCAGTGAGCCAGAGCAATAAGTGTGCCTCCCACTCTTTTTTGGAAACTGCATTTGTAGTCAGTGAAAAGCTCTGCATAAATCAGGAGAGGAATCACCCTTTGAAAAGAGAACAGCTTCTATGTGTTTGGAACTCTACAACCAATAAGAATATCCTCTGGCAGGAATTATTAAGGTCTTGTATTTTACAAAGGCTCATTTCATTTTATTTCTTCATATACAAGTATCCATCTCATTTCATTTGCAAAGCCATTTTGAAGGTAAGTATTACGATGCAGCTTTTGTGATGATAAAACAGTTTTCAGTAAGTTGTGATTTACCCAAGATCATCCAGCTTGGAAGGGGCAAGACCAGGTCTTAGATCCAGTCTAGCTCTAATTTTACTACATTTTAACCTCTTCGTCTAAGGAACTTACAGTATCTATTAGGGATTTTACAGTCCCAAGAGTTGATTTATCAAATATGACAAGAACCATGTCTCTCTGTGGCCCAACAGATAGAACACAGCTCAAATCGACCCGGAGACCATGTGATGTCCCCTATTTAACGTGACTGGGGTGCCTCTCGATAAATTGGATGTTCATGGTCCATTTATTTCAAGGGAGCTTCCAGTTCCACTGATTATCATGGAGGCTGTGGTAATGTGACTGTGAGTGAGCTCAGCCTGGTCGCCAAGAACTGAGCCCAGGATTGGAGGACTTCCTGGGGAGCAAAGGCAAAACAAACCCAAGTCAAGGAAACGGAGTGGCGTATTTCCTTAAACGGTTACCTTCCTCCCTATGTGTCAGTGTAATTCACAAATATTACGATGCACGCTACAAGACTGTCAAACGCTTAATTAGGCCATTTCTCAGTCCACAGGATGCACTTTCTTCGATGGAGACAGGAGCTGCAACAGTAATCAAGCACCTACATGACTGCACATCCTGCATCACAGCATTTACTAATTCTCTTTTGTTTCTTCTTCACAATAACCATGTGAGATCAATGTTATATTCATTTTGCTGATGAGAAAATGAAGGATCAGAAAGGGCAAAACACTTACCCAATACTTCATATTTAGTAAGTGTGAGAACCCAGAATCAAAGCTATAATTAATAATGAAAGGTAATAGTGAATCTTTTTTTTTTTTGAAAATAGTTTCCAGTATAGATTTTTTTTTAAGACTTTAATTAATTAGTTTATTTTTGCTGTGTTGTGTCTTCGTTTCTGTGCGAGGGCTTTCTCTAGTTGTGGCAAGCGGGGGCCACTCTTCATTGCAGTGCGCGGGCCTCTCACTATCGTGGCCTCTCTTGTTGAGGAGCACAGGCTCCAGACGCGCAGGCTCAGTAGCTGTGGCGCACGGGCCCAGTTGCTCCGTGGCATGTGGGATCCTCACAGACCAGGGCTCGAACCCGCATCCCCTGCATTGGCAGGCAGATTCTCAACCACTGTGCCACCAGGGAAGCCCCAGTAGTGAATCTTTGAGCAAGCACAATAACTTTCTTCCACAAATCTTGGTGTGTTAGGCTTCTTTTATTTGCAAATGCTGTTTTGGGGAGAGGTGATGGTGCTGTCAAATATGTTTATTAAAGGAAGATCTGGAACGAGGGGAAGTGACTGCACAGAGCCACCACCTTCATGTGGTCCACACACTTGTAACACAGTAGGAAGAGGAGCTCTAACTACAGACTGGCTTCCAGCTCATTCACATTTCCCTGTGTTCCAAATAGTCATTATCATTAAGCAACTTACATGAGAGTGAAAACCAACAGAGAGGAAGGGAGTTGGTGACTGCCTTGTTAAAACTTATTTAAAAATGTCAATCATAAGCATCATTAGATTATCCAGCTTGATGTTGGGTCAAATGGCCAAACAGTTGTCTTAAATATCAATGTTAGGACAAGGCTAAATAGCGAGGATAGTTGTGACCAGGTAAGAATGGGTGGAAAGGAATGACGTTAGGATCTTTTATTCTGCAAAGAATAATATCTGCCAATTAGAATTGAGTTATATGAGAGCAAGTTCTTTGGATATCTTCACCTGCAACCCAGGTGCCTGTTAGGAATGAAGAACTTATTCTTTGCTGCTGGCAGAAATTCCTCATGTTCCCCCAAAATCCACTGAAGAGAGTTGCCTCATCCAAGATCACAGCCCACTAATCTCCATTTCAGAGTCTGTTTTCCTGAGCCAATGATAAAGAGAAAGGAGAGGGATACTTAATACTCATTTTCCAGGAATGTAAGAAACCTGTCTCATCCTTACCCCGCTACTGCAAGTTAGCGTTACAATTGGTGGACTTCACATGGCAATATTTCATCAGAATAGTTAAGTTTCCTCAATCAAGATTTTATTCACTATTCGTTACCCATAGCATTGGGCCTTAAACTTAAGTGCCTGACTCAAAGTCCCATGCACCTCAAAGGCCAAAAAACCCCAATAAATCGAAGAATATTTAATGCCACGACCTACTTCACAACACTCTTGTTGATTTGAATCTATTCTCTCGTAACAGGTCTCCAATTACAAGGCTCTCTCACAGCTGAAGGCCATCTTTGGATGGCTGAGATTGCCCTCCCTTATTTCCCTCAAAATCTTTTCCCCCTACTGAGGAGATTCTGCCAATTTTTTCTTATTTTATTCCTTAAAGTCATATAAAACAAATCCAACTCTTTGATATAATTCTTTGACTACACAAAAACAGCTTTCTAGTTTCCCTGAAAATTTCATCTAACACTCTCAGTTTTTCAGTCTTTCCTCACAGGACTTAAATTGACTCCTTCCCATGCTACTGGCCTCCTCTGTATTCATCCCACTTTCTTACTGTCAGGATTAGAATGTTAAATGTGGTCATGATGCATTCATTCGTGTCACTTGCACTTGACTTTCTACTATGTACAAGGCACCATGCTAGACCCTATGAATAGAGTCCACAGAGAGCTCAAAGTCCACAGTAAGTTTAAGAAGATTTACTTTCCTCCTTGAAACCAATTTCCAGGCCATGGTCACAAAGACACTGCAGTGTATTTTTATATCCTGTGACAGAATAACCCTAATATTTTTCTGCATAAAATCTGTAATTGATCTCCTCCCATTGACATTCCTCCAGCTGATTATTTCCTTTCTTTTCTGGCACAAAGAAATATTCCCAAATTACTGTTAACCTGAACATCTTGTAAATTGGACAGTGTCACTTCAAGCTATGTGTTATCTACATATTCAGGTAATGGAGGTTATTCCTTGTCAACCCTGGCCCACACTGTTTTACTGTCCATTGTACATAACAATAAGAGAAATATTGTTTTCCTAACTCTTAGTCTGATAATGCAAAACAGGATCCCTCTTGCGTGGAAAGTAAAAATGAATTTACACATTGTTCTATAAAATGCAGTATATACTATACAATTTACGTGTATTTATAAAAAAGCCTTGTTCTTCCTTAAAATACAAATGTCTTCAAACCGCATAATAAACAATAGCTTTAAAATGCCAGACAATCAGAAACTTCTGTGAAAGTTTTCATATTAAAAGAAATCATCAACAACTTTTTCCAGGAAATAGCAGTTAGGGTAGAAAACAATTCCCCAATAATGCTCTTGTCCTATCTAAATATTACCTTAGAAATAAAGTTTAATTCATAAGATTTGGGAGCCTAAAAGAACCTTCAACACCATCATTTTGAGATGAGAAAACTGAGGCCCAGAAAAATACAGTACTTGTTAAATCTACTACAGAAAGTATATAGCCATGGCCGATGTGGACATAAACTCTGGCATCCAACCCATCACTTCATTTCAGAATATTTCCTTTGACTGCACTGGGTGATAAATGTTTTAATAATTGAATATTATGGGTATGACAAGATGAATCCATTGAAGCAGATAATTTGATGTTTCTAATTGTGTTTGTTTTATTTTACAATCTGTGTGTCGAGGAAAACACGTTTACTGAGTGGTACTTGCTATACATTAATAATATAGTAGGACAATGGTTAAGAAAATCTGCTTTAAATCAGATAGTCTTGGGTTCCAATTCCCACCCAGCTTCCTGACATGGAGCAAATCACTACTCCCGGCCTCAGTTTCCTCATCCCTTATAGGCTTATTCTGGGGATAAAATGAGTTAATATGTGTAAGGCACATAAAACAGTGCCTGACATAGTAAGTACACTACATGAGTGTCTGCTGATGTTTTTGTCTTTGTTATTTGTCATTATTTCTAGACTCAAGAATTAACTTTTTCAACACTCAACACAAGTTCATTTTTAATTGTCACTCTTTTTACTTGGTACCAGCTGGCCATCAATATCAAACCAAAGGTAAGGAGCTACTCCAGGGGGAGAAGTGGGCACAGGAGTTTGTACTGTGGGTAAATGCTCTCTACTTGTGACAAAACCGAGAAATCAAAGAAAGCATGTGGAGCTATATGACATCTGGGGCATTTCTCAATGACTCTCAAATTGTTTTACCATCATTTTAAAAATGCTTTTACGAATAACATATAATTAAATCTTAGTATTTTTTTAAGGAAAAGATGTAAAGTCAAATTGGAAGATATTTTTCTAAATGGCTTTGCTATAAAGTTTTGTAAACATACACACTGTGTCTAGTTCTTTCTCCAATCTTACTTTAAAAGGATCAAGGTCTGATTACTTCCACCGGTAATATACAACTTGTGACATATTAATGAGTTCTGGCCAATATTCTATGTCAGGAAACCTTATTGCATTAATAGACCTAAAAAGTGAAATTTATACAGATAAATGGAAATCACTAGATGTGAGTTCGTCTTGTGGGAGGGTATATGTGATATGTGGGGAATACATCAAGAAGAGATAATAGCATCTTTTGGGTCAGTTAATGTGGATGATGTAGTTATTGGCTGCTTATACACAAGGTACTTTGACTAAAAATGGGCAAAGGTAGGAAAGATTTTTAAAATAATCATTTTATTTGGACAATATAAAACTTTCCGGTTTCCTGCTGGATGTGTTTCACATTTATAAAGTCACGCTCATGTACTCAAATCTATGGTCACAATCCAAACTTACCTTCCAGGTCCTGGTCCTGTATTTCAGCTGTCTATTGTGTACCTAAGCCAGATGTCACACCTAATCATGCAACTGGTTTGGTAAACTTGGAAGTGCACATATTTGTTTTATTTGGACAATGCAATGTTATAAAAATTAGAGAAATTTACATAAATTCAAATTTTTAACTTCTTAAATATCAGAAGATATGACTCACGGTTTTTAGTCTGGCTACCCATTGGGATCACATGAGGAAAGAACTTAAAAAAAAAGAAGCCATCCTGAATTGTTTAATAGATGTGGCATAAGCCCAGATACTGGGACGCTCTTAAGCCTCCTCAGATGATTCTCATGTGCCTTACAATACACTTAGCTGGGGCACAGAATAGTAGAGGCTCTCAAAGTGGTTGACCAGCAACAACAACGTCACCTTGGAATCTGTTCAGAAATACAGATTATCAGACCACATGTAGCCCTACACAATCTTCTTTTCACAAGAAACTCTGGGAGTGGGAAGACTCTACTCGGTCCAGCATCAAAGACCCTCCTGACATGCTTGCTAGTTATCTTCCTACCACTTTCTCTTCCCAATCCACTTCTCTTCCAACTTTAAACTCTGTTTTAACAAGTCTTGCCGGTGATTGTGGTGCACCCTCTAGTTTTAGAACCACTGCACTATACCGTAGACCCCCACGTATCTCTGTTGGTTATTGTAGCTTGTTCCCACTCAATTAAGTGACCTACCTAGTGCATTAGTTTGCATTTGAAAACCCCTAATTGAGCTCACTTCCACTTTCCTAATCTTAATGTTTCTATTTATGACAAATGTAAATTTCCTCTTTCTGAGTATGACAAAAGGATACCAACCGAGCTTCAGGCATCATTTTCCTTTCCAGTGCTGATGCTACCTTCTCAATATTACTCACAGTCATTCTTTCTTTACAGTCCCACTGCTGCTTTCCAGTTCAGGCCCTCATTACTTCTTACCTTCAGTATTGAAATTGTTTCCCAACGAGCTTCCCTGCCTCTAGTACCTACTCACTCCAATCCATCACATATAATGCTGACAGTTTAATCTTCCTAAAGTGCAAGCCAGGTCATAAACTCCCTCAGCTCAGAACTCTTCAGTGACTCACCATTGAATAAGTTCCATCTACTCTGTCCACCACCAAAGACCCTCCGTGACCTGGTCCTTGCCTATGTTCCCATAACTTTCTCTCACCATTCCACTTCTCTTTGAACCTTAAACTCGAAATGATTTACTATCCCCTAAACTTTCCTACTCCGTACTTATTTTTAAGTTTATGTTTTACCTTATGCTTTCTTTCCACCTGGATTGTTCAGATTTCATCTTCTGTTATCACCTACTCCAAGTTCTTCTCACATTGTAACTGTCTCATAGTCAATAAGGAACTAGCATTTATCTACTCAGTCAACAAAAAATTAATAATTGTCTTCTATGAACAAAAAGCTGTGCTAAGCTCTAGCTGATTGGTAAGTATATCGGTTCATTAAATAAACAATATCCTAAAAATCTACGGACCAAAATGTTTTCAAAAAGTTCCATTAAAAGATTAAAAGACAAAAAAAAAATTAAAAGACAGTTGGAAACATGATATTCAACATTCCAATAGTTTACTGAAAAGGAAAATTTGGGAAACCTCTCCTTTCCATCTTCCAGGTGGTTCCTCTATCATCACTCTATCAGGTGAAATGAGACATAATAAAGTCTTCTGAGCATGTGTCAACTGCAAGCACCTTACAAGATCTTGACCCAAGCATGTGAAAGACAAAGGAGCAAATGAACACACTTACATGATTCTATGAGAAGATGATATGAAAGGACAAGTATTGGTAATGGAATAAGACTGGGTCTTAGTCAAACCTGGCAGTTTGTCTACATTTGGTGCTACTTGGATTCTATCATGAACATGCAGTTCTCTGGATTCCCTCTTTATTTGGGTAGGGTGATATTTTTTCTTTGATAAAGCTCCACTCCCAACACTAACTCCCTTATTCTTACATGATTAGTGCTTCTTTTTCTTCTAGATATTTTCCATGTTCCAGAGGTCAGCCAACGGGAAAATGATAACTAGGTTTAAATGTTATGCTTTCCTAATAGTAATTAAAGTTTAATGGGGCTTGTTTCATGTGCCATGGGCCTTACTCAAATGAGAGATTCTGGTATGTCTGTGGGCATCGTGACAGCCCAGGGAGGTATTTGGTATCTTTAGACTGTGACACATCTCAAACACCAATGGTGTGAGAGGGTGAAAGAGATACCAAGAGCATAAGAACCAAGTGCCTGGGTCTTCAGAACATCATAAATAGCCCTTCAAATAACTAAATTTTAGATGATGTGATTCAGGACAATTTAAACATGGAGCAAACTGGGAGAACAATGTGCATGGATAATATATAGAAAGAAAAACAGTTCAACACTTAGAAATCTAAAAGTAAAATGCAATTCTGGTCAACAAGCATTTATTGATCTACAAAATATAGAAAAAAATATTACTAAGATATTTGAGATGCATTCCTAGTTTCCAGTGATGACTAGCAGTGTAAGATAGGATAAACAATTATAAAAGAACAATTGTAATTTGAATACCATAAAGTTAAATGGTGTAAGGATTTGGAGAAATAAAACAACAAAACAAAACACACACACAAACAAAACAAAACAAAAGAAAATCTTTGCTAAAAGAAAAAGATACGCATTTGAGTGAGATGCCTTATAATTCAAACTCAATTTTGATCAGAAAAGGCATGGTAAGAAGACGAAACCACAGGAATAAAAAGAAAGAGAAATGCCAAGTGTGATGTATATTCAGGCACTAGCCATAAACTGGGAGAGAATATAAGTAAATTGAGAAAGGATGTGGGAGATGGGACTGGAATACTCAATGGAGTTATATTGAATGGGACGTGAACGTGGGAATAACTTAGTACTAGCTGGGTAAGTGAAGGAAAACTAATGAAAGGCAGGTTTCTTGTTCTCTTATGATCAAAAAAGCCCCCTGAGACATAACATTCATGATAACCCACTCTACTGGAGAGACTCGGATAAGGTTCTTTGGCTGAGAACAGCTCATGAGAATGTCCAGAGGAGAATCAGCTTGCCTATCAGATATCCTTGCATTTACTGTGAAGAATTTTATAAACTACTTGGACATGATTATTCTTGGATTACAGATTTCTTATTTCAGTACTAACAGGTTGGCATCTGGGAACCCAATGGGAAAGAATAATTTGTATTTGTTCTTGCATATCAGATTTTACATTACTCTAGTGTGGTGTTCCCTGGGGGGATAGATTAGCAGATACCAACCGAATGGTGAAAATACGTCTTTTCTTTTCTCGATGCTAAAAGATAAAAAGGCTATATCAATACATGATACGTTCACAGTATATGACAAAAGCAAAAATTCAAACATGTTTTTATGATTACATTGGCTGGTACATTTCAATTCACCCTGATAAAACAGGGTGGAAAATGGAAAATGTATTCAATCCACCGGTTTGGCTACTACTGTCACCAAAAAGACTGCTCATTCTAGCTCTTTTTTTTTTTTTTTTGCGGTATGAGGGCCTCTCACTGCTGTGGCCTCTCCTGCTGTGGAGCACAGGCTCCAGACGCACAGGCTCAGCGGCCATGGCCCACGGGCCCAGCCGCTCCGTGGCACGTGGGATCCTCCCGGACCAGGGCACGAACCCGCGACCCCCGCATCGGCAGGCGGACTCCCAACCACTGTGCCACCAGGGAAGCCCATTCTAGCTCTTTTTAAACACAGACTGAAACACAACACAGTTTCATTTATCTTCCCTGCAAAAGAACTAGGCATTAGAGTTCAGAAAAATAAATGTTGAATTAAAACTCTATATCTGCATTATGATGCAGTTGAGAATCTCCTTCAGATATTTCATTTCCTTCCCTTTCAGTTAGATAGACCATCTTTATTTCCTCCCTGTATATTCTGCACTACACCTCTGGCCATACTTTCCCCTAGACTAGAGGCGGGTAGCTTAGCACAGTGAATCAAGATCATTAATATTTTCAGATCAAGTAAAATCACATTAAAGGAATCTTGGAATCATCTAAGATAAAACCAGTTTCTTACAGTTCTGTACCTTCAACACATTTTACTTATCAAAGGCGCCTGAACACTGAATATTACAGGTTACCTAGGAAACTTACAGTGATTACACTTAAAAACAACACAAAGCCCTCCTCCTGAAGCAGATCCATTTTTAAAAATTCTATTTTGGGAATGGTAAAAAGAAAAAAAAATAGTTAACAAGTAAATATTAGCACACAGATTTTGTTCTATCTGGGTTTTCTTTTTCACATTATTCTTTAGTTTACTTCTCTTTCTGCTACTGAGTTGCTGTTAAAATATAGAAGTAAAGAAAATAATAAGGGATCATGAGCAATGGTTTCTAATATCAGCTATGATGCATTTCATGACCTCTGACCCTGAGGTTCCTCAGATGAGGTGATAGATAATTTGTATGTCTTTTAAGCATTCATTAATTTAGGGTGACCATACATATAGCTTGCTGAGTATAATCCTGGTTTTTGCCTGAAATCCTGGCAAGATTCTTAATGGAGCCCTTTTTCTTGAAAATTATCCAGGTTTGAATGATAAAGTATATGGTTGCCTTAATTATCTATTATATGCAAAATATATTGAGGAATATAAAACTGAACCAGGATAATCAGTGTGCTCAAGGAGCTAAAAATGTATACCCTAATTGAAAAAAATGTAAAAAGTAGTATACTGTATTATTTACATTTAATACTAAAATAATATAATGCTGTTAACATTATTCACTACTACGAAGTGACAAAAATAATTTTTCCAAATTTTTCTGTCTACTGTAATAAATTGTGTCAAGAAGACACTTCCCCATAGCCCATAAAATGAAAAAAATATATATATATATACAGAGTAGGTTGTTATGATTCTGCAAACCCACAGCAGCTTGGTTAGCAGCAAAATCAAGGTCACGTTGGCTCCTGCCCAATCCTAAATCTACCACTGAGAGACTGCCTCAGGGTTAGGATTTTGTAAGATACCCTGAGAGTTGCTGCAGTATTTTCTGAAATCCAATTACCAAGTCCATTATTACTACCAGGCAAGGTGCAGTGCACAACATAGCTCAGCAAAAAGGAGCTTGAAAAGTGCTTCTGGGTGATGATGGTGGTGATCATGATGGTAATGATGTAGAATTCCATTTCTTTCCAGTTTACACTTCTACTCTAGTCAGTTAAAAACAAACATGAAGGGCCCCCTGCCCACCACTGAAAGAAATTATTTTTCTTTCCTTTTCTCAGCAACCCTTGTTATATACAGTAAATAAAAATTATACTAATATGACTTGGTAAAATGAAAAGACATTTTAGGGTTCAAATCTCAATTCTGCCATCTTTTCATTCTATGTGCTTGAACTTCCAAGTCTAAATATCTCATTTGTATAATAAAAAAAAGTGTTAGAATGAAATGAAAGAAAAAATGTGGAGTGTCTGGCATGATGTTGGTAAAACTTGAACCTGAATATCAGTTCTCAAATGCACATAATCACCAGAGTAGTCAGGGTAAGACCTGTCAGTGAGGTTCTTGCAATGACCCCTTCTAATGCTAGTAGGTTAGAGCATTTTTTAAACTCTAGTTTGTAAATGAATCAGCTGAAGGACTTGTTAAAATACAAATTCCTAATCCCACCTAGAAAATTCTGATTTTCTATGTCTGGAAGATGCCCCAGGACTTTTTATTTCTTATTAGCACTTGCCCAGCCATTACCACAGATCACACTTGCACAAGTACAAGTTAGAGAAAATGAAGAAATGAAGCCTAGCCACAATCTCAAGGCTGAATTTTCGCATTACAAATACATAGTCAATCACTTAACATCTCCCTTTGGATATCCTTGCAGCAAGTCAGTATGTCCCAAACTGAATTTACCTTAAACCTTGAAACTTTTGTAGATGACCCTTCTACCTCAAAACATCAATGTACGCATCCTCCAATGGGGATGTGAAAAAATTGAAACCCTGGTACATTGCTGGTAAAAATATAAAATGGTATAGCTGCTTTGGAAACCAGTTTGGTAATTCCTACAGTTAAAAATGCTGTAGCCATATGAGTAGCAATCCCAGTCCTACATCTATACCTGAGAGAATTGAAGACATATGTTCATGCAAAAACTTCTGCACAAATGTTTATAACAGCATTATTAATAATAGCCAAAAAGTGGAAACAGATAAAATGTCCATCAACTGATTAATGGATAAATACCATGTGGTACATGCATACAATGGAATATTATTCAGCCATGGAAAGGAATGAAACACTGACACATACAACATGGATGAACCTTGAGAACATTATGCTAAGTGAAAGAAGCCAGACACAAAAGGCCTAATATTGTGTGACTCATTTATATGAAATGTCCAGAACAGGCGAATCCACAGAAACAGAAAGTAAATTCGCAGTTGTCAGGGGCTGGGAGATGATGGAATGCAGAGTGACTGTTAATGGGTATGGTTTTTGGGGGGGGAAAGATAAAAATGATCTGGAATAGATAGTGGTGATAGTTGTACAACCTTGTGAATATGCTAAAATTCATTGCATTGTACACTTTAAAAGGGTGAATATTTGTTATATGAATTTATCTCAGAATAAAAGGTTCCAATGGCTCCTGACTGTCTCAGTGAAAACTCTAAACTTCCCACCTTGGCATGTGAGACTCATTTTTCTATAGCCCCTCTTCATGTGTCCTATTCCCCTGCCTAAGTGAACCATTGCTCTTCCCAAGTACTGGCACGTGTTTTCCCCTGGTTGAAAGCATATTTCGTATATCTTTGTTTCATGTACAGTTACCATAATGTGTCACACAACGTCAGTACTCTATACTTGAATGCTGAGTAAAAGAGCAAACTTTTTCTTTCAAAAACACAATATGCCTCAATTTTTATATGGTACCATCTTTATTTCAAACATGAACGTGTGGAAATCCTTAAAATAGGAATAAAGCAGGATTCTGTCCTTGGCAAAAAATATCATAAAATGCTGTTAGTGCAGAGCCATAAATAAATAAATACATGCCTATGCACACTGCACACAAAAACCACATGCACAGACACATGCATATGCAATAAAGGCATGAATAAGCAGATCTTATACAGTCTTACAACTATCCTGTTTTCTCATTCTGCCATCAGTATAATCACTATTTTAGCAGCAATTTTAGAAAGAGAAGTAAAACCCAGGAAGCATAACTTTTGTTCTTATTCACATTTAGAAACTTAATCCCATATCCTGTGCCTATGTCCTTCGCTTAGGCAATATCCTTTCTTCTGTTCTTATGAGGATATCAGTGCCATTTCCTCTGTCTGTGGAAGTAGGTGAGTAAGCAGAATCAGTGTCTGAAATGTAAACTGATTGCTTCCTCATTCCCCTTCATCTGATTATTGGAATATTGAAAGCTATGCGTAACCAAAGAGAAAATGTTCCCTTCTACATGGTAAAGCTAAAATCCCATTGAGTTTTTGGTAAAAAAAAAAAAAAGTCTACCACACCGCAGTAAGTGAACAGGAGGTAACTAACAGGCATATGAAATTGAAGGAAGAATTGACTGAAAATCAAAGCAAAGTCTAGGAATGGAGACTCATTCCGAACTACCCATCATTGACAAATAGAGGTCACCTAATTCTTGAAGTCCATGATACATCGTCATTCCTTTCAACTGGTACTTAAAATGGATTCAACTTCAGCAAAAAATTAAAATTGAGAAGAATTTTAAGAGAACTGTAAATAGCTGGAGCAAGAGGAATATTTTTTTAAGGGAACAAACTTTTAGTTTCTATTTTCTGCTTGTCCATATTTTCTACAAGAGCACATATTACTTTAAAATGTCTTTTTGGGGACTCCCCTGGAGGTCCAGTGGTTAAGACTTCACCTTCCAATGCAGGGGGTGCGGCTTCGATCCCTGGTCGGGGAGCCAAGATCCCTCAATGCCTCGCGGCCAAAAAACCAAAACAGAAAACAGAAGCAATATTGTAACAAGTGCAATAAAGACTTTTTAAAAAAAATGGTCCACATCAAAAAAAAATCTTTAAAATGTCTTTTTGTTTATAATAAATTAAAAAAAATGATTAGAGATGACATCAAGCATATGTCACTCACTACCGAGGTAAAAATCCTATCTAAGTTCTGACATGGTCATTCTGCTAAGCATGTATACTCTTAGTCATGCCAACTGCATTACAGACATTAACAGTAAGTAGAAATTTAAATAGTTTAAATGTAACTAACTCTGCTCTCACCACAACTGTATTCTACCTACTTAGCAAGGCTGCCAAGTCAACCTGTCAAGGCTCATCACCTTAGCACGGGAAACACAGGCAAAATCCTTAAAAAATAATGAGAACTTTATCACAATCACGATGCCCTCAGGTATTTTTTTCTTCAGAACAGGAAATGATATCTTTTTGTAGTAATAAAGATAAAAACAAAATCAGTGTCACTATTTTAGGAAAAAAAATTATACTAAGAATCAAAAGTCATATTCCAAGGGAATCTACAATCCATGTTTGCTTAAGGCACTAGAACCATCAAGATTTATATTAAAGAAGATCACTTGCTCCACAGATTTACATTCTAGCATTGGTTACATTATTTAAATAATTATTTAGTACAACTGTCTAATTCTCTGCTTGAGAGAAAGGAAAATGGGAAACCAGGCATTATGAGAGGCTGTAAGTTTCCAGTAACAGATCTCAATCATGTTTATTAGGTTAGCCTATTCAATTCTCGCAATAATTTTCTGAGTTACACAGGTAGCATAATCCTCGTTATGGTGGATCAAAAACTTTCAGGCTATCTAGAGCTTATGGTATTGTGAGATTTCCCACGACTAGGAGCTCTCTGAGAGGAAGGACATCCCTGTACCAAGCATAAGGGGTCTAGCATTGGGCACTCAGTTGAAGCACAATACATTTTATGAATCTAAATTAATGAAATTACCAATAACTGAGCACTGGAGGGTTAAGCACACATAATTAATTGATGGAAGATTAAGATTTGAACACTAAAATGTCTTTCTACCTTAGCAAGCTGTATTGGTATAACGTTTATTTACTATCTAGAATAAGAATCGGTGAGAAAAAGAAAAACGATATCTTCTTCCAATTGTGGGTAGGGAATCCTTCACATTTGTTTTTGTAACTGACTGACCTCATTCACACAGGACATGGGAGAGCTAAAGTTTGTATGCAGCTGTTTTGGCTCCAGTGTTTTTCTGCCACCTCTTAACTGCTTATTAGACAATCCTGTATGTCCTGATAATTACAGATTTTGATTTCTTAGACACTCTAAAATTGTTTTTAGAATAGTGTTACCAGGTCAGAGGCCAAATATCACTTACTACTAAATAATACAATGCAACAATTTGAAAATTAATAACATCCTGCAGACTGAGAAAATCAATTTTAATAGCATAAAATGAGGTTAATATAAAATCCTATAGAAAACACAAAAATTGCTGCTATAAACAATTTGAATGATCAAGGTATATAAACTATGGCATATTATTCTCATAGAGCTTTAGAACATTATATAAATGAAAGAGATCTGTTCAGGAAGTCTGAAGAATAGAGTTCTTGTACAATATTTACTGACTAGCAGTTCACACACCGGAAAAGCTTGAAAAAAGTCACATTCACGTTAGTTCTCTCATCTGTAAAACAAATACATCTCCTTTTACATGCTCTACGTAATTGTAAGAATTACATAGAAATTTGTAATTACAAATTTCTATGTAAACATTACATAGAAATTTGTAATTACAAATTGAATTACATAGAAAGAATGTTGTAAACTTTAAAGTGCTGTGCACATGCCGTAGCTTATTATCTAATACCTTGCTACATAAACAGTGCAGCAGTATCAACATCCCTAGGAACTGAACTGAAGAATCCCAGACCTCATTCCAGGCTTACTTAATCAGAATATACATTTTAACAAGCTCATTGTCCAATTTTAGGAATGTGTGGCTATCCCACTTATGTGATGTGAAACTTAGGTGAATCCATGGCCACTTAGAGAGACATATTTGCTGTTATCCTTCATATTCTAGTTAAGCATCCTCTACAAATCAAGAGTATGTTGATTTATAGGGTTTTTTGTTTTTGTTTTTTGTTTTTTTGCAGTACGCAGGCCTCTCACTGTTGTGGCCTCTCCCGTTGCGGAGCACAGGCCCCGGACGCGCAGGCTCAGCGGCCATGGCTCACAGGCCTAGCCGCTCCGCGGCATGTGGGATCTTCCCGGACTGGGGCACAAACCCGCATCCCTCTCAACCACTGCGCCACCAGGGAAGCCCTATAGGGTTTTTTTTGATTTATGTTTTTTGTATCACTCTGACATATTTTAGACTTCATATTATTGGAGGGCAGGGATTGCCTTCAAATACTTAGTTCATTGCATATCAAACAAATATGTAAAATACACCTTGAGAAATTATGATAATATTATAATCTGGCAAGAATTAAAGAGAAAATATGTCTTTGATGCAGAGCTAATAGTAAGAAACTCTCAGTAACAATAATTCCAGTGCACTTGGAGATTCTCAGAATAGGAGGAAAAAAAGGTTATTGTTTAATATTCTTGAACTCCCACAGTTAATTTTGATGAGATCCTATGTCAGATTGACCTGAAATTTCAGATGGAATAAAGAGCATTCTTCCTTTTTACCTCTTTATTTTTTTACATTCATAAGGGTAAAAGCCTCAACGTATAATTTAAAAATGGACAAGAGGAAGCCCTGAAATGCAACGAATGACAAGTAAGATTGATGCAGCATATCAGGAAAGATGACCTCTCAGGTTGTGGAAATAGAGTTGAAAAATAAAGATAGTAGATATGGTCTCCAAATTTCAAAATGAGAAATGAAAGCCTTAATAAAACTAAACACTTTAAGGATAACCTACTTAAGAAAATCATTTACCTTTTTAATCTTTAAGCACCTGAATCAAATAGTTTAGATTTATAGTTTCTAGACATTGCTAAATTTGATTAAATGTGAAAAAATGAAAGTTCACCTGGAATAAAAGCCTTGATTAGTTTTACCTGTGAAAGAAAAACCTACACCATTTTATCAGGCCTTGGCAATTATCTCTGACAGAATTCTGAATTCTCTTTATTTTAAATGCTGTTGATATATTATTGATGTAGCTTTAAGTCATGCTGAATAAACCTAGAAATGCATAGAAAAGCTGAAAATGACTATTTGGACAGGTTACAGGTCCCCTTTTTACTAAGCTAATATTTAAAAATCAGGAGTCACAGAGCATCAATAGCACTGAGAGAAGATGTTACGAGTTATGAGGTGCTGTGTAGAGCTCCAAATAAACACTTTAAATTTGTATATTCATGTATTTAAAGTAGGGCTGTTACAGTGAAAGGAGGTGTGTGTAAAACTAGAAAACAATCGTATAGCAAGCCTAGATTAATCAGCTCATGCAATAAGAATGACTGACCAGCAGGAAACAGAGACCAAACTCAGCACTGCCTACTGCTTATGATACAGAGCTAATTCCTCTGATGGACTTCTCGATGCACTTCATTGCTCAATGCCTCAAACATAACTAATTCTCAACAAATACTCATAAAGTATCTCTAGAACTCAGTAGTAAATCAAATACATCTTTTTTGTTGTTGCTGTTACTTTCCATTCACAAGGGCAGATCTTTGAAACCCAGACTTTAAGATGCATGGCTGCTCCTTCACACTAACAGTGAAGATAGTGGATGCAGCATGAGTTTAGCTATTAATCTATTAGCCCTAGTTGTTTCTCTAATGATCTCTATCTCCAGGGGTGAAGTGATCTTTTTTTCTCCAGACCTTAGTTTTGTTACCTGAAGCATAAGATGGCAGGACTGGAAAAAAAAAAAGAAAAAAGAAGTTTCATTAAATGGAAATACTTCAATTATCTTATTTGATGTGCATAAAAACCCTGCCACTAGACAGCATTGTAAATGGAGGCTCAGGGAATGAAGTGAGTTACCTCCTTGAAGGGAGTAGAGCTGGGAATGAATCCAAGGTCCTTTTGTTACAAGTATCTTTCTATCAGCCTACAGCAGCTCCAAAGTTTCCTGACAGTTCCAAAGTTTATTCGAACTCAGTGAATTCCTCTGGTCACCCCACATGTAATCCTTCTGACAAACACTATCAAAGGCAGTCTTTGGACGGTGCTTATTGTGGCTCATGCCAAGTCAAGCCTATGCTAATCTAATTCTCCCAAGTCTGATGGGAAGTAAATTGCCTACAAACAATACTCAGTTGGGAAGGAAGCCCAGAGTCCTGGAAAGAGCAGAGGTTTTAGAGCCACGCCGATCAAAGTTCCAATCCCAAAGATCTCGCTCACTGCAAAACTTTTCCCAGTCTTTGTACTTGCAAAAGAAATTTGTCTTTCATAGGTCTTTCATACATAGAGCATCCAAAAGTATGCATGACTAAAAATATCTATTGAGCCTAATAAATATGTGTGTGATGAATAAAATGCTAGCTCTTTTCCATTCTCTATTTGGCTTATATACAAATGACAGCATTCATACATTATAACACTATTCAAGATTAATGGTAAGAAAATAAACATGCTAATGGATTTGTTTTGTTTGCATTGACTGTCTTAGAACTACTGATTTCAATAAATTTGTTTGTCCAACTAAGGAACTAAGGACTAATCCCTGAACTCCTACACTGAATTTTAGTGAAGAGATTGATGACGGGAGAAGTTACTGCAACTCAGCCTGTTCTTTAATGCCAAATTGTGACAAAACTATTAATTATGTGAAGCTGATTCTAGCAAGAGCTCTCCAAGTGTGTGACAGACTGTTAATCCTGCTGACCGTGGAACTAAAATCACAAGCAACTTTAAGGTTGGAAAACCCCAGTGAATATCTGAGGGCTTAGTGGGAGTGGGTAAAGTAAAAGGTGAGGGAGTTGTATTTGACAATAAGTGAGCAGGGGTGGAGATCTCAGAAATAATAAAGTCTTTTCATGGAAGTTCAAGATCTGGCCTTGTTGGTAGAACAGAACTCAACAAGGAAACTTGTCTTATAAATTTTTCATAGACCTTGTGCAAGTTAAATCCCTACCCTTATGGAAATCCATCAGAGTGCTAGAAGCTCAGAGGAAATAGGGGGAAACAGGTGCATTCATGCTTGATTCTTCCATGTTTGTTATTCAGTAGAAGCACAGTGAGTGATGAATCCTATATCTAATTACCATATATTGAAAAGCTTTTCAGATTTTTCTAGCCCAGCAGGGAAAATAATTGTCATTCAAAAAAGTAAGTGAAATCAATGTTAGTAAAAGGGTACAATGACTAGCCTGATTTTCCCTAATATCCTACATCTACTTAGGAATCCCGACTTTTCACTGAATTAAGATGGTTTTCTGATGATAAAATTGTTTCTTATTCTGAAAACCAATTGAAATATGTTTACCTGCTACAAATAAGGATGATTATATGCAACAATAAATGCGAACTTAGCTCCTATTATATGCAAAAGATTTTGCTAGGAGTTGCAAGGGATAAAAAGACCTGTCAGAAGTATTTGCTGACTTCAAGGTTCTTGGAATCTAGTAAAATAGATGGCCTAGTGCACAATGATTGTATCACACAATTTTCCATTTCCATCAGCCAGAATCCTGTTCCCTCCCAGTTTCCCATGTCCTAATCCTTCAAGGTGCAGCTTAAGTCTTATGAAAAACTTAGCCCAATATTTTGTCTGAAAAAAATTCTACCTCCAATTTCTCAGGGCTCCTTATCTCTGTTTTTAATTATTACTTATAATTTCTCATTTTATGATATCATTATGCTCTTGGTCACAAAAAGGACGTATATTTTATTTTTTAAGTTATATCTCTTTAAAGCAACTAATCTCAAGGATAAAGAAAGGATCCTTCGGAGATGTCAGGAAATAGGAATAAGTCAATTATAAGAAGGGAAAAATAAAGTTGACCTTAGAGATCTCTAGAACAACATTCAATTCTAGAAAGTAATGGAACAATGCCCACAAAAATCTTCATGGGAAGATAAAAATAACCTAAGTATTTAATATCCAGCCACAGTATTGTTCAAATACAAACACTAACAAAAAACAGTTTTTAACATTCAAAAATTCAGGAGATAGTGTTCCCATGAGTCCTTCTTGAGGAAGAATTTCATCCAGCAAAGAGATATTTTTGGAAAGACTATGTAAAAAGATAAGTACAGAGAGTTGAATCTACTTATTTGTGGAACAAAGATTTAAATATATGCAAGGATTAAGGTGACAGGAGAGAATGTAAATGTTACATACCCTGACCATGGGTGGCAGAGTGAATTAGTATGGTAATTTTCTCAACTCGAAATCAGGGTTAAAAGATATTTTTAATTCCTCAAAATAAGTAATGGGATATAAGTATTTAATAGCTCAAAGTAAAACACTAAGAAAGATTATGTAATTAACTGAAATCAGGTGGAGGAGTGGAGGATTCGGAGATATAAAGAAGAGGAAAAATATTAATTCCATCATTGGTTACAGAGGAGAATGAAATACTGTTTAAAGAAATAGAGAATTGAGAGAATTTAGAACATAAAAGTTTTACTATGTCAAGAATACCAACTTTCCAGTTGTCAGAAGCAATACATACATACCCACAAATACCCCACAGTAAGCAAAATCAGAGTACAGAAAGCTTTAAAGAGAGAAAAGCATAACATGAAATAATATACAATTGATATTAAATATGTATTCCCTAATAACAGCAACAAGAGGGCAGGGTGGTCTCTTTTGCTCACTGTTGTATCCCTAGCACCTGTCACAGTGTCTGGCTCTTGATTCACATGAAAATAAAATCTTTAAGGCATAAAATGTACATAGGCTAAACTCACATATTAAAGAAAAATACTTTCAAGTGGCAGTAAGCAGCAAAACCCACTCTGTACTATACAGAAGAAAAACACCTAAAACAAAGTGCGTCAGTAAATTTGAGATAGAAGAATGGCAAAAAATATACCAAGCAAATGCACACAAAAGGAGAACAAAAGTCATTATTGTAATAATGGTCAAGGTTGAATTCAAGGCAAAAAATATGTTCTTAAAGAAGGCAAAGAAATGTGATTATAAGTGATAAAATAGATGTTTAACGAAACTATGTAGATTAAACAGCTAAGATTATATAGGCACCAAATAAGAGAACAGCAACATTCATAAACTTCAACACATAATGATTAAGGCAGACCAAAATAAAAACGCAAAACAGACCTCGTTTTACTAGTGGCCGTAGAACATTCATAAACATTTATTTGCTATGGTTACAGACAAACCATTAATAAAATCAAAACAGGAGAAAGAGCAAAGGCAACAGTCTCTGATCACATATTGATAGAACTAGAAATTAATAATGAAACTGGAAAACAATATCTGACATTTTAAAGTACTCTTACATTATCTTCAGTCAAAAAAGAGATCAATACCCAAATTACACTATATCTCAAAACCATAGTGAAAATACACTACATCAGAGCCTACGGGACATAGCTGAGACACTGCTCAAAGAAATAAGTCACCGCATTAAATATTTACATAAGGAAACAAGTAAGGAAGATACATGAATTAAGCATCCATATTTGGAAATTAGGTAAAAGATGAACAAAGGCAGAAGGAAGACTATTAGAATAATCAAAACAAAAGCTAATGAATTAGAAAGGAAATGGTGGGAATAGTAAATATATACAAAAGCAGAATCTTTGAAAAATAAAATTATATAAATACATGAATACACTTTTAGCTGCCAGGATTTCTTGGCACCTTGGCAGTCAGGGAAAATAATTCTTTGTTGTAGGTGCTGTTCTGTGCATTATGTTGAGCAGCATCCCTGGCCTCTACCTACTAAATGCCAGCAGCCACTCCCCTCACCTCTTTCTAGCAACCCAAACTGTCTATGGACATTGCCAATTGTCCCCTTGGGCTGGGGGTTGTCAAAACTGCCCCAACTGCATCCACTAAACCAGCCCAATCAAAAATAAAGAGAAAAAGCTCAAATGCCTAATGTAACAAATGATAAGCAAGGAATAATTGGTTAGAGAAAATAAAAGGCTAAAAAAGAGACCATTTTATTAAACTCTGCAAATGAATATGAAACATGGATAAAACTGATAATATTATAGATCAATCAAATTAACAGAAATAGAAAATATAATACATGGATTACCAAAGAAGAAAGACAGAAAGCTGTCAAATTCTAACCATCTAAAATAATTATTTGACCCCTCTTATTTAAACATTGTTCCATTCTCCTATATACACATGGCCATATAATTGGATAAGAGAAAAAAATCTTAGAAAAAATATTAAGGATAAAAAATTAGTATTTTTACTTAGACGATGTTTTGCAGGTGATAACTTAAAAAAAAAGAAAGGGGGGGTTACCAAGCAACTATTGAAAACAATGAGAGAATTTATAAATCGGCTCAGTATAAAATTAACATACAGAAATCAGTATCCTTTATGTACACCAATAACCTCCATTATAAGAGATCATGCGAAAAAGACACAAAATATCTAGTGAAAATTTACTGATAATAAATTTTCATAAAATAACAAGAAAAAAAACAGAAAATTTGAGAAAATTGAAAAACTGATTCTATAATTCATATAGAAAAATAAGTCAGAAGGAATAGCTAGGACAATCATGAAAAAAAAGATTAATTTGGGAGGGGAGAAGGAAAAGATAAACTTATGATATTAAAAAAATAATGGAAAGCTACAATAATTAAATCAGTGTGGTACTGGGACTCAAATAGACAGAACAATGAGACAGTGGTAGAAGTACAGAAATCCAAACAAATAAAAATGTGTTTCTAAGGCATCATTTAATATTAATGGAGAAAAGATAAATTATTTACGAAATTGTGTTGAAACATTTGGGCAGCTCTTTGGAAAAAACTTTTCTCAGGATAAATTCCAAATACACCAAATTTAAGAATAAAATTTTAAACCATAGCTTTATTTTAGGTATTTTTAATGAACTTAAATGACATTAGAGTAAGGAAGGCATTCTCAGTATGATTTTTATAAATCTCGGAAGCTATAAAATATTAATAAAATGTTAACTTCTTTATGTTGCTGAAATCTGTCAAATACTTGGTATTCATGAAAATGCAAGCACTTTTCTATGACAAAACACACCATAAACTAAGTCAAAAGTTAAAAAGAAAAGTAAAAAGCATTTTCAAGGGCTAATTTCCCTAATATATAAAGAGTTCATTTAAACCAAAAAGTAAAAGGTCAAGATCTAAATAAAAAAAGGGCAAAGAGAGGTGACCCAAAAGATTAAAATTAAGCAGCTCTTAGCCATTCTCATACAATATACTAGAAGCCAAATGTCCAAAGTGAAGTAAAAATTGCCACTACAATGAATAACATTTTTTCACCCATCAAATTTTAAAAGTTACATTGTTCACTGTGTTAGTGAAGCTGTAGAAAAGTTGACAGTGTCATATATTGCTTTAGTGAGTATAAATCTGTACTACACCCATGGGGGTCAATTTGGCAATATCTAGCAAACACAAATGTTCCGCTTTCCATTTCACTTCTAGGAATTTACAGATATACTTTAAAATGTGTACAAATACTTATATTTAATGAAGACATTATTGTTTATATTGCAAAAAAATGAAGAAAACCTTCCCCAAAATAAGACTGATAAACCACATAGGGCAAAGTCTATGATGCAATACCACTTGACTTAAAAAGTACAGAAACTTCCTCTATACTGATACAGAATAATCTCCAAGAAATACAATTAAGTGGAAAGAGCAAATGGGAGTGACAGTGTGAAGAGTGTCTATCTTTTTAACAATATGGAGTAAATAGGCACATCTGCTTACATATAAAAAAAAAAAACCCTCTGACTTACACATAAGAAAATGATAACATTGGTAGCCCATAGGAAAGAGTGGCTCGAGACAGGCTGAATGAAGATTTTGAGTGAACACTGTTTTATATCTTATGGTTTTGGGTTAAATAAACATATTGCCTCTTCAAAAGGGAATAACACATTTTAAAGTACTGGCAAAAGTTTGGTTTGATAAATGTGAAACAAGATATGCACAATAAGATCAAATGAAGTCAAAACAAATGCTGATTTTAAAATCCAGAATCCAAGCCCAGATGATTCCTAATTTTTTTAATTAAAATTCATATTCCCAAATAGCAAAAATCAATAAAACTATAAGCTGGTTCTTTGAGAAGATAAACAAAATTGATAAACCATTAGCCAGACTCATCAAGAAAAAAAGGAGAAGACTCAAATCAGTAGAATTAGAAATGAAAAAGGAGAAGTAACAACTGACATTGCAGAAATATAAAGGATCATGAGAGATTACTACCAGCAACTACATGCCAATAAAATGGACAACCTGGAAGAAATGGACAAATTCTTACAAAAGCACAACCTTCCGAAACTGAAACAGGAAGAAATAGAAAATATAAACAGACCAATCACAAGCACTGAAATTGAAACTGTGATTAAAACACTTCCAACAAACGAAAGCCCAAGAACAGATGGCTTCACAGGCGAATTCTATCAAACATTTAGAGAAGAGGTAACACCTAACCTTCTCAAACTCTTCCAAAATATAGCAGTGGAGGAACACTCCCAATCTCATTCTATGAGGCCACCATCACCCTCATACCGAAACCAGACAAAGATGTCACAAAAAAAGAAAACTACAGGCCAATATCACTGATGAACATAGATGAAAAATCCTCAACAAAAAATAATAGCAAACAGAATCCAAGAGCACATTAAAAGGATCATACACCATGATCAAGTGGGGTTTATCCCAGGAATGCAAGGATTCCTCAATGTGCACAAATCAATCAATGCAATACACCACATTAACAGACTGAAGGAGAAAAACCATATGATCATCTCAATAGATGCAGAAAAAGCTTTTGACAAAATTCAACACCAATTTATGATAAAAACCCTCCAGAAAGTAGGCATAGAGGGAACTTACCTCAACATAATAAAGGCCATATATGACAAACCCACAGCCAACATCGTTCTCAATGGTGAAAAACTGAAACCATTTCCTCTAAGATCAGGAACAAGACAAGGTTGTCTACTCTCACCACTATTATTCAATATAGTTTTGGAAGTTTTAGCCACAGCAATCAGAGAAGAAAAAGAAATAAAAGAAATCCAAACTGGAAAGGAAGTAAAGCTGTCACTGTTTGCAGATGACATGATACTACACATAGAGACTCCTCAAGATGCTACCAGAAAACTACTAGAGCTAATCAATGAATTTGGTAAAGTAGCAGGATACAAAATTAATGCACAGAAAGCTCTGGCATTCCTATACACTAATGATGAAAATCTGAAAGTAAAATCAAGAAAACACTGCCATTTACCATTGCAACAAAAAGAATAAAATATCTAGGAATAAACCTACCTAAGGAGACAAAAGACCTGTATGCAGAAAATTATAAGACACTGATGAAAGAAATTAAAGATGATACAAATAGATGGAGAGATATACCATGTTCTTGGAATGGAAGAATCAACATTGTGAAAATGACTCTATTACCCAAAGCAATCTACAGATTCAATGTAATCCCTATCAAACTACCAATGGCATTTTTCACAGAACTAGTACAAAAAAATTCACAATTTGTATGGAAACACAAAAGACCCCAAATAGCCAAAGCAATCTTGAGAACGAAAAACAGAGCTGGAGGAATCAGGCTCCTGGACTTCAGACTATACTACAAAGCTACAGTATTCAAGACAGTATGGTACTGGCACAAAAACAAAAATATAGATCAATGGAACGGGATAGAAAGCCCAGAGATATACCCATGCACATATGGTCACCTTATCTTTGATAAAGGAGGCAAGAATATACAATGGAGAAAAGACAGCCTCTTCAATAAGTGGTGCTGGGAGAACTGGACAGCTACATGTAAAAGAATGAAATTAGAACACTCCCTAACACCATACAAAAAAAATAAACTCAAAATGGATGAAAGACCTAAATGTAAGGCCAGACACTCTAAAACTCTTACAGGAAAACATAGGCAGAACTCTATGATATAAATCACAGCAAGATCCTTTTTGACCCACCTCCTACAGAAATGGATATAAAAACAGAAATAAACAAATGGGACCTAATGAAACTTAAAAACTTTTGCCAAGCAAAGGAAACCATAAACAAGACCAAAAGACAACCCTCAGAATGGGAGAAAATATTTGCAAATGAAGCAACTGACAAAGGATCAATCTCCAAAATTTACAAGCAGCTCATGCAGCTCAATATCAAAAAAACAAACAACCCAATCCAAACATGGGCAGAAGGCCTAAATAGACATTTCTCCAAAGAAGATTTACAGATTGCCAACAAACACATGAAAAGATTCTCAACATCACTAATCATTAGAGTAATGCAAATCAAAACTACAATGAGGTATAACCTCACACAAGTCAGAATGGCCATCATCAAAAAATCTACGAACCATCAATGTTGGAGAGGGTGTGGAGAAAAGGGAATCCTCTTGCACTGTTGGTGGGAATGTAAATTGATACAGCTACTATGGAGATCCGTATGGAAGTTGCTTAAAAAACTAAAAGTAGGGTGGCACAGTGGTTGAGAGTCCGCCTGCTGATGCAGGGGACACGGGTTCGTGCCCTGGTCTGGGAAGATCCCACATGCCGCGGATAGGCTAGGCCTGTGAGCCATGGCCGTTGAACCTGTGTGTCCGGAGAGAGGCCACAACAGTGAGAGAGGCCCATGTACCGCAAATAAATAAATAAATAAATAAAAATAAAAAACTAAAAGTAGAACTACTGTATGACTCAGCAATCCCACTACTGGGCATATACCCTGAGAAAACCATAATTCAAAAAGAGTCATGTACCACAATGTTCATTGCAGCTCTATTTACAATAGCCAGGACACGGAAGCAACCTAAGTGTCCATCGACAGATGAATGGATGAAGAAGATGTGGCACATATATACAATGGAATATTACTCAGCCATAAAAGAAACAAAACTGAGTTAATTGTATTGAATTGGATGGACCTAGAGTCATCAGAGTGAAGTAAGTCAGAAAGAGAAAAACAAATACCATCTACTAACACATATATATGGAATCTAAAAAAAAAAAAATTGGTTCTGATGAACCTAGGGGCAGGACAGGAATAAAGATGCAGATGCAGAAAATGAACTTGAGGACACAGGGAGTGGGAAGAATAAACTGGGACGAAGTGAGAGAGTGGCATGGACATATATACACTATCAAATGTGAAATAGATAGCTAGTGGGAAGCAGCCACATAGCACAGGGAGATCAGCTCGGTGCTTTGTGACCACCTAGAGGGGTGGGATATGGAGGGTGGGAGGGAGACAAAAGAGGGAGGAGATATGAGGATATATGTATATGTATAGCTGATTCACTTTGTTATAAAGCAGAAACTAACACACCATTGTGAAGCAATTATACTCCAATAAAGATGTTAAAAAAATAATGAAGGGAAACAACTTTGTATACAAAATATGACAAGAAAATGGGATTATTGTTATATGAAGAGTATGCAAGAAATATAAGATGTGTTTTGTTAAGGAAAAAAGAGAGTAATTTTTTCCTAAAATAAAGTGACTTGTTGTTCCAGGATAAGAAAGGAAAAAGAAGACCAAAACCTAAATGGGTATAGAAAGCTGCAGAAGTTTTGTGGAAAAGAAATGCTATGTCATGAGGTCAAAGCTGGCTAAAATTATACAGATTTGTTTTTAAGAATTTTTAAAATGAGCTCAATAATGTACTGATACAAAACAAAAGTTAAATTTTCTCTCCGTTAAAGCCAGAAAATTTCTTAGGTTATTGGTTTACTCTTAGTAAAATATTATAAAATGTTTTCTTTCTCTTTAGTGTAATCTGCCCAGGAAGAGGGATTCTGTGTCTTAGGAAAATATTGTAAATATCTTTGATAGAAATGGGACGGCTCTAAAAACATGTTCTTTAAGAGAAACTACGGTGTACACAATATCAGACCCTAGTCTTGCACTTGGCTTTGAGATTTGTTATCTACTTGTAAACTTCAAAAAAAAATCACAGAAGTTAGTTACTGCTTTACTCTCGATTCTTCTCTGAAAAAGTTTACAATCAACTACAGGAAAAAATGCTTCCTCTTCAAAGTGACTCATGGTAAGAAACCCTGACAAGGACTGTAGAATGCAGGTTTCTGATAACTTTAGGATCATAACATGGAATGGGTAAGAATTTCTAAAACTCTAATGGAAAACTGATTGATTTACAAAGCTGCTAATGCAAGACCAAGCCATACAAGAATTAACTGCAAGAGGCTAAATGAACTGATGAAGATGATTATAATTTTATGAGTGTATTTGAAACCTTGCTGGTTCTTTAATGTTTTGTTTTCCCGATTTAGAGGATGCATTTTCTTCTGTTAAGTTGTCTATAAGTTACAGCAATTTGGTAAAGTGCACTTTTATAAACAAGAGTTGAAACATTTATCTTTTTCTCCCTTCCTGATTCTTCCAGAAACTCTTAGTAAATATTCTTATTCTTCATGGAAATATATGTATTTACATGAGTTCAATAAGAATCTGTTCTCCTTGTAACAGGACACAGTTTGACAAGGTCATGACCCTTCTTCCAGGTTCCACACCCGAGCTGGTGTTCCGACCTAAGACCCAGGGCTGGCAGGTGAGGACAGGCTTCTACAGGAAGACTCTGTGACCCCACGGCCAGGGTGTCTGGCAATGATTGTACCACTGCTTGAGTGCCTACACCAGGGAAAGTGTATCACAGTGACATGGAGATACTCAGTTTTCAGAGGGTCTGCTGGTACACGGTCCCCCTTCCTTCCTGGGCACCCGTGGGGCAATATTCCCAGAGGAGACCAACAACCAAGCTCCCCCTCCTTTGGATTGTATCTTTCCCTTTATTTCTGAATGATTTTTTTATTTACTGATGTAGAATTCTCTATTAGCATTATTATCTTTAGAACATTGTAGATTTCACTCCACTGACTTCTGGTTTTCGTCATTTCTGCCAAGATGTCAGCTGTTGGTATTATTCTTTGCAAGCAATGTGCTTTTATTCTCTGGCTACAGGTTTTAGTTTAAGTTTTTAAATTTGATGGATGTATAATTTACCTACCTTATAATGTTTCCATTTTGAAGACATCGTTGTATAACTTTTGATGACTGTATGCACCCCTGTCACCACCCAAAATTAAGATATAGAATATGTGTCACCTCCCAACTTGTCACTTCCCCCTTGTAATCCGTTTCCTCTAATCACTAGCCCATCTGATCTGGTGTTAATTGCCATAGGTCCTTTTTACTTGTTCAAGAGCTCCATGTAAATCAAGCCATACTATGTGTATGCATTTGTGTTTAATTTCTTTAGCTCACTACACTGTTTTGTGATTCATTTCAATCACCACATGCATCCAAGCCTGTTCCTTTTATTGCCAAGTGTTTTTCCATTATATGAGTATATCACAGTTTGTTCACCCACTCACATGTAGATGAATATTTCAAAGATTGGGTTGTTCAAATTTTTGGCTTTTTTTAAAAAAAAAAGTTGCTGGAAACATGTACATAAGTGGGTTTTTTTTTTGTTTTTTGTTTTTTTTTGCGGTACTCAGGCCTCTCACTGTTGTGGCCTCTCCCATTGTGGAGCACAGGCTCCGGACGCGCAGGCTCAGCGGCCATGGCTCACGGGCCCAGCCACTCCGTGGCATGTGGGATCCTCCCGGACCGGGGCACGAACCCCTGTCTCCTACATCTGCAGGCGGACTCAACCACTGTGCTACCAGGGAAGCCCCCCCACCCCCAATTTTTAAGCAGGCAGTAGTTACACATTTGATCAAGCACAACTTACTATTTATTCATCAAACATTTATTGGGTATCAATTACATGCCAGGTAGGATGAAAGGTCCTGAAACAGAAAGATGCAAAGACATGGTCCCTGCTCTTAAGGAATTCACATGGTAATCATACAGGGAGAAGAGGAAATGGTGGAATTTATGCAATTTGATTTGTGTTAGAATAGTAGTCATGAAGAAAAGTATAGTGGGAGGCTGGAAGAGGGAGTCAATAACAATTACTGAAGCTGTAGAAAGGGCTTCACAAACTGGAGAACATTCTACCTCTCCCAGACCCCCTAAAGTTAGAGTGACAGCCAACCCCTTGCTTCGAGGTGCTTAAACACGAAAAGACTTAATACATATAATAGTAAAAAATGTGATTAATGTGACCAATGAAGTTCTGACTTCACAGTTGGCGATTTCCACTTCATATCCACTTTATTCACCAACTTCCAATAAATTGGCTTAGCAAAGTATAGTGATTGTGGCAATAGCCACCCAAACCAAAACATTAGGTACTTTGGGAGAATTCATATCCAAATCTCTGGAACTCCCAGTCTAGAGTTTTCTAATGAATCTCATCTCATTAGAAAAGTCCACGTTATTTAATACCTTCAGAACATAAACACAGTTTCAAAACATCTACCAGAAATTATAGCTTTAGTTTTAAGACGGTTCTTCAAAAAGCATGCTCCAATCCAAGGTAAATACTCAGAAATAAAAATATAAATATCATCATTTATCTTCATAGAATAATAATTACCATCATGAGTTCACAAAAGTATTAAAAGGAAAACAAAAGAATCACTGTCACTACAGGTGACATCAATAACCACTAAAAACTGTACAAGGGAAATAATTCATCTTTAACATAAATGGAGCAAATACAACTACATAGTATAGAGCAAATAAATAAAAGAAGCAAATTCTTTTCTATTGTGGATCTGTAGGGACTCACCACCAAGCATAATAATTGTAAATACAAATTATACTGAATCCTGTAAGTGCTTCCCATGAAGTTCTGAAAGTCTGAATATTTTGTAGATGGAGACATACTCTCCTTGATTAAAGATTTTAAGAACTCATTTCTCAGATATCATGAAAGGGTTTTCCATATAGGGCCTGGTTCTAGTTGATATAAATGTTAAAGTGATAAGAAAACCTAAAGCAGTTTTCAAGAAAGAAAACAGAATGTTGAGGATAAAAGCTTGGTGAGGTGAGAGTGTGCTGAGACACACTGACAAGAGCTGCTTGCCCAATCCAGTAGGCACGTTTTCAGTCTAATCCCAAATCCCCAACAAGCAGATTTACTAATTTGGCATCCCCAAAAAACTTCAGCACTGAATAACTGTTTCTTCATTATAAAGTATTAAATTGGTGGGGAATTTTGTCTTTCTACCTGGCTACAAAAACATTCATTCAGGGCTTCCCTGATGGCGCAGTGGTTGAGAGTCCGCCTACCGGTGCAGGGGACGCGGGTTCGTGCCCCGGTCCGGGAGGATCCCACGTGCCGCGGAGCGGCTGGGCCCGTGAGCCATGGCCGCTGAGCCTGCGTGTCCGGAGCCTGTGCTCCGCAACGGGAGAGGCTACAACAGTGAGAGGCCCACATACCGCAAAAAAAAAAAAAAAAAGAAAAAAAAATTCAGAGGCTATGAGCTTAAAGGTTACTGTATTTTGTAGTTATCCATGCATGCAATCAGATTTGGCTCAATCGACTCTGCTCACCTCACAAGCATGCATAAAATACTATTTAAAGGTCAGCCAACTTTCACTCTGTCTAAACAGCGGAAGGAGAGAATACCAGCGATGTGGGTCTGTATTATGGCACATATTTTGCTGACAGCTTTCTTTTTTTTTTTAACTCCTTTTTTTTTTAACATCTTTATTGGAGTATAATGTGCTATGTGGCTGCTTTCCACTAGCTATTTTACATTTGTTAGTATATATAATAAGTCCATGCCACTCCCTCACTTTGTCCCAGCTTACCCTTCCCCCTCCCCGTGTCCTCAAGTCCATTCTCTATGTCTACTTTCTGAAATCCACACCTAGAAATCAGTAGCAGGATCAAAACAATTCAGGGTGAAGACTTTAGTTAATGCTTCTATTACATGTTTATGGATTCTACCATATTTAATGAGGAATGTATAAAAAACTGAAGATGTTAAATCTGGAAAGGACCTAGGGAAGAGAGAGTCAACAACTTCTGTGTGGCTTAGTGGAGAAATTAAGACCGAATGAGTGAGGTGGATTTTGGTCCTAAATAGGACCTTACGAATAATGAAGGATGTTGAAAAATGGAAAAGCTTTAGCCTCTGAAAGCAGAATTTCTGCTACATGGGTAAAACAGATGATACATTAATACCTAAAGATATCATTTATTAAGACCCATACATTGCCTAATGCATTTAATTATTTGACCCTTCTAGACTGTCTCTTTTTATATTCTATGATCAGTCACGAAAATTCTGAGAGGGATAAATGGCTGAGCATTTTTTTTCTGTTGCATACTACTATCTGGTACCAATGTAGCCGAATTATCAACATCAATTTCCTAGAGGAAAAATTTCACCCAACTATTAGGTATGATATACAGGTTCAAAAGGGGTTGAAATAAAAATCACAAATGGGAAACTAATAAAGAGCCTTTAAAAACCTAGACATGTTTCAGATATACACTGAACTTGAAACGCTGTCATGGAGAACAACCTTGACAATTCTCAAATGTGTTCTTTGAAGCTATTTTAAGATGTATAGACGTGGCTCAATATGGAAGTTTTCATGTTCTCCATGCACCTGCTTTCACCTAGCCTGACATCTTCAAGTTATCTGAATATAGGAAGTATCACTATTCGTGTTGCACAAGTATTAACACTGAATATACTTATCACATTCTCTGGAACGTGGCTTTAAGCTATCTTAAGTATTTCAGATAATTAAGCTTTTAAAATTATCCAATAGTTTCCCTTTAATTTTCTCTAATAGTATTCTGGGCTAATAGTAATTATAAAACCTTCAGATAGCAATTTTTAGAGGGCACATTATTATTGCCTAATGTAAATAAACTGGACTATCATCAAGTCCTACCTAGTTGATGAATCATGTTTACTAATGCCACTTTTTACCTGCCGTTACAATTGGTGATTATTCATTGGTTAGCCAAGAAATTTTAATACTTTAGTTTTAGCAGTCGTTCTGAACTCAACATAAGACTTGGTTATCAAATGCACAACTCATGATATATTAGTCCACCATGACTAAAATGCAACTGTCCTAATTATTAAATAATGAATGTGGTGGCACTTTTTTATTGTAAAGTCTATATAAATGCAGTACACTGTATTATTATAATTACAATCATAAGCTCCTTGAGAGAGGGTATGTGAAATAACCTTCATGGCCCTTAGCAGAGTCTTCACAAAGTGAATGTTCATTAATTGTCAGCTGAACTAATAAAATACTATCATAGAAAACTCTGTTGTGAATCAAGTATTCTGTTTGTAAAACTTGCCTGTAATTATACTTACATACAACAGCGTATGCAGAAGGTACTCAATAAACTCGATAAACATATGTGAGAAAAGACTGTTTGCTCAAATAATTGCTGTGAGCCTGACTCAGCCCTTCCAGAATATTTAAAATATAGTAATGCACTAAATGGATTTCTCTACACTTCATGAACAGTGGGTAAGATCGGGAATATTATCTTTAGATATGCGATATAGAGACCTTTGGAACAAAGGAAATTCGTTTTTTCAACACATAGAATCTGGTTCTCCTGAATGACTTCCTGAAAACTCCAGCTTTCCTTGCTAAGGAACATAGATTATTTTATGTGGTGCTTGAAAAGGCATTATTTGCTCTGAGTCTTTTGATGAGTTGAGACTAGTCCCACACATGGTATCTTCAGAATGGAAAGAACAAACTTCTCTCTTTTTCTAACGGCACTATTATTACAAAAACAGGACAGGTATACGGGGTGACCTTCTCAGTGCTACCTGAAAAATGAGGCAATCATTATAACTCACATTCTATCCATTTGTACGTGACACTGACCAAAAGCAATTTTGGGCTCCTTTCAAGCAGTTTGTATCAGAAGCCATTAAATGGCATCATCACCTTTGCTGTAATGCAGAAAGCATCCAGCCAATGAAAGGTTGGAGTCTAGCCAGAACAGGAGAATGTTTTAGACATGGAGATAATTGCTCTAATATTTAAAAATGTATTTTTAAATCAATATTATTATTGATTCATATATATACTCAATTTTCCATTCTTCTTAGTACTTGAAGTGTGCACTCATGTGGATAATCTGAAACACTGAGAAGTCAAATAACATTTACATTAAATCTGGACTTATATTAAATCTGACTCATACCGTAAATTTTTAGGGTATGCCAAAATGTGTCTTTCTATTTTTTTTAATTCTGATAACCTTTTGTTTATTTTTTTGCGGTACGCGGGCCTCTCACTGCTGTGGCTTCTCCCGTTGCGGAGCACAGGCTCCCGACGCGCAGGCTCAGCGGCCATGGCTCACGGGCACAGCCGCTCCGCGGCATGTGGGATCTTCCCGGACTGGGGCACAAACCCGTGTCCCCTGCATCGGCAGGGGGACTCACAACCACTGTGCCACCAGGGAAGCCCCATATTCTGATAACCTTTTAAATTTGATTCTGTGGCCTTGAATATGCCACATTTGGGCAGGGGAAAAATTTCCTAGGAATATACTTTTGACTGTGGGCTGTATTATAACATTTAACATTAGCTTGTTAAATAGGCACACAGAAAAAAAAAAGTCATGATTTTGATGGTTTTGATATAAATTACAGTTAGGACAAAACAACAACAACAAAATAGAGCACCTTCATACTTGGTCACCAGAGAATGTCCTCAAGAGAAAATAATGCACAAGTGATTTTTGATAAATAAATAATATTAAAGTATTATATGTTAAATTATAAAGTCTATTTTCTGCCTCAAAATTCTGACATACTTTATACACCTAATTAATGAGAATAATGTTCTGACCTTGCTAACATTAATTCAATGATAATAATAATATATTCAGAAAACTGCTTTTTAGAAACTGTATCAAAAATAATAGGGGATTATATCTACAACCTTCTTTTCCTAGAGAACTTAAGCACAGTGTAAAATGGATGTTTTCTTTATGCTGTAAACAATTCAATAAATTATGGGACAAATAAATATATTTTGAAGGTTTTTAAATTTATGGTGGGCTACGAAAGAATGATAAAACTTGGATGCTTGTTCATTTAAAATCAAACATAGAAAATAAACTCCACAAGAGCCAAAAACCATAGGTACTTCTGTAGAGAAGGAATTCTCTTAGGTACAGAAATCCAGTGTACCATACTTAATTCCTGGTCTCAAGATACTGGTATCCAGAAAGAGCAAAAGCAGATGTTACTTCTTCTAGGTGAAAACGTGTCATTGCTTATGATAGTTGGCTTTCAGTAAAGGAAATTAAAGGTCCTAAGCTGAATCTGATTCAATAATGTGAAGCTATTGGAATACAAATTGACATATTTTGTCCTTCTCTCAAGAAACTCTTTTGTCTCTCCACAGCACACATTTGCTGCTGACCAAATAAATATTCCAGGAACATACAATTCACACAACTTAGCACAAGATTCTCCTAGAAAGAGCTACTCTCCCTTAAAAAAAGTATGCATTTAAAGTATACAACATGATGATTTGACATAAATATATATAGTGAAATGATAACTACAGTCAAACTAATTAACATATCTAGTCACATAGTTTTCTGTGTGATGAGAGCACCTGAAATCTACTCTCTCACCTTTTTTCTCCCTCTTTCTTGGAGCAGAGAGTGCTCCATGCAAATACGGTCATTGATTATACTGTCTGGTACTGTCTACCCTGATTCTGCTGGAGAATAAGTTGTGCTTCTTAATAATCATGTTGTATATTGCCTTTAAATCTATTGTACTATTATATCCCTAAATTTGACTGTAATGTAGGAGTATCAACTCATTCAACAACTTTGCAATTATATTTGACACTATCTACTAAAACTAAACATATACCAACCAATGACCCAGAAATTCTATTCCTGTGCAAATTCCAAAGACAAATGACTATATGTGCCCACCAAGAAACCATGACTAGAATGTGCATAGCAGCTTTACTCACAATATCCCCAAACTGGAAGTAACCCAGATGCCCATCATCAGGAGAATGGATAAACAAATTGTGATATATTCATACAAAGGAATACTACATAGTAATAAAATGAATTAACTAGAGATAAACAAACTGATTTATATGGGAAATCTCCATACCTTCCTTTCAATTTTACTGTAAATCTTAAGCTGCTTTAAAAAATAAAATTTTAAAACAAATTAAAAAATAAAAACAAACACAAAACATGATGAATCTCAGAAACATTAATTTGAATGAAAAAAGAGAGATACAATTGAGCACATATAGTATGATCCTATTCACATGAAGTTCAAGAACAAGCAAGAGTAATTTTTGTGATATCACAAAATATCACAACATCACAAAATATCACAATATCACAAAATATCACAATTTTTGTGATAACGGTCAGATAACGGTAGTTAATTTTTGGTGGGGAGTTTGTGAAGGGGCACTAGGAAAACTTCTGGAGTGATGGATAGGTTCCATGTATCTGAGTGGTCTTTACACAGGAGTTTTACACTTAAGATCTGAGCAAATATAAAGCATATATAACTATTTAGGACATAGTCTGTCCTAGGTATTCATATAAGAACTGGTAATACCCTGGTGAACAAGACAGCAATAACACATTTAATTATTTTTCTTGATTCCTTTTAACAAAGACTGGGAGTTACATAAAGCCAGAGACCACTGTGATTCATTTTTATATTCTCTATATCTGGCACAATAGCAGACACACATTAGGTCATCACTAAATGTTTTGGATTACTGTCTTCATGAGTTAAAAAAAAAAAAGGAATTATTTACCACTGTAATCAGTAATTACATCTCAGACTTATCTCCCCTTGGTAGAGTTTCTTAAATATAATTTGTTCACCATCACAAATATCAATCTATGACATGTATGTTGTCTTTTAAATGGAAAAAATAAAGACAATTTAACAACAACACATTGTCCCTATGAAGTTATGCTTAAGAGAGATCAAGTTTAATCTACGGCGAAAACAGTTTAAAAGATAAGTCTATCTTCAAAATCATGAAATTATATATTTTATAATGGGAATTATAACCAAATATTTGCTATATCCAAAAATAAGCAAATCTGGGCTTCCCTGGTGGCGCAGTGGTTGAGAGTCTGCCTGTCGATGCAGGGGACACGGGTTCGTGCCCCGGTCCGGGAGGATCCCACATGCCGCGGAGCGACTAGGCCCATAAGCCATGGCCGCTGGGCCTGCGCATCCGGAGCCTGCGCGTCCGGGCCTGCGCATTCGCAGGCCACAACAGTGAGAGGCCCGCGTACCGCAAAAAAAAAAAAAAAAAGGCACAAAAATAAGCAAATCAGAGATATTTTAAATGGAACCAAGGAAGAAATTCTTCATCAATAGGATGATGAAACACATAGGCTCTTAAGAAAGAATATGGTATTTCCAAACTAAAGCCACAGGGGGAATAAAAATATATGTACCTAGGTTGGTTGCCTCTAACTAGAATCAATGGCTCTGTCCAGGGGCTTTTTACTGCCAATTTCAGAAATAATTACTTGTCTCTAAGTAATACAATAATCATCTTAATTTGATCAGTGTCTGCCGTGGTAAAAAATTGTGAGTGGATAGTCAGGAGAAATATTCTGAAAACTACTACTTAATTCACATGAGACACATATCTCAATGAAATTGAAAAGAAAAAGAACACAAGAAAGATTAATGATAATAAAAAGCACTACATCAAGTGTGATTTTCATATTGTTGCCTTTCTAACATTGCTCTCATTATACCCTCAAGGAACTGATTTGTTCTTAATGCCAAGGAAAGCAAAAAAAAGGAACTAAATCCTATTGACAAGTTAGTTATTTAGTAAATACTTTAGTAGTATAAAATCCATTCCCTTGAAAATTCATTTATGAATTGATCAATAAACTCAGAGATAATTTCTGACCAATGGCATGTAAAATATATCAAAAAATCATCTGATCTCCTTACTTTTGCACTGAAGGAGAAATATAACCTGACTCTGGATAAAAAGATATGGTCTGAATTCCCAGAGCTCTTGGAACCTAACACCTTCCTCCCAATTGTATATTTTACAAAAGTGCTCGATCACCTATTCTTAACCTCCAAAAGAGGTTAATATTTTTAGAGCAGATAGACCATTTTGTTAATCCTGGACTTTGCTCCCAGACATGGAACTAATCACATGGAACAAAAGGGAAAGAGGAAATAAGACAATATTGACAAATCATGAATCCTGGCAAAAGCAATATGTATTACTTTAGTTTAATAAAAATGTGGCAATGGCGGAGGGAAAAAAGGAAGAAAGAAGGGTGGAAAGATGGAAAGGAAAAGGAATTACTTAATTTAGCTTTAGCCAAAAGTAAGAAAACAAGACTTTGAGGAAATTAGGATGTTCTATTGATTTTCTGTAAGATGTGTCCAGAAACACAAACTAGAGTCAATACAGGAATTAATAAAAATAATTAAAAAAAAAAAAAGGTTGGGTGTGGCTAAAGCCTGAGTTTGGAAGAGAAGATGGTGTTATTTAAACTATATATTGAACCCTGCCATTTCATATTAATCCAGAGAAAGTTTAAAGTTTTCTTGAGATTTCCAGAATAAAAAATGCAGGAAAGTTTTCTCAAAGAAGGACTTCAGCTAGGAAAATTATTCACTTTATAAAGGGAAAGAATCATGTATTACTGTCAACATATTTGTTATTAATTTACAACTTTTAAAACAGCTATATCTAGTATCACCTTAGTATTACAATGCACTTTTGTAAAAGAAATAACAGGTATTCAATTACGTGCATGTGTTACTGCTATTTTCAGCACAGTGACAGACAGTATAGGATATTTGATAAATTGATCAGTTAAGACAATCACAGAAGCTATTTAGGAAACATACAGAGGATAACTGCATTAAATGTGATACTGGACTAGCAATAATCTGTAATTTACCTTTGAACTCAAACTATTTGATTCCACCACAGGCAAAAGCCAAGAATCTCGAGCTAACTGTGTAAACATTAAAAGATTGAGTTGGAAGATATTAAATGTTTACATTTAAATAGGGACTTAAACTTCTCTAACAGTTTGCACTATGAAAAGTTTAACAATTCAGTCAAAAGAAGTCATAACAAGTAAACAAGTGAATACTTTCTAATGATTTGGTTTCGATTGAATAATTTCTTATGATTTGGTTTCAACAATATACCTAATATTTGGAATATTAAGTAACATTACACAATTTTTGCTAACATTCTACTGTAATGTATATCAGGCCACAGCCTAGGATAGAAGAGAAGTATTAATGTGAAGTGTAAGAACAACTTAAAACTCAGAAGGCACACTGAGAAGGGAATGAATTTTGATTCTACCACTTACCAACTGTAAAACCTTGGAAAAAATTCTTTATCTGGAGATGCCTTGGTTTTCTCATCTGAGAAATGGAAGTTAATAAACTTCCATACCAGGTTATAGTAAGGATTAAAAGAAATACTTCAAACAGAGCATTTATCAACCTGCTGGGCACATTGTGCCCAATAGAGGGTTGCTGTTACTGTTAAAGTAATAAAAAAATTAAAATTATTATGAACACTGTGAACTTTTCCACTTACAATATTTCCAGAAAAAGCCAATAAATAGGTCTAGGAGTGAGGTATACATATTAAAATTAGGATCAGAGGAGAGAAAATGTTTCTGAATTTTATTATATTAGGTGCTTTCTGAGTAAGTTGATTTATAGGGGGAAAAATGATTATGGTACCCAGGAAAGTTGGAATTATCAATGCACTAAAGTCATAATGTTGATGTGTATATCATAGCATAAATTTTTACAATGAATTAAACTCACATTTTTTTAAACATCTTTATTGGGGTATAATTGCTTTACAATGGTGTGTTAGTTTCTGCCCCATAACAAATTGAATCAGTTATACATATACATATGTTCCCATATCTCTTCCCTCTTGCGTCTCCCTCCCTCCCACCCTCCCTATCCCACCCCTCCAGGCGGTCACAAAGCACCGAGCCGATATCCCTGTGCCATGCGGCTGCTTCCCACTAGCTATCTACCTTACGTTTGTTAGTGTGTATATGTCCATGACTCTCTCTCGCCCTGTCACAGCTAATGTGATTAAAAAAACACTTGGATTCAAGTGAGATTCTGTCTTACATATCAAATATAGGCACAACTTGACTTCCCACCATTATTTCTGTTTTTTTTTTATTGCAACCTCTGATGAATCATCAAAGGCAAACCTAATTTAGTTGTTTAAAAGCAATCATTAAAAATTTTATTTGCCAAGGACAAAGTTATATTATTTCTCATTTCTGACTCGCAGATAGTTTTTAACGTAAAGAGAGAAATCTGTTACATTTAATCTAAACACACCCAAGCACATATATTTTTTCCTAGAGAGGTGTGTATTAAACGTATGGAACCTCTCTAGTGGCCATTAATGTTCTTCCTGAGGTTACAGGGCATCTAATGAGTACATCCACCTGGCAGACTAGTTTGTTATTCTAAAGGAGGTAGAACAGCCCATTTAATGAGATTTATAGACCTTTCTGACTTGAGTTCTGGTTGGGAGAGAAACTGTATGTCACTGTTATGGCTTGTCTGGTTGTGCTATGCCAGATGATGAATTCGTTGTCATAAATATTCAAGTTCAGGCCAGAGAATAGTGAACCCAGTTAGCTGGTCCTTGTGCTGTCTTCTATCATAATGGTATCCAACTAACTACAGTGAGGCAGAGTCTTACTTTCCATGCAACTGAGTCTTTCCTTTGGTTTTCAGCTTTCGACTTATAAATTTAGGTAATTTTATAAGAGTTAAATAATTGAAACTTTCAACAATCTAACCAAATATACATTGTTCGTTTTTTTCTTTTAAAGAGATTATATGTAAGGAGGAGAAAGCCTTTGATATTTTTGCAATAATTTATCCTCACTGATTTCTACTCTCTGTCCAAATTTCGCATTGCATTTACTCACATACACACACACAAACCTATAGCTGACAGACTTGTTAATATATATTTGGTAAAGAAACCAGGATATGCATACATATTCATGTTTCTTTACTTTAAAAATGATGCATACTAATTTGAGTTTTGAGTAATTTTGTTTAAATCCTTATCCCATGTTATCCTAGTGTTTTGATTTTTAAAGTTTTCTTCTCAGTAAATGGCTCTCTCCATATTCTTTGCATCAGACCCATTTTGGCTTCCACCTTTGGTGCAATGATAATTACGTGTAGTTCATCTACATCATGCAGAAATTGTTGGTGCTGATTTTGCCGGTTGGTTGGGTTAACCAAATGTTCTATTCACCTGACTAGGGAATTTTTTCACAATTAAGCAAGAATATACTACCTTGTAAGCAGTCTTCCTTAGAACAGTAAGCAGTCTTAGAACAGTATTACTTATGTAACTGCAGTTACTCAGCTGAATACATTCTAATAAAGGATACAAAATGATTCTCTCAAGATTCCAAGCAAATTACTTTGCTGCATTTAAGATCCAACCAGAATGGCTTTTCTTGTGTCAATTCATTACACCCAAGGGCAATTCCTCTATTTAGTCACAGTAAACACTAGCTTTTTCCACATTTCATAATAAGAACTACAAAGTTACACTTTACACAAAACAAGATGAGCTAATTCTAAGCTATGGTAAATTTCTATTTTTAAACTTGGTCTTGACTTCTAAGAGGGCTTGTCACTGTAATAAATGTTTAAAAACTGAACTCCTGAATTCTACTCTTTAAGCTATCCTGTGATTTAGGACCAAGGAAGCTTCCGTATTTGTAAAACAGTGGTAAAGTAAAAGCAAAATGAACAGACACACTATAGATTAACTGTGTGAAAAGGCATTTTTTGGAACCAGGGAATTTTACATGAGAAAAAATACATGATCATAAATATAATGAAAAAAGTAAAAATGGCAGTTAGCATCATTGATTTAATAATCATTAATGTTTATAGTGGAAATGCATTTAAACCATAAGTAGTTTGGAGTTGATTCATTAAAAAAACCAAAAACGGTCTGGAAAACATAAATATTGACAACCTTAGTCTTTTTCTCTAACTCTTAGTCAAAAGCTCTAATTGTTTTTCTGTAATCCATATGAAGATTCAAATTATTTTGACGTATTTGTTATATACCTTTAAAGAAAGTATAAAAACATTTGTATAGCTCAAGAGTAAAATAGCAGAAACTGGCACATTGCTGGCTGGAAGTTACTCTAGCAAAGACATATGAAATAAATCCTTGTTCCAAATAAGGAGAAAAAGAGCAGTGAACAAGAAAAACTAAGAAAATCTCCTATCTCTAAATTAATTGAATATTGTATGCTGTCATCAACACTTAGTGACTCAAGAAATGTCACTTACGAAACAGATTTTATCATATGTATGTGTAATGTGTGTGTATGTGTGTTTGCATGTATACTTACCCCCCTCATCAGCAATGCCATCAGTATTACTTATGTAACTGCAGTTACTCAGCTGAATACATTCTAATAAAGGATACAAAGTCATTCTCTCAAGATTCCAAGCAAATTACTTTGTTGCATTTAAGATCCAACCTGCCTGGCTTTTCTTGTGTCAATTCATTACACCCAAGGGCAATTCCTCTATTTAGTCTCTTTTTCAAGGTCATGGACTTGAGCTTGATTAATATGACTGCAAAACAGAATCACAAGAGAAAAATATTGGTCTAGCATCAGAGAAGAAATTGAAAAGGGGAAATCTTTATAATGAAAATATTGCATAATAAGCTAACAATTGCATTGTATTTTTTTTTTTTATCACTTTGGGTGAGGAATAAGAACTATAGTGAAAATAGATGTTGAGGCTATGGCTGAATGGCTTTAAAGCAACTTACTTTTTATATGTAAAATGCAGTTGCCAACATATCCATAGAATAGAGAGAGGAAAAAAAAGAATTGAGTGAGGTAAACACAATCATGTTATTACAAAACCACGAGTAATCAGATTGGAACAAGGAAATTCTAAGTGCATGGGTAAAATGCAGTAAGTCCCTGACATACGACATATGAATACGCACATTCTATGGATGAGAGGTAAAAAAAAATTCAAGGAAATATTTATAAATGGAGGGGGGATGGTTTATACTTTCTTCTCTAAGGAAATCTGTAAACTGAGAATAGCTTAAAAATATTTCCTCAAAGGAAAAACACAATAAATATTCTTTCTTTCCATATAGGATATAAGAAATATATGAATCTTTCTTTGCCACAGAGTAATGAAAACAATTTAACTTTAGGTAATGGTTAAAGAGAAAGCTTGTCTAAGCATATGATAAAGCAAAAAATAACCGAGGTGTTGGATTTCACGATCAAGCCAGGGACTCAAACCTAGGACTTTAGGTCCAATGCCAGGATTCTTAATCATTAGCCCATCTTGTAGGAGAGATTGTGTGTGATACTCCCTTAGTTTTGTCTCTAATGCTTAACTGCCTTCATTGTGAATTTTTTTCTTCCTCAGACAGACATTGCAGTAAAATATATAGACTTAGCATAAGTTTATTATACAACCAGTAACTTATTCCAGGTTAATTGACTCTTTGATTTTTTTTTCCTTCCCCACCCAAATCTTTCATTTCTTGAAATATCTCCATGCCAATGATCAATAACCAATTGCCGAGTCCAAATCATCATGCCAAGATGCTCCCATGCATACCAAGTTAGCCTCTTCCTTTGGCAAGTGCCAAACCAAATGCATCGCCAAGCTACAAGATGCCTTATCAGGGTAGTCTGATCAATAACATCAGAGGCAAATTCTTCTATACTGAACGTATCTGGATTTCCCAATTAGGTTGTGTGCCCATGAAGACAACCATGTTTTATACATCTTTGACCTCCCATAGAAGTCTTTATGTCTAATTATTAGTGCCAAGTCAATGGTTAAGAAACCACAGTAAATGGAATTCTCTCCATTCTCAACTTGTTTAAATATGTAACATATTTGACTGGGATTCTACTTGCCTCAGATTTAATTGAGGTACACATACAGTGGCTGTCAGAATGCATTCTGTGTATTACACAGATCTCCATATGCAGAATTTACATAGGTTATGAAAGGAAACATATTCTATTACTCTTGGACCCCCTTAGGTATAACAAGATTGAAACAGAGGTCCGAGGGTCAGAAGTAGGATTGTGGAGAAAACTGGTTATCGGGTTTTTCCAGAGAAAGCTGCTGTTGTGCTGTAAGTCCTCTTTTCCCCACCCATATAGAGGAAGGGTTGAGGAGTGCTACTTCTCAGCAGTGGAAAGACACAGAGCACTGGGGACTGACTCACATCTAAGAAAGTTAAAGTTTACTAAGATCTAAGCTGTGCCAAAGAGAGAGACAGAGAGAAAGAAGAGAAGAGAAAGGGAAGGGAAGGGAAGGGAAGGGAAGGGAAGGGAAGGGAAGGGAAGGGAAGGGAAGGGAAAGGAAGGGAAAGGGAGGGGAGGGGACAGGAGGAGAGGGGAGGAGTCATCTTGGATAGGCTAAACTGGAGTGCAACGAGAGAGGCTTTTCACCACAAAGAGGTTGAACTTGCATCACAGGGTAACAGGAGCTGAGGGAAGATCTACGAAGAAACCACCTGCAACAGAGACGCCAGTTAAGGGAACTGCAGGGGAGAGCATCTACCAGGGAATACTTAACGATCTCATGAAAACAGTCATGAAAGAAAAAGACAGCTTTTATATTAGCCTTGTCTACCCAAAGACCTCAACTTTTAACATCTGCCAAGGCCCAGGGTTTACAAAGCTGAGACAAAGGAGACCTGTACTATATGTTTACAGCTCCCCTCCCCTCCACAAAACACCTTGACCCCAGTGGAGCTAATATAGTGGCTAGATGGTAAGCGATAGTAAGAGACGCTAAGAAGGAAGGGTTTAACTGTTGATAAATCGAGTTCAAAGGGTGGGTTAATCCCTTGGACTATATTCTAATTACTGGACCTACACTGTTCTTGACTTAGCGTGTCTGTAGGGCTGTAGAGATGCCATGGGCCTGCTGGATGTTACATCTAGGAATAGATTAAAATTATTCCTCACTGAATAAAATGTAAAGGGGACAGTGGGAGAGGAAAAAAACTCTTTTGTTTACATCATAAGACATGTTTTTAACACACTCCTTACAAATAAATTAGGCTTTAAATTAGTAAAATGAATTCTCCCTACCTACAGTAATTTTATGTAGAGTCATATTATAGAAAACTCAGTAAGTCATTTCTCCTCCAGCCTGTGGGAAAATCGGAATTATTTGTCCTTTACAGAAAAACAGATGTGTAAAAAAGAAAACAGTAGCAGTGGCCCTGGAAATTCTGCTTTATGGCCTGCTTTTCTGAGAAGATGACTAGCTGATTTTATTAGGGAGGGGGTCGAATGCCAAAGACAACCTAGGTTGCCACCTTAATATCTTTAGTATTAGAAAACATATTCAGAAAACAGCTTGAAACCTAAGGCATGCCAAGAGGAATAGAAAGAACAGGCTCCCAAAGAGGCTCTTAAACAGTGTTGTTAAAATTCACACTCATTTGCTTAACATTAAAACCCAGCAATTAGCTAACAAACCTTGGTGACAGACTGCTATTAATTTTGTGCTGACTCCATACATGTAAATTAAACCATTACCAGTTCCCCACGTGCTGCCTCTGACATTTGTTTTGTACAAGTAAGCCAGCAGTGGGAGGCATAAACTTTGCTCTTAATCCCCTTGGCAAGTGAGCTGCTGATCACTTTGTTAATTTCTTGAACGAGATTCAAAAACTATTTTTTGAGGACAAAAATAAGTGATTAACACAATGACTTCCATTGAACATGTCTTAAGCACTACAAGTTATACTATTACAAAAAGTTTTCACAAAAGTATTTAGATCTGGCTGGAGATACTTAGATAATTTTATATAATTGGAGTCTATAATCAGATATTATAAAATAACATTAAATGACATTTATTTTCTGAGGAATAATCAGTCTTGTTTATTATAATTTATTAACCTCATTAAATCCTAAAAGTACATTAGAGAGTACTACCACTTGCTTTTGACCATTTCAAAAACTAAAACAGAGAAATAGCTGGTTATGTTTAAATAAGGTAATACATTGGAAGAAAAGATCTTGTAATATATTTAGAGAACTTTCTCATCAATGACCAAGAGAAATTTATAAATTTTCCACAAAAATCCCATGATTTTCTACTCATCTGTAGGCTCAAAGTTTCCAACAGAAAACTAAGTGTTCCAAACACCCAGTCTGGAAGTACTTAAACTATCCTCTTAATCATTGTTTCCACTGAACTTCAGGGACTTGATAACATGAACTTGATATATAAAATGGGCAAAGTGTTATCTATTCTTCTGTATGGTCTTGAAATGCCTGATCTATAACAGTTGTTCTGCCCATATCCTTCTTCCATTCCTTCTCTACTTTCCCATAAAGAAACTGTCCCGGGTGTGACATGGTATGTTAGGGTTCTTCACCTTTACTATGGCATCCGTCACACTGCCTGCTTCAAAAGTCACTGTTCTGAAATACTAGGTGGCAACCATTCATTCCACTCACATTTTTCAAGTTTTAGTCAAGCACTGTTCTAGTTACTCTAGACACACCCATCAACAAACTAGATTAAAATTCCTAAGACCTACATCCCCCAACCCATACACACGTACATCCTTTACAGAAAAGAAAGAAAAAAAAGGACTTTAGACTTTAAGAATTTTCAAAACCTGGAAAGTGTCTCAACCCAAAAGGCATAACATCTCAAAGTTAAGCAAAAAGTCAAACATTTTACTTCTCTTGTAATGCTTTGCACTTTAAACTATGGTCATTAGCATCAGCCCTTCACTCTTCTTTGAGCTACTTACGTGTAAGATTTGTATTTTTCTACTCTGTACATTCCCTGCAAGCCTGGCAAAAGAGAGAGCATGTAATAGGTGTTCAATAAATGTAGGATTGAATTAAGCAATGTGACCGTAAGAGTGGTAATTTTTTGACAGGTAAAGTATGAGATCATTTTGAGTATCTAATGAAGCCAAAGATAATTACATCATAGACAGTAGTTTAGTCAAGGCATTCACAGATAAAAAGTTTCCTAACAAATTCAGACCTTAATTTAGTTCTTATTGAAAATGTGATGCTTAGATCAGCAATGTTGGCCCCATCAATGTCCCACCCCAGACCTACAGAAGGGTCAGTTTGACTTTTTACAAGACCCCTAAGTGGCTTAGATGAACATTAAAATTTGAGAAGTGCTGATTTATATCACTGTATTTTAACCAAAACTACATGTTAAAGTATTCTGGTATTGCTTTAAAAAAATAAGGGAAAGTAAAAAAGGAAAAAGAGAAAAAAGAAAACCTATGTCTGGGCCACACTCCAAACCAATTAAATATGCATATGAGTCCAGGGATGACCTTTCTTTTTACTTTTAACTGTCTATGGAATTCTCAGATACAACCAAGTTACGAAGCACTGATTTAAACAATATATTGGCTCTGCCGTGGAATTCTCTGAATTGAAGAAAAAAAAATTGAGTTTTAAAATTCAAATCAGAAGAAATAAATTTCTGATATATATAAATTCATATATAAATGATACGGTATATAAAAATTCAAGTAAGACCTTGCTCAGCAGTCTATTGATTTTAGGGTCTAATGGAGAAACATATGAGTCTAAAGATGTCCTCTGTAACTCTTCTGCCATCTAACAAAGCATAATATTCCAATCCTTCTTTGATACAAAACCATCTTAAGCTATAAGCATCAATATGCACAGTGGAAATGAGCTTTAGAGCACAGCTCTGTAGAATTACAGGAAACTCTCCGTACTGAGACTAAAGAGGAGCTAACACTGTGTTATATTCCATCTTTAAAGACTGAAACAGGGATTCCCTGGTGGCACAGTGGTTGAGAGCCCGCCTGCCGATGCAGGGGACAGGGGTTCGTGACCCGGTCCAGGAGGATCCCACATGCCGCGGAGCGGCTAGGCCTGTGAGCCATGGCCGCTGAGCCTGCACGTCCGGAGCCTGTGCTCCGCAACGGGAGGGGCCCCAACAGTGAGAGGCCCGCGTACCGCAAAAAATAAATAAATAAAGACTGAAACACTCTTTTCTCTTGGGGAAAATCAAAGGAGTCAATCCTTCCATCATGTAAACTAATATCTCATTTTGAGTTACGCTTTTGCTAAGAATTTGGCATAAGACATTCAGGTTTGTTTTCATAAATCATCGTAACTATATACCATAATCAAAAATCTGAAGAATAAATAAGGGTTCTTCTGGCACACAGTAACTAAACTGATCTAATAGTTTGTGTTCATTCACCCCATCAATTAAATGTTTTTTAAGGATGCTTCTTCTTAAAAGCCATAGAATACAATTGGCTGGGTACATCATATTTTTTGACAAGTGTTGTCAAAACAAAGATAGGAAATGATTGGTTCACGTGCAGTGTGAAATCCAAAAGGAACTAAAAGGAAAAACTTGTATTCACAATAAACATAGCAGGGAACTGGAATACTTGAATCCTATTTTTAATTGTCATGGATAAAAAGCAAAACAAAAATTCTTAAAAGAGGGTAATTAAAATAATTCAAATGATTTGTTATCTCATTTAATCCATGCATCAACCCAAAGAAGCAGCTATTATTACTCCACTTTCCAGAGGTAGAATATGATGAAAAAGGAGGATAGATAAGTTGTCAAGGCAATTCTTTACACTATATTAAGTGGAATCTTCATAATTATAGAGCCCTTTGAAATCAGACATCTTATATGAACAGCTCTAATATACTAGTGGTTATTAAGGCTCTACTTTTAGACCAACAAGGATAGAATTCCAGAAGTCCAATCTGAGGAACTTATAGCAAAATGTCTAATAAAATTTAAAATGTCCCTGGGATCCACTTTCTGATGCCAACAGCTTTGTCTTTTTCTCTATAAGAGTACTGGTCTGCTTCAAAGATATTTAGGTGTACCAGATCTTGCTAAGTATATTCAAGTATATTGGATTTCATCAATGCTCTCTAGGAATATCATCAGACTCACATTTTGAGTTGGTCACCTTATCTTTGATAAAGGAGGCAAGAATATACAATGGAGAAAAGACAGCTTCTTCAATAAGTGGTGCTGGGAAAACTGGACAGCTACATGTAAAAGAATGAAATTAGAACACTCCCTAACACCATACACAAAAATAAACTCAGAATGGATTAAAGACCTAAATGTAAGGCCAGGCACTATAAAACTCTTAGAAGAAAACATAGGAAGAACACTCTTTGACATAAATCACAGCAAGATCCTTTTTGACCCACCTCCTAGAGAAATGGAACTAAAAACAAAAATAGAAATGGGACCTAATGAAACTTAAAAGCTTTTGCCAAGCAAAGGAAACCACAAACAAGATGAGAAGACAACCCTCAGAATGGGAGAAAATATTTGCAAATGAAGCAACTGACAAAGGATTAATTTCCAAAATATACAAGCAGCTCATGCAGCTCAGTATCAAAAAAAGCAAACAACCCAATCCAAAAATGGGCAGAAGACCTAAATAGATATTTCTCCAAAGAAGATATACAGATTGCCAACAAACACATGATAGGATGCTCAACATCACTAATCATTAGAGAAATGCAAATTAAAACTACAATGAGGTATCACCTCACACCGGTCAGAAAGGCCATCATCAAAAAATCTACAAACAATAATCAATGTTGGAGAGGGTGTGGAGAAAAGGGAACCCTCTTGCACTGTTGGTGGGAATGCAAGTTGACACAGCCACTATGGAGAACAGTATGGAGGTTCCTTAAAAAACTAAAGGTAGAACTACCATATGACCCAGCAATCCCACTACTGGGCATATACCCTGAGAAAACCATAATTCAAAAAGAGTCATGTACCACAATGTTCACTGCAGCACTATTTACAATAGTCAGGACATGGAAGCAACCTAGGTGTCCATTGATAGTGAATGGATAAAGAAGATGTGGCACATATATACAATGGAATATTATTCAGCCATAAAAAGAAATGAAATTGAGTTATTTGGAGTGAGGTGGATGGACCTAGAGTCTGTCATACAGAGTGAAGGAAGTCAGAAAGAGAAAAACACCATATGCTAACACATATATATGGAATCTAAAAAAAAAATTGGTTCTGATGAACCTAGGGGCAGGACAGGAATAAAGATGCAGACATAGAGAATGGACTTGAGGACATGGGGAGGGCGAAGGATAAGCTGGGACGAAGTGAGAGAGTAGCATTGACATATATACACTACCAAATGTAAAAGAGCTAGCTAGTGGGAAGCAGCTGCATAGTACAGGGAGATCAGCCCGGTGCTTTGTGACCACCTAGAGGGATGGGATAGGGAGGGTGGGAGGGAGACACAAGAAGGAGGGGATATGGGGATATGTGTATACATATAGCTGATTCACTTTGTTATACAGCAGAAACTAACACAAAAATTGTAAAGCAATTATACTCCAGTAAAGATGTTAAAAACATGATTATAATTAAAAAGCAAAAACCATGAATACCCAACCCAACACAATACTATTAAAGCTCAGAAGTTGTTCCTAGTGTTTAACTTAATTTTTCCTGTGCCAGTTACACTTATTATCCTTGCCACTTTTGCATTATGGACGGATTACCCAGTCTACCGTTCTCTGACCTACATATTAGCAAATCCTGCTACTTGCAATTTTCCATGAAAGGCTCATTCTTCAAGCATCTACTCTCCCACTATCTGGGGCTCTCTGGTGCCTTTTACCAAACACTAAACCTAATATCAGACTTCTGGGAGTAGGTTTTCAAATGGTATAAGTAGCTAAATGGGATGGAGATTGTCTTTCTTTTGTAATATGTGAAAGACCTATTTTAATAAAGTTTGAACTTTGTACTCAAATGTTATACATTACTAAGTCATATTTTTAAATAGTAAAAGCCATATATTAGAACATTAAAAGAAATTTTATTTTTTAATTATTTATTTATTATAATTAATTTTTATTGGAGTATAGTAGCTTTACAATGTTGTGTTAGTTTCTACTGTACAGCAAAGTGAATCAGCAATACGTATACATATATCCCCTCTTTTTTGGATTTCCTTCCCGTTTAGGTCACCACAGAGCACTGAGTAGAGTTCCCTGAGCTATACAGTAGGTTCTCATTAGCTATCTGTTTTACACATAGTATCAATAGTGTATATATGTGGATCCCAATTTCCCAATTCATCCCACTCCCCTCTTCCCCTAAAGGAAATTTAAAAAATGTATCTCTTCCAAATTTCAACAATGTTAACTAATTTTATTTCTGTATATTCTCTCCCAGCTTTTTCCATGCACTCAGAGTGTTACTAGGTGTAATCAATGTGAATATACCCATTTGTTTGCTGATCTTATATAGAACGATGGTTAAGTGTGACATCTAGAGACAGATTATCTGGCTTTGAATCCCAGACCCAGCAGTTACTAGCTCTGCAACCTTGCTCAGTTTCTTCATGTGTATAATATGGGGATAATAATAGTACCTATCTCATAGAATTATTCTGAAGATTGTATAAATGTACAATGCTTAAGTAGTGCTTGGCACATGGAAAGGACTTAATAAGCTATATTATATAAGCTTACATAAACTAATAAGCCTAACTAGCTATACTTATTATGACTAGTTTTCCATTTCCTCTATCTAACATTAGAATGGAAATAATCTTCTATAGTTACATAGTCTACCTAATAACATTTCATGGCTACAGAATGTTTCTTTACCTGTGTAGAGCTGAATTTATTTAATAATTTCTATACCATTGGATAAATTGCTTCCATCTTTCACTATTATAGCTAATACTGAAAAGAATATCTTCAGGTATATGGCTTTATTTTTCTTTTTTGAAATTATTTTATTAAGATAAATTTCTGAGTTGAATAGATGAGTCAAAGAATTTGAACATTGTTACTGAGTCCTTTGCGACGAAGAGAAACAACATTTGCTCAGGTTAGTGGCTAGGTGTTTCACTCATTTACGCAGAATATTAAATATTGGTAAATACTAAAAGAGAATAACTTTCATGGGGTTACAATTCCAGTTCTGTGCTCCATACCTTCCCATGTCCAAAGGTCAATGGAGTTAAGACCTGGTGTTCAGTAAAAAGCTTTCACAATGTAAAATTCAAGGCTCTTCTGCTCTGATGACCACAGAGCTTTCTCACAGAAGTAAAGCTTTTCCTTCCTGATGGTCTTGAAACAATTTTCCACAGCTCACTGAAAAGGGAAAGCATTTTTCTTCCCTCCAAGGAGCCTCAGGCTGCATGTAATGTGGCACTTAATTTCCTGCATCTAAATTGGCAACTGTTAAATAAATTCATGAGCAAAGAACTAGACTTTTCATGAAATTCTCTGCTCATGTTATCTAATTATGTCAACATTTAATAAAATCCTCGTTTTTCCTTTCTATCATTTGACAAAATGAGCTAAAGAAAAAAAAAAGGAAAACAAATCCCTCAATCTAAATTATTATGAATCACAGCAGGACTCCTGAAGGGTCCTGGGAGAGAAATAAAATGAGTGCATTACAGGAGTCGATGAATTAATTCTGGATGAGTCAAATCCAAAAAGCTCATGAGAATCCATATGCGTTATACTTTATACATCTTTCATACTTTCAGCAAAGTTAAACTAAAACGACAAATATGTTTCCATACGTATCTCACCTGCATATTTTTCCAGATTATAGACAGGACAATGCTAGGATGAAAATTAAAAAAAAAAAACAAGAAAAATACCCACTAATTTAATGGAAAGAATAATGGGGAGAGACAATTGGTGTTGACAAGATGGTAGAATTCCACTAAAATGGCCTCAAATTCAATTCAAATTGAATTGATTAATAGGTTTTTCTTGCCATTCTGAGTTTCTCAGCTGCGTTATTGGCAGGCTGACTCATTCCATGCCATGGAGATGGTTCTTTAGAAAACTGGACCATGATCAATCAATTAGACATTGCCACAAATCTGTCTCCAAGTGTCATCTAAAAGTCATTAACTTCAGGCTTCCCTGGTGGCGCAGTGGTTGAGAGTCCTCCTGCTGATGCAGGGGACATGGGTTCGTGCCCCAGTCCGGGAGGATCCCACATGCCGCGGAGCGGCTGGGCCCGTGAGCCATGGCCGCTGAGCCTGCGCGTCCGGAGCCTGTGCTCCGCAACGGGAGAGGCCACAGCAGTGAGAGGCCTGCATACCCCAAAAAAAAAAAAAAAAAAAAAAAAAAATCCATGAAAAATCACAGTAGAGTAGAAGTCACCCTCCAATACATTCTTGTGGCAGCGCCAATTAAGTAAGAACTCTCCGCCTCCCTTCCTGCTCCTCCCTTTCCATTCCCTAAGGAGCCCTGAAGGGATCAATCATAATGGTTACAGTACAGGCCATGGAGGTGAGTGCAAAGTTAGGTAGCCTCCTGCACTCATGGCCCAGTTAGGGCCTGACTCAGGGTAAGAGTGGGGAAGGAATAATCTCTGAATAAAGAAGTGCTGATATTATATTGGACTAGGCAATGTAAATTTATTAAATGAATAAGTGTTCTACAACTTAAAGAAAAGTGATCGGTGTATCCAGGCATATAGGGAAAAACCTCCCCAGTGTATACATTTTTAAAGGACAGTGAAAGAAATCAAAGTCTATTTTGATTTCATCTTATAAATCATGCTTGTTTAATGTATGAGTTCACATATATTTCTATTATGCATCATATACATTCCGATAGAGAATTTAATTTAATCCTGGCAGGAACTCTGTGAGGTAAATCTGCCTCTCATTTTATAGCTGAGAAAACTGAGTCTAAGGGAGAGCCTATAAGGCTATTAATAGCCCACTTTAACTGAATGACCACATGCTGTACACTCTTCTAAGTATTTTATATAATTAACTCATTTAGTTCTCAAATCAACACTGTGAGATAGTCATTATGATATACCTCATTTTATAGGTGAGAAAAACAGAGGTCCAGAATTATAAAAATCCACAGCCAGCAACTGATAGGCTGATAATCAAACACAACCAGCCTGGCTCCAGAGCCCACAATCCTAAACATTGGGCATGTGACACAGCAAAGTCTAATCTGAACCAGTGATTCTGAATGGGCTTTCCCCTTTATCAATGAGTGAGGACTCAACTGTATTATAAAGAGTAATGCAAAAGACAAAAAGTAAAGAAGGGACCACACCAGGTCTGTCACTACTCTGCTGTGTGGTATGCGGTAAATAATTTCCCTTCTCTGGGTTTGAGTTTCCACATCTATTAAATTAGGGGAGTGGACTGGGGAGTCTCCAAGGGTTCCTTCCAGTTGTGGATTTGATTTCCATTTCTGAAAGAATATGTGTGTGGTGGACAGGTATATGCATATTAAACTATGTAAACAATTTAGCTCAGCGTCTGACTGACGTGGCTGATGAGACACTTCTGAAATTTACATTTACCTAAGAGATCTTCTTTTGAAAAATGTTAACATAACATACAATCAAAAAATATTTTTTATGTCAACTAGATGAAAATGTAAACCAACTTCAAAAACTGAAGAAGCCTAAATGTAATTTTTTAAGAGAGTGTGATGGGGTTATAGTTAGATTCATTATTATTATTTTTAGAACTGCACAGCTGTTTTGGCAGTTTGTTTTGTGAGTTCTACTTTGCAAATATAATGAGGCTTTTTTTTCCTTTCTGAACAAATTTTAGTCAATGGAGCAGATAACCCATTTATTTCCTTGTCGTAGCTTAGCATTAAATAAGAAATGCAACAAGTCAGAGTTTAAAATTTGAAACATGGTGTTTAGCTTTTTTACTTGCTAGTTATAAGATTAGAAAATAACTCAGTATTTTAATTTCTCTCCATATATTTTAATGATAGTATCTGTGATTAGAGAATATTAGTGTTCAGAATTTCATTTCCTGTCATGTAAGTCTTTCCTTATTTTAAGGTCAATAGTTATGATGCTACTATGTCTCCAAAACAAATCTTAAGTAGCTGAGCAGAAATTTATAATATCCAGCATGTTTTAGGAACTTCCTATATGCCACATACTGCTCTAAATGCTTTTTGTTTATTGATTTATTTAATCCTCACAACAATCCTATAATTAGGAACTATTATCAACCCATCTGACATATGAGGAAACTGAAGCAGAAGGAGTAACTTGCTCAAGGTTAATCAGTTAGTGAGCAGATGAGCTAGAATATGACCCAGACCATTGACAGGTGCAGAATAAAACAAACTTCTACTTATTCATTTACTGTCTCTGCTTTAAGAACATTAAAAAGTGATACATGATACTTTTCATAAAGACTTAATGAGTAAAATGTGTATTTTAAATTATTACAGAATTATATTTTCAACACTTACTCTTGGACCTATCACTGCTAAATGTTTATAAATAATTATCCAATTAATTCACTAGAGTGTAAGCTCCATTTATTCTCAGATTTATTCCTAATATCTAGATAAATATCTGGGACATAGTAGGTGTTCAACACATATTTTTTGAAAAAAGTGAATGAATGAAATAAACTCTACCTAGAGGAGAAAGAGAAAAGTACAAAAGTACTAGACTCTTAAGTATGAAATATATTCCCATTCACTGTTATAAAGAGTAAAAAATAATTTATACTAATAGTTTTTTTGTTGTTGTGAATTCTTCTCTGTTGCGTGCCAACCCTCAATACTCCCCCTGTGGGATGCTGTTTGAAAAATTCCGTTAAAAAGAGCTACATTTGCTATGCCCCCAAATTAAACAATAAATATGTATGATATTTGTCTTTATCTGTATGACTTACTTCACTTAGTATGATAATTTCTAGGTCCATCCATTTTGCTGCAAATAGCATTATAATATGACATATGTGTAATCTAAAAAAATGATACAAATGAACTTATTTACAAAACAGAAATAGACTCAAAGCCATAGAAAACAAACTTACGGTTACCAAAGGGGGAAAGCGGGTGGAGGAAAGAGAAATTGGGAATTTGGGGTTAGCAGATACATATTACTATACGTAGAAAAGATAAACAACAAGGACCTCTGTATAGCACAGGGAACTATATTCAGTATCTTGTAATAACCTATAATGGAAAAGAATCTGAAAAAGAAAATATATATATATATATATGTAACTATATGTAAATATATATATGTAAATATATATATATATATGTAACTGAATCACTTTGCTGTATACCTGAAACATTGTAAATCAATTCTATTTCAATTTTAAAAAATTTTAAAGAGTTATTTATGAAAACACAGTGAAACAAAGAAATCTGCCTATTTAAGTATGCTTGAAAAATAAATACTGGTCATAGTAAAAAAAAAGAAAAAAGAAAACAATAAACATGTGAATTACTATATCCCAGTTTTTTTTATTTATTTATTTATTTTTTGTTGTTGTTGTTGTTGGGGGTAGGGGTTTATTAATTAATTTATTTTTGCTGTGTCGGGTCTTCATTTCTTTGCGAGGGCTTTCTCTAGTTGTGGCAAGCGGGGGCCACTCTTCATCGCGGTGCGCCGGCCTCTCACTATCCCGGCCTCTCTTGTTGCGGAGCACAGGCTCCAGACGCGCAGGCTCAGTAGTTGTGGCTCACGGGCCTAGTTGCTCCGCGGCATGTGGGATCCTCCCATACCAGGGCTCGAACCCGTGTCCCCTGCATTAGCAGGCAGATTCTCAACCACTGCGCCACCAGGGAGGCCCTATATCCCAGTTTTAACTGTGGCTTCCAAGTAGCTCTGGGTCAATTTGTTTTGTCAAATATAGAAGCTCCATAGCAATGCATTTTCTCTCCTCTCTTAGCGTAACAATTATATTTCTTTTTAAAAAACTTTTTAGAAGTTGCCCTAGAGTTTGCAATATACAACTATCCAAGTTCATGCTCAAACAATACTATATTGCTTCACAAGTAATGCAAGTACCTTATAGTATTACCAATTCCACCCTTCCATCCCTTTATAATATTGCTGTCATTCATTGCATTTATCTGTAAGCTAATATAATCATGAAATACATTGTTGCTATTACTAATTTGAAAAGATAAATTAAAAATAAGAAAAATAAAAGATTTTATTTTACCTTCATTTATTCCTTTTCTAACACTCTTCCTTTATTTATGTAATTCCAGTTTCTGACCTTTCTTTTCCTTCTCCCTGAAAAATTTATTTTAAGGCAGGTCTACTGGCAAAAAATTTCCTCAATTTTTGTTTGAGAAAATCTTTATTTCTCCTTCAATTTTGAAAGATAATTTTGCTGGATACAGAATTCCAAGTTGGTAGCTTTTTTTTTCTTTAAACACTTTAAATATCTTACTTCACTCTCTTCTTGCTTATATGTTTTCTGAAGATAACTCTGATGTCATTATTTTACTTGCTACTCTATAGATAAGGTGTTCATCCATCCCCCTCTAGATTCTTTCAAGAAAGTCTCTTTTTCTTTGATTTTCTGCAGTTTGAATATCATATGTCTTAGTGTAGAATTTTTAGCATTTTCCTGCTTGGTGTTCTCTGAACTTCTGGATCTGTGGTTTGGTGCCTGTCATTAATTTGGGGAAATTCTCATACATTATTGCTTCACATATTTCTTCTGTTTCATTCTTTACATTTTCCACTTCTGGCATTCCCCTTACACATATGTTACACCTTTTGTAATTGTTCCACAGTTCTTGGATAGTCTATTCTGGGTCATTTTGTCTTTAATTTTCAGTTTGAGGAATTTCTTTTAACATATAGTCAAGTTCCTTGATTCCTTCCTTGGCCATGTCCAGTTTGTTACTGAGCTCATCAAAGGCAGTCTTCATTTCTGTTAGTGTTTTTGATTTCTAGTGTTTCCTCTTAAGTTTTTTCTTAGATTTTCTGCTTACATTACCCAGCTGTTCTTACATGCTGTCCACTTTTTACAGTAGAGTCCTAATTATATTAATCATATTTATGTTAAAATTCTAGCCTAATAATTCCAAAATCTCTGCCATATCTGAGTCTGTTGATTTGTCTCTTCTAACTGCATTTTTTGACTTCAGCATGCCTTGTAATTTTTGTCAAAAGCCAGACATGATGTAGCAGGTAAAAGCAGCAGGACTTTACTGTGAGGTTTTATATTTATTTGGCTAGGAGTCAGACTGTTTTAACTGTTTGCTATATCTGTATCAGAGGATAAAACTGCCTCTATTGTTCTTGTTTTTGTCTCTACGGTTGTCTTTGGTTTTCCCCAGAGGCTCCTTCTTAAATAAGAGAATGAGCTTTTAGCTCTTTACAGTTGTAATACCACAGAAGCCCTGTAGATATAGTAGTGAGTGGTAAGATGGGGTGGGGGGTGGGGTAGAAAAACATTTTATTCCTATGATTATCTCTCAGTCTTTTAGTGGGTCTGTGCCCCTGGGCTGTAACCTTCACCAGTGCTTCTCAGCTTCTTCCCGCTATACCTTTGTGTGACTTGGAAAGGCTAGAGGAAACTGGAGTTGGGCCTTTCCCTCCCTCTTGGTTAGGCTCTGGTAAAATAGTTTTCTTTGAGGTCAGTCCTTTGTTAATAAGAACAAATGCTCATTTTAAAATGATTACTTTCCCCTCCGCTGCTATATGCATGGGGGCTTTTTTCTCTAATCTTCACCCTGAGAACCTGGTGGGGCTCCTGACGCTAAAACTCATGAAATTTGAACCCTCCGCCCCTGCACAAAGCTGGGTCCCCAGGAGTTTTTATCTCTCAAGCTAGCCCATGCTCAGTCTCCAGCAATTAGTCAATTACTCTTCAAGTATTCTTACAAAGATCCAGCTGTAGCTTCTGCTCCCAGTAAGATCTGAGTCTATTTTCCTGTCTTTCCAGTTTTCAGCTGGTGGTTGGTCCTGTGACCTCAATTCTCTGACAGAGCTAAGAAGAGTTGTTGATTTTCATTTGTTCAACCTTTTTTTCTTATTGAGAGGATAGGAGCAATGACTTCTAAGCTCTCTACACGTAGAACCAGAAATCAGAAGTCAGCAGTTTACTTTTTGTTGGTCATCCCGTACCGCTTTTGTATTTTTTTTTCCATTGATATGTGCTATTCCTTCTGCCTGGAATGTCCTTCCTCTTTTTCATAGAAGAGTAAGAGCCTCATCATTTCTCATTAATCAGTTCATGTGTTAATTTCTACGCTGACATCTTCATTAAGGAGATTTATTCACAACTAAACTATATGTTCTCATACCACTAGGTACACAGGATGATTATATCACTTATCACATTATATTATGTTTATATTATATTATTTACAACATTATCTATGATATAGTTAGATACTGTGGGCAGTGACTATAAACTATGGTGTACTTCGAATTAAACATGAGTAAATAATTTCCTTGCTTATTAATTCCATGGTTGTTCTCTCTCAGGTCTGGCTTTGATTCACCTGATACTTCCTTTCAGCATCAGCTAGGTCAGATTGTCACTGAGATAATATTTTTGGAGCTTGGAACCCTGTGGTTCAGTCTTATTTCTTATGTAAAGGCCACAGAAAGTTAGTAAGAGGGTTCCAGAGAATAATGCAAATTAGTGACATACACTCATGAGATTCTGAAGATTGATTATTGTTGCCCAGTATTCATTAAATTTCCTAATAAGGGTAAAAAGAGTTTGCAGATGATCCCAAACTTTGCTGCCGCATTAACGTAGGTTAACATCAATCATCTTGCCATTTTTAGTGGTTCCTCCCTTAGAAGATTGAAATCATTTTCGATTTTAGCAAATCAATAAGAAACCAGATTGAAAGCTCTGAACCAAAGCTTGCCTAGCTTGGACATGAGACAATGGTCCCTATCTGGGGACGGGCTTCCTTGCTGGTGGTGATAGGAAGATACTTGTCCATATGGTTACCAAGGTACCCATGCAACTAAACCGTTATCTTGGAAAAGCACAATATTTCCCATTTTGCAACCATAGCTTCTAGTCCTTAACTGCCACAAGAATTATATATATATATATATATATATCAGAATCATATTCTGGCATGTTAAACATGGAAGGATCCTGAGAGATTTTCAGATCCTAACTTCTCATTTTATCAAGTGGGGAGTTTCTTTTTTATAGGGAAATATACCAAAGGCCAAAAGGGGAAACTAGAATTTATGCCCCATAAAAGCAGAAATATTTGTACATTTTTCTCACTACAGTATCTCAAGCCTAGAACAGTGACTGATATAAAATGAGTATTCCACAAGTATTAGTTGAATAAGAATAAAAGGACTTCCCAAAGTTCCAGTATAAATTAGAAGCTAAACTGGGAATAGAGCAAGGTTCCTGATTGCCAAATAGGTGATCTTTCAATCACATGATTTTTCCCAGCAAATTCTCTCTCCTTATGATTATTCTACATATCTTAGAATATGGAGATACTAGAGAACAAAAGTGCCAAAATAGGAACTAATGCTTCTAAATTTAGGATTAGGCTATACAGAAAAGTTTATCATAAACTATATAATATCCAGTGTGGAAGTTCTAAAATGTTAAATTATTGTCAGAAATAAGTTATTTTGCTGTGCATGAGAAAGCAATACATTTACCTTTCATATAATTAGACTATGAATTAATAACATATTTAAATAAATAAAAATTCAAATTATAAGGATAAAAGTCCTCCCAATTTCTAACTGACAGAAGGTATTAGTCAAAAGTTAATGACTATTGAAGATTTATCTTATGTAGGGTACTAAATGAGATAGGATTGTGGAGGGAAAGTGCAGAGATATATAGAGCTTAATTTCTGCCGTTTATGTTGAAAGGGCGAAAAAGCACAATTCTATTTCACTGCCTGCTTCATGGAAACCATGGCTCCTCCTTCCTTTCCTATTCCCATGTGGTCAACACCACTGAAACAGAGTCTGAGTTTTCCATCTGAGGCACAAAGAGGGGCCAGCCATTCGTTCTTTCCTTCCTGCTCTGCCAGAGAACCTCCATGTAGCTGAGTGGGTAAGAGTCCTTGGGACCACTTTACTGATATAGCTCTGCTCAACAGGTAGGCTGTAGTTCTAAGGTCTGTATTCAGAGACCCAGAAATAACCCCACACTTTTGTTTCAGGCCAACACTGAATTCTGCTTTGCAGCTTTTCCAACTACTAGGCACTTGCCACCACTAAAAATAAAACTGATAATTTGATCCTCATTTGCACTGTGGCCCTTAATTTTCTACTAGTCAGAACCTGGAAAAGAGGCATCAGTAATCAAGACCCAGAACTTCAACATCCTTTCTAAACTGGGAAGTTCTTGATGGCGAGAAGTATGAAGTACTTGCCATTTACCTTTGTTGATATCTTGATGACCACGTGGCACCTTGCCCATCATGGATGATCAATTAACATTGCTAAATGGACATCCTGTTATTCAAACACTGAGATCTTTGCTGAAATATTCTTCAATTGCCCCCTATCCTGTCCTTCAAATAATCTTTACATCAGAAATTTCCAAATTAATTGTTTAAAGAATAGCATTAGTTTTGCTATTTGGCTTCCCAATCATATGAGTCTCTAGCTAGCTGTAGGGGTGGGAAGAAGGTTAAAAAAAAGGGAAGAACAAAATGTATTAATCTATTTGGATTTTTGAGAATCAGGTCACACTACAGAACTGCCTTTTGTCTACTATTCCATGGGGAGAGAGTAATGTTTGTCATGACCCTCATGGCAGATCAATACAGTGCGGGAGAAAAAAGAACAAAACTCCAAATCTCAAGTTCCCAATAAGTCAGAAAACATTCAAGACTTTGGACAGACTCTATTGTAATATATTGGTTTTCACAGAGTCATAGAATCATTGGGCTGGAAGTCTTAAATTAAGCACCTGAAGCCACTTAGAAAACTACTGGGGAAGCTAGACCTTTGACTCATTGGTCCTGGGTATGCAGAGAGCTCTGAGTTCCCATCAGATTGGTGGTGACACTGGATTATAGATGTTACTGGAATTAAGACTCAACAAGCTGGATAGACTGCCTGAGGGCTACCCCAGTTAGGCTCCACCAATGTGTGAGTAGAGATGTAACCTATATTCAAAGATAGATTATAGTATAAACATATAACCAACTGTTCCAGTATGTGGGATTTATATGACCTGGCAAAGAAGGAGCTGTTTAAGCCTTGAATTATACACTGGTCTCAGGATGTGAAAAACAATATGTCATCTCATTTAGTCCCCATGGCCCTTAGTGGTAGGTAAGGAATTAATTGCTATGAGACTGGAATTATCTCCGTTTTACAAATGAGGTTTCTAAGCCTCAGAGAAATAGAGGAATTGGCCATAACTATATAATACATAATGGGACAAGCCAGTACTGAAATTCAAGCTTCCTGCCTCCAAATCTAGTGCTTTTTTCACTATAATCCCAAACAAATCTCTTAATGTCAAGAACTAGTTTCTAGATCAATGAGTTATAAAGTATATCAACTTATTATAGGGAATAAGCAATATGAGTAAATGAAATATCATTAGATGTAATTTGTTCCTTTTTTGTTTAAATGGCTTATGTAAATAAATAAGCATTTCTCTAAGAATCCATCATATGAATATAGTTTTGTTACTGTTGTTTTCTCATCATAAACTGAAATTCTTTTAAATTCTGAAGCTCTTGCTTCATTTCCTACCCCCTATAATAAAAACTGAAATGTACTAGAACATAATTATACTTTTATTTTTGGTGTTCATGCTGTGAACCACCTTTTAGGTCAGACCAGCATAATTATTTTTATGGATACCCTTAGTAATGAAAACTTCTTGCATGAAGCAAATGAAATAGCACCTCTCTGCAATTATATCCTGTTGTGAGAGTATTTAAGTCAGATTCTAGACTATTTCAAGGTTATAGTGTTTTTAGTGGAAATAACCAGAGACCATCAAGCCAAGTACTAACTAAGTGTGCTCATTCACTCCGACAACAAATGTCTGAGTATCTAGTACATGTTAGAGATATAGAAATGAACATAACCTGGTGCCTGTCCCTGAGGAGATCAGCCTAAGAGAGGTGGATATATATTTGATTAAACCAAAATGTATCCTAGTTCCTGATATAAGCACAGAATGTCTGACTTAGAGAGGGGAAGCCATTAATTCTGCTAACGCAAGTGAAGATTTCAAAAAGGAGGTGATAATTTAACCAAGTCTTGAAGTGAGATGCTTTTGGTACAGTATAAACTTAAAGAAGCCAAGGAGAAAAAGGATTAATCCCAGTGCTCCAAATAGTATGTTATCAGATGTCTGGCTATATCTTCCATCACATGTATTCCTGGCACCCATCAGAGAGAAGTGAATTTTGCGATGGAATTATTAGAATTATTTTTTTTTCTCCAATATGTTAGCCTCCTTAAGGTTCTTGCCAAATCATAAAACCCTCCAAGTCAAATACGCATCAATGGTAGATTGGAAAGGTTTGGAAGAGTTTCCATTCACAGTTACTAGTGCTGAGCACTGTGGTGTTACTGAATTACAGAGAATTTAAAACACCCAGAAATCTGTTCTTCTTTTTTCAGTTACTCAGAGTGATCTACAGTCTGGCTGAATTGACTGATTTCTGAAATCATGATCAGAGTTTTGGTGTTTTAGTTGGGTGGGCATACAAATACATACAGAGGTTTCCATCATGGAATTTTTGAACAGTCCTCAAAAAGGCACATATGAGAGGATGGGATGAGCATACGCTTAAAGCCAAATGAAGAAAGAACTCATTTTATTAATTGTAATAATTTGTATTTTAAAAACTTAGGATAATTTTTATTTTTGTTTTGAGTGTGCTCCTGAAATTTATTATTTTTGTCAAATTGTCTTCATTTTATTAGCAAGTGATCAAACAATACAATTGTTCTGCAAGAGCAGGAGAGGGTGCTAGCTACTTATAAGGAACTCCAAGGCATATACATTTGCTTCTGAGCCCTAATACACACCTGTAATGTATAGAAGTGTTACTGCTTATTGCAAAGATGTAAACCTTATGATATGTAAGTCAGTTCTGCTATACAAAACATTATCATCTATACTAAACTTTCAAAATATTTTCTTTAGAATTTATATTCTATCCAATTCCAAATAGAGGCAATCTACAAATAAAAAAGACACTAAAATAGAATATTAATGGTCAAATATAAATGGAATTCCCTGAATGACCCAGAAGAAATTAGATTTCTGGGCCTAAAAATAAGAAAAATCTGTTATTTGGCTATACTAGACTTTTTCCTCCAAATAACTTCCATACTGCCAATCACCCCATATGTTTCTCTTTGCTTAACTTCCAAGGTTAAGATCTAATCATATACCTTGTCACCATAATTTAAACCTTCCCTGATACCCTAATTCCCTTAGTCTTATTTCCTTCACCTTCATCTGCACTGAACAATTCGGTACGAAATATATATTATCTCCTTCTCCAGTTGCGTTCTCTTTTTATATATTGCCTTCCCAAATAAATTGGGGAGGAACCGTGTCTTTTTTTTTTTTTTTTGGTATCACCATGATGCTTAACATGACGCTAAGAATAGAGTTTTGTTCAGAAGTTAAGAGTCTGTAAAATTTAGCTTATTGTTTTAATGTGCTTAGTTATCTGGTCTGTTGCATCAAAGAAGATTAGAAGCAGCAATGAAAAAGGCTCTGAAAGCTAATACAAGTGAGAAGAGATGACATGGGAAAAGCTAGCCAAGGTAGTAAAACCACTAACCCCAAAGAGACCGGTGTCACTGAGTGGAGGAACAAATAAATGCAAGACCAGAAATGCCACTGAGACTGTAACTGAAAAGGGCAAAGTATTCAGCTAGATTTCAAGTTCAACAGCTACACATTTAATACTTACAATGTGCCAAGAACTATGCTAGAACCTGAGTTTACAAAGGTTGACGTGACGTTTGGATATCTGGCTTTTTTTTTTTTTTTTTTTTTTTTTTTTGCGGTACGCGGGCCTCTCGCTGTTGTGGCCTCTCCCGTTGCGGAGTACAGACTCTGGACGCGCAGGCTCAGCGGCCATGGCTCAAGGGCCCAGCCGCTCCGCGGCATGTGGGATCTTCCCGGACCGGGACACGAACCTGTGTCCCCTGCATCGGCAGGCGGACTCTCAACCACTGCGCCACCAGGGAAGCCCAGATATCTGGCTTTTGAGAAACTCACTATCTATTAGTGGAAAGAGACACATGATATTGTTTTCAAAACAAAGTGGTGAGTACTATGATAGATGTCGACATCTTAAAGGAGCACAAATCAAAGATACTTCCTTAACCAGACTAGGGTTCCCTGGTGGAGTAACTTTCCTTGATGACTCCAGCTACCAAGAAAAAAGTAGTTATTATCCATCACTGTTTAAAAAGGCATTATTATCCCCCAAAATAAGTTAAAGAAAGACCTTTAGGATGAAGATTTTGCTAAAACTGCTTCAGGATTGGGGGGGGGGGGTGTTTATTATAGAAATAACTTTAGGTAGAAGCGACAAGTTTTCAAGCAAAATGCAGGTCTTGAAAAATAAGTTTGTGAATTGCAATACTACTCTGTGTGACCCATCATCATTCACAAAATACAATTACCCAACAGAAGAAAAATATTCACAGCAAGGAACCAGAGCAATTTATAGCAATTAGTGCAGTTTATGCCTAGTTATCAAGAAATATTATCAAAGCCAAAGCACAATTACATAAACCATCTAGGTGTCATTTAAGAGGAACACAAAAGTGAGAATCTATTCTCCAAGGGATTTGTGAATCTTCCTTATACCTATGATTAAATTAAAAAAAAATCTTTAAGTTATAGTATAATCTTTTGTTATAGATGATATCCAGATTAAATATATGTTCGGAAACCAAATGATATTTATCTTAACTGATGATTCTGCATTTTCAACAAAAAGGCTGAAATCTCATCCACAGCCATTTCTTGAATCATCAAACTATAAAGTTTTCATAATTAGGATTCTGGTTATGATAGACATACATCAGCAGGTAGATATCAAACCAACACTTTTAGTAATGAGTTGTCAGTAATGAAGTAGACAAAATCTTCAGGTAATGAGTCTGTCTCAAAACTAGCTCATGCTGGTTACCAAGGCACATGGACCATTTTTTAAAATTCACTTTTCTATTTGGAACTGCACTGTAAAGATTGAATGCAAACTGTATATACTCAAGATATAAGCGCTCTCTTTGCATTTTAAATGTCTTCAAAAATTCCTCATGAGCTTTCCCGTGTACCATGTCTTGTATGCTTAGCTTTATATCACACCAAGAACCACCAATTGCGATGTTAAAGGAGACCTTATGTCAGAGTGCCCTTGCTGTCTCAGCTAAGATTCAAATTATTCACCAATACTCAAGCCTATTAGCACCAATATATTTTTTTCAGGAAATTAGGAAATTTTTTCAGGAAAAACTCTGATAATCATTCAGTAAACCGAAGGTTACACTTTATATGATTTGCTTAGCCTCAGCCTACATTGAAAATAGACTCTAAGAGACAGCTGAACGTCATTCATTCATTTAACAATTATTGCTGGTGCACCTATTGTGTGCCAGGCTCACTCTAAGTGCTGGGACATAGGAACAAATAAGACAAAGTCTTGGTCTCCAAGAGTTTATATTCTACTAGAGGAGTCAATCAGTACTTAGACAAACATATAAATGATTTCAGACAGTGACAAGTGCTACAAAAGAAAAACAGTATAGGCAATGTGCCAAAAAGAAAGGTAACAAGAATAACAAGAAAGGATCAGTCATTGCTAGATACGGGGGGGGGGGGGGCGGGGGGGGTTGTCAAAAACAAAACAAAACAGAACAAAAAAAAAAAACAAGAAGAGGATTCAAACAGATAAAAACAAAGAACACTAAAGTCAACACATGTCAGGAACAGACTGGGATCTTGCTGGCTATGCAAAGAGCTGGCTCCAGCCTACAGAAGGAGAGATCTGAGTCTAGAGCGGGACTGTGGACTCTACGGCTTATTTTTTGCGTTATGTGAGAGAGTTAGCCACTTTAAAACCTCTGTTTACTCACTATAAAATTGGGGCAATGGCATCTAATTTCTAAGTTTGTAGTCAATATTAATTAGTGTAAATAAATCACCTGGCGCATATTAGCTGTTCAACACATGGCAGTTCCCTCTTCACCAGGAAAGTAAGTAGATGTACCCAGTTGGGATTAAAAAGATATATCGGATCGAATTACAGTAACTTATTTTATAACACAGCTGACCATGCCTCATTCAACCTTCCAATAACCCCCACAGAATAGGTTTTTATCATCTTCCCTTTATGAATGAGAAAACTGAAACTCAAAGAGATCAACTGACATTTGCAAGATGACTCTGCATGTTTGGGAGCTTGGACTTGGACCCAGATCTTCAAATATCTCATTCCAAGACCTTTGGCTGCACTGAACTTCCTACTAATCATATCTATATGTTTGATTAACACATCAAAATGGCTTTAGATAAATGGGTAAGAGCTTTTCATAAAATAGTGAATGAAAGGGAAGCTGTGGTTGTTACATGTGTTTATAGAGGACAACTCTAAGGTGCAATGGGATCAAGGGCAAGTTTTTTTTTTTTTTTGCGGTACGCAGGCCTCTCACTGTTGTGGCCTCTCCCGTTGCGGAGCACAGGCTCCGGACGCGCAGGCTCAGCAGCCATGGCTCACGGGCCTAGCCGCTCCTCGGCATGTGGGATCTTCCCGGACCGGGGCACGAACCCGCGTCCCCTGCATCGGCAGGCGGACTCTCAACCACTGTGCCACCAGGGAAGCCCAAGGGTAAGTTTTTTGAAGCCAGAAAAGCCCAGCTCTGCAGCATACCATGTATTAGCCATGAAACCTACATAAATTTCTTTTCTCTTCAGAAATTCAGGTTCTCATCTAATAATACTCATCTGGAGTTAATAACAGTATTAACAGCACCAAAATGTGCTAATGATTCAATAACATACTGCATATAAAACACCTAACATACTGTATGGCATGTACCAAGCATTCAATAATTAGTAGCTATAGTTATTAGAACGGCACTTCTCATTTGCTAAAAGATTTCACCAATCTATACCTGGCAATTTAAAAAAGAATGTCATTTCAGAATATCACCAAATATCTCAAATGATTTCTCACTTTTGCACAGTAATACTACCCCCATGAAAAAAGTATACATATTCAAGCTAAATAATGTGCCCTAATTTTTTTTAATTTTGCATTAAGATTTCTAGTCTACATAACACACAGAAGGAGTCAAAGGCCATACAGATTTGTGGAACTATATAGAAGCCTGACCTGTGAATCTTACCACTGCTTCTGCTGCTGATGCCCAACATCCGGCATCACAAGGTTAATGTGATACAGTGGGGTTCATACTACATTCATCGTGGGGTCCCTTAGAAGAGTTACAAATCTTACAAAAGGGTATTTCTTGATAATGTGCAAGACTTTGGGGCAAAATAAGCATTTTGTGGCTGAGGTTCTGACCTCAGTTCTGAGTGGCCTGAAAAAATTATAAGGACCCTTTATTTTGTGACACACCCTATAACTTATTGAGCACTAGCGCCATCAATAACCATATCACCATTACCTACGGGTAGCACTTAGGGCTTCCAGAGTCCTCACAGACATCACCTCATTGAGCCTCACAACAACCAAGGAGGTGGCACGGTAAAGATTAGAATTCCTGTTTTATAGAATAGGAAGCAGATACTCCCAGAGGAGAACTGATTTGCTCAAGCTGAGCTGCTAGTAAGTAGCAGGGTCAGGACTTGACCTCTCAAATCTCCACCACAATGTGACATCATGATACATATTTTTTCATATGATAAGTTGGAAAATTCCACTTGCTATACAGAACAGGTTCTTATGCTGTATTTTAGTAAAGTGCCCCTTTGTCCAAAAATAAAAATGTCCTCACCTAGTTATGTACAGACTGTGCCCTTTTTAGTAATCTGAGGGGCTTAGAATCAGTTCTGCTCTTGTAAGCTATAAATAAATATTAATAACTAACTAAATATATATATATATGCACACATACATAAACACATCCACATACATCTATACATATCTATGTATATATGTATATACATGTGTATCTATTTATCTATCAACAAACCTACAGGTACCCTGTCATTAGCCCTTGTTTATTAAATGGCATTAAATTATCATCTCCCCAGTTCATGACTGTACATTATTTGTATAGAGTAAATGACTTTTTCTATGGTCATCTAGTGACTTAATACCCATTGACTAGTAGAATTTGTGGATATTAAAAATATCTGAATATATTAAACACTCAATTTATCAGTTATTCTATGGACATGAGAGTTTGGAATTCTTATGGTCATTACTATTGTTTTAATTAGCACTATAGCCAGAGGAGTGTTCCAGGATATTTCCCCACAAATCTGACTTTTTCTTCAAATAAATACTTCAGGAAATATTGGTTTACTAATACAGATCAAAAGGTATATATTAATAGGTATAATTGTGAGAAGCCTATGGAAATAAGGGAAAATAAGTACATAAAAATAAATTAGCCATAGAAATACATTCTTTTCAAGTTTTAAGACAAAATACTAAAATGATGTAACCTCTAACAATAAACTCATGGAGGAACAGATTGTGAATCTTAATTAAAAGGAAAAAAAGAAAGTATTTTCCCAAAGTCCTCGTAAAAGCAAAGTGTGCTATAGTTGACAATATTTGTATCAAATTAGCATTGGAACCATGTGTCTGAAACCAATTCAAAATACCATTTAAGTGGAAATAGGAAGGCAATGGATAATGATTTCACAGTCAAAGCTCAAAATATGTGCAGTGGCACCCAATCAAAATACGAAAATGGCTAAAATTCACGCCAAATTTTAGTTACACCCACACTAAGTTTAAAACCACTCACTATCATTGCTCAGAATCAGAAATTTGTTCAGCATGATAGAAGCCACTTTCTAAGGGCTTACTTTGTTCACATATTGACCCAAGTAGCTATAGCCAAGCCACGCGTTTTCTTTTCAAATGTGTAGTAGCTTTGTGTTGCGCATAGTATCAAGAATACAAAGCAGTATTTTTTCTCAGTGTTCACAGACCCGTCTGGCATCATACAGTTACAGACATAAAACAATATGTTCCACCGAGTCAGCATCCTTCTTTTCCAATTTTTGTAAAGGAAATTAATAATGCAGGAATATTAAAGGAAAAAATATTCATTTATTCAAACATCTATACAATTGCCTTAAATACCTGAAATAAATACGGAAAAATATTTTAAAGAGCTATACAATTTCAATCTCTTTCTCTTTGACTGTCTCCGTCTATCTAAAAACATATATATGTGTATGTGTGTGTACGTGTGTACATACATATGTGTATACAGATACAGACACACACACACACACACACACACACACACTAGTTGAACAAGTGACTTCTTATGAGGTGATTTTGATTTTCTCAAAATTTCATTTAGATTTCCTCCACCAACAGATGAAAAGGAGAGATAAAAGTGGGGGGAGGGCTTCCCTGGTGGTGCAGTGGTTGAGAGTCCGCCTGCCGATGCAGGGGACACGGGTTTGTGCCCCGGTCCAGGAGGATCCCCCATGCCGCGGAGCGGCTGGGCCCGTGAGCCATGGCCGCTGAGCCTGTGCGTCCGGAGCCTGTGCTCCGCAACGGGAGAGGCCGCAACGGTGAGAGGCCCGCGTACCACAAAAAAAAAAAAAAAAAAAAGTGGGGGGGAAGATTTTATTTAAGCCAAAGTTTTCTCTGGTTAATCTAATTCTGTGTCCTTGTGCTGTCTTCTGAAGGAAGAATAAAGGCAGTGTGTGGAAGAGGAAAAACCTTTTCTCTCTGGAGATAAAAGAAAATTATATGAAACATTACTTGTTACAATTTTTGAACAGAAGAGAAAATGAAGTATAAGTGTCTGGGGATTTCCAGTCCTCTCTCCACTGCTAAATTCTAACCTAATTGAAAAGGCTTTTCTAAAGTAAAGCTTAACACATCTTTCCATTCCTGCATCCCCACATCCTCGATGCCAATTTGATTTAAGGGCTGATTCTACTACTTTGATCTGTTACCAGTTTGAGATCTCCTGTACCAAAAAGAAGTGCCAAATTCAGCTGAGTAAAACCTCAGGAAACTGGAATTCTCAGAGTGTCATATGCTGGATTGCTATTTATGATTAATTAAGGATTTGGAGGGTTTTCTTGGTACCTTTCAAAGTCTCCTTCTTTTGTGGAAATTTTTCTAATATGTACTAAACAGTCCCCTGCCTTTTCTTTCCATTCAGGGTTGCTTTTTCTAGCTCTCACTACCTGTTACAGCTGTCACTCTTTCCTCTTTCTGTGTAGCTTCCTATCTCCCTAGACAAAGAAACAAAACAATCTAGGTTGGAAGAATTATAGATATCAGATCATATGGAAACATAATAATTTATTTACTTATAAGTAAAGTAGAAAAGATTTTGTACAAAGACAGTAATTTCTCTTTTGAATGTTTAGGGTTTTTTTTTGCTGTTGTTGGGTTTTTCTGTTTTTTTTCTTTCTTTCTTTTTTATTTTTTGCTTTCTTCCTGGTTTTCCAATGCATTTTAGTTTAGAGAGAGTATTAGCTGAATAGGTAAATGTATGTAAATATTAAATAAAAGAATAAGACAAGCAACAGTAATATTCCAAGTGAATAAGGTCAAAGGAATCTTAATCAGATTGGGTAACTACTGCTATATAAAATATAATCTCTCTCCTTAATACATACTATTTACCACTAAGAGGGTTCCTTTGGGCATACAGAATAAGGAAGTTATGAAAAGGCTTTGGTTTCTTGGGACATAGACCCTCAAAATGTTGCCCATAGGACTCTGTCTTCAAATAATACCAATGGAATCTAGCAGACCCCAACAAAGACTAGAGGTCTATGAGTATGTAAGTATATTGTGCCTAGTGATGCAAAATGATGGGGCTTTGCATTTCAGAGTTATCCAGAGAAGGGTGGCATAAACCCTGCCATGTTCCTGTGCTGTCTTGCCAGGTGTTTCACTCACTCTCTCTGGCTTACAAGGCAGACCTATCCAAGAGAACCCTGCCTGGAGTCTTCTGGCCATGCATGGCACTCTTTGGCCTGGAGCAGTGGCAGTGCTGCAACTAGAAATCAGATCTCCTCACTCCTGGTTCACTTATCTGTCCACTACAAAACAAGGTGAAAATTTTATCAACATTTATGTTACTAGATCATCATGACCTTTGAAAATCTTTTGGCATCAATTGTATACCAGACATCTCCAGGCCTCACCCAACTGTAATCACTGCCTTATGACTGTACAGGCTTCAGACGCCATCTCTCTTGCAGAACAGATAAGACCTCAAAAAAAGAAAATATGTTAAACTTAAGAAGAATTCAAAGACAGAATATCCAAATATGAACGGATCAGATTAAGGTCTATATTTCTCCCCTGACAGAAAACTACAGCAAAATATAACAACCCGGAATGGCTGTTTGATGGAATATTTTTCAAGGCAAATTTAGACTTGCTCTTTAAATAATAGTCAATCTCATATCAAATCAAATCATTTCATCCCTGAAAGACTGTCAGAATCAAGAGTTTATACACAGACTATTTTTATCACAAACATTCCCATATTTGACAGCCATTCCAATATATCCAATACAGGTCTGGTTTATAAAAACACTGCAGGGCTTCCCTGGTGGCGCAGTGGTTGAGAGTCCGCCGGCTGATGCAGGGGACACAGGTTTGTGCCCTGGTCCGGGAAGATCCCACATGCCACCGAGCACCTGGGCCCGTGAGCCATGGCCGCTGAGCCTGCGCGTCCGGAGCCTGTGCTCCGCAACGGGAGAGGCCATGGCAGTGAGAGGCCTGCATACCGCAAAAAAAAAAGAAAAAAGAAAACAAAACACTGCAATACAAATATTTCATTCTATTTTTAAACCAAATCTTCAAAAACTGTCATGATTTAATAAGGAAAATCTCAAAATAGATTAATATTTATCTTTTTTAGTTTCATAGATTACTTAGTTTTTTATAAAGAACATTGTTATGCCTTCATAATGAATGAAATAAGTGTTCTTCACAAAGCTAACACACACAAGTAATCTATATTTTTGTAGGAAACTTTTACAATCCCTTAAGAAATTGTATCCAAATTTGATACCTTCAAATTTGAAATCAAAAGAAAAGATCTTTAAAGTCCCAACCTTACATTTCAGAAGAGAAGATGATGGAGTATTGGAGTGGTACAGTCTAATCCTCTTATCTCATTTGCACTGGTATCATTATTCCTGAACACCTTTAGCCCAAACCCAGGCTTATACACAGGTTTACAAACAGAATAAAATCCCGGTAGTCAGCAGAATGCCCCAGAATGAGATAGCCTAACCTCTTTCATTCAGTTTTCTGAAGATATGTTAAAAGCAAAAACTGTTTAAAGAAAAAAGAAAACAGTATTTTGAATTGCTAGACTGGCTGACATGCAATACTTTGAAGAGGGAAGAGAGAAGTGTACTCTTTGGTAACTGAAGCTCAAAGACAACATCCCACGTTGTTCAATGTGGATTTCTTGACTGGCATCACAAGCAGTGCTGCAATATAATTATTTTTAATTGCCAATTCACGTATCTAAAGAAAAGAAAGTATGAGGCTCCCCAGAGGTACTGTTCTACAGCTGGAGTTTAATACATCAATGCAGGCTTTAGCAAACAGGGGCTTTTGTCAATATTTCATTGGCACATCACCCACATGATAACACCACCACTTAGAATTTATATAGACCTTTCATTTGCAAAGTACTCTACAGCAATTAATCCTCAGAATACTCATTTGTGGAGGGGGGTGGGGAGGAGAAACAGATTATAAACCAGAGGATTTCAAGTAAGAAATAGTTTGGATAAGCCCATAAAGGAGCCGTTTTGAGACCAAAATAGAATCTCTAGCATCCCCCAAATCAGCAGTCCTGTTTTGATACAATTCATATATCTAATATCTGTTAGGCTCTGATAGCAGAGTCACACTGTTTTCTTTATGCCCACTGTATTTCTCAAAAGTTCACTTCTATATTTCAAAGACTGTTAAATTTTTTGTTGTTTTTTTTTTGGCGGTACGCGGGCCTCTCACTGTTGTGGCCTCTCCCGTTGCGGAGCACAGGCTCCGGACGCGCAGGGTCAGCGGCCATGGCTCACGGGGGGGCCCAGCCGCTCCGCGACATGTGGGATCTTCCCGGACCGGGGCACGAACCCGTGTCCCCTGCATCGGCAGGCGGACTCTCAACCACTGCGCCACCAGGGAAGCCCCCAAAGACTGTTAAATTTTTAAGAGCTGCAGATTTTTCATACATTTTCAAAATGGTAGCATCCCTGTTTCTAGATATATATTGTTTAATACTGAGAGGATATTTATATGCTATTATAACTTAGCCCATCAGTGCCAGGCAGCAGATAAAAGTTCACCATGCTATGTCCACCCAAGATTGAATACAGTGCATGGCACACCAAAGCTTAGTAGTCATTCCAGAAATCGTTATTGAATAAATCACTAATACTCTTTTGACTTTATTCACTCATTTTCCTCATTCATTCATTTCCCAATTATTTAGCACTGTTATTTGCAAGATACTGAATTAGATGATTTAGCGAGATGAAGAAAAAAACCTGACCCTTGATCTCAGGGAGTTTATAATTAACCAGACACACAAATAAATGAAAAATGAAGATGACTAAGGACCACAATACAGGGATGGGAGCATGAAAGAGGAACATATACTTCTATTTGGTGAGGATTCAAAACAATGCTTCACAAATGAGGTCGTTTTTTCTTGGGTTTTGGACAGGCAGAAGAAATTGAAGAAGATTACTTCAGGCTAAGGAAAGCCCAAGATATAGGAACAGCTTTCCTGCTCCCATCAATAGGAGGAAATTTATAGCTAACACAGTATCACTTTTGACTACACCCTGTAAATTCAAACTGGATTCATGTCTCTGAGAAATTCTGGGTGAGAATGGCTTGTGATTACCATATAAATTGGTTGGTTGTAAATGTATGCTTCTATAGTTCTTAAGGATAGAGCTTATTCTTTCATATATTTTAAATATCCCTGTCCTTTTTCCTTCCTAATGTATATTGCATAAAAAATGAGGGAATTCACTCCTCTCTTGAATATAAGGCTGAAAGGTGTCCGGCACCATTATTACTTACATGGAAACATGTAATAAGTGTACAATAATTCCTCAAATCCACATTGTATGCTTAATTTTGCTTTAGGTATTACGCAAGATATGGTATAGTCTTATTATGAGGTCTTAACAGTGCTGACACACTGTAAATGCTCAATAAATCCTTATTAAAGTAAACATTCCCTGATGAGTTTACAATCTGAGGAGAGTAGGGGAGACTCTAGACAACGAGAATGACTAGAATGTCCCATAAAGTTTTAAATAGAATCCTTGGCTCAGTGGTCAAGGCACAAAGCACTTAATCAGTATTTGAACTCAACTCTTCCAGCTCCAAGACTAAGGTACCTTCCAATGTGCCATGATATTATATTGATCCTACTGGATATTTCCTTACTGGGAGGACTTAATTTCAATGTCAGAATCACAAAGCTGCCTTCAGCGTTACATGCCAAGTGCATGTAACAACCTAACAGAATGCTCACTAGGGTCTGAAGCGCAGCTCAGCCACCAGCCTTCTGGGTGGTGGCCTTGGGCAGATGGCGTCTCCCCTACAGGCCTTCTTTTCTACATCGGTCAAAGAGCACGTGGGCCCACTGACACTCTGACGTCCCTTCCAGTTTAGACAGACAGTGCTCCATTTCCCAGATTCTGTAATTAGAGAACACTCAAATCCCTCCACACGGGGGTATGATTGGAGGCAGTTAATATATTTCAGGGGTCAAAGACATAAATATGTTTTTAGTTCTCATAAGCCTGGCTTTTGAGACTCCTGAATGGAGCTGTTTGAAGATTGAGGAGAATGTTGCACCACAGTGTGCATTTGTTGATTTACTAAACATCTTGGGGTTGGTACTGGGAGGTTAGGGACTGGTGTCTACTAGGTCCAGACACAGTACTAGGTGCTAAGAATTCAAAAGTGCATAAAATGTGGTCCTTGAACATTTAGACATACAAGAACTTAGTAATTGAAATGGCCAAGAAGAGTGACTATAAAGACAGTTGGCAAAATGAAAATACCACATGTAAATAAAGAAATGAAAACTATAGTTCACATTAAAAAAAAAAAAAAAAAGACAGTTTGCTATGGGAAGTCCCAAAACAGGAATATAACTGAAGCATTTTGAGGACACAAAGAAGGGAGTGAATAGAGGTGCATGTGGAAAGTTTCACCATCAGTCTTGCATTGGAGCCTGACCTTAAGGGGTGAAGAAGAGTTAATAAACAGGGTGTAGAACATTCCAGGCAGACAGCTAATGATATGTAAAGTCAAGAAGGGGAAGAACAAACATAATGCTTTTCTTTCCCCAGCATCTATTTCAGTCACCTTGTATATAAACAGGATTTTAACAGGGGAAGCCATCCAAATAGAACAATTCTCATTCTTTCATCAAAATCCTAAAGAGGGCGTTTAAAGCTCCCTTTTGTAATTGCCAGGAAAATGATGTGCCTTATTTAGAAGAAATGGCTCTTCCTTCTTTTAATCAAACAATATATCATTCTCCCACTAGAGCTGGAACCAAGTTCTCCTGCATTTCAGATGCTAATTGGAATTTACTTATTCTTTTGTACAGTGCATGAATATGGTCTGTCAGCAACTAAACAAATTTAAGCAAGGAAAAGAAAGAAAAAAGGACAAAAATGGGCTTCAAGAAAAGCAATGAAATGCATCAAAATTGGGGATTCTGTCAGCCTGGTGGACAAAAACACTGACTGGAAGGATGTCCTTGCCAGGTTAGGACACGTTCCTTTTCTAGCTACTGTCAACCTGGGCTCAGCTCCATCAGAAATGCCTGCCTGGCTGGCAGCTGCTGAGAGATGGCAACTCCTCCCAGCAACAGATGAAACCAATCGAAAGCTAGCAGCAGTGATCCTTGCTGTTAAGTGCAGTGACATCTCATTTATCTGGTAACTCCAGTGAAGATTGTATAATGCATAAGATAATTACTAAGAGACTAAAATGTACATTCCCAAGCATAAGAAACTATTACAGTTTAGCCAATCTGATTGGAAATCTGTCTAAAATTAGACACATCTATGTAGGTTTAAATTATGAATAGACTTCAGAGTAGAGTGAATTCTGCTTAGGTTTTGGAGTAAATAGACCTGAAGTTAAATGCCTTACCTCTTAAAAAAGGATAAATAACCTGACTTAATATACCTCATGGTGGATGTCAAAGCTCTTTGAAACTACCAAGCACCACATGTAAATAAATATTGTGACATTTTCTTATTATTAGAGACTCAGTATTTAATAGAGTTAATAGCTTCATCTCCCATATGGGTAATCTTGAGTAAATCACTTCATCTTTATTTTCTCACCTGTCCAAGGAAGATAATGCTAGGACATAATTTAGGGAGTCGCCATGAAGATTGAATCAATAAATTTATAGAGTCCAAACATGTAGTAAGCATTCAAATATGATTACTAACATAATTATTATCATCATTTTCATTTAATACTGTGAGAACTTGAGGGGTTGTTAAGTTGGATAGAGCTATTATTCCTACTCAATGGCCCCAAAGCAATGGGCTGTAGAACCAAAACACACATATCTAAGGGATCTTGCACAGTATAAACCCTCCACAGCTTTTTGACACATTTGTGCCTGCAAAAGGTTTATCCCCAAGCTTTCTACATTTCCCACTGGGCATTAAAAAATGACTTTGCTTTCACTTGTCCCCTCCTCGTGTGACCTCTCCATTATTCCCTGAAATTATCACTTTCCCTCTCCACACATAAATACAAATGTGGGATAGTCTCTGCAAGTTTGAGTAAGCAACCGTGGCAAGCACCCAGTTGCTCATAGGTCTTACAAAATAGAGTATCTGTTATCTATCTTACTACCAGTTTGCTCTCCTGCATAGGAAGGAGGCAACAGGAGATCTTAATTAAGGGACCTAGAGTAGTCAATTTCTCATTCAACTCCATTTGTACATAGTAATTTCTAATATTAAAAGATGTGATATATATTATCACATATACCTACTTTATGTGATATGACAATAGAATCTTTAATATGATTTAGAACAGGTCACAGTGGCCAGTATTTTCCTGGATGCAAATCACTAGGACTTACTGATATGAAATATATTTTCAGGCCAAGATTTTAAAATATCCTCTCCATTCTATGACCTCAGTATTGCACTTAGAATATCTACAATATTGCTTATTCTGTACTCAGAACTTCGGCAGATTCCACCCTGAATGCCTTGATTTTTGTATTACCACCTACTCTGACAGCCTATAAACTCCTCTGAAAGCATAAGTTCTATATCCTTCTTTGTATTACAGGCATCTAAAGCATTTACCTCACTTTGTATATAGCACATGTTTAATGAATGTCTGTTAAATAAAGATTATACCAAAAAAAAAAAATAAGAAAGAAGGAAGGGTTGGAGGAATGGAGAAAGATAAACAGAGAGAGAGAAAAGGAGGGAAGGATGGAGGGAGAGGAAAAAGGAGAATGGAAAGATGGAAGAAAGAAAACAAGAAGCATATAAACACATTAAGCAGAGACTCACAGATGCTCAACTACTTTAAATAGAATCCCTGAATCATTTTGCACAAGAGTATAATACTGTGTGTCCTGTTGGCCCTCTTGTATACCATATCTTGATGCTTAGGATGGTAGGCACCACTACAAGATACCAAAATAAAAAAAGTAAATTTAACACACTTAATTCTCATACAAACTTAAAAGGCTAAATATAAAAGAAATTTTAAGCAGACAGATGATTCTTTTGTTTTTTCTTTTCCTTCTTAGAAATACAGGTTGAGATGCCCATTCTCTGACTGCCTCCCTCTCCACTTCCCAGCCAAACTCTCTATTCCCAGTTCTCACATCTTCAAAGCAGTCTTTACCCTTCCAGACACACCATAACCAATATTCTGTCTCAAATGGAAAATAAACAAAGAAGTTAACATTCTTAAATAGAAATCCTTTACTACTGCAAGCAAAGGAATATTCATTTTTCAAGTAAGGAAGGGAAATCTTAGATTGGATACTGGTATTAATGATCCCTATCACTTTTGAGTAATTTTCCATATTTATAATATAGTGATAATTACACTGGTCTGATCAACCTCTCTGGAGTTTTTATGTGGATCTCATCACACTACAAACATGAAAGCTGCTTGAATATAAATAAAAACAATGCACACAAAAATGCACAGGCAGAAACATTTTCTGGATGAAGGTTTTTGTTTATATGGTCTCTATCATATGGAAGAAGAAAAGTAAGTTGGAAACTTCTGCACAGATTGATCCATTATAGAAGCCTTATTAACCTACTGATTCCCATAACCTCTATCAGGTTCATATAGAAATATGCCTCAACCCCCAACAGAGAAGAGTTGGAGGTTCTGACTCTCCAATGAGGGAGAAAGGGCATATTTTTCTGAGAGGCATCATGTTGACCACCAAAGATCTGGCCAAGGAAATACCTTCTGTGTAACATAAAGTGAGACATTCTAGAAAAGGGGCTTTGGTAGATAAATGGAGGAAAAATTAGATATAGACTGAGCTATCAGAAGGCTTTGGTGATAAGTGGAACAAGTGAGAATACAAAGTAGGGATTTGTTTGGAATGTAATGTAATGGGAAGCAAAGCAAACTCTATTGAAAGAAGGCTGGGGCTGGCTCAGGGGAAAAGAATTAGCAAAGGCAAAACACACATCTAATAAGGGTCTAATGTCTCTTTAGCCAATGTCAGTAAGAGAAAACCTTTCATAGCAGGAAATTTCCTTGGAACTTACAGAAATGACTACCAAATGGAAGTAAAGCACATATAATGAGAACGCTGCCAGGAATGCCATCTTGGTTCCCCTACATTACAGCTGCATTTAGCGTGGATTCAGCTTATTATGGATCTAATTCAAGCCACCCATTGAAACATAATAAAGACCAATGCTGTTACTGGGCAAGTATAAAGTCAATGAAAAAATACATTTCTGTAGGCTTTTTACGTATCAGTAAATCAGGTAAGCCATTGTTAGAGACCAGTAGAATGATCATAAAACTGTTACCTTCAGGGAGAAAAGTAATCAATGCTTGAAAGTAAATCAATATCAAAGAATTTCTTAAACGGATATTTCTAAGAGGCAAGTGAATGAATTTTAATTCCCCCAGCCCTGTATTGCTGACCAATACTTCCTGACCATGAATGGTTTCTTGCTGGTCCCAGAGAGTCAACTAGTATTCAGCAAGGGCTAAACCAGGGCAGAAACTAATAAAATATCACTTGCACAGATTATAATATCACACTTCAGGAGAGATATACAGTATAAACAAAAAGAGTGAGGTCTGAGTAATAAAGGGATGAAAAAAAGTTCAGTCTAAATTTCTATTTTCTAATCTGAAAAAAGGAGGAATTGAACCAAATTATTTATAGCTTTCCTTCAATTTACAAAATTAATGATTCTATTGCTCGTTACTTTATTTAATAAATAGTATTTATTAACTTCCTTGAGAAAGAAATGGAACTGGTTAATGTTCTCATGAAAACCATGATCACTTCCTATAATATTTGTGTTCACCAAATAGTTGAAAACATCACGTGAGAAAGAAATATATATATATTATATATATAATAATTTTTGCCCTTTATAATTTAAATAATTTAAAGCCCTTACTGGGTGTCAGTCATCATTCTAAGTAATGGAAGATAAATAAATAGATAGATACCCAGATACGTAGATAGATATATGGATAACGACTGAGATGGAGATAAAATGGACACAGAGGTGGAAAAACTCATTTGATCATCACAACAGTCAACAGCTTTAGAACACTCACCATGTGCCGAGTGCTACTAAGCAATTAACACATTCTCTGTGACTCCACATTGCAGGACTAGAACCAAAAATGGCACAGTAAAAAGAAGATGACTGGGCTTCCCTGGTGGCGCAGTGGTTGAGGGTCCGCCGGCCGATGCAGGGGACACGGGTTCGTGCCCCGGTCCGGGAGGATCCCACATGCCGCGGAGGGGCTGGGCCCGTGAGCCATGGCCGCTGAGCCTGCGCGTTCGGAGCCTGTGCTCCGCAACGGGAGAGGCCACAGCGGTGAGAGGCCGGCGTACCGCAAAAAAAAAAAAAAAAAAAGAAGATGATCCTAACGGTCATCTCCAGTGTACGATTCAGGTAATAAAGCCCTCACTCTTAGAGATGTTTCAGCAGTAATCGGGTTCTAATTTTTGTGAATATTAGGAAAGGAGCCACTGATTTAGTGTAGCTGACTTCTATGATCACTCTTATTAACTGAGGGCCCATAAAAATAAAGCCAGAGTGGGCACAGTGCTAGACAGCATAGATAGAACTGGTAGATTCGGAAGATCTTTCGATACTACAAAGATAATTAAAATAACAGCAACAACAACAAACAGCTGATTTTCAGGGGAAACACTTGGGATGGGCTTTAAGAGTTTTTGAGAAGTTGATATGCAGAGTTAGGTACACTTGGACTCCAGTAAACTAGCCAAATAACTAACAGTGTTCAAAGAGTTATATTTATTGCCACACAAAATGAATCATGCGTCTTTGGGGAATGTTTTTTTGGAAACTTCATTTTCCATTTTGGACTACTGGATCAGCCTCTCTAAAGAGTTTGGGATGTGGCCAATTACTTCCCTCTGCATTTTTCACTTGAGACTTAAGGGCTATACAACTCCATTTTCCATTCTCACATAATACATCTTAGCGAGGACTCTGCCTGTGTCTCTTCATTTTGTAAATAATAAGGCACCAAAAACAGCCTGTTTGTAAGTATGGATTTGAGAATGAGAACCAGGAAACACAGTTAAAAAGTCTTAAGAAAGGTATCCTTATCATAATAATCTACTACTCAATACTCCATATCTATGTATATTTTACATTATTATAATAATGCCAAATTACTCTTGGGATAATGAATTAGCAGATACATTAAAATTTTTCAAGAATAAAAACCACACCTTGACAATACCTATATTAAAAATCAGGCATTAGAAAGGCATACAAGTAAACTCTGAGAAAAAAAACCCAGAAACCAATTTGCAGCCCTCCCAATCATATAGTACCTCACATATCACCCGAGCACTCAAAACGAATATAATGTTAAACCAAGTTGGAGGGTAAGTGACACTGGCAGATCTAACGGCAAAACAGACAACTCAAAATATCAAAGGAAAGTTCAAGCTAAATAAGGCTTTAAAAAATACTAAACCTTGGGGACTTCCCTGGCAGTCCACTGGTTAAGACTCTGCTTTTCCACTGCAGGGGGCACAGGTTCGATCCCTGGCTGGGGAACTAAGATGCCGCATGCCAAAAATACCCCCCAAAACAAAAAACTAAACCTTCCTGTGATAAACCATAATGGAAAAGAATATGAAAAAGAATGTGTATATATATATATATAACAATTATTTTGCTGTACAGCAGAAATTAACACAACACTGTAAATCAACTATACTTCAATAAAATAATTTTTTTTGATTAGCGTTAGCATGGCACATATTTCTTTCCTTTTTTTTTTTAACATCTTTATTGGAGTATAATTGCTTTACAATGGTGTGTTAGTTTCTGCTTTGTAACAAAGTGAATCAGCTACATCTATACATATATTCCCATATCTCCTCCCACTTACATCTCCTTCCCACCCTCCCTATCCCATCCCTCTAGGTGGTCACAAAGCACTGAGGTGATCTCCCTGTGCTATGTGGCTGCTTCCCACTAGCTATCGGTTTTACATTTGGTAGTGTATATATGTCCATTGTCCATGCCACTCTCTCACTTTGTCCCAGCTTACCCTTCCCCCTCCCGGTGTCCTCAAGGCCATTCTCTACGACTGCGTCTTTATTCCTGTCCTGCCCCTAGGTTCTTCAGAACCTTTTTTTTTTTCAGATTCCATATATATGTGTTAGCATATGATATTCGTTTTTCTCTTTATGACTTATTTCACTCTGTATGACAGACTCTAGGTCCATCCACCTCACTCCAAATAACTCAATTTTGTTTCTTTTTAAGACTGAATAATATTCCATTGTATATATGTGCCACATCTTCTGTAACCATTCATCTGTTGATGGACACTTAGGTTGCTTCCATGTCCTGGCTATTGTAAATAGAGCTGCAATGAACATTGTGGTACATGACTCTTTTTGAATTATGGTTTTCTCAGGGTATATGCCCAGTAGTGGGATTGCTGGGTCGTATGGTAGTTCTATTTTTAGTTTTTAAGGAACCTCCATACTGTTCTCCATAGTGGCTGTATCAATTTACGTTCCCACCAACAGCGCAAGAGGGTTCCCTTTTCTCCACACCCTCTCCAACATTGATTGTTTGTAGATTTTTTGATGATGGCCATTCTGACTCGTGTGAGGTGATACCTCGTTGTAGTTTTAATTTGCATTTCTCTAATGATTAGTAATGTTGAGCACCCTTTCATGTGTTTGTTGGCAATCTGTGTATCTTCTTTGGAGAAATGTCTATTTAGGTCTTCTGCCCATTTTTGGATTGGGTTGTTTGTTTTTTGGATATTGAGTTGCATGAGCTGCTTGTATATTCCAAGATGCAATTTTAAGGTACAAAATATTCAAGATTTCCTCACGAAACATTTTTAAATTGAGCCAAAGAGGGAATATATATATATATATTCTGTGATTTAAACATATACCTCCAAAAGTATCACCACATGAACAGGCAGGTATAAATTTTTAGAGCCCTGACAGTAATAATTTAAAGGTCCAAGCTCAGTAAGTAAATTAAAATGTCACAGCAAATATTAATCTTATTATAAAAACTCTTCTCTCATAGCTAGTATTTTGTGGTCAAAATCAATGGTGTTTACAGTTGTAGGACACATCTTCACAATGAAAACAAATTCTACTCTGCTCGTCCTCCTTTTTCCACTTTTTGCACCAGAGTATTAAAGTTCTGTCACGCCCCTCCAGTTGTGAGGAAATTCATACCTTTGTGTTACTTTAAACAAACAAAAAATACAATTCAATTAATGTGTATGGAATCCATTAGGGGAAAATGATCTTATTTACTTTTTAATCTCCATTAAATCATGATTAAATTGATATTTTAAATAGAATTAACTTTTTAATAATAGCACTATTGAGATATAATTCACATACCATACAGTTTACCCATTCAAAGTGTATAATTCAATGGTTTTTAGTATATTGACAGAGCTGTACAACCATCATCACAATCAACTGTAGTTTTTTCATTACCCCAAAAAGCAAACTCCCACCCTTTAGTAGCAGTCTGTTCCCATTTATCACAGCATAATCATTAATCAACTTCCTGTCTCTATAGAGTTGTCTATTCTGGACATTTCATATAAATGGAATTATACCATATGTTGTCTTTTGTGACTGGTTTCTTTCATTTAACATACTGTTGCCACGATTCATACATGTTGTAGCATGCCTCAGCACTCTCTTTTATTGCTAAATAATATTATATTGAATAAATGTGCCACACCTTATCCATTCGTTAGTTGATGGACATTTGGGTTATTTCCACTTTGGGCTATTTTAAATAATGCTGCTATGAATATTAATATAGAAAAGTTTTTGTGTGGACCTACGTTTTCATTTCTCTTGGGTATATACCTAGTAGTGAAATTGCTGGGTCATATGGTAACTCTATCTTTAACCTTTTGCAGAACTGGTAGACTATTTTCCAAAGTGGCTATGGCATTTTAGATTCCCGTTAGCAGTATATAAGGGTTCCAACTTCTCCATATCCTCACCTGTACTTGTTATTATCTTTTTTAATAAAGCCATCTTAGTGGGTGTGAAGTGGTGAGTCCTTGTGGTTTTTGATTTGCATTTCCTTGATGGCTAATGGTGTTGAACATCTTTTCATGTGGCTCTTAACTATTTGTATATCTCCTTTGGAAATATGTCTATTCAAATCCTTTGTACACTTTTGTCTTTTCATTTTTAGTTCTATGAGTTATTTATATATTCTAGATACACATTCCTTACCAGATAAATGACTTGCTAACTTTTCTCCCCTTCTCTGGGTTGTCTTTTTCACTTTCTTGATTGTGTTCTTGGAAGCACAAATGTTTTAATTAAGATGAAAATTTTTTGTGTGTTGCCTGTGCTTTTGGTTTCATATCTCTAAAACTACTGTTTAACCTAAGGTCATGAAGATTTAGCCTTATGCTTTCTTCTAAGTGTTTTATAGTTTTAGCTCTTACAGTTAAGTTTATGATCCATTTTAAGTTACTTTTTGTACGTGATGTGGACTTTTTAAAACATAAATATTTTTGGCAACATGCTACTAATCAGATTTCAAGGTTTTAAGATAATGCCAATAAAGTCTTTTCATTGAAATTACTGAGAAAGTTCCTGGAAATCCCTTAGGAATATTAATAATAAAGAAAGAATTCAATAAACAGCATACAAATTTTTAAAAAACATACAACTTATTCCTGGGTTCAATGTAAAAAGAGTCAAAATACAAGGATAGCACAAATAACAGAAAGAAATTCATGATGAGAATTAATGTAAATTTAAAAATTAAAAAAATATGCCAAGACATAAATGTATTATGTTTCTATAACCCTGCTTCCTTCCTTTATAACCCTTAACAATTTCATTCTTTTATTATGGTATGAAAGTGCAGTGTTTGTTCTTTTCCTCTCTCATGCCTGGAGCACCCAAAATGGTACTCAGCACACAATATGTAAAAATATTTTAAATCAAATAGACGAGCAAATTAAAATGAACAGATATTAGAATTAGCACTTCAGGTGTAAGAATTATGATAGAATGTGTGAGAAACAATAAGATTTATAAACATTTTACTCCTATGACTGTTTTGCACTTATTTCTGCCTCTGCTAGTACACTTCCTCTGGTTTGGTCTTTCGCTTCATCCTTTAGTTTTAGCATGAATATCATCTCCTTAAAGAAAGTTTCATGGCAATCCTATCTAAATTAGTTTTCTCTATTATTCTCTATTACTGAAATATATTTTTTGTTTTATAAAAACCAATCCTATATAGTAAATTTCCATATTTATTTATGTGTCGTCTTGTTCTCCCACTACAATGGAAATGTTTTTCATTTCATTTTCAGTGCCTAAGACAATGTGAGCCACACTATCTACACTAAATAAATAGGTAAATTATTGGTTAAATGGGAGCATGGAAAAGTTGCTGGAGTTTCAGGAATATCTGTATTGAAACCACAGGCAAGCATGCCCTTACAAGTCAATATGCTATATCCCACTCCATAGTGACTTTCAGTTCCCTCACAACTTCTCACAGCTTCCTACAGAGAGAACTTTTACCCATCCAGTGAAATAGAAGAATGGAAGTTGAATTAGCAATGCTTATTCATCTTTGCCCTAGCTATAGAGAGAAATTTCAGAGGAAATATCCAGCGATCCATCATGAAAAGTCAACAAGCAGAAAGCTTCTGTCACCAAATCCCAGGGAAATTCTAATCTATTTGGACCTGAATAAAATTACAGGTAAGATCTCTTCCCGTTAGTCTCTAGAGTTCAATATTTAGCTTCCCAGTAGAGATTCATAAATTTTTCAACCAATATTTATAGTAATTCAAAAGATTTTACATTACCTAATGAAGAAACTACACATGCATATCTATTCTTCAATCTGTTCAGTTGCTCTCTGTCTCTTTGACTCTCTTGTGCTAAAGTTTTACGTTATCTACATTTATATTCTCAGCCTGGAGAAGTGGGGCAGTTGCCAAGTGTCTACCCAATATCCATTTTCCCGATCATATTAACAGAACCCTGGTTTTGATGAATATGGCAATATATGTAGCTCAAATTTAAAAAAAAAAAAATTGAGACATTTCCCCACACTCCGTCCACCTAGGGGTGACCATGTGACACAGTTCTATGGTCATCACTGGACATCACTACGGACATTGCTGAAACTTCTGGGAAAGTGTTCTTTCCTGATAAAGGCACCATCTCTTTCTCTGTGCCCCTTTTTTACTTCCCAGAATGTATACACGTTAGCTGGGGAGGCAGGAGCCATCTTGTACCACGAGGAAAAGGCCAAATAAATGTAAAAACCTTGGTCTTTTAGCCAAGGGTTGTTTAGCCAGTCAATGAACCAATACCAGTAACTATCTATCTCCAGACTTCTGGTTATGTGAGAAAACTTAAACCTTTGATCCCTTTAAATCATTGTTATGGGTGTCTTTTTACTCACAGCCAAACTCAATCACTGGGTGATACAGGAAAGTGAACTTAAGAAATTTATCATGAAGATTTGGTCTTGGGGAGTAAATCAGAACAGGTAATTTTCAAATTATTCAGTAAGATTTTGTGCATATATTGACCCTCAGATCACCCACTGAGTCATATGTAGAATCATGTGTAACATGACTGTATAATTATTGCCCAAACCCTAATCCAGGACACTTCTGAGGGTCAAACAGGTGGTGTCAATAATTACACTAAGACATCAGGCATAAACTGGAACTCTTCTGGATGGACCATGACATATAGGTACCCCACGGGAGACTGACGTTTTCAGTGGACTCAAAATAAATGTCTTTCTTTCCATTTGGAGATAGCTGAAATATATGTCACTTTTGACATATACATTTCTATGTAGCTAAACCATTTCCCCAATTTAACTACTAGATTTTAAAATTCTGTGGTGCAGAAACAAACTTTAGGTACACCATAAATGCAGGAGGCTGTCGGCTTGAAATCTCAAAATGCAGCACTTTGCAATCTGTCCTTCCCTGACAATTGTTCTAATTTGGCCACCTATCACAATGTTTTGTTTTGTTTTTTCATATTCTTTTCCTCAGTGATATCTATTCAAAGCGTGAACTTATCTGCAGACTTGGTCATAAAAATGAATTGCTTCTGTTTCTCTGTTTCACTGCATCTCTATTTCATTCAAATCTCACCTGAAAACCTACTGATTTTCCCTCTGCATTTAGCACTCATAATTTCTTCTCTTTTCCCCTCCCTAAAGTCTATGAAAGTCATGGCTTACACACTTATTTTATGCAATATACTTCCCTCCAAGGGAGTTATATAAAGAGATATTTTGAAGAAGTCCCCAAAAGTTGAAAAACTGGCTCATGCTGGGGGGGCAAGAGGAAAGAAAAGTTGATTCTTATCTTTCGATGATTTGTTTGTTACAAACCCAAGAAACATTTACATATGAAAATGACTAATTCTTATGTTGGTTTTGGAGGGGAACAGGCAAGGGAAGGTAGAACGAATCAGAACAGATAATCTCTTTTGGGAATCAGGCTGGCCCAGAGAGCAATAGTAAAGTCGTAACTCTTCAGAAGGAGGCCACTGGGAAATTATTCACCAGAAAAGACATAGAGAACACGGAACAAATGGAGCTTTAGCTTTCTCGGAAAGTCTTAACACTCTGAAAATTGGTTCACTTTATCAGTTAAGCAGGTTAAAAACAAATACAGCCCAAACTGGTTCATACAGAAGGGTAATTATGGGCTCCTAAGACTGAAAATTCAGAGGGAGGGCTGGCTTCACGTATGTCTTCGTGTACAATGTCAAAGGATGTGAACAAGAACTGACTTCTCCATCTTTCCACCTAGAGACTTTCTGTCCTCTGAGTGTTGGAATCATTCTAAGATATGATTTCTCCTTGTGTTTTTAAGATGGCTGTAGTCCTTGATCCTCTCAGCTCTAAATTCAGTTTTAAAAAAAAAAAAGGCAACTCTCCTTCAACAGATAAAGTCAAGTCTTGGGCCTGAAACTAATTGGCTCTAGTTAAATGGGAGATGCTCTGCAACCAACCTCCCATGGCCAGGATGGCTAAAGATAGTGGGTTAGGCAAACCAGGAATCACCACTGAAAATTCAGGTAGAATTATCCTATGTGAACTTCATGAACTGATGGTAAGAAACTGATTTAGGATACATTGAGCATCTTATTTAATGTATCTACTACTATTACTAATACTACTACTATACTATTTTACTATTACTACTACTACTACTACATATGGCTGACATTGAGCATTGACTATGTACTAGGCACAGTACTAGGGTTTTACATGCATTGTCTCATTTAATTCTTGCTATAATCCTATAAAGCTGGTATTTTCATAATTATCTCCAATTTATATATAAGGAAACTGAGTCTAGAAGGTTAACAAATTTCCCCAATGACACAAGGAAGTAAGTTACAGAGCTGTGATTCAAACCCAGTTTTATTTCTAAAGCTTTCATTCTTAAATACTGCTTAATACTGCCTGATTCACTAATGACCTAAGAAATACAATTGAGAAATTTTGGATATATGACTACATGTTGGCCTAATGTGCCTCATGGCAAGGTAGAAATAAAAAATATAAAATGTAGTATCATTTTCAAATGATTCAACCAAAGGTCCTCATTAGTGCTGCTCTTAGAGCTTAATCCTATTTTTACTTTTCAATGAAAAATGCTACTGGAAACACATATGCTAATTCTTTTTTCAGTATATTTTATTTTATTTATTTTTTATATAGCAGGTTCTTATTAATTTTTACAATTAAGGCTAGCCCAGGAGCTAAAGTATTAATGTTTTCCAGAAGTTATAATTTCTTGGAATAAAACCAACACCACTTACTACTGAAAACATAAGGTAAAAATGGATGCTTACCATCATTTAGTCCTTACTGAACGTATAACTAATGACCTGTTGATTCTTTCTAAAGAAAGGCAACCTAATTTCAACAACAGCAACAAAAATTCACTTCACATATTTGCAAGCAACAGAGCCAGATTCTTGGGCTAACAGGATTCCACATATATATTTTCTAGTTGATTAAAAACAACCCAGTTCAGCTAATAAATATATATACATGAGGGCAAAAAAAAAAAAAAAGTAGGCAAAATAAGCAATTATTTTCTAGGTGCTATAGCCAAAAATCAACCTAAGATGAAAAAGAAATGTTATAAAATTCAAGAAAACCACAATTATATGGAAGGAAAAATTATGCAAATGACCCTAACTGAATATTTAACAATCTACTTGCTGAACAAGCCTCTAATTTGGCTTTTGACTTCCCTCTATTCAGGCACCAGTAACTTCAAAACTCTGTGATTCATCTGGCATTAATGGCTAAGGTGTTTCTCTCTTCCTCCCTCCCTCCCTCTTGCTCTCCTTCAATATTAGAGACTTTTCAGAGATACCATTACCCAAGAAATATTTCTGCATATGCCTCAAATTTTGGAACATTCCATGAGGAAGTCAGTTGATGGAGAAACTCAAATTCCAGAGTGGGTAACTATTTTGTACCTCTATTCTAGATACGTGTGTTTTAAAAAACTGCCATTTCTTTTCATTATGGAACAGAACTCTTCCAGTGAGAAATGAATTGTAATGACCAAGCGGCTTCCCAAGAAGATATCCTTGCCAATTTTTGCTTTTTTTTCTTTTATAAGCAATATTTAGTACAGAAAGGAAAACACGACATCAGCTCTTAAAATTACAATACAACATTAGCTTCACCACAGAGAAGTATGCACAATAAGATTCCTTTAGCAAATATTCCATGTTTCCATAGAATAGTCATAGCCTCTTCAAAGTTGAGTCAGTTAACAGAACTGGAAAGTGTATAAAGTTACAATCAGGAAAATTATTACAACAACCATTAAGACCAGATGGCCAATGAATTATTGTCAAAATTAAACTGCATGAAATGCATCCATCAACTGATCAACAAAATTTTAACAGCTATCTTTACATAGGAATTGCAGTTTTCAGTGTTATGGTATATATTAACCTACATTAGATATGATTACTAACTTTAAGGAACTTGCATCTAATTATATAGATAGGGCATGAAAACAAATAATTCCAACAAAAGAAAGAAAGGAAATATACAGATAAATGTCCTACCAAAGTGCAAAATGTGGAAGTTATTTTTGGCTGCAGAAAATGAGAAAATTTGTATTTCATCCTCAGTGATGAGAAATTTTGGACATCTATGACAGTGGGGAAGAAAAGAAATTAGAGGAGAAAATAAAAAATATCCTATTGTCATTTTGTGGGTATAAAGCAGTCTTCTTCCAATAACTTTCAATATTGGCCTTCTCTTTTTTTCTTCCTCAGAGACCCTTTCTATGCTTCTCAACAACTCTTTTTTCTTGCGGTATGTGGGCCTCTCACTGTTGTGGCCTCTCCTGTTGCGGAGCACAGGCTCCGGATGCGCAGGCTCAGCGGCCATGGCTCATGGGCCCAGCCGCTCCGCAGCATGTGGGATCTTCCCGGACCAGGGCACGCACCCGTGTCCCCTGCATCGGCAGGCAGACTCTCAACCACTGCGCCACCAGGGAAGCCCTCTCAGTAACTCTTGACTCAGTTTTTCAATATAAAGTCAGTATATTATTGCAATCTCGACATTGTCTGCTCTCACTGAAGCATCAGATTTAGTCATGGAATTCTAAAGCCATGTCAAAGAATTATGCTTTTGATATTATGTTGTAACAGTATGGAGTGACACATCCTTAACTGCAGCAGCAAATAGGATAAGAAATGTTGACTCTACAAGTGAACACTGAAATAGATAAACAACAGGACCTACTGTATAGCACAGGGAACTATATTCAATATCTTATAATAGCCTATAAGAATCTGAAAAGACTATATATACATATATATATATTTATGTATAACGGAATCACTTTGCTGTACACCTGAAACTAATACAACATTGTAAGTCAACAATACATCAATCAAAGAAACTTTTTTTTAATGAAGATTGAACTGGAATTTCCTTTTCTTGACCTACCTCATCTATACTGGTATTTGCTTATATCATACACAAAATTTAATTCAAAAGGGATTAAAACCTGAAATGTAAGACCTAAAACCATAAAAGCCCTAGAAGAAAATAAAGAAAAGTTTCATGACATTGAATTTGGCAATGTGAGGTGTAAATGACATAACCAGGATCAAAGCAAGTTAATCATCCCTATAGAATGGAAATACAAAGCACTGAGCAAGTGGCAGCTGCAGGCCTACTGGGCTTCATGTCCTGAAGGGGGTGGTGTGACCCCAAGTTCCACTCCGGTCAGGTCAATGGGAATAAAAGCCCTCTGTGTAAAATAAAGGACCAGAGCCAGGCTACCTGCTCACACGAGGGACTGGTATAATTTTCCTGCTCCAACTCTTAAAAGGCAGAAATAAAAAATGCTGCTACTTGCTCATCATCACTAATCATCAGAGAAATGCAAATCAACACCACAATGAGATCAAATTCACCTCTCACCTATCAGAATAGCTATCATCGAAAAGTCAATAAATAACAAATGTTGCTGAGGATGTGGTGAAAAGGGAACACTCATGCACTGCTGGTGGGACTGTAAATTGGTACAGCCACTATAAAAAAAACAGTATGGAGGTTCCTTAAAAAATGAAAGATAGAACATGTGACCCAGCAATTTCACTTCTTGGTATTTACCTAAAGGAAACAAAAACACTGATTCAAAAAGATATATGCACTCCAATGTTCACTGAAGCATTATTTATAATAGCCAAGATATGGAAACAACCTAAGTGTCCATCAACAGATGAATGTATAAAAAAGATGTGGTATATATATACAGTGGAACATTTAAAAGAAAAAGAAATCTTTCAATTTCCAACAACATAGTTGGGTCTAGACAGTATTACACTAAGTGAAATAAGTCTGGCAGAGAAAGACAAATACTATTGTGTTGACCCAAAAGTTCATCTGGGTTTTTCCATAAGATGTTATGGAAAAACCGAATGAACTTTTGGGCCAACCCAATATATGATCTCACTTATTTGTGGAATATAAAAAAACAAAACAATCAAAACAAAATGAAAACCGATTCATAGATACAGAGAAGAAACCGGTGGTTGCCAGATGGGAGGGGGGGTGTAGGGTTGGGCAAAGTAGGTGAAGGGGATTAAGAGGTACAAACTTTTAATTATAAAATAATAAGACACAGAGATGTAATATGTAGCATAAGGACTATGATCAATAATATTGTAATAACTGTATGGAGACAAATTGTTACTAGACTTACCATGGTGGTTATTCCTAATGTATGTGAATTTCAAATCACCATGTAGATTGCATGAAACTAATATAATATTGTATATCAACTGTATTTTTTAAAATGCTGCTAGTATTTTAAGCAAGATGCAATGATAGACACAGACTCACAATGAGAGAAACAAGACCAAGCCATACCCTTGCCCAGGCCCCCTTTCCTAACCCCAGTGTTACCCTAGGATGCAGCCTTGAAATCACTCTTAAAATCTTATTCTAAACTAGGACCACTGGAAGTTGGATAGCAGCAACCAAAAATTTGCTAGAAATTGAGGGCAGACTTCAAAAGAAGAAGATCATGAAGAAAGAAAGAGAGAAATGGGCCTACAGACCAAAATTCCAAACACATGCAGAACAAATTCTAAAGTCTAATATAATCTCAGTCTAATTCTAAAAATGACAGCCAACAAAATCAACGATTGAAACATGAATTCATTACAAAAGAAACTAACTTTATGGAAAAGTATAACAAGTATCATAAGAAAGCTCAGAGAGATAAATGAGTTAATAACTTTCTGTAAAAAGAGCCAGATAGTAAAAACAGGAAGAAATCAATCAAGATCAGGTAGATATGGAATGGAAACCATTAAACATCCAAAAATTTAAAGCATAGTGACTGAAATCACTAAACAGATGGCATCATTTCTAGAGCAGATAAATTTGCAAGTTTCTAGTGAAAGTGATTTAAATATTATCAGCACAAGAGACTGGCAAGTATAACAGAGAAATAAAATGTAAATGGGAAGAGTTAAAACTTTCCAGAATTAGAGAAGTCTGATTCTTTGGATTGAAAGTGCATTCTGAATTTCTAACAAGATAACTTAATTAGATTTACAACTAGACATTATAGTGAATTTGCAGAACATAAAGTATAAAGAGAAAAAGTCCTTAAAATTTTCCATATAGATAACCTACAAAGGAGAGAATATTAAACTGACAACAAACTTCTCACAGTCAACAGTACATGCCAGAAGCCAATAGAATATAATTGTCAAAGTGCTGGGGGAAATATAGGTCTACTAAGAACTGTATAACTATCTGAACTGTAATTCAAGAGTGAAAGTGAAAGGAAGGCATTTTCACGGATACCAGAATGAAGGGAATTCACCACCTACAGATGCACACACTGAAAACAGTGGAAGATTTTGTTTAGAAGAAAAGTAAACTCAGAGGGACCGAATTTGATAAACACAAAAACAAAACCTGTGTGCACAGAAATTATTTTAAAGATTGATAAATGTAACTTTTAGTATAGAATAATAACTAATTGTGCATATTAATTTTAAAGTGTAAATAATCCAATTGGTGAGAAGGGTGGTGGTGTTTACTAAGCAAGAAAACATACTAAGGTCTATCAGCTGTTTGGAAAAAGGACAGAAATAAATAATATGTTTTATTATTTAGCAAATTATATACATATGTATGTCTGTTAAAAAAGTCTAAATCATTAAAACACTAGAATTATAACCTACGTTTATGAACTAGCAGAAGAATAAAGATAGACTAGGAAAATGTTTCAGTAATGTGAGAAAATAAAGAAGAAGAAAATAGAAGCAAAATAAAAAGCAAACTACAAGGGTAAAAACAAATCTAGATGCATCAACAATCTCATTAAATGCTTATGGATTAAACTCACCTATTAAAATATTTTCAGAATGGATCTGGAAACTTTAGCTCTATGCTACCTAACAGTCACTCGGTCTTTACTACTGTCTCTTTTGTCTCCTGGTAAATGGGGTAGGGTGAGGGGGAATCAGAAGTAACTGGGGAATTAATTCCTAGCCTAAATATGAATACAGACAAGGTGAATGCCACTAGATAAATGATACCATTTGAGAATTTCTCTTGGATTCTATGTTAGCTTCTTTAGGACCTCTAGGGTTTTGCCTTCAGACACACACCACCAGTCCCCCTGCGCCCGCCATAATTCCAGGTATGGGCCTTATTGGTGTGCTCAGCTACACTGTTTAACATCAAGTAGGAAACTGCTTTTCAAATAACTTCAAGCCTTAACATATACCAAAAGCACATCACGAAAGCCTGTAACACCCTGTTTTTAACTCCCCGCAAGGTTCCTGGCCACACTGGTGCTCTCTTGCTGAGACATGCCACACAGACAAGCAGCAAAACCAGTGTGATGAAGCCTTGATACCCAATTCTCTTTCAGGTCTGTCTCTCCTGATATTGGCCCCCTTTCGTCCTATAACAAAATCTTCAGGCCTATGCCCCTGCTTAAAATTAAAAACCAGAATTTCATACTGTTAGTCCTATCCAGAAAGAGAGTGATTTTGAAAGTAGGGAACCTGATGCTCAATGTCAGTGAGGCCCAGCTTATAATTAAGAAGAATTGTTCCAGTAGCCTCACAGTACCATACAGGGAAAAGGGTTGCAATTCTTGGTATGAGGCAAATTTGATTTAAGTGAAGAGGAAAGCTGAAAACAGGTAACTCAACAGGCCATTATTGGTTTTACTAAGGTGTTAGATCCTTTACAAAGAAGTACCTACAGTAAAATTCTCTAGTAAAGAATTTCTTAAAACCTCTCCTATGGGCTCCCTGTATCTTAAGCCTAGTTCTGAGCAAGAAAAAAAGAAAAAATGTATCTCTAAAAATGCTGCCACATATGAAGTTCAGTTATGTCATGCTGAATACCCAGGCTCCTCTCCCAGGAACTTTGGGATTGCACCCAACAACGGGGACCCCTCCCTGCCTGCACCCCCTTAACACACACACACACACACACACACACACACACACACACACACACACACACACACACACACACACAAAACACACACGGGCTCCTATACAGCTGCCACCTGCTACAATACTGTTGTCAGATAATCTGTGTTTTTCTTCTTCCCAGACCTTTGGAAATGAACTCTGGTTCAGAAATCTGAACTCTGTTTTTGTAGAATTACAACCAGAATTATTACCTTTTAAATAAATATAAAAATGAATAACAACCTTCTAAATATAAATATAGTCTACCTTTAGTCTACCTTCTTAAATCAATACTATCCTAAGATCACCTAAATATTTTAGTTTGTATTGCATTCAAAACTTTTTTTAAAAAAGTTTAACCAACTAGAATTATTCAAAACAATAACTGTCCTTTTCTTATTTTAATTCTCACATTAAAAATATAGATTCACAATAACTGGACATTAAGAAATGTTAGAATTATGACACATTAAAAATGAAAGCCCATTGTTTTGACCATTTGACCAAAATGTATCTATCTTTAAGTATTATTTTGAGTAGACCATTGAAAAAATGTGTATGTACACATCTGATATATAAATGCATATTCAGATGTGAATATGTTCAAGAGTAAAATGGCATCTTTAAGAATTCTAATATGAATGACAGTGGTACTACTAGTAAGCAAGCATAGGGTACCAGAGATTCATTTAATTGATTGTGGAAAAAGTTTAATAAAAGCTATTCAATAATTAATTGAGAATCTAGTGGGCATCAGTGAACTTCCTGAATAACCTTGTCTTATTTAGTGAGATCAAAGAAAGCAAGGGTGGAAATCTGTAACCATGATTTTCAAGAATATTTCGTCATGAGCTACAAATAGGCAATTCCCTTAGAACAGAGCAGGAATTATATACATACAGAAGATTCAGTGCAGCTGCATTCTCTCAATGCATAAATTATTATCTTGAGAGTGGGACCATTAACTACTTTAAAATATGTCAGGGCTCATAATGTAGCCACTGATGCCACCTAATTTTGTTAGTTTTAGATTCAAAAGAGATGTTAGACAACATGAGATCCAACACCCTCATTTTAAAAGTTTGGAAATTAAGTCAAAGAGAGGAGGCCACTTTCTCACAGGAATATTGTAGTTGAAATGCAAATAAAACTCAAATATCCCAGCCCCTAATCCAAAGCTCATTCCATCAATTCACATGTCTTTAAAGTGACCAGTTATCCCAGGAGTCTGACAAATTAGGTACTACACAGTTCTATTAAATACAAACAAAAACACAGTCTATTCTGAAAGGTTTTTTCTCCACAACAAGCCAGAGAAGACTCCCAGACAAATTCAAGAATTTAGCTTCCTAAACCATCCTCTGTGCTTGAAGGAGAGGTAACAGGAGAAAGGAAAAAATGTTTTACCTCTTGAATTAAACAGAAAGGTACAATTCAAAAGATTATCCTCTAGAAGTGAGACAGAAAAAGAGAATTTGTATCACATGGAGGGTTACTAGCTCCTTCTCAACAGAGCGTGATCTTTAACATTGTAAATTATAAAATCTTCATAATAATCCTGATATACTGGGTCAGAAAATATACATTGACTTCAACTTGTAATTTTCTTCCCTAAAATAATGGTTACTTCATTACTCTCCATGCCAGTTTATGTGCGCACACACACACACACATACACACACGCACACACAACAAGGTACTTACTGAGCTGTAGAGATAGCCTTCACCATTCATGGCCACATAGAGGCTGGCCTTCACCCCTTGGATGGCCACCACACGCAGGCCCACAGGGATTAGATTGAAGAGGGCTAGAGGGGAAAAAAGGAAGAGAGAGGAAAGGATCAGTGAACTTTTGAATAAATCATCTTGCTTCTTAAAATGATTCTTTTTGAAGATTAAAACCTATGAATTGAAATTAGAAGAGAGAGAGGAGTTCTAAGAGTGAGGAGAACTGGCTTCTTGTCTCTTCACCATGACTAATTACTATGTGACTTCAGGTAAATCACATAAACTCATCTGCAATAAAGGGATTAGATTATAAGGACTCCAAGGGCCCCACATGGATCTGAGAGTTCAGGATCTCTGCTCTGTGAAATGAACATATACTCAAACAGTATAAGATGATTTTTTCTAACAAACAAATAATTTGAACCAAAAAATTCTCAACAGAAGAAAACATATTTGGAATCATAAGTAATAATAAAATATGATCTTCATAACATATGCCAGAGCTTCTTTTCCTTGTGGTCCTGAACACTGTCTTAAACACACAAGATGAACACAAAAACACTGGCTCATCCCTTCACTATGCTAGTGACAGGAGAACATTTCTCTTCATATTTCATGTAACATATTTCATTTTTACATGTAAATATAGATAGATAAATAGAGGTATCAATGGTTGCTAGATAGCTTAAGATCTAACAGACAGATTTTGTATCTTGGGAAATATATATATATATATATATATGCATAATTATGCACAAACCATTAAAAATCAACTTCATAAATTTAATTCAATATCCTAAGATAAAATGAAAACATGCTTGTAGTCTTTAAATATTTGGGTTGTCCATTACTGAAAATATTCCACAGTCTACTTGTCTACTTGGAGAAAGTACTCAAACACCAGAAAGAAGATAAATAAGAAGATAATCCATTTTTCGGTCAAAAATGTATTTCTATGAATTATATATTCCTATATAGCACTATTTTAGTTAACATTAATATTACAAAATGAGCATAAGCATAAAACATTGTCCCCATCCCGAATTTATATTACATAAAGGAGGAAAGCAATCATATAACTAGGCTGTATAGATGGCAACGTGAATATGAACTAAACATTTATGACTGCGTGCATAAGAGAATAGCCTTGCAGTTCACTTTAACATCCTGACTTAGTTAGAAGTTCTTATCTATCTTTTCTACTGATAAAATTCCCATCGTTTTGGTCATCTTCTCAGTTTTGAATATAAGATATATATATATAAATTAACCCAGGGATTACCATTAATCAGGAATGCTATTTTTCTGGGCTTCTCTCAACGTGGGATAGTAAGCTAAACACACCCACACAGTATTTGGCTTTTAGTCACATGTTCAACTGGTAGTTGTAAAGGATCAAGCCTAAGACCACAAGTTTAGTACAGCAGGATTCAATTCCTAGATATTTGACACCAGACCCGTCTCTTTGCCTCTTTGAACCTTTTCCCTCATCTGTCATGAAAGTTGAGACTAGATCTTAGCAGACACTTAAGAATTAATAGCTGCCTTAAGTTGAATCTGTACTAGTTTTTGTTCCTCCAATATTCTTACCACTGTCAGAGAGAGCTAAGACATATGGAATAATCTGATACAGTGTATAATGTATATCTATAATTAAATGTAATATATGCATTCTATATATAGTCTCTATGTTACAGAAGTTCAAGGAAGTGGAAGAACTGTGTTCTGAAGTGTTCAAGAAATGTCTCACACAGAAGATGAGACCCAAGTTGACACTTAAAGAAGGGACAGAAGTTGAGTAGGCGAAGATCATAAACATTATAGTAGGGCAGGAAGTGGCTCTTCAGGGTAGTGTATGTGTATAGGAATGGACTGCCAGATTGAAGGATTTGATTCATGTTGGGCAGGAATGGGAAAGAACACCATGTAGACAAAGTAGGGATAAATAACTGAGAGTTTGTCACTCCAGTCTTACAGATCTAGACTTTACCAAATGGGCAACAAGAAGTGTGGCATATGTAAAGATTAAAGCAGCAACACAGATTACAAAAAAGTGGGAGAGATTTGTAGACAAAGTGGTTTCTAAACTCACCACTGAGAAACGACATGCCTTTGAGCCACTCATTTAACCTCTCTGCTTTAGTTTTCCTGTCTGTAGAATGGGCATAATAATCCTTACTGCACAGAGTTGACAGAAGAATCAAATGCATTATCATGTTCTTGAAAGTGTTTCATAAGCAGAGATGTGTTCTCTCTATATGAGTTATCTGTCATTAATATATGATTCTTCTGTTTGTCAAATAAGGTTACCAAAGGGTCTGATGTAAACCGACATATCACCTGACTAATATCTATTGATTCAGAAGATTGCTTAATACTTTTAAAATAATACTTTACCTTTGTGCAACACAATTTTCAGTGTTGATAAATCCATCATTGTATTTGACCCTCAACCACAAACACGATGAAGAATTTAGGACAGAATGATTATTCTAATTTTTAGAAGGGTAAACAGATTCAGAGAGGTAACCCAGGTGGAAGTGCAACTGACCAAAGGTTTTCTGGCTCGCTAATGTGGTTATCTGCCCCAAATATCCTATTTCCTCCTCCTTCCCTTTCAAGTTTAATTTCCCCTAATAGTCATTCTCACCTTCTCAAAAAGTAATAGACGATTTAGCTACATCTCTGTGCATATCCTGCGGCTAACTGTGGCTATGGACTCAGTACTGACCAATGAAATGTAGGCAGAAAGGTCTCTGTACTCTTGAAGATCCTTTCCTTAAAGACAACTGGCCTTTGCCCTCTTCCCTACCCTTTGCCTTACTGCTGTTTGGAGGGGGATGAGTTGAGGTGGCTGGATGATCTCAGGGCATGAAAACAAGGGCTTCCCCCTGAGCGAGTGATGGCAGGTGAGCTGGAAAGAGTGGGGTCTTCCCTGAGGACCTTGTGGAGCAATGGCACCAGTCTAGCTTCCAATTACGTAGGTCTGGCTTTTATGTGAGAAAAATAAGTCCTTGTTGTTTTAGTCTGTGCAACGCTGAGCCAACCCTGATCCTAACTGACAGAAATTGCTGACGAAAGCAGAGTTAACACGTAAGGTACAAACATGTTAGGTACTTATATATTGTAAATAAATGTAACCATTGGAAAATATCAAGTTCGATGATGATTCTTATGAAAAAGAGTAATGAAATCCAAAATTGTACATAACGTCTTTCTAAATAAAGATTTTCCAGGACAAATGCTAAGAACATTGGTTCATTTACCTAAAACAGGGGTAAAAGAAGCAACTATAAAGCTTTTCTTATCTGAGAAAAGTGAGAAAGCTACGAAAGCTAGGCAGGGACCAAAACAAGAAACCTGTGTGAAAGTTTTATAGAAACCATAAGGTGATGATGGCTTTTAGATGGCATGCTTCGGGAGATTTAGCAAGTCCATTAAAAACAAAATCCGTAAACAATTTGGAATAAGAGTTTTTAGCGGTAAAAGCTAAAAGCTATTCTCTTTGGGAGGGTCTGCATCTGCCTCCTAAAATCTTGAAAAATGGCAAATGACTTACCCTTATCTATTATTTATCTTCCACATAGCACACTGGCTCTAGTCCTTTGTTACGGCATTGACAATTCCTCCTGAATCTCCAGTCTTCCTCTGCATCCTCAAAGCCACTGGCCTAACTCATAGGAACTGGGCCACACCATTCTTCCATGCATCCACTCATGCCACTTCCCTGCTAACAGTTCCCTGCTTGATAGCTCTAGTGAATACTCATTGTCTACAAGATAGATCCAAAGCCTTTACTCTGACCCTCAATGCCCTTTAGCACCTAGCTGTAAACCACACTTCCAGTTTATCACCTATCACTCATTCCATTCACCATAAGCAGCTTCATAGAGCTTTTTGCTATGTTCTAAGTTTCCCCCTTGATCTTAACTAGACTGGATTTATTATTCGTTTGGAAAGCCTATCTTCCCTATTTAACTGAACCACAAATCTTATCCAGATCCTTCAGAGACAGTTGTTTCTTTTTCCATAATTATTTATTTCATGGGCATATCTCTGTTATGGTATTCGGAACATGGTATTATAATTATTGTTTACGCATCTGTCGCCATCCTTAAGGACTCTTGAGGGTAAGTCTCTGCAATGTCTACCCCAGTTTTATGTACATATCTTATATTCAATAAATGTTATTGATTATAAGGGTCATGAAAAGACACATTATTTCTAGGAACATTGTCTCTAGGAAAAAGTTGCTTTTTAAGATAAAAAGAAAATTAAAAACTTAAACATCTCAGCCCAATATTCAAGGTTATGTACATATAGTCACAGCATACATTTCTGCTCCATTGCACTACTCACTCTAATATATTTATTTACTGCCTCTAGTAATTTGATCTTCTTCTTCCTACCTTTTAACTTCATGTTTTTGCTTACTTCACTGCCTCTGCTTGCAATGTCACTCTCCCCATATCGTCATGCCGAAACCCCTCCCATGCTTGAATGAAATACCAAGTGCCTTCTCTCACTTCTCAGTTCCCCTACTCCTAGATTTATACTGTATTTATCACAATTTTTAATTTTCCTTAAAAAATATTTTTTCTTTCGCAATCACAACTAGTTTATAAGCTCTCCAAGGTAAGGATCACACCTAAACCACACTTGTATAACTTGGAGAAAAGGAAAAAGCTGGGGAGGAAGAAAGAAACAGAGAAACAGAGAGAGATTAAGAGAGAGAATAAGCAGGATAGTAGTACATATTCTGCTTATATTCAGGATTCAGGATCCCAGTAAACATTTGGTGAATAAAGACTACAATTATAAGCCAAATAAGAATCCAAGCATCTAATCTGACATTCAAGCATCTTCTCAATCTTGTTCTTTCCAAAACGAGTATTTCATTCTAAATCTTACGTAAATCTGACTCATATTTAAAAATGAAATAACGGAATTGGTGCTGTTGAGGTCTGTAACAAACTCAATCACTGAACCACATGGAAAAAGTTAAGAAAAAAGGTAATAAAGGGAAATGGTAGTTTATTCAACAAATGGTGTTAGGAAAACTGGATATCCACATCCAAAAGAATGAAATTGGACCCTTATTTTATATCATACTCAAAAATCAACTCAAAATGGATTGTAGATCTAAACATAAACCTGAAACTGTGAAACTGTAAAACTCGTAGGAAAAAAACATAGAGGAAAACCTTCTTGACATTGATCTTTGGAGTGATTTCTTGGATATGACACCAGAAGCATAGGCAACACAAGCAAAAATAAACAAGTGGGACTACATCAAACTTAAAGCTTCTGCACAACAAAGGAAACAATCAACAGAATGAAAAGGCAACCTAAAGAATGGGAGGAAATATCTGCAAACCATACATCTGATAAGGAGTTAATATCCTAAATATACAACTCAGTAGCAAAACCCACAGATAACCCAATTTAAGAGGGACAAAAGACTTGAACAGACATTTCTCCAAAGATGATATACAAATCATGAGTAAGTACATGAAAAATGCTCAACATCACTAATCATCAGGGAAATGCAAATCAAAACTACAATGAGATATCGCCTGATACCTGTTAGAAAGACCACTATTAAAAAAAAAGATAACAAATGTTAATGAGGATGCAGATAAATTGAAAACTTTGTGCACTATTGGTAGGAATGTAAAATGGTGCAGCTATTATGGAAAACAATATGGAGGTTCCTCAAAAAATTAGCTATAGAACCACCTATGATCTAGCAAACCCACTACTGACATATATCCCAAAGAACTGAAATCAGGATCTCGAGACTATATCTGTCCTCTTATGTTCATTGCAGCATTATTCACAATAGCCCAAATATGGCAACAACTTAAATGTCCATGGATGGATGGGTGGATAAAGAAAATATGGTATATACTTATAATGGAATGTTAGCATTTAAAAAGAAAAAAATCCTGTCATATGTAACAACATGGCTGAACCTGCAGGATACTTTGCTAAGTGAAAAAAGCCTGTCCCAGAAAAACAAGTACTGCATTATCCCCATTATATGAGTAAATAAAATAATCAAACTCATGAAAGCAGACCGTAGAATGGTGGTTGTCAGGAGCTAGAGGGAGGAAGAAATGGATAATTGTTGTTAAATGGGTATAAAGTTTCAGTTATTCAAGAAGAATAAATTCTAGAGATCTGTTGTAAAACATAGTACCTACAGTTACTAATATTATATTGTCTACTTAAAAAATTTGTTAAGAGAGTAGATCCCATGTTAAGTGTTCTTACTAAAAAAAAAAAGCAAAGGGGATTTCATGGGTGTATGCATTATGTCCAAACTCATCAAATTGCATACATTAAACATTCAGGTATTTTTGATATGTCAGTTATACTTCAGTAAGGTTGCTTTTTTTTTTAAAGTAATGAAGGAAATGGTAGATGAATTGCATTGATACACCCAGTTCTCCACTTCTCCCTGTATCTGTGCTTTGCATATAAACTTGCAATTCTCTGAAAGGATATTCTGCCCTATCCCTTGATACTGGGCTGAGCCATGTGACTTGTTTTGGCCAATAGGATGTCAGCCAATGCAAGCAGTCTTGAAGAAGAGCTCAGGTTGGCTTGTTTATGCTTTTCCCCTCTGCCACGGCATTGAGAAGAACATGCACAGACTAACCCACAGGTCCCAGGTAAAGGATGTAAGACACCTAGATAACAACAGAGTGGCCTCGGTAATCCATCCAACACCATTCTAGATTAATTGATTGATAGCTGACCCCTAGATATGTAAGCCAGACAAGATCAGTAGAGTTGCTTAGCTAACCACCCCAGACACATGAGACAAATACTTGCTGACACATGCAAATGGGGCTATGTGATTGTTGGGTACATAGCATTATTGTAGTAATATATAAAATGAATAGCAAATTATTCACTGGGGGACCTGGGTGGTGGATTTGAAATTTCCTGAAATCTTATAAAAAAAATTCTCAAATTTGATAACAATCCTCAATAGGTACCTGAAATGATTATGAGCTGTGAAGCTAAGTAAACTTTTATAAATTAAAAAATAATAATAATAAAAGGCCAATGTTGATTACTCATGCTACAGGAAGGACTGAATTATTTTTCTACAGATAACGTATTATAAAATATGAAAAGATGTTCAAAGATTATACAAACAAAATAATGGGAAAGAAATACATAGACTTGTACACATCAAGTAATTAATTAAAATATTTTATTACTTCCCTGGATTTTATAATCCTTGTGATAGGTTTCAGCTCTTTAAAATTTAATCTTTTATGATTTATTTTCTCACTCTACTCATTTTTGTACCTAAGTTTCATTTCACTGTTATATATATTTTTTATTTTTTCAAAGGGGATGCCCCAAATTGTATAAGTTTTAGGACCTACAAAATTTAAGTCAGTCTCAGGTTGAAATTTAAATGGAAGAAGAGAATGAAAGAAAAAACTAATAAGAAAGGAAAAACTGAAGCGATTATACTCCTTCAATGCCTACTTTATTTTTCAGGCATCATGGTAGGTATTTTGACATGTAAAATGTCATTTTAAAAATAAACTAGGGAATTCCCTGGTGGTGCAGCAGTTGGGTGTCTGCCTGCCAATGCAGGGGACATTGGTTCGATCCCTGGTCCGGGAGGATCCCACATGCCGCGGAGCAACTAAGCCCGTGCACCACAACTACTGAGCCTGCGCTCTAGAGCCTGTGAGCTACAACTACTGAGCCCACATGCCACAACTACTGAAGCCCACGAGTCTAGAGCCTGTGCTCCACAACAAGAGAAGCCACCTCAATGAGAAGCCTGCGCACCGCAATGAAGAGTAGCCGAGTAGCCCCCACTCACTGCAACTAGAGAAAGCCCGTGCACAGCAATGAAGACCCAACACAGCCAAAAATAAATAAATAAATAAATTTTTAAAAAGAAATAAATAAACTAAATTGACTATTTGGCTTTATTTCGGGATATAAAAAGCCCTAATTTGAGGGCAGTGCGGGTACAAAGTAAAAAAAGAAGGGAATGAAAAGTGCCATCCAAAACTTTGGAGTAAGTTTCCACGGCCTTAGCAGAACCCTCAGACAACTCCTTGTAAATATCTCTATTCAAAAGTCATTTATTCTTTCCTTAAATATTTACTGAGCACTTAGTATAGGTCACATGGCATGCTTAGGCTAGGAAAATAGTGACATATTCAACAGATATGGTCCCTGAGGAATACACCTTCATCTGTAAATCTCCCTGAGGCTCCCACTATTCTGTGGGCAAGCTGATGGCACAGGAAACTTTTATTATCCTCATTGCCTAGCAACGAGGTCTTAGAAGCATCTTGGTCTTAGAAGCTACTATTCAATAATTGCCAAATAAATAAATGATTCAGCAGTGGTTTCTCTTTAAGCTCGCTTATTCATAGCTTTTCTAGATCATATTTCCATACTTAAGCATGTAAGAAAAAATCAAAGATAATATTTACCACATATGGAATGTATTTAAATATGGAATCTAAAGGGAAAGCCAGAAAACCTGCATGACACAAAGTTTGAGAGGGCAGGAGCATAGGATGCATAGGGCTGGTGTGTGTGTGCATGTGTAGGGTGATGCATCTTTTTGAGAAAACGAAGAGGAAGGGAAGATTTGAGGGAATCTATTACAACCAAGATACTGGTCATCTCATAAAATTATATTGGACTAGAAAAAAGTACTTTGTAAGAAATGCTGGTTTTTTTTTTTTTTTTGGAACAACTCTGTGGGCTAGGTCCTTTTCTTTTTTAATTTTTAATTTTTGGAACAACTCTGTGAGCTAGGTCCTTTTCTTTACTTTTCATTTTTTTGTTGATGTATAGTATTATGTAAGTTATAGGTATACAATATAGTGATTCACAATTTTTAAAGTTTATACTCCATTTATAGTTACTACAAAATACTGGCTACGTTCCTTGTATTGTGCAATACTTCCTTGTAGCTGATTTATTTTATACTTAGTAGTTTGTACCTCTTAATCCCCTACCCCTATCTTGCCCCTCCCCGCTTCTGTCTCCCCACTAGTAATCACTAGTTTTTCTCTATATCTGTGAGTCTGTTTCGTTTTTTGTTGTTGTTATATTCACTAGTTTATTTTTTACATTCCACATATAAGTGATATCATACAGTATTTGTCTGTCTGTTAAGTGAAATAAAGCGCTGTGTTCTTATTCAACTTAATTTTGATCTGCCTATTATCCATACAAGTTATCCCAGTGACAAAAAGGTAACAATCCAAAACACATCAGAAAGCACTTAATGTTACAACCAAAGAAGATGCAAAGAAGAAAGAGAAGAGGAAGAGAAATAGGGAGGGAGGGAGAGAAAAGTTCATTACAAATTCTTCTTTACAACAGGTAAATCCAGTATCCTCTCAAGTAACTTCTAACTTCTTATTGCTTGTAAAAATGTACAGATATAAAAGAGTACTGGGTTGAATTTGCAGAATGTGCAGAGAAAAAGACGCGTTTTATAACCCATTAAAAACCCAAATAAATTTATAGTGGAAGATACTGAGATAAAACAGAGATATTTGGGTTTATAATCTGTGCATTCTCAATATCAGACTGTCTTGAAAATTCACACCATTTTCCACACTTCAAAATGTTCTCAATAAAGATGTTTTGTTAGAGTGTAAGTAATATCATATCCTACAAAATCTTAACCTAAAATTAAGTTGGTACCAGGTTATTTTCACCTATAATCCTATAGTCTCTTACAATAACACGTGTAATTATAATATTTACAATTATTTTTGTAGATCACTCAACTGGTTTTCCATTAGTTATGAAATTAGTATTTATTTCTGGCATTTATTTATCATTTAATAAGGTCAATTCTCCTCCCCTCCCCATTTTCAATAGGAAAATGCTATTATTGAATAGTCAGCAAACTAGGAGATAGTCTGAGCTCTTAAATCCTCCAACACAAAAGCAGTTACTTAAATTATGGTACAATGGAGTATTCACTCAGACAAATTAATTATTCACTCATCCTAATTCCACAGCATTCCATACACAGCACTTATCACATTGCTTTTTCATATTTATGTCTTTGCCTGAGTCTCCCTGCAAAGTAGGAATTCTTCAAAAGTATGAAATTACGTTTCTTTTTCATCCAGAGTGCATTGCACAGTAGAAGCTAAAATACTTGTGATCATCAAATTTAACCTCGAAAACACCATTTCTTACAGAAATTAAGGGAAAGATGTAATTGTCCCTACTTCTTTAGCTTTAAGTCAAGAAAACAAGACCACGGTGAGGACTAAACTTCAGTCCAAAAGGCACAGCTCTAGTTCACGAGCCCTAGTTCTAACACGACAGCTTTATGACCTTGATGATTTGAAGTAATGTAACCTCCCTGAGCCTTCATGTCTACTCTGAATGTTTCACTGAGTTACTATGCAAATCAATTAAGATAATAATTTTCTTAAAAACTTGCTATTAAACTATAAAAGTAAAATACAAGGTATTATTGGTATTGGTAATGGCGTTGTTATTAAACCTCCAAATCTAGAGCTTTCATAATAGGGGCAAGGGTCGTGGACACCTGGGTCATCACTATCTCATAATTTAACTTAAACTTCTTAAAATGTCATGGGAGAAAAAAAATGTATTTCATTTTATATATGTAAGATCCAGTAAGCTAAAATAACCATATATTTAAAATAAAATGTAAAAATTGACATACTTTAGCCTATGTTGATTCAGTGCTTTCAGTCAGCGTGCCTTATTTTGTAAACAATTGGTCCAATAGTTCAACTGTCTGACTTATTTTGCCCACTGAACTTACTGACTTATGGAACTGATTAGTAGTTTGGGGCTTAGAAACTTAAATTTTTTCTTCCAAGCATTGGCTGATAGCAAACATTGCGGATTTTCAACTTAGCGAAAATGAACAACGTGATGATCCCTTTCTTTGACAGGAGCTAGTAGAAATATTTGCCTTAGCTTTGGTAGAAATGCCACCACTGGCTTTTAATCCTGATATTATCGTATTACCTTTCCTGTGTTACTTCAAAGATGTTCAAAAACTTGCATAATTAACAAGTCAATTCAATGTGATTCTTTTTTTCATTAAGGTGAAAAATGAAGCATATCACTATTGATAATGAAAGCAAATGCCTGTCATCACTCATCTGCTGCAAACTATTTGTCTTATACAGAAGACTCATCTCACATTCCATTTGAAGAATTCAGTGAACAGCACAGGTGTCACTCCATAAGATCAATGGGCAAAAACATCCTCCAAGAAATCTCGGCATGTTTTGAAGATTTTAGATTTGTATCTTCTACAAATCTTCCATCAAACACTATGTTGCCAAAACTGACACTATGGCCTATTAGGTTTATTCATGAATTCATCACCTGTATTCCAGGCACTGCAGTGGTGTAAAAGGCATGGTACCTGCCATCATGATCATGAAAGTCTAAAATAGAAAAAAATAACTGCACACGTGTACTCTGCCTCCATCTTTACATATGGGGGCACTGAATTCAGCTCAGAAATGTGGTTTTGCCAGAGTCATGAAGTCAGCCAAGGAAGGTACACTTAGGTGCTGAGGGCTGTAAGGCTATATAATATTGTTGCCCTTAAGAAATATAAGAGAACTTCTAGTAACCACAACCTAAATAGTTGTAAAGAAAGTAAGAAAAAAATGAAACTATAATAAATAAATTTGGAAGCCTTAAAAGAATTTTTGCAGCCAAGCAGAAATGCCCCACCCAGAAAATATAAAACCTTTAGTTTTTAATCAAAATTACACACAGACAACACAAGTTAACTTGCTTGAGATGGTTTAGGTATGTTCAACCAAAGCTTTACATTTCATTATCACTAATTACCAAAACAAGAAAGCACTTTTGAAAATTTATGCATGTAATATGGATGAGCAATTATATATTTAAAGTGTGGAAAGCCAGTGAAAAAGCCACAAAGGAAACATTCATGATTCCATTCAATTTACATTGTCATTGACACTCAAATGTTGTATTTACTGATCCCAATGAATATATATATATGTGGTATATGTATATTCATTCCAAAAGTATTAAGTGGATCTATAGAAATAAATGTGTTCAGATATTTTTAGAAATAGAGGAAAAAATTTGAAAAATAAGATGATGATTCTGTCGTTACTCTTCTCTATCTTAAAATCTCTTTTAGCCCATCACTACTATAATCCCACCACATTTCACCTATTACTCTATTGCAATGTTCAGTAACTTTCATTGGTCCCCCACATCCTAAAATGTAAACTTTAAACTCCCCTATGTGTCAGTTAAGGCACTCTAAAATGTGGTCCCTTTGACACTTCCATGTAATCTCTTTGCTTCATCCAAATTAGCTCATTTTTCCCCAACATGGCAGGAACTTTCTCCACTAGGTGATTTTGTGCCTCCTTATCTGAAATGCAGTTCTCCTAATCTTAGCTTACATATTTTGTTCCTATTCTTCAAGATTCAGTTTACAATCCACCTTCTCTGAGCACTATGGCTTTTGGGGATTGCTCCCATCTCCGGAATCTGGTGATTTTCTAATCATTTGGCAGTACCAGTGCTACCTTGCATTATTAAATTTTGTTTTACATACACGTTCAACCTCGTCTACTATCCTGGGAGCAGCTAGAAAGCAGAAATTGTACTGCAGTCATCTTTGTAACCCAGTAACTAGAACCCAGTTGGTCCTCAGTATGTTGGAGTTAATGAAGATGAGGCATGCGCACGGCAGGCATCCATGAAACTCCAGTCATTTTTTTGTAGCTGCCTGAAGCTATGTCTTAAGAAGTCATTTGAGGCTGGGCCGCAAGAAATGTTGTGAGAATTTATTGACATCTGTTGTAGACCCAGGAGGGGCCATTTATTTGTCATCTCCATCTCGAGGGCCTCCTTGTACAATAAAATATCATGGAATATTCCATACCAGGACAGCAATGATTTGCACTGTATTTAAAACAAATATCTTATTGTATAACTCTGTCTCAAACATTTTTGCTGCATATTACAACCTCTGGAGGAGTTTGCTTTTCTTTTTTTAAAATTCTGATGCCCTGTCCATACCCATGCCAACTGAATAGAAGTCTTCAGAATTAAACCTAGGCACCAGTATTTTTTAACCACTTCAGATGATTCCAACATGCAGCATTGTTAAAAAGCAATTTCATATTCAATAGGTCTGAAGTGGTTCTAACAAGCTCCCAGGTGATGTCATTGCATAGCAAATCTTACCAGTCCATAGACCAAAGGTAGGTGTGGCCAGTATTGGCATCTCCTACAGCCTATCAGAAAGGCAGAATCTCAAGTCCCATCCAAGAGCCACTTAATCAAAATTTGCGGTTCAACAAGATCCCTAGATGATCACTATGCACTTGAGGTTTGAGAAGTACTGCTCTAGAGAGTGGTTCTCAAAGTGTGGCCTTGTGAACATGTTAGAAACACAAACACTCTGGCCCTTCCTCCAGACCTACTGAATCACACATTCTGGGGTTAAGGCCCCCAGATCAGTAGTTTAACAAGTCCTCCAGGTGATTCTAATGCAGACTAAATTATAAGAAGCAATTTTCTAGAAGAAATCACTGTTCTTACACTTGAGTGCACTTTGGAATCATCTGTGTGATTTTAAATGAATACTGATGCCTGGGTTCCATCCTCAGAGATTCTGACTTTATTGATCTGGGCCTCAAGTTTTTTAAAAGCTATCGAGGTGATTCTAATGTGCAAAAATTTTGCAGTCATTGTTCTAGAGGACTTGGATATAGGTGGGAGGTGGACTGTCTTCCCTTGCATCTTAATAGGACTTTCCCTTATCAGATTATCAGAAGAATCCAAGGACTGAGGACAGATATGTAACTGGATTCATTCCACTGCCCTCACCCCTGAGGGAAATTCCAAGTACAGTGGGGTTTAATCCTATTTAAATTAGACTTTGATCAAATTCCCCCAAAGATGGGAAGGCTGGGTCCAGGACCTAGATGAGCAATGAAACTGTAGATGAGGTTCCAAGAAGGCTGTTACACAGTTCCTCAAAGCTCTGCTCAAGTCCTACATTTTCCCTGAAATTACTCTGGATCATACTTCAGGTAGCATAGATTTCTCCTCTCTAGACTTTCCAAAGCACTTCCTTTCAAGAGGGTAAATTTGATATTACATACTTGAAGTCTTTACGTATAATTCCCATTTTGCAGATGACAAGCTATGGTTTCAAAGTGCTAAGCAAATTGCCCAAGTTTATGCAGCTGTTAAATGGAGAAATGCATATTAATATCCATAACTGTCTGTCTCTGAAATCCTATGGACTGTGCACAACACCACACTGCTTTTCCACATATCAGGACTGATCCCTGGAACATACAAAAGCAACAATAAAAATGATGTCTCTGCCAATATCTAAGTAAGAGGAAGCAAAGAGAGGCTTTCTTTAGGACATTTAAAAAAATTCAATTATAATACTATGGAGTGGGCCTAGTAATGTTATACAGACATATTTTGACATGGGTGTGTGCTCCACATTCTGTCTCAGTGTCAGGGAAAGCAGATGTACCAAGTGCAACTTCACTAGATCCTGGCAGGATGCCTACTCAGTACCACTCTATCTATCTAGGCTACTGAATAATACATGGAAATATATATACACACACAAACACACACAGCCTACACACCTCAAACTTCCCAAGTCAGATATAGTTAAAAGGCAACCAGATTATTTAAGATCTTTAAAATTATTGTATAATGGTTTACTATTTCAAAAAAAGTTTTAATTTATAGTTGAAATACGTTGAACATATTGAAGAAAAATCCTCTCAAGTTCAATGTTTAGCCAGCAAACCACCATAATATTTTATAAGTAAGTCATATCCCCTTCGTAATACTTTTTTAAAGTGTTGTGAGAAGAATGCAGTGGTATGATTTTTAATGCACTAGGAAATATTAATGAGGAAAGATAAATTAGGTATTCAGCATAAAATGGTAAAGGCATTATACTCTGGAACTAAACTCACTGAGCTCAAATCCTGGGTCTACCTTTTAATATCAGTGTGACCATGGATTAATTATTCAAACTTCCTATGCCTCAGTTTACTGATCTTCAAAGTAGGAATGATTACAGTATCCCCTTTATAGGATGGTTATAATACTTAAACAAGTAAAATTTTCATACTTGTACTAGACACTTTAGCAAGTACTCAGTAAACATTACCTATTATTATCTAATGTGGCCCAAACTCATACATTAAGAAATGATGCTTGGGGTTTCCCTGGTGGCTCAGTGGTTAAGAATCCATCTGCCAACGCAGGGGACACGGGTTCGAGCCCTGGTCCGGGAAGATCCCACATGCCGTGCAGAAACTAAGCCCGTGTGCCACAACTACTGAGCCTGTGCTCTAGAGCTGGTGAGCCACAACTACTGAGCCAGTGTGCCACAACTACTGAAGCCCACATGCCTAGAGACTGTGCTCGGCCATAAGAGAAGCCACCGCAATGAGAAGCCTGTGCACAGCAATGAAGACCCAACGCAGCCATAAATAAATAAATAAAAAGAAATAATGCTTGGCACATAGGTGACCGTTTTATTTTTCAAATTCTTCATTGTAAATACATAGTTATTTTGTACTTCAGGATAGGTAGTATGCTCTGGAAAATATTGGTCCACATGAAAATAAAGTTATAATTTATCCCTTGTTTAGTTGGAGGCCATAGACTGAATGCCTAATTGAACCAGCCACATATAACAAATCCCAATTCCATTCATTAAAATCTATTAAGTTTTAGACTGTAGGTAAATCAGTATAATCTCTCAAGCAATAACTTATATAGAGAAAGGAACACAGGTTATGGATATAGTAGAACTGAATTTTTCTTGCTCTGTCTTGAGCAAATCAACTCACTTTCCAGAGCCTCAGAATCAGGTAATTTCAGGGAGATTTTAATAATCTCTAATTCATCACAACTCTAATACCCTTTTCCACTACCTCAAGACCCCCTGGCTGTCCTTTTTTCTTACCCTTAAAGCACCTGAGTGTATATTTTCTTTTTCCTGCAACATAAGCTTAAATTTAGCTGCTGGTCCTAGCTGAATAATAAAAGCAATGGCTCCCTCTCTTCTGCGTAAACATACCATTTACATACTTTCAGAAAATGATGCCTCTGAAATTATCACCATAAATATATATTTGCATAACACTTTGAAGATCTATTTAAAACTGTCTTCTTTTACTATTATTGCTATGGAGTTCACTTTTCCAGGCTAAGCATTCTCAATTTTCCTCCTATTTTCATAATGGAAAATGACTTCCTTATCCATCCTTTAAAGTCTCTTAAACTGTCATTCTCAAAAAGAAAAAAAAAAGCGAATGTGATTTAATTTGCAATAATCCTTCAAGCTAGGTGTTGTTTGACAAAATCATATTCATTTTTGATGAGGCTGTTCTGAGAAGTGACTTTTATTCATTTATTCAACAAATATTGAAAACCTAGTATGTGCCTGGCACTATCCCAAGTGTTGGGGATACAACAGTAGAAAATGAAGACAAAGCTCCCTGCCCTGCGGAGCTTATACTCTAATTAAGCTTTTAAATTTAAATGGTAGTCTGATTATACTATTGTTACTATGAATTAAGCTATCCATATCCATTATTAAGTCACTATCCATTATTAAGGCCCTGTTACACGCCAACATAGAGATAACCAGACATGGTCAATGGCCTCAAGAAACTTATAAGTTAAAGAGCGTAGATACATCAATACAGATTAAAGTGCAAAAATACCTTGAGATATATTGTGTATGAAGAGGAAAAAGTGGGATTTCCAGTTAAAAACATCAGGAAAAGTTCTCAAAGACAAAAGGCAATTGATCTTATTTTTAGAGGATGACATTACTACTGGAAAAAAATAACATAAGTAAGTATGAATGAGCTAAATGTGTGGTATATGTAGGGAACATTTTAGTGGAGGTGGGAGATGATAAAATAAATAAGGGGACTTCCCTGGTGGCACAGTGGTTGAGACTCTGCGCTCCCAACGCAGGGGGCCTGGATTCGTTCCCTGGTCAGGGAACTAGATCCCACATGCATGCTGCAACTAAGAGTTTGCATGCCACAACTAAGGAGCCCATGAACTGCAACTAAGGAGCCCGCCTGACACAACTAAGACCCGGTGCAACCAAATAAACAAATAAGTATGTTTTTTAAATTAAATAAATAAATAAGTGTATTACATAATGGTAAGTGGAGTGAAAAATAAGTCAAATTGCCAAGGGAGAGTGAAATGTTGAAGACAGCAATTGAAATACACATATATGAATCAGAAAAGTCCTCCATGAGAAAAGGTTTCACTTTTGAGTGAGGGAATGAAGAAGATGAGGGAGTGGGCTATTTAGATATTTGGAGGAAGAACATTTTGGAAGATGGGGATAGGAAGGAGCATGATTGGTGTGTTAAAGGAACGGCTAGGAGACTAGTCAAAAGAAAGAGGAGAGAGAACAGCCAGGAGATAATGGGCAGGATTATGTAAAGCCTTATTGGTCATGGGATGAATTTGGCTTTTACCCTTAGTGGTGTGTAGTGAAAGAGACTGAGCAGATAAGTCAGTTTATCTGACCTATTTTAACTGGGTCACTCTGGCTGCTGCGTGGATACTAGACTGAAGGGGGAAAGTCACCAGCACAAGATTAGTTAGGAAGCTATGGTAATAGTCCGAAGATGAGAATAGCCTGGACTAGGTAGTGACAGCTGGGGTATTGAGAAGTGGTCAAATTCTGTATATATTTTGAAGGTAGAGTAAATGTACTACTGTTTTCAAATTCAATGCAAAAATTATTGCACTATCTGTTCTCACAATTTTGCCCATTTTTTGTAATGTGTTTAAAAGGGAAGTTTCAAAGGTAAAAACAAAAATTATTGCCAATTTATAGGCTTTATAAGTTTCAGATCTGTCAGCAATATTGGAGATGATCTTTTCCAAAATCTCATTTTACAGAATAGAAATCCAAGGAACAGAGAGCCTACATGACTGAAACAAGATCATACAGCTAATTAGCGACAGGACCTAGACTAGAAACCAGGTTATCTGACTCACAGCCCAAGCTACTTTGCCTTATAATTGGTGACATTTAAGTGGTGTATATTCTTCCTTTGAAGTTTTTTGTTTGTTTTTGCTTTGTTTTGTTTTTATTTCATAAACATTGAGGGAGAACCACAGGTATCCCAAGCTCAAGAGTCTTTAGGACACAGGCAGCTAGGAGGAAAATGTGGGAGAAAGTAGGTGCACCCACTGCTTAAATACACTGATTTTTTTTCTGAAGTGTGCCAGCTAAATGAAACGTATCTGCATACGCCCCAGTACGGGATCTTGGAAAATATCCATTGCTGTCCTAGGCAGAAGGGCAAATAAGGACATTATTCCTTATCTACAAAAATGCAGATAAGGAATTGCAGTATAATGTGACTTCTGCAACTGTAAATATACACACGAGGTTCAAACACAGTAGAGTGAAATGAGTAATTAATGTGGAGTTTTGTGTGAGGGAGGGTGGCTGTTGAGGGGGATGGCTGGAGAAGGCTTCACACTGACAAAGGAGATAAGAGCTTTGAAGGGTTCTGAAGGGTAACAGTGATCTATCAGGTGGTAAGATTGGTGAAGTCATTCCAAGCAAAAGGAATTAGCATGTGTAAAACCTCCAAGACATAAAACTATATGGTACAGACTTACTTATATCATTATATACGTTTTTCTATCCTTCCCCAAACCTGTGTTTGATCACATAACCTGTCTAGAATTGAGCTCTGACTCTCTCCAGGAAATACATCAAAATGGAACAGATTCCACACATGTTTGAGATACTAGAAAGTCTGGATTTCAGTATGCTTTTCAGTCTACCTACAGACCTATGATTTCCCTATTACATCAGGAATCAGGTTCCCATAGAACTAGGTATGACAGTCCCAAGACAGAGATTGCTTCATTAGCAAATGTGAACACTCCAAATCTTGGGTGCAGAGGAACGTGCCCCTTCATACCTCCTGCAGTGCATCAGAATCATCCAGAGGGCTTGTCAAAGCACACATTGCTGAGCCCCAGCCCTGAGGTTCTATCTGATTCAGCACGTCTAGGGCAAGCCTCAAGAATGTGTTCTTCTAACGAGTTTTCAGATGATGCTGATGCTGGTGGTCCAGGGACTACTGCACACTTTAGGAACCACTAACTTAGAGTACTGCTCCAGACCCTCTAGCTTAAGCACTTTTAAATTCTTTCACATAACAACAGCTACCACCAGTAAGAATTCTACTTCTGGGGCTTCCCTGGTGGCGCAGTGGTTGAGGGTCCGCCTGTCAATGCAGGGGACATGGGTTCGTGCCCCGGTCCGGGAAGATCCCACATGCCGCGGAGCAGCTGGGCCCGTGAGCCATGGCCGCTGAGCCTGCGCGTCCAGAGCCTGTGCTCCACAACGGGAGAGGCCCCAACAGTGAGAGGCCCACGTACAGCAAAAAAAAAAAAAAAAAAAAAGAAAAGAATTCTACTTCTGTTAAAATGGTCACTGTCTATAAGCTCCTTGCAAACAAGGACTCTTACCCCGACTGATGAGAATAACAACAACAACAACCAACAACATTTAACCAGGTTTTCGGTTTTTATTTTATTTTAAGCATTTTTCATGAATCACCCATTTAATCTACACAACAACCTTGTGATCTAAGTACTATTATTATCCCTACTTAACAAATGAGGGAAGTAAGATGTGAAGAGATTAAATAACTAACTCCAAGGCAAAGAACCTCAAGCCAGATAGCCTGCATTCAATTCTGGCTCTATCACTTATATGTATGTATGACTCTCCAGATCTTTATATACACCTTGAGAATATCACATAGGGATTTGCAACTGAAGATTGCCTGTCAGTAACATACCTTTCAGAACAAATGGTATTTGTGGAAACGGAATCTGTCGATCAGTTTTTCTGAGCATATATTTACTTCTATATGAGAATGAAAGGAAAGGCTATAAAAAGCTTAGAGATTCTCTGTTCCTCTCATTTTGTAAAACCAGAGATTGTATAAATCTGACAAAATTTATGTGACTTGCCCAAGACCGAAGCACTGGTCACCTCACAGAGCCAGGAATAGACTAAAGATAATCTCAGTCCTTAGTTCTAGGAATACACTTGGTAAAGTGGCTCCCATCAGATTCTTAACCACTATGTATATGTATACTTCCTATCAATATGCCCATAAATAGTCATAGCGCAACTAGGAAAAAGGATAATTTCAAATGGCTCATGTTTTACTTTACTAAACAGAAGCGCACATGAGGGCAGAAGTCTCAGGGTCGAAAGGAAATATAAGACATAAAAAGGTACAAAGCCAAGGTTAAAAAAAGTCTGAGGAGTTATTTCCTTATGAACATATGTGAATCGGCAAACTATTCAAGGAAATAATTGGTTCTTGTTCAAGCTTTCCATAAATATTATTTGAAGGAACAATCTTTAAAATTGAAACACAATCAACAAAAACAAATTTCTAACAAGTATCCATTACTTTTCTTCTAGCTATGAAAGTCAAAAGGCAATATTTTTTTCTTTATTTTAAACAAATCAAGTGAGGTGACTGCATTCACAAGCTAAGGCTGAATATTAATTTTGTTTTGAAAAGGCATGCCACTGTAAGGGTAACAACATTACATGTACCAAAGTATTGCTCAAGATTATATAAATAAGCTTGCTTAAAGAAAATCAGCAGGATAACGCACGCATTTCTTTTTCTTTTCATCCAACTTGTAGGTATGACTTCACGCATACAAATTGTGATATATTCTTAAAGTATAGAAGACACTAGAAGAAAATAATATCCCTATAATTGGATATGGCGTGGCCCTCGCTCACCCATGACTACTATAATGTGTACATCTGAGTAGGTGAAAGAGATGAACTCCATGTCATCTCTTTCACCTAACAAAGGCCCCTTGTTAGGAAGACTGAGCATCTTTATAATTCTTTGCAGCATCCCTTATGTCCTTAATGATTTTCTCCAACTAACCATTTGGATCATGTTTTTGTTCATCGTTTAGCAATACAGAGCTTCTGTTGGCTTTGGCTGTGTCTATATACTTGTGATTGGTGGTATCAAAACATCATATGTCTGGTATTGTATAGAAAACATAGCTGGATGACTCAATTTTTAAATTTCCAATTGGATTTCTGAAACTCAGATATAGGCCTTGTTGAAATATATATTTTTAATGCTGAACTCATGGAGAATTTAATACATTCATAAAATCTGAAGAAACTGTATTTGTACTTAAAACTGGTAGTTAGGAACACAAAATATTAGAGGTCTACAGTCAAAAGTCAAGAAATAAAATTCTAGATTAATTAAATATGAAGTATAAAAATGAAACAATTCCTTACTAAAACGTGGGAGGTTTTTTTTATAATCTTGGAATGAGTACACTTCTAAATAGGAAAGAAAAGCTGAGGGCATAAAAGCGTATTTAAAATAAAATAAGGCATTGCAAAAAAATTCAGAGGCAAACAACAAAATGAGTAAAGATATTTGAAACTCACATAACAGTGAGCTGATTTTTAAAATATAAACAGATTTCTTGCAAATGATAAAACAGACACTTAATAGAAACAAATATAAACAGACATTTTATAGGAAAAGAAGTGCAGGTGGCTCATAAACTATATGAACAAGTGCTCAACCTAACTCATAATAAGAAAACTTAAAGTTTATGTTTTTAGGTAGCAAAGAACCAAAAGTCTGATAACACATTGTGTTGACTAGAAGATAAGGAAACGACTAGTCACTCTAAGTGTAAATTTGTATGGTGGAGAGGAAATAGCTCTCTTTCAAAAATATAAAAGCATAAAACCTTGACCCAACAATTCCTCTTCTAAGTATCCATCCTCTAAATATAGTTGCACACACGCAGAATGACTTCTGTACAAGGATATTGTTTATAGAATAGTGTGTATCAGCAAAATATTAGAAAGAACTGAAATGTCCTTCAAGAGGAAACTAGGTTAAATAAAATATCCCATTTAAATATGTCCTAACATGGAAAAGTCTTGTAAATACAACATTTTAAGTTAAGAAAAAGTACTGAACAAGATTAGAAAGATAGAGAGAGAGAGAGAGAGAGAGAGGGAGAGACATATACAGATATATAATATTGTGTATGTTGTTAATGCACAGACTGCATCTGGAAGAATACGAAGAAATGTGGCCAGGTGGCAGAGAGGGGAGGGACAGAAAATTGCTTTTGACTATGTTAACGACTTCTAGTCAAAGAAACACATCCACACATCTGTGGTTGAACAAAGTTGGGTTCACTGACTCTCAGCGAGGAGGAAAAATATACACCATGGCAGAACTGGGGTGTCTTAGTAAGGTGTAAGAAAGGACTTCCAGGATTCAGTCTCATGTTAAGTGATTTTTAAGGGGGCTCAAAGAAAGCAGATTTATTCCAAGTTGAATGCTCTTTGGATGCAGGTGTAATTCTATACTTGGCTATCTTAATAATTCTTATCTAGAAGGCAAGAAGAACAGAGCAACATCCTGTTCCTGGTGATGAAGCAGGGTACAGCAATATTTGATCATTTTGTAGTTTGGACAACTTTCTTGTTTTTGTCTGCATTCAGATATGATTACAGAGTGGTCTTGTTTTTGTCCTGATCCATCATGGTCACGGTGGCCTTGCCTGATTTGGTGTCCTGTGAAACTGTTCACATTTGTCCTGCTGGTAGTGCCGAGCCAGCTCTTGGCTGTCAAGAACTGTTTTGTTCTTTTTCAACTGTATATCCTTTTTTGTGCCTTTACAATTCTGTACCATATACTTATCTATTCAAAATAATTTTTAAATGAATCTCAAGACTGAAGGAGACCTTAAAAGTCACTGAGTTCTGAAACTATCTCAACCACCACCATGTTCTTCCCCTCCCACACTGAAGGGGTTTTTTCATAAACGCTCTACAAGTACCAGTGCAGCACCTGCTTGAATATCTTCAGTTTCACCATTGTATTCATTTGTCAGGCAGCTCATGCCACAGTGAAATGGCTGTTAATATTTTTGTTCAGAGAAAAAGGCAACAATGCATTTGCATATCTTAATTGTTTTCACCCCAGCATGTTTGACCTCTTCAAATGTATCTTCTCCTATGGAAACTGGTGGAGCAGAATAATTACCTTTCTAATTTTATGTAAAATGTTCCTATTAATACTCTCCAAACTGCTGTTGTCTTTTTTGTGTCAGTGTTCCAACACTGTTTTGCATCTTTGGTATCATTACACTTGCAGAGATTTGTATCTGTTGCTGCTGACAAACCCATTTGGTTTTGTACTCAATTACATGTAATTAGTCTTTTCTTCATGAACAAAAGAACAGGTGTCCTATCAATTCAATCCAAGATACTATGGTAAGGTTGGCTGGACCTAATGATGTCTACTGAACCAAACAGCACACTTCTGACAGATGCTCATAGTAACAAGATTTTTTTCCCAAACAATCAAATGCTTTTACTCCTGCCCACACAAAGTAGAGAAAGAAAAGGCATTTTAACAACTTAGAGGTTTATAATTTTCTATTAAAAAACATGAGTAGAATTTAAATCCTTCTCTGATATTTTTATCTCAATCCACACTCAGAAAATGTAAAAATAAAAATTATTTGTTTTCATGGGATATTTTTAATTAAAATATGTGTGGGGGGATCAGAAGAAAGTACATTAGTCAAAAAACTGGCAAAACCTGAATAAAGTCTATAGCTCAATTTATAGTATTGTACCAAGGTTAATTTCCTGGCTTTGATAATTGTACTGTTGTTACATAAAAGTGGTACCCATTAGGGGAAGCTGGGTGAAGAGTACACAGAAATTTCCTGTGTTATTTTGTAATTTTTCTGAAGTCTAACATTATTTCAACAGGAAATGTTAAAAATATTTAGGTGGATAGAATATTTAGCCAATGATCTAGAGAAACTTTTACACATGCACAAGGACACATTCATTCATTCATTTTGATTTTTGTTGAGTGCTTACTATGTACTAATGATCATTCTAGGTTCTAAAGACACAAATGTATAATGGATGGCTAGTGGGAAGCTGCTGCATAGCACAGGGAGATCAGCTTGAGGCTCTGCGATGACCTAGAGGGGTGGGATAGGGAGGGTGGGAGGGAGACACAAGAGGGAGGAGATATGGGGATATATGTATACATATAGCTGATTCACTTTGTTGTACAGCAGAAACTAACACAACATTGTAAAGCATTTATACTCCAACAAAGATGTGAAAAAAAATAATAAAGATACATCAAAGATCAAAACAAAATCTCTTCACTCATGAAACATTCTCCTGCTAGGAAGATCAAAAATAAACAAATAAACTGCAACAATATGCATATCAGGTCATCATAGGAGCTATGACTAGAAAAAAAATACTAGGGTATCAGAATAGGTCAAGGTGAAATGTTTAGTTTTATTAAGGATGGTCAGCGAAGGCCTCTTCAACACGTACAAGAAATATTTTGGCAGCACTATTTGTAATTGCCTTAAAATAGAAATGATAATTATCCACCCAAAAGAGAATGGATAAATATATTTGGGTATGTTCATGCAATGGGATACTTTACAAAAATGAAAATGAATAATATAAAGCAAATGTATCACCATTTATGCATCTCACAACCAAAATACTGGGGAAGAAAAATACATAAAAGTTATATATAGTAATGTTCCTCTTATAAAAAGTTTAAAAACATGCAAAATGATGTTATGACGGATGTAAGTATATGCATATATATGTATATATGAAAAAATGTATTTATAAAACTGCACAGAAATAAAAAGTGTCAAATTCAAGATAGTTGTTATGTCTGGTACTGAAGGGAAAAGCAGGACTCCACCAGAAAGAGCACACAAGGGTTTCAAATGTATTGATGTTTTTAACTAAATTTTAAGCCAGGGGTTGGGTATCCAGATGAATTTATCTACGTCTTATTATTTTGTATAATTGATATCCTTTTAATACCAACATATCAATAAATGTATGCAGTAGTTTGTCTTAATAAAAAATAAGATATTTTAAAGTTGTGAATTCAGACAGTTTCTAAAAGTTTCTGACAAAATGTAGCACCCTCAGTATGTGTGTTATGCGTAATGCCTCTATATATACGTATATATATTATGCATATGTGTGTATATTTATATGTGGTTGTAGATCTATATTAGCCATTGACCCAGCATCTGCAGAGAAAGCACTTTCAATTATTTTTCTAAAAACATTGAAGGAAGGTATTTTGTTGGTTGACCCCACGCTTTCACCCTCACCTCTCTGCCACTGCCCCGTGATAAACGTCACAGATCCACAGAACAGCTGTCTAGGTAACAGCTGTATCCTGTGGCTACGGCTATTTGGCTCACTTGAGGACTGAATCTATGTTCACCAACTTATAATTTTTCAATCTTTTTTTTAAGTTGGGTGGATGGTTCTGTCTGACAACGGATATTAATATTATCATCTCCAGCCACATCATTTTATAGAAAAAGAAACCAGAAAAAGGGATACCCCAGAGATAGTACGGGTGACACAGCTAAGCCACATCCTTGATTCTTTCCACCTATACTTGTAGCTTCACTAAATCTGAATTCAAGTTCACATGCAATAATGAAAATTCTACATGGAGAGGAAAGCATCCTCATTCTTCTGTACTCAGTTAAACCTTAAATCATTTAAAGAATGCATTCCCACAAACATAAAGCAACAATGCAAACCACAATAAACTAATCACCTACTTGGCAGAAAATGGGATGAAATTCTTTATAATAAGATCTTTATTGTAATTCATATTTTGTAATGTGTAACATTAAGTGAACAAAGAATAATTTAGAAGGGGTGGACAAGAGCATTTTCACACTCTAGGGATTGTAGATCTTTCCTGAGATCTTTATTTTTAATTTAAAAGATAGTTCACCGTAAAATATCAGACTTCTTAGATTATCTTATGCAATTGGGTAGAATGTCAGTCTAACCACAAAATCACCTCCATCAGAAGACAACTCAATTGGATATAGATTTAATGAGCATTTACTATGTGACTAGTACTAAAGATCTAGCAGGGAATACAGACAAACTTTGGGAAACAATATGATGCCCTGTATAATTTTAGAATAACACGAATTTCCCCCCAGGTATCTGTACACGATTATTCAGAAACTGAAAGATATGATGAAAGTGATCATTCTTGGCTCTGAGGCTTGCAATCAAAATTCTTCTGAAATGCAAATATACTCTCTCAGACCTTGATGATTTGTTTAGTTATCAAACTTGTCACCTATATAGTTAAATTACTTAAACATTATTTCCAGGGATATTATCAATAATCTTTTAATGTTTGCATTTTATCTCAAAAACTATAAACAAAATTGCAGTTCTACCAGTCTTCATTATCTGTTATCATAATATTTTAACATATTTTCCTTTTTAAATCAATAATTTTGTCTTCAATCAAAATAAAACAACATGTAATATAAATATGTATATATTCAATGTTTACCTTGAGAAGTAACTTTGGTCTTCCAGAAATGATGTTCTAACAATTACTATAACATGTTTACTGTTTGGTTCCAGGATTAAAACACCATTTTGTGCTGGAAGGTCTGCCTTGCTTCTGTGAATACTTAACATCATCCTGACTACAAACAGTGGGATGAGAGGAAATTCTTGTCCACTGACCAGTCAGAACTCCTTCAAGCCTCCTACCTTCTTATTGAGTACATAATCTCTGTCCCTTACGGTCTCCTGGCTATAGGGAATCATAGCAAGAAGGATAAAGGAAAAGACACCAGCTTACTAGTAGTTCAATAGTTCCAAAGGTAGCCTGGCCATGCTTTAAGTCTAAGATACACTGGGCCATACATTTGATTGTAATTAGATTGCAAGAAGCTAATATGCCTTACTGTAGTCACTGTTTTCGTCCTTGGTCCCATCAATGGTACCATCTGGGTGCATCTGCAGGAAATATCCCTGCTGGCTGAATAACCTTGTCACAATTCCTTTCAGCTGGGGTTCTGCAGAACAAAATGAAATGATTATTGAAATTTTTTTTAATACACACTTGCAAATTGTCAAAAACGTTCCTGAAGTAAATGCATAAATGTCAATGGTTTAAATATTGAAATAACTATTTGAAAAGAAGGCATTTTAGTAACATATCTGTACTTTTTTTTCTTTCTAGAGGCAGATCAATAAATCTCTGCAACAGTAAACCAAATGTAAATGAGTAACAGCTAATTATGATTAGAAAATACAGAGGTGTGCTAAAAAATGAATTATGTCTCTCCCTCCTGCATCTAGTGTCTGCCTGCAAGATGCCGCTAAGTTTGTGGTCCCATTCCAGAATCACTGTTCAGACCAAACAGCCAATGTAATTGCTAAGCTTTCAGCAGTCACAGTCAATTCCGGGAAGACTTCTATTTCTGCTGAATGACAACTCTCTATCTATGTTTCCTGGGTTTTGAAATTCTGATCAAACTCAGGCTTGGTTGAGAACCACAGGAAAAAGCCAAACCCCCAGGGCCATGAGATGTCACTGGGAAGTATGTAGAAACAGATTTCACCTTCAGTAAATACTTCATCCGAGTGAGCCCCAATACTACGAAAGTCATTTTTCCAGCACACGCAAAAAGATCAAGCCATGCATATTTCTGTATTTCAAACCAGAAGTGGTCTTCAGCTTTTAAAAACACCCTACACACTAATACCATCAAACTGATCTTTGTATACCACATTTGAATTTTTGTATAGCAGCTAACATAAATATTTAAAGCTTTCTCACTGTGGTACTAGCTGCCAGCAACAATCTATTTTCTACAGAATTACCACCATTCTTTTTTTTTTTTAACATCTTTATTGGAGTATAATTGCTTTACAATGGTGTGTTACTTTCTGCTTTATAACAAAGTGAATCAGCCATACATATACATATATCCCCATATCTCCTCCCTCTTGCGTCTCCCTCCCACCCTCCCTATCCCATCCCTCTAGGTGGTCACAAAGCATCGAGCTGATCTCCCTGTGCCATGCGGCTGCTTCCCACTATCTACTTTCCATTTGGTAGTGTATATATGTCCATGCTACTCTCTCACTTCGTCCCAGCTTACCCTTCCCCCTCCCGGTGTCCTCAAGTCCATTCTCTATGTCTGCGTCTTTATTTCTGTCCTGCCCCTAGATTCTTCAGAACCTTTTTTTTTTTTTTTTTAGATTCCATATATATATATGTTAGCATACGGTATTCGTTTTTCTCTTTCTGACTTACTTCACTCTGTATGACAGACTCTAGGTCCATCCACCTCACTCCAAATAACTCAATTTTGTTTCTTTTTATGGCTGAGTAATATTCCATTGTATATATGTGCCACATCTTCTTTATCCATTCATCTGTTGATGGACACTTAGATTGCTTCCATGTCCTGGCTATTGTAAATAGAGCTGCAATGAACATTTTGGTACATGACTCTTTTTGAATTATGGTTTTCTCAGGGTATATGCCCAGTAGTGGGATTGCTGGGTCGTATGGTAGTTCTATTTTTAGTTTTTTAAGGAACCTCCATACTGTTCTCCACAGTGGCTGTATCAATTTACATTCCCACCAACAGTGCAAGAGGGTTCCCTTTTCTCCACACCCTCTCCAGCATTTATTGTTTGTAGATTTTTTGATGATGGCCATTCTGACCGATACATCACCACCATCTTTGTCTCTACTTCAGTTTTGGGCAAAAATTAGACTACTCTAGCACATTTATAGCCCTATTTCATAAAAATTAGTAGAAAAAGAAAAATGCTGCTTCTGGTGATAAAAATTGAGGCAAGGATAGAAATCATATGACTGGTGAAGTAGCTATGTGTTATCCTCAAAAGGACAATCAATGAATTTCAACTGACAGTGTCATTCCTTCACCAATTTATTAAATCAATATTTACTCAGAACCTCTTTTATTGGGCAGGCAATATGCTAAGTACTGTGTGTTAAACTAAACACACTTATTGATGTTTGCATTTAGATAAGAGTTCTAGATAAGGATTCAATGCAATAAACTCTTTGGGAATGGATCTGCTCCCTATGACATATGTCTTTTGCACATATGACTAGATCACACATACTTGGGAGTTTGAGGCAATGCCTATATAAACATGTCTTCTTCAAAGCAGTCCTAAGAAGAAGAAAAGTTGCCAAGAAAACTGGTAATGAGGAAGTAGGGTATTAAAAAAAGAACTAAACTGGAAATTAGGCATTCTGATTGATAACTATGTATTATTACTGTGGTTACATAAATTCAGTGTATTTATAATTTGAGCACCTTTGACTTAAAGTCTCTTTGATTTGAGAATCTTCTCCTCTAAGTAGTGCCAGAAATCAAGGCATGGATTCATTCTCAATGTGTTGTCTCCATGCCCCTGACCCCCAAGGGACATGTCAGAGAAGCATGTAGCTAGTTAACCACACTGCAAAAAAATATCCTGTACCCCTACCATCTATTTAGCCCTACCAACCTTCCCAGGCTTAGTTCCAGATCACCTTCTCAGGAAGACTTGGCTATCATAAGTGTGGGTCACTTTTATAATTAGGAGAAATAAAAGAATGTGTGAGCCTCTGCCACAAGGCTAAGTGGTTGACAGGCAGATGCTAATGTGGTACGTTCAGCTCTAGATGTGCAATCAGGAGACCCAGCTTTGAACCACAGTTGCTGTGGGGTCCTGAGCAAGTCACTTAGTATCTGAGGCTGTTTTCCTATCTGTGTAATGGGAAAAAATAATTTCTACGCTAACTATAATAATTTAGAATTTCAGATGAATAAATAAGTGTGATAATATGAAATAAAAAAACCATAAAAATATAAATCCTAATTAAGGTCTAATTTTTCAACCCTGAAAATTGAGGAAACAGTGTAAGTAAACCAAAGGAAGTATTTTACAAATAGACTTTGCTGATTCATGTTTTAGTAAAATATTGAGCTTGTAAAGTCACTAAAGTAACCAAAAGATTAAGAGTAGAGGATAGCAAAGGATAGAAGGAAGGAAAGGAACAACTGTCATATAATTCATACTTTATCTCTAATAAACTTGATAAGGTCACTTTAAGAAGTCATGTTTTGATAGGTAATGAGATGCATGGCAGCTGAATCATTAAAGCCTGAAAATGATTGTTTGGTTTTTTTTTCACGCTCCACTTTCTGTAGCTGTAATTAAACACTCCTTTTGCTACGGTGAAGCTATCCCCCTGTTGGGACCCTGGGAATTCAGGTTGGTAACTCCTGTTCAAGATAATGAGCATACGGCTGTTCACCAAGCCCCACCACCCAAGCGCAGTGCAGAACAAGCTCAGAGTCTGAGTTTTAATTATGTGATGATCTATGAAAGTGAATGTTTTACACTATAGCTGTTTCAAAGGAGCCCTGACCATCTATTAAACAAACGCCCTGAACCTAGGATGTGTCATGGAAAGCAGTATAGCCTGCCTGACAGGCCTATACCTTTATTATTATCAAATCCTATCAGCCTTTCCAGGCTCAGCTCAAGATCACCTCCACCAGGAAGGCTTGTCTATCATAAGGGAGGATCACTTTTATAATTGGGGGGAAAAAAAATGTTTTGTTGTATTTTAAAGAAAGGGGTTTAAAAAAAATGAGACCACTTTCTGGGATATCTAGCATCCTGAGTGCATTCAACAAAACACGCTTTTTATTTTTCAGACCATGCTTAGGCATCTAACAGATTAATAAAACCTGTGCTGTCCTCAGGGAGCACCCAGTCTAATGCATGAAACATATGTATACATAGTGGGAGATAGCTGTTAAATGATGAATGGAAGCAAAGTGACGTGATGTCACAAGGAGCAAAGGGACTAATTCTGTCTCGAAGTTAGATGAAGGCACCTCACCTGTCACTTGAGGAGTGAATAGCATTTTCATAGGCAAAGAAACCAGAGGAAGGCCATTCCAGAAAAACAATGGATGAAGGAGAAAACAGCATGGCAGACTTTGGGAATGATGCAGAATCTGGTACAGGCATAATTTACAGCAGAGTTTTGCAAATGCTGACACACAGGTAAGTGCCTATTCTCAACAAATGTTCACAGGTAAACAGTGAAGTAAGAAAAATATGGCCAACAGAGTAAGTTTTTTATTAAGCTAATTTTATTTTCAATTTATATGACTCTCCTTGATTCGAAGATTATGTTTTTCCATTATTTTTTCATTTTTTTATGAGGCAATGGCTATATTATTTGATGATGGTAAGACATTGGTTTAGTTTGTTCCCTTCTGTACTCTAAAGTAGTAGAGCAAATACTGCTAGATTTTCTCTAAAATCCATTTCCTCTTTTTCCTGGGCACCCAGCTAGACCATATGTCCTAGCCTCCCTTGCAGTTAGGTTTGGCAGATGAATGAGTGTCATATGGAATGTTAAGTGGAAGTGATGTGTGCCATTTTCAGGCCAAGGCTTTTAAAAGCAAACATTATCCTCCACATTTTCTCTTCCTTAACGCTGGCTGGATTTAGATGATAAAGCCCTAGGAGATGTCAACAAAACAGGAGAATTCTGGTGGAAGAAAAGACAACAGCCATCAGAAATACCCACCTTGGACAGTTAGGTGAATAAGATCTAGCAGTGGTTGTACATAGTGACATCCTTCCTAAGAGAATATGAAAAGGGGGTACAGGGGTGGAGAGTAACTTCACAGTGCAGAAACCTGATAAGAAAAATGCTACCTGAGCCGGGGGTCAAGGTTAAGGTCCACAGTCATAAATCATGCTGATAGCCTTGATATCTTTGATATGCTGTAATGAGAATGACACTTTACCTCTGTGATCTTCCTCCCCAAAACCCATAACCCCAGTCTAATCATCAGAAAAACATCAAACAAATCTCAACTATAGAACATTCTACAAAACAACTGACTAGTACCCCTCGAAACTGTCAAAAATTCAAAAAAATCCTGAGAAAATGTCATAGCCAAGAGGAGCCTAAGGACATAAGACAACTAAATGTAATGCACCTTAGATGGGCCCCTGGAACTGAAAAAGGACATGAGGTAAAAAGCTGAGGACATCTGAATAAAGTACGGACTTTAATTATTCATAAGGTATCAATACTGATTCACTAATTGTCACAAACATACCAAACGAATGTAAGATGTTCATATGGGAAACTGGGTGTAGGCTTCACTTTTCTGTAAATGTAAAACCATTTTCAAATAAAAAGTTGATTAAAAATAATAATTAGAGCCACAAAAGCAAGTAAGAAATTTTACCTTCAAAGAGGTTGGTGAGAGAGAAGGTAAAGCATAGGAACTCACGTTCAGCACCGCTTCCCTTCAGGATGACGTGGCAATTTCCGCAGAAGGTTTGACTTCAAAGCCACTCAGAAAAGCTGAGACCTGAAGGAATTACCTAGACATTCCTGCTGCCTTAAAGTGTACTGCCTTAAAGTGTAGTGCTTACCTAGGTACACGCTGGAAACCAGAACACAGACAGAGCCAAGGAAGCCTAATCACACATCTCAAAATGAATACTAGATTGTAGAAAACAGAGTGAATTTTAGAATTGGAAAGGAACTCAGAATCCAATACCTTCCTGCATCAAAATACCTTCCTTCATCAAGTTCAAAGATAAAAAAGAAAAACTGAGCCTCAGAGGGAAAATGTCTTGTCCAAGGTCATCCAGCCAACACACGGATGAGTTAGGAAAAGACTCGTCTCTGATATACTGAATGAACACTGTCCTTTCCTTCCCAAAGAGCGGCCAAGACATAATCTGTGTATATCTTGTGCAAGCTGCAGGACCGGGGGGCAAGAAGCTAGAGAAGACATGACAAGGAGAGGCAGGAGCACCTAGCTGTGCATCAGTTACTGAAGTGGAGTGACAAAGGAAAGGAGTCCTAGGAAACCGTGCAAGAAATATGTATTTAATATCGACATATTTTATACACATGCATATATATATGAGATACTACAATTGCACTGTGTTTATCTAGGGCCAGCCTATTCAACATTTGCACCTAAACTTACAGAAAGTGCCCCCATGTAAACTCCAATCTAAAATGAAAAATATAGGGCTTTCCTGGTGGCGCAGTGGTTGAGAGTCCCCCTGCCAATGCAGGGGACACGGGTTCGTGGCCCGGTCCGGGAAGATCCCACATGCCACGGAGCAGCTGGGCCCGTGAGCCATGGCCGCTGAGCCTGCGCGTCCGGAGCCTGTGCTCCACAATGGGAAAGGCCACAGCAGTGAGACGCCCGTGTACCACAAAAAAAAAAAAAAAAAAAAAAAAAAAAAAAAAAAAATATATATATATATATATATGATCCAAACTTTATTATGAGCTATATCCAGAGAATTAATAGTATTTATTATAATAACAATGGCTGTATTATGAACCCATCTACTTTGTACCAGGCACTCCCCCAATGATTTCACTACAGTCGTATCTGGTATTCACAACAACTTAATGTGCAAGGTACTTTTTCTCATTTGTCAGGTGAGATTATCGAGATTCAGAGAAGCTACATCACTTACCCTATAGCTTACGGGACTAGTAAGTGAAGAGGCAGTCTAGCGTAACATTCTATGGTCCCAGCTGTTCGCCAGCACTGTTCAGTCACTTTAAGAAAGACACCGGCAAAACTGGAACATGTCCAGAGGAAGAGGAGCAAAATAAAGAGGGTGGTACAAAGGACTGTCATAGGAAGAATGGCTGAACGGACAGTCGATATGCAGCCTGGAGAAAGGAGGATGCAGGGGACGTGAGAGCTGTCCCCACTTTCTTGAGATTAGAAGTAAGAAGACAGAAGAGGAGACAGAAGCAAGAAGAGGCCAATTTGTTCTAGTAGCTCCACAGGGATAGAACTAGGGCCGATGGCTGAACGCTACAGGGAGGCAGGTAAAAATGAACTTTCTGTAAACTGTATTCAAAAAGAAAACAGGCTGCCTAAGGAAAGAGTGAGTTCTCCATCACTGGACAGAAGCAAACAGAGAGAAGCAGAAAAAACTACAGGTCAGGACAGCTATGAAGGACACAGATATCTCTGAAAGCAAAGGCATTCTGCATGGCAATGCAAGGTTCTTTCTAGCCCTGAGGTCCTGGAAAGCTTTGAGATAAGCCAGATGGCCGTTAAATACAAGTTCACGTTTCTGTTTCTTAGTGTGTGCTTAGGACAGGGAATTGAAAAGACTGTTTAGCAGGCATCCTGGAAATGGAGAGTACTTTGTAAAAGTTAAGCATGCATTGTGTAGTAATTTGATGGGGCTTTTTAATCAGTTTCTGTGAGCTTACAAACCAGACCCTTGGTATCAAGGTTTAATGTTGCCCACTTAAAGGAACGGAGATCGAAGAGGCTGTTAAACTGTGATTCTTGTCAAGTGCTTCTGGGCTTCATACCACTGCAGATTTAAAATTAGATTGTCAGGGTAGGAGACTGTTCATCAACAGATATATTTATGATAATCACAGCTAAAGGGTATAGACTAGGGCACATTTACATACCATAAATCAAAGCCCCAGACAAATGGGAAAAGGATACAGTAACACAGGTGAAAGAGGATAGAACTTATCTGGACTTTTGAACACTCTGCAGAAATGACAATCACACTAAACTGGGGGAATTCATTAAAAATACTTGTTGTTTAGTAAAAGAGACACAGACCTGAGACCCCACATTCACTCGGGGGACTGTAGCGAATAAGGCGGAGATGTGACATCATGGCCTAGCAGAATCTGCTCTATGGGGTAAAGATTACCACGTCCTGGGCTTCCCTGGTGGCGCAGTGGTTGAGAGCCCACCTGCCGATGCAGGGGACACGGGTTCGTGCCCCGGTCTGGGAAGATCCCACATGCCGCGGAGCGGCTGGTCCCGTGAGCCATGGCCGCTGAGCCTGCGCGTCCAGAGCCCGTGCTCCGCAACAGGAGAGGCCACAACAGTGAGAGGCCCGCGCGTACCGGCAAAAAAAAAAAAAAAAAATGATTACCACGTCCTGTCGTGAGTCCTCAGTCTTCCCATAGGTCAAGTGAAGGTGATGGTGCCCTCAGCAGTTACCCATCTAAGGGACATGGAAATCCCTGTGAAGCACTAATAATGGCAAAAGGATTCTGTATCTATAAGCGGAGATCTATTTTCTCAATCAGCAGATACTGGTAGCACGTTTTATTAAAAAATCAAGTATTTACCGATCACCAGACTTTCTGGTGGGTATTCTAGGTAGAGGGGAGAACCAGTGATATGCTCATAAAACAGCTCTTTTTTAAAAAATGCCCCAAACCTGATTTCCATGGGACTGATTTCCACAGGGTAAATCTTCCCATCATGGCTGATTTTAAACTATCATTTGACCTCAGTGGATGCAGAGCTGGAGCAGAAGAAATGAGCATCCCAGGCTCCAGGATCCAGCACAGCACTGAATACAACAGAGAACAAGCCATGAAGCTTACATTCCAGCAGGAAAGACAAGAAGTAAACAAACAGTTCATACATAAGAGTTTTCGTATAGGTGCCATGATGAAAATGAAAGCGATGAAAAAGGATGGAGGGTCCAGGGGATGGATGTGTTGTGAACAGCGTGGTTAGAAGTGGACTTCACCAAGACCTGATGAAGAGCCGTGGAGTAATAGCTAAGAGCATCGGAAACAGGGACTAGCAGATGCAAAGTAATCCTAATGCTTGAAAAGACTGGGAACCAGCAGACGAGAGGCTCTCTGAAGATCCTCCTCTCGACCAGGAGTTGGCAAACTACAGTCCTGTCGCTGCCAATTCTGTAAATAAAGTTTTATTGGAACACAGCCTGTGCGCCTTCATTCACACATTTGCCCCTGGCTACTTTTGTGCTACAACAACAGAGATGAGTAGTTGCAATGGAGACCCTACAGCCTGAAAAGCCTGAAATATTTACTAACAGGCCCTTTCCAGAAAAAGCTGGCCATCTCTTGCTCTAGACCCTTGCCGATGTAGTTCCCTCTGCCTGAAACGCATATCCCATGCCCTGCCTTCTCTCTGCCCAGAATTCCTCCTCAGTCTTCCAGGTTCAGCTGTCTTCCACGGGGCCTTCCCTAACACCCTGAGGCTAAATTAATCACTCCCTCTGCACAGCTCCCTCAGGCACAGGCTAGGAGAGGACTCCCTACACTGTTACAGCTGTTTGCATATGATCTGTCTCTGCTGAACTAGGTACAGCTCCTCAAGGGCAAGGACCTTGAATGATTCATGACCCTGTCCCAGTACGTAGCACAGTGCCAGGCACCGGGTAGGTGAGAGGTATGTGTATGTGGATAGAAAGGAGATAAGTTATATCTGGGATTTTCCACTGTGACCCGTGACTTTTAGAGGAGCTCCTCATTTGTAAGAAAGATGTTTATAGCCTTTGAATATCATGCCTCCAGCCTTCAGTGCCTTTCTTTCCATTTTCAGTCTCGACTCAGCCCCTCCACATTGAACACAGTTGACAAGCACAGCGGCATTCTCCATAAACTGAACAGTCTCCAAAGCCCTGTTCAGCGGGAATCAAGTGACCTTGAGACGGGCAATCCTTAACCTTCATGCTGCCTCAAAGCTAAAAGGAAAGAAGGACACGCTTTTTCCAGAATATCCTCTTCACTAAACCAGTCTGAGCTGGGGGAGGCGGGAGAAGCAGGGCAGGGAAATGCCCATCAGGATGGGGTTTCTGTGCTGAGCCAATTTTATTCCTCATACCATTAACCCCCTCCCTCCCAGCTTCCTCTCTATAAGATGCTCATGGGGCTTCCCTGGTGGCACCGTGGTTGCGAGTCCGCCTGCCAATGCAGGGGACATGGGTTCGTGTCCCGGTCCGGGAAGATCCCACATGCCGCGGAGCGGCTGGGCCCGTGAGCCATGGCCGCTGAGTCTGCGCGTCCGGAGCCTGTGCTCCGCAATGGGTGAGGCCACAACAGTGAGAGGCCCATGTACCGCAAAAAAAAACCCAAAAAACAAACCAAAAAAAAAGATGCTCATGAAAATTTAAAATAACTCAACTACCATTTACTGACTTCCAACGTGTACTAGGTGCTGGGTACAAAGCTGAGTAAGATGCAATTCCTGCCTTGAAGGCACCCATGGCCTCCTCACTGAGATGCACACACAACTAACCATACCCAGTGAACATGGAAAGTGCTTTCCTAGAGGAACAAACAAAATGCCATGGAATCACAGAGCACGGGTGCTAACTTTACCTGGGATGATGACTTCTGGGACAAGAAGCAGTTAAGAAAGGCTTCAAAGATGAAGCAACATTTTAGACTTGGCCTTGAACAGGCAGGGCAGTTGTGCTTTGAGCAGCATAAGCAGGAGGGGCAGCCCCATGGGGCACACAAACAGCATGTTCAGAGACTGGGCAAGCACACTGGCATGGCCAGGGTGTGGGGAAATAAGAGGGTGCACGCAGTGGCTGGAGGTGACAGCAGAAGGGAAATATGGTCCCAGGACACTTGAGGTTCTTTAAGCAAAGCTAATAAAGTTTACCTTTTTTTTTTTTTTTTTTTTTTTTGCGGTACACGGGCCTCTCACTGTTGTGGCCTCTCCCGTTGCGGAGCACAGGCTCCGGACGTGCAGGCTCAGCGGCCATGGCTCACGGGCCCAGCCACTCCGCAGCATGTGGGATCTTCCCGGACTGGGGCACAAACCCGTGTCCCCTGCATCGGCAGGTGGACTCTCAACCACTGCGCCACCAGGGAAGCCCCTAAAGTTTACCTTTTAAACCAATAATCTCCAAACTCTTTTGAGCATACATCTCCATCTGTTAAATCTACAGCCTCCATATGAAATGGAGCAGGACACTCTTGAGGCCTTCCCAGGACAGAACCCCACCCTCCCATGTCCTCTGCCTTGTCTGTAGAAAAATTTAGTCAAAGAAGAAATGTAATCAGAGAAATGAGAAAATACAGAAACAAAGGAAAAGCAGTCAAACAAGACCAAATAATAATAGCTTAGTCATTAAATAAAGTCAAGGACTTTTAGTTTCTCCTCAAGGGCTACAGATAGTACTCTGAGCCATATCCTGTGAGCTGTTTTGTAGAGACTGAAACTCCCACCAGGTGGAACAAGTTAACTGCATGATGACCAGACTGTAGCCATGACATAAGCTGCCACCATTCCGAGAACTGGCCTCAAAGAAATGGGAAAAAAACAACCCTGGAACTGAAGGCACCTGGGACTGAACTCAAACCAACCCTGGAACTGAACTTAAAACAATCAAGATGACACTGATCAGACCACCACATGACTAACTTCAAGACGATTGTCAGAGCTGTGTCTTTTCTACATGTAGCTCCCTCCCTCTGCCCATACACCCCTGAATCTCCCCTTTAAAAGCTCTTGCCTACTGATTGTCAGGGGGCAGTTGGCCTTTGGACATGAGCCTGCCCTCTCCCCCAGTTGCCAGCCTCTGAAATAAAGCAAACTTTCCAAACAAACTTATGGTTACCGAAAGGGAAACGTTGCAGGGAGGGATAAACCAGGAGCTTGGTATTAACATACACAAACTACTATAAGATAGATAACCAACAAGGACCTAATGTATAACACAGAATATCACTCAATATTCTGTAATAACCTGTATGGGGAAAGAATCTGAAAAAGAACGAATATATGTATATGTATAACTGAGTCACTTTGCTGTACACCTGAAACTAACATCACATTGTAAATCAACTCTACTCCAATAAAATTTAAAAAAAAAAAGAAAATCCAAACTTACAAATAAGATTTAAAAAAAAAAGAAAGCAAACTTTCCTTTCCACCAACCTTGCCTCTCACGTATTGGCTTTCAAGCAGCAAGGAGGCAGACCTGAATTTTGGTAACACATGTATGTGTATTTATTATTTATAAACTACATGCAGGTAATTTATAAATACCATATATTATGCATATATTGTAAATGAAAGTTCAAATGTTTAAAAAGGACCAATACTAAACCCACACAAAAATTAAAATACCCACATGACAAAAGTTTGTCTTGCCCCGCTCACTTCAGAGAAGAGAAGCATTAGGGACCACTGCATCAGACGATAGGGAAACTGAAGGATTTTAAGCCTGGGGATAAATTATGAGGGCAGTATTTTAGAAAGCCATACTGGGGAACAATAGAGAAGGATGACTTAGGGTGGGTGGTGCTGTGGTTGTGGAAGCCACATAGGAAGCTGTGACATATAATAAGGCCTTAGGTAGGCAGTGGCAATGAGGATGGAGAGAAGACATCAGCCTGAGGACTGATGCTTGGTGGGACCTGGTAGATGACAGGATGTGTAGAGTCTCTTCAGCTCTGGAAAAAATGTGTGACCTCTCCTTCCCTAAATCCAAGTCTATCATTAGGCTTCTAAGAAAGCCCTGTGTCAGTGTAGAATATCATGGAAAATGAGGGTGGAAAAAGCTTAATGTGAGCATTCCTAGGAAGCCAAATGACTTCTTTGCCTTTCTAAGGATTTCCGTTCATGAAGGGGAGTTTGATTCTGGTCAACCTCACTGAGTCACAGCCCCTTGGTTTTTCTCAGACTGTCATCCAAGAAATGGACCTCGTCTTCCAGGCAATTCATGAATGAGCTATGGAGGATGAAAACCACAAGGTATTTCACACTTGAAAATCCTAGAATCTGAAGATTTTAGAACCAGAAAAGCCCTTCAGGATGATCTAATTCTACAGATGAAGAAGCAGAACACCAGAGAGAGGGGAAACCCATGAAAGCATGTCTTCCAATCCCTGGAGTCAGGGCTCTTTAATACATCATGATCCTTCTGTGCTGCACCCCTTTAAATGAAAACCATTTTTCATCCTCTCACAGGTATCCTGGCTTTATCCCAAATGAGCTGTGTGGTATCCAGAAAGCTATTTCATTTCTTTATACACAGGTATACTTTGCTTCTCGTGAAACTGTTTGAATGACTAGGACCTGCTTCTGAAGGCTGTTCTAAGGAATTAAGAATACACATTACACCAGTGGGATGGGGGGTAATATAGGGGTGTGGAATGGGAGGCACAAACTACTGGGTATAAGATAGACTTAAGGACGTATTGTACAACGCGGGGAATAGAGCTAATATTTTGTAATAACTGTAAATAGAAAGTAACCTTTAAAAATAGTATAAAAATTTTTTTAAATTGTTTTTTAAAGAATACACATTGTAGCATGTTCTATAACCAGCAAGTGACCTTGCTTGTGGGGTAGATTAACTTTCTGATAGAATTTATGTGGTTTGGAAGACCCATGGTTAGGAGCAGTAGCCATGGGCAAATTCTCCTGAGTTTTTTTTTGTTTTAGTTTTTGTTTTTTTGTGGTACGTGGGCCTCTCACTGTTGTGGCCTCTCCCGTTGCGGAGCACAGGCTCCGGACGCGCAGGCTCAGCGGCCATGGCTCACGGGCCCAGCCGCTCCACGGCATGTGGGATCTTCCCGGACCGGGGCACGAACCCGTGTCCCCTGCATCGGCAGGCGGACTCTCAACCACTGCGCCACCAGGGAAGCCCTCTCCTGAGTTTTATTCACAGATAACATTTGTCAAGTATATACCACATACCAAGTGCTTTACGTGGATTATCCCTTTAAATTGTCACAGAAATAACTGAAGGCAGACATTGGGCGTTTTTTTATAGATTAGGAAACTGAGGCTTACAGAGGTTAAGTCACCTGCTCTAAATCACAGAGGTAATAAATGCCAGAACCAGGTGTTGAAGCCAGAACTCTTTGCTCTTTACACCTTCTCATTGCTAACCATCAGTTGCTTCTTGAAGAAATCTAACATGCTGATACTTCTCTCTTCTTCCTTTATGGTGATCAGCCCACAAAAATGGTAGAAACCTATGAAGCAAGGGACCTAGAATAAACAGCAAACACTAAGCTGGAGTTAAAAGCTTTTGGCCTCCCGGTACAAAAGTGGGAGGAAACTATAGACACCTCCATTCATCCAAATAGTCTTCTATAATAACAGCATCCTCACTTGGCATAGAAAAAAATCTTCTCAGTTAGTCTTAAGGCCTCTTTTTCATAGACACATCTTTTGGCACCAGAAATAAATGAACAGGACAGCACAGGCATGACAGTTCCCTGACATCAGAGAAACTGCAGGATGTTGGACTTGTCCTAAAACTGTCCTGTGTCTCAGAGGAAATCTTTTCATCCAAATTGGCAAGCCTGGGGAATTCCCTCATACACCACAAATCTAAATTATCTGCAGGTAAAATGCCATTGTTGTAAAATGTGATCTTCTGTCATCTTTTTTATAGCATCCACCAAGAAAAATCTGCAGAGTCAACCAGAGTGAGTTGAAGAGGTAATAATACTTTCTGCAAACAAGCAGTTTAGAGCTCCAACAGCACATCAATCAGCTTCGACTCTGCTGCAAGCTCAGGCCAGGCAGGATGGTGCAATGGGAAGTATGCGCCAGGGGTCTGTTCCCAGCAGCTGGCTACTCTCCATCCCCACCGTCACCACCTTGGTGGAGGCCATCACAGCTCCCAGCTAGATTCCTCCAACACTCACTTAACACTCTTACCCTATTTCCCTTCCAAACCACACTACGGTGGAGGTAATATTTTACAGCATAAATTGGATCATGTCACTCTCCTGCTTAAACCCTTTAATAGCTTCCATTTCATTTACAGTAAAATGTCAAACCCTTAGCATGGCCTGGAGAGCTTTGCACCATGTGGCTCCTTGTTTACCATTCCATCACCATCTCAATTTACTCTCTCCCTGGCTCACCAAGCTCTAGCTAGGCACACACGCCTTTCTCTTCAGATCGAAGGATCTTTGCACATGCATTTCCCTCTGCCTGGATTGATTTCGTCCTAAGATAAATACAAGTTTTAGCTTAAATGTCACTCCACAGAGGTCTTGTCTAGGCTCCCCATCTAAGTCTGCCTTCATATTCAGATTCAGATTCTCTATCAACACACTATGTTTTCCCCCTTCCTAACACATATCCCAATTTGTAATTAGATATCTATTTTTCTTTACTTCCTTAATATTTATTTCCTCCTCTAGACTGTAGCACCCATGAGGGTGAGGCCATGTTAGTTTTAGCCATCGTAATATGCCCAGTATTTATTTAGCATAGTGCCACCAACACAACGTAGGAAGCCAACACATATTTGTTCAACATGCTGGTTTCCTCTCTCTAGGCTTCAGGTTTCATATATAAAATGACGGCTTTGAACAATTCAGTGGCTAGAAGTTTAGGATCCCAGAAACGTAAGGGACTCACAAGTAGAAATAGATACAAGTTGTTTGCAATGAAGTAAAACTGAAAATGGAGAAAGTATTTTTAATAGATTTTAGAGAGATTACATCTCTCACCACCGTATATTAATAAAGATTGCTAAAATTCCATTTAAAATATAATTACACAAGGCATAATAATGCAATTAAATTATTACCTGATATAACCATACACAAAAAAGAAGTAGAAATAGTTATCAAATGTGGTTGGTATACTTGTGATGTAAATATGGATTGCACGCTATACCTCAAATTCAATTTGGAGGCTCTTGGGGACAACTTGAAAGCAACTGAAACAGGTACAAGGAATTGTCACTGTGACTGATTATGAGGGGCCATTACAAACGCATAGATGAAAAATTCCCTGGACAAAGATACGAACCTGTGGTTTCAGACAAGCGTGGCCACTCTAATTCCAAACACCCATGTCCAAAAAAAAAAAAAAAAAAAGCCTGCCTGACTCTCTCCTGGCCAACGCCAAGAAGCATACTTCAGGGTTCAGTACCGCAGGGATTGATCTATCCATAGCTAATGATTCCCCCAAACTTTGCAGAGGAGGTCAGCTTGACTTTAATACCCATCACTTATTTTTAAAATTGTCAATGGTTTCCCATAGGTATATGACACATTCTAGTAACAAAAGGCATGATTTGTCAACAAATAAAATTTTAAATTGTCATATGTTCGTTTGGAAAAACAAATAAACATTAAAGCATACATTAAATTTTACCTATGTGTTACAGAACCAAAAATTCATTTTCTTTTACAGAAAAAAAATTCATTTTTTATGTGATGCTTCAAAATCCTGCAGTTTGTTCTATAAAAAACTGGCTTAATTTTAGAATTTCTGTGTTTTGTTTCTAAATGACAAGTTAGGAGAATAAATGTGAAGCTCTTTGCAAGTATCCACATAAAACCCATTCTGCATGTGGATCATCTTTATTGTCATAAATGGGAAACCAAATTAGATAGAATGTTCATGAGATTTTCTCTTTTAACTTTGCATTGAGGCTCTAGAAACTTTTTGATGCGTCATATAAGAATTCTGATCAGTGACTTTAAGTTTCGGTGTAGATTATCTTGATTACAATTTGCAGATTTATTATAATTGTACATGCTCATTAACTCATTTCTTTGAATTCTCTTTTTAACATGAAATAAATATTTCAAACATGTGAAAAATAGAGAGATAGCAATAGCCCTCAACAAGTGTGTAACCATGAACCAGGGACTGTGAAATTCCCACGCAAAGCATTTACTCATTCAACCTTTACAACAGCCCTACAAGGTTTTTGTTCGTTTGTTTTTTGTTTGTTTCTTTTTCCTCATTTTACAATGATGAGATTTAGATACAAAGAAGTGAAGTAATTGCCCAAGGTCCCACCATTCATTAAGTAAAAGGACTTTAGGATTTGAGTTCAGGAAGGCTGGCTCCAGAACCCACAGTGCAAGCTACCATTCTCTACCGCCTCTTGAGTATCCATGAACTCAGCATCCACATTTAACAAACACTAACATTTTCCATAATTGCCTCCAATCTTTTTATGTAATTAAAACATTCTAGTCATCTTCTTAATTCCATTCCATTACTTTTCCTGACCAGACCCAACTACATTTCTGAATTTGGTTTATGTGTAGTTTTCTTGTTCATATGTTTGTTCCTTTACTCCCTCTTTATGTATCTCCTAAAAATATGCACTGCTATTTTGTGTATTGTACATTTTTACATAAAAAGTATCATGCCGTACATATCATTCAGCAATCTGATTATCTCTGTCAACATTATATAAGCATTATATGTTTGAATTTTCAATTTTCATCTGATCTTTAATAGATGACTATAATCACTTTTCATTCATTGTCATTTCTGATTTAGCTGTTTTTATTTCTATCATCTTAGTTTGTGTTTTCTATTTACAATGCCTTTCTTTGCTTCTTTACTTATCCTTATGTTCTTTCAGTTGGATTGATTTAGTTTTGTTTGCTCTCTGATTTTCCCCCTTATCTTGATTTGGAAATCACACTCTATTTCTATTAATTTAGTGGTTACACTTACATATTTAACTTCAGCAAAATCCAAGTATAATTGTTATCATTAAGCTCCTACCAAATACTGCAAGCACCTCCTTCAAACTCTGAAATCCTCCCACTCCTATCACTGAATAGAGCTCTAGCTTCTTTTTAAGCCCATGAAAGGCTTGCCACAGGATCTTTTTCAATGATTATGTATTCCATATTTTTTGCTCACCCCTTCTTCCCTCTAGATTCAACCTGCTCTTTGTGAACCAATGAGAGTCTATAAATGGTTACATTTCTTAGTTTATACCATTTGTTTCTCTCTCTCTCTTGAATTATAGTTGAATGCATATACTGAATCAAATGATGTTTATTTTCCCTCAGCATTCAGAAAATAATATCCTATTGTCTTCTAGCAACCATTATTGCTGATATGTCTGCAGTAGGTCTACCTATCTATCATTTGTAGTTAAATATTTTTTCTCTGGTCACTTTTAACATATTTTATCTTCATTGTAATATGGTTTTACTACAATTCCAAGTGGGAATTTTTTTAAGAACTTGATGGGATAAGGTCACATGAATTTTTCAGTTCTGAAAATTTTGTTTCAGTCTTTTTAATTTTAGATGATCTAACATTGTCTTTTTATTTTCCAGAACTACTATATCATGCATGTTGGAACTTCTCCTTATATACCCTATATATCTTAAATTCTCATTCAATGTTTTCCACCTCTCTGATACTGAGTGATTTCTTTGATTTCATTTCCAACTCAAACATTTTCTCTTCTTTTGTGTATAGCTTGCTTTTGAACACATGTATAGACTTTTTTCCTACCATTGCAATTACTATATAATTACATATATATATATATATATATATATTTTTTTTTTTTTTTTTTTTTTTGCGGTACGCGGGTGTCTCACTGCTATGGCCTCTCCCTTTGTGGAGCACAGGCTCCGGACGTGCAGGCTCAGCGGCCATGGCTCACAGGCCTAGCCGCTCCGTGGCATGTGGGATCTTCCCGGACCGGGGCACGAACCCGTGTCCCCTGCATCGGCAGGCGGACTCTCAACCACTGAGCCACCAGGGAAGCCCTATTTTTATATTTTTACTCTACTTTTTTCCCATACTGTTCTGTTCCTGCTTATAGTTCTGCTTCTTTTAATTATTAAATGTTTAAAATATTCTTAATTTAAAATTTAGTTCAGATTGATCTAGTATCTAGAATTTAGGGATAAGAATTCTTCAATTTGTTGTGTTCTATCCTTGTGTGGTTTCTATTATTTGACAATAAGATTTTCTTCAAAGGGAGTTGTTTTGGGCTTCCTTGGACTGTGAAACCTTCAAGAAGGGTTGACAATGGCCTCCCATAATACTTTGTGGATTTCTAACTACTAAGTTTTTATATTAACTTCTCAGACTGGAATTCCTGCTTAACAGGGAGATATTGTTAATATTTTTATGATTTGATTTCAGACCACACCCAGGAAGTGGTCCAGGTCAAAGTTTCTAATTCCTTACAGGCAACACTTTCCACCTGCTCCTTAGGTGGGCATCAAGCTCCTTTCAGTTTTCCTTGGCAGGTGGAAAGTTTTTCTAACTCACCATTTCTCAGGAAGAGCAGTGTCTGTGTTACAGGTCCCTGTCTGCCTAATACAGGCCTGAGGCCTCATCTCCTGTGGCCTGCATGAGGGCTAAACCCAGTGCCCAACTACTGATGGCCATGTCTGTTTCTATAATCCCCCCCTGAAGCACATGAAATCAGTTCCTGTTCATCTCCATGCATATAAATACCCTCTTCATTTCTGGCAGCTGAGGAGTTCCCCTCTTTGGTTTTCAGCTCAACTATGCATTTTAATTTTTGCTGTTGTTGTTATACTCTCTCCAGCAGAACCATCTATTTTTAAATGGAAAGCAGAGTCCTTTTGTAACAGCTCAGATTATAATACTCAGAGTCTTATCATTTCAACATCAATGTTTCCTACACCTGCTATCTTTAACAAATGGTACATTATGGGGATAACATTAAAACTGTGTAATCTTCAGGACAATCACTGTAGTTAGAACTGTGAAGTCAAATAAGAGAAAACCAAGAAACACCTTTAAGGACTAAAGGCACAAGCACACCTATCTTATCCCTTCTGTGTGTCAAACATATTCATTCAGTAATTGAGAGCCTAACAGAGCCAGGAACTAAGCAAGGAGATGGGAGTACAGTGGGGAGCTCATTAATTATATGTTCCCAAACTTTAAATCCTAAAGGAAAAATAATTTTTTAAATCATACATTTGATTGCTTTAAGGAAAATAATACAAATAAACAGATATCATTTTTCCTAGAGGACTGCAAACCCCCAGCTGGGAAAACAATTCTTATTCCCCTTCTTTATTTTACAAGTGAGGGAGTAGAGCCCCAGTGCAAGATGACTTTTCTTGTATTATATATTCATCAAAATTCTATCAGAACCCTTTTTCCTAAATATTAAAATTGTTTTTCTAAAAATTCAAAGATATGGACACAACTACTTTGCAGTTAGAAACTGAATAGATAAATCCCTGATTATGGATAAATATAATTTTGGTAAGCTTAAATTCAAGATTTCTAAAAGCAATAGAGAAAGCATTCATTTTTTACATTTTAGCAAAATAGCTCTCTAAGAACATTCTCTGACTGGCATAAGTGTACATTCTAACTTAAGAAAATAATATTTATTTGTTCTTTCTTGCATTTTTAATCTTTCCCCCCACTCTGCAGAATCAGAAACACTTCTTATCTAGCTTCAGTAACTCATACCTACATTTCTCATACAACTATGTAATAAATACATGTGTATATGACTATCCATATTACATGCTAATAAATACAAATTATAACATACATTCTGGAGATAACCTAGGCAAAATGTCAAAAATGTCCCTTTGTACTCTGATATCTGCAGTAAGGACATAAGGAACACTAAAAAACTTTAGCTCTTTTGGGAATATTCAACAAAACAATGAAATTTACGAAGTGTGTACTACCTAGAATGGAACATTTTACACACATAACACATTCATCACACACACACACACACACACACACACACACACAAATAAATAATCATGGATTTTTCTTAAATTTCACATACCTAAGGCCTTATTTACCCAGTTTAACAATATTAGTTTCTAGTCACTACACGTTGGCACCTATATACTCTTAACAGAAGTTAGTAGAAAGAACACTGGACTAGGTGTCAGAGGTTTAAGTTCTAATCCTTGCTCTGCCACTTAGGCAATTCACTTCATTCTTCAGTTTTCTCAGGTAAGATTAAAGGAGTTGGATTGTCAAGATCATTTTTAGATATTTTGTTCTATGGTTTTAAAACAATAACGGTGATAATTATAAGGCTTTTGGCTTATGATTTTATTATGTTTTAGTTATTGGATACCACAAAGTACCAAGATTTGAATAGATTCATACACCACAGTGATGTATAACAATGATCTTTTATAGCACAGTGCTTGGGGAAAAAATAGTCAGAAATTAATAACAATATTTAAATTAAAGGCTGTGCCAGAAATCTGTAAGAACACTAAATCAGTTCCAACTTTAAGCAATAATAATTAATATCCACTAATAATTAAGTGGGTGATGTGTAGTTTCAGTTCCAGGTGCCCAAGCTTCCCTTTCTTGTCTCATTATTAAGAATTACAATTGACTGTGCTGCAGATAAACCTTTAAGCAAAGCATATTTCATCTGCTTGCTTAATGGACTGGCATCTTCTTGGAATTCAGAGTTCTGGAACTTAATATTGGTTGTGAGATAATTTACGGTTGACTTCAACATCCTCTCACACTGGGAAAACTCTCAGTCTATTTCACAGTCTGAAACTTTATTAACTTTCATTTCTTAAGTGAAAACATTCCAAACCACATTCTAGAATCTAGATGACGATATAGAGATAGTGGTTATCAGAGTAGAAATTCACAAGACAAAATAAATAAACTAAACTATAAACACTATGGGAAGGTAACAATGATGCTATTTCAAAAATGGTGTCTTGTCTAGAAATTCTTGTCTATTTATGATAGTGGGACAGCAAATATAACCTGGGGAAATCAGCCCCTAATTGTCTAGTAAGGATTAAATAGGACTCCTTGGATGTCTTAGTGTGTGAACACACACTGTGAACACACACTGTTCAAGGCAGTTACCTCATTACCAGGATGGCTTCCCTCTCCCTCAGGGTCTAGTAGCAAGGGAAGGAATGCTGTGTTCTGTAAGTCAGTGCTATCCAAAGACGATATAATTCAAGTCATATGGGTAATTTTAATTTTCTAGCAGTCATATTTGAGAAAGGGAAAAATGGCTGAAATTATTTTAACAATATTTTTATTTAACCTAATATATCTAAAATATGTAATCAACATAAGAAGTATTAATGAGATATTTTAGATTTTTTTCTTCATGCCAAGTCTTCAAAATCCACTGTGTATGTTACAATTACAACACATCTCAACTTGCACTAGCCGCTTTCAAGTGCTCAAAAGCCACGTGAGTTGATGACTACCATATTGGACAGCACAGCTCTGTGCTCATCTTAACAGACATATTTCTCCAAAGTAGAGGTTTGTTAAACCAAAGACCACATATGTTCTGAAAAATATCTATCAAAGGAAGATGCAAGACAAAAATTATATCGAAAGCCTGCTGCCTGCTGCCTTCTTTCCTTCCATTCTTACACTGGTCTTTCCTTCTACCAACACTCTGGCCTTGGTACTATGCCAAGAAATACAAGTGTGAACAAGACAGTTGAGGTCAGAGCCCTCGTGAAGTTGACCGTGTAACAGGAAAGAGAGGACTTAATTAAATAAGTCTATAATGAATTAGTTACAAATATGAGAAGTGCTTTGAAGGACTCCTGGCTGCTGTGGAGCATGGAACTTACCTAGTCTCAAGGGAGTTGTTGTGGCTGAATGTTTGTGTCTCCCAAAATTTCTATGTTGAAATCTTAACCTGCAAGGTAATGATAGTAGGAGGCAAGGCCTTTGGGAGGTGAATAGGTCATGAGGGCTCTGCCATGAATGGGATTCGTGCCCTAATAAGAGGCTCCAGAGAGATCCCTTGCCCCTTCAACCATGTGAGGTTACGGGGAGAAGATAACCATCAGTGAGGAAGCAGGCCCTCACCAGACACTGAATCTATGGACCCCGTGATCTTGGACTTCCTAGCATCTAGAACTGTCAGAAGTAAGTGTTTGTTGTTTCTAAGCCAACCATTTTATGGAATTTCTGTTATAGCAGCCTGAACAAAGTAAGACAGGAGTCAAAAATGGCTTCCATCGGGACTTAACATTGACGATGAATGAGTCCTCAAGAACAAGGAGGAATTAGCTTAATGGAGCAGATGGGCAAGAAAAAAATGTGGGAAGTGGAAATTAATAACATTCTACACAAGGGCAGCAGTATAAGAGAAGAGGTTCAAAGACAAAAGACTTTGGTGAGTTTAAACATTGAAACTGTGGCTGGAGTTTAGACATTAGGAGTATGAAACATGGCCCAAGACGTGCCCCAATCATTCAGAATGCTATAGACCATGCTGGAAGAAGCAGTGTGAAAGCAAGAGTCATCTGAGGAGCTCTGGATCAAAAAAGAAGAAATATGGGACACATAGAAAAGACAGTTTAGGGTACACTTTTTATTGTATTTGTCCATCAATAAACCACTGATATGGAGGTCTATCTATAACCCAGTCTGGTCACCACTTTCCCATCTATGCCAATGGTGCAGAACTTCAAATACATAGCTAAAAAACCTAAACATCAGTGTACAAATCTAGCCTTTGATTTTATGTACCTTTTGTCCAAGAATAATAGGTTTCCTTTTCGTACCAATTATTAGTGTGGTCTTCAATACTGCCTGTAGCAATAACAAAATGCAATGCTATAAAAACCAAAGCACATATCACTGAAAGAAAGCAACTGGCTTGCCCAAGCAATAGAATTGTTTTTCCCTCCTTTGCTATCACTAACCTAGAGCAAGTAAATTATAATTATGTAACATTTATAATTCATAATTAAATAATTTATATGGACTATTTCCCAACTGTAGTATTCCAATACTATAATTATAAATTTTGGATTATAAAAATTACCCTGTAGAAGGAAAGCCTACATTTTAAACTTTAACTTTCACAAGGAGTAATGGAAAGACATTGAAATCTTCGGAGAATAAAGATGACAATCTAACCCATATTTTAAAGGCTCAGTAAAGACTGCAAGAGGAAGAACAGATAGAAAGCTAGGCAGGGAGATAAGTTAGGAAGTAACAACAGTAGACCAATCAAGAGATGACAGACTTGGATTAGAGTGTTTGGAGACAGAAGGTAGTTTAGGATATAAAATTGTCTTGACATAATTATTAATTGCATGTGGGAAGAGAAGATGTGTGGCAGGGCAGTAAAAATAGAAAGTGGAAGTATGGAACCACGGCACCTCCAGAATATTCTTATAAGAAATAGGGTAGGGTTTCCCTGGTGACGCAGTGGTTGAGAGTCCGCCTGCCGATGCAGGGGACACAGGTTCGTGCCCCGGTCCGGGAAGATCCCACATGCCGCAGAGCGGCTGGGCCCGTGAGCCATGGCCGCTGAGCCTGCGCGTCCGGAAGAAATAGAGTAGATCCTTAACTGAAATATTCCCCCCAAATTAGCATATACTTCGCAGCAAGGCATTAAAGACAAAACCCAGAGCTCATACTGCTCTGACGGACTGAAGATCCCTCTCTCCTTGTGAGCTATACATTGACCACTGAGCTTGGAGTGCCTCTGAGATATCAAGAAGCCAATGGAAAACTGTGCATGGTAACTTGTATCCTTGCTCTTGTGTGTACATCTTTGCACTCTTCATACACTATGAAAGTCAACCAAGAGATGAAAAGGCAATTCTAAAAGTGGTCATTCTTACCAGTCTCTGAACCCAGATAAATCTTGGTGGTCAGACCTAGCTTAACATGTCAAGGATGAATCCAAGCTTTCTGATTTAAACAAGATGGATATTGGTGCCTTTTTTTGAGAAGAGGAACATTAAGAGAGGAATAGATTTGGGAGTAAATCTTCAAATTCAGTTTGGGGTATTTTCAGTTTGAGGCATCAAGTAGAAGTTGGATATACAAACTTAGAACTCAGAAGAAAGGTCTTTACTGAGGATATAAATGTGGCAATAGTTGACTTTTGAGAAGTAAAGCACTGAGAGTACATTGTGAGTGTTTAATACCCAGGACTGAACATTGAGAATCTCCAAAGATGGAATAAATAAGGATAAGCTAATTAAGGAGCCCAAGTAGAAACCAGAAAGATGGGAGTAAACAATATTTCAAAAGGAGTGACTGACCAGCAGTGTTGGGTGCTACCAAGAGGTCGTGTGAAGGAGGATGGGAAAATACCCACTAGAGTTAGTAAACTGGAGGTTATTAGTAACCACAGCAAGAGGAGTAATTTTTAGTACTGAGGGTAGAAGCCAGATTAGAAAGATATGAGGTGTGAGGAAGAAAAGAAGAAAAGGTGACAATAAATAGAAGATTTTAAGTTTGAACATGAACAAGAAGAAAGTTAAGGACCTGACAAAGGATTGGGGATTGTGGTAAGGTTGTTTGACTGTTTTAGAAAGATTTAAGCCTGCTGAATTGAAAACAACAAGAATCCAAGAGAAAGAGGAATTAAAGGTAAAGTATCCTTCCTATGAAGGTGGAAGGGGATGCAATTTAAAACACAGGAGATTGGTCTCAGCTAGAAGAAAAAACAACTTCATTGTAACAGAAGGAAAGAAGGAGAGAACAGATGTCAATTTGCTTATTCAGATGCAAAAGCTCCCAAATATGGCAGTTCCCCTTTATAGCAGGTAATTCTCATTCAAGTTTTCCAGTACATACATGAAAATTCTGGGGGGCGGGGGGGGAATATATATATATACACACATATATATATACACTCCCTGATATCTCATAGTGTGTGTGTGTGTGTATACACACACACACACACACACACACACACACACATTCTCTCTTAACTACACTGAGTATCTACTGAGTTATGACAAGTTTCCCAGGGATATCATTCAGAGCACCATCTGCACAGATAAACCTGGAAGACCCGTTACTTGTGCATTCCTATGGCAGGCTAGAAGAGCAAAAAGGGGCTGATTTAAGTGTCAGAAGAACTTGACTCTATTCCTAACTCTGTCACTCTCAGTTTGGGTAAGTCACTTACCTTCTCTGTTTTATAATGTCCTCATCTGTACAGAGTAGCAACAGGTGATAGATGATAGATGATTAATGGGTAGATAGATAGATAGATAGACAGATAAATAGATTCAGAGAAGAAGGAAGAAGAAATGGCTTTTCGGGATGCATGTGCAAAGACACAGATATGAAAGGGCTTGTCATGTTTAATGAATTTCATCGTGACTGTGGCAGTGAGTTCCTACAACATCCTGAACACTGCGTACTGGGGTTGTATGTAAAGTGTCGAGTATCTCATTACCACGGGGCTCCTTCTGTTACTATTTATTTTTATATTATGGCATACTAATAACATATTCCATATTTGTGTAGGAATTATATATATATATACATATACAAACATATTCCTATTTGTTCCATGAAATACACTTTTAAGGTAGGTATTATTCAATTCCACCCCTAATATTTGTGGGACCCAGGGCAACAGAATAAATGGTAACCCACATACCACATGTTTAATATTTAAATTTGTAAATCAAGGTAACTAACCGTATAATAAAACGTTTGGTTTTGCTATTTGAAAATTATACCTTCCTAATGACCCAGAAGTAGCCCAGGGTTGAACTTAAATTCTTTGGACTCCGCAGAATCTTCTGTCAAACAGGGCGGCACTGGGAGAACATGCCGCTCGTCTCAAAGCTCAGACCTTCTAGGGTTCCAGGTCCTCAGAATGTGGTACAGAATGAGGAAGCATGGGCTCTAGGTGGACATAAACCCTTAGCCCTTTGGACTCCTTGCTCCTGGAGGAAGGCCAGAATGGAGTCCAGAACAAAGGCCCTCTCTCTGAGAACTAGAAGATTCATTAGTATTCGTACTATATTACTTTATCATGAAGGTAACTGGGGCTCAGAAAAGTGAGGTAACTAACTAGTACCTAGCCCATCACTAGTACATGGTAAGCTTTCAATATTGTCTGAATAAATGGAGAATAAATGACATACACCTAGTTAGTGGCATTGTCTGAAGACGAACGCAGTTTCCCTCTCTCCAGAGCTAATTCTTTGGTTCCAAGCTGACCTAAATACATATTGCTATGTGGGTTTCTCATGATTCTGCATACTCTTTTTGATAGTTTATGTACTCACACACTGTGTTAGTGTCTAAGTACACACATGCTTATGCGTGCTCGTGTGCATGCAGGCGCGCACACACACACACAAACACACAATATGCTAGCTGCAGCCTTCCTCGGGACTATATCTTAAATATGGTTTGTGGCAATACTGTTTAAAGCCAATTTCATTATTTAATTTTTTCCCTACACAAATTTCATCTGTTATAAGTTCTGACTGATTTATGACTCAGGGATGCAACACTTACACATCTCACCCTCCAAAACGACATTTAAATCTTATCAAAAATTATTTTCTCATTTTCTTAAATTTACTGTAAAAATAATGTCCTATCATCCACTGAAATGCAGAAAAAAATGAATTTGAAAGTTAAAGGAAGACTCTGATATTGTCATTATTCAAGTGATTTATGTAATTTTTCTTTTTTCTTCTTTTCCTTCTATATCCACAGCAATGCATGAACAGAAACAAAGAAGTATGCAAAGAACACAAATTGAAAATGACCAATTGGGTGGCTGCAAAAATAAAACTATTTCTGATCTACCCAACAAAGAGGCTACTGGGAGAGACAATCTTGTGTAATAGAAGGAACACTGGAATTAATGTCAAAAGCTGAGGGGCAAAAAGAAACTAAAAGCTATTGAACACTTACCACGTTCCAGGCAAAGGGTGAGTACCTTTCTATACTTTATTGTCTTCCATAAGGTTGACACTAACCTGCCTGGTACTCCCTTATCCCTAAACACTGCAGACGGTTGTAGTAGCTACTTACATGGCATCATGGAATTCTGTAACAATAACATAAATAACAATGATATGAATACGAAAAAGGGGCAAATGTTAGCAGGGATCTGCACTGTGTTTCAGAAAAAATGTAGGGAAACGTCCAGAGTGTTCCTGTTTCAGACGTAGGTGCCTGCACTGCAAATTCAAGGATCGAAATCAGATCCCATTATTATCAGTGAATCGGAACGTGTCCTGGTGTGCCTGCCTGTGGGAAAGCCCTACAGAGAAGCTGGTGAATATTTTATGATGAAATCTCAGAGGAAGAACTCGAATGACACCTCCTAGTTGGCCCTTTTGTGATTTCACAGAAGAGAAGTGACAAGTGTAAGACCAGTTAGGAGTCACTCAGAAGCTTCGAATTTTAAGGCACTGTAAGTATATCTAACCATTTTGTTAAATGATTAGACATCCAAGCATGTTTCTTTTTCAGGTTTGGAGAAGGAAAATTACTTATTAATAAAACTAATTCAGAAAGCCTAGTTCTGCTTGAATAATCTTTGATACATTTTTAAAAATAGATTTTATTTTACGTCTTACCTCATTCTTTCATTAATTTACGATCCTTATTTTCAATAAGTAACAAAACAGAAATGGAATAACTTTAAAGTTTGATTGTAGCTACTCTTAATTGAAGTAATTAAAAATATATAAAATATAAGTGTTTATGAAAATAAGCAAAGACAAAACAATCTAAATCAGTGTCATGGAATCTCAACTACAGAAAAGGAATTGTTATACTGGAGGGCTTCAGGAGTTATACTGCATTTTACTTAAAATATGTGAAGTTATAGAAACTGACATATATTAGATATTTTGTTTGTTTGGTTTTTGTCTAGTGAAATATAATGATATGCCAGATATTGTGCTAGATTTTGTGGGCTACAATTAGAAATCACATACTAAAAAGAATTCAATCTATAATATTATGGGAGATATATGACTTACAAATACATAATTTCAATACAGTGATAAATGGAACGATTTGGAGATAAAGGGAGTATAGAAGGAAAAACAAAATTTTTTAATTAATACCATTTGTTTCTTAAAGCCATCAAAACTTTATGTTTTTCATATATTTTACCTTTTTGAAAGCAACTTGCTATATGTTGCCAATTGTGAAATACTATAAATAAGTAGTCATTTGGAAAATATATTTTTAAAATTCAATTTTTTAAAAAAATTAAACATGAAAAAGAAGAAAAAAATAAGTAAAAACTTTTACTCATACCTTAGGAAATATAAAGCAGTGTCAATTTTTTTCATTTAGTTCCTGATACTGATGTCTGTAGTACCCAATTATTGAAAAAGGAAGTCAAAAAATAAGAAGGAAACAAAGCTAATCAAGAAAAAAATAAAAGAAGGTAATGTTATAATGAAACAGGATTGAATGGCTAACAAATGTGAAAAGACTTAATTTAACAATATCTAGTCCACAGTTTTCCCCTGAAATCTGGGACCATCTGCACTGACCACTTCCTCAAGGGGAAGGCTGGGAACCACTTACATATATTTTAATGTTATCCCTTCAGCCTGAGCACTTCCTCTCTTTTAATTGTAGGTTTTAAAAAGGCAACTGAGCATTCCTAATTCTTAGATCGATTACATAAAGTGAAAAGAAAAAGAAAACAAAACTAGATCAATTCTACTCTATTTTGATTCTAACTAAAATCGATGTTAAATCTTCACTTGACACAAGAGGTTAATAAATAGGCATTCTCTTAAAAGTGTACTAAGTAGAAGCTCCACCTTTCAAAATGCATTATTTCTATGACAGGTTAAAAACCAGGGGTGTCAAGTACAAGCTACAATTAACTACATGAGGGCAGAAAATTCAACCTAAGGAACAAATGATGAAAAATATTGTATGTCTGATTAAAATCAGCATCCATAATATCTGGGCAATAAAAAGAACTACCTATACTTAAACATCATATTCTAAGGTTCTCATTTCAATTTTAAATATTTAATCTAAACCAAGATGGGTACTAGGGTAACCCAGGAATATAAAGAAAGAGTTCTCATAGGCTGACTCATAATCATTGACTTGGTTGCCTTAGTTTATGAAAAACAAATGTCCATGAGTTTTCCTTCCACAGAACACATTCAAATTGATGTTCAGATTGCAAGCTGAGTGGAAAATATCAAAATGGAGGGATGGGGGAGAGCCTTTTGTGCTGTGTACTTTCGAGTATCAATAACTGCTGAGAAATGCAGCCACAGGGTTTCCCATCTCTATTCCTTTGTTCATGCGCTTATCACCCACATTTATTCCTATTGAAATCTTTCTAATCTTCCTTGGCCTGGCTCAAATGCCACACTCAAAGTACGGGGGCTGTGGATAAATGCACTAAGAGGAAGATAAAGAGATTGACAACAAGATCTCAGGAAATCATAGCAATGTTCAGGCCATTTAAAGGTGCTTTTGTAAGCAACTGGGAAATTTTACAAAGGTTTTTATGGGGAAGTAATGTGATATTAAGGATGTTTTTTAAAAATTCTGTTCAGACTGATTAAGGATTCAGGAAAAGGAAAAGGAAAGGAAAAGGAAAAGATTAACAACATTCAGGTTAATAAATAGGTATTCTCTCAGAAGTGTATTAAGTATAAGATCCACCTTTCAAAATGCATTAGAACTGCAGGTTATGAAAAACAAACAAACAAACAAAAAAACCTAAATCTTGGCAGTGACAAGAGAGATGGAGAAAAGATAATATGGAACAAAGATTATCAGTTTACCTGATGTTAGTAACTGTACCTGATTCATCTTACTTTCCTCAGTTCCCAGAAAGTCCTCAGTTAGTGCCTGACAAATAAATGAAGTTAAAAAAAAAAAACTTTGCAGAGATCAAATCAATGAGGTTGGTGATTGGATATGACAATGAAGAGAGATGAGTCAAAGATAAGAGGGGTTCCCAACTTGGCAGACAAGAAGGTTGGCGTCAGGAAACTGCCAATATTTGCTAAGTGCATACTACCTATCATAAAGAATGTCATTCACTGAGATGGGAAACTCAAGATACAAAGCAGACTGAGATCTGGGGGATGATAATAATTAAATTCAAGATGAAGAAGGTTGCATTTGAGTTAGCAGTGGAACCACATGGAAGTAAACAGCATGTTACTGGAAATCTGGATGAGGAACTCAGATGTCAACCTGAGTCAGAAATATACAGGAGACAGGTGAAGTCAATAAAGGTGACTTCACCCAAGGAGAAAAAACAAACTAACAACAACAACAAAAAAAAATCAGGAACACCTCTATTAAGGACATCGTTCAGCAAACACTAATATTCACCAAGATAACGCTGGTCTCATGGACTCTCTGTCAACAGGTTCAAAGTCTAGCAGAAGAACAAAAACTATAAAAACAATTTGAAGAAAGTCTTATGAGTATTATGACTAGTGTATCTACAGAGGAAATGGGTGCATAAAGGAGAAGATGGAGAATTTTACCTGGGAAATAGGTCTGAACGATGAATGGGGCTTGCATGAGCACAAGGAGACCCAAAAGAGCCACTGTCTTGGGACTCATAAAATGTGCATCTCTTCATTACATTGGTGCACAGACTGTAACATTGAAATTGTGAACAAGATATGCTCAGAACTCTTAAAATTAGACACAATAAGGCCTTTGAGCATATAGCTTACATGCTGGGAGAACTACCCATGAAAGTGCCTGAATCAATTCAGATGAGGTCTAGACCAACTGGAGACTTAATTTAGAATGCAGGCAAAAACCACTTTTGAAAATCCTAAGAGTTTGGTTAACACAAAAAAATAATAAAATCCCTACTGTGAAATTATAAAGTTATTTTCTCAAAGCACATTATAAACAGCAGCTGCAAGAACAGTTAACCAAATATTACTGTGCCGAGGGATAAAATGACCTCCTAAAGCCCTCACAGAAATTCTAATCTAGACTGAGGGTATTTTGCTCTGGGTTTATCAGACCAAACCTGGATTATAATGTTGATTCCAAGCGATACCCTCTACAACGATACTGATAAATAGGAGCTTATCCAGAGGCAGGTAATCAGGTTTATCAACACACCTACTATATGTCAAGCAATTTCAGGTGCTATAAATCCTAAACGTGACCTTGTATTAGACTTCAAATTCAAGGAAAAGGCCAAACTTATTTTTCATAAAATAACATGATCAATGGTTCAAAAGATAAAACTGAATTTCCCCTATGTATATTGTCACCATACTGCATAGATAAAGAATTGGGAAAAACTAAAGAAGAAAGAAGTCAAATACCAATAATACCTATGAGAACAGATGAGATGGGTGACATACATAAATGAAAATCACAGAAATGCAAAAATCTCAGTTTAGGCAATATTTTAATTACACCCTTCTTTTCTAAATCTTATATTTTTACCACTAATGAGCACAATTAAATTTCACCAACTCTCCATAATATAAATGTGATGATTGCTAAGAGTATGTCAAGTCTGATATTCAGTAAATGTTGGTTTCTTCCTTAATTGATGAAGTCTTAGTAGAAATATATCAAAAAGGGATGTCTTAAAGTCTGTGAAATCTAAACACTTGATAATTAAGGCATGACTTTTCTCTCTACTATCATTCCTATTCCAATGGCACATCTCCACTGCTTAATTTAAAACTGGCATGGAATATGATGTTTCACATTAGCTTCTTCAGAAATCAGTCTTCAACTTGCACTCAGTATCACATAGTCCCTTTTGCTGTCCATTTTTTATTTTTACCTTCTCTTTGAGGCTGCACTAGTAAATAAATAAATGTCATCTACATTAGAACAAAATCTAGTTCCACCATCTTATTAAATCCCTTCAGTGCTGAAGTCCAAATCTATGTAATAATCTATCTTGAATGCGCAGTGAAATGCAAAAACTAAAATAATACAAAGAAAATTTAGAAATACAGTCAATTTGTGTTCAATTAAATGAGTGGATCTAAGTACAAATAAAGAATATGGAGAAGAGCAATTAAACAAAAATATAGGTATTAATTTTTTGCTATTCCCTTAATATACATGTCAAGTCTTCTGGAATTTCATGTCCAACATATCATTAAGCTATTTTCTTACATCTGACATACAGATATCTTGGAATCCAACAACCTACTCCCTGTAAGAATTAACACCAAAAATACACATCAAGAATGATAAAGCTGAAAGGGATCTCAGAAACCACCTGATACAACCCCTTTATTCTGAAAATGAGGAAGCTAAGCTGAAGAGAAGAAAAAAAAGCTTCCCCAAGGTCAAAAAGTCCAATGCTATTTTTATGATACTGTTACCTTAGACTGAATCAAAGGCCTCTTTTATTCATATCTTCTTAAGAAAAAGGCTGGGTTTCAAACCCAGCAAAAGAATAAATACAGAGGACTGCAGCATACACAGAAGACTTACTTAATGTGCTATCAATAGCTTTAAGAGTAAAAGAAGAGGAAAGAAAAGCCAATGAGGTAAGAAAGAGTTGACAGAAAGAATCTTTTTCATTAGACCCAATCAATACTGTATTCCCCCCATCACTTAGAGCTTCACCAAGGAAAGTGAAACCAGAGTGAATATGTTCCCTCAAGATTATTTAACAGTAAAATGGCGTGTTGGTCTCAACTGTAAATGTAAGGACCAGGCATGCATGAATTTGAAATCAATGGCAAAGGTTATTTCTCATTAACCCAATGTTAAGAAACCAAAGCCAGTCAAAATAGAAACGGGCCCTTTTCCAAACTGGCTACGCCACCCACTTCCCCTCCATTTCTGGAGCAAAGAGATAAATTAATATAAAGATGCTCTCTTTTGTAGCATTTCCATAGAAACTCCCCCTTTATAAGTAGTTACGCTGCTGAGAAAGAAGAAAGTATATACTGAGTGAAACAAGGGTGGCAACTGAGAGGTGGGTTGGGAGGAAGGGAAGACGTAAGTGCTAAGTATTTATCTAATAGCTATACACCAAATGAAAATGGATTAATGATATTTTTGTATTTTAATATTGAACAAAAGGAAATTAATATTAGCTTAAGATACTAATTCCTTTTCTTGCTCAGCATTTTCACATTTGTGCAGAAATTCCCTTGAAACCTGACTAGTACTGATGCCATGAGCACACTAGTCACCAATAGAATTCATTTCATTTGGATGAGTTATTTCTGACCACCTACTATGGAGATAGCATTGAAATGATAGTGTCCTTTTCCTACATACTCCAAAGGCAGAGACAGGTACTTACGCAGTAATTATAATTACGCAGTAACTGTAAGACAAGACAGACTGAACTGCAGACGACAATACAGGTATAAAGCCAAGTGAAGGGGCAGGCAGTGATTCATTCAACCTGGAAGGATCTGAGATCTGGCATAAGAGATGGGAGTTGGGCTGGACTGCCGCAGGGTGGGAAAATGTGAGGCTATGTCTGAGTAAGGGAAAGACAGGTATGGAAATTATCAGCATGCCTTGTGGGGAAACCAGCTATAAATTATGGAACTGAAATGGTCAGATGCTGTAAATGTTCTAGGTATGCAACAAGCCTGGGGTTGGCTAGAGCACTGTGGGAGGAGAGGTAGAGAAAGAACCTTGATTATGCAGCATATTCATGTTGATAATATATATAATCAAACAGCATGCTCTCAGCCAGGTCTTGAGCCCACGTGTATTTTTGAAAGACAAATTGTAGTGAATTTTTTAAAATTAAGAAATTATTATTTTTCTTGAAATTTAGACATTACAGGAGAAACTGTCCAGAAGAACACAGCAAAACTACAACTTGGAACGCAGTAATACAAATCTGGCCAGAGTTAACAAAATTATAGCTTGCCCTACAGGAAAAGAACAGGTACTTCTTCATTATTGCCATATCCCATTCCCAAGCACATGACAAAACAGCTATTCAATAGGTGTCTGACAATATAACTTGACTATAGATATTTAAAAGCAACTACCCACATTTAAATTGCTCAAAACAAAGAAGCAGATGGATAATCTTGCTACCATCAGTGGGCAATGCCCCACAGGAGACAGCTATGGTGTAGCAGTAAGGCACAGGCTTATGTTTATAGGTTTAGTCTCTGTGTTTGCTCTGCCTTTCATAGTTATATGACCTAATTTACCCCTTCAGAGGCTCACTTCCCTCCCCCATAAGGTGGGTGATTGTAATGAGCGCTGATGTTTTCTAATGCAAACCCAGTAACACTTTAAATCACAGACCCCACTAGGTGGATCTCCCAAGGCTGATGTCACAGTTACTCATTCTCAAGTGCAGACGTGTAATAGCATGAGACAAAAGCTTCAGACTGAATGTGCTTGCATAACATGATAAAGAGAACAGGCAGGACTGTGCTTTAGGTGAAAGTAACGGGAGTCAAGGATCCTCCACCTTCAGGTTTCCAACCAAAATGGTGATCCCATTAGCAGAATCATGAGTGGAATTCGAACTCAAGAAGCTATATAGTAACCCAGAAATGCAGCCCAGCAAAACCTCAAAGAAGGGAATTATGTGGAAACACTAGGAAAAGCATGATTTCAAAGTGCATTTCCTTCCTCGTGCTGCTTTTCTCATGACCTGTAGGTGGAGAGGGAGGAGAGGCAGACCTCTCAGGATACCAGAACTTCAAGATGCTACCAACTATTGATACTTTCCTGAGCAAAAGCTACAGAGGAGAAGGGCCCTGGGGCCTATCAGAAGACAGGTTCAGCAAGGAGGCAAACAGGAACCCTCTCCACCATTCTGAAGGGAAAGTAAATTTCCAGTCTCTCAGAGCGCTATCCCACAAGAAGACTGCAGAGGAAACCTGGGTTTCTATCAACATGACTTCCTTTCTAGAATTCTGATCTTCAGAATCATCACCTCATTTGCCACTTATGTTTAACTTCATGGCTACACACTGGTTACAAAAATCCTCTGCAGTCCTCCCTGAAGCAATAAAGCATGACAATAACTGCTTTAACTCTATCATGAGAAACTTGGGCTTCCTTGGAATTTGAGATCCTGCTTTTTTTTCATCATTTTTTTAATTAATTACAGACACTGACCAAACTTTTCTTTTCTAGCTTCTTTAGGTGAATTTAGGTGGCTATCCTGTCTTAAAGTCTTCTCCCCAGCATAATATTACATTTGGTATGGATAATATAATAATATGTGGACAGCTCAGCTAGAGCTATTTATCTAAAAACAGAATCTGACACTTATTCTACTCAGGCAATTTGACTACAGATTCCTACTTTTGGTACTTATTTAAATTTTGCCCCCATTTTTAATTATTTGAGGAGTATTATCTGATTCTAGGGCACTGTGAAGGTGACCTGGGTCATCTTTTGAATTCCCAAAATTAAAACATTAAAGTCACCAGTAACAATAAAAAACTACATCTTCTGGAAATTTTTATTTTTTCTTTTTATAATAATTTATACAAGCTTACAGACTTTCTCTCCTGAATCTCATTCACACTTCGCTTTAATCCCCCTTTTTACCTTAGGTTTAAAAAATGTCTAAAATGCTGCAGTACACTGGATTTAACTCCTAACTTTTAAGGCCTAAATTGGAGTCAAAAGGAATAAAGACTGATATTTTAGGCAAAGAGATGTTTCATAGCACATTTCAGGTAATTAAACCATGGGATGTAGTTAGGAATGTTCTAAACAGCACACTAGGAAAAGAATTTTAGTATTTCCTGTGTAAGTAGGAAACAGGGAGCAGATGAGTATTTCATGTCACGGGTCATGGTCATGAGTGTTCCTCCTGGGACGAGGGGAGCTATTTAATGACTTTTCAAGCTAAAAAGGCTCTTAGATATCCTTTAATATAGTACCACTGTTTTGCAAAGAAAGACACTGAGGCCCATTTCCAGTGCTGGCAGAGTGAAAAGAAAAGTCAACTAGGAAAAACAAACTTGAATTCAAACCCAGAATTTACTTCTCACTAGTCTCGTGAACTTGAGAAGCCCCAGGCTTGCTATACCTCAGCATCCTTATGTGAGAACTGGAGATACTAACTCCAGAATCCCTTTTCCTTTGAGGCTTGCTGTAAGGGTAAGTTTCAAGGAGTCGGTGTGTCATTTACTCATTTATTTAACAGTGATCAAAGAACTGCAGTGACACAGGCAAGATGCTAGTGCTGAGAATCTAGCAATGAACACGTCACGGTCCCATCCTTAGGAGCTCACATGCTGGTCAGGAAGATGAGGCACATAAACATACCATATAATGTGGCTCAGGTTTTGGACACCATTAAACACTGGAAAGACTCAACAATAAGCAAAAGGAAGCGACCATCGTTATAATTAAAATTAGTGTGGACAGTTTCTAGGCCTCATAAATGTATTCTAAAGGCATTAACGAATAAAATAATTATTCTTTGTTTCAAGGTCACAAGGTATGAAGTGATGGGACTTGAACAGGTTGGTTGTTCTCAACCTTGGCTGCATATCAGAATCTCCTTGGAGGTTCAAAACAAACAAACAAGCAAAACCGATAACTGATGTCTGGGCCCCAGAATAGATACAAGAAATCAGATTTTCTGGTTGTGTGGCATTAGCACATTATAAAAGCTCCCAGGTGATTTCATTTTCAGCTAGGCTGAGAACCACTGGCCTGTATAATATCTAAGCTCTAACGTTTCGTGATTTGACTACTGATTTATTTGTCCCATGTCATTCTTTTCTAGGAAACTAGGTCTGGTCTTAGACCTTAGGGTTTCTCTAATGACCTCTGAAAAGTCAATAAGAAAAGGCTGTACACACTTAAATTCCAGTGAAGAGGCATTAACAGAAGTATGATTAGAAGCAGGGAGTCTGGGGGTGTATAAGTACCACAAACTAATCAAATGACTAACAACAGGTGGACAAATAAGGACATTACAAAGTTTGTCTTGTCAAAGGCACTTAATTATGCAAAAACCACTGGACTTGGCCCAAACTCATGTATGAAATCCACCTAGGTGCCACACATACAAAAGCCATATTCAGAATATACTCACAACTAAACTAGGTCAAGTACCTTTAGAATTTTGTTAGACATGAAATATTTTGTTTCAATTTTAAAGGACTAGAAAAACTATTAAGGTTTTCTACTTTCCTCAATATTTTTCTCTGCCTAAAATACATTTGCTTATTGGATTACCCTTGCAAGGTAGTAGCCATAAATCAATGGAGGAGAAGTTCCCTATAGAGTTCACAGTAAGGTAGACAGCCTTACACAGAGGGGTATTTAGGATCTTCATCATATTGTAAAACTATTAACCAATAAATAATAATACCATTATTATTTATATTATAAATAAATTTATATAAATAAATATATTTATATAAATTTATATAAATAAATTTATATTATAATACCAATAAATAATACCATTACCCAATTTTTCACCTTAGCATTCCGCAGTGTTTCGTAGTTTGGGAATGATAAGTATTATCTGACGCACACCAACCCTGCTTCTCCCCTAGTTGTTCTCCATCTCAGCAAAGGCACCACTCACTATTGAATTGTTTAGGCAGGATTCATCCAGGCACCTTATGCTCTCTTGACCCATACCTGCCTATTATCAGGCTCAGGTCATTCTACCTCCACCTACTCTTTTCACACCCATGACCACTGCCATAATGTTTTGTGTTAACATCACCTATACCTAGACTAGTGGTTCTCAAACTTTTGGCTCTCAGGACACTTTTGCAGTCCTAAAAATGACTGAATACCCCAAAGAGCTTTTGTTTATGTGGCCTATATCTTTCAATATTTACCATGTTTAGAAATTACAACAAATTTTTTCAAATATTTATTAAAAATAATAAGCCCATCAAATGTTAATATAAATAGGTGGTTTAATGAAACCTAACTATATTTTCCAAAACAAACAAAATGAGTGAACAAATAGTTTATGTGTTTTCCAACGTCTTTAATGTCTGCCTTAATACAAATCAGCTGGGTTCTCAAATCTGTCTCTGCATTTAATCTCCTGTGAGATGTTGTGGCTTTAGTGTCTAAAGATAACCTGGCCTTACACGGATACATGGTTTAAAAGGGAGGAAAATTTTAATAGCCTTTTCAGATGATTGTGGATATATCTTCTAGTCTCTGGAAAATTCCATTGGACACTTGTGACAGAACGAGTGAAAAAAGATGAATAATTAGTATTATTAGGAAATATCATTATGAAAATAGTTTTAATCTTGTGGACCCACTGAAAGGTCTCCAAGGAGCTTCCAGGGCCTGCGTACCACACTTTGAGAACTGCTGGCCCAGACTGCTGCCCTGGCCTCCTTATGATTCCTTAGCTTCCACTCTGGCTCCCCTACAATCCACTCTCCTCTCCAAAGCCAGAGTGTGCATTTAAATATGCAAGTCACATTATATCACCACCTACTTCTGACCCTCTTTGGACCCTAGATTAAAATATGCAATCTCTCTGAGGGTCTCCAAGGCCCTGCACACCTCAGCCCTGCCAAGCTTTCCAACATCACCTGGACCCCTTGCTCCTGTCACTCCAGTTACACTTCAACTTCTTCAAAAGCACCGAACTCCCTCTCACCTCAGTCTCATGCAAGCTATTCTCCTCTGCCTTGAACATCCTTCTATCCTTTTCTGCCTGCCTCACCCTTCAGAACTCAGCCTACATAATTCTTCCTCAGAGAGATGTTTCCTGAACAAATGCTAGAGATAGTATTTTCATTTTACAGATCAGCAAACTGAGGCTCAAAGTATTAAGAAACTTGCCTAATGTTCTCACAAATAATATCTCCAGAATTTGGATTCAGATCCCACACCAACGTCCATGAACTTAATCACTCTGCTACACAGTCGCTTAAACAGTAACTGTAAAAAAATTTTTAAATTAAAAAAAAATTTTTTTTGTAAAGGCTAAATCCTACAGGGCTCTCCTGACCTTGTTATTAACCTCTTTGCTTTTGAAAACATCTGAAGCAGTTGTTTATGTTTATAGTCAAGAAAGTCTTCCCCTCTGGATCGCAGTCTCCCAGTGGGTCCTTAGGTGTCCCAGGTGGCACCCCTGACATCTCCGAGGCTCCCGCATGCAGAGAGGGACATCCCAGCCAGGAGCCTGGGAACAGCACGTGACGACACAGCCACAGGACTGCTTCTGCAGCACCGGCCTGCAGACCTCCAGCAGCCTTCCCACTTCACTCCTCCTCACTAGAGATCCTCCCTGGGGGCTCCAGCTCATACCCAGAACAAAGTAACATGACCCACCACATTTCCTTGAACTCTTCATCGGATTCCCCCCAACTGGAGTGTCCCAGCTTCAAATCACATTGAGTTCTTCAGATTCAGCCTCCTTAGCTCGAGGTGGTGGGAGATAAAGAAAGATGATCCGCAGGGTGCGGGCTGGGGTTTCTGAAACAGTTTAGCCACTTCCTGACTCCATGAACCTGAACAAGTCTGTCTGCTACTTTGAAGCTTAGTTCTCTTATTTCAAAGATGGGGCTAACTATGTCAGTGGATCGCTATGAAGAATAAAAGGGGCAGAAGTTGTGAAGAAACTCCGTAAATGCTGAAGTTATACAGTCAAGGAAGTTATCATTAAAAGTTACTATCACATATGATTAATTTAGAGACATTTTGCATCTAAGGCCCCTCCCTCTCACAGATGCTTAGAAAGTGGCCTCAGAAACAGAGCCCTTTATTTTTTTTTAACTTTTTATCTTTTTAATTAATTTTTTTTGGAGTATAGTTGCTGTACAATGTTGTGTTCGTTTCTGCTGTACAGCAAAGTGAATCAGCTGTATGTATTCATATTAATATATCCCCTCTTTTTTGGATTTCCTTCCCATTTAGGTCACCACAGAGTACTGAGTAGAGTTCTCTGTGTTTTACAGTAGGTTCTCATTAGTTATCTATTTTATATATATTAGTGTATACATGTCAATCCCAATCTCCCAATTCACCACACCACCACCCTGCCCCGGTATCCATACGTCATTCTCTAGGTCTGTGTCTCTATGTCTGTCAGAGCCCTTTAGATGTGCTGCATTTCTCTTTGGACAACAAGTAAAGCTCTGTAGCTTGATGGGTAAGCCATCAGATAGAATCCAAAATGTAGTATATTAACTTGGTCTCCTATGTATAATGAGACTGTTTATGAGAGTTCTCATAAAATCTATAATAATTCTAGAAAGAAGTCATAGCGAATATACATTATGACAAAGTACTCAAGAAAGAGACAAGAAAAGACTAATTACTATTAACAAATTTTTCAAACCAAATCAACACTGTAATATCTATGTAAAACTATGCTCTCAACAAGACTAAAAGCAATAGTTTTTGACTAGTAAGCCCAGTACTTTCTTTAAAATAGAATTATATGAGACAAAGCTTTAGTTTCTAAAGATCTTCTAAAATATTCCTATTGCTTCCTCAAATACAGACTGTCTCATTTCCTGCAAATTGTTTTTCTAAGTCTGTTCAAGAATATCAACTTCATTAAAACTTTAAAGACTTAATCCTGAGTTACGGCTTGATGAGATCTCTGTGGGATGAAAGAAATCAAGAGATCACAGTACCTGCTATTTTAAAACGATCTTACAACAGAAACATCATTTGTGGATGAGAATGCACTGCTGTAGAGAAAACAGGATTAAAAAAACACATACAAAATATCAGTTTAAACCCTAGGGTGGGTTTCTAAAGAGAAAAGCCTGGGTTTTTTTTTAACAAGACATTAAGCCAAATATCATTTAATGAGGCTGATTTTGTAGTTCAGATATGAGTCATACTTTTAAAGGAGAAAATACAATAAGACTACTTGCTATAAATGTAAAGTATCACCTGTCATGTGAATGTATTCTTGATCTATATATTGACCAGAATTATTTCAATTTATAAAAATCTAATTTATATTCCATAAATTACATGGTCAAGCATTTCTCCTTTTTTTGTCAGTTTTCTTCTTGAAGTTTCTATTTTCTGTGATGCTTCCTTCATCAACATCAAAGGATATATTTGATAGTAAAATTTGGAATGAGTATGCTATTAGATACTATACATCTACCAAAACAAGTCAGAAAAATACTAAAATATTTTGAGTAACCTCAGTTTTTATAACAGAAACAAGGACTCAGAAACAAGCAGAAACAGGGACTCAGAAAAATGACAAATGAAAATCAACAAAATTTAGTAAAATTATAATCACTTCTTTGATTTATTTTATCCAGTCGGTATAAATATACCACATCATGCTTTAAGAGGGAGGTAATATAAAACCAAAAACTTAAGTTATGAAAAACATCTAATGTTTTTTAGGTGAGGAATTTTCCTGATTACTTCTGATTTTTTAATGCTCTGGTTTGAGGGAAGGAATTAAATTATATAGAAAAATAATAAAATCACAAAATCACTTAAAATACACAGATTTAGGCTTATCTAACTACTCTGTACTTTCCAGAGAGGCTCTCATTTGAAAACTCAAAGAGTGATACGAATGACCTCCAAGGTTCCTGGCTGCTCCAACATTCAAAGATTCTATAAACACCTTTCCCTTCCTGATGGTGAATGCTATCCATTTCCTGCAGCAACTCCTGAGTCAAAACATAAATAATTCTGGGGTCAGTCATTTGTACAGATGTTTCTATTCAAAAGTAAAACAAATATTGGAAATAAATAAGCCATGTAATTCACGTGTATGTGCTAATAGCTTAGATATGGCAAATTAAGTGGTATCAACATTTAAGCAAGTATTCCAGCAGGTCTGGCTCATACAGGTATTTCACATATAAATAATTACTCAAGAAATAATGACCATAGGAATGCTCCTTTCTTTATTAGAAAGTCCACAAACAGAACTGTTCTAAAGGCTTTTTTATGGTTCAGTGCCCTCGGCCAACGTGCCAGTTCAAGGTCTCCAACATTTCATTTCCAAAGAGCTACAGCCCGCACAGTGCCTAAGGGGCTAACTATTCCTGCACTGTCTGTACGTCTTCACTGTTGGATTTACTTTTATAATGCAGGCTGCTATAGGATGGTCACTTTATTTTTTTTTAATTTATTTTATTCAAGTAGAGTTGATTTACAATGTTGTGTTAATTTCTGCTGTACAGCAAGGTGATTGTTATATACATATTATACATTTTTTTCATATTCTTTTCCATTACTCAGTATCACAGGATACTGAAAATCGTTCCCTGTGCTATACAGTAGGACCTTGTTGTTTATCCATCCTATGTATAATAGTTTGCATAGGATGGTCATTTTAGAATCCCAATTGCCTATGTCTCCTTCTACCCGTTACCTCCTCTATGAGACCGTATTCCTGTTCTAATTACAAAATAATAATGATAACAAACCTTAATGGTAAAAATAAATAATGCACAAAATTATTTCCATTCTTTGACAGAGGACACCCAGTTCATCATACCACTTTTTTCTGTGTTGTGTTGTGAAGTGCACAGGCAAGAAGAATCAACTGGATCAAGTTCTAGCCCCAATCTTTCCACAATCTAGCTGTGCAATCTTGTATAAACCACCAACTTGCTATGGCTCAAGGATTTCTTATCTTAGGAAGGATTCTGCTACACAATCCCAGCGTAAGCCATCACTGTGCTCCAGAGAGGGCATTCGCAAAGCATCTGAGGTGCCCTGTGGTCCTAGAACTGCACAACGTGAGGTCTTGCCCTGCCAATTCTCACATTTTCATAATGCAATATCATGATTTTGAAATCTGAGACCTTTACTGTGTAATTTCAGTATTCCCTCTGGTTTATGAGGTTTCAACATGATATGTTTCAGAACTTGGTGAGTTAAGACAAGGATTAAGAGACAATGTGTCAGCCCTGAAATCAGAAATACAACCATGGCCTTTCCCATCCAATATCTGACTTAGCTTCACTGTTTCAGGCTCTCTCCCCTGGCAAGTCTGGTCCATGGAACTTGTGTCTCGACAGAAATTCAGAGTGGAAATTCTTTATCAGGAAAAGTTATTCCACTTTACCATTTGTGACTCAGTTTGTAGTTCACAGAATATAGCTTAGAAGGGCTAGTGAGTTCAAGGATAACTCAAATATTAAGTGAACATAACATCAAAGTGCTTGTAAAACAGATTTGCTCAGATAGTTTTTGGTGTTTAGCAACTTTCTCCCAATCCAGCTAAAGAATCCTCTCTGGAATTGAGATGTGGAAGGTGCTATATCTTTCTATATAGACTCATCCCATACTACATGAATCATAGTCACTGACAGCAAATCAACAGGTTAATTGTTTGGCTTTGTTAGTAACAATAACAGGACACTATCGTCTTCCCCAAAAGCTTTGCTGCACCCTATGCTCCCATTCTTCTCAGCTAAGCTTCATAACAAACTGAAGTCTACGGTGGACAGAAACGTGTGCTGCCTTTGCACTGGGTATGTCTTAACAGGTCCTGTCACCTCTCTGCCAGATTATTACTGTGACACTTAAGCTAAAGGAATTCACCAGTCATGATCTCTTTGCCGAAATGTACACTAAGTAGATGAAAAAGAGGGAAAGATTAAATGAACTTTGAAAAGAACAATAAACTCAGCAATTCCCTCAAATTCTCTATTTTCTAATGAGATGCTAAGGAAAAGGTCACAGGAAGCAATTTCCTTATGCAAAAGTAAGCCATGCAAATCACTCATCTCCAAATCAACTTCAACAAAGATCAGTCAAGTTTATCTTATCCATTCACAAAAACAATCTACCTATCATCTTGATGACCTTGTTTGTAAATGAGAAGGCTGAGTAGAATCTATTCACAAACGTTATTATCCCAACTAGAGTGCAAGAACATACTTCAGAGACTGAGATATAAGTCACATGGAATTCAGAGCCTTGAAGTCCCTTGCAGACCACATAAGCCCTGAGAGAAAATGGCCCCCAAATGATCCTTGCACAACAATACAAGAGATTTGACTTCCCCCTAATATGAATTATTTACTGTGCAGAGATAACTCTAGTATTTTGCATGCATCTTCCCTTTATAAAATGAACAGGCCATATTAATTGAATATAAAATAATCGGCTTTACTAGCTCCTGCCTTCAGATCATAATTATTTTTGTTTACTCCTGAAATTTACTATTTCATCAACATCACGGAATAAGAAAATGAGCCCACTAGGGAGTGAATAACGTCATGAAAACTCAATGGAAAAATGAGATGAGATGGTTTTTTCATTAAGGCTTAATCCCAAATTTCTAAACTAATTCTGAGCCCCACTTGTCCAGACTTTCCAAGTGTTTTCTTCACCCAATGACCCTAACCCATATGCTTCATTCCTGGAACCCAGGAGAACATCACAGTCAGAGCTGCAAAGATGCTAACCTAAACTAGTCAACTGATCATGGAGCAAGCTTTCTCTCGAGACAGTATTTCCTTTCAGTTGTCCACAGTCAGGGTAGATCATCTGCAGATTGCAAAGGACCCTGTGGGCCACACCCAGAGGATCAATAAAGTCTGATGGAAGCACAGACCTTGGAAATTCTGCTTTCATTCTCTCCAGGTAGCCTGGCTTAAAATGGGAATAATCACTCTGAAATTTTGAGGTATCCAATGTCCCTGCGTAAACAGAGACACGTCAAAGACCAACCATTTGAATTTAGGGCCAAAGAAGAGAATCAGCTTCAGAAAGGCCAGGCCTAGAAGATCTCTGCTAAGTCTAAAGTTTTCTTTGCACTCCCTGAGACCAAATTGCAGATACTACGTTGTTCCCGTAATGTCCCAAGAGTAAGTGTGAGTGTGCAAAGGATGGAAGGAATAGGACAGAAAAGTTAATGAGCAGAGCCATTGGAAACAATGAGAGCAATGGGAGGAAGAGAATACGAAAAGGAGGTCTGTGGAAAAGGAAGTGAAAGGGCATGGGTAAAAATGGGGAGGTGAGAAATTGATCAGAATGTGAGAGAGACTGGACTTGATGTGTTGCTAGAGAAAGATTTAGAAAAAGAGTAAGTTTAAGTTGATCTGGTGTCTACTAAGTGTCTATTATGTGTTAAGAATTGTGCCAAGTGTTATGAGAGATATAGGGAGGAAGGTTTATTTATATTTAGGTCCTCAGTAGGCAGATTAAACACTGGCTAGCTGGATGGATGGATGGACGGATAAAAGGATGGATGAGAAAGAGAGAGTGAGGGAGAATGAGGTGGTCACTGCCCTCAAGGACTCTACAAGCTCTATGGGACCAGGAGCATCGATATATGTAACTCTCATCCTAGTCAAACCGTGGTTTCATTAAGGTATAAAGTGTTTTCCTGAATATGGGACAAGACGCTATTAACTAACAGAGAGCGACTGAAAGATGTCTGAACATTTTTGGAGAACGGGGGCCAGAATGGAAGAGGGGGATCCTGGTTCTCTATCGTGGATGCCCCCTGTGCTTTTCAGAAGGGGAGGGGGGTGTCAGCCTCTAGAGAGCCCACCGTCTGTACCTCTACTGACCTGGTCTCCGCCTCACTGGCCTCTTGCGGCCGCTGCAGAAGCGCACTTTGCTGAATACCCCGAGGACGTGCCTCTCGCACAGGGAGCGCCCGTCTTTGCTGGGGCTGGAACGGCGCTTGGAGGCCGACACCCGGTCGCTGTTGGACTCCCTCGCCTGTCGCTTCTGCCGGATCAAGGAGCTGGCTATCGCTGCAGCCATAGCTGCTCAGCGCGGGCCCCAGGCCCCGGGTTCCACTGCGCCCTCGGGATCACGCTCCGCCGGGGCGAGGGCAGGACCTCGGCGGCCTGGAGGGACAGGGCAGGCGCGTGGAGGCAGTGCTAATATTTGAGAAGGCCGCAGTACCGAAAACCCGGCGCCCACAACGTTAGTCAGAGTCTGGGCAGTGGCGACAAAATGTGTGAAAATCCAGATGTAAACTTCCCCAACCGCTGGCGGTGGGGGCGGGGCGGTCCCAGGCCTTCCTGTTAACTAGACTCTTGCACCCCAAACTTGCACCCCAAGGCGATCCGCGTCCAAGGGGCAGTGGGGAGTTTGGTCACACTGCGTTCGGAGTACCAAGTGGAAAGGGAAGAAGGATGTCCAAAACAACAAGCCGTGCCCCTGTTGGAGAGGCGCAAGCGTTGTAAGGTGTCCAAAGTATATCTACACATATATACATATAAAACCCGTTTACAAAGCAGTCTGGACCGAGGCGGGTAGCGTGCCCCCGGTAGAAAATACTAAAAAGTGAATAAAACGTTCCTTTAGAAAACAAGCCACCAACCGCAAGAGAGGAGAGGAAGGCAGCAATTTAACTCCCTGCGGCCCGCAGTTCTGGAGATTAGGAGGTCCGTCCCGGCTGGGTGAGGTCTACGGAATGCATCGCACCGGCTGCGGTTCTCCAGGGGCCCGCCGCCCGAGTTCTGGAATTCCGAGAGGCGCGAAGTGGGAGCGGTTAGCTGGAGTCGGGGTAGGGGCGCCAGGCGGGGGCAGCTGTTTCCAGCTGCGGCGAGCGCGACTCCCCGCCAGCAGCGCTGCAAGGAGAGCGGGAGGCGAGGGAGGGGGGAGGGAAGGAGGGACGGGGAAAGAGGAAGGAAGGGAGGGAGGGAGATCCTCGAGGGCCAGGCACCCCTCCGGGAGAAACCCGCGAGAGGCGAGCGCCGCGGGTACGCGGGGTCCCGAGAGCAGGTGCTCTTTCTCTTTCCTCTTTCTTTCTGGCACAAGACGGGCACAGTTGGTGATTATTTAGGGAATCCTAAATCTGGAATGACTCAGTAGTTTAAATAAGCCCCCTCAAAAGGCAGCGATGCCGAAGGTCTCCTCTCCAGCTCGGCGCCCACACGCCTTTAACTGGAGCTCCCCGCCATGGTCCGCCCGGGGCCGCCGCACCGAGCAGCTCTCCGCACAGGCTCAGAGGGAGCGAGGGAAGGAGGGGGCGCCCTAGCGAGCTCGGGATCAGGTCATCGCCGCGCTGCCCGGGGCCCCCAGGCTCGCGCGGCCCGGCAGTCGGCGGCTCACAGGCATCAGATCAGATGGGGATTACCCGCCGGACGCTAGGCCGATCACTCAGTCCCGCGCGGCCCATCCCGGCCGAAGAAGGAAGGGACCCGCGCGCTGCGAACACCCGCGCGGCGGCTCGGGTGGGGCGGGGGCTGGCTGCGGGCGACGTCGGCTCCAGGCGGCTGCGGCTCCGCTTCGGAGCTACCCACCATGGTCTGGCGCCCGGGGCGCAAGAGGGGCCCCCTAGGCGGCCGGGTCTGGGGGGCGGGAGGTGGCTGCGTGTACCACTGGGGCCCTCGGGGCCCGACGCAGACTCTGGTCCGGGGCCAGGAAGCAGGTGCGGGCTGCCGCCAACTCGGCCAACTTGCTGCGCGGGTGGCAGCTCGGAGCCGCGGGCTAGCGGGGTGCCCCCCGCCGCCCCCTCCCCAGGCCCCGGAGGGGGCGTTCAGGGCTGAGTCCCATTCGGGGGCTGAGGCTCCAGGCGTGCCGAGCCGCACCGGCTCCTGGACGCCACCGCCGCCGCCTAGCCGGCTCGCTGGGTTGGAGCGCTTAGCTCCACAGGAAACTCCAGGCGGGGACGACCGCCACCGAGACGGAGGGTGGGACGAAGAGCAGGCGGCCGCCGGTGTACCTTTGGCGCTGCTCGCCCACTCGCTGAGAGCTTGGGAGCGCCCAGGTAGGGCCAGCCTGGGGGCCAGGCTCCCGGAGCGCAAGGAATCGCAGAGAGCTCGCGTCTTCCTCCCCTCCCTCGCGCCCTCTGTTCCCAGACTCTTCCCCCTCCCTCCCGTCACCCCTCTCCCCCTTCTCCGCCTTCTGTCTTTCCCCTTTTCTCCTCTCTACGCAATCCTACGTGATTGAGGTTTGTATGAGAAATTCTCAGAGGCAGAACGAAGGAACTGCAGCTCCGGTCGGCTCTGTCCCATCCCTCCCCCAAGAGAAAACACTACCGGCCCGTTAAAGGATCCCGGGTACACAGAAAGGGGCTAGAGGTGAGGCGCCCACAAAGCAATCTGCCATCTCTCCAATAAGCTGAAGCACAAAGAATTCCCTTTTTAGAAAGGAAGGCAGCAGACACTGGAGAAGTAACAATGGCCTGTTGGGTCCACCTTCAGCACATTTTGGAACAGGAAAAAGTGTCTCCATATTTGAGGAACCCAGATTTCTGGTTTCTATCAGGAAACGTGCAAAACAGGCTCAATCCTTAAAATAAGGAACCAGGTGAGCACCCTGCAAAGAGGGGAGGATGGAGGTGGAGTGAGAGGGTGACTGTGGGCAAGGGCAGTCAACAACCAGCTGTGGAGGGCAATCGGGTCTCCAGGAGTGCTTGTGATGACAGCTGGATGCAACAGAAAACTCAGCGGAGAAGATAATGTCACCCAAGTTAAAATGCAGCATGAAAAAATTTGGAAACATAAAGGACTAGTCATGCTAAGGCCTGGAAGTGGCTATTAGTCATACTTAGTATCTCTCTTCAATCAGTCTTCAAATATCCCTAGTCCCTCCCCTTAACAGACATTCCACTAAGCATCAAGGGTACTGCCAAAAGAGTTAATGGATGATTTCCAAGCAGAAACATGTATGTTGGAAATACCCTAAGAGTGGGCAAGGAACGTGAAGGCCCTGGCAGCTACTGAGAATGGATGTGGGCTGTGGAGAGGGCCCAGGAATTCTCCAGATGTGGGCACAAACCTGGGGGCCTAGTAGAAGAAGAATTGAGGCCTGTGAGGCTGTTTAGAGCAAGCACTGTGTTAAACAGCCCCACCATGTCTGGAGGCCTGGACCTTTCATGCTGCAGCTGGACATAACACAGGCAGACAGGTTTACGAGGCAGACAGCTGGGAGGATTAAATAGGCCAGGCGCCCTGAGAGGGGGGAATCCCAGCTGTCAATGGGGAGCACCACATCCCCTGCAGCTGTTCAGTGTGCCTGAATAAGGGCCGTGAACTTGGGATTCTAACAGTACATAACAGGGGAAAAAGATATACACACACACACACACACACACACACACACACACACACACAAACATGCATGCGACCACACACAGACCTCTTCTCCAAAAGTGAATCCAGCCAAATACATTTTCAAAAGCGCATCTGGATGTGGTAAGGGACATTACTGAAAATCAATTGTTATCACTGTCAATGATATGGGAAATGTTATGGGAACATCTGGGAAATGTTCACATTTCACAGATAAAATTACGTGTTTTCCTTCCTTGGCTACCACAAGGCTTGTCTTATTCTTGAGGAAGGCAGGTACAAATAGTACTGGCTGGCTTTGGGGGCTCCTTGCCTCTTGCAGTTCAACACCCAAAAAGGAAAAGGTCAGCTAAGGTGAGGAATCCAGAGAAACGGGCGAGAGAGGGGTGTATCCTGAGGCCTTGAGAAAATCACTGCTAAACTGTGAGTCTTTTTCTTATCCTCAAGATGGGAATAATCATTCCCATCTACCTCACAGAACTGAATATGTATGCGCAAGCATTCTGAAAAGTGGAAAATGCCGAATGAGTAAAAGAGATGATGACAGTGTTTATTTTTTTAAGAAAATGCATGATATTCTTCTGAGATGCTTTTTTTAAATGTAGATCCCTGATGGTTTCTCAGAACGTGAAACAGAAATCTCTATGAGTAGAGCTCAGGAATTTTGAGTTTTTGACAAGTTCTTCAGGTGTCAAAGTTTGAGAGATATATAGATATAGATACATTTTAGATAACACATTATCCTAGAAGGGAGAAATAAACTCAGACTCTCAAAAATTTAACACACTTTTCTAGAACTACAGTCTGTGCCTGCCCCCCACCAAAAAAAAAAGGGCCTGGAAAAAGAATGTGTGTTCTCTAGTCTTTGAGTGTGTTAATTTTTTTTTTTCCTGTAGGTTTATGAGACATGAAAGATGTTTTGATGCAGAAGGTAACCAGTGCAGCAGCACAGGAAAGAAGAAGGTGATGGAGGCAGAGATGAAAAAGCAGATAACAGTTGCTGTTTGAAATTTTCTTTGTCTTGACATGACAGTATCGTTAGGCATTTAAGGAACAAAATGAAAACAATAAATGCTAGCTTTCTGAAAGTGACATTCCATGTCTTTAGATCGCTACTAAGCGAATGTGGTGTTTTCGATTCAATTAGACAACAAAAACTTTACTTCTTCCCTTGCACTCCTGTGGCTATTGTCAGGGTGCTTTTTAGCTGTTGAGCCCTTTAACTCATCATCAGCATCATTTACTTCATTTCTCCAGTGAGAAGAAGAGGTAAATACAGGGAAATCTGAGAAGTTAGGTCCTATTTACATGGCTGTTGAGATCAGAAGCAATACCCTAGTTAATTTTTTTATATTCAGAAATTCAGGGACTTCCCTGGCGGTCTAGTGGTTAAGACTTCGCCTTCCAATGCAGGGGGTGAGGGTTTGATCCCTGGTCAGGGAGCTAAGATCTCACATGTCTCACAGCCAAAAAAACCAAAACATAAAACAGAGGCAATATTGTAATAAATTCAATAAAGACTTTAAGAAATGGCCCATATCGAAAAAAGAAAAAAAAAATTCATTAGTTTCCTACCTGGGCCACTAATTCTCGTAAGTTTTCCTTCATGGTTACTAGGACATTTCCAATGTCTTTGCATTTGGGGTTCAGGAATGAGATTACATCAACCTACTGATTATTTAATTAAAATAATCAGGTCATTTTGAAGGGCAATATCTCAGGGATAACAATACCTTGACTTTTTTGCTCTTTTTTTGAACAACTTGAGAATTTCCATTTACAATTCTGAAGACAGCGTAGGTGGAAGCAGTGGAATTACTTGAAGAAAGTTGCCAGATACACATTGAAACAATAATTATATTTATATTTCTGACCTCCCTTCAAACAAATAAAACATGGACAGTCTTAATCATCTCTGTATTTTAAGTCATTTCTGTGTTCTAAAGGGAAAAAATACAAAATGTTGAATAGTTTTTCCCTTATTTATAAGCCAAGTCTTTCAACTCCTAAACCAAACTATTAGGACCACTGCAGTCATTCACTTGAAACCTTGAATTGGGCACAGGTTGCATCCAGGCCCTGTTTCAGTTACCAAGGGGAACTCTTTACACCTCTACATTCTCCCTGCCCTCAACAAGCTTATAGTTCATCCCATCATGATCTTATTTGGCTCTTGTCTTAATCACCCACTCACCGTATGCTACCGGACAAGTTATTCAATCTCCAAACCACATCTGTAAAATACGTCAATGATAATGACACGAGCAGTACCTATCTAACTGGGCTACTGCAAGGCTCAAAGAAGATGTGACCATAATGTAAAGTATTAGAATAAGCATGCTGTCATTAAAATATCCATTTAAATCAAGTCCCTCCTATAAAATCCAGACTTCCCAAAACAGGAAAACATAGCTTGTGATTCATACACACCATCATTCACTCCTGGACATAATGTATTTAACAAAGGCAGGAAATCTACTTGAAATGAATCATTAACCTTGACACTGTAATGGCAAACAAAATTTTCATTAGCGGAATATTGTCAATGTCCTTGTCTGTTGGGAACACAAAGGAGCCAAAATGAAAAAGTGTCTCCATATTTGAGGAACCCAGATCTCTGGTTTCTATCAGGAAACGTGCAAAACAGGCTCAATCCTTAAAATGAGGAACCAGGTGAGCACCCTGCACAGAGGGGAGGATGGAGGTGGAGTAAGAAGGTGACTGGGCAAGGGCAGTCAACAACCAGCTGTGGAGGGCAATCAGTCTCCCCTCAAATATCATCCTGCTCTGAGATCAGGCCCCTGACTCAAACCTTGGTGAATATGAGCTCACCAGCCTCTGACACCGCAAGTTTGACGGGCAGAAGAAGACCTTTTCTCCATGAATATTATCCCACACAACGGCTTTACTTCCATTTCTTTTTCTCTTTCAGATTGTCAGTTAAAATAGGTTGACAACAGCAACATAAACAACTACTTTCTAATAATTTGTGAATTCCTTTATGGTGCTTTATTCAACTGTTCAAAATTGAATTACTACATGTTATATGTTTGTCTGGTTTTGGTCATCTCTCAAAATAAGAAAGACAGTATATTTAATTCTTCTTTATGACACAGATTAGGGGTAGTATCCTTATTGCCCAAGTAGAGAAATTATCGATGTTTTGGAGAATGTCTGTTTTAATAAGAAACATAAGCTATAAATAATGTGAGCCAGGGCTAAGCTCCCTGCAGGGTTCTAACTGCATTGCAATTATTGACACACTGAATCCTTATAGCTACCCTATGAGGTATGGTCTGTCATTATCCTCATTTTATTTTATTTATTTATTTTTATTTTTTATTTTTTTGAGATATGTGGGCCTCTCACTGTTGTGGCCTCTCCCGTTGCGGAGCACAGGCTCCGGACGCGCAGGCTCAGCGGCCATGGCTCACGGGCCCAGCCGCTCCGCGGCATGTGGGATCTTCCCAGACCCGGGCACGAACCCGTGTCCCCTGCATCGGAGGCGGACTCTCAACCACTGCGCCACCAGGGAAGCCCTATCCTCATTTTATAAATGAAGAAACTGGGGCACAGAGAGGTTACGTTGCTTAGTCAGTCACCCAGTTAAGAATTGGTAGAGTTCAAGTGTAACTAATTTATTTCCAGAGCTCCTCTTTTATCCTCTATGTTACACTATATGCCAATAAAAACATGATATCATGAATAATTATATTCATGTAATACAATTTAAAATAAGAATGTAATTATCATTTGCATTGATATAGTCTTTTACTGTTTAGAAATCATTTTCACATGTATTATCTCACTGAGTTTCTCAACAACCGTGTGAGGAAAACTAAGGAGATAATAATAACTCAATTTTACAGATAAATTGAGACACCAGTAAGTGATGTAATCTCCCAGGGTCACACAAGAGATGAGTGAAGATACAGGAGTTTAATCCAGGTCTTCTGACCTGTGTCTCTCATGTCCCAATTAAGGTCACATAAAGAAAAAATGGGAATGTTATGTGTCCTTTCATCCACTGACCTCTAGTGCTCCCCTAGGAGGGTTTCACATCTTATAAATGACCTTGAAGGGATCATTCAATGTTGGAAAGAACCAGGGGACTCAAGTGTCCCAAATCTCCCTCTGCAGCTGGGCCAAAGAACCAGGGGACTCAAGTGTCCCAAATCTCCTCCCTCTGCAGCTGGGCCAGGGAACTAAGATGGTGGTTTTCTCACCCTTGGCATAAGAGGGTATTCTTTGGTTCTGAGATTGCGTCCTCCAAATACTCTGCTCCTTAGTTCAGTAATTTAAGTTGAGCTTCATGAGAAAATTACAGGGAAACTAAATCAAAACAGAAATTAGAGAAATCTGTAAGAGGATAAAGTTACACTTTTTCCATTCCTATTCCTAAAAAAATGTACATTGGTTTGGCTTAAAACACATGTTCGGCACTTGGTTATTTTCCTTCCTAGCTGGATTGAGGATATTAAAAAACTGCCCCAAGTGATTCTCCATCATTTTAGCCCTTTTCTAATTTCCAGTGTCACCGATTCAGTGATACCCCTTCCTTCTAGATGAGTAATGTAGCTTGAAGATCCTCATAAGAATGTAAAACCCATAAGCAGAGGAAGATTGTCTATTTTATTTACTTTCCTATCTCCAGTGCCTAAAATATCACTTAGTATATAGCAGATGCTCAATAAATACTTAAATGAATTAATTAATGAATTCATCCATCCATCTATCTTTTTAAGTTTAAAATGAAACATTTATTCTTATATCAAGAAACAAACTCAGCTAATTCAAGGGTAGCCTCCACATTTCCAACTTGATCATCAATACTCTCAAAAATCTGCCTAAATTCAATCCATCTATTAAAATTGGATAGCCTGAGAGGGTACATGGTACCTAGATTTCTGCCCTGACCAACCTCCACCCCTATATTTAGGTGTAGAGTTTCAGTTCTGATCTTTCCCTCTCTACTCTCAATTTTTCTCTCTCTCTTTCTCTCCCTCTCTCTCTCTCTCTCTGTCTCTCTCTCTCTGTCTCTCTCTCTCTCTCTCTCTCTCTCTCACACACACACACACACACACACACACTCACATTCAGAGAAGAAAAGGAATATAAGAATGAAAAAGAGAGCACAGACATCAAATAAAATGAGTAGTCAATTTTTAAAGTCTCAGAATATGATCAAAATGACCTTAAAATCGTTTGATAATCCTAACATTCATGCTGTCACCCATCTGTACTGAGCTGCTTTCTCCGTGGACCTAGTTGCTCCATTTCTAATTTTAGATTCCAAATTTTCAGGGGATGGATCTTGTTGAAATAGCAGTCTCTTACAGCACCCAGCACATGATTGACACTCAAATTATATTATTAAAATTGTCATAAATTCACATTTTGTCCTCTGTGTGCACATAGCACTGGACTCTGCGAAAATAACAAGTAGTGAAAGACCTCACTGATCCTATTTGATATTTAATAAGATTTTATTGGAAATAACTGAAATATACAATCTGGTTAGAGAAAACTGTCAGGGGATCAAATGGGAGTTTTGACAAGGTGACCAGTAAGGTCCTTTCTAGTCCTAACTTTTTAGAATTCTCTAAAAATAAAATATAAAGTAGAAAGAATATGTGATTTAGAATAGATCATCTTTCTCTGCATAAAGTTACTTTGTCTGAGCCTAAGTTTATTTGCCTGTAAAATGACCTATATTACTTGAAATAATATATTGAAAAGATAACACTGGTTTTTGAAACAAGGAACAGTATGCACGAGTGAATGAATAAATGAATGAATGAACGGATGGGTAGATGAGTAGATGGATGCATGAAAAGTAGCATCATTCATCTACAAACCTCTAAATTCACATTGTTAGGCTAAACAAAATAGCTCAAAACAAAAAATAAAAATATTTGGCAAGCTTCCTTTTGGAATGCTGTGGAGACAAGAAAATGTTCAAAAATTCCAGAGTAGTAAATGAAAGCACTCAGTAAAATTCTAAGTTATTCACTTAACAATCATTTTCACATAAAGTTATACTCCCCTGTGCTTAATTTTGCCCACTAATACAGCATACGCAACATGAAATCAAGAGGATACTGGTGTAGATGGTACACCATCTACAATCAAAGCCAAGATAGATAGATAGATAGTTGTAAATAAGCATTTCAGTGCTCAGATATCCAGAAAGGAATAAGATGATTGCATAAGCATATTTATTTAAACAGCATTTGGAGCAAGAAGGAGAAGTAATATTTTTGTAATGTTTTAGACAAGATATTAGTTTTTAAACATGCAGTATTAGCTGGAAGGGATCTCATGAGGTCATAATCCCATTCTAGATAATGTATACATATCGTAATCACTAGAAACCATAGAAAAGAAACCTCTTTAAACGTAAGCTAGAAAATTGTCTCTAGTTGGTTGAGTATGCTAAGAATACAGCAATGGAGAAGAGGGCCATTCCTTTCTCTTCATTTTGACAGTTCTTCCTCTCATCCATAAAAAGGAAAAAAACAAGGAAATAGCCATAGCTGGCTTTTAAAAGATAAGTAACCAGAAGCATTTATTATTTTCTGAGGACAAAAGCCAGGGAAAGGATGTTGACTTTATGTTTCAAATAAGTGGGTTTTATTACAAAATAGATTCTAAATATGATCTATATATAAGAGTAGAAACAGAATTTGGGAGTGAGAATCATGACTTACATTTTTTGTTCCTGTGAGGATCTAGTACCTCACTTTGACTATAGTAGATGCTCTGTAAATGTGTGTTGATTTAATTTTGACTTGAAAGTAATACATGCTCAGGATGAGTAAGAACAGTCTCAAGGTTTACCTTAAGCAAAACCTTAGGCATACTTTTATTAATAGTGGTATCACCTTTAGTCTCTGATAGCATCAGTTAAGTGTGGCTATGAAAAAAGAGAAACAAACAAACAAATGTCTGATATAGAGGAAAACACAAGGTCTTAATCTGTGAATGTGTTTTCCCTTATCCCCTTTGTGCATCTAGCACAGATGTTGGGTTACCTTTTTCTGATGATGCTATGCTGCTAAAACCCTAGTGTAAACCCACAACATTCTCAGAAGAGGAAGAGTTATTCCCTAAAGTGAGTAGAAAGTCATAGTTTCAGGCATCAGATAAAAAAAAAGATATGGGCTTGGGAAGGTGCATTTAACTCACGGAGTAAGGTATGCCCTTCTTTTTTGTACGTGGATTTTGAGTAATCCATCCACACTTAAAGTTTTCCTGACCGTCAAGGGAAGAAATCCTCTACCAGACAGAATCGGGCCAGAAACTATATAGGAAAACAACCTCATAGAGACTCCTAAGACACTAGTCTAGAGCTGTGGACTCCAGAGAATGAACCATATCAAGTTATCTAGATGGTAGTTTCAAATTATCTCTGTGTTGTAATCTCCTTTGTTACACACTGACCTTCAGTAAAGTCTTATATTAACCCCAATTTTTATGTCAGTCAAGGAATCATTGGGTTTTAGTTCAGGCCTTTTAGTTCAAATCACTCAAAAACATAAACTGAAACCTCTACATTTGAAGTACAGGTTAAAAGTATTTGATAAAAACTCTCACCAAAGTGGGTTTAGAGGGAACATATCTCAACATAAAAGAGGCCATTAAGAAAAATCCATAGCTAACATTATACTCAAAAATAAAAAGCTGAAAGCCTTCCTGCTAAATCCAGGAATAAGACAAGGATGCCCACTCTCACCATTTCTATTTAACATATTATTGGAAGTCCTGGCCACAGCAATCAGATGAGAAAAAGAAATAAAAGATATACAAATTGAAAGCGAAGAAGTAAAACTGTCACTATTTGCAGATAACAGGACACTTTATATAGAAAACTTTAAAGTCTTCACTCCAAAACTATTAGAACAAATAAACGAATTCAGCAAAGTCTCAGGATATAAGATTAATACACAGAAATTTGTTGCTTCTCTATACACTAATAATGAACTATCAGAAAGAAAAAGTAAAAAAGCAATCCTGTTTAAAATCACATTAAACAGGATTTTAATTATTTTAAAAAGAATAAAATACCAAGGAATAAACTTAACCAAGGAGGCTATAAAATACTGATGAAGGAAATTGAAGACGATACAAAGAAATACAACAACATCCCATGCTCTTGGATTGGAAGAATTAATATTGTTAAAACAACCATACTACCCAAATCAATCTACAGATTTAATGCAATCCCTATCAAAATACCCATGACATTTTTCACAGAACTAGAATAATCCTAAAATTCATATGGAACCACAAAAGATCCCGAATTGCAAAAGCAATCTTGAGAAAAAAGAACAAAGCTGGAGGTGTCACTCTCTCAGACTTCAGACTATACTACAAAGCTATAGTAATTAAAACAGTATGGTACTGGCATTAAAAACAAACACATAGATCAATGGAACAAACAGCCCAGAAATAAACCTACATACCTATGGTCTATTAATCTACAACAAATGGGGCAAGAATATACAATGGAGAAAAAGCAGTCTCTTCAATAAGTGATGCAGGGAAAACTGGACAGCTACAGTAAAACAATGAGATTAGGACATTTTCTTATACCATTTACAAAAATAAACTCAAAGTGGATTAAAGACCTAAATGTAGGACCAGAAACCATAAAACTCCTAGAAGAGAACATAGGCAGAACACCTTGACATAAATTTTAGCAATATTTATATGTATTTTTGGATCTGTCTCCTAAGGCAAAAGAAATAAAAGCAAAAATAAACAAATGGGACCTAATTAAACTTAAAAGCTTTTGCACAGCAAAGGAAATTATCAACAAAATGAAAAGATAACCAATAGAACGGGAGGACATATTTGGAAATGATATAACTGACAAGGAGTTAATATTAAAAATGTATAAATTGCTCATACAACTCAGTATCAAAAAAAGAAAAAAAAAAAAACCCAACCAAAAATATGGGCAGTAGACCTGAGTAGACATTTTTCCAGTGAAGATATATAGATGAATAACAGAAACATAAAACGATGTTCAACATCACTAATTATTAGAGAAATGCAAATCAAACAAAGAGCTATCACCTCACACCCCTCAGAATGGCTAGCATCAAAAAGTCTACAAATAAATGTTGGTGAGGATGTACACTGTTGGTGGGAATGTAAATTAGCACAACCACTAAGGAAAATAGTATTGAGGTTCCTTAAAAAGCTAGAAATAGAACTACCATACCACCCACCAATCTCACTCCTGGGTATATATCTACAAAAAATGAAAACACTAATTCAAAAAGATACATGTACCCTAATGTTCATAGCAGCTCTACTTATAATAGGCAAGATATGGAAGCAACCATATCTTGTGTCCATCAATAGATGACTGGATAAAAAAGATGTGAGATATATATATAGAAAGATATAGATATATAGATAGATATAGATAGATAGAATAGAATATTACTCAGCCATAAAAAAATGAAATTCTGCAATTTTGAGCAACATGTATGGACCTAGAGAATATTATGCTGAGTGAAATAAGTCAGAGAAAAACAAATACTGTGTGATATCACATAACTAAAGTGTAACAACAACGAATGTATACAGCAAAACAGAAACAAACTCACAAATATAGAAAACAAACTAGAGGTTATCAGTGGGGAGAGGGAAATAGGGAGGGGCACGTTAGGGATATGGGATTAATAGACACAAACTACTACTATACAATAGATAAGCACCAAGAATATCCTGGATAGCACAGGGAATTATAGCCATTATCTTGTTAACTTTTAATGGAGTATAAACTGTAAAAATACTGAATCACTATGCTGTACACCTGAAACTAATAAAATATTGAAAATCAACTATACTTCAATTAAAAAAATAGTATTTGAGGGAAAGGAAAGATAGGGTAGAAAAGAGAAGGGAAAATAAGACTTATTAGGCACCTGCAATGCACCAAGCACAGTACAGGTTCTTTTACTTAATCCTCAGGGTAACCACATAAGGTCAATATTGTTATCCACATGTACAATGAAAAAACTAAAGGTCAGAAAGGTTAATTAATTGTCTGAAGTACGGGTCTGGTCAAGAATTCAGATTTAGTTTAGCTGACACAAAATCCAAAGCTTTCATCGTGACTTTTTAGATGATGAAACCACAATATGAATTTATAAGGGGACTATCTATACTCTTAAAGTGTTAGAAAAGTTAAGATAACCCATGAGTTAAGGCCACTCAGAATCTAAGTCACAGGCATCCACGTTGCTCGTTCTCTGGTGATCATGACCTCATTTGATGTACCAGTTTAATAACTAGAGCCAGGGAAAGAGAAATTGAGGAAAGTTGATGTCTATTTTCAAGCAACTGAAACATTCTTATTTAAAAAAGAAAGGCATCTTGTGTGTCCAGAGGCAAACTTGGATTCTATTAAGCAGTTATATACAAGGAAGTGCAGACCAACCATCAAACAGACTGTTTCCCAAAATGGGAAAGTAAGCTTCCCATCACCAGAGACTTTCAAGTCAGGATCAGGGACAAAACCACAGGAGGAGGGTTCCAAGAGCTGAAATGGGTATTCTATAAAATGGTTACAGTCAGCATTGCTGGGGTAAACAATGAATCAAAATCACTGTAGCCTGCGTCCAAGGCAATACTTGGCAAAACTTTTTTTTAAGAAAGTGAAAAGGTAATGATTAATGAATGGTGAAACTGACTACTACTGGGAAAGAGTGACAGTAAAATGGATTCAAGATTCAAGGAGACAGTCAAAGGAAGCAGATCAGGATAACTGTGAAGAAAGCACAGGGCTAAGACTTCTTTTATATGGCATGAACATGTGTCACAAAGGCCACACAGCTGATCAGCCGCATAGCTGATCAAAGGTGTCACTTCTTAACAAACAGTTGAAAGGTTAAATGATATTGTTCCCCTGAGTTGTGGCATTCTAGACTAAGGGAAAGAAAACATGAACCTATGAAAATGTAAGTGAGGAAAGCGCCCCAGGAAAGGCCAGTGTAAGAAGCCCCTATGGTGTGAATCAAAACCACAGTGAGTTCGGCAGAGGATGGTCATTGACCCTTCTGGATTCCTCTGTAGGAAAGATCCCACATTGAGATAGGATACTTAAAAGTAACCAAAAGTTAATTAGCTTAACAAAGGAAAAGGATTAGGAGGGCAAAGAATAGTGTTAGCAACTCTGAGTTCCCTGCACAGAAGGGCTTCTGTAGGTAAACTGTTAGGCCCACCACAGAGAGTGTGAAAATACTTATTTGTCCTGAAGATGCAGTGGTCTGCTACAAGATCAACGACTTCTACCATGAGTAATCATAGAGAAATCCGGAGACTCAATTTATGGTAGAAAGAAGGAAATATTTAAATCTTTGTACATATAGTATCTTTGCCTTCACTTTTTAGAATGAAAAAGGAGAATCACAACCCTGGAAAACTCAAAACCAGTTTGAGAAAACTTATTATAAACTGAGAAGAATTCTTACAAAATGATTTGGAACTAAATATCTCAAAGCATGGCGAGGAAGACGGCGAGATACTGGATGGTGGATTCCCAGTTGTCACATTCATGAAGTTAGGAATTTGGTAAGGCAACCATCCCACTTCCTGCTTGACAATTTTTAATTTACCGTATACAAAGTATTATCTTCAAAACTGGAGAGTAAGCATGTGTCCCACTAGGAGGCATTTTTGAGAAGAAAGTTGTGTCACCACAGATAGGTCATTTAACCTTGGGGCATCCGTTTACTCGTCTATAAAATTAGAAAGTTTTAAAGGAATAACTGATGATCTGAATGTTTTAAGTTCTCTAATGAAAGGTTACTTCTGGAAGGGTCCTGAAACCAGGAGTGACATTTAGTTAGGTATTCTATATAACAAGAAAAAAAGTATAGAATATAAAGTACCCAAATATGTTCTATGTGATCACTTACTCGAAAAAGAAAGGACATTAGTAGCTGTAGCAAAGACTGTCATGAGAATAAATGACTGATCTCAGTGATACTCTCTGAAGCTGCTAAATTCTCTCAATTTTGGTTCAGAATGGGTTCCTCTATCTCTGAGTGAGTGGTGGTGGAGGAGGAATAAGAAACAATGAAGTGGTCTATTAATTGCAAAGATGGCGCAAAGTAAAATGAAGCTGTTCCCATCACAGGTGGACTTCAGAGATGGTTGTTGTTGCTGGGTATTTTTTTCCTGGGTGCAATATCTCGGATGACTGTTCAGAAGCAGTTTTGTAAAAATGCAGATGAAGGAAAGAGATAATTCTATAGTGAGGAGAGTCAACAGAAGCAGTCTCTTCCAATAAGCCTACTCCTAGCCTGAGCTGAAATCTCATTTTCATGCTATTTTCTCAAAATGGAACCTTGGACAAATTATTCCTCCTCTCTAGAGAGGTCTTCATTTTCTCATACTTAAAATGAGATTAATCAGATGAATGCCAAGGTCTCCTCCCTCTCTAAAATCCTGTGACTCTATATGCTCACCTACGTCATACCACATATGTGACACAAACTAGGATATTCCCTTTTATCTTCCTTTTAACTTCAGGGTAGTTAACTAGAGTAAAAGGAGTGATCAGTTATCCTTCACCCCCTGGCTCATAGCTAGATGCCTTCAGTTCCTGGAACTAAACCTTACTGGTTATCTTTTACCACACAGCACTTCTCTGTAACTCTGGATAAAGGCAATAATAATCAAAACAAATATTTTTGAGAGCTAATTATTTACCAGGAATTGGTGGAAGCACTTTATATATATTAACTGACTTAATTCTCACAACAACCCTATGAAGTAGGTATAATTATTATCAACAAAGAGAGGAACAAAAAAGTTAAGTAACTTGGCTAAGATTCTAAGTTAGTAAAGGGAATGACCAGGATTTGAACACAGGAAGTCTGGATCCAGCCTCTTACTAATAGATCAGTCACCTCCCCGCAATGTGGTGTTGGTGGCAATGGGGGAAGAAGGAATGGTGGTGTGCTGGTGATGGTTGCTGGAGTTCTTCCTTTTGTCCTACATGTAGCTGCACAGAGTTGGAAAACCTGATATGAAGGATGCTCTCATCTAAGAGTGGCTGATAGCAGGCCCATTTTTTTTCCTTCTCAGTAGCTGAAGATATGTATGAATTGGGAGACTGCATGAAACGCTTGAGAAAAAGTCATATCACACCTTATGATTTAAGTGTTCTCAAGCATTTAATCCTCACAAAAATCCTGTAGGATAAGCATGATAGAGATTGTTATTATACTATTAAAGAACAACACATTGACAGAGGATTAAATTCAATCAGTCAAGATGAGAACTAAAAAGTAATGAAACTAGGACTTAAGTCTGTTGACTTCCAAAGGGATGTCCTCTCCACCCTATCACTTTGGTTCTAATGCCCCTTTCCAGGTCTGACAGTTTCCTCTGATACACTGAACGAACCTTCTTCTCTTTAGCTTTCCTTATTGTTCAACCCAGACATTCACTAAGGAGAGGACGCTAGCAGCTCTGAGCTTGCACAAAATGCCTTACCAGGATTTGGGGTATGGCTGCCTCTGTCCAACAGAACACTAACCATCCAATATCACATTGTTGTCCTGTAATCATCAAAAAGTTATCTTCAATACTGACATCCCCATGGTTTATAATCCTAACTGAGCCCTGTAATAGCACAGCATCTCACTTCTACTTCCTTGAAAATTGCAAGCAAGATTAATTTTGCTTCTGAAGCAGAATCAGGCCTAAATGTGTGTCTAATTTTCTTCTTTGTTAGAGAGCCCCCTGTTGCATACTCTGTGTAACTAAAGTGTGTATGGCTTTGCTAACTAATTCTCCTAAAGCCAGTAAAATGCGTGTAAGATTTCAAGAGAAGTGTACTGGCAGTATCCCTAAAATGCCAACCTTTAATTTTCTTTTCAGAGTATTTAATCTTAGGGAGCCACTGTAATAAGTATGTATCTAAAAGAGCAACTTAACGCAGCATTAAGTCACTAAGTTCTGGGGTTTTGCATTTTAATGTATAACTGCTGTTAGCTTATTGAGAGAGCCTGGGCAAACACCTTAACCTATTTGTTCCTTAGGATTTTTTATTTGGAAAAATAAAAGTGGTAGACTTTTATTACAAAAATTTAGTTATAGAACCACCAAACACAAGAACTGGAATGGAAGGAACCTTAAGAATCAACCAAGCCACTGCCCTCATTTTAAAGATTCTGAAATTGAAGACTGGGAAGGACATACCGTAAATTACATAGTCACTGGTGACTGAAGCCAAAATACAGCTCAGGTTTTCTCCTTCTAAGATCAGTGGGCTCTCTGGTATAACATTTAATTTTTCAATTAAAGATCATAACTTAGGCTTTGTTTTTAAAAAAGTAAAAACTACTGTGAATAGCATTATACCCATTCAATCCTCACAGCCACCAGTTAATAACTATTATTCATATTGTTATATGCCTGATTTACATATGCATAAAGAGAAGCTCAGACTGCTGAGGGAGTGGGTTAAGGTAACATTCTCGTAAATGATGGCATTAGCTCTGATTTTCTAAATTTGAAATTATTTATTTGGATCTTTTCCTCACCCTTGAACTTTTAAACTTACCTGTTTCCAGTAAGATCAAATGAATTATAAAATCTTCATTAAAGAATACTAATGCTTTCAGAGGGAGGGGGATAGGGGAGGGATGGATTGGGAGTTTGGGATTACCAGATGCAAACTATTATACATAGAATGGATAAACAACGAGGTCCTACTGTATAGCACAGGGACCTGTATTCAATATCCTGTAATAAACCATAATGGAAAAGAATATGAAAAAGAATATATATATGTATAATTGAATCACTTTGCTGTACATCGAAAACTAACACAACATTGTAAATCAACTATACTTCAATAAAATAAATGTTAAAAAAAAGAATATTAATACTTTCCCCCCAACGCCCCCCAGTTAGCATATATGGCAGGCATTTCTTCTATCTTGCCTCACTGCCCGCTTCTCATCCTCTTCATCCAACATCTATTTTCCAGTAAAACAGGATTCTTTAGAACCATAAGAATTTCTCTTACTGGTTTATTGCATAGGATAAAAGACATAATTCTCTTTGTAACCATGCAAGTATCACCAAACTACAGGATTCTTTGTGATGCTAATGAGAATTTTCTTCACCAGGTCCTTCTGTTCGCAAAACATCTGGTGCAGCAGGCCAAGAATACATATGAGCTGAAAGGCGGGACACTAACCTTGCCTCAGGATCTTCTCTGCCAGGTAATTTCACGGCAGGCACTGTCTTTAATATATGTATTAGATGATAGTCACAAAAGTAATTTCTTTAATTAGATCGCTCCTTGTGCTTTTTGGCTTCAAAGATTAAACACAAAACTTGCAGCTCATTGCTGGAGTAGCCTGCAAGTCATCTTTAAAAACAACCACAGCTTAGGGAAAATTTATTGAAGAAATGGATTTGACTATGTCTTGAACATATGTAATGTGAATCACGTGCCAGGGGAATGTGGCCATGTTTGTTCTCTGCAACAACCTCCAGTGTGTGTGTGTGTGTGTGTGTGTGTGTGTGTGTGTGTGTGTGTGTGTGTGTGTGTGTGTGTGTGTGTGTGTGTGTGTGTGTGTGTGTGTGTGTGTGTGTGTATAAAAATTTTTTAATTGCTAAGGTAAGGAGACAGGTGAAGGGATGAAATGTGAGCTATTGCCCAGTTTTCTACCAAAGCATTTATTTTCCTTTCCTTCTACACTTATCTGTATCTCCATGTTTATCTAGCCATACATTTTATCCTTTCCTCAGTCACTGGGCACTTACTACATGCCAAACTGCTTAGCACACACGGAAAATAAAGAAAATAAATCATTGTTTATTCCCTCAAAATACTTTACTATCTTGTGCATGAACCTGATATTTAATGTGATAACCGTGAGAATAAAAAACCCTGCTAATGACGGGTGGACTCTGTGCTGAGATGTTCAGGACAGAACACTACTGTCCTCAGTTGGAAGAGACCTTGCAAGGTTTCATCAGGGAGTGACGTGAGAACCACCCACTCTACAATAAGCAGGATGTGACCTCCCAGAAAAGGGGTTGGAAAGGTCTCCTAAATGGAGAGGAGAGGAGAAGAAAAGCACAGATATGTCAAACAGCTGGGTTCTGTCAGGCCATGAAGTCCTCCAGGAGAGGAACCCTGTGTGTCTTGTGCATTATTATATCTCATGTGCATGATTAATAAAACTAAACGGATCAAACAAAACAATAAATGAATGAACAGTATTTGAAGAGTGCTGATTGTTTAGCAGGTTCAGAAAATAAGATGTATGGAGACACACGTTAGAAATCAGTTTCCAAAAAAATGTCTGGTATTATTATTAAAATAGAATAGAATAGAATGTATTGCTATGGAATTAGTGCCTCATCTTGAAAGCAACAGAGAGCTATTGAAAGGTTTTTTTTAATGATTTTTACATAATTTAATCAATAAAGTTCTCTACGATGGCATCTTTTAATAAAAGTGATTGTGTAAGTGTGGTACAACAGAATTAGTAGTAATCAGATTCAACTCATTACATTAAAATTTAATTACATTAAACTAAAATTCAATACATTAAAATTATATGAGGATGGACGTGTTTTACCACAATTTCCTTAAATGGATATAAGCAGCCCATGAGACAAAGCTCCCAGAGACCAAGTTCCAAGGTGTTACACTTACACCAACTCAACAGTTCTCTACAAATGTTACTGAAAAATCCCAGGTGGCCACATCTGCCTGTCTTCTTAAGTAGAAAAATAGGTATAGACGTCCACGAGCTTTCTCAAGGTCACAATGGAAAACAGCACAGGACTAGTAGTGAAAGACCTGGGTTTAGTTCTGCTTCTACCATTAATTCACCCTAAGACCCTGGGCCTTTCTTCCCCTTTCTGGACCCCAGACCCCTCATCTATAAAAGGAAGGGGTAGACTGGCACCCTCCATGGTCTGCTTTAGCTCTGATGATCTATGATTTTAACAGGGTAGCTGGGATAGGGACTGTAGACATGGCCTCCATCAGTTTCCACACAGCACAGCAGGAGGCTGTGTCCAGAGTATGGACTGTGTCCAGTCCATACTCTGTCCAGTAATGAACCTCACAGTATCTTCTTAGGAAAAAATAATGCATCCTCTTTTTTGTTCATCTAAAAATAAACAAATGAAATTATAACATAAAAGATGAGGCAGGAAGCTCCATAGATGCTATAGTCTGAATGTTTGAACACCCCAAAATTCATATGTTGAAACCTAATGCCCAATGTGATGGTACTTGGAGGTGGGGCCTTTGGGAGGTGATTATAATAGACACCCCAGGGAGATTCCTAGCCCTTTCCTTCTGCCATGTGAGGTTATAGTCAGAAGGCACCATCCATGGCACAAAACAGAAAGTGGCCTCCAGGCACAGAATGTGCTGGCATCTTGAACTTGGGCTTCCCAGCCTCCAAAACTGTGAGAAACAAATTGCTGTTGTTGATAAGCTACCCAGTTATAAGTGACAGTATTTTTGTTAAAGCAACCCAAAGGGACTAAGACAATTGAGAAAGGCTTCAAATTTAGAAATCTGTGTAGCTATTCAAGCAGATGTTTCATTATACCCTAGAGATGACCCCATTTCAGCATATATAGTAATATTCCTAGTTAACTTCCCAAATTATTTCAGAATTGTAGGAAATAAAAGAAAGATGGTAACACCCCAGTAACTGTATTAAGAGATGGAAAGACAGTGCACACTCTTAACTTTTCTCTTTAGCTGTGTTTGAAAGAGATACATTTATATGAGAAATATCGGGATTCAAAAGAACCAAGTGTCTCAAGAGAAGAGTGCTTGACTTGTTATCAGAATCCTGATTTTAGATTTTAATTCTTTAACTAAATGGCTATAGAACCTTAGGTTAATTACTGCTTTATTGTCCTTTAGCTTGGTAGTCACCTTGGAAACGGGAATAAGGATACTTGCTAATATGATTATTTTGAGGAATAAGTGAGAAAATAGTCACTCAGCATGGTTCATGCCACACAGTAGGTGCTGAATAAATAGTAGCTATTTTTATAATGATGCAGTGACCTGGGACTTTTCAATGACATTTGCAGAGAGCTATGAGAGTAGGTGAGAGTAAGTGTAACAATTTGGCATGGTAGTATCTAATATACTCTAGGTACTCAGTAAACATAAAGACGCAATATTTTAAATCAGCATAGGATTTTCAATCTATAATTTGCATTAACTGGATGGAAAAAGAAACAAAATGTAGGGCAATCTGAAGTTAATTCTAATCAATAAAGTGAACATTTCCTTCCTTTGGGAAAGAAACATGAATAAGGGTATAGTGGTTCCCACATCATTTCATTTAGTGTCCCAATAGTATGTGTTTGTGAGAGGAGATGTAAGCACCACAATGAGAAAAAAAATTTTTTTCAAGAGAAGATACTGAGCAGCACTTAAAGTGCATTCACTGGTACAGTCTTGACAGCATGATTATAACTAAGAGACTCAGCAGCAGGGAGAAGAACCCTTCAGTGTTATTTCCGAGAAGCAGAGAGACAGCCCACTTACTGCAGCCACCTGCAGAGTAACAGGTACGGGAAATGTGGCCTCTCTTTATACCTGATGCCATCTGAACATATATCCTATTTGTTTTGACCAGAATGCAGGCTCAAGGCACTCGGATAACCAGCCACAAAGAATGTCTTAGAACCTCAACTGTGCTTTTCCAACTGAGAACAAAAGGATGTTAATATTGTAAAAAGTTGGGTTGGGTGGAAAATGCTTTCCTTATTCAACCCCCCCCCCCAGGATCCTTCACAACTGCAACTTCTCTTGGAAACTCTTAACAGGACTTCTCCCTCTGCCGTCTTATGAATGTCAAGGATGCTTTCCAGCTTTCTTATAGCAAAGGCAGCTTCCTGCCTTGCGTTTTATGGATATGTACCTTAGTCATGTCTTAGCTCCTCTGCTAGACTATGTTTCTTAGAAGCCAGGGAATCTAACTTCCTCACTTATAAGCAGGCATTCTAATTAAATATGTGTTGGAAGGAAGGAAGCAGTGGAGGAAGGACTGATGGGGGAGAAAACAAGTTCACATGTATGAAAATAAGAAGAATGAATTTCTATGACGGAGGATAACCACTCCAATAATGATGTTGATTTTTATACTTCAGAGGTGCCAAACAAATAATTCAGAGAGAGCTCTCTTTTAAAATTGCAAGCTATTCAAAATATCAGAAATAAAAAAAGAAGAAGAAGAAAAAAAAACACTACTTGGGATGTTATCAACATCTAAAGTATGTAAAACCTATCAGTGAATCTTCTCTTTTGTTCTCACAATTTAGCGGTGCCTCAGGAGATGGTTGAAGGGACTCCAAATCTGGATTTAATCCCACACTTCCCCAACCTGGTAATGACGTCAGAGTTTGGAAACAGTAAAACATGAGAGAAAAACCTATTAGCCATTACCTGTCTATTTTACAAACTCACAGGCAGAATTAGAAGGGATTTCAGGAATCAGTTATTCTAGTACCTTAACTTTAGATAGAGAATCTGAGACTGTTCCCTCAAATATTTCTTAAGCCTTCAAACCTCCATGACTCTGCAGGTGGTAACTCTTCTTCCTGGAATTACTTCTTTGTCCCAACTCAGATGTCACCTCCCCTGGTGACACCTCCCCTGATCGTCTCAGTTTATTAATCCTCCTTCAAGCCTCCTGGATCACTTTTATATACTTTCATTTATACACTGATATATGCTGGTTTTCCCAACTAGACCATGAGTTCCTTTTGGGTAAGAACTATGTTTATCTTACCCACCCCCAAACTCCTAGCACAATGCCTAAGAAAAAGTACTTCACAAATTGATATTGAATTGAAATATCCAAGTTCACAGAAAGAGATGGGGGAAGAGGCTGGCATCAGGCTCACCTCTTCCTGGAGCCTACAACACCTGACTCTTACCAATGAAACCCTCACAGACTAATCATTTTAAATCATAAAACAGTGACACCTTCTTACAGACAGGCTTGTGAGGGATAACTAAAAGAGTAGATTCTTTTGTCAGAGCAGGGAAGGAGGTGCACCTCTATAGGACTGTATCTTGGAAAGAGAAATGGATTGAAAGAAACAATGCTTTCTTCTCTTAACTCCCCTCTTTTCTCCTCTCCTTCCTCCACCTCTCCTTCATGTGCTCCTCCTCTGTCTCTTTTAGATAAAAATGAGGTATGGGGCTTCCCTGGTGGCGCAGTGGTTGAGAGTCCGCCTGCCGACGCAGGGGACACGGATTCGTGCCCCGGTCCGGGAAGATTCCACATGCCGCGGAGCGGCTGGGCCCGTGAGCCATGGCTGCTGAGCCTGCGCGTCCGGAGCCTGTGCTACACAACGGGAGAGGCCACAACAGTGAGAGGCCCGCATACCGCAAAAAAAAAAAAAAAGAGGTATTAATAACTATAACTTAAAAAGTTATAAAATCTCCCCAACTTCTACATCTATTACTCCTTCTCCAGAACTGTGTGCCTGCACTTTACCCCAAAGGCCAGGTGTACTTCTAAGAGGGATACCATGAAAATAAGAAAAAAGAAAAGTTGGTCACATGTTGATGCTTGCTGGTTTAAAACACAATCTCTATTACTTTTGATGTGGGTTGGCCTACATTTTGGTGTATGTTGATTTTAACACGTGAGTTAAGGTAAATAAGAATATTTACAGATTTGAGAAGATATCTGTTCATGTCATTCTGAAAAAAAAAAAAGTGATGGTGTGTGGTGCCAGAAAATACTATCAAGAAAAAAAATTAAGCATAGACATAAAAAAACAAACTTATGGTTCCCAAAGGGGAAAGGGCAGGGGAGTTTGGAATTAGCAGATACACACTACTATATATAAAAAAGATAAACAACAAGGACCTACTTATAGCACAGGGAACTATATTCAATATCTTGTAATAATCTATAATGGAAAAGAATCAGAAAAAATATATATATGTATGTATATGTATAACTGAATCATTTTGCTGTGTACCTGAAATTAACACAATATTGTAAATCAACTATGCTTCAATTTTTTAAAAAAAGGAAAAACTTAGGTGAAAGCCATTTAAGATATTCTTTGCAACAAGTAAACAAACAAACCAATATACCTAGGATGTTCCATATGCCTCCTTCACAGCCACACACAGTGGGTTTTCCATGGTGATAGAATTATTACCTCAGATGCCACCATACCATTTTTGTTAAATAGCCTTAAACAATTTTAAGATAAGCTCCTTCGGGGAGGTATTATAATTACTTTAAGAATCAGGCCTTCCTTTGCCCACACATGTTCATAGCAGCACTATTCACTATAGCCAAAAGGTGGAAGCAACCCAAATGTCCATGGATGAATGGATAAACAATATGTGGTACCTACATGCAATGGAATATTATTCAGCCTTAAAAAGGAAGGAAATTCTGACACATGCCACAACATGGATGAACTTGGAGGCCATTATGCCAAGTGAAATAAGCTAATTACAAAAAAGATTAAAAACTGCATGATTCCTCTCATATGAGGCACTCAGAGGTGTCAAATTCATAGAAAACAGAATGGTGGTTTGCAGGTGCTGGGAGAAAGGGGAAAGGGAGTCGTTGTTAACTGGGTGTAGAGTTTCCGTTTTGCAAGTTGAAAAACTTCTGGAGTTCCACTGCTCAACAATGTGAAAGTACTTACCATTACTGAATTGAACAATTAAAAACAGTAAATAAGGTAAATATTACATTACGTGCTTTTTATCACAATAGAAAATTTAAAAAAAACTTGGACCTTTTTTGGAACAAAATGCCTGCATCAATTTTAACCCCCCCCCCCCCACCATTTAGTTCTTGATTGCTACTCTTTAAATAGTTACTTTACAACATACAAAGATTTCTCAAAGTAATAAAGAAGTTGACTAGATTTATTTATTTAGCTCCTGTTATATGTAATGTAATGTATTAGGTACTGGATGAAAGGAACAAAGAAGGAAAGCATTTCAGTAACTACTATTTTTTAATAGAAAACATTATCAAGAGGGCAGTCCTGGAGAAGTCTTAGCCCAACTAAGGAAAGACAAAATTCAAATTGATACAGAATCGGGCTTCCCTGGTGGCGCAGTGGTTGAGAGTCCGCCTGCCGATGCAGGGGACACGGGTTCGTGCCCCGGTCCGGGAAGATCCCACGTGCCGCGGAGCGGCTGCGCCTGTGAGCCATGGCTGCTGAGCCTGCGTGTCTGGAGCCTGTGCTCCGCAACGGGAGAGGCCACAACAGTGAGAAGACCGCGTACCGCAAAAAAAAAAAAAAAAAAAAAAAAAAAAAAATTGATAACACAAGCAATAAACACCTTCAATACTATAACCAGAATACCGGGGCATGTTTGTTGTCTTAATATCTGAATCTCTGGAAGCCTGAGTTTATCAAACAGTTGGGACTGTGCTCAATATCAACAATTTCTAAATTCCACTGAATTCTTCTTTATTTCAAGAGATATCTGAGGTTGCCTGTCAGCCCCAAGCTACAATGGAGTCAAACTACTTCCCCCAAGCACTAAACATTTCATTTTTTTGAAGAAATTTTGTAAGCCAAAGGAATGAAGGAACAGTGATGACATGAGTTTTCTTGAGAACTCCAACACAAACAGGATCCAAATGGAGAAATTACTTGGATCACCCTAACAAAGGCAACACCACTTTTACCACCCACAACGAACCTCAGAAATAAGCTCTCTACTTACACGGGAGCTGGGGTCTAAATAGAGAAACTTTGGTGGTACCTGCAAGCAGTAAGTAGTAGGTGAAACCTTTTGATTTAAATTTGTATCAGGTTGATTTTCTTGGAAGTCATAGTAGAAAGGAGCTGATTAGATCTTAGCTAAAGGGGAGAAGCAAAATAGCTTGGTTCTCTGACAGTAAAGCTGTATTAAAAGAAAAAAGCGTGGAGAATTTTAAAAATATATACCACTAAAAAAAATAGATAGATAGATACCACTTTATTCCTGTATTTCTATTGCCAATGTGTCTAGAAAACTAATAAAACAAAGAGGCTGTTTTTACACCATTATTCTACTTCCTATAATCAAAAATGACAGGAAAAAGTGACAAATCGGTTCAAAATACAAAACCTGCTGAAAGGAAAACAATTTTGATAAAATCACAGAATCCTGGGGTTGGAAGGGCATGTCATCTAACTCCTCATCAAGTGACAAGCCTTTCTTGAAAATCTCCACTGATGGACTGTCACAGCCTCCTGAGACCTCTCCTTCATCTGTGGTCAGTTATGACTATAAAAATGTCCTTCTAATATTAAAAGAAAATGCATCTCTCCTGGCCCAGGTTCCACTATTTGGTTGCACTCAATTAGTCTAGCACCTCTTCCGCAGGGAAGCCTTTCAGATTTTTGCAGAGAGCAATGTTATCCTTCCTGTTTCTTCCTGTCTCTGTTAACGAAACACCCTTAGTTCCTTCAGCCATTCTTCACAGAATCAGTCTGTCCTCTCCCACCTGAATGCACCTGGTTTTCAATACCTTTCTTGATTTTAACATCTCTGTCACCTCTAAATAAGTTAGCCCTGAGTTTGGGTCCATTTCAACTCTACTCATTAAAAAATAACTTAAAATTTTTTGACTTCCTAAAGGCTATAAATTACTTATTTGTGTGTATTTCAATATGTATTACTATAAAATATAACAAATCTTTTTTATTATCTAGAAATGCTGATGAAACATTAAACTCATTATGTCAACCTGTCCCATCACCTATCAGGTAGCAGCATTAACCTCCACCTGGCCATTAAACAGGAACATTGGGCCTTCTCTCTTTTTTTTTTAATTAATTTATTTTATTTTATTTATTTTTGGCAGCATTGGGTCTTCGTTTTTGCACACAGGCCCTCTCCAGTTGCAGCGAGAGGGGGGCCACTCTTTGTTGAGGTGTGCGGGCTTCTCACTGTGGTGGCCTCTCCTGTTGCAGAGCACAGGCTCTAGGCGTGCAGGCTTCAGTAGTGGTGGCACATGGGCTCAGTAGTTGTGGCTCACAGGCTCTAGAGCACAGGCTCAGGAGTTGTGGCGCATGGGCTTAGTTGCTCCGCGGCATGTGGGATCTTCCGGGACCAGGGCCCGAACCCGTGTCCCCTGCATTGGCAGGCGGATTCTTAACCACTGCACCACCGGGAAAGCCCCTGGGCCTTCTCTTTGACTATAACCTCTCCTTCACACACCTCAACCACAGCACACACACATCTGCACACAGGCACAGTTTGCTTGATTTATACCCACAATGTCTCCTTGTTGCCTTCTTTCTGTTCCCATAGCTACCTCCTCATCCAGGCTTCCAGCAACACTCACATGGGCAGTTCTACAGACCAGGCCTGCCCAGGTGAGGGTTGATGGTCTCTCACCTTCGGTTCCCATTCTTCAAGGGACTTATTTCAACAACAAACGTTCAATGCTTACTGACAACAATTATGCTCTAGGCCCTCACCTAAATGTCAATAGAGATACAAAAATGAATGATGATCTCTGCCTTTAAGTAGCTGAGGGTCACAGAACTTAATAAATAATTGTACTATGGGACAGCAGAAACAAATACGATCTTGTTCAAAGTTCTGTGGGAATCTTAATTCAGATGGAGGAAGAGATGTCAGTAAAGCTAGGCCTTAAAGAAGAAGACACATTCTTAAAAAATACAACTTAAAATGAGTTCTTCTCAGTTCATGTTTTCAAAAAGCAAGACTAGAATTAGCTAGAAGTGGTGAGGTAGGCATGGTAGGTAAGAAGTAAGAGAGCTTCAAGCATTTTAGAAGACAATTTGGAATATGTAAGAGATTTTGTGAAAAGGTAACAACCTATATATCTGAAAAAAAGTAAGAAGTAGAAGAATTTAAAAGTATGTTAAATACACAAAGAAACACGGAAAAATCTTTGAAAAGCATATCATCAAATCAAATCAAATAAGGAAATAGAATACAGTATTAAGAGAAAATGTAGAATGCAAAACTCAACACATATGATCTCAATTTCATTTAAAATTTCATATTGCACGTATATATCTACATGAGAATTTAAAAGTGAATTTACATATAGGCAATATGTGTCTCCATTATGATGTAGATGTGTACAGAGGAAATACAATCTTATATAAGTATATAAAGAATAGATGTGCAAACAGTAAATAGCTACAGTGCTTAACTCTACTTGGTAAATTTATGAAAGATTTAAATTTTCTTCTTTAAATATTTTTATTTTCCACATTTTCTATAATAAACAAGTTTTTAAATTATAAATAGAAACTCCTTTCCCCAATACGTTATTAAAGTGTTATTTTTAAAGAAGAAATAAGACTTGGATGAACAGACAAAGGTGTGGAAGTGGAGAAGGGGATCCTATGCAAAGAGAACCTTATGGACAAACATGCACAAAAGTGCATGGTACGTGAAGGGCTTCCATGTGGTCCACAGAAGTGAAATCATTGAGTAAATTACTCAACATCAATTGTTTAAATTTCATTTAGAACACTGGCATTTCTTTCATGGATTTTTTTCATGGAATTTTAAGAATGTCCATTCTAATCAAAAGATGACAAACGACAGTGTTAATGAGAAGACAGTCAAGATTCCCATCTTTACAGGATATCATAGGGTGAAGGTATGCTTGTTAGAGGTAAAACATGGCCATGGGAAAAGCTTAATCCTTAAGAGTCCACAATAGGATCCCACAAAGATCTATGTCACCACAAGAAAATAAATACATTTTCATTATTACAATAGATTCCTCCTTAACTCGAGTTCTTACACTTTATTCACTCATTGATTCAACAAACATTGTGTTACCATCTGGGGACAAGCACTGCCCTAGGTACCAGGGCTCTAGCTGTGAACAAGGCAGAGCAGCCCTGCTCTCATGGCATTTACATTCTCTTTACAGGCCTTCCGTGCAGATAGGTAATCAATTCCCTAATCCATGGGGTATGTTGCAAAGACTTCAAGCTATCAAGTCAGAGGGACCTGGATTCAAATCTAGACTCTGCTTCTTTGATTCTGAACAAATTATTTAATATCTCAAGTCTTAGTATCTTGATCATGGAAAATGGGATAATCATACCCACCTCTCAAAATTATTCTGAGAAATGAATAAAAGAACTTAAATAAAGTAGTACATGATTGGTAGTCAAAAAAAAAAAAAAATACTGCCTTTCCCTTCTGTGGTATGCAGAATTCTAAAATGGCCCAAAGATTTCCATTCCCTAATATATAATCCATTCCCCTCAATCATGAGTGGGACTGTGAATATGATAGGATAGTAACTCCCTGGATTCAATTATGTTATGTAAGACTCCTCCTTAGCAGGAAAAAAACATTCTCCTGTTGGTCTTGAAGAAGCAAACTGCCATGCTGTGAACTGCCTATGGAAATGGCCACATGGTAAGGCCCTGAGGGCAGCCTGTAGGACCTGAGAGTGGTCGTGGCTGACAGCCAACAGGAAAATGGGGGCCTCAGTCCTACAACCACAAAGAACTGAATTCTGCCAACCTGAACGAACTTGGAAGAGAACCTCGAGTTCTACCTGAGAACCGCAGACACCTTGACTGCAGCCTCATGAGACCCTGAGCAGAGGACCCAGCAAAGTGATGCCAAGATTCCTGACCCACAGAAACAAAGTAACCCTATGTTGCTTTAAACCATTAAATTTATGAGAATTTGTTATGCAGCATGAGAAAACTAATGTACCTTCCCTGAACAAAATGAGCCAGAGTGGTCCATAGGATTTGTGAGCTTCCTAAGGATGTCAAATCATTTTAGTAATGGTCTGATCACCTACACAATTCCCTGGAATGGCACCCTTCAGATCACCAAACACTCAAGAATCTAGCTGTCATCAATCCCTCCTTGTGTTCTGTCAGGGAATTCCTAGAAAGGGTATTGATTCATCATTCTTAGGCTGGTTATTTCCCAGGGAAATAACTAGCACACCAGTTATCGTGTTGAGAAGACAGAATCACAGAACTTTAGAGCTAGAAGGATACGTAGAGATACTTCAGAGTAGTCTTTTCCTATCTTCATTTTATAGTTGGAAACGATGAGACCCAGGAAGTATCTTCCGCAACCTCTCACAAGTAGTCGATTGCAGGGATACAGTCAAGTTCTGTATGACCTGAAGCTTATGCAACTGGGGAACCCTCCTTAAAGAAAATATAAAATTACAAATACATTACTCATCAAGTTAATGTTTATTTAAAATAAGAAAAGAGGGGCTTCCCTGGTGGCGCAGTGGTTGAGAGTCCGCCTGCCGATGCGGGGGACGCGGGTTCGTGCCCCGGTCCGGGAGGATCCCACATGCCACGGAGCAGCTGGGCCCGTGAGCCGTGGCCGCTGAGCCTGCGCGTCCGGAGCCTGTGCTCCGCAACCTGTGCTCCGCAACGGGAGGGGCCACAACAGTGAGAGGCCCGCGTACCGCAAAAAAATAATAATAATAAAAATTAAAAAAATAAGAAAAGAAATCAGACCAAATTACATCTTTTTAAAAATTAAAAATAACATAAACATCACAAAATCCACACATAGCTTTAACACTTATTCACCCTAATTTTTGCCCATATGTGCTTTCATAGTTTTTATATAACAATTTTGCTATATTTTCTATAAAGAAAATAAATGATTCAATCTTGCCTCTAACTTGATGATCTACTTGCTTTTAATTATTAAGAAATGTTTAACTCAACTACCACTCATTATTGTTAATATCTTGTAAATATTTAGGATTTTTGTTAAATTTGATTTAAAAACAAACTGAATTTCTACTAGATATGAGCTGTAAAATTTGAAAGAATTTTCAACAGACTAATTTCTGTATATTTCTCCTCCATGTCAGGAAAGTTCATAGCACAATAGGATCTCTGGCCCTGCATCTGGCTGTCATGCCCTCCGCTGAGTCAGCCTAGCAGGCCACTGGAGTATTCCTGGGCCTTTCAACATGAGGATGGCTGACAATGATTTACTTGGAGGTGACTGTAAACAAAAATTATAATAATCCCACTGAACCCAAATTAAATGTACCCCTACTCAACTTCCTCTTAGCCAGATCCCCAAAATGGCGTGACAACTCCCCTGTCCTTCAGCAGGGGAAGAACGATAAAGAGGTGTCTGGAAGGAAAAAAAACTAGCAACCTTAAATAATTGTAGTCAAATATCCTACCTTTGTAAATTTACAAAAAATACATGAACGTGTGAACACATTACTAGCGTCCCTCCCCAAGGAAGGGTCTATACAAGTGAGGAAACCATGAAGCTGAAGCTGAAGTAGCCTCTGATCAGTGAAGGTAAAGGACACCCGTTTTACTATGAAAACTGCGAGACAAATCAAGTTTTTTGTGGAATGAGGAAAATAAGGCATGGAAAGGTTAAATAACTTCCCAGAGTCTCACAACTAGTAAAGGGTGTAGGTGGAATTGAACCCAAGCAGCCTAAACCCAGCTTTCACACTCTTTACCAGTATGCTACCCATTCTGCCACAGAAGCAAGCTTATGTGTACATGTGAGTGCACACCTGTGTGTGTGTGTACATGTACATATATATACATGTATGTGAGTTTGGCAGAGGGGAAAGAAAACAAGTGCCCTGTGATTCAATCTTAATGTAAGTTGACTTTTTTTGAGTTCTTATTTGTTCTACTTGCTTACAGTGATAGTGATAGCTAATAGGAATAGAGAATGGGTCTTGGAGTTGACGTTAGGAGCCAAAAAAGCAGTCAGTGCTACTTGAAAACTAGTTTGACTCAGCAGTGATTGGAAAGCCCATCTCAAGGCTTTCTCCCCAGAACACAGCAGGCTAGTTAGAACTCCCATCATTAGGGTATCAAAAGTTAAGAGGATAAACTAAGTCATGGTGGCTTCTCTTTCCATTTTGTGGGAGCAGCAGTACTTTTTCATCAAATTGCTTTTTGATCTCTGAGCAAGTTTTAGTGGTGACATCTGAGCCAGGCAAGGATTCAAAAAACACTGAAGAGAGGATTCTGTCTCATTCTCACAATGACTCCATCTATGATACCTTGGATAACTCCTACCCCTCTCTTGGTCTCAGTTTCCTCAATGGGATAAGGGATTATATAGCTGCTCCCATGTTCCATGATCTATGTTTTTATCTTTAAACTACAAATAGAAAGCTTCAGAAGAGAAAACATTCAAGGCTATGACGTAGTGGGAATATCCTGGCTTAATCACATATCTCTTTCTCAATTAGAACAATACTAGTTTAAAAAAAAAGAACAACTAACTTGATTTCTTTGAATGCTAAATGAGGAATGAATTTTTAATTATTTTTAAAGGAAAAACAGTGAGAATTTCTGTTCTGAAACTGAAAGCCACTGACAAGAAATAGGAAATCTTAGCAAAAGTCTTTGACAGAGCCCTGGCCTTCAGGCTCCCTACTCCTAAGGCTTTTTACTATAATAATCCCCAAGCTCAGTGGTTTCCTCTACTTGCAAGTTTCAGGAAGTCAATGCACCATTTTGGTTTGATAGATGAAGTACTGGAGGCCAAGTTCTGGGCCTGGAACGAACAGCATTACTCAGCAAGGGGACTCTGGCTGAGTCTCTTGGGCCTTACTTTCCTCATCTGTAAAGGAAGGATGCTTACCTAGTTACATCTTTAGGTCTTTCCATATCAGAAATTCTCTTACTAAAAAGAAGTGAAATAAGCTATTGCTTTTGCTGCTGAAATATTGGGTTGGCCAAAAGGTTCGTTCAGTTTTTTCCATAAGATGGCTCTAGCAGCACTTAGTTGTTTTTAACTTCATTCAAAACAATTTTGTTAGATTGTATGTGACAACTTCATATCAGCATGCATTTAAAAAAAGGCTTATCAAAATTGGTGAATTTTTGTGTAGCCATTTTAATATTGAAGATGGACCCAAAAAAACATTTTCAGCATGTTATGCTTTATTATTTTAAGAAAGGTAAAAATGCAAGCGAAATGCAAAAAAAAAGATTTGTGCAGTGTATGGAGATGATGCTGTGACTGAAGGTGTCAAAAGTGGTTTGCGAAGTTTCGTGCTGGAGATTTCTCACTGGACGATGCTCCATGGTCGGGTAGACCAGTTGAAGTTGATAGCCATCAAATCGAGACATTAGTTGAGAACAATCAGCATTATACCATGTGGGAGATAGCCGACAGACTCAAAATATCCAAATCAAGTGCTGAAAATCATTTGCACCAGCTTGGCTATGTTCATCACTTTGATGTTTGGGTTCCACATAAGTTAAGCGAAAAAAACCTTGACCGTATTTCCACATGCGATTCTCTACTTCAGCATAATGAAAACGCTCCATTTTTAAAACAGATTGTGACAGGAGATTAAAAAGTGGATACTGTACAATAACGTGGAACGGAAGAGATCGTGGGGCAAGCAAAATGAACCGCCACCAACCACGCCAAAGGCCAGGCTTCATCCAAAGAAGGTGATGTTGTGTACCTCATGGGATTGGAAGGGAGTCCTCTATTATGAGCTCCTTCTGGTAAACCAAACGATTAATTCCAACAAGAACTGCTCCCAATTAACCAACTGAAAGTAGCACTCAATGAAAAGCATCCAGAATTAATCAACAGAAAACGTATAATCTTCCATCAGGATAACGCAAGACCACATGTTTCTTTGATGACCAGGCAAAAACTGCTACAACTTCGCTGTGAAGTTCTGACTCTCTGACACTTTTTAAAGAATATTTATTTCAAAGAGTACCGTTAAAACAACACAATTTAAGGAAAACACATCACGACTAATGCATCTACTTCTTTCAGTTGGCCTAAGTAATCCTCAGAGTTTTCTTCTTGCCCTTACTGAACACCTACCTCATGCCAGGTCCTGTGCTAAGTGCCGGGGCTCTGAGGACAAGAGAAGAACATGGTCCCAGGATGAGGTAGTCAGAGTCCCCATCTTCAAGAATCTCAGTCTCATTCTACATGGTGATCCCACATAAACTGATATGGAGTAGAAGCTCCTGGGCCCAAAGTAATACACTTTGTTGTAGTGAGGTGCCAGAGAGAAATACTCACCTTTTTTTGCCTCTAGCTTTGCCCCTTGGGACACAGTGGGCGAGAGGCAGAGTTTAGTGCTGAAAACCAGCGGTTCTCAAACCTTCATACACATCGGAACCACCTGGAGGGCTTGTTAAAACAGACCGCTGGGCCTCACTCCCAGATTTCTGACTCAGGAGGTGTGGGGCTGGGTCAAGAGTCTGCATTTCTAACAAGTTCCAGGGGATGCAGGTGTTGCTGATATGGGGCCCACACTTGGAGAACCTCTGCTGGAAGGGACAATCATGAACTGAGCTAATTAGTCTGGGGGAAGGCTCTATACTGATAGGTTTAAAGAGCTCCCCAGGTGTACCGATGTGCAGTGGGAGAGGACAGCCACTGGATTAGATCAGGCGGTGTTACTTTCCCAAAATAGTTGCACTTACAAAATACTTTTAAGCTCATGTCTATTTCTGAGCAGCTCGCCTGATTAATGATTTCTTCCCCTGTGGGTTCAAACCTCTAGGTAAAGTTATGCTTACGATGACATTTTCCAAAGACCAGAATGCAGCCCATACTTTTTGATTGCTGAATACATACAAGGTGTTGTGTCTCCCAACATTACATTGGGTGCCGGAGAACACAAAGATGGGGACCCATCCCAAACTGAGCAGGCACTAAAGGACAAAAAGATTATTTAATAACATATTCATCCAAAAAACATGGCTTTAGTGCTCACTTTTTCCTGTGCCAAGGAGCTCAGGCTTTTCTCTTTAAAGATGAGAGGCTACGGAGATTTTTAAGGACGAGAGGGATGGAATCTGAATTGCATCTTTGTAGTGTGCATCTTAGATTCATTAGAAGGTCCTTGGAGCAAGAGAGGCTGGGAGAAAGGGTCATAATTAAATAGCAGAGGGGAGGAGGAAGAACTCTCTGGAAAAAAGGAGGAGGAAATAGGAGTCATTAAGGAGGCTAGTGACTCGAGAAAGAGGCTTTTAGCTACAAAGATTTCAGTGAAACACTGACAATCCCAGTTTCAAGATCATTAGGAAAACAGAAATACTATTTTCATTAAAAGAGAAATATGCTACTTGTATAAAGAACTAGTTGGGTAGAAGAAATGCCCTTTAGCCAGAAGTTTTAAGGAAAAGCCAGTGGAATTTATGAGTCAAGAGAATATTTGCTGGTAACTCCAATTCCAAATTTACTTATTTCTTCCCCCTCCCATAATCTGGAAACAGCACTGAATAACCACTCTACTTAAAATCTCCAGCTTCCTTGAGGCCCAGGCATTGCCTCCTCCTCTTTGCCACTCCCTTGTTCATTTCCTGTCTTTCCTTCTTTCTCCCGTCCCGGAATGAATGTATTCTCTAAATTCTATTCTTCTTTGGCACTCATATCACCTCAACTGACTAAAAAAAAACTTTTCTGTAGGGATGAATCCAGGCTTCTTCTCACCTACAACTATCCTGGGGTTAAGCCTCTCATTTCCAGTGGCCTTCTGGATGTATCCTCCAAATTACACCTTAGGCACCTCAAACTGGAAGATACTACTTTATTCATTTTTACCCATTGATGAGATCCTGCCATTCTTTAAAAAGTCTCAAATGTGCTACAAAAGCATCTCTGATTCTAGCTGGATATGATCCTCAACCTTGTACTTTCTTCCTTCCTCTAACAGTATAATGATGGTTCATGATCTTCTAATTTTACCTCTCTTCCAAATGTTAAAATCATTGAGGACAACAAACATGACTTGTTCATCTGCATATCTGCAACCTAAGGCTTGCACTTATCATTTGTTAAATTGATTTGGGAAGGTAAAAACTGCTACAAAGGATTTATTTTAAGCCTTCCTGAAAACTTACAGCCAATCTAGAAGAAACCATCCACAGGAAAACAGAAGAACAGATTTGGCTCTTTTTACCAGTCAAGAGGCAGAACCAGGGATTCCAGGCTTTTTATTTCCTGATGCCAATCAGATTAGATCACTAGTTAATAAGTCTCTCTCTGCTGCAGCCTCAGAATGGTAAAAACCAGAGTAAAGTACCCAGAGAAGAGACAGATTTGCTGCTATAATCAGGCAGATATCACTAAGGAGGAAAACATTCATGTCAAAGGCAGACTATTTATCAGAATTGCAGCAAAAGAAGCTTATGCTTCACCAGTACGTCATCACAGTGACATCTGCAGTGTTACTAAGGAAATCAGTCCGCATGTGCTGTAACACTTCAGAGCTCCTTGGGCCAGCAGCCCTCTCTGGCTTTATAAAGCTTTCTGGTTTCAGAGAAATGGAGGTTGGCCTGAGAGAAGCAGCCCTGTGGACAGGGCTGAATCTAAAACAAGAGAGTCACAAAGTGTGGGCAACCCTCAGCCACTTTGTCCTGCACTGCAACACTAAGAATGTGGGTCTAATCACAATTGTGATTGTTTTTTGCAGTGGGTCTTTGAGAATCATACAAGACACAGTATAACCAACATGGGGTCGTCTGCCTTTATCACATTCTTATGGGTATTTATAAATGGCAGTCAAATTCAGACTTTAGGTCTAGAACACAAGCAGGAAAGTAAAATTGCCTGAAGGCTTTTTATTGAAATAATAACTTTGCTTATTACAATGGCCCCTTCTGATCCAGCTTTTATTCTTTCCTGTTAGCACACATTCTGCCACTGTCAATATTCTTTATATAGATTGAGCCTCCACTGGTAATCCAGCCCAGTATTTCTTTATGTCCTACACAGGGAGAGCTCTTTTACCCATTCTCAGTAGAGCTGAAAAGAACTTCAGACTTTTCTCAGTGGAATGCAGCTTCCAATGAAGATCCCCTTTAAGGCACACTTTAATCTTCCCTTCTTGGAATCAGAATATTCCACTTTCCTTAGATCATTCATTCAACAAATATTTAGTAACTTCCTTCTATGTGCTGGGCATTGTGCTGTGCTTGAGAATACAATGGTGAGCAAAGCCAGATCTGATTCTTGCCTCAACTGAGCTCAGAAATCTAGTGGTGGGAGAGACAGATGGGAATCTAATACTCACACAAGTTCAAGGTAAAATTGCATCTGTGAAGAGAGGTGCATGGTTGTGTGAGAGTATGGTACAAGGAAAAAGCAGTCAGGGAAGTCTTTACTGGAGAAGGAAATGTTGAGCTGAAGTCTAAGGCATCAGAATGGAGGAACCTAAGTGAATACTTTTTCAGGTAGGTGGAACAGTATGTAGAAAGACTCTGTGGTGTGAGAGTACAAAGAATAAGATAATTTTTTTAAAGGACTGGGAAAAGTTGTCTCTGCAGACCTTTGGAAGAAAAATGACTGTTACAAGAGCAATAATAAATCTATTGAAAGATTTTAAAGAGTTGGTGAGATGAAATGAAAAAAAATTGCATTTTGAAAAGTCACTCTGACTGCAGTCTGGGAAAATATCAACTCGAGGGAGCATTTAGTCCCAGGGTGCACTGGCTGGGAGTATTTTGCAATAGTCTATGTGAAAGAAACAAGATTAAAGTGGTGGCAGTGGAGCAATTCATGATTAGTCAGATGGAGTATGGGGTAGGAGCAACAGAATGAGTCAAGAGTGATCTCTAGGTTTCTGGAATAACAGGATAGTGTGAATACCACTCACTGAACATGATGACACTGCCAACAGACACAGTGTGAGGAATAAGATCATAAGTTTGAATTTTGATGTGTTGAGCTTCAAGATTTTCCTTCACTAACCCTCTTCTTTATCCTAGTTTTTAAGCATCTTTTACATGAAATGATCTCTATAAATTAAAAAGAAAGAGGGAATAACTTATAAATTAAAAAGAGGGCTCAAATATATAGGCAGCATCTCTTTAAATCTTCTTTTTTGCAGATGGTAAGAGGATTTCAAACATCTGCCACGTTTGAAAATCCAACTCTGTTTACTCTTCTAATACATGTTAATCGTTCAACAAAATGAAACAAATGATGCCTTACTCACCAGCCACACAATCTAACTCATCCGTCACTATGAGCATCCATCATGAGGCTGGTAACAGTTCTCCAGCCCATTAAATATTATACACTGATTTGGTAATGACATCTGACTTACAGTTTTACTTAAATGTATCTAACGTCTCTCTCAAATTAAGCGTGAGCTCACTGATGGTAGGAGCCACATGTCACATTTCGAAGGCATTGTAGAAAATGCTCTAGGATAAAGTACCTCAATCCAGATATAATAAATACTATACATTTCCCAATCTCTGACCCTGTTTTGAGCATTTTTAAGGGTAGAATGCTATATGGCATAATAAAATAAGAATTATATTTGGGGACTTGAATTCTAAAGCCAGTATTGTCCCTTAACTAGCTAGGTATATAAAAGTGGGCAAATTATTTCACTTCCCTGGGCTTCAGTTGCCTCAATTATTAATCTCTGAAGATTCAGTTCAATGGGATCCTGTACCTTAAAGCATAAGCGTTTATCACAGAAGCCATAACAGCTTTCCTTATCCTACTTGATTAAATGTTGAATCAATAAAGGTGTGAATCAATGTATATCTGAATGAGTGATGCTAATGGAGGATGTAGTGAGTAGAAAGGGTATTAATTAGGTGGTCAGGAAACCAGGATCTAATCCCAGTTCAGCCACTGACTCACTCTCTGTCAGTCTCCTCTCCTCTGTGCCTTGGTTTCCTCCCCATGAAACCTCAAATGTGATGCTGCACTTTTTTTCCAACACCCTAACTGTCATAGCCCCAGAGCCAGGGAGCCACAGACAGAAGCTCTGTACTCAATGATATCCCTTTGAGAATGAAGAGAAGGACAATAAACTGAGAGTATTGTTCATTTCCAGTGTAAAAAGCCCTCTTCAAATGGGAAATGACAGCACTTAGATGCATCCCTTAGATCCAGTTTGTATTTTCTTCTCCTTTTGCAAGGGACAGCAAGAGAAATTCTACTTTAGGAGACGCGATTGTTCAACCAGTGAGTCCTCAGCAATTCTAACACCAGAACCTTGTGTGGGCAGGGACAGGCAGATACCAATTACCTCCCAAAGGTTGGCCTGGGCTTCCAGGTTAGCAACTCCAACCACTACAGAATTCCCCTGTTTGTAGTTAAAGGTCCATAGTTGTACCAGAATTGTATTCTCTAGGTCCAATTAACTCAATACCACTTACTTTTCCTTGAGAAAGACAATTAAAAAAAAAACAAACTGCTTTTGCTGCTGCCTCACCTTAATCACACTATTTATACCTGTATTTTGGAAGCTTCGTTTTGACCTATTGTATATCACATAGATCAAAGTCCCAGTGTCATCAAATGCCAAAATAATGGTACCAAAGTAATGCTGCAAGGTAATTGAGATGAACCCTAACAGAAGAATCCATTATTGGGCTTCCCTGGTGGCGCAGTGGTTGAGAGTCCGCCTGCCGATGCAGGGGACACGGGTTCGTGCCCCAGTCCGGGAAGATCCCACATGCCGCGGAGCGGCTGGGCCCGTAAGCCATGGCCGCTGGGCCTGCACGTCCGGAACCTGTGCTCCACAACGGGAGAGGCTACAACAGTGAGAGGCCCGCGTACCAAAAAATAAAAAATAAAAAGAATCCATTATTATTATCAAATAGAAACACAGAGCCACATGATTCTTATTACTAATGGGGCCTATCTAATGATAGCTTAATAGCCAAAAGGATGAGTTTTATTTGGGAAAACTGGATTTTAGTTAAAACTTATTACAGAGACATTCAGACATCTGCAATGATATCCATCCTCTTTGTAACTCGTGTAAATATTATAGTTACTCAGGAATAACCTTACATGAGGTTTTCATTGCTCTGTGCAGTTCTCACCATAGCTCCTAAATCCAGATTTGAGTCAACACTGCAATGTGATAGCCAAAATGGAATACTCTTTGTTTCTCTTATATAAAAATCTTCAAAAAATGTAGATAATCCTGCATAAGATCTGTACATTTTATAAAAACGTAAGAACTTCAAATATTATAGGACGGTAGTAAAAGATAAGGCTGGAAAAGCTGATGGAGAATTTTGAATATTTAGCTGAGTATCTGACTTTATCTTTCAGACTGTTGATTGTGAAAAGCAGGTGTGACATAATCAGCCTTCTGCTTTAGGAAGTGCACCTGAATAATTTTATTTTGGCTTTCCATTTCAAATAACATTTGTTTAGGACAAGAGTTCAAAAGGTATCTCCCTATTCTTCATAAGCCTAGGAAACAAAAATCGTTTAAAACATCATTTCCAGGTCAACAAAATTTACATTTTTTTTTTTCCTAAAGAAGATGTTGGGGATAGGAGTTTATTAATTTATTTATTTATTTTTGCTGTGTTGGGTCTTCGTTTCTGTGCGAGGGCTTTCTCTAGTTGTGGCAAGCGGGGGTCACTCTTCATCGCGGTGCACGGGCCTCTCACTATCACAGCCTCTCTTGTTGCAGAGCACAGGCTCCAGACGTGCAGGCTCAGTAGTTGTAGCTCACGGGCCTAGTTGCTCCGCGGCATGTGGGATCCTCCCAGACCACCCTGCATTAGCAGGCAGATTCTCAACCACTGCACCACCAGGGAAGCCCCAAAATTTAAATTTTAGTGCAGACTTTGCTTTACCTTTCATTCTCATATTTGAGGCATTTATTTGCTTCACACAAGGTAAGTCTGGATGAAAACTCCCTCTCATGGTCAAGTGCTGCTCCATGATGTACGTGCAAGGCTCTGTAGCTTATGGGACCTTGAAGAGCAGCACAGGGAGCAGGTGGCAATGGGTTCAAACAAAATAGCTGAGAAGCATGGGTACTAAGGGTACAGTACTGGCACAATGCCGTGTACCAGGCTCATCCAGGGACTCAGACATCTACCTTCAAATTCAGGAACCACAGATCCCGGAGGTCCAGAAGTCTTTGCAGTGGTTTATAAAGTAATATGGTTTTACTGGATCATAGACATTTGCATGAACTTTAACAAACTGATTGTGAGGAGGAAATAGAAAAATGACTCTCAATCTGGCTGCCCCGGGCTCTGTAGCCAAGCCCTACATCTTGGACCAGCATGCCATGGCCCACGTTCCCTCCAGGGCTGTCCAAGCTGACCCTGAGAGCTGACCTTGAGAAAAGGTCAAGAAAGACTTGAGTTCACTTTCTTTGAACCTCGATTCACCATCTACCCCACTCTTCTCTCCTCTCACCTCCCAATATTTCCCATTCAGTGTGTTTCTTAGAGGAGTATACGTTTTCCTCTCTCAGACCTCATTTCATTTTTTTCTTTTGTCTTTTTTCCCCTTGCCTTTGTGTGAGGTTGTACTTGTGTTTTCTATTTAGCCAATTGATCCTAACATTGCTTCTGTAACAGGATAATGTGACCTTCAGCATTTAGACAAGACTGGAGCAAATGGGCAAAGAGCAGAGTCTACTGTCATTCCTAATGTTCTAAGAATAATTCCGGGAAGCCTTGTTCATAATGCTGGCAGGATCTCCCCAGTTCTCTGCTTTTAGACACACCCTCCCCAGGCCAGCTTGTCCGCACTGAGGCCGGGAATGGTGGGAGCGCGCCACCTCGTGGGCTCGATGGAACACGCTTCACTCTGAGAACCAGACGGAGTTTCCGTTTGGCTCTCAAAACACGTTTAAGAGAACTGGATTTTAAAATGCTTTGAACACTTTCCAGTCACTGAAGCGAAGCTGGAATTTATGAATTCTCTGTCCGAGGTATTCTCTGAGTAGCAGCAGAAATATCTGAACCATGAATCTGTCCTCAGGTAAAATTTAAGGTGAAGGACAACCCTAGCTTCCCTTCTTTAAATAAAGGATTTGGAGCAGTCAGAAATTCAAAGAAAAAGGAGCTCTAACTATGCAGATTACGTTCCAATTAAAACGTACATACTACCTGAGCAGGAAATTCCACCCATGCTTTAAAGTAGAGCCCCAATTACTACTTTTCTGTTACATCTTCCCCGAGGGTATCTCTTCTTTCTCTGGAACTACCACCCATTTTACAAAAACCAGTAATTTTTTCATATTTAACACTGGTGATCATCAAAGGTATGGTTTATGGACCATTTCCATTGAAATCAACTATACTGTTTTATTTTATTTTTTTCGGGGGTACGCGGGCCTCTCACTGCTGTGGCCTCTCCCGTTGCGGAGCACAGGCTCCGGACGCGCAGGCTCAGCGGCCATGGCTCACGGGCTCAGCCGCTCCGCGGCATGTGGGATCTTCCCGGACCGGGGCACGAACTCGTGTCCCCTGCATCGGCAGGCGGACTCTCAACCACTGGGCCACCAGGGAAGCCCTATACTGTTTTCTTAAAGTGCAGTTTCTTGGGCCTTACCCTACATAAATGAAATCAGAATCTCTGGGGTTATAACCTAGGAATGAGCATCTGAAGTTAGCAGCCCTTTCTGTGTACTCCAGTTAAGAGACCCCAATGCTCTCTGCGTTGGCTCCAGAAATTAAGCAATTTAGGAAGAGAACTGCCCTCGTTCCTATGTGATAGACTATTACTATTACAATATTTTTCACAGCTCAGCTTCTTGGGACACCTTGTCCAGGAAGCTTTCCCAATTTATTCCAAAAAGTTCAAACACGTGCCTCTGGCTCTGAGTCCTTCAGCCTAATCACATCCTTCTACCTGTTATAAGTAGTCTCTCTACTTTAGCTTATCAGAGAGCTGTCTCTTTGCTGAGACATCCTGGAAAGTGTGGGCTCTCACTCATCTCTTAATGGGACCCACAACACAACATGCAGCAGCATTCTGCACATGGCCAAACTCTGCTTGAAATTGCACTAGGAGTCTTCTGGCTTCAAATAATTAGTCAGCAAGAAAACTTGCGGCACAGAAAACAACCTCCCATCCACCCTAAAAGCAGCAGACCAACTGCTCCCAGTGAAACACATCCCTGCTCGGGCACCAAGGGTACCAAGTTACCCAGACACACCAATCATGCTGCAGCTGTTTGGCTCTTTGCAGAGTACCCCAGGAATTCTGAGCGATAAAGGAGACAGTCATCTGCTCCACAGCCTAGCAGCTGTGTCATTAAACAGACTGCTCCAAAATGACAGAAGAGGCATTCTTTGTGACAGGCAAGTGATATGATTTGTCTTGATTCCAGACATTGGAAGCATCTGTCTGGAATCCGGGCATCTCATTTGATGTTACAGGTTTATCAACAGAAAAGTGAGACTATAGCCAGACACTGAACAGAAGTACAAACACTGACTACTTAAAAAGCCATAGTTTTGTCTTCTTAGCACAAATGCTTGGAAACGTTTTTCCTAAACTATGCTGCTGTATGCAAAATTAAAAACTCAGATTGTTATTCTCTAGACAAAACTGCTTTCAGAATAGGTAAATCAATTTGCCTGGACTATTGGAACATAACAAGAGTTCCAGGTTAAACAGAATTCATTGAGCTCAACATATCTGTTTCTAATAGTGATGCCTCACAGAAGTATTGAATTCAGCAAATGTTAATTGAACACCAGCTCATGCAATGAGCTGTCCCATGCTATGGAATCAAAGGAAGGAAGGGACCTATCAAATTGGGTAATTCCGGGATGGTGTGATAAGACTGTCATGGTTTTTTTTGTTTTGTTTTTGTTTTTTTTGCGGTACGCGGGCCTCTCACTGCTGTGGCCTCTCCCGTTGAGGAGCACAGGCTCTGGACACGCAGGCTCAGCGGCCATGGCTCACGGGCCCAGCCGCTCCGCGGCATGCGGGATCTTCCCAGACCAGGGCATAAACCTGTGTCCCCTGCATCGGCAGGCGGACTCTCAACCACTGCGTCACCAGGGAAGGCCGACTGTCATGTTTTATGTGGCCTTATGCACAGTCTAGGGAGTTGAGGAAATAGCACAAACAGCAGCCAACAAGCAACGATGTTCCTTCCTTTATACCCCACCCCCTTGTCTTTCTCAGTGAGGCATCCACATTAAAACTCATCCAACAGCAGCTCTCAGGTCACTGGCATCCTCACCTTGAATAGTTTTTCCTCCACCCCACCCAGCAGCCCACTTCCACATCACCTGTGGACTTGTACCACCTCTGAAATCTTCACCTCAAAATCCAGCTCTGACTCATGGTCTCCTATCCTTCCTCCCATCACTCCTCAACAATTCCTCAGTCTCACTGTGATGCATAACGCATTGCTCTCACCACTATCCATCATCATGCCCGATCCTTTCACAACTGGCAAACGTCTACTCATCTTAGCAGTCTTCACTTAAACAAAACTGCTTTTCCAGCAACAATCCTGTTCCTTTAGACCAGATGTGGTTTCCTTGTTATATATACTTTTGTAGTGCCCTGGATTTCTCCCATCTTCAACTTAATTTTTAGGACAATTACTTATGTTTTTCTCCCCTGGTAAAAGGAAGAAAGGTAAGAGAACATCAATCTCTGTCATCCTTATCTGTTGCTATATACCTAGAGTGCCTGGCAAATAACTGATGCTTTAAAATCATTTGTTGAATCAATAAATAAAATTATAAAGTCCAATGTAGCAAGGCATTGAGAAGCTTGGAGCAGTCGGGAAATTTCAGGCCAAAAAGTCAGGTTGGAGCCATTTTCCAGAGTTCTTGAGCATTCAGATAACTAAGTTTTGTTTATTGTCTAAGTAATGGGAAAACAGGGGGGTCTTTACAGATGAAGAGGCTCTCCAGATATTCATATTTCTCCATAACTATTACAGCTGATTATAAAAAGCATTTATTGCAGGAAATTTGAAAAATGTAGTGAGGTAGAGAAAAGAAAAATCACCCATTTCTACAGTACTACTATCTGATGGGTTTTTTCCCTACTAATTTTCCAGACATTTGTTTTAAACAGTGGGGATAATATAGTGCAGCCAAACTTCGACTCTGTTTTGTTTCCACTCAGCACTGTAAACTAAGCTTTTTTTTAATCATTTAAAAACCTTTAGTAAGCTTCGTTCAATGGCTATCCGACATTCAGTCATATCACTATATTACTTTTACTTATTATTTTCCTATTTTTAAAAACTTAGGTTTTTAACCATTTTAATATTTTATTGAAATATTATGCAGTCAGGTACATAAATCTTAATGGTTTTGTTCTGTGAAATTTACAAATATCTACTCCCACATAACTACAACTCAGATCAAGCACTTAAATATTAACAGTACCCAAAAGCCTCCCATGTGGCCTTCCTGGGCAATACCCTCCAAAAGTATTATTCTGACTTATAGCACCAGAAATCACTTTTGCCTGTTTTTGAACTTTATTTTGCAATTTATAATCTTTTGTACCTGACTTCTTTTGCTCAATATTATGTCTGAGAGATTCATCCATGCTGCTGTGTGTAGCAGTGCTTTATGAATTTTCACTTCTTCAAAGTATTTCACTTTATGTATCCATTCCACTGTTGATGGACACATGGATTTTTTTCCAGGTGGAAACGATTACATATAAATTCCTATTATGAACTATATTTTAAATCTAGGCATATATTTAGCCTAAAACACACCTTAGTGAAATGGCTGCAGCAATCTACCTATGTTGAGGAAGAAGGATTGTTCTTTCCTGAACATGCCTCATCCAATTATTCTGCAGCCTGTGAATAAATCACTTTCTGATGTTAGAGTTAGATGACCAACTCGAAATCACTTGCTGCTTACCTGCTCTTTACTTCTAGTGCCAGGTTCGTGAGTTACTGAGAGCCATCAAGTATAAAAGGAAACATTCACCTAAAAAGGGGGATGAAGCACCATACCAGCATGGTAAGTGGCAAACAGACATTAAAAGTCCAAAGTAAATATACATTTTACCCAAGTTAAAGCACTCTGGTAACTATCCTGGCCTGAGGAGAGATTTGTTTCTAAGTTAGATGCAAAGACTCTGGAATAAGAAAAACCTAGATATGAATTCTGGTTCAACTCCTCCTATTTGTATGGTCTTGGTAAATTACTTTATCTCATCTCATTTTTTAAATGGGGCTAATACTACTAATATTAGCTAGACTACATGCATTTGTAATGCCTGCCATAGAATTAGATTTCAATAAATATTATTTTTTATACCAACTAATGGTCATCAACATGCAGTGCATTTTAGCTTAGGAGGCCCAAATCAATTTAATTTCAGGTGCAACATTGCTCAAATAGAATCTTGAAATGAATTCCCTAAAAATCAGGATGATGCAGATTTGCAGATTTCAATCTATCCAGTCCCACTCTGGCACTGCAAACTTATGTCAGTATCAGGTTTAACTACAGCAAATCATAATAGTAGTAACAGTGAATTTTTGTATTCTGTTTGAGAGCTCATGAAGTGCTTTTAAATTCTATACTAATTTAATCACCTTGATACCCTTGGGGATAGGTCCTCATCTGTGCAAGTTATCAATTTATTATATCTCAGTTTCAATCCATTCTTCATTATTTGCTTTTTAATGGACTTGAACCCTTTTATATTTCTCTACAGGAAGCACAATATTAAGCTTTGTCAGTAGAGGGCGCTGGAGAAAGGTGTTTTCCTTCTGGCTTCTAAGTGAGCTTGTGGCACTGGCCTCAGCCCAGTGACCACCTTGGTACGGATCTGCCAATACGGATACTACGCACCCCAGGCCTTACATCATCTTGCAGGTGAACAGGCTCCTGACAATCCATCTCCCTCTGTGGACCTGCCAGTGCTCAGCTCCTGCAGAACCTATGCTTTCTCCAGCATCAGACTTACGTAGAGTACAGTTACTGCAACGCCCCATTCCTACAAAGAAGGGCTCATCTAGCTCCTTGTTCTTGCAGCGTCTGGTGGCTAGCAGTGCCCCGAAGCAAGTAGCCTCCCCCAGCGCTGACTTGGGCAACTATGCAGCAAGTCTTCAGGTTCAACACTTCCCTGTGGATTGCTCTTCCAGTACCCCAGGAGGCAGGTTTCAAACAAGTCCCAGTGGCGAGGTACTTCAGTGACTTTTCCATCATCCAGTGAGCTATGCCTTGCCTTCTCCAAAGAGGTCTGGATCTCTGCCGGGGAAGACGGGGGTGGAAGGCTCTTCCTTAGCCTTGTGAGTAGCAGCCTCTCCTTACATATGCTATTTCTACTTCTATAGAACTCTCTTTACTTCTCACTAGCCACCCTGTTACTTCAATCCACGTTTTAGTTAACAGGTCTTACATTAAACTTTCCCTTTTCAAATTACTGTGTGGTTTCTGTCTCTTGATTAGATTCTAATTGATACCCGATCTTACAAAATGAAGAAATTCAACTTCAGCCCAGACAAAGCCAAGACCAAAATCAGTTCTTCTAATTCCAAAATCTCTTGATTTTTCCACTACACCAAAATAGTCTTTCCATGAATAAAAGCATATTAAGTAAAAAAGAAACTCTCTAAAATGATTAACATCAGTGTCACTTTACAGCACTCCCCTTCCAACTCATTCTCTTAGACACTCAAAGACAAAAGCATCACACCATAGTATAAGCCATATTGGGACTACCTACTACACAGAGATAAACTTGCAGGACCCTATTATGGAGCAAAAAATCGGATACTATATTCAGTTTTAATCATAAAGTGAATTCTGGAAGCCACTCTCAGTATTCAACACCAATAAAACTGAACACAGGACACCGAGTAAAACTCAACACCAATCGCTGGTAAAACTCAACACCAATCGCTGGTAAAACTCAACACAAGACACTAGGTAGATTAGCATCTTAATTTTTGATGAAATTACTGCACAGTTGTAATGAACACAATGTAATCAGGTACTCATTTTATGGCTCACCCAAATAAACCAAACTAAAACAAAACAGAATAAAAAAGATGATTCTTCATAGTAGTCAAGGTTCATTTATTCAGCATATGAAGCAAAATGGGCTTCTAAGACCAGAATCTAAAGAAAACTCAATATAATACAGTTCAGTGGATTAAGCATCCAGAGTTACCAGGCTGGCCATGGTCCCATTTCAATTTCTGATAGTGAACACATCATTTAGCATCTGTATCCAATGGTCTTAATTTCAAATAGAGCAAAAATACCAAAGTCTATGTTGATCCTGTATTTCCTTCAATCTCCAAAACCCTTATCCAAAGCATTGACCCTTGGTTACAGCTTGTCATGTATGTTCAACACAGCTCTGTATCTTTGTGCATGATCTTTCCTCTACCTGTAATACATTTCCTACTCTCCTACCCCCACTTCAAATACCACCTCAATCATGAAGCTTTTCCTAGTCTCCACTGACAATGTGAAATGTGATGGCATCACCACTGGAAGCCCCATAGAATGGTCTGTGCTTCTCTTATAATGTGTACTGTGCTCTGCTTTGTATGGTCACCACATATGTATCTCCCTTCATCCCCCTGGGAGCTGTACATTACTCCGGGACAGGAACTCCTTTATTGCTATGTTTTATTGCCAAAACTGCAAACACAATTGTTTCCACACTGACAGTCCTCACTGGTAAATATTTAGATAATTCCCCATGGTCACACAGTAGGTGCAGAGAATGACCAGGAATAGGATCCAAATCTCTTGACTTTCTAACAACCCTCTTTGTCTTGTGCCCTTGTAAGTGTCAAGAGACAAGATTTAAAGACAAGAACATCAGGCTTTGGCTAGGAAAGAGCTGAAGGAATGGAAGGACTATGAGAATCACCCGTTTGACAGCACAATATGAAACGTGATTGCTTGACAACAGGAGAAATTTTAAAGGCTGACAAGGCCAAACCATGATAATTGAAACCAGCCTACAGGACTTGGAATTCATTTGGTGTCACTATGACTATTAAGCAGCGGGCTATCACATAAAAACCTATGTTTGTGATGATTATTAGGTCCTTAGGTATCTATTGGACTGGAGATAAACTACCAGATGTAAAACAGATAGCTAGTGGGAAGCAGCCGCATAGCTCAGGGAGATCAGCTCGGTGCTTTGTGACCACCTAGAGGGGTGGGATAGGGAGGGTGGGAGGGAGACGCAAGAGGGAGGGGATATGGGGATATATGTATATGTAGAGCTGATTCACTTTGTTATAAAGCAGAAACTAACACACCATTGTAAAGCAATTATACTCCAATAAAGATGTTAAAAAAAAAAAGGTTATTAAACTGCTCACACACAAATGTGTCATGATCTGGTATGGCATTGCAGGTATTTTGTACATTGCATTTAATCTTCTGAGATTTGCTTTTTTTTTGCAATTTGCTTTTTTACTCAACAATCTGTTTCTAAGATTCATCCATACAATAACATCTAGGCTTAATTTATTCATTTCATGGCTTTATAACATTTCACTGTGCAAATCTATTAAAATTTCTCTGTCCATTACATTGTTGATAAAAATTGGGTTCTTTTACAGACTTTTGCTATGCAATGCTGTCTAAACATTTTCATACGTGTATCTGAGTGATGTGCCAGAGTTTTATCTACAGCATTTGCCTCAAAGTAAAATAGATAATTATAGGATATGCGTATTTTCAGTATTACAGATTAGTTTTTTCATTTCCTTTCATTTCCATTTTTTATTTTGGCAAAAGGATGAACAGAACTAGTGAAATTGGACATCCTTGACTTAGTCCCAATTCTAAGAGGAAAGCCTTCAATAATTAACTGTTCATGTTGAAGTAAACTATAGCTTTTTGTAGATATTCTTCATCAAATTGAGAAAGCTCTTTATATTTCTAGTTTGTTGAGAGGGTTTTTTGTTTTGTCTTGTCATGAATGGGTGTTCAATTTTGTCAATGTTTTCTCTGTATGTGTTCAGATGATCATGTGTTTTTTAAACCTTTATGCTGTGAATATGGTGAATTACATTGATTGATGAGTTTCAAATGATAAACCAACCTTGTTTCCCAAAGATAAATTCCGCTTAGCTGTGGTTTATTATCCTTTTGATATACTTCTGGATTTGATTTGTCAATGTCTTGTTAAGAATTTTTTTATGGCGATATGTTATGTCTGTACTAATTATAATAGTTTTGACAGGTTTTAGTAACAGGGTTATGTTGGCCTCATAAACTGAGTTTGACATTGCTTCTTCCTCTATTTCCTGAAATATTTGGGGTCATTCTTGAAAGATAGTTTTGTTGGATCCTAAATTCTATCTACTGCACATTGGCCAACTCCAGGGAGCAGTATACATACAAGTCTGTGTGAGCGGCACCCCCTGGAGTTGTTCAGTGCACAGCTTTTGTGACTACATATGGTAACCTTGCAGTGATTTTCTCAGAACCTTGACAATATTGGTCCACTGTTTCCTAGCTTCCATTTTTGAGAAACCTCTCCTTACCTAATTATTTTCCTTTGCAGCTGATCAGTCTTTTCTCTCTGGCTGCTCCTAAGATCCCTTTTTCTTTGGTCCTTTCATTTCACTGTAATTTCTTTGGTAATCTATTATTGCATTATGCATAGGGGTACATTTCTTTTTATTATCCTACCTAGTTGCTATACACTGAATGTTTATGTCCCCCCAAAATTCATGTGTTGAAAACTAATCCCCAATGTGTTGGTGTTTGGAGATGGAGTCTTTAGGATGTGATTAGGTCATGACGGGGGAGCTCTCACAAATGGGATTAGTGCCCTTATAAAAGAGACCCCTTCTGCTGTTTGTAAGCCACCGAGTCTATGGTACTTTGTTACAGCAGCCCAAATGAACTAAGACACTAGTAGACACGTTCCTCTGTGTATCTATGATGTCTTTCACCAATTCCACACAATTGTTTTCTCAATTATCTCTACTGGGACTCTGTGTTTATCTATATATGTATTGTGTCCTCCATATCATTTAACTTTTCATATTTTCTATCTTCTTGTCTCTCTGTATTATTATAATCTGGGTAATCACTTCATATATATATGGCTTCCATTTCACATATTCTCTTGTTAGCTGTGTCTAATATGCTTGTAAATTAACTTCAATTAATTTTAATTGAATTTTTTTGTTTTTAAAAGTTGTATTTTTTCTTTTTGGGAACTAATTTTGTCACATTTGAAAATTCCTTCTTACTTCATGTAAATGTTTTTTTTAATCTTATTTCTGAAATATTTTATACAGAACTCTTTAATATTCTGAAACTGATAGTTCTAATATATGAAGTTCTTCGTTCTTAAGGGTCTAAATCTATTATTTATTGTACCTGGTAACTCTGATTAAGAATGGCTTTTTTTAAAGACTTCCATAATATTTTACTGAAAGTTCAAATTTGATTGACTCTAATCTCTTTATAGGATCTGTCTCTTAAGAAGTCAAATTTAATAAAAGGGAAGTAAAAGTGCTTTAATTGTTTAAGGTATTATTTTAAAAGGATAATTGTGGCTCCTTCCCTCCAGAGAAGATTTGCAATTTTTTTTTCGGTCAAGAGTCAAAAGATGCTGCTTATCAGGGACCACTTCTGCTTGTCTGGGAGTGAGGGAAAGCCTCTACTTAAATCAGGAATCTTCGCCTCAGTTCAGCCACCACAATGGCCCCCAGTATTAGTCTCTCAATCTCACACTCATTTACCTTTGCCTTGATTAGTCAGTTAACCAAGTCCATTTGTTTAGATCAAATTTAACTAATTTAGGTTTAAATTCCATTTCTTTATCATTTCAAAGTATTTTTCTAAAAGAACAGTATGACATCTGTGTAAGTAATACATCTTTAAGACCAAGGAGATTTTGGTCTCTGTGTGTAATATTCTTGGTCTATAATTTCCTTTCTAATCAAGATTTGCCAAAAAGATAAACATGTACATATCCATATTTCTCTGAACAAGAAAGGCTTGCATGTTCTAATTCCACAGTCCTCACATAAAAATACAGAGATTTTTCTGTTTCATCAGCAGAATAAAATGAACATGGAGAGTGCCCGGTACAAATGTAGTTTAGGAGTGTTATATACTCAAAAAGAGAGATATCCATAAAAGAAGGAAAAATAACTGAATGTCTGGTAGAAGGAAAAGAAATAGCAAAAGTTCACAAATAAAAGGTCTACCTTGGATGCTTAAAAAGAAATGAGGCTCAATGGTAATAGGATATAAAGGGATATTGCATTTTGGAAATTCTGCATGAAAAAGTGGGAAAATTTCCTTGGGAGGCAGTAAGGATAGAAACATAGCAAAGCATGAAAGCCACTTCTACCAGCCTACATGTTCAACCCCTTTTGGTGAGGAAAGGTCTAGAAAGCAATGAAAGGTATGAAACATTAGCCAAGATTTCACCAAAGTGAAGAAATGGTTCTGCTGGTTGATTCCTGCAGATCTGAGGAGGGGAAGATGTCACTGTAGGGAAAGGGTCAGTTGACACTCAGAAGATGTCTAGCACACAACCAGACAATCAACTGCGAAGTCAATTATAAAAGAGACACTACAGGTTCACAACTAAATTCTATCTCTAATAAGATAGAATATTTGACATTTAATTGTGTTCTAAAACTAAAGATGCATTATTATCACGCTGTAGATCAATCCAGTTATCCATTTCTGCTTTCCAGGGCTATGTATAAAATAATCTGGAAAACCAAATTTATTACACTGCAGAGCACACTCGGAATTAGGAGGCAGAAGGTTGGCTGAGACTTAGGGATATCTCAACCAGAAGCCTGGCTCCAAGCAGAGCTAGTGGATAGAGTCTCATTACATGTAGATAGTTCTGAATAATGCATTAAAAATATTTTCAGAAGATAAATCTTTCTTATTATAAATGTGATACATGCTGATTATATAAAAATATAGTGGATATATTTAAAAATAAATGAAATCACTTAAATCTCATCTAGAGGTAACTAAAGTTAACATTTAACATTTTATGTATATCCTTCCTTATAGTTTACCCACTTAACTTCTCTCTCTCTTCCCCTCTCTCTTCCCCCTCTCTCTCTCCCCCCTCCCCCTCTCTTCCTCTCTCTCTCTCCCTCCCTCTTCCTCTCCCTCTCTCCCTCTTTTCCTCTCTCTCTCTCCTCTCTCTGCCTCTCTTTTCCTCTCTCTTCCTCTCTCCCTCTCTCTCTTCCTCTATCTCTTGCTCTCTCTCTCTCTTCCCCTCTCTGTCTCTCTTCCTCTGTCTCTCTCTTCCTCTGTTTCTCTCTTCCTCTCTCTCTCTCTCTCTCTTCCTTGCTCTGTCTCTCTCTTTCCTTTCCCCTCTCTCTTCCTCTTCCTTTCTCTCCCTCTTCCTCTCTGTCACTCACTTTCTATCATCTTTAACTCTCTCTCTTCCTCTCTCAGCTCTAGGTATTTTCATCAGCTCTAACCATTTTCCTTTTTTAAAAAAAAAATGGCTAATTAGCTATACTAAAAGTGGTATCTCTCTTTTATTTTTATATTTCTTTGATTAACAAATATTTTTATTTGAGTAAAAATATTCTTCAGGGCTTCCCTGGTGGCGCAGTGGTTGAGAGTCCGCCTGCAGATGCAGGGGACATGGGTTCGTGTCCCAGTCCGGGAAGATCCCACATGCCACAGAGTGGCTGGGCCCGTGAGCCATGGCCGCTGAGCCTGCGCGTCTGGAGCCTGTGCTCCGCAACGGGAGAGGCCACAACAGTGAGAGGCCCGCATACCGCAAAAAAAAAAATATATATATATATATATATATATATTCTTCAACAATTCATTTATAGAACAAATATTTCCTGAGCACTTACTCCATGCCAGGCACCAATCTGATCATCCCAGTGAGAAAGAGTCTCTCCCTCTTTGTAACTTGTTTGTTCTTCCTAAACCCACGTTGGCACTCACTGAGTCTGGTTTGTATTAGAAGTCAGTTTATGTTTCTGTCTCTCATACCAGTCTCTGATCTCTTCGCTGGCAAGGACCGAAGGCAAGTCCCGTATCCTGCAGTGTTTAGCTCTAAGTCATGGCCACCATAGATGCTTAGTAATTATTCCGGGGACTTGGTTAAACCATTCTCCAGTGATAGAAATATCACTGTGGGAAGCTATGGTCCCTGTACACGTGAACACTAGTCACTCTCCTCTACATTATAGTTATAAAATCCATGCACGCAGGAGCTCCCTCTTATTTATTTCTGTAGCACAATTCCTTGCATTTTGTAGGCATTTAGAATGAAATTCTCAAATAGAGAGAGAGAGAGGAAGAGAGAGAGAGAGAGAGAGAGAGAGAGAAGAGTGTGAGAGAGAGAGAAGAGTGAGAGAGAGAGAGAGTGGCTGCTTGGTTTCACTAAGTTAATGAACTTCCCATCAGATCTAAATATTAAGCCTCAGTTCTTGCTGCAAATGCTAAATGGCAAGGCAACGATATTTGCCATTTTCTGTTTCTGATTCTCTTCCATTTCAAAGGAATTGCCTAGCCCTTAGGAGACAAAAGTTGGTCAGATAAAGTTGTTTCACGCCTACTGATTGTGAATGCCACATTCAAAATAAAAGGATTGGGAAAATGCTATTCAAAGGCAACAATCACAAAACTATGAATCTTATTTAATCTCTCCTGTGTCTGTGGCCTGGTTCCCATGGGAACCAGACACATTTTTAACCTGTTTGTTTTTAAAAAAGGTACCATTCTGCCTGAGGCTTGCACTTAGACACACCAGGTGCTGTGATTCAAATGTTAAAATGGACTAATAATACAGCCAATTTTAGAATGATTGCATGGTTTCCAAAAGGAAAAATCAATTAATTTTGAAAATGTATGTGCTTAAATCTGAATTGGTTAAAATATCATGATGCTTACATTTGTACTATGTATTTTCAAAAATTCTTACTAATCCTAAAGATAATCCGTGTGTGTGTGTGTGTGTGTGTGTGTGTGTGTGTGTGTGTGTGTGTGTGTGTGTTTTAACATTCAAAAGACCTTTATTTAGCACTTCCCATGTAAGGAAGCCTGTGCTTTAGACATTTAAGCTACAAAGATGAACTAGGTCAAACCTCACTTTCAAGTCCTATAGGATAAGGAGACACAAATGCATTTATGATATGGCGTTAATGTAAATAAAACGAACAGGTGGGTGGGTAAGAGGGAAGGTGAAATCAACTCTACCTTGGGTGTTGGAGAGAACTGGAAACACTTCGATGACTGTTAGAGATGTAATGAGAAAGGAAAACATTAACTCTTTGGTCATATAGGCAAAGAAAAAAAAAAGCATGCTCCCATCTTTTCTTCCTTGTTTGAATTTCTTCTTTTCCCAAAAGAACTAACTGCACTAACATTGGATCACACAAATTTACTCCAATTCATCTTCAAACTGGGCAAGAACAGAGGGTCCTTTCTTAATTCAGAAACCTGCCTGGATTCTCTGTCTGAGCTTTATCCGAAGTCTCATAACTGAGCTAGATGAATGACAGTAAAGCTCAGAATGTCTGCTGAAAAACACACAGGCCTACCGGGCCAACCTGGCTGGCAACAAAATCCAGAGCCTTCTCCAGAGCAGAGAAGCATTTCACCTCCTGACACAGAAGTAAAATAAACTATGTGAAAAGGAGGCCTACAGAATGCAAAAGTTGATTTGAGTCATACTTGAGGTCTTCTAGGTAATGTTTACTTATACCACAAATTAAAACTTCAATATCTTGGTCAGATCCAAATCATGCTTGGCCACAAAAGACTGTTTAAGGAGTGGAGTTTCTTCAAGTTCCTAGGAGAACTGAACCCTTGCTCTTAGCAACTTTCAAGGACCCGTGCATTTGGAGGGATAGCAGCACAGTTACCCAAACCAGACATGAGCGTTTCCTTAGGCTTACACCTACATTATATTGCTTAGGCTATGTAACTGATGGGCAGTTCTGAACAGGCAGAATGCTAGGAGGAAAACCAGTTTACGAATAAATATGTGTATGCAGTGGAGGCTTGACTGTAACAAACTCTGCATTTCCTGTTCCGCTAACCATCCTCACCTCTCCCCAGGTTCAGCGTGGTCCCTGTGTCCTACTGTTCTTGCATCACTGTCAGAATTCCCTTTCCCAAGAGGCAACCTCTGCATGGTTACCATGAAAGCCTTTGCAGAAAGAAACCATTCTCAGGAGACAGATCACGTTCTCTCCTTTCAACCCCTGTGGTCTGTTTACAGCGTTTTCTTTCTCCCACTCTGCGACAGGAGGTTTTCAGAAAAGTTGATTGGGATTGCAGCAGGAAATTGCAGATTCCTCCAATGAATTTATGACAGATCCTTAGAGTATACACTTTTCGACAGTTTTACTTTGAAGCAAGCAACAAAAGTAGGAAAGAAGGATTTTAAACCCATAAGAAATAGCCAATGATACAAAAACCCCAAGCCATCACATCAAAATAGCATCTGTGAAAGCTGCTTTGCGGGAAGAAGCGTTTGTAAGCAGATGATATGATTACCAACTGGAAGAATTAAAGTTTTCTGGATTAAAACTGTTCCACTATTTTATATGTGTTATGAATTTTATATAACATACATTTTTATATATGTTATATATTTATAATAACAAATGACACACAAATATGCAGCATGGCCAGTATGACCACTAAACACCCAATGTGAAAAAAATAGAGGAATAAAAGACTCATGTACTAGGCCTTTGGGGGTCTACCCTCAAACAAATGTCACATAAACCCACTGATCCTAGAACCCAAAGTAGAGCGCATAATCTGCAGACAGCAAGCAACCTGAGAGGCTCCCCGACCTCCCCTCTGAATCTCCACAGTTATCACTTTACCACGCTCCACTGACCCTGTGTTCACAGCAATAGCACTGTCCTCTCTCACTGGATTCTGGGCTCTCTGAATTCAGGGACTGTGCCTTTCAAGGTCTGTGAAATCTTTCTCCCACCATCCATGACCAGCACCATACTCAAAAATATTTGTTGAATCTAATATAAAAGGCAGAGGGAACTGGGAGGGAATATCTTTCTGTCTCTCCTGAACATTTGAAAAGTACTTTTTTCTTGCCCTAAAAATATCCACCTTGTATTTAGAAAATATTTTATAGTTGGCAATTTATTCCCCATCTATTATATAACTTCTTTCTTGTAAGAGCACTTTAAGGTGGTCAAGGCAAGGTTTATGAGGCTCAGAGAGATGAGCTGAATTTCCCAGAGTCCCCTGAATCCAACTGGATAAGAAGCCAAGTATTTAAATTCCTATGTATCCCCAACCATACAGTGCTGCTACTAATCTTCCCTTTTCAACCAAAGTACTATATTTATTAGACACTTGGTATGTTTCAGAGTCTGTTCTAAGTGACATGGGCCAGGGGTAGAGCAGTTAAAAATCAGTAATCCACAATCTCTGCCTCAAGGAGCCTAATGACACCAGTATGATAAAATATTCACCATTAAGGACACATTTTTTTCCACTGGTTGAAGCTTACCTGGAAAATGCAACCATATAAACAATAGGATATTTCTTTGGGTGCACACTGTAAAACACGTGATTTTTAAAATAACAAATGCAGTTTGAATTCCACTAGCAGGGACACCTTTTAAGAGTTGAAAACATGCCAAAAGCATGACCCACATGCATCTTTCCAATTCACAAAACACAGGCCTGACATCGTAAAAAAACATAAACAGAATTTTCCCGGAACACATTTGCCAAATTTACACTGACAACTGAAAATACTGGCATTGTGATATCAAAAATGATCGGTACTATAGAACATACCCAAATTCTTTTAAATATCCTAAAGTAAAAGAAAAATAAACAATTCCTGTGAAGGATTAATAGTGATTAAATTATATTATATTTATAAAGAAAATTACAAGCAAGTATCTACCAAATCCTAGCCAATATTTTTATACCATGTAGTTTCCAATTTCTTAATTTAAAGAAATATTATGTTTTATCTCAACAGTGCATAAAACAGAGATTATAACAGAATTCACTTTCCAACTATCTGACCCTAAATAGAAGTGTATGTATGTACGAAATGTTTAAAATAAATAAATATTATTGCACAATAAGGGAATGAATAAAAAATATGGCTTTGTTTCATTTTAAAATACAAAAGATCTATGTTAAAAACTCACTAGTAACCAAAAGCATGTACATTAAAAAGTATATAATTGACAAATATTATAATTAATTAGAATTCCTAATATCAATGAAATGATGGGAATATAAATTGCTCTTGACAGGGGTCGTGACAGGGCTCCATCTAGTCAAGAAGGCATTACCAAGTTTCCCTCATGGGAGAATTCACTGTGAGGGCATTAAATACAACAGTCCCTAACTTTTGATCTAGGAGTTCACAGAAGAAATTGCCTTAAGTAAAGAAAAAAACCACTTTTCAAAAACATTATGTATAAAGTTGCACATGATAATGATATATATTAATTATCCTTTTAATTGATTTGTAAATGTAAACAATTTAGATGGCTGACCATATAAGAGAAATATTTTATAAAACCCACAATTAAAATGCCTTATGAAAAGCTTGTAGGGGCATGAAAAATAAGGCATATAGGGAGTTCATGAAGACATGAAATCATGCCCGTGCTATTGTGTTAAATGAAAAGAGGCCAACTGCAAAACTGTAACTAATAAAGTCCCAGGAGTATAGGGGGGAACAACATCAAAAAGACTAGAAAGGAATAGACCAAACTGTTCAAAGTCGTCACCTTTGGATGACAGACTTTGTTGTTGTTGCTGTCTTCCTTTCGGAATTATCAATACTGTCCATAGTGGAAAAATAAGCCTTGTTTCCATTAATTGAGAAGGCTGGTTATTGTTTAACCTTTGGAGAATGAACTCTTCACGTTTGCCTAGTCTTTCAGGTAAGTTGACATCACCAGCTGTGCATTTGATTTCCAACAAACATGAGCCATCTTCTCGGGCCAACATGGTGGGTGACTCTAACGTAGATGGGGGCTTGTGGACTCTGCTGCTAGAAGCTGTAGGCATGATAAGGAAGCCCTGGAAAGGATGATGGAAGAGGGAGAAGGGCCTGCGGGTAGAGCTCTAGTTCCTTAACTCACTTCAACCAGAGTAGCTTCTATGCATCTGTTTTGTTCTTTGTTTCCTTTAGCAAAAAGAATCTCTGCTTTCTACATCTGGATCACAGCTCTCTCCAGTGGACTGGGACCAGGGTGGTGCAAGTCTGTTTGCATGTGTTAAAGATAGAGGGAGAGGGGTGGAAGTGGAGAAGGTGGGCGCTGAAAACACCTCTCAAAGGTCTAGACGTGAAGAAGAGAAACGCCCAGGGGCTAAAAGAGTAAAGCTTAAGTGCCAACCAAAAAAGAAAAAGTTTCTAGCTCATTTTCATAGTTCTGAGGTTAATGAGAAAAAGCCAAGTCTCCAGTGATTTTTAATCATGGGCTTCCTTACTAGAGACCACATACGTTAGAGTTAATATAGCATGTTACAACTTTTACTTAACATAATGTAATAACATTTCCGTGGGTGTATATTACTGTAAATTCCCTTTGGGCCTCTAAATTCGAACAGATTAAGTCCCAGTTAAAGAGTACCAACTTCCAGTTATAAGATGAAAAAGTTCTAGGGCTCTACTGTACAGCATGGTGATTACAGTCAATAATACTGTATTATGTACTTGAAAGTTGCTAAGATCTTAAATGTTCTCACCACAAAAAAGCAATGGTAATTATGTGATGGGATGGAGGTGTCAGCTAACTCTATGGTGCTAATTATTTGCAACACGAAGTATATCAAATCAAGACACTGTACACCTTAAACTTACACAATGTTATGTCAATTATATCTCAATAAAGCTAGGGAGAAAGTCCCAGTCACTCACTAAAGTTTATAGGAGAATTTTTACATTGCAGAACTTTCTGTTAAGGTAAATGCAAATTAGCTGGTTAAGAGGCATTACAGAAGTTCTCTGATGTGTGCGTCCACTGAAAAACTGAACTTCTCAAAGAAGTACTCAGCATGGCAACAGTGAAAGACTTCCAAACCTCCTTCCAAAAATCCCCAATTTTAAAACGTATCATACAAATATACAAACAATACAGGTAGCAGCTGAAAATTAACATACAGATCATATGAATACATGAGGTTCTATGACAATACTGATAAAATAAACCCAAGACTTCCTCTGCACTCAGAATCTATCACAGCTATCTTGGTTAGACCGTTTCAGTTTGGGGTACTATATAGAAAAACTTTAATAAAACATGCCCAAGACTGCTGTCTCTGGAAAGGCTGGCTTGCAAGGTTAGCCCTCAGCTGGCATCCAGGAACCTGGCTTTAGAAGGGTTCCCTCTATTCTCTAACTGATAAAGGTGGTTCACTGTGCATAGAAACAATGCGATTTATGTTGAACACCTACTTCCTTCCGGGAGTCTAGAATTTTGGTAGTTGCTCGGCAGAGGGGACCTATGTGACGAGTCCCACAATAAAATCCCTGGGTGCTGAGTCTGCAATGGACTTCTCTGGGCAGAAATATGGCAATGTGGTACCATGTTTTTCTCCGTTTGAGAAAGTAGCACACTTTCGTTCCCTCAGAGGAGAGAAAGCACACCACAGCCTGTGCACGGATTTCTACAGATTCCTCCTGTCTTTGCCCCTTTGATCCTATCTTGTGTCCCTTCCCTGCAATAAACTTTGGTGGTGGGTACAACCATATGCTGAGCCCTGTGTCTTTCTAGCAAAGAACAGAACATGTGGGTAGTCTTGAGGATCCCTGAAACAGGCACTTGAATACACATATGCACACTCAGAGACAAAATCAAGCATTAATCACTTCACTCACATACAGGGGCCCAGCACCAGAGCACAAGACACCTTGTACATCCACAAAGTGTGAGACCAAATGTATTTACCATGACCAAAGCATCCTTCCTCAGCAGGAGAGGAACAGCAGTCCCTGTGGGCTCTCAAATCATTGATGAATTTCTGCCTCATCTCAATTCAGTCCATGATTACAACCAAATAATAAGCATATTTATTGTGCTTTACAGTTTACAACCAATTGTATCTTAATTTTCCTAGTTAATCTTCACAAAACTCCTGTGAGGAAGGTATACAATATTATAGAGGACCAGAGGAAGGAAACCAGTGTGTTTATCAGGGTTACCTTACTCCACATTCACAGAATGTGAAGGAGTTGAAATCAGGCCCAGTTCTTCAAATCCCTGGCCACTGCTTTCTTTGCCAGTAGTTCCCTCAAATGTATATAGTTTGTACATAGGCATTTATACCAGCAAAGAAGTTGCATTAGCCCCCAGTGAAGTGAGAGACAAATTAAGATGTTACATAAAAGAACTGCCATATTCTTTGTTAGTTACGTTCTGCCTTTTTAGGGTTAAAATACCTGTTCTGTTAGAAGCGTGTACAAACAACAGGCAGTAACTGTTTCCAGTCACATTTTTTAGTTTTTTGCCTAACTATGTGTAACGTCTTAATAGGTCAGAATAAAAAGAAGGAAATTATATACAGACCTGATCAAAAAAGGTTTTAGCATTTTTTCAGTTATTTATATTTCAAAGTCTTAGAATCTGTTTCCCCCTGTCACATATGCCTGACAAATTAATTTCCAACTGCACTGGCCTGGGTTCTGCTTTTAGTTCTGCCACTGATCACTGAGAATCACAGGGCAAGTCACTGTCTGTCTTTGGAAATCAATTTACTTATCAATAAAGGGGTTCACGTAGGTTATTCTGAGGGAACTTGCACTTCTAAAAGTCTACGATCCTGTAATTCCTGGATCTGTTTTCTCTTTGTCTCCTGGCTCTGCAGTACCTAGAATTACCCACAGGATGGCAGCAGAGTATTAATTTAGCCGGATTGTGAGCATGGTGGGTGAATAGGACACCCAGAGCACCGTACTAAAAGGAAAACATACAGAAGGTTATGTTGCAATTATGTACTTTTGTTAAATAAGGAGCATTCACCAGTGAACTGACTCCCACACGTTGTGTCAGGAAACAGCTACACAGAGAAGATTTCTTTTCTAATTTAAAAGAGGACGACATGACTGTAAATTCATAGAAGTAGAAAGATTACTGTAAATTCATAGAAATAGAAGCTAAATAAGCCTTTAATGATTATGTACTTTTCTAAAAGAAGGCATCCTATGCGCATGCCCAATGCTTCATTGCTGGGTAATGGCACAGCTAGAACTAGAAAATAGCTTGTCTGACACCCAGGCCAATATTCTGGACTTAACACATAGCAAAACTTTCGCAAAACATGCATTTAAAATGAAAATTCGAAGAGATACACAGAGAAGTTCTGTGCCTTCAGCCTACTGGATTTGGGATTCAGTGGGGACACCAAGTACAAGTGGCCCCTTTTGGAGAGTGGGCATATCGGCAAACAGCCGAGATGCAAACGGCCACCTTTATACAAACATATAGGAGACCTGGAGTCTGTGAGCGCAGAGGTCAAGCTTTCCTGTCTGTCTGTGGTTCAAGGGCTGTATATATATATATATATATATATATATATATATATATATATATATATATATATATATATATGTAGTCCTTTTCATTTTGAGCTAATTTGAGATTTATTAAAAAATTGGAAAATTAGTATAGAGAGTCCCTGTTTACACTTCATCCAGCTTCTCCTAATATTAACAACTTATACACCCATGGTACAATTGCCAAAACCAGCAAATTAACACTGGTACCAGATTATCCACTAAACTACCGACCTTATTCAAAATTTATTCACTAATGCCCTTTGTCTATCCCAGAATCCTATTTAGGATCCCAAATTGCATTTATTTTTTTATTAAAGTATAATTGATTTACAATATTGTGTTAGTTCAGATGGACAGGAAAGTGATTCAGTTATACATATATACATTTTATATATACATATTTTTTTCAGATTCTTTTTTATGTTATTACAAGATATTGAATATAGTTCCCTGTGCTATAAATCCTTGCTTCTTATCTATTTTATATATAGTAGTGTGTATCTGTTCATATCCCTTATTTGTCCCTCCCCCACCTTTCCCCTTTGGTAACCATAAGTTTGTTTTCTATGTCTGTGAGTCTGTTTCTGTTTTGCAAATAAATATCATGTGTATCAGTTTTAGGTTCCACATATAAGTGACATCGTATAATATTTGTCTGTCTCTATCTGATTTATTTCACTCAGCATAATAATCTCTGGTCCATCCATGTTGCTGCAAATGGCAATATTTTATTCTTTTTTATGGCTGAGTAATATTCCAGTGTGTGTGTGTGTGTGTGTGTGTGTGTGTGTGTGTGTGTATCCATTCATCTGTTGATGGACACTTGGACACTTAGGGTGCTTCCATATCTTGGTTATTGTAAATAGTGCTGCTATGAACATGTGAGTGCACATATCTTTCTGAATTAGTCTTTTTGGTTTTTTTTTCAGATACATGCCCCAGCAGGGAATTACTGGGTCCTATGGTAGTGCTATTCTTAGTTTTTTAAGGAACCTGCACACTGTTCTCCATAGTGGCTGTAACAATTTACATTTCCACCAACAGTGCAAGAGGGTTCCCTTTCCTCTACACCCTCTCCAGCATTTATTATCAAATTGCATTTAGTTGCGATTTCTCCTTCATCTCCTCCATTCTGCAACAGTTCTTCAATCTTTCCTTGTCTTTCATGATCTTGACACTATTTAATATTGACCAGTAATTTTGTAGACTGTTCCACAATTCAGGCTTATCTGTTATCTTCACATGATTAGATCGAGGTTATGCATTTTTTGGAAAGAAAACCACAGAAGTAAGGGTGTGTCCATCTCATCATATCAAGGAGTTAGTGACATCAATGTTTTACAACCAGTGATGTTAACTTTGATCACCTGGTTAAGGTGACATCTAGGTTTCTCGACCATAAAGTTATAATCTTTCCATCTGTAGCTGATAAATATCTTGGGGAAGATACTTTAAAACTGTCCAAATATCCTGTTTCTCCTAGAACATTCACTCACTGATTTCAGCATCCATCAGGCACCTTACCTGCAGTCATTACTACTGTGGTGTTTGTCTAATAGTGATTTTTCCATTTCCTTCTTTCCCTCTACACTTGTTAACTGGAATTCTTCTGTAAGAAAGAGCAATCCCTTCTCCTCCGTTTATTTATTTATTTATTTGATCATTTATTTATATCTGTATGGACTCATGGGTACTTACTTTAGCTTATGGATTAAAATCTAATACTATCATTATTTATTCTCTTGCTTAAATTGTCCCAGTATTGACCATTAACAGCCCCTTCAGCTTGGCCCCTGAGTTCTTCTGACAAGGCTTCATCCCTTTGTGAACACTTCCATGTGTTTTAGTATCATTAGATGTGCCAGGCTCATCTTATAACTTGTGTGCCCTGACGCTGGAACCAAACACTTCTCCAAGGTATCTTGGTTCCTTTCACTGGAAAATATTATTTAGAAACTAAGATCTGGGTGCTAAGTGTGCTCACTGCAGCTGGGGTGCCTTTGTTTCTAGAACCGTTAGTCAGTAGATCTTGGAAATATGTGTACCTACACTAACAGATGCATATTTACACATCTATCCTTCTTCATCTAAGTATGTACAGTAAATACTATGAGTTCCTATCAGTCCGTCTAAATCCAGCAGAACACCATAGGTGCATGTTAGCCTTCCTCTTTATTTCTAACTTTCTTCTCCAAGGATGATGACCTGGCTGTCAGAGGACAAATCAACTACAGAGCCTGGCCTCACCTGCTCAGCCAGGACAAAGGGTTGTGTGCTTACAAGCTGCGTAGAACTGTGTAAGACGGAAACCAGGCTAAGTGAAATTAAGTAAGTGTACGTCTTGTGACTCAGAGAATCCGTTCTGTGCCACACACCCAGATCTGTAAAAGAACGTGTGTAACAATGATCACTGCAGTATTGCTTGTAGTTGCCGCAACTGAAAACAACCTAGGTGCCCATCACTGGGTTGGAAAAGGAAAATGTAACAGATACAAAACGTGGGCTACTGTGCAAGACACTAGGCAAAGAGGAACATGGAGAGACCCCGGTCACAGTGCTGAATGAAAAATCAGAAGGAAAAAATAACACACCTACATAAAATATTATATATGTTAAAAATATATATGTATATTTTTAGCATGTATTGGATCCTGCGTGTCATGGTGGGAAGGGGAATGGGAGTAGAAACTGGATATAAAGGGAAGAAGTATTTTAGGATAAAATAAAATGAGAGATACATTTTCACTGAATCGAGATGATAATGTGCAATGAACTGAAGGGTGTAATTAATTCTGATTTCCTCACTGCAGGTAAATATAAAACTAGGCAGTGGATAAGGAGTCAGTGAAAAAGTCAAAAGGCCAATAATAAAATTAATTATTTGATTTGAAAATAAATTTTTCGGTCATATTAAATTTATTGTCATTCAAAGCCTCAAGAAGCTACAGGGTAGGAACAATTTTTTTTTAACTCAGCACTGAAGAGACTCTAACTCAAAATGACATGTGAGAAATGTATAAATGCATTACAATGCTTTGAAAGTCCAACATTAGGTCTATTAAATATATCATGAGCACAGTGGAGTTTGATAACTATCATGAATGTTCACCATTATGAGAGTTCACCTAACATCCTTCTAGGCTCTAAAAGGTCAGTTTCCTTCCACAAGACAAAATGAACTCCTTTTCCCCGTGTTACTCCAGGCTCTGTGGTCTTTCCTCAGTCTTTTGGACAAACGAAGCCTAGTGTCTTTGCACGTCTGCTGCAGCCAACCTCGCCCTCTGGACCACTCTTCCTCCACATGCTCGTGTCGCGGGCTTCTATCAGAGGCCACTTCTCCCAAACCCTTCCTGACTCCCCATCGAAACTATCGCTCCCCCATCACTTACTCTCCCCAAGCTGTTTATTTTGTTTGTGCTCCTACTTAAAGTCCTTTATTTTGCATGATTATTTTTCGCTCTCTCCCTGCTAGAATGGATGGCCCTTGACACTCTCTCACCATCACATTGTCGGTTCTAGGAACAGGGTCTGCAAGGATCGGGTGTTTCATAAGTGCTTTGCTCAAGTGGCAGAGACATACTCCAAAGAGAAGGTTTCACTCATTTGCGCAGTTTCCATCCCTAGGACAGAGCTTGCCCATTGTCCCTGCCTCTATTCCTAGCTTCAGGAGTCAGGTAGTGATGTGACCACTACATTTGACACTCAGGGAAGATTATTTTTTTAAATAATTCCCTCCGATAGGCCACAAAATTATTTTTAGTAGTAATAATAGAAAAAAATTGTAAGTGATAAAGATGTATTTTATTGGCCTCTATGTATAATCAAGCCAGTAACTATAAAAAAAACACAATAAAAAATAAAATAATTACATGAATGTATTTTTTTTTAAAAGGGACAAATATATACCACGGTTTGTATTCTATTTCACTGTTTTAAATTTTAGACACAAAAACTTTTTACAAGGTCACAGAATTGGAGTAACTTCAGGTTTTGTTCATCAAATTCCATGTTACTATTGTTTACTTCAGATCTACTCTTTAGACCCAGGAATACATCGATGCACACAGCACCCAAAGCCAACTGGAATACTCTGAACCATTACTAATTCACTCTCAAAATGAATACATGTAGCTGAGTTTACAGTTTTCGAGGACTGACTGCATTACTGAGAGGTTTCCAAATTAATATCCATGTAGAATACAGTGTTTTAAAGGATAAGTCATTTTAAATGTGCTAATTTCAAGCTTATGTATGTATTCTTAAAACTCAACAGTAAGCTACTGCAGCAGACGTTTTTCGGGGATAGCTATCGCCGATGCTATTGAAAATTGACTGCACATGCTGATAATAAAATGCATGTGGACTTTGATTTGGATTTATCAACGTTTTTAAATCTTCTATAGATATTGCACCCCCTTGTTTCCTGTACTGAGATGGACCTCCCCATCACCACCTCTTGCTTTATACTCTTGCGTAGGTGCCAACAGTTAGAATGAAACTTTCATGTTTCCTTTGATAACACTTCCCCTTTCATAGGGAAGCCAGATGCCATTCCATGTTGTTACCTGGCTTTTTCTCCGTCTGATTTCTGCCATCTCCTAGAGTCCAAAGATCCCCAAAGGTCCACAGCTCAAGGGGCTCCAAAATAAAAGCTTGAAGACTTAAAATCTCCCAGAAACTCCCCAAGTGCCAATAACCTAAACATCTAAAGAACGTTCAGCTGTTCCAAAGAAGAAAGAGGAGAAGGGGAGGGGAAATAATTACCACTCTCTTTGCTCTGGGGGGCGGGGAGCTGACCTCATTGTCTGGAACTCTTCCTTCTTCTATTTGGTTCCTCAGCCCTGTCTCTTCCTCTTATTTTTACTGTATGTCCTTGATTTCTCCCAAGCGTATTAAAAACAGACAAAAAGTCTATGTCTCTATGATTTCAAGTTTGTGCCTGCTAATTCCCACTACTTGGTCCTTCCTAAGCATAAATTCAATTTCTTCCTAAATATTTCCTATTCATTGTTCACAATTCTGTTCAAGTATCACTCATTTGGGGAAGTCTCTCCCTATCTCCATGACTGCCATCTCATGCCAGAATCAAAAGCAATTTAGTTATTTTCTCTTTAATGCTGTTTCTGTACTCAAAAATTTTTCTATAATTTACATGCTTTTCACTCTACTTACTGTGCTTTCTTTGAGTGCAGAACCTCTGATTTTACTCATCATTGTAATGCTAACTCTTACTATATGTTCAATAAATGAATAAATGTCTGACTAAACAGAGGAAACAGAGGACAGAGGGTATGTTTTGGGGCCAACTAAAACTTAGCATTAGAGAGAAATTCTCAACCGCACCTCACCCTTCAAACCCCTGAGGTTTGACTTCACCTTAGGAATGGCTGAGACTGGTTTATGTATGCTTTTACTGATTTATTCCCATACCTACTTCCAGCAAGTTTTTAAGACCAGCTGACATTACTTGAAATCCTTTACCATGAGTAGATGATTATTATAAAGTAACCAAAGACACACTGGTAGTCAAAACCTGCATACATGGGTGGGAAATCCAGGATACTAAATAGAGGTGACATAGGTAAGCTGACTACATTCCATCTAGTCTCCATCCATTCAAAAGAAAGGTAATGGGGGAATTCCCCGGTGGTCCAGTGGTTTGGGCTCAGTGCTTCCACTGCAGGGGGCCCAGGTTTGATCCCTGGTCTCTGGTCAGGGAACCAGGATGCCGCATGTCACATGGTGTGGCCAAAAGAAAAAAAAAAAAGTAATGGTAATTGTTAATTATTTACTAATATTTTGGATTTTTCAAACACATACTAAATGAATAAAAGAGTGAAAACCCAATATTGCTTTGTAAACTGTAGTCGTAGTGTCCTCCATAATGTGTTCTCTCTCTACTCACTGTCTTGTGACTTGTCATACATTCTATGGTAAAAGACCACTTTCGCACCTCATTGATGTTGGGCTTGGCTGTGTGACATGTGCTGGCCAAAAGAATTGTGTGAGCAGACATTTGCTATGATTAAGCAGAACTTTTCAATGTGAAGCATGGTTTGACTCAAGCTTTCTTGCTCTTGCCCTCCACCATGAGAATATCATGTCTCAGACAGGGGTTTACACTTTCATCATGGGTTCCAGAATGAAAAGATATATGGAACAGAGCTATCCTGACTGCAGAACTCATGACCTATAGAAATCACAGAATGCAAGTATGAATTAAACATTTATTTTTGTAAGTCTGTGGTTGTTTGTTACACAGCACATGGGAGAAAACCTAATTAATACATATATTTTTTTTAATTTAAGAGTAGGGAACATATCATATGTCTTTTTATGATCTGGCCCACAAGAAGTACTAAATAAATATTTTTGAATGACTATAACTCTACAATAAGGTAAAACAGGTTTTGTTTAATGATGTAGAAATTAAAACTTTAAAAATTAGTTTCCCTTTGTGCCTTGGACATCTGTTGTTTTTCCCAGTTCAGAATCTCTTCCCCTACTTCTAGTAGCAATAACTATCCATTTTTAGGGGCAAGTGATTCTTATAAAGTTTCCAACCACAGAACACTGGCTTCCCAGGCCACAATAGTAGGCATATAACTCATTTAGTCAATCATAACACCTCATTTTCTCTGTCACAGTGATTGTTACAGGGCAGGAATATGAGCCAAGATGACAGCCTTTCTTGCATTTTCATATACTTAGGTGGTTGGAGAAAACTCCCATCTTTTATTTTCTGCTTTCACAGCTGCAGTGGTATGCAGCCATGCCCAAATGGCATGAAGAGAGAGAGAGAGAACCAACAGAGAGAGAAAGAGTAGTAGGAGCGACAGAATGCTCCTTTGTCCAGTCTGTGAAATCCCATATCTAACCTTATTCATGCAGCTCTTTCTTTCCGTGAGCAATCCTAGTATCCTTCTAAAAATTCCCTCTTTACTTAAGTAAATTCAAATTGAGGTCTGCATCTGTAACTAAAGAAATGCTACTAAACACAGCTCGAGTTAAAGTAGCTTTAAACCACTGGTTTTATAAACAAACACAGAGCAAAACATTAAAGTGATCCAATCCAAGAACTCTGGTTGTAAAACATGGTGCTCTTGTGAGCATGCAAGAGAACCCTAAATCAATGGCCTCTTCTAGCTCAAAGTTAGTGAGGATTGAGAATGGGTTGTTCCTGGGCATCCCCAGAGCCTCCATCCACACCCAAAGAAGATCCTCTCCCCTTAATCTATAAAGCCTGATCAGTTAAATGACGCACCGAGAAACAGGCAACTTTGTAGATGTCAATAAAGTTTATTAGGGATTACAAAGAACATGACTGCAAACCATAGAGGACCTGGAATATCAGATTATTCCCAGATTTTGTTTCCAGAAACACTGAAATGAATGCAGAAAATATGAGTAAAGCACAAATGCAAAGATGTTTTTACCCATTAATGGGAGGTTGTAAAGCTAAAATAGTGCAAAAAGCCAGAATCCATAAAATGATTATGGATTACAGTATCATTAGGACAGGCCCAGTTCTTCTAGACACAATAGTCTCATTTCATGATTTTCTTATGACAAAGGAATGGAAAGATTAAAAATCACTGCTGAAGCTGTTCTCGTGACAGAGACATTTAGAGTGACAGATCACAGCCCCTATATATCTAAAATATGATCTTGATTGGAGAGCCATAAAACATCCTTCCAGAAGTTCACTACTTGGAAGCCTAAAATCATTAAAGTCAAATAGCTAGATAGCTATAGATAAAATCCTGCTGAAAAATAGCCTAGGAAATCCAGAAAATAATGTTACAACCTATGAACGCCCCAAACTATCACCAAAGAGCAGAGAAATAAAATTATTTGATCCCCATGAGAACCTAAAGCTCAGGTGAGGTGATGTCTAATATTGAATGTTGAGACAGATCCCAGGTCCCTCACCTGGATAAAGACCTTCCATGCGTCACCTAAATATTGGCTTCACGGCTCACATGGGAGGTTCTGTACTTTATAAAGGGCAGGAAAATAGAAAAATAATAATGATAGCAACAATTTTGATACCTTTTTTCTATATCCATTTATCTAAAAGGCTGGGCACAGAGCCTATCTCATTTATTCCTCATATCAGCCTGTGAGGAAAATGTTCTCTTTGTTTAAAGATGAGAAAATGGAGCTCTGAGGTCCTCAGCTGATAAGTGGTAGAATCCAGATATGAACCATAACTGTTTGACTTCAAAGCCCGACTCTCACCACCACTCTCCATAACACCTAATGAATTACTCATCATTTTATAACAACAGACATCAGTACTTAATAAATACCCAATGAATCGATAGCGTTAAGTCTAAAGTCCTCAAAGCCATCTGCAATATGCTCCTATTTTGATGGTATTTATTCCCATGGCCCCTTTTTGTGGAATTACCACCACAAGTACCACCGTCACAAGAAAGTGCTGGAAAAGAAGCTTAAAATTTAGGATCTGAGAACAGAAGGGTAAAGTGACTTTCCCAAAGTGACTCACTAAGGATTGGAGAGGTACTGGGCTGTCTAAGTTTGTCAGAATAGAGGGCATCCGGAAGAAGTTAGTGAGGATAAAGAAGCAAAGACTGATTATAGCCAAATTATAAACGGGCTTGGATGACCTTGATCCTGAAAGCAATAGCGAGATATTGAATGGGTCCAGAGTAAATGAGTAACAAAATTGGAGCCATATGTGAGCAAACGTCCAATAAACGCTTTTGAATGATTGAGGGGTGTCAGACTGGATCCCATATGGCACTCCTAAATTAGGAAAATTTGAGGAGGCTTTACTTACAAAGGACTAATTATGTAAGGGAGGGCAAAGTGTAGGGAAACTACAAGGAGAGAGCAGAAACTCAGGGCTATTCCAGCAGAGCTCTACTAGCTTGAAGGGAAAAGACGGAGGAGTTACTCAAATCCAGAGGGAGAGAAAGTTGTGCAACCAATGCTACCCAGAAATGAGTTGTGACCTTCTGCCCCAGACAGCTACAGGTGGCTTCACAAGAACAAACACTCTGATCTCACTCTCTCTCCCTTCCATCTCCTGCCAAGGCTCCCCATTGGACAGACCCAACAGACAGCCAGAGTACATAGGAACCCCTTCAAGAATTTATACCGGTCAGCCTCCCAGGTAGAAAGCAGAGATAAGAGAGTAGAAAGGGGATATGGAAGCACACACAGAAGATATCTGGCTCAAAGTCTTCCAAATAATGGAGAACATTCTATTGCAGTAGGGTGTACAGACAACTTTAATTATCTGTATTAACAGACAATGAAGAGTGAGAAGAAACAATGATAGAACAGCTGAAATTACTACCAGTGTACAAGATACTTTATTCCCAGTGATTATGTAACATAATTATATTTATTTTTAAACATCAGGTTCATTTACATTGTATTTCAAGTCTCTACAAGTATACCAGCTATTAAGATGGGAGGTAAAGGTAGGGATGGAGAAGAATCAAGACTGGCTCAAAAGTTACACAATATGATTTGACCTAGTGTGAAAAATTAACTAAGAATTATTCACAGTAGACAACTGAGCATGGATAGTTAAGAATTAACTTCACTTGAAGCCACATATTGGTATTAATAGTTTAATATAATGTTTGAACAATTACATCTTTCAAGTTCGTAACAGAAAAGAAAGCTCCCATAAACAAAAACTTTAGTGCTTCCCAATCAGGAGCTAAGTGATTATAAATACTTTATTTTTATTTTACATCATTTAATTAGATACTTGATTCAGTTTCTGAGACACTGATTCTGCACATGGGTATCCATGGGTTACACTTTTACGCCACTGGTAAGCACACTGGCTTATGAAAAGTACAGACCAAAGTTCTATATTTAGCTCTGCCAATAACTGATAAAATTAAAATACCCTTGGAAGGCAGTAGGCTTGAGACCTAGTCCCATTTCAACTCTCTGATCTTGGGCAAGTCTTTTGACCTTTTCAAGCTAATATCTCTGCCCTATCCAACCTCTCATAGAAAATATATTGAACACTTACTACTTTCCAAGTACCATTTTTACCTCCCCTACTTATCACAGCAACCCAAGAAGTAGGTACTCCTGTTATCTCCATTTTACCAATGAGAAAATGACTCTCGTTAATTTAGGTTAAGTAATTTACCTGTAATCTTGCAGCTAGTAAGTGATAAAATCAGAATTTAAACCCAGACCCTAGCCTGACTCTACACCATGTACTATACTATTATGTCCCTACACCACAATAATCTTTTGGGGTTCAAATGAAAGAACATATGTTAAAGTACTGTGTAAATGTAAAGTATTTAAAAATACACAGATTTTTGTCTAATAAAGTCCAACATCCATTACTGTTCCTTGAGTATAACTTTTCAAACAGATTTTTCTCTTCACTCTTCACAAATATATCTTTATTGTATATTAATGGTTTTCAGTCTTCCTGTGATTGAGGTAAAATTTTCAAATACTAGATTGTGTGACAGTATACTGAAAGTCATTAAAGGGTGAACACTGGCTGAAATAAAAAGGAAGATAAGAAAACTAAAAATTATACCCTTTCCAATAATATCAGAGTATTTATTTAGTTGCTCTTGAGATTTAAGTCACTGTATCAGTATAACCGCTGACTTGCATAAACGCCAAAGAAACACTTTCTCCTACACCAATAAGCATGCAACATTTCAGTGGCATGATCTTGGTGTTCTGCTATGTGTCTGAATTCTTACTACAAATTTTCTCTCTCTGAACCTGCTCAGCCCACTTTTCCGCAGAACAAACATTATAAAACAGAATAATCCCTAGTTGTACACGCTGATCAAACACGGAAGCCTAAAGAAGGCATGCTGTTTGAAAAGCACTGTCAAATGTTATGCAGATATTTGTTCTCATCTATAGCTCAAGTCTGCTCCCCTTCCAGTTCCTCTTTTGCTGGATACAGGAAGCGAATTCCCTTTTGCACAGGCAATATGCCTAGGTCAGCCTTCTTCTCCTCATAATAAAGGGAATTATTCTACTTCTTAGTCTCTGTCAAGGCCACAGAAGACCACACAGTTCAGTCTATATATAGAGTCCCACACCGTCATCCTTCCAGCAGGCAGCAGTAGCTAACTCGAGAGAAAGAGCAGTAGGATGGGTCCCCGAGCAGATGACCACCTGCCCAAAGTCCCAGCCTCTATCTAGGTCAGATGTTACTGCAATATGTGACCAGTAAAGTCACATGGAGTCTGAGTAACACCAATTTAGTCAACTTCTTTATTTCAGTTGTCCAGCTCAAAAAAACCTGGGAGACTTTACACATTTCCTAGTTTCTTGTTCACCAAACAAAACGATAAACGAAAATAAAAAGTCTACAAACTCTCCTGTCTCTCACTCATAAACCAAAACAAATAAAGACATATTCCTTGCGCCTGAATGGTGGGTGTGTGTAAGATGGGGAGAAAATAGAATAAACCTATTAACCTAATCTGGTTAAACAAAATCGTGTTTTCTATTCTCATAATAATGCGGACTGGTTCATCCAGTTCATTTAAATTGAGTGCCTCCTGTGTATTCAGTTCAGGGACTGTAAAAATCTAAATTGCATCCCTATCCCCTAGAATATTAAGATGTACAATGCTTATAAAAATAGCCAGATGGGGAGGCTAAAGAATATGGATGATGAATACTCTAAAGACTACAGCACATAAGTTTAGGAATTTTTTTATAGCCTAGAGTATTGGGGAAGGGTTTGCAGCACAGGTATGGCAGCCTGGTTTTAAAAGACAGAATTTGGATTGGGAAAAGGGATAAGGATTTTCTGGGTTGTCATGCAGACGGTGAAAAGATAATAGCAGAGAGCACATCAGTACCCTGGGAAAATTTAGTTGGCACCAGCAAGTAGAACTAATGAGGATAACGAAAGTGAATAAAAGAATCTAGTGATGATCCAACCGAAATAATCTCAGTACTAAATGTTGATAATGGGAGAAACAGAATAGAGAAAATAAATAGAAATGGGACTTCGCAAAAAACCCTCACCATTCGCTCACCCTTGCCTGTAACATCCATTCTTTCCTCCACAAAATCAGTAATATGGGATCCTAACATTCCACTTGGTATGATCAGACTTTAAATATCTACGTTAAATTCCTTCTTTCTCCTCCAGATACAATTAAGGTATTGAATGTCAGTTTGAGAGTCCATAACTAATCTTAGGCAGTCACTCAGTGTAGAAAAGACATATGATATCTGTGCTCACCAATGAGAAAAAGGCTATGCTGGTTAACAGAGAAGATAGTCCTCTCTTTTAAGACGAACCTGAGGCAAATAGTGCTGCCATGTTTAGAAACAATACAAGAACAAAATATTTTTTAAATAATGCTGCTGATTGAGTGGAGTAATTACTAAATGCAGAAAGTAAATATCTCACAATGGGGAAACACTAAGAGATCTCTTCCAACTCTCCCTAAACTGAACCAATTTAAAAAGTTTCTGGGAGCCTGAACCAAGATGGCAGAGTAGAAAGACATGCTCTCACTCCCTCTTGTGAGAAACACCAGAATCACAAGTAGCTGCTGGACAATCATGAACAGGAAGACACTGAAACTCACTAAAAAAGGTAACCCACATCCAAAGACAAAGGAGAAGCCACAATGAGATGGTAGGAGCAGTGCAATCAGAGCAAAATCTAATCCCATAACTGCTGGGTAGGTGACTCACAGACTGGAGAACACTTATACCACAGAAGTCCACCCACTGGAGTGAAGGTTCTCAGCCCCACGGCAAGCTTCCCAATCTGTGGGTCTGGCAATAGGAGGGGGAATTCCTAGAGAATCAGACTTTGAAGCCTAGTGGGATTTGATTGCAGGACTTCGACAGGACTGTGGGAAACATAGACTCCACTCTTGGAGGGCACACACAAAGTAGTGTGCACAGTGGGACCCAAAGGAAGGAGCAGTGACCCCAGGGAAGACTGAACCAGACCTACCTACTAGTGTTGGAGGGTCTCCTGCAGAGGCAGAGGGTGGTTGTGGCTCACCAAGGGGACAAGGACACTGGCAGTAGAAGTTCTGGGAAGTACTCCTTGGCGTGAGCCCACCCAGAGTCTGCCATTAGCCCCACCAAAGAGCCCAGGTAGGCTCCAGTGTTAGGTTGCCTCAGGCCAAACAACCAACAGGGAGGGAACCCAGCCCACTCATTAGCAGTCAAGCAGATTAAAGTTTTACTGAGCTCTTCCCACCAGAGCAACAGTCAGCTCTACCCATCACCAGTCCCTCCCATCAGGAAACCTGCACAAGCCTCTTAGATAGCCTCATCCACCAGAGGGCAGACAGCAGAAGCAAGAAGAAATACAATCCTACAGCCTATGGAACAAAAACCACATTCACAGAAAGAGAGACAAGATGAAAAGGCAGAGGGCTATGTACCTGATGAAGGAACAAGACAAAACCCCAGAAAAACAACTAAATGAAGTGGAGATAGGTAACCTTCCAGAAAAAGAGTTCAGAATAATGATAGGGAAGATGATCCAGGACCTCAGAAAAAGAATGGAGGCAAAGATCGAGAAGATGCAAGAAATGTTTAACAAAGACCTAGAAGAATGAAAGAACAAACAAACAAAGATGAACAATACAAAAACTGAAATGATAACTACACTAGAAGGAATCAATAGCAGAATAACTGAGGCAGAAGAACAGATAAGTGACCTGGAAGACAGAAGGGTGGAATTCACTGCTGCAGAACAGAATAGAGAAAAAAGAATGAAAAGAAATGAAGACAGCCTAAGAGACCTCTGGGACAACATTCAACACACCAACATTCGCATTATAGGGTTCCCAGAAGGAGAAGAGAGAGAGAAAGGACCAGAGAAAATATTTAAAGAGATTATAGTCGAAAACTTCCCTAACATGGGAAAGGAAATAGCCACCCAAGTCCAGGAAGCACAGCGAGTCCCATACAGGATAAACCCAAGGAGAAACATACCGAGACACATAGTAATCAAATTGGCAAAAATTAAAGACAAAGAAAAATTATTGAAAGCAGCAAGGGAAAATGAAAAATAACATACAAGGGAACTCCCATAAGGTTAACAGCTTATTTCTCAGCAGAAACTCTACAAGCCAGAAGGGAGTGGCATGATATACTTAAAGTGATGAAAGGGAAGAACCTACAACCAAGATTACCCTACCCTGCAAGGATCTAATTCAGATTTGATGGAGAAATCAAAAGTTTTACAGACAAGCAAAAGCTAAGAGAACAAGCACCACCAAACCAGCTCTACAACAAACGCTAAAGGAACTTCTCTAAGTGGGAAACACAAGAGAAGAAAAGGACCTACAAAAAACAAACCCAAAACAATTAAGAAAATGGTCATAGGAACATACATATCGATAATTACCTTAAACATGAATGGATTAAATGCTCCAACCAAAAGACACAGGCTGGCTGAATGGATACAAAAACAAGATCCATATATATGCTGTCTACAAGAGACCCACTTCAGACCTAGGGACACATTCAGACTGAAAGTGAGGGGATGGAAAAAGATATTCCATGCAAATGGAAATCAAAAGAAAGCTGGAGTAGCAGTACTCATATCAGATAATAAAGACTTTAAAATAAAGAATGTTATAAGAGACAAGGAAGGACACTACATAATGATCAAGGAATCAATCCAAGAAGATATAACAATTATAAATATATATGCAGCCAACATTGGAGCACCTCAATACATAAGGCAACTGCTAACAGCTGTAAAAGAGGAAATTGACAGTAAAACAATAATAGTGGGGGACTTTGACACCTCACTTACACCAATGGACAGTTCACCCAAACAGAAAATTAATAAGGACACACAAGCTTTAAATGACACTGTAGACCAGATAGATTTAATTGACGTTTATAGGACATTCCATCCAAAAACAGCAGATTACATTTTCTTCTCAAGTGTGCACAGAACATTCTCCAGGATAATCACATCTTGGGTCACAAATCAAGCCTCAGTAAATTTAAGAAAATTAAAATCATATCAAGCATCTTTTCTGACCACAATGCTATGAGATTAGAAATGAATTACAGGGGAAAAAAACATAAAAAACACAAACACATGCAGGCTAAACACTACGTTACTAAATAACCAAGAGATCACTGAAGAAGTCAGAGGAAATCAAAAAATACTGAGAGACAAATGACAATGAAAAAACGACAATCCAAAACCTATGGGATGCAGTATAAGCAGTTCTAAGAGGGAAGTTTATAGCAATGCAAGCCTACCTCAAGAAACAAGAAAAATATCAAATAAACAATCTAACCTTACACCTAAAGGAACTAGAGAAAGAAGAACAAACAAAACCCAAAGTTAGCAGAAGGAAAGAAATCATAAAGATCAGAGCAGAAATAAATGAAATAGAAACAAAGAAAACAATAGCAAAGATCAATAAAGCTAAAAGCTGGTTCTCTGAGAAGATAAACAAAATTGATAAACCTTTAGCAAGACTCATCAAGAAAAAGAGGGAGATAACTTATATCAATAAAATTACAAATGAAGAAGGAGAAGTTACAACAGACAGTGCAGAAATACAAAGCACCCTAAGAGATGACTACCAGCAACTCTATGCCAATAAAATGGACAACCCGGAAGAAATGGACAAATTCTTAGAAAGGTATAATCTTCCAAGACTGAACCAGGAAGAAACAGAAAATATGAACAGACCAATCACAAGTAATGAAATTGAAACTGTGATTAAAAATCTTCCAACAAACAAAAGTCCAGGATCAGATGGCTTCACAGGTGAATTCTATCAAACATTTAGAGAAGCGCTAACACCCATCCTTCTCAAACTCTTCCAAAAAACTGCAGAGGAAGGAACACTCCCAAACTAATTCTATGAGGCGACCGTCACCCTGACACCAAAACCAGACAAAGATACTACAAAAAAGGAAAATTACAGACCAATATCACTGATGAATATAGATGCAAAAATGCTCAACAAAATACTACCAAACAGAATCCAACAACACATTAAAAAGATCATACACCATGATCAAGTGGGATTTATCCCAGGGATGCAAGGATTCTTCAATATATGCAGATCTATCAATGTGATACACCATATGAACAAACTGAAGAATAAAAACCATATGATCATCTCAATAGATGCAGAAAAAGCTTTTGACAAAATTCAACACCCATTTATGATGAAACCTCTCCAGAAAGTGGGCACAGAGGGAAACTACCTCAACATAATAAAGGCCATATATGACAAACCCACAGCAAACATCATTCTCAATGGTGAGACACTGAAAGCATTTCCTCTAAGGTCAGGAACAAGAGAAGGATGTCCACTCTCACCACTCTTATTCAACAGAGTTTTGGAAGTCCTAGATACGGCAACCAGACAAGAAAAGAAATAAAAGGAATACAAACTGGAAAAGAAGAAATAAAATTGTCACTGTTTGCAGATGCCAGGATACTATATATAGAGAATCCTAAAGATGCCACCGGAAAACTACTAGAGCTAATCAATGAATTTGGTAAAGTTGCAGGATACAAAATGAATGCACAGAAATCTCTGGCATTCCTATACACTAATGATGAAAACTCTGAAAGAGAAATTAAGGAAACAATCCCATTTACCACTGCAACAAAAAGAATAAAATACCTAGGAATAAACCTACCTAGAGACACAAAAGACCTGTATGCAGAAAACTATAAGACACTGACGAAAGAAATTAAAAATGATACCAACAGATGGAGAGATATACCATGTTCTTGGATTGGAAGAATCAATATTGTGAAAATGACTATACTACACAAAGCAATCTACAGATTCAATGCAATCCCTATCAAATAACCAATGGCATTTTATATGGAAATAAAAAAACTCTTAAAATTTGTATGGAGACACAAAAGACCCCGAATAACCAAAGCAGTCTTGAGGGAAGAAAACTGAGCTGGAGGAATCAGATCCCTGACTTCAGACTATACTACAAAGCTACAGTAATCAAGACAATATGGTACTGGCACAAAAACAGAAACATAGATCAATGGAACAAGACAGAAAGCCCAGAGGTAAACTCACTCACCTATGGTGAACTAATCTATGACAAAGGAGGCAAGGATATACAATGGAGAAAAGACAGCCTCTTCAACAAGTGGTGCTGGGAAAACTGGACAGCTACATGTAAAGGAATGAAATTAGAACACTCCCTAACACCATACACAAAAATAAACTCAAAATGGATTAGAAACCTAAATTAAGACCTGACACTATAAAACTCTTAGAGGAAAACATAGGAAGAACGCTCTTTGACATATATCACAGCAAGATCTTTTTTGATCCACCTCCTAGGGTAATGGAAATAAAAACAAAAATAAACAAATGGGACCTAATGAAACTTCAAAGCTTTTGCATAGCAAAGGAAACCATAAACAAGATGAAACTATAACTCAGAATGGGAGAAAATATTTACAAACGCATCAACGGACAAAGGATTAATCTCCAAAATATATAAACAGCTCATGCAGCTCAATATTACAAAAACAAACAACCCAATCAAAAAATGGGCAGAAGACCTAAATAGACATTTCTCCAAAGAAGACATACAGATGGCCAAGAAGCACATGAAAAGCTGCTCAACATCACTAATTATTAGAGAAATGCAAATCAAAACTACAATGAGGTATCATCTCACACCAGTTAGAATGGTCATCATCAGAAAATCTACAAACAACAAATGCTGGAGACGGGGTGGAGAAAAGGGAACCCTCTTGCACTGTTGGTGGGAATGTAAACTGATACAGCCACTGTGGAGAACAGTATGGAGGTTCCTTAAAAAACTAAAAATAGAACTACCATATGATCCAGCAGTCCCACTACTGGGCATATACCCAGAGAAAACCACAATTCAAAAAGACACATGCACACCAATGTTCATTGCAGCACCATTTACAATAGACAGGTCACGCAAGCAACCTCAATGCCCATCGACAGACGAATGGATAAAGAAGTTGTGGTACATATATACAATGGAATATTACTCAGCCATAAAAAGGAACGAAATTGGGTCATTTGTTGAGACATGGATGGATCTTGAGACTGTCATACAGAGTGAAGTAAGTCAGAAAGAGAAAAACAAATATCGTATATTAACGCATATATGTGGAACCTAGAAAAATGGTACAGATGAACCGATTTGCAGGGCAGAAATTGAGACACAGATGTAGCGAACATGTGGATACCAAGGGGGGAAAGCCGCGGGGCTGTGGGGTTGTTGATGTGATGAATTGGGTGATTGTGATTGACATGTATACACTGATGTGTATAAAATGGATGACTAATAAGAGCCTGCTGTATAAAAAAATAAAATAAAATTCAAAAATAAAAAAAAAATTTTAAAAAGAGAGAACAGATGAAAAGCCAAAACTGATTATTTTATTCCTAGTGACATTTTATATGTTAACTAATGATTTTATAAATTTTTCAATTGATTATATTGGATTTGATAGGAATATAATAATATAAGCAGTACTTAATACTAATGTTTGTCTCGTCCTTACCGATATTTACCCCTTAAATTATCATTTCTCATGTCAAATTTCATGTGCTATTTCTAGAATAATATTAATAGTGGAGATGGTAGGCATTACTATCTAATTCTTATTCTAGATATGAAAATAAAACTTTTAATGTTTTACTATTAAAAAAAAAATAAAGATTCTGCCCAAAGTCCCAATCACTAGCAATATGGGACACAGCAAAAGTCATCTAGAGTCACGCTGTATGTACTCTATGTTTTAAGAAAAAAAAAAGAGGTCAGTACATTTTGAAATTTAGAAAGGAATCCAAGGCAGTTTATCTTCTGACATTTGCCAGTTGCTATTGATTGATCAAAGTGTTTTCTTTGTCTACATGTTGAGCTAACACATTAATTACTCCCATATCCACTTAAAATTAAATCAAAGGAGATGGCATTATAACTGGTTAGATCTAATCAGGGAAGCAGGAAAGAGTAGCACTGTTTAATGCTCCATATGCTTAATTTATTTTTCTAAAGCAACATGCTGAATTGAACCTCTTCCCAAAAATGAAATAACTATACTGCTGATAGACAAAATTTTTCATTCACTGCATGTCTTACTCAGAATGCAGTATATAACAGAAATTTCACTTCAGAGGCCTCTAGGGTTTGCTGAGTAATGACTTCATCAGCAGTCTCCAAAACAAATTTCATATAAAGGTATTCTGACATGAATTTAAAAAAAAACTCTTTGAAATGGGAAAAAGCATACATAGCTTGAATGGTTTACAAAATATAATTTATCCTGATGCATAGTAGACACTGTTTTTTCTTTTCAGTACCCACTGGACAGCAAAACTTTTGTTTTGATAGGATTTACCATTATCCCCCAGGTTTAGGGCTAAATCCTAATAATCTATATCAGTCAAGGTAATCCTACCCATTTTGTTTCTTTAAGATAAACTAAGTCTATACCAATTAATGAATAACAATTCTCCAGTCACAGAGATTTTTAAAAATTTTTGTTCAGTTATACACAAACAGTCCCACTGGATAGTCCCAGTTTGCTTCAAGCAGCATCCTATGACCACAAATGGAAGCAGCCTAAGAATAAAGGCATCAAAACTGTAGACGGCTGAGCAAGAGATGAAGAGAAGTCAGGTTCTTGATGAGAGTTACATCACTCGACCAACCAACGCTGAAGTCTGTCTACTTCTGGATTTTTTAGTAAAATGAGCCAGGTAAACTCCTTGGTATTTAAGCCACCTACCACTACACCATATGTGATGCTCAATTCTTCTCAGAGTCTGTACTTCATCAAAGGCCAAAAAAATGAATCTTAAACTCTGATGAGCATATTTTTATTTGTTTAAATATGAAGAGGCAAAGAGGCCAGATGAAGAAGGTAGGATGACTTTAGAAGTTGCAACTAATGGAGTCCCTTGGGCCCAACAGCTTAATACTATGTCATTATCAGATACCAACCTCACCACTGCTGAGAACGGTGAAGACACTGCACCTCACTATAGGGATCATTATGAGTTTCCAAATTTGACATTTGAATCTCAGTCATAGAAGAGATTGCATCCTTAGTGCTTTAGCATCTGAAAGGAACTAAACAAAATGCATGTGAGAAAAACAACAAATATAAACATATTTATATACTATATAATTTTTTATTAAATGAGGATCTCTTTAGAGGACTAAAAATTCAATTGAGAAGAGGACAGGTACCATGGCAAAGAAGAAAAACATGGAATATGAATCTTAAGATATGGTTAAATTCCTGACTGTTCCTTGTAGCCTTGTGACCTTGTGCAGATTACTAAAGCTTTCCACGACTATTCCCCTCAACAGTTAAAGAAAAGGATAATGACATAATTATCAAAAACTATCAATAGTTAGATAAAGAAGATGGTCTGTGTGTGTACACACACACACAATGGAATACTATTCAGACATAAGAAAGAATGAAACAATGCCATTTGCAGCAACATGGATAGACCTAGAGATTATCATAGTAAGTGAAGTAAGTCAGACAGAGAAAGATAAATACCATATACTATCACTTATATGTGGAATCTAAAATATGATACAAATGAATTTATTTACAAAACATAAACAGACTCACAGACAAGGAAAACAAACTTGGTTATCAAAGGGGAAAGGGGGTGGGGGAGGGATAAAGTAGGAGTTTGGGATTAGCAGATACAAACTACTATACATAAAATAGATATACAACAAGGCCCTACTGTATAGTACAGGGAACTATATTCAATATCTTGCAATAAACCATAATGGAAAAGAATATGTATATATCTATATACATATATAATTGAGTAACTTTGCTGTACACCAGAAGCTAACACAACTTTGTAAATCAACTATACTTCAATAATTTTAAAAAAGCTATCAATAAAATGATGTGAGATAATGTGAAAGAGCTTAATAAATTATTATTTACATGATAGGATTTCCTCAAAATGAGTAGCATCTAACCTGGTTGGAAAGACAATATGTGCATGGTAAAACACTGACTCATTTCCATGTTCAAAGTTTTCAACTTTCCATTGCCTAAAGAATAAGGTATAAATACTTTAGAATAGGATTTATAATCTTGTACAGTCTACAACCTGGCTGCAATTTATGTTTCCAGTCTCGTTTCCTACTACTCCTCTTTACAAGCTCTAATTGCCAAGGAACCTGCAGTCCTTCATCTCTAAGCACCCCATTGTTCTCCGCCTTCCTCGCACATAGCCACTTAGATGATTCGTTCCTGTTATTCCTCCTCTAAGGATCCTCCCTTTCTGCCTACATAAAATCTGCCCATGTCTCAAAGCCCAGTTCAAATGCCACCTCCTTCATGGGGGTTCACATACCATCACTAATTGTAATCCCTTATTCTCTAAACTCCTACTGCCCTTTATATGTAACTTGCTTGTCCTTGAAGCGAACAAAGTGAAACAACAACAAAAATATTTTACGTAATGGTTACAGGTGATTCACCTTATTTCCTTAGTAGACTACGAACCCCCTATGGGCAGAATTATGTCTCATGTGGTTCCATCTCCTTGAGATGCTAAAATGAAACAGTTCACAAATAAGTATTTAGTTAATATCAGTTCAACTAACATACACATAAAAGAAGGAGAAATGACTCTTAAAATACAGGGATGAATTAATGGTATAAGCTACGTATGTAAACGATGAAAATAATTCACACTACGGAGTGATCACTGCAGAGTCAATTGCCAACGAGTGGAACTGTGGTTAAGGCATAGCTTGAGAGAAGGATAGTATTTGGGTAAACTGACAGGAAGTTGAAAGGCATTCCAGGTAGGAAAAAAAAAAAGAAAAGAAAAAAATATATATATATATATAAACTCATACACATGCAGTAGCCTAGAGGAGAAATTAGTTTCTCATATGTGGCAAAGGCAAAGAAGCAACCCTGTAACAGTCACATGGGCTATGCTAAATAGCAACAGGAAATAAGAATTGTTGTAAGGCCAAACTATGAATAAACCCAAAGTTTAAGGCTTTGGCCTTTTTACTCTAGATATGAGGGAGCCATTCCATTCTTAAGAAGTCACATGTAGCATAATACACATTGTAAAGAAAAAAGTTTTAATGATATGTGATTTATTGATAACAAAGGAAAATAAAGTGAAGTATTAAAGGTAAATCCAAGAATTTGAGCCTAGAAAATTGAAGAACTGATTATATCCCTAATATAAATGAAGAATACCCACAAGTGTCCCAGTTAAGTAGGTGAGATAGCAAACTCTAGCTTGATCTTGTTGAATCAAAGAGGCAGGGCATCTAGGAGAGAACTGATACTGTAAGAGCCAGTGTACCCCTGAGGGAGCTCTCTCTGTTATCACCACTGAGGTGCAAAGATTCTGATTTCCATGCCAAAGAACACCCAACCATCAGATACAAGGAGATCATTCCATTCCTCTAAAAAAAGAGATATCTGTTTTTATTGATCTAGAACTTGCTCTAGAACCTGTTATAAATATAGAATCTGAAACACCACACAGATCCTTCAATCCAGGCTCACATATGATAGAAGTATGAGTGATGCTGACCACCTGTCACACCTCCCCACAAAAAGCAAAACACAGCCTGTTGTTCTACTTTCATTACTCTCTAATGTGAAATATTCATTATATACAAAATTAATTTTTGGAATGTAAATATCTCTGGGAGGTGGGATTCTCTTTTAAACTAATATCAAAGCAAGTGGTGGGCCGAGAGAGCTAGAATGGGAAAAGTGCAGGTTTCTCTGGGTGGAAGGAGAGGACAGTTGCTGCAGAGGCAGATAAATGGTTAAGTGCTCACTCACTGCTGAATGAACAGGTCCACCTTAAACAGCTCTAGGGGATGCTATTCATATTGTATTTACGTGAATGGCATCTCCTGGAGCACAATTCCAGAAAACCGTCTGTATGGTGTCCCCAGAAATGTTAGCCCTCCCCCAGACCAAAGCTCAGTTCAAAGACAACAATGCATTTACTAGAGAGAGTTTCATAATACTTGTATTTTTATTTTAAGCCCACATGTTTCAAGACAGGTCTAGAACCCCACCTACCATAGTCAATGCCCAGGTATTTGGGAGTTGAAACATAGTTGGATCTTCTAGTATACTGTTCGTAAATTAGGTAAGGGGCAGGGTAAGCAGTGTCCATGAGAATTTAAATTTAAAATTTTATATGTATACACACAAACATATCTATATCCACATATACTATATATAAAAATCGATGTGTTTGTATATGTATCTATATATTTGCAGGTAGACATATTCCAGGGCATCTGGATGATGACTTTATAACTGATTATTGATACAAAATTTTGGAACAAATGTTTCTGATTTTGATTATGATCTGTTTCACTCAAAGTAAAGGTTAAATCAAATTACCATGCAGCCAATAAAAGTTGTTTGTGCTAGTTTAAACAGAGAAAAATGGAGTAATCATCTGTCTTTTGAAAACTCAAAAGTACTTGTGTCTCAGCAGTAAGAAGACATTTTATTTTGCTGGCAGATGTATTACTGAAATCCCAGCTTTGAGCATACCACAATGCAACAACTCATTCACAGTAAGAATAAATAGCAAATGTGCAATAAGAAATTTCTCTCTTCCCAATTCCAGCAACTAGTTCACATAACATAATGTGGTTTTCAGTAATACTGCCTTTATCTTCAAGTGGAATAAAAAACAATTTTGGAGTGACAGGTAATTAAATTTAACATTTTAGAGTCTCTAGCAAGCAGAGATTTGGTTAAGGTCAAATACTTTCAATTAACAAACAAAACCAAGAAATTACTAATTCTATTCAATATACTTATGTGAACAGGTATTATCTGCATAAGAGTTATTGAAATAAAAGCACAGAAACATTAAATATAGAACTGAATCTGAACTGAGGCAATTTTATGTCATCAAAATATCACATATAACATTAAATGAATAGTATTAATTTGAACTGAACTACTTTTGTATAGACTTGTTTATAACTTAATTTGTAAATTAATTTCATAATTTTATAAGAGCTATAAACAAGAGACATTTATGCCCATATAAATTTATTGTACAATATACTTTATTATATTATATACTATAAATATACATTTTTCTATATTATATATATATATTTAATGTAATAGAAATAAATTGCACTGAATGGCCATTAAAACAGTTTTTCATTACGGAGGTGAGCACCTTACCTAAATTTGAGAATTATTGCTCTAGAAGATCTAGGTCCAAAGAATTCAGCACCAAATCAACATATGAAAGACACAAATCTTTCAAGTCCTCTTATGCAATGATCTACTCATTCACAGTTATAGAATGCTTACTGTGTGTTAGACATCGAAGTTTTATCAGTGATCAAGACAGACATGTTTCCTATCGTTAGGGAGCTTAAAATCTAATAAGTGAGACAGATATTAACATACGAATAAGTAACTTTTAACAATTCAAACTGCATTCAGTGTATGGTATGAATAAAGAGGGTACTATGATAAAGAGTAACTTGGAGGACCAGCTGAGACTAGACGACCAGCGGGAGCCTCTTGGAGAACATATCAAGAAGATCTCTAGATGAAAGAACAAGCCATCTAAACAGAGAGTGGACACAGGCAGCAAGGGGAATTATTCCTGAGGAGGGAATTAAAATTTATAAAACTCTGCTGTAGGAAAAGTTTGGCATGTTCCAGGAAGTAAAAGAAGAAGAATGTGTCTGGAAAATAGTGAGCTGGGGAAGAATGGGATAAGATGAGGTTGCAGAGGTGGGCAGAAAGCATAATTCAGAGTCCTGAAAGCCATATTAGTTCTTATTTTATTCTTTATGTAATAGAAAGCCACTGAGGAGTACAAGCAGTGGAAAACATGACCTAATTTATATTTTTAAAATATCAGGCTGAAGTGGGTAAAATAGCTATATATGCCATTGACAAAACACCATAGACTCCCAGTTGGACAAGGATGCAGCATCCTTCACTTGGGACCAAAACTGCCTTAAAAGAAATGGGAACCAAAGCAGTGTTTACAAGTGTGCATTTTGTTTTAATTTTGAGTCGCCAAAGCTATTAAAATTATGAAACGTTACCTAAAATATCTGAGTTTTCTGCAACTCTGGAATTTATTTTTAATTTCTGGAAAATCCAGTAATATGTAGCCTGCATGCCTGCCTAAAACCAGTTGGCTGCATGGAGCTGATTAGCAGCTGCTCCATTTCTCCATTTGGAAAGTTCTGTAATTTCCTGTTTGTCACAGTTCTCCCGCATTGCCTAACTACTAGCCTACTTCATTCACTTTTCCCACCTGCTAGATGTATCTAGATGGAATTATTTTGTCACATCCTCTTAGATACTACAGCAACTGACAGGCACAGCCCTTGGGAGCTGTCCCTAGTGCTGACTCAAAACTGGTATAGGGCTTCCCTGATGGCGCTGTGGTTGAGAGTCCGCCTGCTGATGCAGGGGACACGGGTTCGTGGCCTGGTCTGGGAAGATCCCACATGCCACGGAGTGGCTGGGCCCGTGAGCCATGGCCACTGAGCCTGCGCGTCCAGAGCCTGTGCTCCGCAACGGGAGAGGCCACAACAGTGAGAGGCCCGCGTACCGCTAAAAACAAAACAAAACAAAAAAAAAACTGGTATAGATCATACCTGACCTGACCTTTGGTCATTTACCAATCCCTGATTCTTTGTCCATTTGTCCTTCCAACACCACACCCAAACATGAAATACTAACTTACCGTGTCTTTGTGTTCATCCATGGCCTAGTCCTTAGCTTCCGCTCTGCAAGCCATTACCCGAGGGCTCAAGCTCACCTGTTTGACCATGCTTCTCTCTGAAAACATTCACACTTGGACTCTGCACTGTTTACATCTACCCTTCAAGTCATTGCTGGGCCCTTGGAAGAGTGTTGTACTGTAGGTACAACCAAGTGTTGTAGGACTGCTTAAAGTGCTTAGAATTTAACTGTAAATTTAAAAGCAATGGAAGTATAATTCTTATTGTATATCATGTGCAAACCTCTTGGTTTGAGATTAGCTGAAGCCTGTTTCTAGTTGTATCCGTTTTACTTCATCTGCTTAGAAAGCACAGCCATTTTGTTGCCATGAAAAACTCCATGAATAAAACATGCTTCTAAAAAAATGTAGAAGCATTAGGTCAGACATTTTAGTTTGTTCATTGCTCTACCTCCAGTACCCATAACACTGGCATATGGTAAGCTTCTCAGTAAATATTCTGTTAAATTAGTGAACAAATGTTAGGGTATTAGGCACTCAGCCTGGGACTTCCCTGACAGTCCAGTGGTTAAGACCCCACGCTTCCAACGCAGGTTTGATCCCTGGTCAGGGAACTAGGACCCCACATACACATGGCATGGCAAAATTAAAAAGTAAATAAATCAGTAAATAAGCTCTATAGACACTCAGCTTAGTATTATGCTTTGGATATATGGGGTTATAAAATGGAAAAACATGGTTGTACTCTGTGATAAAATCCCCATATTATTAAGAGTATAGTCTATAACACTTACCTCCCCAAATACCCCCAATTACTTAATTGTGAGCTATAGCTTTTAGCTCACATGTTGTCTTCCTAAGCCTATTTATATTATGGATCTGTAACATCCCTAAGAATAATGAAATTTGTCCATTAATTACCTCTTGATAAAAGCAACAGTTCTATTGGTTCTACACATAATTTTAAAACAGACCAATGGACACTGTAATTATGAAACAATCTGGGGAACACTTCCTAATATGGAAACATTTCACTCATTGCTAATAATCACATATGAAAATAGAGTTACCCAAATATTGCTGAACTCAGGTCTGAATTGTGCCTTCCAACCACATTCACATTCCTTCTCTCTTCTTCCTCTCTGTGAGCAAAACTTCTTGGACAGAGCAGATATTCATTACACTCAGTGTAAAATGAAATTCTCCCAGTCCATTAGCTCTTCTTGTAACAATATCACATTGGAGATGACACAGTTATGATTCTGTTCTTTCTCTTTGGTTCCACCCAATACAGAAAACTTTAGCCCTTGCTAAATTAATAATGCCACCATGCCACCGAACAAAATAATGAACAAACAACCTGTAGAAACAGAAGTATGCTTTGTGAACCTTAATTGAATAAGCACTTCACTTTGTTGCTGGTAGGAAATAAATTGTCAGGAAACCAATTTTATAGACTGACCTGATTTCTAAGACTAGCTTAAAACAAAAAGAACCACATATGAATATTTTTCTCTTTTTAGGGCAATACATACAAGTTTTTGAAACAACATCTGAATCAATGTTCTGTCCTTCTGTGCACTAACTCAACCGATTTCACGAGAAATTTTTCACAAACCAACAACTGCAGGTTAGAGATAGAAATAAAGTCACATGAAAGACCAAATTGGGGCTATTTTGGACCTGTTAAGCCTTATGATGGGATGTTTTAATTTATGCATCATAGAAATCTCTTTACACCACTCTGCCTGTAATTGCAGCAGCTCACAATGCTTGCTTGCTCTTTAGTTTCACTTTATTCTAGAAAAGCTGGTAAAAATTCACTTTATGTAACTGAAAAGTTGCAAAGGCAAGATCACTTTAAGAGATATTATCTGATTATTTTTACTCCATCATCTCAAGAATGACAATAATAATAACAAAAACAACAGTAATAATAAAAAGCCCTGGTGAATTTCAAATCATCAAATGGAATGATATACTAATTTTCTCTATAAAATGTCCAATTATCCCATGTGAAAATAAAAATGGTATATTACATAAAATTTATCCCCTAGCCCATTCTTCCCTCTGGGGCCAGTATTGCAATGGAAGACTCATTTAACTGCCTTTTTAATATCCATTTCATCTTTGCTAGAGAGTTCCAGTGCTCTCAGGGCAACAATGTGCTTAATCTCAAGCAACGGATGGTTACCAATATAAGATAATCTTAATATTGTACTATGCCCCAATTTCCCAGCCTCACTTTCAGCTAGGGGTCACCCACTTTTACTAATTGGTGGGAGTCTTTGCTGGGATGTTTGGGAAACTTTTACTCCCTTGATGAAAGAGAACTGATGTGGCTGGCATCATTCTGTCACCCTTTGCTTGGAATTTAGACTTGATATCTGGAGCTACAGCAACTACCTTTAGACTATAAAGAGCAAGTAAGAATATAAATGGCAACATGCTAAGGATGCCAAAGTGCAAAGACAGGTCCTAGATCCTAAAAGCCTTTGTTGAGTTTTGAGTGAAAGCCAGCCAGACTTCTTAGTATTTGAGAAAAGTCAATCCATCTGATTAAGACACTTACTGAAGTTTTCAGTGACTTGCAGCTGAATGCCTTTCTGATACAATTATCTTTCTGTAAAATAGTTCAGGAGTTCTCAAAAATATCCCCTTTCTCCTTGTCTCTCTCTCCAAATCTACATTCCACTATAGCTCTCAAACACGGTATATTCCTGCCACCTAAATTGCTCATCACTCTGAATTCTCTCTGCAGCGCATCAGGCATGGGTCTTTCTAAATGAGCCCTCCTCTGTCAGTGAAGTCTTTTGTCATCCTTATTTCTCCTCATCAAAAGCTATGTTAGTATAGGCATATTCCATGACTCAGCAAATCCACTCCTAGGACTATTCCCAACAGAAATGCATATATACGTCCACAAAAAGAGATACAAGACTGTTCATAGCAGCACTGTTCATAATGACTACAAACTGTAAACAACCCAAATGACCACCAACAGTAGAATGGATAATAAATATGTGGTATATTTACAGCAAAAGAAAAAAAAAAAGAACAAACTAGAACTACAGCTACAAGCAACAATGTATAAGTCTCACAAACATAACATTAAACAAAGCATCCAGAAATTTTAAAAAAGCATACACTGTATTACTTCATTTGAAGTTTTAAAACAGGCAAACTAAACTATAGTGTCAGAGTAAGATAACTGCTGCCTTTGGGGACTGGAAGGAGGCACAGATAGAGTTACAGGGATGCAGGTAATGTTTGGTTTCTCGTCTCCACGATCGTTACATGGGTGTGTTCACTTTGTGAAATTATACTAAGTTATATGTTTGCAATTTATGCCCTTCTCTATAAGTAACATTTAAATAAGTAATCAAAAACAAACAAAAAAGTATACCCATGGCAAAAAATAATCATTAACATAGCTGCATTTCTCCCATAATCCTCTGGTTTCCTCTTTATTTAAATTTAATTTCTTTCTCTCTTATTCCTCCATAGAGTTTTGTCTCTACCTACTTTATAAAACATATGCCAGACTGCTTTGTATTAAAGTGTTTGTATATGTAACTCCCTCCAGCCCCAGAAGACTGTGATTTCCCTGAAGGCAAGGATCACATCTGTGTCATCCATCCTTCAATGCAAAGGACAGGAAACATCTCTGAATGGTGTTTTAATTCAAAATAGCTTCTTATGAAATACATGTAGCAAAGATCATTTGTTTGTGTTTTTGAGTTTATATAATCTAATAATATGAAAATCTGAAATTCTGAAGGCAGCTGCAGTGTAGTGGAAGATTCGTTGGATTAAAAATGTAACAACTACATTTGCAAAACTTCACTTGCCACTTGTTTAAGCTGTGGAGATTTAGGCAAGTAACTTCACCTCTCGAAACTGCAGTTTTCTCACCTGAAATATGGGGAAAATAATGTTTGCCTCACAGAAACACTATGTGTCTCAAGAGAGTTGATGCACATAAGTGTTTTCTAAACTCCAAAGCACTACACAAACTAGATGTATTGTTCTTCATTGTCTAGTATTTCCTAGCCTTTTTCATGTCGTGAACATGGCACACCTAGAAAAGTACGATTATTGTACCACACTAGAGTAAAATGACAAGGCTCCTTAGGACTGGAGGACAGAAACTATGCACACTGGGTGGGAAGCTGTATTCTAGAAAACCATTAATTCATTAGCATTAATTCATTAGAACTAAAAATTGTGGCTCAAATGGGATCAAGACTTTAGTCTCTCTTTCAAGTAATATGGGTGTCTCCAATGGTAAACTGATCTCAATCTCAAAAAGTGGGTTATGAGACAGACTGTCCCAAGTACTATCTGAAACCAAACAGTATCATCCATCACATAAAAGCAACCACAACACACACTCAAATTCTCAAAACCGAGTTTACAATGCTGTGTTTATTTATGTTTATGTGGATCTTTTGGTGGCCCTACAGGAAGAAAAACTCTAAGAAGTCTTTATTTACATCTCACATCTCTAATGAGAATTTGTAAACAACTGATCAATATTTCAGCAGGAAGGAAATACTTATTTCACTCACTTTCTTAATCACCTCTTCTTGTCAGGAGATCCCTATCATTAGTTAATGTATGAATGTAACCTGATTCATTCATTTTTCTAGCAAATTATTTCTTAATTCTTTCCTCCCTACTTCTCCACGAGAAAGGAAAAAAATCTTAAATATATGTGTGTGTGTGTGTGTGTGTGTGTGTGTGTGTGTGTGTATGAATGAGGGTATGATTTGGTGTTCTTTTTCTTAAATTACTGAGACATCAGTAGTGGGCTGGGGAGGGTAGAGAGGAAGAAATGACTATCATTCATCATTACATAGCAGAGAGTTTGTTGAAAGAGTTCACTTTTTCAATATTCCCCAAAGCGTGGTATGAAAAATTATTTTAGGTGACATCCAGATGAAACCTTTAAAATAAGATGATTATATTAAAATAAGTATTTTTATATTAGAAAAAAACCCCAGCACATTAAACTTGTGATTTTACAGATATAATTGCCAAGAAAAGGCTAAATTGATTTTCTTAAGTGTGTTGATTTAAAGGAAAATAATCACAGGGAGCACACAGATATAGTGAAATTACACAGGAAGTGCATGAATTTCTAGAGTTTTGGGCTACTGGGATAGTTGATATTTGCTCCTGACATATCAACAGATGTGACAAAAGTCACTTTAAGGATGCTATCTCCTCTGGGTCAGTTCCAAAAGACTACTCTAATTCATATCTGGGATGGTAGAGATACAAAGTGATGCTGTAAGATAAAATTACTTCCAGTATAATTGAAAAATAATCATCTCAACATGTGATGATGGGAATTACAAATCTAGGAGACAAATGGAAGTGTGGAGAGTTAGAGCCTGCCCCAGACAATGGACGGCAGAAGTCCAGGGCCCCAGTCTCACTTCTGAGACTGGGTGCCTTTTAGCACATTCCCTCCTAGAACCTCAGCTTGCTCATCTGTAAAAGGACTAAATTGTCTCTAAGGTTCCTTCCAACAGCATCAATCTAGGAGTCAAAGCACAAAACATTAACTCTGCATTAGGAGCACAGTTAGCTGTTAAGTATGACAAATGGACTTATTGTTAACTAAGTGGCCCATAAATTAAATTGTTGCTTCTTGCACTCAATTTATCCACTTATTCAGAGCTATGTGTTAAAGAGCTTTATTATTTCACAGTGAATTTCACCCCATTGAAGGAATATATGAAAATTATTCAGAAGCTAACATTTTTTTTTTCCCGTCATTTTGTAGAGAACAAGCTACACAACAGTGACACAGTTCTGACTCCTGGATCAGAATAGAATAACAGAACAACATGTACTCAGGAATTTACCTAAAGATTGAGAATCAAAGGGGCAAGTTTTGTTTTCCTAGGCACCTTGGAACTAAATTCAAAATCTTTTCTACTGCTTAGCATAACCAACCATTATTCACATCTCTGTAACCTTCCCCCAACCTCCATGAGAGCTCTGAAAATGTACTAGCTCTTCCTCACATAAAGTCTTTGACACAAAGTACTGGAGCTAGAAGAGACTTCATAAGGTCATCTATTTCTGCTTCGTATTAGATGTTCAAATCCCTCTGCAATATCTCAATAGTCATACAGCATCTGCTGATACAGTAAGAGTGAATGACTGGAAAGTCATAACCAGCCAGAGTATTCATTGGGTGTTCTCTATACCTGCATTCACTTCCTTTCAAACTCAATCCATCAAACCTACCTCTACTTCCTTGAAATCACCAAAATATCATAGTCTACTTTGATCTTCTCTTCTCTAGGCTAAACATCTTTATGGCCTTTACCTGATCCTTTTAAGTCACGATTTCAAACCCTATTCATACCCTGGTCATCATCTCCTGTGTGTACTCTAGTATAATAATATCCCTTGGAAAACATCCTACCCAAGACCAAATACAATCTTCTCCTTCCCACCTTCAAGTGTCTTGTAACCAGCATGGTGTACAATGGTACAACCTGCTGTATCATTCTATTCCCTCTCTCATTTGTGATTTCTTTCCCAAATTTATGGGACATGGACTGAAATACAGTTGTAGTGCAGAAACAGGCACCAGTGAAGTTCTAGGGCTTATCTCCAAATCTGAAACTGCTGTGGGAAGAATTTGGGGGTTTAGGCTAACATATCATTTCTAATTATAAATTCGAATGTAATTCAAAAATATAATTCAATGCAATAAGTATAATTCAAAAATCATCCTAATCTCTAAGGAAAACTAATAAAAATAATACTGAACAAAGCTATACACCTACATATGCATGTATATATATGTATATACATATATGTAAACAAATACACTTTAATCAGCTTTACTTTGCATCACAAATGATGATGGGGTGTGAATGATCACTTTTCCAAGATACTTGTGTCATGTAGTGTAAAATTGTGTTTATAAAAGCCGTTTTTCACAGTTCACATCAACTATATATATACTATACAAATACTATATATACACATACACACACACACATATACAGTTGTAAGTCTTTATAGTCATGAAATGTTTTCCACTCATTTGATCTTTGTATTGATAACTCTAAGATGGAAGGGAAAGGCTAGCACACTCATTTTCATATGAGCACACAAAACTTCCCAAAATTCATATGGTTTGTAAATTACAGAGCCAAAAATATAACCCAGGCCTTTGGATTCCAGATCTAATTCTCACTTCACAGAATTATTCTCCCTAAATAATCAAGCGTCTGAGCACCTAGTTTGGTTCTAAGACTCAATATTTTATCAAGTATAAATCTTAATGGTCCCCTTTGACCCAATTTCTTGAACATGCTTGTGCTAGATTTGGCAGTCTAATGGATATTTCTGTGTATCCCCCAAAAGAGGAAAGCATACGACTATCACTTTTTCAATGGGTTAACTATTTGCTTAAAATCTTAATCAGAGTGATTTTAATCACAGACTGTGACAGCCAGATACTTCCATTAACATCCCCATAGAGAAACCACATGGACTCCAAAAACACCATTAGCAGCCTCTAGTACTCCATGCTAAGAGCATTCTTAGGAGGGGAAATCCAAAAACAAGAAAGCCAAAGCTAAGAGATTAAAGATTTATAAAAAGTCAAAATTTATAGCCCCACCTTCTGCCACCCCAAGTCAATGGACCCTTGCCACCACTGCAATACACTGTGTTGCCCAAAACAAAACTTCCCAAATCTAGCTCCACACTAGAACCACCGGAGGAGCTTCTACAAAATATAAGCACATGGGACCTTTCTAACACGTGGGAGGTATGGTGTAGGACAAGGCAATCTGTTTTTTTTTTAACAAGAGTCTGATGAGGCTATGATGTATCTGGTCCAAGCCTGGAATGTATTAATCATGGGAAGTCAATTAATCTTCGCAATGTTCCCAATCTCTCTCCTACAACGGCTTTCCTTTTCCTAGTCAATCATCTCATCAGCATATAAATAAATATGCCAAAATATTTTCATAAAACCAATGTTCCCCTTGATCCCACATTCCCTCATTTCTCCACACAACTTCACTGTGAAACTCTTAGATTTTTTTTTTTAAAGGGCAAAGATTTTATTTTTTTTTCTTTAAGGGTTTAATGCCCTTTTTTTTTTAACATCTTTATTGGAGTATAATTGCTTTACAATGGTGTGTTAGTTTCTGCTGTATAACCAAGTGAACCAGTTATACATACACATATATCCCCATATCTCTTCCCTCTTGTGTCTCCCTCCCACCCTCCCTATCCCACCCCTCTAGGTGGTCACAAACCACCTCGCTGATCTCCCTGTGCTATGCAGATTCTTTTATGTTCATTCTCTCCACTCTCTCACCTTCTAGTCTCTTGAGCCCATTCCGATCAGACTTTCACACCCACCTCTCCACTGAAACCGCTCGCCAAGGTTTGGGATGACCTCCACATTTTGCAATCTGAAGATCCATTCTCAGTCTACACCATACTGATCTCTCATCAGCATATGACCCAGTTGGTCATTCTTTCTTGCCACTTTCTTCACTTAACTCCTATTATCACACTCTCCTGAATTTCTTCCATTTCTTAGGCTAGTCCTTCTGAGTCTCTTTGGTAGCATTTAGCTCCTAATGGCTAAGTACAGGAGTACTGCAGGCGTAGTCCTCAAATCTATTCTTTGCTGTATCAACACTAATTCTTTTTTTTAATATATATAAATTTATTTATTTATTTTTGGCTACGTTGGGTGTTCGTTGCTGCGCACAGGCTTTCTCTAGTTGTGGCAAGCGGGGACTACTCTTCATTGCGGTGTGTGGGCTTCTCACTGTGGTGGCTTCTCTTGTTGTGGAGCATGGGCTCTAGGTGCACAGGCTTCAGTAGTTGTGGCACACGGGCTCAGCAGTTGCGGCTTGCGGGCTCTAGAGTGCGTGCTCAGTAGTTGTGGCTCACAGGCTTAGTTGCTCCGTGGCATGTGGGATCTTCCCAGATCAGGGCTCGAACCTGTGTCCCCTGCATTGGCAGGCGGATTCTTAACCACTGCATCACCAGGGAAGTCCCCACACTAATTTTTTATGTAACTGAACACAGTTCTGGGATTCTAAATACCAACTATATGCATTCATATCTAAGGCTCTGGACTCCCCTAAATTCCAGAATTTTATCTCTCTATTCAATGTTTATCTTTTATTCTATGTCACTTTGAACATATTCAAAACAGAACACTTGAGTTTATCTCCCCAAAGCAACTCTACCCTTCTTTGTTTCCCAACTCAATGAAAGGCATCCCTCCTCACCTAGATGCTCAGGCATATTACTTGAGTCACCTTTGATTTCTCTCTTTCTCTCAATTAGCAAATCCTATCAACTCTACCTCCAAATATATCCCAATTCAGACCACGTCTCACCACCTAACACATTCTGACTCTCTTCCAAGCCTCTCACCAGAAAGACTGTAATAGCTTCCTAAACAGTCTCCTTGATACAGTCTACTATCATACTGCAGCCAGAGTGATCCATTTAAAATATAAATGGCTTTTCACACTCCTGTTCAAAACCCTTTCATGACTTTGCATAACTCTCAAAATAAATTCCAAAATACTTGCCACAGTCTACAATACCATAAACAATATCATTTCCTACCATTTTTCCTCATCTCATCTTGCTCTTGCCACGCTGCCTTTCTCCCTCATCTTCGAATATGTCAAGCCTATTCCTACTTCAGGATCTTTGCACTTGCTGCTCTTTCCAGCTAGAGTAAATTTTCCCTGAGTAATGCAAGCTGGATCCCTCGCTTCCTTTGGTCTCTGCCTAAAAGCCATTCCCTCGGAAAAGACTGCTGTATCTAAAGACATCTTCCTTTCTCTCTCTAACCCCGTAATGTGTTTACTTCTCTTTATAGCACTTACCACCACCTGACACTTTATTATATGCATGTTAGTTGTTTATTTATTTATTGTTTTACTTCTGCACCAGGAAGTCAGCTCTTAAAATAGATTGTTTTGCTCACCACTGAATCCCCAGCAATTAGAACAGTACCTGGCAAAGAGTAGGTCGTTGATAAATGAGTGAAAGAATGAAGGAAAGAATGAGCAAATTTAGCCTGAAACACATGCTCTTTCTTGGCCCTATGCCTCAGCGCATGTTTTCCTTTACCCAAAATGCCCTTCCTCATCATTTTCTATGCAAGGTGGATGCCTATTTATTCTTTAAAATGCATCTCTGGTAGCATATTTCGCTGAAGCCTTCCCAGATAAGCCTCCCTGACTACACACACACACATCACCAAGCAGAAGGAACTGCTCTCATCTCTCTCTGTTTCCAAGGTAAATTGTTCCTACCTTTGGTCTAGCACCTACCCATGAAGATGTGTTTTTTGCTTATATCTTCTTTCCCTTGCCATACTACAAATTACTTAAGGCAGGAGTTGATTTATCTCTACATGCCCAATGCCAAGCACATACTAGGAACCCAATTATGTCTAGAATATGTCTGACTGTTAGTGCTCACATGAGCTTTTACTATTTCCTCCTGTCTATGCTGTTATTTTTATTAGAATCTCCTGTCAATTAATGTGATTACTCTACCTAAAAGTAGCTCATTTACTCTTTCTGCCTCACAGACAAAAGTGCCTGTAGATCCCAGGAATTAAACTCTAATATAGTGTATATTTGCTCACCATTGACTGAGAGCTAAGTGACACAAGCCCTCAATAATAGAAGTTACACTCTGGATACTGGAATATATTACCACACCCTTTGCAAGACCCCAGTTAGTAGTCATCGGTGAAAGAGTTTAAAGTAAGGTTAAATCAACAAAATGTCTTAACCTCTATCATATTGTCCCACTTTACAACACAGACTGAAAAGGTTCCATACCGTTGATGGGAAGAGCATCCTTTTCAAGCAGCATCAAAATAGGGTAGACCAGAAAAATTCATGTACAGCAAGATGTGATAGCTACTGGAAGATACAATTCTTATGCCAAAGAAGCTATAAATTTCATGTTGATAAAACTGGCTTCTGCCATTAACTCCCTCTCCAAGACAATATAAAATGGAGCTTTATTTTATCTCCAACATAGCCTTGTGTCATAAATGCATCCAATATAATAAACTAGTAATAATAAATGTTATATCTCTATTATGCTTTTTAGATTTTGCCAGTTAGCACACACACTATTTCAATTAGATTTCAAACAGTGCTTTGAGGGATACAAGGATGATTTTATGTTCCTTATACAAGAGATGAGGATTTTGAGGCTCAAAGAGGTTAAAAAACTTGCCTAAGTTCATGAAATGAGTGAATGAAAGAAACATTGCAAATTAGTGTCCAAATTCTATATACTAAGAGTTAAAAGTCCTGGATTCAAAGATCCAGCCACTTCACACAGATACGGAGTTTTGAATAACGGTCTCAAGTTTGTTGGGACTGTTTCTTCAACTGTCAAATGAAAGTGTGTATTCAATTCCTAAAATTGTTGCTAGGACCTAAATATTACAGTTCTACATTTTGAGTCACGTATGCTCTACGCATAATATAATTGGTCCCTCCTTGTGAGAAGATTACAGCACAGGCATTATGTTTGCTTCCTAATATCTGTGGTGTGAGGTTGACAACAAGGTTCATTAGAATCACTGAAACCTGGTCATACCAAAAAGCCTCTTCAGGAGGTGAAGAGATCAATCAGAACAAAGCCTTCGATCAGTCCTAATGTCTGCCTTAGAAATATACTTCCATCTTTTGAGGAAGCTGGCTATTTTCAGCTCTGCAGAACCTGCTAAGGAGGCCCAGGTGGCTTGAAAAGTAGGACTGACACAGATCTGAAGTCATCGGACAGTCTCAGCTCCACCTGTTCTTTCATTTATTTTTCCTCTTGAATCTCTAGAGGGATTTGCTTCAGTCTCAAGCACTCACTGTAGTCCCAGCTCAACCAAGAACCACTTCCTCTCAATTCAAAAGGTGGGTTGACAAAGTACACCAATTTACAATTCCCAAGAGAGGGGAGGGGCGGTGGAGCATACAATCAAAGGGAAATAGGGTTGAACATCAGACCATTCTCAGGTGTTTCTGTAGCACCTGAGTGCTGTATCTGATACAATCAAACCAAACACCCAAACACTAGGGCAGATGCTGCAAATTCCTTTGATGCCAGTCCACTGTGCAACAGCCTTAATCAAAAGATGATTGTTTCTTTTATTTTTAAACTTTTTATTTTATATTGCAGTATACTTGATTAACAACATCATGTTAGTTTCAGGCGTAGAGCAAAGTAATTCAGTTATAAATATACATGTATCTATTCTTTTTCAAATTCTTTTCCCATTTAGGTTGTTACATAATATTGAGCAGAGTTCCCTGTGCTATACAGTAGGTCTTTGTTGGTTATCCATTGTAAATATAGCAGCTCCCCAAGATGACTGTTTCTTAGTGATTTACTAACCTCTCCAGTTTAGGTGACCTCTCAGTCTCAACACCTAATTGCCTCTGACAGGAATCCAAGCCTGGACACAGGTTTCTTTTCTAGTTAGCATGGTGCTGGATGTAAAAAAATCAGGGAATATTAGCCAAGCAAGGTTGCTCCTACTACTATAAGTCAATACACGTTCTCAAATGAACATACAGATAATAAATACTTATACTACGCTTAGTAAGTGTCAGAAAGTATTCCAAGAGATTCAAATATATTAACTCATTTTGCTCCACACCACATCCCAATAAAGTAGGTGCTATTACCATTTTACAAATCAGAAAAGTGAGGCCCTGAGGGGTTAAGAAACTTGTCCAAGGTCACGTAATTGGTAAGTCTTAGAGTCAGGTCAAACCCAGGCAAGCTGGCTCCACGGTCCACGCTTTCAGCTACAAATATTGAATCCCTCACACCCAGCTTCATGTTTCTGAACTTGATACATTTGTCTTAACAGGGATGAATTTCAAAAACACATAATTGAGTGAAAAAATAAGATGCAGAGAGATAAGTACAGTTCAAGACCTCATCTATAAATTTTAGAAACACTCAAAACAGCATCATATCTGATACATAGTAAATTAAGAAGATCAGTCTTCATGTCTGCCTTAGAAACGTACTTCCATCTTTTGAGGAAGCTGGCTACTTTCAGCTCTACAGAACCTCCCATATGGATGGGAGGGACACACACCAAAGTCATTATAGTTGTTACCCCTGAGGAGGAAGGGATTCTGGAATAGAGCTGGGGATAGTTCTAAGTGATTTTAATTTTATCCGTAGTGTTTGACTTCTTCATTTTAAGAAAATCTGAAATGTATATCACATAATGTTAATAATTTGCTCATTTTGAGTCTTAGGTATATTAGTGTTTGTTATATTAATCTCTGGCCATTTCTGTATTTTAACCTTAAAAACAAACTATATATCTTTTATCTCCTTTTCCTTCTTGTGCCCTCCCAATTCCAATTTCAGTTGAAAAAATAGAATCCAGAGTATTGCATCTTGGAAAACAAAATCATAATGATGATCCATCCAGTGCTAGTTAGCCTAATGTAAACTACAGCTAGAATATTTCCAGCTTGAGGAAAACAAATTACCAATCAATCTGCTCAACTAGAACTTGAACAGAGCACATATAAACAATCACAGCAGCAAATAGCAATTATCAGAGAAGATAACCTAAAAAAATATTAGGGAGAGTTTATCTCTACTACCAACATAGCAGTCCCTTCTAGAATAATGACACACTATACCTAGACACTAGACATCATTGATATCTTAATTAGGATAAGTTGTGCTCAGTTATTATCTCCCTTATCTAAGTATGAGTTACTTTAGAACAGGGTTCATGCAGACCCACTGCTTGGCACATAGTGTGGGTCTCATTAAATGCTGGATGAACAGACATATAAATGAAGTGATGTTCCATAATATCTTTGGTTGAAAAATCCAAAAATATTCAACTCTTCAAGCAATAGGGTAGTAAGTGAGGCTGAACATTAAAATTCTTGTAACTGGATAGATAGCATTTTAGGCGGATGTTAGTATTTGTATTCCCTCAGGTAAAAATTAGAATTTCCCCTTGTCATAGAAACATACTACCTTGTTTTCAGACAGACTACCTTGTCGAGCCTTTCTAATCATACAAATATGTCAATTTCCTAGTCTCTGTCGCTGTAAAACTGCTCCAACCATTGAAGCAGATGCTTCTATCTGAGATGTTATGTATTTTTTTCAGTAATTTAAATTGGGTATATTTTGAACAGAACCAAGTTCATGCAGAGCTAAAGAATTCTCCCCTGCATTTAGGCTGCCCTATTTGAAAATCATTGTTCATTCTTAGAGGAGCTGTCTTGTTTGTCCCAAGAGTTTCTGAGATGAGACCATGCAGGACTGATGCTCTTTGCAATCTACTTTGAAAGATAGATGATAGAAAGGTGTAAGGCTACCTGGGCTGACATCTGGTACACCTCATCTGGTACTATTTAAAATGGAATAACCTAAACATTTGGAAATGTGCTGATAACTACCATGATTGCTTTTTCTGGACCAGAAGTGGCCAGACCATGTCCTGTGCTGTGAGTGTTTCTCCTAAAGCACATGGATGCTTCACTCTCAGCCATCCTGCAATAAGAAAATCAGTGAGCCTTGGAAGGGGAATGAGAATTACCTTATTGTTTCTCTGGAACCTGGAGAAGTAGTTCCTAAATGCTGGGGGAAACAAAGAATATCCATTATGCAGAGATAGTCCAGGAGTTACACAGAGATGACCAGGAGGCTCTCCTAAGAGAAGGACATGACCCATGGACTTCAGGAGCAGTGATAGTTAATGTCTGCCTTTAGATTTCCATTCTCTGCACTGCTATACACCTCTGCTTTCCTCAAGTATTCAGTAAATTATTCGGAAGACCTACAGTCTGGTTTTCTTTAAAATTGAAAAGTGGAGAGTAACAAAGCTCCGGCATCTCAGTGTTTCAGAGTGAAGAATACTGGCAGACATGTTGAATAACACCAAGACATGTTTGTGGAACGTGGCAATACCTCTCAGTACTTCCTAGAAATGACCTAGTGAGAGAAACACAACAAAGAATGGAAAAACAGCAATCTACTGAATGAGCCTAGTGGCCAGGACTTGAAAATAAATTAAAATGATCTTACTTAGTCCTGAGGAGGTCAGGAATTTTTTCAGTCACACTGATTCTACAGTAATAAAATGTAATGTGACTCTTGGTTGCTTCCTGTTTTGATCTTCTAAATAATCTACCAACACAACAGAGAGTTAAAACTTGAGCAACATGAACTCCTAAGAACAAGGTTCGTGCTACTATGTTTAATTCCAAAAATTCAGTCATCAAAAGTCACTTAAAAGAATATCATCCAATAAGAAAAGATCTTTTACTTTCCTTATAAAAAGAGAAATGCAAAGTAAAGCTAAACCAAACTAAGATACAGTTTCACCTGTCAAATTGGCGAGATTTGAAAGTTTGGTAATGCCTGGTGTTGCCAATGGTGCAGGTGCATGCAGACTTTCGAGTATAGTGACGAGTAATGGAAATGGCAGGGGTCAGCACACCACAGCCTGTGAGTGAAATCCAGCCTGATGCCTGTTTTTGTACTGCCCATGAGCTAAAAACAGTTTTTACATTTTTAAATAGTTGAGAAAGATCAAAATAATAATATTGTGTGTCATGTAAAAATTATATAAAATTCAGATTCCATGTCCTTAAATAAAATGTTATTGGAACTAAAAGAAAAAAAAATATCATCCAAATTACCTGTTAGAGCCAAATTACTCTGCAATTCCATTTTCTATGGATGAAATAAAATCCAGAATTTTATGGATGAAATAAAATCCAGAATTTTCCTTAATGCTGTGATTATGATAATTATTAGTTTTAAGAAAACAAACTGGAATCATCACAAATGAAATTGGCTAGATTCAGACTCCTATAGCTTTTTACCAGAATAAAGACCTGTCTTAAACAATAAAGGAAAGTTAAGCATACAGATCAAAATATTAGATATATCCTAAGATTTAGTATGGTGCACATTTTTTTACCTTAAATTAAGAGAAAGACTAAGATGGGATAAATCACACACTAACAGCATGCATTTGGTATTTTATAACACCAGGAGGGATGAAAGGCAAGAAAAAGAAGAGCAGGAAATACTAAATACCAAGTGCTCAGGCTTTCACAGGCTAAGAACCTTACAGATATTAATGCATTTAATCTTCAGAACAACCCTATAAACTCAGAACTATTGTTAAGCCCCATTTTACATATGAGACACAGGTAACTAGCCCACAGTCACACACAGCCAGGAAAATATTATACGGTGGTCAAAAGTGTAAGTTACTGGAGAATATATGGATATATCAACACCCTTAAAAATAGTTATGCCTTTGAAAGTTACACACTGTAAGAATAAAATTTTGCTCCCACTTTCCTCATTTACTTTTGGTCCACAAAACAGCCTCTTTTGCCTTTTCCAACAAATGGGAAGAGAGTTCTGTGCCCTTCCATCCACCCTTCTCACTCCTTTCCAAGGAAGAGGAAAAACTTATCTGATTGGTGAGACTGGGAGAAAAAATGGGGCCAGTGAAGCTTAGCCTGCTGTGGTCTCTCTCTGTCTCTGTGGATCTGCCTACTCACAGGCTGGACACATTCTTAGCTTCTGGGTAGGCAAAAATAGCTCTGGTCCCAGACCTGTCTTTAGAGGTAAATATGGAATGCAAATCTCTCTGCTCTGCTACTGGGGTTCAGCAGGGGTAAAGGTGGATTTCTTGGCAGGTGGGCCTGCTCTATAGATCCAAACTTCCCTCTAGTGGTTCGCATACATCAAGATTTAGTTTGGTGTTAAATTCAATTTTGACCATTCTCTAATCCAATTGTCCAGCAATCCAGGAAGAAAGCAGATACATTAATAGCTATCTGTTTCACAACTTTATTTTCTCAATTATTTTGAACTCAGGATTAAGGTAGAAGGTAGAGGGAAGGAGAAGAAAGAAAAGTTATAACTGATTACCATCCCCTAAGCCCACCACACACCAAGATCGCTACACAAAGATATTCGTAAAAATTCTTTAAAACAAAATTTAAAGGCTTAGAAAAATGGATGTGATCCAACAGTAGGCAGATGACAATTATAGCATAGATATGTGAGGTCATTCCATAATTTAAAGGCATATTTAGAAGAATTTTTGGCAAAATGACATCTCTGTTAGTGTTTTTTAACATATATGAGTTTAAAAAAAAGAAAATACAAATGGTTCACCATTTCACACCCAGCTATATCCTGCTTTATATATATAAAGTCAATATGTACAAATCATTAGAAACAATGTAGAAATGCACAAAGCTAAAAAGAACCCTCCTTTTCCACCGTCCCAAAAGTATCTCTCTCCTACTAAGCACTATTAACAGCTTCTTGTAATTCCTCTTAGAAAAAAGTATTTTCCAAATATTTCAATGAGTATCTCTTTCCATATTTACAATAACTGTTTAAGCGCATAGGAAAAGAAACAAAGCATATAACTTTCATGTGATAACTTTTGTTTTCAAAATTCACACACCAAGAATAAAAGGGATTATATTGAGGTTATGGTTTTATAAGTGATTTTCTTATTCTACAGAGATTTTACATTTTCAAAGTTTCCTGCTATGAGCAGAAAACTGCATAATCTAAAATATATATCACTAGTTTTTTAAATTAAAAAGGGAACACATTTTCATTAAAATTCAAATAATATAGAAATATGTTAAGCAGAAAACAAGTCTCTGCCATCAAACTCCCTAAAGGTAACTGCCATTAACAATTTTGAACACATTTAACCAAAGACACAGAGATACACACATACACACACACACTTGCATAAGTGCACAGATATTTTAAATAGATATAGATACATTTATAAATTTAAAATTTTTCAGGAGAAAATAAACTTACATAGACATATGAATCTTCACCTGGATAAGGCTTGGTCCCCTAATCTGTATTATATAACTATAAAGAAAAATGCTATCCTGCCTAACTTGTAGTGAAGTTTGGAAGCCAAAGGCCAAAAGTAGTGACAGATATTCTTTACTTTCCATACTGTGGCAGTTTAAGAAAATGCACCACCAATCTTTCACTCTGTTTCTCACCATTTCCAGGCCATCCCCTTGTACCAGGCTGGCACAGAACATTACTGTCTGGAATTCCTGTTCTCAATTAATCTGGCTCCAGTCTTTGGGTGGCTGGAACCACAGGCACATTCACTATCCCCAGTCCGTGAGCTACTTACAGAGTGCTAAAATGGGCTGGGGGTAAGTGGTTCATCACTGTCATTTTGAGAATGGCTTCATAAAGACTTTGTCTATGCTACCTACCCACAAGTTCCTCAGTGCCAAGGTCAGACACTGAGCCAACATGGTGATTCACTGATTCTCAAGTTCCTCCAAGTTAAGCAAATAATTAGTGCCTTAGAGCATGATCCAGCTAGCAACAACCCCCCTCCCCTCAAAAAAAGAGATTCATTTTGTGCCACTAAGTTTTATTTAAAGACCATGCAATCGAATCCCAGCTGGCTTCATTGAAGCAGCAACGTGGGCAATCAGTGACACCAACTGCAATGCTATCGTTTCTATAAACAGTAATGAGTGGAGAGGGTAGGACGGTACTAGAAGCTTATGTATAAACAAGAAAGATCATTTCAGCAAGAGAGATTGTCTTGGCAGATTCACAGTATCTTTCTGATATTCACCCTAGGAAATGCAAATACCCTGCAACACTTACTGGCATTAGAAATAATACTCGGACATGGCATTCATAACACTGTGCAATGAAAATAACACAGCATAAAGGTAGCAATTTCATACACTAAATTGTACAAAGGAAAGCTTCATTGTTTCAAGATATTCCATGGAAATTGAGAGAACAGATCTAAAAGTACTCCCTGGATGTCTCTTTCTGACTCCAATACCAGAGAATAAAACTTGCACCTTTCTTAGAAGCTGATGTGTTATATCTGGCTGTGAACAAATGGACTTAGGTTGAAGGAGGGGCAGAGGAGAGGTATAACAGATAACTAGGCAAGATATCTGAGTATGAGCAATGCTGGGTAGGCTTTAATGAGTTGTAGGCTAATTCTTTGTAAAACATTGCTTTTTTATATCTATGTCTTATTCAAACACATTCTTCTGGTAAAATATACAGAGATACTATTCCTTTTCATGAGAGCCCCCATCTGCCTCACCCAGCACTACCTTTTGAATTCCTAAATGCTTTTTCAAGCTCAGGGAGATAAACACGAATTACAGGCAGAATTAATTATTCCTTTTTTGAGATGATTCTTACCATAGACCATTAACTCAGGTAAGAGATTGTTAAACTGAAATAAACGGAGGCTCCCAGGTACTCCACTTTTGGCATGTATCATATCCTGCCTAGTATGGTACCTCTTGCTTGTCCATATCTCTCCCTGCTGGGCCTCCTGTGCCTAACACAGAGCCTAGCAACAATCGGTCCACAAAGAGTGTTTGCTGAATTGAAAAATGGCCACCCCTGAAGCCAGAGACATGTTTCTTTAACTTTCTATCCTAAGATGGATAAAGACAGGAAGAAGGGAGGGGTGCCAGCTGTGGAGGGCTATTTGGCATGACAAACATACCCTAGGCTTCTGGAAAAGTCTGCCTTCCCTCCTCTCATTTGCTTTACTTAACCCAGAGCCAAGCAAATGGATTGCTGGTCCATGACCCAGATGGAGCATTCAGCCCAATCCCTTCACCATAAACTACTGCCCTGGTTTTCTTCACAGGCACACAGCTCTTAGTTTATAAGCTGAGAGAAAAACAATTTTATTTGCGTTTTCTTTTGTCTGGCAAAACTGCAGCAGAGAAGAGAGTTGCCACATTTGTACTGTTTCTCAGGTAATATAGCTAGCTCTTTCTTTCCAGGAACTTGGGGGTATCAAAACGTAGTTTCTACATTGCAAGGTAAGTAGAAAGGAGCACCTGAGTCCTTAAGGGTCTTTCAGTTAAACTACCACTTTGAAAGAATAATCTCAAATATCAGTGGAGCTTCATTATATCTTTGGGGGAATGATAAATACCATTTAAGAAGCAATGTACCCACTAGTTTCAGGACAGGCACTAACTTACTTGATGACAAAAACGCATACTTTGGTATGCTAAACTAATTATTCAAAGATTAGGAAAGGAAACCAATACGTCAATTCATTATATACTACAGATGATATCATAGAGAAATTAAAGTGTTTGACTAGAAAGAACCTTAAACACAGCCCAATAATCTTCCATTAAATTTTATTAAGTTAAACTGTACTGCCTTACTATATCAATCAGGATAGGCTAGATAACAAATAACCTTAAAAATCTGTTACTTACAAAAAGAAGTTTTAACTTCTCATTTGTGCTAAATGCCCATCATGGGTCACAGAGTAAAGCCCTATTACTACAGATACTCAGGGACACAGACAGATGGGGTAACCACTACCTTGAACATCATCAGAAGGTCACAGCAGAAGGTGAAGTGTGCTCTGGCTATTAAACCTTCCACATGGAAGTGAGGCATGTCACTTCTGCTCATGTTTCGTTTGTTAATGCAAGTCATATGGCCATACGTAAGTTCAAGGGAATTCGAGAATGCTATCCTGCAAAACGCCCAAGAGGAGAACCCAAAATACTAAGTGAAGAGTAGTAATGCCTACACATTTGCATATAGTAGGCACTTAGCAAATTGCTTTTGTTAAGTACTGCAAGACAAATGAACTAATAGTAAGCACTAACTTTTTGAATTTTCTGACATTAACACTGAAAGTGTTACATAAAACAACAAAAATCCTTTTGAAAATGAAAGCTAAAAGGCAGTGATGATCATTTTGTATATTTTATGATTCTTATTCGTTTTAGCCATTGAAGCACTACTGAAATAGTGAAGAATATTAGGCTTATGACATAAAAACCCACTCAAAAGGAAACTTCATCTTCACAACTTGTGACTATACCATTTTACAAGAATTCCCCTAGAGTGATAGTTCCCTAAAATAACCAACCACCCCACTAAATAACAATGAATATATAAAGCGCAACAGTTTTCATAGGATCACATGTTAAATCTAGGATCCAGTAAGAAATAGGGAACAGCCTAGAGCTATCATTATTTCCACTTTTTTTTCAGATGAAAATACTGAGTTTGAAAGATTGTTAGTGATTTTATTGAGACTGCTTTATAGCTAGGTCTTCTGATTCTAAGTCCCATGACTTTGCAACAACCTATGCTTCTCCCTCACACATATTACCACTTCTGTTTGGATCTGTTAATATTTGAGAGACTGACTCTGTATGTAAATTGACATGTTATCTATTTTTACAAGAGGTCGTTATCACACACCATACATACTTTCAAATTTTTCACATCTAGGAAACATATATCCAAGTTATAATCTATTCATGTTTTACTTAATGTAGACAAGGAAAAACAAATAACATACATCTCTGCTGGCTTCCTGAAATATGTATTTTCAAAACATAAAACTTCAACATCAAGCATGTTAGTTTAGAATATTAGTTATTTGATATATTTCAGCCCTTACAAATATGCTGGCAAAAGATAATGTCTAAATAATCTGAATTGAACAAAAGTAGAAATATGAGATCTCATTGCTGATTTCATTTCAAAAGTGTATATTCTCATATTTCACATGTAGTTAAATTAACTAATTAGTTCTTTTACAATGGTTTATTTTTCATTTAGAGTGGTAAGTAAGCAGAAAGTCGAAGTTTTAGAAAGGATGAATGAAACCTATATATATTCTAATCTTTCCAAATATAATCTTCATAGCTCCCGCACAGACTGAAAATAGGTACTTAACCAAATGAATCAGATCCCCCAGAATAACATATGAAGTTTTAAACCTGAAGCCTATTATAATATTGTTAAATTTTTGAACATTAAAGTTATTTGGAATTTATGTACCAAAAAATTATTTTACAAAGAGACATTTGTTTAGACATAATAAGGGTGCCTTTCCTCTCTCCTCACACCCCACCCCCAATTTTGTAAACAGAAACCCAAAGACACAAAAACCGGATTAGCACTAGCAAGGTTACTGGACAAAACCACTTTAAAGAGAACTTACACCTGAAGAAAGAGAGAGATGGACAATGGAAAGTGTGGTGAAACAGTTCGCCTCATCCTCAAGGCTTCAGCAGAGAAGTATCACACTTACTTGGTTGTACTTCTTTTTTTAATTAAAATTTTTAATCGTTTTTCTCAATATCGCAGGTCATTAAAAGGGTCTGATTTTCTTTCTTTCCCTCCCTGAGCTTTTCCTGAGGGACCTAGTCGGTTAAACCCAGGCCTAATTGGGACTCTTCTGTTTCAGCATCAGTTCAGAAATTTCTTGATCTCCAGGGCAAAAGGCACTCACTGACGATGACCAGATGTCTACTTTCCAGACAAAGCAAGAAAAATAAAAGATACCTGCCTGGCCAGCCACCTGTTTAAAAGTCCCCTCTCCTGTCGAACGCACGAGCAACTTCTCAAGAGAAGACTTTGAGCAACTCCAAGTCGCACGCCGCCCTCGCAGGTCACAAGGAGACAGCCGCGAGGAAGTGCGAAAGCAGGTCACTGTAAGCACCCCTCGGAAAGAGACCCGCGGGTTCCAGCTCAGGCGCTAGGCGACAGCGAAAGCGTTCTATAAAACACGGATGACTTCAGGGATTTAAGAGAGAAAAAAAAAAAAAATCCAAAGACAGAACCGGCAACGGGGCCATTATCTTGCCCCAGTAAGGAAACGCCTTCCTTCCATCACTTACAGCGCTGATTAAGGGCGGGGGGGGGGGGCCGAGAGGGTATGAGGAGGAGGGAAGGGGGGGCATCTGCAGGTTTAGGGCTAAGGAAGGAACATTTTCTCACCACTTAGGCTGTTGCTGGACCTCAGGCTCCTTCCACAGAGACACTGCAGCATATGCACTCCTTTCTTCAAAGAAAGCTCAAGAATCTTCATGGAGAAGCGCGTGTGTGGGGATGGTCAACCCCCCGCCCACCTCCGCTAATTGTCCAACCAAAAGGCGGCCTGTCTTCGGAAGCCGGATCCCGAATCCATGGTCCGTGCGTCCCGGGGAGAGAGCAGTTCGCACCTTGGCGGGGCCGGAGCCGGGGCCAGGGCAGGAGCACAGCGGACGCGGGGCCGGGAACGGGCGGGGAGTAGGAACGGCCGCCCGGCTGGGGACAGCCCCTGGGGGAGCGGGAGGCGCGGCCACACCCCAGCGGGCTCGACCGTGACACTTTGGGACTTCCCGAAGGAGGCGGCGGGGCTGCGGGCTGGAGGGTGAGCGCACCGGCTGCGCGGAGGACGTCACCGTGGGTTGCTGCCCCTTTCCAGGTGCGGGCGCAGGGAGGGAAGAGGGCGGGGTCCCCGGGGTCCCTGGCCTTCTGGCCTGGGGGCTCGGGACACCCCCTCAGTTTCTGTTCTCCGCGTCGGGCGGTGAGCCCTGGCCGCCCGGCTGCGGGGCGCGGAGAGGAGCTCCCGGGCCGGAAGGCAGCGCTCCCGCGGGCTGCGCGCGGGCCAAGGGCGACTCCGGCGTGGGAATCCGGCGGAAAGGAAGCGCCCGCAGGAAGGGCTGGACCCTGGAGGCTGCCGAGCGTCAGAAGCGACTCCGGGGAACTGGGGGGTGGGGCTGGGGAGGCGGGGATGTGAAATAAAGAAAGCTCTTGGATTCAGGCGCGGAGAGCGAATGGGTCTCTAGGCATGGGCCGGGCGCTGAGGTGGGGGTCTGGACACCTGGATTTTCTGATCCGGGCTCTGTGACCTTGGGTAAGTTACATACCACCCTGGGCTTCACTTTCTCTCTCCGCAAATCAGGGCGGGGAAGAGGGTGCAGAATAGAGAACCGGCAGCTGCTTGTTTGTCCCCGTGCCTCCCAGTCTCCTGGAAAAGCTTAGCACAGGTGCCACGGGAAGGCAGGTGCAGGTGGAGTAAGGAAGGCCAGAAGGGACGGCCAGAGTTACAGAAGGAGACAGATGAGGCGGGAACTCTTAAAACAACAGCGGTATTTAACTTTTTTTTTTTAACATCTTTATTGGAGTATAATTGCTTTACAATGGTGTGTTAGTTTCTGCTTTATAACAAGGTGAATCAGTTATACATATACATATGTTCCCATATCTCTTCCCTCTTGCGTCTCCCTCCCTCCCACCCTCCCTATCCCACCCTCTAGGTGGTCACAAAGCACAGAGCTGATCTCCCCAAGCTATGCAGCTGCTTCCCACTAGCTATCTATTTTACGTTTGGTACTGTATATATGTCCATGCCACTCTCATTTTGTCACAGCTTACCCTTCCCCCTCCCCATATCCTCAAGTCCATTCTCTAGTAGGTCTCTGTCTTTATTCCCGTCTTGCCCCTAGGTTCTTCATGAACTTTTTTTTTATTATTCTTAGATTCCATACATATGTGTTAGCATACAGTATTTCTTTTTCTCCTTCTGACTTACTTCACTTTGTATGACAGACTGTAGGTCCATCCACCTCACTACAAATAACTCAATTTCGTTTCTTTATATGGCTGAGTAATATTCCATCGTATATATGTGCCACATCTTCTTTATCCACTCATCTGTTGATGGACACTTAGGTTGCTTCCATGTCCTGGCTATTGTTAATAGAGCTGCAATGAACATTTTGGTACATGACTCTTTTTGAATTATGGTTTTCTCAGGGTATATGCCCAGTAGTGGGATTGCTGGGTCATAAGGTAGTTCTATTTGTAGTTTTTGAAGGAACCTCCATACTGTTCTCCATAGTGGCTGTACCAATTCACATTCCCACCAGCAGTGCGAGAGTGTTCCCTTTTCTCCACACCCTCTCCAGCATTTATTGTTTCTAGATTTTTTCAAGATGGCCATTCTGACCAGTGTGAGATGATATCTCATTGTAGTTTTGATTTGCATTTCTCTAATGATTAATGATGTTGAGCATTCTTTCATGTGTTTGTTGGCAATCTGTATATCTTCTTTGGAGAAATGTCTATTTAGGTCTTCTGTCCATTTTTGGATTGGGTTGTTTGTTTTGATATTGAGCTGCTTGTAAAGTTTGGAGATTAATCCTTTGTCAGTTGCTTCATTTGCAAATATTTTCTCCCATTCTGAGGGTTGTCTTTTGGTCTTCTTTATGGTTTCCTTTGCTGTGCAAAAGCTTTTAAGTTTCATTAGGTAACATTTATTTTTGTTTTTATTTCCATTTCTCTAGGAGGTGGGTCAAAAAGGATCTTGCTGTGATTTATGTCATAGAGTGTGACTCTACTACCCAAAGCAATCTACAGATTTAATACAATCCCTATCAAACTACCACTGGCATTTTTCACAGAACTAGAACAAAAAATTTCACAATTTGTATGGAAACACAAAAGACCCCGAATAGCCAAAGCAATCTTGAGAACGAAAAATGGAGCTGGAGGAATCAGGCTCCCTGACTTCAGACTATACTACAAAGCTACAGTAATCAAGGCAGTATGGTACTGGCACAAAAACAGAAATATAGATCAATGGAACAGAATAGAAATCCCAGAGATAAACCCACACACATATGGTCACCTTATCTTTGATAAAGGAGGCAAGAATATACAGTGGAGAAAAGACAGCCTCTTCAATAAGTGGTGCTGGGAAAACTGGACAGCTACATGTAAAAGTATGAAATTAGAACACTCCCTAACACCATACACAAAAATAAACTCAAAATGGATTAAAGACCTAAATGTAAGGCCAGACACTGTCAAACTCTTAGAGGAAAACATAGGCAGTATTTAACTTTGATGCGATATTCTGTTAGGCTCTGTCTCTGCCAACTGGCCCGAAAGATGACTAGGGAGCTTCCCTTTGGGTCTAAAGGTCTCGATTTTTTTTTTTCCATCATCCTTTGCATTTGTCTTTTTCTTTTTTCTTTTCTTTTCTTCCTCCCTCCCTCCCTCCCCTTCCTTTCCTTTCCTTTCCTTTCCTTTCCTTTCCCTTCCCTTCCCCTCCCCTCCCCTCCCTTCCCCTCCTCCCCTCCCTTCCCCTCCTCCCCTCCCCTCCCCTCCCCTCCCCTCTCCTCTCCCTTCCTTCCTTCCTTCCTTCTCAGAGGCCATCATTGCCCTTTTGGAAGAAGTTTTATGAGTGATGCATACGAAGAATGCTGGCATTGGGATCAGACTCCACCCTATCAGGAATTTCAGGGCAAGAAGGGTCCTTAGTGGACACAGCAATACAGCAAGTAGTTAAAAGCACAGACACCAACAACAGGCAGCCACAGTGAAAATTCCTACTAGCTGTGTGACCTTGAACAAATCACTTAACCTCTTTGTGCCTCAGTTTCCCTATCTCTAAGAGAGAGTTAATAATAACATCTACCTTCTATACCCCTTGTTGAGTGTTTAAGAAAAAGAAACTTGATAGAAAATAAGTGTGATAATAGTGTTAGCAATTATTATTCCTTAGTCCTCAACCTGTAGGGTTTTCCATCACTCCCACCTTCCCATGAATGCCAGCGTCCATTTCAGTGTCCACATTTCTGCTTGAACAGTTCAGGTGACAGAATTCACCAGCTCCCCAGGGAGTTCATTGCACAAAACCTGTTTGAAGATTTATCCTGACATTGAACCAAAATCTTACTTTACTTTCTTTCCACCCATTGTCCCCAGACCACCTAGCACTAGCTGGTTAGCTCTTCCCAGCAAAGGAGTGAAAATGGTTTTCATCACCCCTTTCCTCTTTCTCTTCTATAGGCTAATCCTTCACAGTTCTTGTGGGGTTCCCTGGAGATTGAAGCTTAAGGTTGAAGTTGCCTGGAAAAATATTCTTTCAGAAGTCTCTTCCTTATTCCTCTCAAAGATGATGGAAGAAAGCCAGAACATCAGCAGGGTCTCCTAAGCCTTCAGCCACCACTGGCTCCACATTCTCTTAAGTCCTTTCAGAATTGAGCTCCAGGCAAGGTCATTTGGGGTGGTTCCAAGACTCAAGAAGACATGTGCAGACCTTCCTTCCAGTTGCCCCTTAGTCCCCTTGTTCAGTGTGATCACCAAAGCTCTGTGGGCTCCACAGTCCTTGAAGAACTTGCTAAAGCCACCACACTGTCATCACTGGAGAGGCTCTGAGGCTCCAGGGCAAGCTGGGCCATGGCCTTTGTCTTTCCGGTCTCTGCGGGAATTAGTGAGAAACTTGACTCATCTGGGGATTCTACCCATAGAAATTCCCCACGGAGAGGGAGATAATTAGCAAAAGGAAAACATCTAAAAATAGTCTTTCCTGCTGCAGCAGAGACAGAGAGCTTTCCGGTAGAGCTCTCCTGCTCTGGAACCCAATGCCTAGAGCTGTTTTGTACTTTGAGAGAAAAGCTATTCCTTGAAACGTAGCAAAGGAATAGGATGAGGCCCCTATCAAGGAACTTGGGCAGAGCAAGCAAATCCATGTGTGATTTAAAACACACATGACCTCTAGAGCATCAATTCTCATATTCACAACAAGCCTTTCTGCCTACCCGGCAAGACTGTTGCAAGGATTCAATGAGGTGAAACATGTGAAAGAGCTTTGAAGATTTTAATTATCTACACAAGATAGGGTGCTCTTATCAACTGCCCTGGGTTCTAGGTGCACCTTAATGGTCTAACATAGTGGCTCTTATATTTGATTATAGTTCTGTCTCCTTAACAGATCTATAAACTCTTAGAAAACAGGGCAGGAAAGCCAACTCTGTCACAAATAATACTTAAATGTCCTGCTGTCTTGTTTAAGCAGCTGTCACAATGATTCTTATGGCCAGGTATATTCATCGCAAAGAAAGTAAATCATCATAGTACTTGGAAAACAAACTGGGGGATCACATTTATAGATATTTTTTGTTGTTATTGAACTCTCAGATGAGTTCAGATTACACCAAAGTGAGCACATAACATTTAAATTCAAAATATTTTCTTACTATAAATTATGGATATTTGGTTGAAGTAGGTATAAAGAAGAATTGATCAATTGAATTGTATTACTTAGAGTTAGTTTTAAAAAAATAAAGATTTTTGCCCTTATCAGACTTTCATGTACATGCTTGTTAAAACAACTCCTAAGGTGACATCCAGCTTCACAGTCAGGTATGTAGATATATAGTCTTCCTTAAGTATCTTGGGCAGAACATAAGGAGACTGCATTTTTACAAGTACCACAACATCCAAAAGCAAGACAAAACAAGCAAATAGTAATAGCCAGGTGCACAACGGATGGTAGGAAAAGAGCATATTTTAGTTTAATCAAAACTTGGAAATTTTCTGCTTTCTGTGTGTTATTCCATAAGCCAAAATGAAATTTTTGCTGGCAATTATATTTTTAAATTTTAAATTGAAGATATATAATGACCAAATTTTAAGTTATCTGCCTCTAATTAAAATTTCATAAGTTAGATATTCTTTCTGTTTTCTTATTGACCTTGGACCAACTCTAGCAAGTGACTCGCCAGTGTAATTTCAAAATGAAATCATTTATCACTTTCTGAGAGGGATTGGGAAATCTGGTACATAATGATAGGTGAACTTATTTAAATTCTTAGTATCTAAATTTTTCATTTTATAAAGAGTTATTTACTCACAGATGGTATAAATTAATAACTGTATGAGGAAGTTCTGAGATTTTTAAGTGGTAATTTATTTCTGTTCATATTAAACATAGGAATCTGTTGACTCTTGACATCAGCTCTTCAATTAATGTATGTATCTGTTTGGAAGCCTATATTGAATCAGTAATAGCATACTCAAGAGTATTGCCAGGTCCGAAAACTTTTAATGAGTATATTAATGTCAAAATGTCTATCAAAAGGAAAGCAACTTTATTTCACAAAGAAACCAAACCAACATATAAACTGAAAGATGAAAACCAGTCTAATAGCTAACACAGTATCTTTGTTCTATGTTATATGTCTAGTCCACCGACTGCCAGGATAAAAACCAGGTCTGTATCTCATGTCTTTAGAAATACCCTCAAATCCAATTTTTATAGGCAACTATCAGAGACTGAATGTTTATATCTCCCTAAAATTCATATATTGAAATTCTAACCCCTAAGGTATTGGGAAGTGGCATCTTTGGGAAGCTTCACCCTCATGAATGGCATTGGTGCCCTTATAAAAGAGACCCCAGAGAGCTCTCTCTCCCCTTTCACCATGTGAAGTCACAGGGAGAAGATGGCCATCTATGAGTCAGGAAGCAAGCCCTCACCAGACACTGGATCTGCTAGTGCCTTGATCTTGGACTTCCCAGACTCTAGAACTGTGAGTAACAAATGTTGGTTGTTTAGGCCACCTAATCTAAGGTACTTTTTGTTATAGCAGCCTCAACAGACAAAGAAAGCAGGAAAATCAATCTTATCAGATGTGATAAAAACAGTCACTGGCAGCAAACTTATTTATTAATGACATATATGATCCAAATAAGTTAAAATCACTTTAAACTATTTTCAAAAAAGCAATGCATGAGGTTTTTCTATTGTTATCTTCTTCCTCTTGTTCTTTTTTTATTTGTTGTTCTTCTATTTATTCTTCTCTGAACTTTTTTTTTTTTTTTTTTTTTTTTTTTTGCGGTACATGGGCCTCTCACTCTTGTGGCCTCTCCCGCTGCGGAGCACAGGCTCCGGACACGCAGGCTCAGCGGCCATGGCTCACGGGCCCAGCCGCTCCACGGCATGTGGGATCTTCCCAGACCGGCGCACGAACCCGTGTCCCCTGCATCGGCAGGCGGACTCTCAACCACTGCACCACCAGGGAAGCCCTCTAAACTTTTTATTTTGAAATAAATTGAGACTTACAGACAAGTTGCAAAATAATAGAGTTCATGTATACTCTTCACCCAACTTCTCTTACTATTAACAACTCACATAACCAGTGTATAGTTATCAAAACCAGAAAATTTATACTGGAACCATGCTATCAAATAAACTACAAATTTTATTGAATTTTTACCAGGTTTTTTTCCCCCTAATGCCCTTTTCCTATTCCAGGATCCAACTAGGATCCACCCTGCACTTAGTTGTGTGTCCTTAGTCTCCTTCAGTGTATGGCAGTTCCCCAGTCTCTTCTTATCTTTCAGGACTTTGAAACTTCTGATAAATATTGATCAAATATTTTGTGGAATGTCTTTCAATTTGGGCTTGTCTGATGCTTTCTAGTGATTAGTCGACAGTTATTCATTTTCAGCAAGAATGCCACAGAAGTGATGTAGGATCTTATCAAGAGCTACATGATGTCAGCAGTGTTATTAACATCAATCACTTGGTTAAGGTAGTGTCTGCTAGGTTTCTGTACTGTCAAGTTATATTTTACTTTCATTTATGGTTGATAAATATCTTGAAGAAGAAACTCTGAGGCTATGCTAATATCCTGTTTCTCCTTCAACTTTCATCCGCTGATGTTAGCATCCATTGGTGGAACTTGCTTGCAGTAATTATTATTGTGCTGTTTCCCTAATAGTAACTTTGTATTTTCCTAATTATTTCTATTGTAATGGGAATTCTTCTGCAAGAGCTGTAAATTCTCCCCCGCTTATTTATTTATTCAAGTATTTATTTATATCAGTATGGCCTCAGGAATGTTTATTCTATGCATTATAATCCAATACTATCATTTATTTTGTGTTTCAAATTGTTTCAACTTTAGCCTTCAGGAGATCCTTTTGGTTGGCTCTGGTGTCTTTTTATGAGCAGTTCCTTAATTTTCTAGCATCACAAGGTATTCCAAGTTTACCTTTTATTTTCCAGCCCTAGCTCTGGAATCAACTCATTCTCAAATGAGTCTAATACTTTTTATTGGAAAATAGTATTTAGGAACTAAAATCGGGGTGCTAGTGTGCCCATTGTTACTGGGGTGTCATTGATCCTAGGTTCTCTCAGTGGAGAAAGCTATGAAATATATGCATATATACAAACCCACAATACACATCCATCATATTTATTTCTGTTGATAAATATATATATCTCCCTATACAGATATCTATATGTAGAAATATCTATGTGTAGATATATCCATACATAAATAAATAATAGATATCTATACATGATAAGTATAGATATAGCTATAGATGGTTAACACCTATGATTCCAATCCAACATCACAATTTCCGTTTTAGTCTTTGCCCTCTCCTTATTTGTAACTTCTTTTTCCAACAGTGAAAAATATTTTTTTATTTATAATATATTCACTTGTTCATTCAATCCTAGTATGTACTTAAAGTAGTTACAGAATTCCTAACCAACACTCTTGTGAGAAACAGATTTATTACTAGAGTACAGCATTGAGGCACATTTGTTTTCGTCTTTAGCCTTATACAGTCAAAATATTATTATCGACTTTGTTTTTGATAGATTTTTCTTTTCTTCTCCATTCTCTTCAGTGTGGTTTAGTTATTCATTTGTAATCCAGTTAGGTTCCTTTGTTATTGTTTATCTTCCATATTGGTTGATTTTAATTATTTAATTACTTTATTATTATTTGAATATGTAAAACATGGTATGTTTTTGTATGGTTCTAAGGGTCAAAGCTACAAAAAAGTATACTCCAATAAGTTTTACACTCTCATCCTCCTGTCCTATTCCCATTTCCCCTTCCTTCCACTCCTTTTCCAACAACCCCTTATAGGCAACTGGTCTCTTTAATTTCTGATTTATCTTCCATAGGTTTCTTTTGCACAAAATAGCACACACTCTGCTATGTAGTGGCATTTAGGTTATTTTCAATATTTTGCAATTGCAAATAATACTGCAATAAATAACTTGTGTAGTATTTTCATATTGCTGGAAATTATCTTCAGGATAGATACTAGAAATGAGAATGCTGAGTCAAAAAGCAAGTATACAGGTAGTTTTGTTAGCTCTTGCCAAATTTCTCTTCAAAAGCTTGGGTGACTGGGTCAGCCCCTCCCACCAGTGCACTGCAGCAGCAGCCATGGCCCTGCCAGGACAGGAGGGCTGATGCAGCTCATGTAGGAGACACCCCTTGAGAATATGACTCTGGTGGCCAGGCAGGATTGTGCTTCTGAGCTCTACAGGACATCTCCTACATAAGGCCACACCTTCAAGAATGTGAGAGGTAGCTGACTTACCTGATACATGGAAGAGGTAAGCACAGAGAACTAGGCAAAATGAGGAGACAGAGGAATATGGTCCTATTGTATTGAAAGAATAAGACAAAACTTCAGAGAAATAACTAAATGAAGATAATTCTATCTAACTGATAGAATTCAAAGTAATGGTCATAAAAATGCCCACCAAACTCAGGAGAATACTGGATAAACACAGTGAGAACGTCAACAAAATATAAGAAAGTACCAAATAGAAGTTATAATTGAACAGAAAAATACACTAGTGGGTCCAGTAGCTGATTGGATGAGGTAGAAGAACAAATAAGCATGCTGGAAGACAAAGCAATAGAACTCACCTAGAGAGAGAGAAAAATGAAAAAGAATTTTAAAAAGTAAAAATACCTTCAGGGACCTTTGTGACATCATCAAGCAGAATAACATTCACATTATATGGGTCCCAGAAGGAGAAAAGAGATTAAAAGGCCCAGAAAATTTATTTGAAGATATAATGGCTGAAAACTTTCTTAATCTGGGGAAGGAAACAGAAAGCTAGGTCCAGGAAGCCCAGAGAGTTTCATTAAGATGAACCCAAAGAGACACACACCAAGAGACATTATAATTAAAAGAGTAAAAGTTAAGAATAAAGAGAGAATCCTTAAAAGCAGCAAAAGAAAAATTTGTTATGTACAAGGGAAGCCCCATAAGGCTATCAGGAGATTTTTCAGCAGAAACTTTACAGGCCAGAAGGAAGCGGTATAACATATTCAAAATGCTGAAAGGAAAAAAACTTCAAACCAAGAATTCTCTACCCCAAAAGATTAATATTCAGAATTGAAGGAATTAAGAGTTTCCCAGATATGCAAAACTAAAGGAGTTCATCACCACTAAACCAGCCCTATAAGAAATGATAAAGGAACTTCTTTAATCTGAAAAGAAATTATGCTAATTAATAATAAGAAAACATATAAAATAAAAATCTCACTGGAAGAGGTAAATATGTAATAAAGATAGTGGATCAGTGATGTATAAAGCAGGCATGAAGGTTAAAAGACAAAAGTAGTAGAATTAACTAAAAATATAAAAATTAGTTAAGGGTTGCATAAAATAAAAAGATACAAAATGTGTCATCAAAAGTATAAAATGGGAGTGAGGGCAGTGAATTAAAAGATAAAGCTTTGAAATGTGTTCAAATTTAAGTTGCTACCAACTTAACACAGACTGCTGTTTACAAAGGATAGTATATGTGAGCCTAACAGTAACAACAAGGAAAAAACTTATAGTAAATACACAAAAGAAAATGAGAAAGAAATCTCAACATAACACTGCAGAAAACCACCAAAACACAAGAGAAGAGAAGAGGAAAGGAACTACAAAAACAGCCAGAAAACAATTAACAAAATGGCTATCAGTACACACTTATCAATAATAACTTTAAATGTTAATGGATTAATTCATCAATCAAAAGACAGACAGTGGCTGAATGGATAAACAAGACCTATCTGTATGTTGCCTATAAGAGACTCCCTATAGAAGTAAGGGCACACACAAACTGAAAGTGAAGGGGTGGAAAGAGATATTCCATGCAAATGGAAATGAAAAGAAAACTGGAGTAGCTATACTCATATCAGACAAAATAGACTTTAGAACAAAGACTGTAAAAAAAGACAAAGAAGGACATTGCATAATGATATACGGGGTCAATACAACAAGATAATATAACATTTATAAATATAGATGCACCCACTATAGGAGCACCAAAATATAGAAAGCAAACATTAATAAAATTAAAAGAAGAAACTGAAAACAATACAATAATAGTGAGGAAATCTAACAGCCTACTCTTCATATTAGGTCACGAAACAAGTCTCAATAAATTCAAGAAGACTGAAATCCTATCAAGCACCTTCTAGGACCACAATGATATTAAACTAGAAATCAATAACAGGGAAAAAACACAATTATGTGGCGAGTAAACAACATGCTACACAGAAACCAATGGGTCATCAAAGAAATCAAAGGAGAAACCAAAAAGTACCTAGAGACAAATGAAAACAAAAATAAAACATACCCAAATCTTTCATATGCAGCAAAAGTGGTTCTAAGAGGAAAGTTCATAGCAATACAGGCCTACCTCAAGAAACAATCTAACTTTACACCTAAAGTAACTTGAAAAAGAGGACAAACAAAGCACAAGATCAGTAGAAGTAGGGAAATAATAAAGATCAGAGTGAAAGTCAATGAACTAGAGACAAAAAAGAAGGAAAGGAAGGAAGGAAGGCAGGAAGAAAGGTCAATGAAACTAACTGGTTCTTTGAAAAGATAAAATCAACAAGCTTTAGCTTGACTAATCAAGAAAAAAAGAGATCAGGCTCAAATAAATAAAATCAGAAATGAAAGAGAAGTTACAACTGATACCACAGAAATGCAAAGGATCATAAGGGACTACTACTAACTGTTATACACCAACAAATTGGACAACCAAGAAGAAATGGATAAATTCCTAGAAACACACAATCTTCTAACACTGAATCATGAAGAAATAGAAAATCAAATAGATCAATTACTAATCAAGGGATTAAAAGAGTAATCAAAAATCTCCCAACAAACAAAAGCCCAAGACCAGATAGATGGCTTCACTGGTGAATTCTATAAAATAGTCAAAGAAGATTTAACACCTATCCTTCTCAAACTCTTCCAAAAATACTGAAGATGAGAGAAGTCTTCCAAACACATTTTACAAAGCCATCATTGTCCCGATACCAAAACCAGACAAGGACACCACACACAAAAAAATAATTAAAGGCCAATATCCTTCTTGAACATAGAAGCAAAAATCCTCAGTGAAATATTACCAAACAGAATTCCAACAATACATTAAAAGGATCATACATCATGATCAACTGGATTTATTTTTGGGATGCAAGAATGATTCAACATCCACAAATCAACCAATGTGATATACCACATTCATAAAATGAAGGAAAAAATCATACAGTCACTTCAATAGATGGAGAAAAAGCACTTGACAAAATTCATCATCCATTTACGATAACAGCTCTCAACAAAGTGGGTATATGTTGAGGCATGTACCTCAACATAAGAAGGCCATATATGACAAACCCACAGCTAACATCATACTCAACAGTGAAAAGCTGAAAGATTTTCCTCGAAGATCAGGACAAGACAAGGATGCCCATTCTTGCCACTTTTATTTAACGTAGTATCAGAAGCCCTAGTCACAGAAGTTGGGCAAGAAAAAGAAATAAAACAGATCCAAATTGGAAGGGAAGAAGTAAAACTGCCATTATTTGCAAATGACATGATACTATATATAGAAAACCCTAAGGACTTCACCAAGGGTATTAGAACTAATAAATTAATTCAGTAAAGTTGCAGAATATAAAATCCATATACAAAATATTGTGGCATTTCTATACATTGATAACAAACAATCAGAAATTAAGAAAACAATCTCATTTACAATCATCAAAAAGAATACAATACCTAGGAATAAATTTAACCAAGGAGGTAAAAGATTTGTGCACTGGAAACTATAAGACACACTGATGAAAGAAACTGAAGATGATGCAAATAAATGGAAAGCTATTCTGTGCTCATGGATTGGAAGATTTAATATTGTTACAATGTCCACACTACCCAAAACAATCTACAGGTTCAATGAAATCCTTATCAAAATTCTAATGACATATTTCACAGAACTAGAAAAAGTAATTCTAAAATGTGTATGAAACCACAAACAACCAAAATAGCCGAACAATCTTGAGAAAGAACAAAGCTGGAGGTATCACGCTCCCTGATTTCAAACCATACTACAAAAGCTATAGTAATCAAAACAGAATGGTACATAAAAACAGACACACAGATCAACAGAATAGAATTGAGAGCTCTGAAATATATCCACAAGTACATGAACAATTAATTTATAACAAAGGAGAAAAGAACATACAATGGAGAAAGGACAGCCTCTTCAATAAATGACATTGGGAAAACTGGAGAGCCATATGCAATAGAATGAAACTAGACCACTGTCTTATACCATACCCCAAAATTAACTCAAAATGGATTGAAGACTTGAATATAAGACCTGAATATAAAACCATAATATTCCTAGAAGAAAACACAGGTGATAACCTCACTGGCATTGGCCTTAATGATGTTTTTGTGGCTCTGACTCCAAAGCCAATGGAAACAGAAGCAGAAATAAACAAATGGGATTATATCAAACTGAAAAGCTTTGCACAGCAAAGGAAACTATAATCAAAATGAAAAGGCAACCTACCAAATGGGAGAAGGTATTTGCAAATCATATATCCAATAAAGGATTAATATCTAAACTACATAGAGCTCATACAACTCAACAACAAAGAAACAACCCAATTTAAAAATGGGCAGAGAAGCTGAACAGACATTTTTCCAAAGAAGATGTACAAATGGCCAAAAGGCACATGAAAAGATGTTCAACATCACTAATTATTAGGGAAATGCAAGTCAAAACCACAATGAGGTATCATCTCACACCTGTTAGAATGGCTATCTTTGAAAAGACGAGAAATAAATGTTGGAGAGTATGTAAAGAAAAGTGAAACCTCGCTTCTGGGTAATTATCCAAAGAGCATGAAAACACCAATTTGAAAAGATACATGCATCCCTATGTTCGTTGGCAGCATTATTTATAACATCCAGGATATGGAAACAACCTAAAAGTCCAGCAATGAATGAATAGGTAAAGAAGATGGCATTGAAATTAAATTAAACTATATTAAATTAAAATTTAAAAAAAATTGAGATAGGAGTTCAAAACAAGGTCAGTGTCATTGGAAAAAGGGAGTAAAGTTTCAAGGTATCTTTTAACCCATTCACTCATTTATGCACCCTTCCCACAATTATTTAGAAACTAAAACTAACTTCTTACCCTAAAAAGCTAGCAAAAGAAGAGAGGTGTTTAAACCAGAAGTAAAACACAGCTTTGCCAAACTGGTAGTACTGCAGATTTTAGTGAAGGCACAAGGAAGTGAGTGGTTCATTCTATCTTTGAGGGTGGGAAGTAAGCTGTTAGAAAAAGCTTCATATAGATTAAGAAACTTGAGGTGAACTGAAGGAGATATCTCTCACTTAAATATTGAATGCCCAATGCTTAATAAATGTTACCACCTTACTTTCTAGCCACACTTAATTGGTACTGCCTCCACTAAAGAATAAATCCTGCTTCTGAAAAACCCAGCAACCAGAATTCAGACTCTATATTTACCCCCAGTTCTGTCCCATGTTCACCATAGGTATATCTTATTGTATCAGACTCAAAAACACGCATGGTATACTGTTGTTACTTTTACATTACTTTCTGACCAAACCTGCTGAGGTGAGGTTAATAAATAAGACATCTATGCCTGTCCTCCAACCTTCCCACCCCAGACCCCAATCTTCAAATAAATAATACATCGGGATTTGCTGCTACCATTGGACATTTTCCATTCTCTTCTAGTAGCACTTTAACAAGTTGTTTTGAATAAATGCAGACCTTTTCATCTATAGCTATACAAATAAGGTTGCTAAGGATAGAAACCTGTGAAAATGATTGTCAGAGCAAAGCGGAGAGGAGCAATTCCAGTTGCCTAGGAGGAAGGTAAAGGATGGATAAACACACTCCAATATAGTGACATTTGTCAAGAACAGAAGTCTTCCAAAAGACAGGAAAAGGAAATGTATTTGTGGACTGACTTCATTCAGGATTTAAGGGAATAAAATTTTAACATAAGTCAAACCAAGATAGGCGATATCTATCCCCATCCTTTAACAGAAAAGAAGACAAAAAAGGGAAGAGTGATTTCCTGTAAAGTCACTTGGCTCCCAGTGACAGAGCTGCAACTCTTAACTCAGGACACTGCCTCCCAGGGCAATATTCTTTACAAAGTACTATGCTAACTGCTTCTGGTTTTGAAAATGTAAGGATAATGTAAGAATCAAAGTTATTTTATTTTATAAATGCACAGAAATGATTTCAGGGTATTTTTTCCCTTCCCAGGAAATTGAATTTTCTCCCTGCATATCGTCTGCTTTCCAAAAGCAGGAGGCAGCCATTCATTTAAAGACAGGACAACAATAAAATAAGTATTGCTTTTATAGTAAGCTATGAGGTTTTATTAGTGTCAACTTTCAGAACAGGCATGGGAGACTGTCTTAGCTTCTGGCTCGGGTTAACTCTCATAATGGTGAAATTTAACTGTCCTAATATAAGTGGTTATGGATCTATGGTTGGGGCAGGGGAAGGAAGAGATAAAGTGCCAAATGGAGCCATTGATTAGAGTCATACTGAAGGTTTGATGGAAATGTGGTACTTTGGAAAATGAATATTTTAGCTTCCTTTAAGGTACTTGTTATACACACAAATACATTCACAAATATACAAATATGCATATCTTTGTGCCTGTGCAGAACACAGCTTAAGGCCAAGAATGCTACTGCCATGTACCAGACAAGAACCTCATGTAGAATTTTCCAACCCCCCTTCCTAGCTGGGCATTCTCTTTCTATCCTTTCTTTCCTTCCTCCCATAAACATACAAATATCCTTAAAAGGAGTCTACATGTACTGTCTCCACCTTACCACTTTTTATTCTTCCTTAACCTCTTAAATGCTGCCTTTTGCCCACACTACCCCACTGAAGTTTTCCTTATAAAATCAACATAAACTAGGATTCAAGGGACACATTCTGTCCTAATTCTACCTAACACAGTAATTATATGTATTAAATTTATTTTTATTAAATAATTTTTTTATTATTTTTATTAAATTTTTTTTAAATTAAAATTATTGCTCACTCTCTATTTCATGAAACCCTTCCTCCATGTCTTCAAAGACACAATTTTCCTCTTGGTTTTTCCTTTACTTCCCTATTTAACCTCATGGTTGTCTTTCTGTTCATCTCCTACAAGTATTACTGTTTCTCAGGTTTGCAGCCTCTAATCTTTTTGCTCTCGTTACTTTTCCTGAGCATCTTATTACATGTTAAATTTCTTAGGCTGTTGATGACTCCTGGATTTGTGTCTGCTAATCAGATCCCTCCATAGGTTTAATTACATATTTCCAAGCTTTCCTGGAAGGTTCCACTTAAATATTTCACAAGTCCTTCCAAAACAACAAATCTATGGCTGGATATATGTCTTTCCCCCTCAAACCTGTTGAGCTCCATATGACTGCATCATCTATACAGTTTCCAGATTCAAAAACCTGTGAGTCATCAGAGACTCCTCTTGCTACATCACCTCTATTACAGATACTATTTCCTTAACATCTCTCACATCCTCTTTGTTCCTGCCCTCCTTCTTTCAGGCCCTCATCACCTCATTTCTTATTATAACACACTTATGAAAGACAGTCCACTATCTTCAAGTCACCCTTCACACTGGCAACGTAACCACCCCTAAAACTCAAATTGCTGGAGGATTTTGCTCTTCAGAAACTTTTCATAGCATTGAAGATAAAGTCAACAATTTAAGCTCAGTCTTAAGACCACTGATGATTTACCTTCTTCCATCTCTCTACATGAACTTGACTTCATTCATATCCTTGAGGCATGCTATTTCATATGTGTATATCTTTGCACGTGCTCTTCCCCTTGCCCTTCTTTCCCCCTTTCCTTCCTTCCTTCTCCCTCCCTTCCTTCCTTCTTTCCTTCCTCTCTCCCAGTGAATACATAGCCATTCTTCAAAAATTGAATCCAAGGTCACCTCCATCAGAACCTTTCCCTAACAAGGTTAGATGTCCCACTCTGGGGCTCTCCTGTGTGTATTTCTTAGTATAGAACATTTACACAGTTATCTCTGATTTGTATTATTTATATAGCCTTTATGTCTGATAGAGTTACCAAATACTATTGAAAGTTCAACCAAATAATCATACAAACAATTGCAACTGTGATAGGTGCAAAAAAGGAGAGGTGTACACAGTGCTGTAATGTCTAAAGTAGGGGGCGGAGGTTAATCTAGTTGTTGGAATCAGGAAAAGCTGAGGCATTTATCACATCATAGCTTGTATCACAATTAGTTGGGCATATGTTTCATATACATTTCCTCACCTCAGACACACACACTCAACACACACACACACACACTGCACATGAAAATTTATTCCCTTTCATGGTAATTCTGAAGTTTATTCATTATAAAACACCACTACCACCTTGCTCCACACACAGACTCTGCTCAAAACATAGGGAAGGTCAATAAATAGCTGCTGAACTGAACTGAAAATTTCATCCAGAGTTGCAGGTTAGTTACATGATTCTGTTTCTTCAAAGATTGAGTTAACCGTATAGTTCATCTGCAGATAAGACCTTAATCAAATGTATGATAAACTTATGTGGCAATTATATACAAAAGCAACATGTGTCACGCATTCTATCTTTCCTGAAAATCAATTACACACCTGCCAGATGGTTTTAAGCATGATAAAAATAAAGGAGATCTTGATAGGAGAGAAAAGAAACTCAAGCCAAGAGAAAAGCAGCATTTGGAACCATTTCATTGACTAGTCTAGCACAATCATCCTGGAAGACCAACAGACCAAGACCTAGGAGAAGAGGTTTCTACAGTACCAATCTGAAAGGTCTCATACTTTCCGACTGCACACTTGTTTCCCTTTCTGGTTTGATAGGTTAATTATCAAATAACGAAAAATGAAAAGACCAGAAAGATCTGGTTTCTATAGCTTTATACAAGTACCCAATCCTTTGGATACGTAAATCATTGGGATAATGCTTGCAGGAGCTAGCACTAGATAACCTTCTTCAGCATCTCGGCTTATGTAAATTTTTCATTTGGACTCATTATTACTTTCATTTCAGATCTATGTTCTCTTTGGATCCATTTCCTCTCACTTGGTGGAAAGCTCAGTAGATAAGACTTGTGCTTTCAAATCGTCCTGGACCTGGGTTTACTTCTCAACCCAGACATTTTAATAGGTGATGTCACTTCTCCAAACTTCAGTTTTTCTCATTTGCGCAATGGAATGGGTGTTAATAACTACTTAATAGGATTGCTATCAGAATAAAATAAAATGAATATGTCAGTATACAGCCTGTCAGAGAGTAAGTGCTCAATTAATGGTGGTAATGATGATAGTGGTAGTGGTGGGGATTTTTCTGACATTGATAACTTTGGGGAAACTCTCCCATTAATTATCCTTTTCATACTTAAAGATATATTCAACAACAAAATCAATCATCTGTTATGGGACATTATTTTTATAACTTTTCTCCTACATGTATATAAGTAATTAAGAATCATTTTTGTTTAAGGAAAGAATCTTAGAAAATTGGAGTTTTAGAAGAAAGGTTTTGAGGATTTTTGCTTCATCAAAACTCCGTAAGAAGTGATTGCTAATGGATATAAATTTTCTTTTGATATAAATGTCCTGGAAATAGATAGTGATGATGGTCGCATAGCCTTGTGAATATACAAAACCCCACTCAACCGTATACTTTAAAGCAGTGAATTTTATAATATCTGAATTACATCTCAATTTTTAAAAATTCTATAAGAAAAATAATTGGGCCTCAGCAAGATGGTATACAACTACAAAGTTAATTTAGGTGGTGATTTCTTTTCTCTTTTCTCTTTCCATTTTAGTTGTCCTTCCAATTTGGATGGAAGGCCACTCTAGGTCCTACAGATTATAATTGTCGATCTCTAAGGTTGTATCATAGGAAACATTTAAGACTTCAGAGCTGTATGTTCCTCAGTTCAAATCCCAGTGTTACCAGCTGTGTGTGTTCAAGGACAAATTAACTTCTTTCAGCTTCATTTTTCTCATTTGTAAAGTGAGGCTAATGACCTGCTTTGCCGAGTTGCTGTGGCAACAAAATATGGGAGGAAAAAAAGGAAAAGGAAATGTTTAATGCAGAGTTTAGCACTTATAGACTCCCCACAAATGAGAGTTTCTTGTCTCCTTTTTTTCCGAGATCTTTGATCTGATTAATAAGGACTGGCACATTTTAAGAGAGTTTTTTTTTTAATCAGGACATGGTATAAATTGCCCACTGGCCATTCCTATATTTAAAATTTATAATATGTAAATGCAAGTATCTTTCTTAAAGATGGATTCTAAAACTTAAAGGTTATTAACAATGTTTTGGATTCTTATATTTGGCAAGAAAAGAATATGAAGATAAAATTTGTAAAATCAGTCCCCCTTCCATTTTCTACCACATGCCTGATGCATCACTGACACCTCGTGATGAGGAATATAAGTAGCTTCTGCTTAGGAGGAGGTGTTAGCATGATGCCCGCTTATTTGGAGAGTGGTTTTTTTTTTATTTGTTTTTTTTTTTTTTTTTTTTGCGGTATGTGGGCCTCTCACTGTTGTGGCCTCTCCCGTTGTGGAGCACAGGCTCCGGACGCGCAGGCTCAGCGGCCATGGCTCACGGGCCCAGCCGCTCCGCGGCATGTGGGATCCTCCCAGACCGGGGCACGAACCCGCGTCCCCTGCATCGGCAGGCGGACTCTCAACCACTGCGCCACCAGGGAACCCCTGTTTTTTTATTCGTTGTTTTTAATCCAAGGTATTACCTAGACACTCAGCATCAGGGCTACATTCTGGATTAGCAAGCACCAAGATCATGCCTTAGCCATTTTATTAGTCATTAGGTGCAACTATCAGAAAGATCAACCTTGAAGGAGAAAAAACAGCCTGCACTAAGATTTCAATTATGTTTTAAATAGATATATATACATGTGGATAAAAGAAGTCTGTGAACATACACACAAAAATGTAACGGTGGCTATTTGCCGGTGGTTAGTTTGGTGGTTACTGGCAATTGAGCAGAGGCAGTAGAGTACAGCTGTTCAGAGTGTGATTTCTGCAATCGGACTTCCTGGGCTCACTCCTGCTCCACCACTTCCTGTATGATGACTATGGACAAGTCACTTAACTTTCTAGCCATCAGTTTCTATTTATATAAAGTGGGAACAGTAATGCATCACAGGGTAAGATTCGTATGAGATAATGTATGTAAAGCTGGAGGCACAGTGCCTGCGGAACACTAAAACACTCAGTAGACATTGTCAATGATTTCTATTCCTGCATTTCTGTATTTTTAATTTTTTTGCAACTAACACTGAACACTTTTAAAATCAGAAATAAATATTTGTTTAAAAATATCAGCATCTTTTATTTTTATAAGAATTTTTTTAAGGTATATGAACATCAAATACTCCTGAGGTTATAGCATCAAAAAATACTTCTTTTATGGCCTCATGTACATGCTTCATCCTTGGGCTCTAGTGAGAGCCATAAAATGTTTGTAAATGTACTATTATTATTTACAGTTCTTCTGAAGTTAAATGTAGAATTTTTCTGGAAAAGCATAAGCTATGGATTGGATGGAATGTCCTGATTCCCTGTACAGACTTCCAGGGATTGAAACACCACTGTGAGAAGTGAATTTAGTAATATCCCTATGGCAGCTACCAAATACTCTTTGTGAAAAGTATACCAATTCACACTTTATTACATATGCCTACCTCTGCTTCCAGCCCCTCAAATGACATTTTTAAACATGAAAATAAAACATACTCATTCCTGGGGTTCCAGGATCAATTATTACAAGCTTGGGAAAAGTGAGAGCCCAACTAACTATCCAGATATCCTAAGAAAAAAAAAAAACTGAGATGGGTAATTTCCAGAGTCAATTTTCTAATTCCCAAACTTTCGCTGCCTGTTTCCAATGACAGAGTTTAAAGATTTACTATGAGTGAGATATACACACACACACACACACACACACACACACACACCCTTAATTTTTCAATTACTTTTCTTAACGTAATTAGAATAAATTAGTTTGAAGGGGAAAAGAACAAAAATAAATAAATTACTGTTTCTGATGGATTTTTTTTTTGGTTTTTTTTTTTTCCTTTTAAGAAGCAATTTTTGCATTTTCAAAGCAAAGTCATTTGGGGGACATCAAACCCGGGCCCTATTTATGTGGCATGACACTTAGCAAGCTGCAAGCACAATCTGAAATTGCTTTCTCTAACCCTATTTCTCCCACACACCGTCACAAGGAAACAAATGATGGATGTAAATATCTATTTTCAAAAGGCATTTCATCTGACATCATTATCTTACTCAAGGAAAATATCCCCAGTTTCGTGATTGTTTAGGGAAAGAAATTTAAAATAGTGTGCGCTCAGGAATACAAACTAATTTTGATAAAACATTGTTGAATATTTCACTCCCTTCTTCAAAAGCTTATAATGGTTTCTTTACAGCTTAAAGTAGAATTTCCAACATCTTTAACTTGGCATTCAAGAACTGGCACAATCTTTTTCTAGCTTTCTGACCACAGTTTCTACAATATCCCACCACCCATAATTACTTCAGGTCCACAATCCCGTATCTGAAATAAATGCTGCTGGATGTGTATTATAATTCAGATTTGGGGGGCACAAGGTGGTATTTTTAGAAAGTAATACAGTTAATGTATAAAATATTAGCAAAATCTCTGTATGTTGGAGCAGCACTTATAATCAAGGACACTGATATATCTGCAGCAAAAACTACAAAGATTCTCATAAGTGGAGTAAGTAAAAATTATAAACAGTCTCATGTCAGTTCAGGTCATGTTGTAACACCAAATAAGTTTGCTGCAAACTTAAGAAGAAAACGATGATTTTCAGAGCTTCTTAGATTTAGAAACCATAGAGGATGCATTGTGAACCTGCATGTGCTTTACTTGGACGTAGACTTTTGAACTTTTGAGCCTTTATTAATTTTCTTTCCTTAGCCAAGGAGGTCCTCCGCATCTCTTTTAGTTTATTCAACTTCATTGTGGGCCAGTCCAAACGTCAACTCTTCCATAGAGCCTGAAGTCAAAAGCATCGTCCTTCTTCTGTTGTCTGCATGTTTTTTTGTCCCTCTAGGCTAGAAATTCCTTAAGGAACAACAGTGTGTCTGCTTTGCCTTTGTGTACTGTGACTCCTGGCAGTGTATTTTCCTCAAAAGGATAAATAAATTGAATGAAGCAAGCCTATAGAACACACAAAATATTGACAAAGCAAGCCAAAGTACTATGTCCTATCTCCATTCCTCTTTATAAATCTGGATTTTTACAAAATGACCAGTTTCTGTTTGGTTTTTTAACTTTACTCAGGATCTTTCTGGTCAAATACTTTCTAGAAAGGCTAAGAAAAATTTTAAGCAGTATAGTTACTAGCTTTCATTCCAGTTCAACACTCTGAGCAGACTTCAAAAGATACCAATTTTAGGTTAGCGTAGTGCTCAGAAATTATAAGTTAAAAAATTAACTTTCTCATATGTTGCACTCTTTATTCTTCTATAATTATTTAACCGTATTTGGATTATTTCCTGAAGCAGGTTTTATGCTCTTTAGTGGATTAGAAATGTATCTTCTTATTTTGTATTCTTTTCAGTACTCTTTGCAGACAATTGAGAGTTGCTCAATGAATTAATATATGACTGAATAATAATAATTATGGATAAAGATAAACCATTCTTATATTAAATATTTAGGTAAATGGAATAGCTATTTTTCTAATATTGGAGATTAGAGAACATATCTCCAAATAGAAATAGCACCCTATTATTTTAAGTTTGAGGGGATACGATGTAGTTCCTTTGAGTCCCAGCCTAACTTTTACCTTATGCTGTTTATGATCTTATATTTTATTTCTATAATTTAGCTGACTGTCGCAGGGAATGCTATTTTGACTCCTTTTGTAATAAAATAATTATTGGGATATTTAAAAAGCAAACAAACAAGAAATGAATAAAATACTCCCTATAATGCAAGTAACAATCTAAACAGCATATTGGACGTATTTTGACTACAAGGGTTGAAGAATAACCCTAAATAACTCCCAGATCACAAGATTAAGAAACCAAATATGGGTTTTCCACATTTGGTATTATTCTTCACATGGAATATTAGTCCAGATTTATAGTACTAAATGACACCTGTCTAGCCATTCAACCACCCATCCAACCAATCATTCTTCTAAACATCCATAAAGGGAAAAATTCTACATAAAATTTTAATTCCCTGCTTTGGAGGATGGTTCAACTAAAGGAGACGAGGTCCTTTTTGTTTGGCAGAGCAAACAAATAACGGTGTGTTATTTGTTGGACTAGAAAATATACTGAGGGATCAGAGAGGAGTCTGGAGGTGAGGGTAGAGAAAGTGGAATTAATCTGCATAACAAAGTAAGAAGAATTTGGAGTTCCAAAGTCATCTGGAAGGAACTGTGAAAAGGTGAGAAACACAGTAGCTGGCTGGGGTCTGAGGTGTAGAAATGGCCAAAAAAATTTTCAGAACAGGGCCAAACAATCTCTATACTGAGATAATTTGGCAGACTTCAATTTGGAGCAGAGGTGACCATAAAAAACAGTCTCACCCTGAAATTTTGCATAAATTTGGTGGTGTGGGCGGGGGATATTGAACCCTTCAAAATTCATAGACTGGGAATCAAACCAATCTTATCTAGCTCTTCACTGGTCCAGTGACTTTAGCTCTACGCCTGAGACACATGAACACACTCACGCACACCTTCACATGAAGCAAGTGTATCTGGAGTTCACTTATCCAATAACCTCAAATATCTACAACATAGACCTAAGCCTGAAAAAAGATACAAAAATAGAGAAAGGGAGGGAAAGACATCTAAGTACCCCAAATCACTGACATAAAATTGTGGCACAAAATATTGTATAATTCATTTGTAGGAACACGTTAAGTCTTGCTACAACATTTATTTACTCTTAAAAATAATTCTAGTTACTTTTTTACATAGAACTCTACATAGCTATCTCACCACACTCAACAGACAAAAATATGGCTCAGGGCTTATTTTTTTAAATAAAGTTGTATTGGAGCACAGCCATGTCTGTTCATTCGTGTGTTTTCTATGGCTGTTGCATGCTACAGCTGCAGAGTTGAGCAATTGTGACAGAGACTGTATGGTCCACAAAGCCTAAAATATTTACTACCTGGCTGTTTACTGAAGAAGGTTGTCGCCAGTGCTGGAGAGGGTGTGGAGAAAAGAGAACCCTCCTGCACTGTTGGTGGGCATGTAAATTGATACAGCCACTATGGAGAACAGTATGCAAGTTCCTTAAAAAACTAAAAATAGAACTACCATATGACCCAGCAATCCCACTACTGGGCATATACCCAGAGAAAAACGTTATTCAAAAAGACACATGCAAAGCAGGAATAAAGATGCAGACCTCTTAGAGAACAGACTTGAGGTTATGGGGAGGGGGAAGGGTGAGCTGTGACAGGGCGAGAGAGAGTCATGGGCATATACACAGTAACAAATGCAGTAAGGTAGATAGCTAGTGGGAAGCAGCTGCATGGCACAGGGATATTGGCTCGGTGCTTTGTGACAGCCTGGAGGGGTGGGATGGGGAGGGTGGGAGGGAGGGAGACGCAAGAGGGAAGACATATGGGAACATATGTTTATGTATGACTGATTCACTTTGTTATAAAGCAGAAACTAACACACCATTGTAAAGCAATTATACCCCAATAAAGATGTTAAAAAAATAAAAAAAAAAAAAAAAAAAAAAAAAAAAAAAAAAGACACATGCACCCCAATGTTCACTGCAGCACTATTTACAATAGCCAGGTCATGGAAGCAACCTAAATGCCCATCGACAGACGAATGGATAAAGAAGATGTGGTACATATATACAATGGAATATTACTCAGCCATAAAAAGGAATGAAAATGGGTCATTTGTAGAGATGTGAATGGGCCTAGAGACTGTCATACAGAGTGAAGTAAGTCAGAAAGAGAAAAACACATATCGTATATTAATACATATATGTGGAATCTAGAAAAATGGTACAGATGAACTGGTTTGCAAGACAGAAATAGAGACACAGATGTAGAGAACAAACGTATGGACACCAAGAGGGAAAGTGGCAGGAGGCAGGGGTGGTGGGATGAATTGGGAGATTGGGATTTACATATACACACTAATATATATAAAATAGATAACTAATAAGAACCTGCTGTATAAAAATAAATAAATAAAATAAAATTCAAAATTCAGAAAAAAAAAGAAGGTTGTTGCCTTCTGGTCTAGAAGGGGAAAAAAAGCAAAACTGAAAGAGACAGATTATTAAAAAGTGAGAAATAATAATTTTAAGGAGAAAAAGTAAACAACCGAACCAATAAATATCAGATCCCCCAAAGTCACAAAATAACGGCCATTTGGGAATAAATAGTGTCAGACACCTTAACAAGTCTCTGAGTGGAACTGTGTATTTTTATAGTGCAATACAATTATTAATAATAATGACGCTGAGAAATCAAAGTTGTAAAATACGTTCAGAATCTCCAAAGAAATGAGACTCAAAAACTACATTTAAAAAAACAGAGATAAGTTTTTTGCCTTTTAAAAAATGTTTAGAAGATAATTTATACTAAAAGAAATAAGCTTTGAGACCTCCCTGGTGGCGCAGTGGTTAAGAATCCACCTGCCAATGCAGGGGACACGGGTTCGATCCCTGGTCCGGGAAGATCCCACATGCCGTGGAGCAACTAAGCCCGTGCACCGTAACTACTGAGCCTGCTCTCTAGAGCCCGTGAGCCACAACTACTGAATCCTGCGCACCTAGAGCCTGTGCTCCGCAACAAGAGAAGCCACTGCAATGAGAAGCCCTCACACAGCAACAAAGAGTAGCCCCCACTCGCTGCAACTAGAAAAAGCCCACATGCAGCAATGAAGATCTAACACAGTCAGAAGTAAATAAATTAATTGATTTTTTAAAAATCTTTAAAAAAAATAAAAGGAATAAGCTTTGCTATCTGAAAAATTTACTCATGTAAGTTACCTTTTTTCTGAGAATTGTACTATAAATTTAAACTATCTTAGTATTAAATATCTCCAAAAGAGCCACTGAACACATACCAAAATGTAGGAATTTTCTCCAGATAAGTTTGAATTTTGCAGGGTTTTTTTTTCATGGAAGCATGGTGTGGATATCACATTTCTTTTATCATTTTAAAGTATTATAAATGAAGCAATATAGTATAGTGTTTAAGAAAACTGGTTCTGGAGTCTCAATTCTTGGATTTACATTCCAGCTGTCAAACATTTACCAGTTGTACGATCTTGGGCACAAAATTGGGGGGCATTAAACTAGGTGACCTCTGTAATGCATTTCAGTCTGTGAGTCATTATGTCTAGGTAAGAGCTAGGCATCTATTTCTGGGACCATCATCACGACTACCTTGTCTGGACTTTGACTTTTCCTTCTCCTGGGGACTGGATGCAAAGTCAGATGAGGTAGCTTGAGAAGAACTTGAATCCCCAGTGAGCAGAAGACTCACACTAGATCAATCGAGACACATCTGAAGGAAATCCCACCCTCTGTCCCCACCTGATGGAGAGGACCCCACGATGATGAGGAACACCTGATCAGGGTTCTGATCAGCAGTCTGCAGAGTAGCACTACACAGGATTGCAGTGCCAACTATAGCTGAGGGATCAAATACTGCAAGATGCCCCCTCATGTAGGTACCAACCTAACACTGCACTCTGGTCCCCACAATTGCTTATGTATAAGCTCTAATTACTGAGACAAGTATACCAATTCATCATGACAAACACATTTTCCCTGGCATTGAATTCCAGAAGGCATTTAGCATGTGCATCCACAGAAAAAGGGCAGTGACTGTCATAAAGGACACAGTTTTCAACTGCAATTTTGGATAATAACTGCAAATTACGTTCAGAAAAATCTTTCCTACATGACTATTGCTCTTTCTTCCCCATAGAAAACCCTTCACAATCATGTGCATACCTTTTGTGAAATGTTTACCTTCTAGCTAAGCTGTGGATTCTCTCATTGCTATCCTCAGCTCCTACTGGCCCCTGTCTAAAGGAGAGTGATTCGGTGACACGTCGTAAAGAGAATGGAATTGTAGCATCTAGAGAAAGTAATTCCCAGGAGAAAATAAAATTGTCCATAAAATATCCAGAGAGCTCTTTTATATACAAAACACTGTAATTGTTCAGTGTGGCAGTCCCCCAACCAACTCAGGGCAAGATGCTGGCATTTTAAGGAGACAACTCTCAACCCAATATAAGAAAATCTTTCTTTCCCTCCAATCCACCCACAGTTGAAGTTACTTATTCTGCTCTTAGTGAGCTTCCTGTCACCATTAGAGGATATTTAAGATTTGGGCAAAGGAAGTTGAACCACATGGCTACATTCTCTGAGACAAAATAAGTCTCAGAGATTTTGACAAGAAAAGTGATACAACCAGACTGACTCAAGGCATAGGGATCTCTGTGTCCTGAACAGATCCTACCCAAAGAAACCAGAGAAAAACTTACAATTTCTCTAACTTGAGACTGGATAAAATTAGCTAGCTGTAGCCATTGCCTACTAAATGATGAACAGAATAGTAGAGTGGGAAAAAAAACCCTGAATCTGAGCCTGGCTGACTTGGCTTCAAGTCCTGGTTCTGTCATTTTGTTGTGTGATCTTAAGACAACTTACATAACCTCTCTGAGTCTCAGTTGCTTCATTTAAATATAGATAAGAATGCCTTATTATAAAGTATTGTAAGGAGCGTATGAGATGTTATATATACAGTGCCTAGCACAATGCTAGGCTTAGAATAGAAACCAAATGAATTGAAGTTATCATCGTTAACATTGCAAGTGTATACCACAGCAATCTCAGCCTTTTAAGATCATCTGTGGAAAGATCTATTTCAGATATATTCACAAATAAAGGAGAAATTTAAGATGGGTTGTAATTTTAAAATCTGCGACATGATTGTCATGCGAAACTGCTGCCTTTATAAAAAAAAAAAAAAGGATATTGTGACAGATAACGAATATACCAAAACCACAACTGGAGAGTAAGGATTTGACAGTAGCTACCTGATTCAATTCTTATTCTCCTTCCACCTAGAATATAAGCTTTATGAGGGCAGGAACTTTGTTTCTCTTATTCATCAATATATTTCCAGAGACCAGAACCATATCTGTCACACAGTAAATACTCAATAAATATCTGCTCATAAATAAATGAGTAGGTAAGTGGTATGGTCCACTCCATACCTGAGAACCATGAGGATGTTCAGGCACTGGGGTAAGGTAACAGCAACCACCCAGATTTTAGTTCAGCCTCGGCAAGTATTCCTTAGAAATACCCAACCCTCTCTGTAATAATTACACATATCCCAAGAGTGCATGTCATTACTATTTTAATTTTCTATGAACTATACATGAAACTCTTTGTAGAAAGCAGACTGGCAATTTCCAGTGGCAGTGGAGCACGTGAGGTCTCTCTCCCAGTGCAAACGCACCCACTGACAACTGACCTATTAACAGCATGTTGTTTCTTGTGCATTAGTCAGCATGAATCAGTCTTCCTAAGACTGGTTACACTACAGAGAAACTCACCTAAGTTTACTATTTTCTTCACAATACCTCTGCTCCTTCAGCAAAACCCCAGTCTCTCTCTTTTCTTTTTCTTTTTCTTTTTTTATGTACCATGTTCTCTTTTCTATCACATTAACTGTGCCAACTCATTTAGGGAAAGTTGTGTCAAATTAATCATGATTGTACTTTATACTTGGCTAAAATATTTGCAAAAGTATATTGTAGCTGACAGACCTTGTTTTTTATACAAATTATAGCTTATATTGCAGTAAAATTGGCCACATGGACACGATATTAAATTCTCTTCAACTTTCAGAATACAAAACTGATTCCAAAACCAACAGGAAACACTCCCCAACTTATAGTTCTTCAAAATATTTGGTCTAGGTTCACAAGACCAGCACTTGTCCATTGAACTAGTATTCTGACTATGGGACTGGCCAGGGTTATCTCTTAGTCACTGCAGTCCCAATCATCACTTTCTTCTCTATAACCTCTGCCACATTTTTCTTCAACACATACCAAGAAAGAATGCTGTATTCCTTTGAAAATACTTTCCAAGCATCAGCTAGGAAATTTACTGGAGGCCTTTGCAGTTGCAGAAGATACATGACTAGAACCAGAAGTGAAGTCAAAAAAAAAAAAAAATGAAATAAGAAACTTTTAAATTATTACAGGATTTGGTCATGACTTCCTTAGCTATACTTTTAAGTGAGTAATTTTGACTGATATCCAAAAGTATACACATTTCCAGTTTTGTTTTAGGATACACTGAGGCAGAGGAGGGGGAGGCTGATCTCAGAAAGAGCATGCATGCACAGAAAGAGAACTTAAGAGTTCTTGTCAACTGGATTGGTGACAATGGATAACATGAAGCAATTTAAAGGCCCTAAGTCCTAAAGCACTGATACATGTTTATAACATAAAGCATGAAGTGGAAATATTTTTTAAATTTCAATTTCACAAAAGAACATTAGAATTGATAGAGTTAAGATATTATACAATCCAATGCCTTCACTGTATAAGTGGAAAAAACTGAGGCTCAGAGAAGGGAAATGAATCACTCAAGAAAATTAACAACTAGCAACATAGTGATCCAACATGGAGCAGACTTCAAGCCTTTCATTTCTAAAACCATTTCCAAAGGATTTCACTTCATTGCCTGCTGCTTACCAACTATGTGGCTATCACCTGTCCTTTTCTTGGTACTACCATGACTCATCTACCATACTTAGGATAAGGGTCAATTAATTCCTCAAAGTATTATTAGCCAGATTCTGATCCTCATTTTCTTTTTTTTTTTTTTAAGAAGATGTTGGGGGTAGGAGTTTATTAATTAATTTATTTATTTTGGCTGTGTTGGGTCTTCGTTTCTGTGCGAAGGCTTTCTCTAGTTGTGGCAAGCAGGGGCCACTCTTCATCGTGGTATGCGGGCCTCTCACTCTCTCGGCCTCTCTTGTTGCAGAGCACAGGCTCCAGACGCGCAGGCTCAGTAGTTGTGGCTCACGGGACTAGTTGCTCCGCAGTATGTGGGATCCTCCCAGACCAGGGCTCGAACCCGAGTCCCCTGCATTAACAGGCAGATTCTCAACCACTGCGCCACCAGGGAAGCCCCCAATCCTCATTATTAATTCTGATGGTACTGTTCTTTAATAACAATCCTCATTCTGTGCCAGAAGCAGAAAGATTTTAAGACAGACATGAATTTCCTGAGCTGTAGTGTTACATTCCTCCAAACACATGTACTGATATTTTTATTCAGCAATAACAACAAACTATTTTTTTTAAACTGGCACTAATAACCAAAAAATCAGAAAGGAACACTAATTCCCAAAAGTGATCTATAATATGTTCCTATGGAAATAACTCATTAAAATACAGCTTTCTTAAAACTTTGAAAAAACATGTTCACTTGGTTTGTTGTCAACAAAGAAGCCTTTCCTGAATCTTTGTTACTTTCCTGCTACAACCTACTTCTGTTTTACTCAATAGGCATTAAAGTGGATCTTTTAGGTTATACTTCTTTAAACTATATCATGCCAGCTAATTAACCAGGCTAAGAAGCTTGAACTTTTTATCATGGCAAATCCACTGAAAGATTTTAATTCAGAGTTTTCCGTAATCAAATATGTGTTTCAAAAGGATTACTCTGGTACCAGTATGGAAGTGAAGAAGACCAAGTTGTTCTGACAAGAAGTTGCCAGGCCTACCCTGTGGCAAATGGGAGAACAGGTTTGGATGCTTAGGACATGTAATTGATAGAATGTGGCAATTAACTGTACATGAAAAGTGGAAGAGAAGAAGAAGTAATGATGTACAAGCTCCTGGCATTATGATAAGTAGAAAAGGAGCTCAAAATCAAAAAGGAGACTTCCATAGACATTTTTCATTCATGATAGAACAATGGCTATTCTCAGCAGAATGTGTGAAAGTGCCATATATGGGAAATAAATTAACATTGGAAAAGAGAGATAAGGAAATGAATCATAAGGAATGTAGTATGTCATGTTTGCTAGGCCATAAAGAAACAGAAAGGGTTTCTGAAAGAACAGATAGTCACAAAACTAGAGCATCAGGTCAGACAATGTAGGAGGGAGGGGCGGAAACATAGGTTGGAGCTACATGATGAAAGATTTCGGATACGTAGCTAAAAAGTTCAGAGTTAATTCAAGAAAAAATAAGAGTCAATGAAGGTTTTGTAATAGATTTAACAAAATGAAATTTTAAAAGTACTTTAAAATATTTCAAATATTTTGAATAATATAAACATCCTTTTTTTCATTCTTTAAAAAGAAGGAAATTTTTGCTCCACTGAATCTAGCTTCCTCTCCCTTGAATTCATGTAACTGTGAGACTTAGAGTCACCTAGGTCAGGAGCCATAGCAGCCAAGAATGGATTGTGTGTGTCATATTAAATATAAACACAATGGGTAAAGTTCCAGAACTTCTGCTTCTAACCACGGCAAAGTAACTAGCATCAGACTTACTTTCCTGACACAAACAACTATAAAACTGAACAAAATCTATCAGGAAACTATTTCTAGGTGTTGGGTAACACAGCACAGAACCATGATCCCTGAGAGAAAGGGAAACTATGAGGTAAGCTCCACATTAATTCCAGCTTTTCACCTGGGGTCATTTTCCAGAGGCAACATGGAAGCCAGACCCCAAATGGAGAATGTCAATTTCACTGAGATAAGGAGGCATAAATCAGAGTTTGGGGCTGCTGAAGTGGCTTGAATCTGTGCAACAGAGTATTGGAGAAAGGTAGCTGCATGGAGTAAGGGAAGCAAGAAAACCTCTAAGAGATTGCCCTCAGGTCCTTGGCCAAAATAGGCACTACTCATATGCAGGTAGAGACTCCCTAAAGCCCTCATAGAGCAGCTGCTGCAGTGCTAAGTCCTGTGTTCATCTGCATGGAGGTAACAATACATTAACCAATGCTCAGAGATGTCCGAATTCTAACCCATCCAGAGTGGAACAGCCTTGCTGAGCAACTTGGACATTGAAATGAGATGCCAGAAAGATCATGCCTAGGAGTAAAGATCATGCCCTATAGTAAAAGCCATGCCAAAGACTAAGAACAATATTGAAATAAAGCATAAAATCAATTGTAACTAAATCAAGAGATACCACCAATAGTTTAACTACTTGCCAGAACAAAACTCTTCAAAGAAAAACGATGTACTCTATGTTCCCTACAATATACCATCCATAATAATCTGGCATACTTATAAGTATTCTAGACACACAAAGAAGTAGGAAAAATGTAGCTCACAATCAAAAGTAAAAGAAGTTAATATAAATAGATCTCAAGATGACAAAGAGGTTAAAGTTAGAAGACAAGGGCTTTAAAGCAGCTATTACATATATGATCATGAATTTGTTTTTCATTTAAATCCTAGAACTGAAAAATACTGTACTTGAATACATTTACTGGGTAGATGTACAGCAGACTGGACACAACAAAAGAAAGGGTCAATAAACTTGAAGATATATGAATCGAAATTCTGAAGACAGAACTTAAAAAGAACAGAGCCTTGGTAGTTAAGGTAATCCAAATAAGTGTAATTTAAGTTCCCAGAGGGGAAGAAGAGAGAGAGAGAAAAAGAGAGAGAAGGGAGCAGAAAAAAAATGTGAAAATTCCAAATTTGTTTTAAAAGTCATCCTACATATCCACACCTACATATCCAACCCTAAGCCATATAAATAGAAAGAAACCTTCAACCAGGTACGCTACAATCAAACTGCTGAAAACAATGATAAAAAGAAAATCTGAAAAGCAGCCACAAAGTAATAAAAATATTACATACAGGAAAATAATAAGAAAGATCTGACTCTCATCAGAAAAGAATAGAGGCTAGAAAATCTTGTAACAGCTTTAAAGTACTGAAATTTTTTTTTAAATTTCAACTCAGAATTCTATATCTTATAGGAACAATATTTCAAAAATGAGGATAAAATAATTGTTGATAAATGCAAACTGAGGGAATTTGTTGCTTGCAGAAAGTACACTACAAGAAATGATAAACATTGTTTGCAGGTTTTTGTGTTGACAGGTTTTCAATTTATTTGGGTAAGTATCAAGGAGTGTGATTCATTCGGTAAGAGTATGTTTGGTTTTGTAAAAGCTGACAAACTGTCTTCCAAAAATTTAATAGAACACTTGTAAATAACCCAAGCAAAAGAAGAACTCACAAGGGAAATTAGAAAATATTTGAAAATATAAATGAAAATAAAGCACTATACATCTGTGTGATAGAGCTTAAGCAGGTCTTAGAAATAAATAATATAAGCTTTAAATTCTCATGTTAGAAAAGAAGAACATTTTAAAATCAATAATCTAAGGTTTAAACTTAAGAAGGTACAAAAAGTCGAGCAAATTAAACCAAAATAAATCAAAGAAAGGAAATAATAAACAGCACAAAACAATGAAATATAAAACAAACAGTATAGAAAATTAACAAAGCCAAAAATTTTTTTGGAGAAAGTACTAAAATTGTTAAACCCTACCTACCACAGCTTAGTAGATAAAACACCGCCACAAATCCCGTATGCATGTAACATGTGCAAAAAGAGATTGTTATGAACATCCTCATGCCAGTATATTCAAATGAGGTAAAATTATGAATTCCTTGAAAAGTAAATTTAAAATTGACAGAAAAAGAAAATGTGTATAACCCTATGTCTGATAAAGAATTTTTATTTGTAAACGAAATCCTTCCCCAAAAGAAAGCTGTGGGCCCACTTGGTTTTACTGCTGAACTATATCAAACATTAAGGAAGGAAGAATACTAATCTTAAATAAACTTTCATAAATTAAAGGAGGAAAGAAAACTTCCCCCAAAACTGACAAAGCTATTAATGAAAAGAAAATACAAATCAATATCCTCATAGACATTGGTACAAAAATATCATTAATAAATTTCTAGCAAATCAAACATAATGGTTACTGGGGGAAGGGTCGGGGGAAGGATAGTTAGGGAGTTTGGGATTAACATGTACACACTGCTATATTTTAAATGGATAACCAACAAGGACCTACTGTATAACACAGGGGACTCCGTTCAATATTATGTAACAACCTAAATGGGAAAAGAATTTGAAAAAGAATAGATACATGTATATATATAACTGAATCACTTTGCTGTACACCTGACACTAACACAACATTGTTACCAGCTATACTCCAACATAAAATAAAAAGTTTTAAAAAATGAATGGATAAATGAAATGTAGTATATCCATTCTACGGAATAGTCAGCCACAAAAAGGAATGAAGTATTGATCTATGCTACATCATGGGCAAACCTTGAAAACATTATGCTAAGTGAAAGTAGCCAGTTGTAAAAAGCCAGATATCATATGATTCCAGTTATACGACATCCCCAGAAGGCAAATCTATAGAAACAGAAAGATTAGTGGTTGCCAAGGATGGGGAAAAGGGGAGAATGGGGAATGACCTAGTATACAATGACCAACCAGTATACAAATTGGGGGACAAAAGAGAAATTTGGGGTGATATTAATCCTATATATAATCAATGTCCTCTCTCTCTCTCTCTCTCTCTCCAAATATATATATATATTTCTACAACATATATACATCTGTTCTAAAAATCAACAAAAGAAAGACAAAACACAATTTTAAAAATAAGCAAAATATTTGTACAGTCATTTCAAAAAAGAAGATATACAAATGACCAATAAGCATATGAAAAGGTTTGCAACATCATTAGTCAACAGAGAAATGCAAATTAAAATGATGATGCCATACTACTTCATTTTAAAAAGGTTGAAAACACTATAATTGGTGAGAAGGTGGACCAACTGGAACACTCGTATTTTGGGAGTGTACTATGTTACAAATGACTAGAAAATAACTTTTCTAAAAATCATTTACAATAGCATCAGATTGTTTGGAAAGTTGTTGGCAGCTCATTATAAAGTCAAAAATACACTTACACCGTGTCCCAACACTTCCACTCTTTTACACAAAAGAAGTGAAAACATAGCATAAAAAACTTGTACATGAGTGTTTCTATCAGCTTTATTCAAAATAATCAAAAACTGGAAATAATCCAAATGTCTAATAAAATTAAAATGGATAAATAGTTTGTGGTATAGGTATATAATAGAATAATAGCAATTTAAAAAGAATAAACTACTGAAACACAACATGGGTGAATCTCAGAAATAATATGTGGAGTGAAAGAAGTCATATATAAAACAGTATGTACTGTATGATTCCATTTATATGAAATTCAAGATCAGGTCAAACTAATTTATGATGATTAAAACTGGAAGACTGGTTGCATATTAGGGGGGATGGTAACTGACCAGAAGTGGACATGAGGATATTCTCTGGAGTGATGGAAATGTTATATATCTTGATTGATGTGTTGGTTACATTGTCAAATCTCTACAAATTATATATTAAAGATTTCTGTATTTTACTGATTTTAAATTTCACTTTAAACTATAATAAACACAAAGGATGCATTCATTTTTACTTTATAAAAATCTATGAAAATAAAAACCCACAACGCACTAGAGTTGTACCAGACATAACTCTTACTAACAAACAAAATTTATATAGGCTGTCTTGTCACCATGGGATAAATAACTGAATTATATATTATTTACAATAAAATATATCTGTCACCAGCAAATAGGTGTACTATTCATTATGCCAATTAATAAAAAAATTGGGGAAAAAATGATAAATTTTGGGTGATATCAATCCTACCTCTAAGAAGCTTACTAGCTTACTGTGTTCTATCCACTAACGTTTTCTTGCAAACAACTGTCTCTCTTGTTCGCTCAGTTCTCATTTTAAACACTCTCCATCAGACATTCACAAAGAGCTCCCACACTGAAACCAGCACTGTTTGGCTGACCTAGTCATAGACACAGTGTTCTCCCTAGGACGAAGTTCAAATTACATGATCAGGGTAATGAGGAGACTCAAAGTCTTGTCTTAAAAACCCTCAGAGGAGCTTGAAAACTCAAGACCAAACTGGACATGTAAGTGGTCTTTATACTTTATACACCATGTAAAAGAAGACTGGACTTGTTTATGTGATCCCAGGAGATTTAGAACTGAGACCCATGGTTGAAGTTAAAATTAAAGAGATTTCAGTTCAAGATAACAAAGTTAGGTCTATCCAAGTCTAAAGGAATATATCAAGAGGTGGTATACGCTAAAAATAATCAGAGACAAAATTCAAGCATCTGATGAGTGGTTAGACAACCCAAACTTTAAGGTCCCTCCCACCTCAACACTGTATGACAAGGATTAGGTGTTTCACCAGGCTCACAACTCACATATTCAGCACTTGCCCACACAATAATGGTTTTGCACACACAATCCTATCTTCCTCCTGGCTTGCTTCTATTACTGCCAATGGTTTGGTATCAGAAACTGAGGAGAGACAGGTTCATTTCAACTTTGATTACTTCTTAAAAGAGGAAAAATCAAGCTAAACCCAAAGAAGAAGAATGGTAATGTTTGAGGATGGTATCTTGATTAGGACTTGGAGAGTTTAAATATGTGAACACAATTACGTCCAAATAAAGGGTCTGAGTGGTGCTTTATTAACAAATATATACCATTGGTGTTTTGAAACAAAGAGAGAAACTATATAATTGTTCAATATTTAACTCTGCTATTATCAATAGATAAATATAGTGATAGGTAGTATACCTTAAGATTTAAAGCATAGACTTTGGAGCCACACTGCCTAGTTTGGAATCCTAACCTCTCTATTCCTCAGTTTTCTTACCTGACAAAATAGGGATCATAAGAGTACCTATATTATAGAGTTGTTATAAGGATTAAAAGAATTAATTCATCTCAAGTTTGAGGAAGTGTATAACAAGATATGTGTTTTTGTTATTAATGGACGATTGGCATTTAGTGGGCCTGCGTTTTTTCAAAGTTAAAATTTTCTGTATATAGCAGAGAAAAATATCAGTTAGTTTAACAGGAAGAAAAGTTTTTTTAAGAAGATAGCTTTTTTGGAGTAGGATCATATCTCCAAAAGCAACTGAGGATGTGGTCCTGAAGTACAGAAGAGAAGATGTGAGAAAAAAAAAGAAAAGAGAGACAGAATGGAGTCTATCTTAGCCTCGACATCTATAAGAAAATAAGGTAGCTCATAAAAAACAGAAACTTATTTCCCAGGGGTCTGGAGGCTGGGAAGTCCAAGATCATGTCAGTTGATACTTGGATAAAGTGAAGGAATGAGGTAGTAAGCAATGACTAGCAAAAATGGATGAAAAAGCATGATACATAAATTGAACTAATTCTGCACAAGCAGTGACTTAAGAGTTTGAGGTGTAGGGACTTCCCTGGTGGTTCAGTGGCTGGGACTCCCTGCTCCCAATGTGGGGGGCCTGGGTTCGATCCCTGGTCAGGGAGCTGGATCCTGCATGCCGCAACTAAGACCCAAACCAGCTAAATAAATAAATATTAAAAAAAAAAAAAAAAGAGTTTGAGGCGTCTAGGAGAAATACAGCTCCCCTAGAAAATCACCAGAAAGAAGGCAAGGAACAAGGGATAAAAATTCTTTCCATTTTAATTCCATCTCAAAAGATAAAATGATTTCTAGGTTATATTTATAACTACTTTTTAAATATCTTTAACAAACTTACCACCCCTGATGGCACCTGGCAGCATTTTCTGTAGAGTAGGTAAACACATGTAGTTTTGAATAAACTTGGAATGAATGAATAAATGAGAGAACTATTACGTGCAGTAAGGTGTACCAGATAGATGAGATTCCCCTTGGGGAACACCTGGAGAAGATACAATCTCTATGTTACCTTAATGTAACTTGAATTTAGAGGACCCTTAATAACTATTTATAGGGTGCAGGAATGAGTGTACCATAAAAATATGTACCAATGGGTAAAAACTCAGGACAATGGGACCAAGTCTGAAAACTAGACCACGTGTGCTCTTCCTGGAACATCCAGAAGCTCTGGCTGCTCTACTTACCTCAGGGAATGCATTGCCAGGTCCACTTTGTACTTCAGGGACCCAGTCTTCTCAGGAAGACTTTCCAACACAGGCCAGCATTTGGAGCAGGAAGTGGTTTGCGGTATGTCAGACAATACGCTATAGGAATAGAATCATTGTTTTATCTTCTGCAACAAACTTAAAAATACTTGGCCCTCGTGGCCTTCAGACCATCTCCACACTTACAACAATCCAAGTGCACCTAAAACCAGTGATCACAGCTCATTATCAAACAGAGCACTGTTCACAGAAGAGGCTACTGCAAGGCAAGGTCTGATGCAACAGCGATATGGCAGTGAGCTCGGCAGTCTGCGTTCCACTGGGTTCAGAATCTTTAAAATGTTTTCTGTCTTTGTTGTTCAGAAACAGCACCTCAGAATTGAAACCAGACAATAAAGAAGAAAGTATTTATAGCACTGAGGTCACTTAAGAATGAGAACTTGAGACAAACTGCATTAGTGCTAAACTGGTCTCAACTTCTTACACGATGTGGGACTTCCCCACATCTTTGTTTCCTTTATATAAAATGGGAATGCTGAAGAAGAACTACAGTTCTGCAGCCTATGGAACAAAAACCACATTCACAGAAAGAGAGACAAGAGGAAAAGGCAGAGCACTATGTAACATATGAAGGAACAAGATAAAACCCCAGAAAAACAACTAAATGAAGTGGAGATAGGCAACCGTCCAGAAAAAGAATTCAGAATAATGATAGTGAAGATGATCCAGGACCTCGGAAAAAGAATGGAGGCAAAGATCAAGAAGATGCAAGAAATGTTTTAAAAAGATCTAGAAGAATTAAAGAACAATCAAACAGAGATGAACAACACAATAACTGAAATGAAAAATACACTAGAAGAAATCAATAGAAGAATAACTGAGGCAGAACAGATAAGTGACCTGGAAGACAGAATGGTGGAATTCACTGCTGCGGAACAGAAGAAAAAAGAATGACAAGAAATAAAGACAGATAAGAGAACTCTCGGACAACATTAAACGCAACAACATTGGCATTATAGGGGTCCCAGAAGGAGAAGAGAGAGAGAAAGGTCCAGAGAAAATATTTGAAGAGACTACAGTCGAAAACTTCCTTAACATGGGAAAGGAAATAACCACCAAGTCCAGGAAGTGCAGAGAGTCCCATACAGGATAAACCCAAGGAGAAACACACCGAGACACATAGTAATCAAATTGGCAAAAATTAAAGACAAAGAAAAATTATTGAAAGCAGCAAGGGAAAAATGACAAATAATATACAAGGGAACTCCCATAAGGTTAACAGCTGATTTCTCAGCAGAAGCTCTACAAGCCAGAAGGGAGTGGCATGATATACTTAAAGTGATGAAAGGGATGAAAGGGAAGAACCTACAACAAAGATTACTCTACCTGTCAAGGATCTCATTCAGATTCCATGGAGAAATCGAAAGCTTTACAGACAAGCAAAAGCTAAGAGAATTCAGCACCACCAAACCAGCTCTATGACAAATGCTAAAGGAACTTCTCTAAGTGGGAAACACAAGAGAAGAAAAGGACCTACAAAAACAAACCCAAAACAATTAAGAAAATGGTCATAGGAACATACATATCGATAATTACCTTAAACGTGAATGGATTAAATGCTCCAACCAAAAGACACAGGCTTGCTGAATGGATACAAAAACAAGACCCATATATATGCTGTCTACAAGAGGCCCACTTCAGACCTAGGGACACATTCAGACTGAAAGCAAGGGGATGGAAAAAGATATTCCATGCAAATGGAAATCAAAAGAACGCTGCAGTAGCAATACTCATATCAGATAAAATTGACTTTAAAATAAAGAATGTTATAAGAGACAAGGAAGGACACTACATAACAATCAAAGGATCAATCCAAGAAGAAGATATAACAATTATAAATATATATGCAACCAACATAGGAGCACCTCAATACATAAGGCAACTGCTAACAGCTATAAAAGAGGAAATCGACAGTAACACAATAATAGTGGGGGACTTTAGCACCTCACTTACACCAATAAACAGATCATCCAAACAGAAAATTAACAAGGAAACACAAGCTTTAAATAACACAACAGATCAGACAGGGTTAATTGATATATATAGGACACTGCATCCAGAAACAGCAAATTACACTTTCTTCTCAAGTGCGCACGGAACATTATCCAGGATAGATCACATCTTGGGTCACAAATCAAGGCTCAGTAAATTTAAGAAAATTGAAATCATACCAGGCATCTTTTATGACCACATCGCTACGAGATTAGGAATCAATTACGGGGAAAAAATGTAAAAAACACAAATACATTGGAGGCTAAACAATATGTTGCTAAATAACCAAGAGATCACTGAAGAAATCAAAGAGGAAATCAAAAAATACCTAGAGACAAATGACAATGAAAACACAATGATCCAAAACCTATGGGATGCAGCAAAAGCAGTTCTAAGAGGGAAGTTTATAGCAATACAAGCCTACCTCAAGACACAAGAAAAATCTCAAACAAACAATCTAAACTTACACCTAAAGGAAGTAGAGAAAGAAGAACAAACAAAACCAAAAGTTAGCAGAAGGAAAGAGATCATAAAGATCAGAGCAGAAATAAATGAAATAGAGTTGGAGAAGATGGTGGAAGAGTAAGACGCGGAGATCACCTTCCTCCCCAAAGATACACCAGAAATACATCTACACGTGGAAGTGCTCCTATAGAACACCCACTTAACGCTGGCAGAAGACCTCACACCTCCCAAAAGGCAAGAAACTCCCCACATACCTGGGTAGGCCAAAAGAAAAAACAGAGGCAAAAGAATAGAGACGGGACCTGCACCAGTGGGAGGGAGCTGTGAAGGAGGAAAGGTTTCCACACACTAGAAGCCCCTTCGCGGTGGAGACTGCGGGTGGCGGAGGGGGAAACTTCAGAGCCACGGCGGAGAGCACAGCAACAGGGGTGCGGAGGGCAAAGCAGAGAGATTCCCGCACAGAGGATCGGTGCCACCCAGCACTCACCAGCCCAAGAGGCCTGTCTGCTCACCCGCCGGGACGGGCGGGGTCTGGGGGCTGAGGCTCGGGCTTCAGTTGGATGCAGGGAAAGGACTGGGGTTGGTGGTGTGAACACAGCCTGAAGGGGTCAGCACGCCACGGCTAGCCAAGAGGGAGTCCGGGAAAAGTCTGGAGCTGCCAAAGAGACAAGAGACTTTTTCTTGCTTCTTTGTTTCCTGGTGCACGAGAAGAGGGGATTAAGAGCTCTGCGTAAAGGAGCTCCAGAGACGGGCGCGAGCTGCGGCTAACAGCACGGACCCCAGAGACGGGCATGAGATGCTAAGGCTGCTGCTGCAGCCACCAAGAAGCATATGTGCAAGCACAGGTTACTCCCCCCACCTCCCCTGCCAGGAGCTTGTGCAGCCCGCCACTGCCAGGGTCCCGTGATCCAGGGACAACTTCCCCGGGAGAACACACGGTGCACCTCAGGCTGGTGCAACGTCACGCTGGCCTCTGCCACTGCACGCTAGCCCTGCATCCGTACACCTAACGCCCCACCCCCACCCCCGCCACTGCCTGAGTGAGCCAGAGCAGCGGAATCAGCTGCTCTTTAACCCTGTCCTGCCTGAGCGGAGAAGAGATGCCCTCAGGTGACCCACACTCAGAGGCGGGGCCAAATCCAAAGCTGAACCCTGGGAGCTGTGCGAACAAAGAAGAGAAAGGGAAGTTTCTCCCAGCAGCCTCAGAAGCAGCGGATTAAAGCTCCACAATCAACTTGATGTACTCTGCATCTGTGGAATACCTGAATAGACAACAAATCATCCCAAATTGAGGAGGTGGACTTTGGGAGCAAGATATATTATTTTTCCCCTTTTCTTCTTTTTGTGAGTGTGTATGTGTATGCTTCTGCATGAGATTTTGTCTGTATAGCTTTGCTTTCACCATTTGTCCTAGGGTTCTGTCCGTCCATTTTTTTTTTTTTACTTGAAAACATTTTTTTATGATTATTTTTTATTTTAATAACTTTATTTTACTTTATCTTACTTTATTTTATTTTATCCTCTTTCTTTCTTTTAATTTTTTCTCCCTTTTATTCTGAGCCATGTGGAGAACAGTCTCTTGGTGCTCCAGCCAGGCGTCAGGGCTGTGCCACTGAGGTGGGAGAGCCAAGTTCAGGACACTGGTCCACAAGAGACCTTCCAGCTCCACATAATATCAAACAGCGAAAATCTCCCAGAGATCTCCATCTCAACACCAACACCCAGCTTCACTCAATGACCAGCAAGCTACAGTGCTGGGCACCCTATGCCAAACAACTAGCAAGACAGTAACACAGCCCCATCCATTAGCAGAGAGGCTGTCTAAAATCATAATAAGGCCACAGGCACCCCAAAACACACCATCAGATGTGGACCTGCCCACCAGAAAGACAAGATCCAGCCTCATCCACCAGAACACAGGCACTAGTCCCCTCCACCAGGAAGCCTACACAACCCACTGAACCAACCTTAGCCACTGGGGACAGACACCAAAAACAACAGGAACTACGAACCTGCAGCCTGCGAAGAGGAGAGCCCAAACACAGTAAGATAAGCAAAATGAAAAGACAGAAAAACACACAGCAAATGACAGAGCAAGGTAGAAACCCACCAGACCTAACAACTGAAGAGGAAATAGGCAGTCTACCTGAAAAAGAATTCAGAATAATGATAGTAAAAATGATCCAAAATCTTGGATTAGAATAGAGAAGATGCAAGAAACATTTAACAAGGACCTAGAAGACCTAAGAGGAAACAAGCAATGATGAACAACACAATAAACGAAATTAAAAACACTCCAGAAGGGATTAATAGTGGAATAACTGGGGCAGAAGAACTGATAAGTGACCTGGAAGATAAAAGAGTGGAAATAACTACTGCAGAGCAGAATAAAGACAAAAGAATGAAAATAACTGAGGACAGTCTCAGAGACCTCTGGGACAACATTAAATGCACCAACATTCGAATTATAGGGGTTCCAGAAGAAGAAGAGAAAAAGAAAGTGACTGAGAAAATATTTGAAGAGATTATAGTTGAAAACTTCCCTAATATGGGAAAGGAAATAGTTTTAAAAAGTCCAGGAAGCACAGAGAGTCCCATACAGGATAAATCCACGGAGAAACACGCCAAGACACATATTAATCAAACTGTCAAAATTTAAATACAAAGAAAACTAGTAAAAGCAGCAAGGGAAAAACAACAAATAACACACAAGGGAATCCGCATAAGGTTAACAGCTGATCTTTCAGCAGAAACTCTGCAAGCCAGAAGTGAGTGACACAACATATTTAAAGTGATGAAGGAGAAAAACTTACAACAAACATTACTCTACCCAGCACAGATCTCATTCAGACTTGACAGAGAAATTAAAACCTTTACACACAAGCAAAAGCTAACAGAATGCAGCACCACCAAACCAGCTTTACAACAAGTGCTAAAGGAACTGCTATAGGCAGGAAACACAAAAGGAAAAGACCTACAATAAAAAAACCCAAAACAATTTAGAAAATGGTAATAGGAACATACATATCAATATTACCTTAAATGTAAATGGATTAAATGCTCACACCAAAAGAAACAGATTGGCTGAATGGATAAAACAACAAGACCCGTATATATGCTGTCTACAAGAGACCAATTTCAGACCTAGGGACAAATACAGACTGAAAGTGAGGGGATGGAAAAAGATATTCCATTCAAATGGAAATCAAAAGAAAGCTGGAGTAGCAATTCTCATACCAGAAAAAATAGACATTAAAACAAAGACTACTACAAGAGACAAAGAAGAACACTACATAATGATCAAGGGATCAATCCAAGAAGAATATATAACAATTGTAAAAATTTATGCACCCAACATAAGAGGACCTCAGTACATAAGGCAAATACTAACAGCCATAAAAGGGGAAATCGACAGGAACGCAACCATAGTAGGGGAGTTTAACACCCCACTTTCACCAATGGGCAGATCATCCAAAATGAAAATAAATAAAGAAATACAAGCTTTAAATGATACTTTAAACAAGATGGACTTAATTGATATTTATAGAACATTCCATCCAAAAACAACAGAATACACATTTTTCTCAAGTGCTCATGGAATATTCTCCAGCATAGATCATACCTTGGGTCACAAATCTAGCCTTCGTAAATTTAAGAAAATTGAAATCGTATCAAGTATCTTCCGACTACAACGCTATGAGACTCGATATCAATTACAGGGAAAGATCTGTAAAAAATACAAACACATGGAGGCAAAACAACACACTACTTAATAACGAAGTGATCACTGAAGAAATCAAAGAGGAAATCCAAAAATACCTAGAAACAAATGACAATGGAGACAGGACGACCCAAAACCTATGGGATGCAGCAAAAGCAGTTCTAAGAGGGAAGTTTATAGCAATACAATCCTACCTTAAGAAACAGGAAACATCTCGAATAAACAAGCTAACCTTGCACCTAAAGCAATTAGAGAAAGAAGAACAAAAAAACCCCAAAGTTAGCAGAAGGAAAGAAATCATAAAGATCAGGTCAGAAATAAATGAAAAAGAAATGAAGGAAACAAGAGCAAAGATCAATAAAACTAAAAGCTGGTTCTTTGAGAAGAGAAACAAAATTGATAACCCATTAGCCAGACCCATCAAGAAAAAAAGGGAGAAGACTCAAATCAATAGAATTAGAAATGAAAAAGGAGAAGTAACAACTGATGCTGCAGAAATACAAACGATCATGAGAGATTACAACAAGCAACTCTATGCCAATAAAATGGACAACCTGTAATAAATGGACAAATTCTTAGAAATGCACAACCTGTTGAGACTGAACCAGGAAGAAATAGAAAATATGAACAGACCAATCACAAGCACTGAAATTGAAACTGTGATTAAAAATCTTCCAACAAACAAAAGTCCAGGACCAGATGGCTTTACAGGCGAATTCTATCAAACATTTAGAGAAGAGCTAACACCCATCCTTCTCAAACTCTTCCAAAATATAGCAGAGGGAGGAACACTCCCAAACTCATTCTACAAGGCCACCATCACCCTGATACTAAAACTAGACAAAGATGTCACAAAGAAAGAAAACTACAGGCCAATATCACTGATGAACATAGATGCAAAAATCCTCAACAAAATACTAGCAAACAGAATCCAACATCACATTAAAAGGACCATACACCATGATCAAGGGGGTTTATCCCAGGAATGCGAGGATTCTTCAATATATGCAATTCAATCAATGTGATACACCATATTAACAAATTGAAGGAGAAAAACCATATGATCATCTAAATAGATGCAGAAAAAGCTTTTGACAAAATTCAACACCCATTTATGATAAAAACCCTGCAGAAAGTAGGCATACAGGGAACTTTCCTCAACATAATAAAGGCCATATATGACAAGCCCACAGCAAACATCATCTTCAATGGTGAAAAACTGAAACCATTTCCACTAAGATCAGGAACGAGACAAGGTTGCCCACTCTCACCACTCTTATTCAACATAGTTTTGGAAGTTTTAGCCACAACAATCAGAGAAGAAAAAGAAATAAAAGGAATCCAAATCGGAAAAGAAGAAGTAAAGCTGTCACTGTTTGCAGATGACATGATACTATACATAGAGAATCCTAAAGATGCTACCAGAAAACCACTAGAGCTAATCAATGAATTTGGTAAAGTAGCAGGACACAAAATTAATGCACAGAAATCTCTGGCATTCTTACACACTAATGATGAAAAATCTGAAAGCAAAATTAAGAAAACACTCTAATTTACCACTGCAACAAAAAGAATAAAATATCGAGGAATAAAGCTACCTAAGGAGACAAAAGACCTGTCTGCAGAAAATTATAAGACACAGATGAAAAATTAAAGATGATACAAATAGATGGAGAAATATACCATGTGTTTGGATTGGAAGAATCAACATTGTGAAAATGACTCTACTACCCAAAGCAATCTACACATTCAGTGCAATCCCTATCAAACTAACACTGGCATTTTTCACAGAACTAGAACAAAAAATTGCACAATTTGTATGGAAACACAAAAGAACCCGAATAGCCAAAGTAATCTTGAGAATGAAAAATGCAGCTGGAGGAATCAGACTCCCTGACTTCAGACTATACTACAAAGCTACAGTAATCAAGACAGTATGGTACTGGCACAAAAACAGAAATATAGATCAATGGAACAGGATAGAAAGCCTAGAGATAAACCCATGCACATATGGTCACCTTATCTTTGATAAAGGAGGCAAGAATATACAATGGAGAAAAGACAGCCTCTTCAATAAGTGGTGCTGGGAAAACTGGACAGGTACATGTAAAAGTATGAAATTAAAACACTCCTTAACACCATACATAAAAATAAACTCAAAATGGATTAAAGACCTAAATGTAAGGCCAGACACTATCAAACTCTTAGAGGAAAACATAGGCAGAACACTCTATGACATAAATCACAGCAAGATCTTTTTTGACCCACCTCCTAGAGAAATGGAAATAAAAACAAAAATAAACAAATGGTACCTAATGAAACTACAAAACTTTAGCACAGCAAAGGAAACCATAAACAAGACCAAAAGACAACCCTCAGAATGGGAGAAAATATTTGCAGACAAAGCAACTGACAAAGGATTAATCTCCAAAATATACAAGCAGCTCATGCAGCTCAATATCAGAAAAACAAACAACCCAATCCAAAAATGGGCAGAAGACCTAAATAGACATTTCTCCAAAGAAGATATACAGACTGCCAACAAACACATGAAAGAATGCTCAACATCACTAATCATTAGAGAAATGCAAATCAAAACTACAATGAGATATCATCTCACACTGGTCAGAATGGCCATCATCAAAAAATCTAGAAATAATAAGTGCTGGAAAGGGTGTGGAGAAAAGGGAACACTCCTGCACTGTTGGTGGGAATGTAAATTGATACAGCCACTATGGAGAACAGTATGGAGGTTCCTTCAAAAACTACAAATAGAACTACCATATGACCCAGCAATCCCACTACTGGGCATATACCCTGAGCAAACCAAAACTCAAAAAGAGTCATGTACCACAATGTTCACTGCAGCTCTATTTACAATAGCCAGGACATGGAAGCAACCTAAGTGTCCATCAACAGATGAATGGATAAAGAAGATGTGGCACATATATCAATGGAATATTACTCAGTCATCAAAAGAAACGAAGTTGAGTTATTTGTAGTGAGGTGGATGGACCTAGAGTCTGTCATACAGAGTGAAGTAAGTCAGAAAGAGAAAAACAAATACCGTATGCTAACACATATATATGGAATCTAAGAAAAAAAAAAGGTCATGAAGAACCTAGGTGCAAGATGGGAGTAAAGCCACAGGCCTACTACAGCATGGACTTGAGGTTATGGGGCAGGGGAAGGGTAAGGTGTGACAAAGTGAGAGAGTGGCATATACATATATACACTACCAAACGTAAAATAGATAGCTAGTGGGAAGCAGCCGCATAGCACAGGGAGATCATCTAGGTGTTTTCTGACCATCTAGAGGGGTGGGATAAGGAGGGTGGGAGGGAGGGAGATGCAAGAGGGAAGAGATATGGGAACATATGTATATGTATAACTGATTCACTTTGTTATAAAGCAGAAACTAACACACCATTGTAAAGCAATTATATTCCAATAAAGATGTTAAAAAAAAAAGAAAAATGAAATAGAAACAAAGAAAACAATAGCAACGATCAATAAAACTGTAAGCTGTTTTTTGAGAAGATAAACAAAATTGATAAACCATTAGACAGACTCATCAAGAAAAGGAGGGAGAGGACTCAAATCAATAAAATTAGAAATGAAAATGGAGAAGTTAAAACAGACCACAGAAATACAAAGCACCCTAAGAGACTACTACAAGCAACTGTATGCCAATAAGATGGACAACCTGGAAGAAATGGACAAATTCTTAGAAAGGTATAACCTTCCAAGACTGAACCAGGAAGAAATAGAAAGTATGAACAGACCAATTACAAGTAATGAAATTGAAACTGGGATTAAAAGTCTTCCACCAGGGCTTCCCTGGTAGCGCAGTGGTTGAGAGTACACCTGCTGATGCAGGGGACACGGGTTCGTGCCCCGGTTCGGGAAGATCTCACATGCCACGGAGCAGCTAGGCCCGTGAGCCATGGCCACTAAGCCTGCGCGTCCGGAGCCTGTGCTCCACAACGGGAGAGGCCACAACAGCGAGAGGCCCGCGTACCGCAAAAAAAAAAAAAAAAAAAAAAAAAGTCTTCCACCAAACAAAAGTCCAGGACCAGATGGCTTCACAGGTGAATTCTATCAAACATTTAGAGAAGAGCTAACACCCATCCTTCTCAAACTCTTCCAAAAAATTGCAGAGGAAGAAACTCTCCCAAACTCATTCTATGAGGCCACCATCACCCTGATACCAAAGTCAGAAAAAGGTACTACGAAAAAAGAAAATTAGAGACCAATATCACTGATGAATATAGATGCAAAAATCCTCAACAAAATACTAGCAAACAGAATCCAACAACACATTAAAAAGTTCATACACCATGATCAAGTGGGATTTATCCTAGGGATGCAAGTATTCTTCAATATACACAAATCAATCAATGTGATACACCATATTAACAAACTGACGAATAAAAACCATATGATCAACTCAATAGATGCAGAAGAAGCTTTCGACAAAATTCAACACCCATTTATGATAAAAACTCTCCAGAAAGTGGGCACTGAGGGAACTTACCTCAACATAATAAAGGCCATATATGACAAACCCACAGCAAACATCATTCTCAATGGTGAAAAACTGAAAGCATTTCCTCTAAGATCAGGAACAAGACAAGGATGTCCACTCTCACCACTCTTATTCAACAGAGTTTTGGAAGTCCTAGCCATGGCAATCAGAGAAGAAAAAGAAATAAAAGGAATACAAATTGGAAAAGCAGAAGTGAGACTGTCACTGTTTGCAGATGCCATGATACGATACATAGAGAATCCTAAAGATGCCACCAGAAAACTAGAGCTAATCAATGAATGTGGTGAAGTTGCAGGATACAAAATTAATGCACAGAAAGCTCTGGCATTCCTATACACTAATGATGAAGTTTCTGAAAGAGAAATTAAGGAAACACTTCCATTTACCACTGCAACAAAAAGAATACAATACCTAGGAATAAACCTACCTAGGGACACAAAAGACCTGTATGCAGAAAACTATAAGACACTGTTGAAAGAAATTAAAGATGATACCAACAGATGGAGAGAAATGCCATGATCTTGGACTGGAAGAATCAATATTGTGAAAATGACTATACTACACAAAGCAATCTACAGATTCAGTGTAATCCCTATCAAATTACCAATGGCATTTTCTACAGAACTGGAACAAAATATCTTGAAATTCGTATGGAGACACAAAAGACCCCAAATAGCCAAAGCAGTCTTGAGGGAAAAAAAAGGAGCTGCAGGAATCAGACTCCCTGACTTCGGACTATACTAGAAAGCTACAGTAATCAAGACAGTATGGTACTGGCACAAAAAGAGAAATATAGATCAATGGAGCAGGATAGAAAGCCCAGAGATAAACCCATGCACCTATGGTCAACTAATCTATGACAAAGGAGGCAAGGATATACAATGGAGAAAAGACAGCCTCTTCAATAAGTGGTGCTGGGAAAACTGGACAGCTACATATAAAAGAATGAAATTAGAACACTCCCTAACACCATACACAAAAATAAACTCAAAATGGATTAGAGCCCTAAATTAAGACCAGACACTATAAAAAACTCTTAGAGGAAAACACAGGAAGAACACTCTTTGACATGAATCACAGCAAGATAGTTTTTGATCCACCTCCTAGAGTAATGGAAATAAAAACAAAAATAAACAAATGGGACCTAATGAAACTTAAGAGCTTTTATAAGGCAAAGGAAACTACAAACAAGACAAAAAGACAACCCTCAGAATGGGAAAAAATATTTGCAAACGAATCCATGGACAAAGGATTAATCTCCAAAATATATAAACAGCTCATGCAGCTCAGTATTAAAAAAACAAACAACCCAATCCAAAAATGGGCAGAAGACCTAAATAGACATTTCTCCAAAGAAGACATACAGATGGCCAAGAAGCACATGAAAAGCTGCTCAACATCACTAATTATTAGAGAAATGCAAATCAAAACTACAATGAGGAATCACCTCACACCAGTTAGAATGGGCATCATCAGAAAATCTACAAACGACAAATGCTGGAGAGGGTGTGGAGAAAAGGGAATCCTCTTGCACTTTTGGTGGGAATGTTAATTGATACAGCCACTGTTGAGAACAGTATGGAGGTTCCTAAAAAAACTAAAAAAAAATTACCATATGACCCAGCAATCCCACTACTGGGCATATACCCAGAGAAAACCATAATTCAAAAAGACACATGCACCCCAATAATCCTTGCAGCACTATTTACAACAGCCAGGTCATGGAAGCAACCTAAATGCCCAACAACAGACGAATGGAAAAAGAAGATGTGGTACATATGTACAATGGAATATTACTCAGTCATAAAAAGGAACGAAACTGGGTCATTTGTAGAGACGTGGATAAATCTAGAGAATGTCATACAGAGTGAAGTAAGTCAGAAAGAGAAAAATATCGCATATTAATGCATATATGTGGAACCTAGAAAAATGGTACAGGTGAACCGGTTTGCAGGGCAGAAATTGAGACACAGATGTAGAGAACAAACATATGGACACCAAGGCGGGAAAGCAGTGGCGGGTGGGGATGGTGGTGTGATGAATTGGGAGATTGGGATTTACATGTATACACTGATGTGTATAAAATGGATGACTAATAAGAATCTGCTGTATACAAAAATAAATAAAACAAAATTTTAAAAAAAAGGGAATGCTGATAATAGCACCGATCTCAAGCTGTTGTGAGTATTAAATAAGGTTTTCCATGTAAAACGTTTTGAACAGAGCTTACTACATATGAAATTCTCAATAAATGTTACTGCTTCTTAACTGTAAACATAGCAAGTTTGAAAAATTTTGTAAAGATTTTGTATTAAAAAAAAATTATAGCATGGCCTTAGACACATTTAATGATGTAATGGGAGTTCCAAGATGCGACCTGAATGTGCCATCAACAGTTTAGTGCTTCTTCACTTGTATAAACAAAAGAATTAGCAAATGATGAAAATGTAAAAGACCTATGAATCTGAAGATGCCAAGACAAATCGAAGGCAGTCTTGCATTCAAGGAATTCACACTCTAGTAGGGAGGAGTAATAATAGCAAATACTAATTGAACACTAACTAAATACTCGGCATTTTGATGTGGATTAACTCATTTAATCTTTATCACAAATATATGAAGTAGGTACCAGTAATATTGTCATTATACAAATAAAGAAATTGAAATATGGAGTATTTAAGTAACTTGCCCCAGGTATCTGGTTTGAGCCGGGATGCAAAACCTAGCAGTCTGGCTCCACATCTTAGTCTTACTCACTATTCTGTACTGCCTCTACAGTGCTTCATTAAAAGTAATCGAGCACTATGTGCAAGACAAAAGGAAAAGAAGAGATTGTGGAGACAGGGAGACCAGGTATTGAAATGGTCTAGACAAGAAGTAAAAAGGACCAGAAATACACAATAGCCATGATGCTGGAGATCATGGAGTAAATGAAAGAGATACTGGATAAAAGGAGCTAACGACTGCCTGCCTGTGGAGAACCCAGGAATACTTGAACAAGTATTTTATACGCAGGAAATGTTGGAATAGCAACAACAGGATGGGATCAGTGCTTTCATCCCTCTAAATTCCCCAACACTGTCCATTGTCTCTCTGACCAGTCTGAGTCTTTCAATCTCCAGATTTACCAGCCATAATTTTTCAAATGATATTTCCAAACGTATTCCTCCTAGATTCTGTCAAATAAGAGCACAGAAAGGCACTACACAGTTTCAGAGCTGTATTTTCCACCTTCCTTCTGAAAGAAAAATCACTGTTGTTTTTTTTTTTAACAAAAATCTCAAAAGTTTATAGTTAGAAAAACCAAGTCTAAAAGTATTGAGTCTAAAAGCCGATGACACAGACAATTACCAGAAAGGCCACAAGATGGCAGCAAAGTATAGCATAAGAGCAGCCTGAGCAGGTAGGTGTCCTAGAGCAGCGGTCCCCAACCTTTTCGGCACCAGGGACCGGTTTCGTGGAAGACAATTTTTCCACGGACGGGGGCGGGGGTGGGGATGGTTCAGTTGGTAATGCGAGAGATGGGGAGCGGTGGGGAGCCATGGGGAGCAGTGGGGAGCGGCAGATGAAGCTTCGTTCGCTCACCCTCTGCTCACCTCCTGCTGTGCGGCCCGGTTCTTGACAGGCCGAGGACCACTACCAGATGGGGACCCCTGTCCTAGAGGGTGCTTTTTATTAAAGACTCTCAGATTTCATAAGTTTTGTGTATACGTATTTGGTGCATGTTAACCAACAGCTTTAACGGCTCTATAATCATTGTCTCTACACAGCACCTCACAGTTTACAAAACTCCTACCAACAATGTCTCTTATCGGATCCTCAGAGTCACTCGGTGAAGTCCACAGGTCAATCAATGATCATGACTTCTCTGCAGAATAAGGAGCAGCTTTACCCCAGGTACTAGAGGTATTTCAGAGGTTCGGAAGTGAGGCAAAGTTCAGAACTTTATCATTGTTTCTATTAAGATGGGCTCCAGGAGAAAGAGAACATGAAGGGGGATACTATACCCTCAACTTCAGAAAGAAAAAAAAAATCTAAGATTTTCAGTAGAACTGAGAATGCCTTAAGGAACTGAGGTCTGTAAGGAATTTGGAGGAAAAAAAGGGAAAAAAGAAGTAAAGTGACAGGGCTTTCATTATTTTTATAACAGCACTAAAATTTTTCTCAGAGACAATTATAGAAAGCAAAACTGGAAAGAAATACACCCAAGGGGGAAAGATATTTATCCTCCAAACGATAGTCACAAAAATTTCCTAGGGCTGCTATAACAAACGACCACAAACTTGGTGGCGTAAAACAGTAAGTCCAAAATCAAGGTGTCTGCAGGGCTGCGCTTCCTCCAGATGCTCTGGGGGAGAATATTCTCTTGTCTCTTCAGCTTCTGGTGGCTCCAGGCCTCCAAGCCCTGCCTCTATCCTTGTAAGGTCTTCTCCATTATGAGCCTCCCTCTCTGTGTTGCTTATAAGGACACCTGTCATTGGACTTAGGGCCCACCTAGATAATCCAGGCTGATCTCAACTGGAGATCTTTAATTCCATTTGCAAAGAGCCTTTTTCCAAATAAAGCCCCATTCTTAGGTATCAGGGGTTAGGACTTAGGCATATCTTTGGGGGGAGGGTCACCATTCTACCCACTACAATAGTCTTGCGACTTTACTTTCCCCGCCCGTGAGGAGCCCACAAACGTACATATTATAGACCCCCTGATCCTTCCTCATGTTTAGCTGCTACAGAGGAACATCATTTGATTTCTGCTCTGTAGTCTGTGCAACCTGTGTCCTCTCCTTGGACGCAGTGTCCTCGTCTGTAAAATAGGGAAGCTAGGCCAGCCAGTGGTCACAAAGTCAAAAGCATGCTGAGTTTGAGAGGAAACAGAGAACAGAGTAGGGTTAAGAAAAACAAGAGCATTTGTACCTATGCCAATCACTTGTTACCTCGTGGTGGAACATTTTACTTCCTCGTTAGCTTTGGGAGGTCATTTATCTTTACATTTGATTAAATATCTACTTTGTAGCAGATCCTGCTCTAGGTTCTCAGACTGTAGAGATGGACAAGGAGGGATCCTGCTCTCGGGAACCCCACAACCCAAGAGGAGAGACAGACAGACACACAATGGTATCCCTGCAGCCTAGGGTAAAAGTGCTAAGGAGAGATCCTCTGTATATGTGAGCATCAAAACCCAAGTGACCGACTCTGGGGTGTGGTTGGATGCAGGGATGAGGAAAGCCCCCACTGGGGGATGCACTTAAGTTGGTTCTTGAGTGTGGAGTAAATTTCATCAGCTAAGTAAGATAGTAGAAAATAGTGCACACAGAGTAATCACGATGTCTAAAGATGCCAAGATGCGAAAGGGCCAGGGGGTAGGTGCCTTTGGAAGAAAGTATGCCAAAGGGAAAAAAGGAAAAGGATATTGTCCGGAAAAATCATCGTGATCACTGCTACCATCACTGAACACTTGCTTAGTGCCAAACACCACACCAAATGTCTTCATGCATGGTACAATTCTCATAGCTACAGGTAGAATGTCTGTTTAGGCTTAGCTGTGCTGGAATAATTCCTAAATCTCAGTTGCTTCATCCAATGAATGTTTATTTCTCACCCACACATAATCTGTTGGAATCTGGTTCATTCTCCAGGGCAGCTGTCTCCTAAGTGTTGGCTCAGCATTCAGTCTCCTTGATTCTCATAGCACCTTAATTCTCATATCAAAATGTGTTTTCACATTCATCAAAGGAAAAAGTGGGCTGGAGAATTCCGTCCTGGGAACTGAATGCCTCCACACAGAGGTGACACACACCACTTCTGCTTACTTTTCTCAGGCTCTGCAGGTGACTTGGGCACACCTAACTTCCGAAGAGAAAGAAAAGTAATGTCCAGAATTAGAAGAGAAGCAGGTACTGGGGAACAGAGAAGCTGCTTACCACAGGTGGCTACCATTATTCTCATTTCACAGATGGGGAGATAGAAACACAGAGAAGTTACCCAAGGTCACACAGCTGGCAACTGGCAGAACCAGCATTTGTACTCAGATCTGTCTCACTCCAGACCCCAGACTTTCCTTTATTGGGAAATGCATATGCCATGCAAACGATTTGGACTTCATTCCACCGATAATGCGAAGGTTATTGAAAAGCTATAACGGGGAGAATACAAATCCTATTTGTATTTTAGAAAGATCTGTCTGAAAACAGTGATGGGGGAGGGACCAGACTACAGATGTGAGTCCCCAGGAACTGTTATGACAGTTTTCAGAAGGGAAATGATAGGGCCCTGAACTTAGCAGTGCCTACGATGGGGACTGTGAGGGGGCAGCAGATCTAAGGGCCACTAAGAATCAGAGTAGAGGACTTTCCTGGTGGCGCAGTGGTAAGAATCCACCGCCAATGTGGGGGACATGGGTTCGAGCCCTGGTCCGGGAAGATCCCACATGCAGCAGAGCAACTAAGCACATGCGCCACAGCTATTGAGCCTGCTCTCTAGAGCCCGTGAGCCACACTACTGAGCCTGAGTGCCACAACTACTGAAGCCCACGCACCTAGAGCCCATGCTCTGCAACAAGAGAAGCCACCGCAATAAGAAGCCCACGCACCGCAACGAAGAGTAGCCCCCGCTCGCTGCAACTAGACAAAGCCCGTGCCTGCGTGGCAACAAAGACCCCATGCAGCCATAAATAAATAAATTTATTTAAAAAGAAAAAAAGAATCAGAGTAGAGAGGTTTTAATAAATAAGTGGATATACAAGATGATGAAAAAGGAAGGGGGGACAGGCATGATGAGCAGGGTCCTGGTTTGGCAAACTAGGAGGACAGAGGTGCCATTTACCAAGACAGGGATTAAGACAGGCATCAGGCTGGTTGTGCTTGTTTTTGTTTTTGATGGGGAGAAGGATGTAAATGGTTCAAATCTGAACATGTTGAATTTGAGTTTCTTGTGGAAATTCAAGTAGAGAGCTCCAGCAGACACTTAGGCATATGTATCTTAAATTTATCAAAAAAAAGGTTTTGGTTATAGGTCAGTATTTGGGCGAAAAACATGCAAAAGTGATAGTCCAAATCATAGGATTGATGAAATTGCCAGGGGAGAGAGAAAAAAAAAAAACAAGAAGACAATGAAAGATGGAGCAACCTGTCTGGAATGCAGAGGTTTAAATGGTCCTGAGGGTAGAGATTTCATTATAGTCACCTTTGATCTCTCCACTTAATTCAAGACAGAGTCCAAAAGAGTTTCCTAAGCATGGTTCGCTAAATTTATGAAATAGAAAACACACCAGAGTGTACACCATCTGGAAATAAGATCCCCTGTACTCATGGCGCCATATTGGCTACATCCAGTAGGATGAAGTTTCCCAAACTTCACAAGCCTAGAAATGAACACACACACACACACACCATTTTTATTTTTTTATGAAATATTTTTATTGGTTTTGGCTTATTACCAAAAGAATATATATTTACTGTAACAGTAAGAATATGTTAATGAAAAACAAACTAGTTGTAATCCTAGCACATCCCTTAATAACCGTTCAAAGCTGGAGGCTCGCTTTTTGACATCCAAGGAAGGCTAGGAAAGCAAACGAGGTTAATCATGGAAAGGGGAGGGAGGATAGCAGGGGAGTTCTATTCGTTTAGGGTTCCCTGATTCCACTAACCTTCTGATGCCTCAGAGTCTCTCCACACCTTCCAGATTAGGCTCTGCTTTCATTTCTACCGTTGGAGAAAAACAAATGTAGCTTATTGACCACACATAAACATCTTCCGTTAAACTGCTCTGAAGCTATTAGTGTTGTTAACACAATTAATGGACCGTCAATGTCAAATGCGAAACCCTTGCTGCCGGAGATGCAAGGATGACTTCGTGAAATTGTTTTCTGTGCTATAGCAGAAAGAGAGGCATTCGGGAAAGTCACTCTTTCTGCAAACATCGCGGCCTGTGAGATCTGCCCAAAAAAGAGCTGATCATATGCCTGTTATCCCAAAATAGCACCTTCCTTCATTATGCCGAGGTTCAGCGCAAAACTGACTCATGCCGCTCCGGGATCGCTGCCAGAGCAGAGCGTCGAGCACCCGAGCACGCGAGGCAAGCGGCGCTCCACCAACAGGCAAAGACGCGGCGGGACCTGACCCGCGCGGGGTCCCCACGGCCCGGTCTGGGCTTCGCAGTCAAGAAGGCGAGAGCTTTCAGTATCCACCGTGTTACAGCATAGACAACTTGGAAGGGTTCTGGGGCCTTATTAAAGGAAAGCTGTCACATCCGGATTCCGCCTCTGAATCTGCTCCCTGTTCCCGGGCTGTTCCCCAAGGGCAGCAATTCAGCTTCTTCAGGATCCTGAACTTGTTCTTCAACACTAAAGCAACGCAAGTCACTTCTTCACCCTTACCCAAGGCCAGCTCACCACCCTCCTCAGCAGGAGCCCCAGGAACAGCCTGGATGTTCAAGCTACCCCGTCCTATGCCCACGCCTCCAGAGGTCTTCCTGGAGCGCTTCCATCCACGGGTCATCTCCCCTGCTCAGAACTCTCTCTGGGCCCCAGTGGTCCTTAGTACTATTTTTCTTTATATTATGTTGTAATGTCCTGGTCTTTACAATCTTTCTTATATATCTCTGAGTTATCCACAGTGCCTAGAATATGACGGACAATTAACTGAACAAATGAATAAAAATAATGAGGATGAGTTAGGACACCAGGATTCTTCAGAACCCTCACATATAGTAATCCAGATCCGGAATGAAAGTTATTAATAAACGCAACTCCTATTTTCCTTCTCCCTTGATTTTCCTTTCTTCTTGAAAGAGATTTTTTAATTGCAGAATATGAGCTCTTTCCCTTCCTCCATTCTCCCAGATCATGAAACTAACAATCTTCTCTAAATGATTCTTGGTGTTCAACACTTAGATTTTCTGCCTTGAGTACCCAGGTGATCAACCATAGGCCCATTTGAGAAACTCTTGTAACAGGAAAAATCCATCATGATCATAGACAGAAGCAAGCTCTATGTACCTTTTGTTGTTTAGTGATGTTGATGAACTTGCAGGTGATTTAGGAGAGAGAACGGCCACTAAAACTCATCAGAAGGGCATAATAGAAGAAAATGCATCATGTAAGAGCACCAAGTTTTATAATGACCAACAAAACCCAAATAAGTACAAAGTCGGCACTTTATACCAGCTTATGGTATTTCAACCCCTGTACTGAAACTTAAGGATTCTTTGCTAAAATTTTACACCAATGAACACCACTCTTTCGGTCTAAATACACAGTAACATAGTGCTACAAATTAACCTCGCAGATTATTTTAGAAATTCTCTATGAGACTATCTTAGTATGAGCTGTAAAAGCACACCATGGCTCATCACAATGATTCACACAAATCATTCCAATTTTTTACATAAAATTAAAAATCCAGGGGGACTCACTGACATCACAATAGATGCCACTTTATAGAACATTTTTAAAGCCTACAGAGAAAAAATAGGGATCATTTTATAGTTGTATTACTTTACATAGCATACTTAATAAATAGATACTTAATAAATTTTAGAAGGAGAAAGAGAGGTAAGGATGATGATGTGAAACTCTAGGAACAAAGAAACAGCATTTACAAAGGTGTTTTTGATGCTTGGACCAGCCCAGTTCTGAAGTGATAAACAAAAGGTCTATACTAAAGAGTTCTATTCTACATTCAGTGGCCACATGTAGGAATGTAATTTGGGGAAGATGCTCCCTTCCTTTAGGAAAGGGTTCTTGTTCTCAAGTGCTTATGCAACATACCCTTGGACTGGCCATAAGCAGAATTTGGGGAAGGCGGGGTAGTGGTGGTGCTCTGTGTAGTTTAAAAGAAAAAAAGCATAATCAGTATACCTGTGATGGTTAACTTTATGTGTCAACTTGACTGGGTCACAGGATGCCCAGATATTTGGGCAAACATTATTCTGGTTGTTTCTGTAAGGATATTTCTGGATGAGAGTAACGTTTTGATCGGTAAACTGAGGAAAGCATACTGCCCTTCATAGTGTGGGTGGGCCTCATCCAATCAGTTGAAGGCTGAGTTGAGCAAAAGGCCTACCCTCCCGCCCCCAGTAAGAGAGAATTCTCCTGTCAGACAGCTTTCCAACTGAACACTGGCTCTTTCTTGTACTACAGCAGCTTCCAGTCTTTGTACTTGAACTGAGATATTAGCTCTGCAGATTTTGGACTTGTCAGCCTCCATAATTACATGAGCCAATTCCTTCTAATAAGTCTTTATATATAAGTATATACATAGTTTATTTATTTATAAACATTTATTATATATAATATACTTATTATATATCTATTGGTGCTGTTTCTCTGGAGAACCCTAAGTAATACAATATCTATTACTTTATTATAATACTCACCGGAGAAAATATAACTCAACAAAACTGTGATCTACAAAATATACAAAATCACAGGGCAAGAAGATATTTTAATGGGTCTGAGTTTTAAATGATCAGCACTGCTGGTGTGTCCACAACATTTAATTGCTATTAGATCATGTCCTTCCCCTTCCATGTTCAGTAAATGACACTTGGCCGTCACTTGAGTTAGGAGCAAAAGTACAATGACAGGTTTAACCCACTTCTTTCCTTTCCCAGCCTCTACAGCCTAAGGTGACCCCCTAATGGAGGATCAAAGGAGTAAGGAAAATGTCTTTGCATACAGATTAAACATTACCATTGAGCCATAACGCTAGTGTCTCCATCATTCTGTTTTGGGAAGTGGTCACATATGGGAGTCAGCTATACGAGACTCTTGTACTTTGGTGATCCCTCTGCAATTCATAATTCTACCTACTTCTAATACATAATCCTAAAACTCAAAAGGACTGCAGAAGTTAGCTAGTCAATATTGCTTATTTGGGACATGGGGAAATCAAAGCTCAGAGAGAAATATATTACCTGTCTGTGTCACACAGCAATCATTACCAGATCTGTAAAGCTAATAAATAATGAAGCCCGGGCTTCCCTGGTGGCGCAGTGGTTGAGAGTCCGCCTGCCGATGCAGGGGACACGGGTTCATGCCCCGGTCCGGGAGGATCCCACACGCCGCAGAGTGGCTGGGCCCGTGAGCCATGGCTGCTGAGCCTGCGCTTCCAGAGCCTGTGCTCCGCAACGGGAGAAGCCACAACAGTGAGAGGCCCACGTACCATAAAAAATAAATAAATAATAATGAAGCCCACGCTTTTAGCATGTCTTTAAGATTCAAGAATTAAAAGAGAATGGGGTTAGATACCTCTTGAACATCTATGATTTTGATCCTCTTCCATAGGAACTTCTGCTTCAAGGATAAGACCAAGAAAATAAAATCCTGAACTTTTCTGACTAGCACTGCCCACTTTGTTATTGCTTACCCCACCAAAAAATGTGCCAACTCCTGTCATTGAACCCAGACTTCTATAGGATAGGTTGTTACAGCATTCCCATCCAAACACCTGCACTGATTCGCCATACCTCAATGTGGAGGAAGAGCAGAGGAAATGTTCAGTTTGCTTAGCCTAAAATCTAAGGATGTCCATAATCCGAGCTCAGCCTACTCCACAACACACATTTAATGAATACACAATAGCGCAAGGCACAGTATTTGAAACAGCAGATTAAAAAGGCCATTTTTGAAGTGGATCCTCCAGCCCTGGTAAAGCCTTCAGATGATGGCAGACCCAGCCAAAATATCCACAGCAATCTCATGAGAAGCTCTGAGGCAAAAGGACCCAGCTAAGCCACCCCCAAATTTCTGGCTCGCAGAAACTGTTAGATAATGAATGCTTGTTTTAAACCACTAACTTTGGGGATAATCTGTTAATGCAACGAAGGAAAACTTACACACCCATCGACAGATGAATGGATAAACAAACTGTGGTATATTCATACAATGGAATGCAGCTGATCAATAAAGAAGTCAACTATTGATACATAAGACGTAAGCTTAAAATTTGAAAACAATTACACTGAGTGAAATAAGCTACACACATGCAAAAAAAAGCAGTTACTGTATGACTCCATTTCCATGAAATTTTAGAAAAGGTGAGCCAAGCAATAATGACAGAAAGCATATAGGAATTGCCTAGAGGTGGGCCAGAGGCAAAGAGATGAAGGAGGAGTTCAAAGGGAAAAAGGAGTGTGATTGTTACATTCATTAATTTTATCGTGTGGATGGTTTCATGTCAAAACTTATCAAATTGTACACTTTAGTTGTGCACCATTTATCAATTATACCTTAACAGAACTTTAAAAGTTCAATATAAAAAAGTGATCAAGGCATTGGTTCTGTGGTAGTGCGCTCAGGTTTGGGATGGAGGACGTTCCCTTAGCCAATACCCACAGCGCAGTGGGAGAAGGGCTAGAGCAGAGACATGCAGGAGGGATCCAAAGTCTCTTGCTCTCTGCCTCCCACTAGAGGGCGCCCATGCCGGAGAATTGTCTTTGTTTTACATTTCCTTTTGTTAGTTCCCTTAGTGATTAGATTTGCCTTTGGTATCTTCTCTTAAGCCTACTTTCTTTCTAATTAAGACCTAAATAGACATTTCTCCAAAGAAGATATACAGATTGCCAACAAACACATGAAAGAATGCTCAACATCATTAATCATTAGAGAAATGCAAATCAAAACTACAATGAGATACCATCTCACACCAGTCAGAATGGCCATCATCAAAAAATCTAGAAACAATAAATGCTGGAGAGGGTGTGGAGAAAAGGGAACCCTCTTACACTGTTGGTGGGAATGTAAATTGATACAGCCACTGTGGAGAACAGTATGGAGGTTCCTTAAAAAGCTACAAATAGAACTACCATATGACCCAGCAATCCCACTACTGGGCATATACCCTGAGAAAACCATAATTCAAAAAGAGTCATGTACCAAAATGTTCATTGCAGCTCTATTTACAATAGCCCAGAGATGGAAACAACCTAAGTGTCCATCATCGGATGAATGGATAAAGAAGATGTGGCACATATATACAATGGAGTATTACTCAGCCATAAAAAGAGACGAAATTGAGCTATTTGTAATGAGGTGGATAGACCTAGAGTCTGTCATACAGAGTGAAGTAAGTCAGAAAGAGAGAGACAAATACCGTATGCTAACACATATATATGGAATTTAAGAAAAAAAAAATGTCATGAAAAACCTAGGGGTGAAAGAGGAATAAAGACACAGACTTACTAGAGAATGGACTTGAGGCTATGGGGAGGGGGAAGGGTAAACGGTGACAAAGCGATAAAGAGGCATGGACATATATACACTACCAAACGTAAGGTAGATAGCTAGTGGGAAGCAGCCGCATAGCACAGGGAGATCAGCTCGGTGCTTTGTGACCACCTGGAGGGGTGGGATAGGGAGGGTGGGAGGGAGGGAGACGCAAGCGGGAAGAGATATGGGAACATATGTATATATATAACTGATTCATTTTGTTGTGAAGCTGAAACTAACATACCATTGTAACGCAATTATACTCCAATAAAGATGTTTAAAAAAAAAATCTAGAAACAATAAATGCTGGAGAGGGTGTGGAGAAAAGGGAACCCTCTTGCACTGTTGGTGGGAATGTAAATTGATACAGCCACTATGGAGAACAGTATGGAATTTCCTTCAAAAACTACAAATAGTACTACCATACGACCCAGCAATCCCACTACTGGGCATATACCCTGCGAAAACCATAATTCAAAAAGAGTCATGTACCAAAATCTTCACTGCAGCTCTATTTACAATAGTCAGGACACGGAAGCAACCTAAGTGTCCATCAACAGATGAATGGATAAAGAAGATGTGGTACATATATACAGTGGAATATTACTCAGCCATAAAAAGAAATGAAATTGAGCTATTTGTAATGAGGTGGATAGACCTAGAGTCTGTCATACAGAGTGAAGTAAGTCAGAAAGAGAAAAACAAATACCGTATGCTAACACATATATATGGAATCTAAGAAGGAAAAAAAAAAAGGTCATGAAGAACCTACGGGTAAGCCGGGAATAAAGACACAGACCTACTAGTGAATGGACTTGAGGATATGGGGAGGGGGAAGGGTAAGCTGGGACGAAGTGAGAGAGTGGCATGGATATATATACACTACCAAATGTAAAACCGATAGCTAGTGGGAGGCAGCCGCATAGCACAGGGAGATCAGCTCGGTGCTTTGTGACCACCTAGAGGGGTGGGATAGGGAGGGTGGGAGGGAGGGAGATGCAAGAGATACGGGAACATATGTATATGTATAACTGATTCACTTTGTTATAAAGCAGAAACTAACACACCATTGTAAAGCAATTATACTCCAATAAAGATGTTAAAAAAAAAAAAGACTGATATAGTTAAGATCGTCTCTAGATTTATTTTCTAAGCGATTTTGGCCTAATGATAGGCTTTTCACCCCAATATATAACTTGCAGGACTGTTAAGATTTAAACTGATATATGAAGCACCTAGGTGTCACTTTGTAGGTACTTAATATATTGTAATTATTATATTAATATTATTGTTACTACTGTAAGGTTCTATTCTATGGTAAGGATAAGGAAGGTCACTGGAAAGAAATAACTAAAGTTGTCTCTCATCAATAGATTTGCTCTCCCTAATGGACATTTGAGATTGTACTTTCACCATCCAAGTAACCTTAGTTTTAAATAGTCAGATAAATCAGGTCACTGTGGGAAAGGGGTAAGTTGAGGTTAAACATTAATAAATCCTTTGGGAGGTCAAGTAGTTGAATAATGCTCTTTCTCAGCATCTTAATGCAGCCTTCTCTGCTAAAAAGAAAAAACAGAATCACTGTTGTCTTTGGGTTTGGGTTAGAAAAGTCAAGCACAGAAAGAGAAGAATCCCTAGTTTTATAATTTGTAAAACAATTTCACATTCACCATCTCATTTCATCTGCACAGCAACTGCACTGTAACCAAGGAAGGGAATGTTACCCCATCTCGCAGATGAGAGAGCTGAAGCTAAGTCAGAGGAAGTGACTTGCTGAATACCACACAATCTAGCATTAGAATAGCTGACCCTAAGTCTTGTACATTTTCCGTTAACATTGAACTGTTTAAGAAGAGAGACTGATTGGAAAAGAACATGAGATAAGGAAGTGCTGTGTGACTCAAAGAGTAATGTTTTATAAGGTACTAAGGGGAAACCAGGTCAATGTATTATCTGAGTACTATGGTCTCTTCTTATAAAAAAAGAGTGATTAAGTAAATCATAATAAAATACATCAGATGGAGCCTTTAAGAATAGTTCATGGCATGGGGAATGTGCTCACATTTTAGTAACATTAAGTTTCAAAAGCAGAAAAAGACAACAATTTAGTCCCAAATCTGTTAGGTGACAGAGGAGGAAAAAGAAATATACCAGAATATGAATGGTAGCTATGATCTTTCTGGTGTTGAGACTATAAATGTTTTTTGTCTCTTTATTCTATTTTATATTTTCTTACTTTTGAGCTATGGACATACATTGCTGTTCTTAGTACAAGAAAAGGAATTATTTTTTTAAATGAACAAATAGTTCTAAGAGTTGTTGCACATGATTTCCTAAATATTTGGCCCACTGTCCGGTTGATTTCAATTCCAGCAGCAAAATCCTCACAAAGCATATTTGTAACAAAGTGGAACCTGATACTGCCAAATTTACCTGGAGGACTGTGTGTATTTTGGCAATGCCAAAGAGATGAAGCTGGAACAGAGTTTTTAAAAAAAGCTGGGACAGAGAACAAAGGAAGAGGAATGTTGCCATATGGCGTAGAGGGACTCATTTAAAAATTAGGAATTGTAAATGGAGATAGATCAAGACTAAGGGGATATGGGTGAAGTGATTGAAGTTTATCAAATAATCTATCATATATGTGAATGTCTGAACCCACTGGATCTTAATCTCTCTAATAACAACTGTTTTATTCATCTTTCTAAACTCCCAGTGACATGCACAGTACTGGCAAGTAGGTGCCGGAATTGAATTGCCATTTATAGGTTGAATAAACACGAATGTATCCAAAAAAATCTTAAAATACTAATGTGAGATTGTTAGGTAAAGCCCTAAAAGTTTGTCTTAACTTTTTTTAAAAAGGTGTTCTTTTTCTTTTCATGAAAAGCAGTAAATGTGGGTAAATATATCTGGCTCCAAAGAAAGGTGCAGGCAGATAGTAAGGTCTGGTAAGAGGGGTTACTGGGGGTTGTGGGGAAGAAGTATATTTGAAAAAAACAACACTGTGCAGTCACCATATGAAGGATGATCATGGTCTATGACAACAAAAATATCTTTTTGGTATATCTGTCCAAAAAAGAAAATCAGACTCTAGTTACCTGTATTATATCAGAATAATAACAAGTAAGTAATAATAAAGGCAATCACTATGTTTATGTAGCAATTACAATGTGCCAGTCACTGCTCTAAACTCTCTGTCTCTCTCTCTCTGTCTCTCTGTCTCTCTCTCTGTCTCTCTCTCTCTCTCTCTCTCTCTCTCTCTCTCTCTCTCTCTCTATATATATATATATATATATATATATAAAATTTATTTCTCCCAAACATCCCTGTCAATAGGTACTATTATTCTCCTGCCTGACCCCTTCATTTTCCTAGTGAGGGAACCAAAGCACAGGAAGATTAAGTGATTTCCCCAAGGTCACACAGCTAGGAAGCAGCAGAGCCAGGATCTGAACTCAAGCTTTCTGGCTCCAGAGTCTGCATTCTTAACCCTATACCATCTTTCAAGGGAAAACAACAACAGTGATGTAATCACAGTGACGTAATCTACACACACATGAGAAAGACACTTATTAATTGGCCTTCTTCATTAATTCCAAGGTAGTTTTGCCTCTCAAAGTATATCTGTAGCAGGAAGTGTGCCTTCACTTTTTGCCCCTCCTAATTCCCATGACATCCAGTACCATTAGAGCCACACAATATGGTTCTACTATGACATGTCTGATCTTTATATGCTTGACATTCAAATTTCTTTTGAAAATACTATCTTTTCACTCAAATCGTCGAATGTACAGAAAGAACAACTCTCCAGGCAATTAATAAGAAAATAAGAAGAACTGGGTCACCATATGTGAAATATTTTGAGGATTAGATTTTAGCTCTCCTATCACTGCAAAGTGAGTAAGCTCATATTATTCCCACCTGCAAAGGAACAGCCTTCATGAACTACACTTTCATCACACAGACACACACATCCACTTTCTATAAGAATGCTTAGGCCATCTGCTCACATTTAAAAATATAAATTGAAGACCTCCCACGCTGCCTTGGTTTGTAAAATGTCTATCACCAAATCTTTATTCTAAGACTCCTGTAGGTCTATGATTTCTTTTCCTTTCACTTTTCTTTTAATGATTTTCACTAGTTCTCTTTCAAGTACCTGAGGTTCATGATCAAGCTTTTCTCTAATAGATGATGATCCTAAAATGACAGGGTTGCAGTGTCACTTCCATCTAAGATGTGTCTTCATTTTTTTAATTAAATATTTATTAAAATTTGTATTATATTATGACATTATTTAAAAATTTTACTGGAGTATAGTTGATTTACCATGTTGTATTAGTTTCAGATGGATAGCAAAGTGATTCACTTATACACATACATATATCTACTCTTTTTTTAGATACTTTTCCCATATAGGCCATTACAGAGTATTGAGTAGAGTTCCCTGTGCTATATAGTAGGTCTTTGTTGGTTATCTATTTTATACATAGTAGTGTGTATATGTCAAGTCCAATCTCCCAATTTATCCCTCTACCCACCTCATTTTGAGGAAAATTTTTACTATTTAGGAAAAGCCTTCTCTGCAGCCTGGTCCTAAGCCTGTACCCAGGAAGGAACATTAGGATGCTCTATCTCTTCTCAAGTTACAAGACTTAGTTGCAATAACACTAATGAAAAACAATGCTTAAAACATACACACACACAAAAGATAAAATTGTGTAAACAACTCATATTTATTCAAAGGCTCATTTCCTCAAGTTATGTTTAAGAGATTAAAAACTAAATTGTACATACATGTCCCTGAACAAAGGGGTGGAAATTCTGTTGGGGTCGGTACCCCTTCTATCCCCATGTTAACAGCCCCTCTTAGGTTGGCAGGCTTACAAGAACTATGTCCACATTGCTGTAAACCATATTCACTCATTCATTCATCAATCTGATTGTACTGAGTGCCATTTGATGGGCACTCATAGGCAATAGAGGGACACAGAGATGACAGATCCTGCTCCCTGACCTCAAGGAACTTACGTTGTGAGGAGGGAGGAAGACCAACACTGGGCCTTCTGACTTTGAATTCAGTGCTCTTTTTCTTTTTTTAAAATCTGAGACATTCAGTGTTGTAGCTGACTTCTTTATTTGCTTCTTTAACTTACTTTTGTGTGTGTGCGAAGGTACTTTACACAAGATCTTATGCAATGAACCATTTCAAGCTCTAAACAATGTGCCATGTCCCTGGCTGCAGAGGTGACCACCAATCCGTGGTATGAGAGCAAACTACTGGAATTTGTCATGGAGTCAAGATTTCTGCATTTTGCAAATGTTACTGAAATCCTTATTTTAAAGAATGTGATCAGAGACTAAAACCGCTTCAAGCTTTCCCTGAAGTCCAATTCCAGGATTTTTTTAGGATACAGCTAGAGACTGCTGAGCCATGGAACAGGCTTTGCTAAGAGAATGTGTCATAATATTTAAATACTCAGGCCTTAGAGTATGGCTCCAAGTCAGTTCATGTCTGCTGAGGGCAGTGTGTCTATGTCCCACATGTGAGGTTTTTCAATAAATGCTGCTCAATAAAGAGCCTTAAAGGACACTAATTCTTGTTGGTGAGTGTTAAATTGGGGATTGGGTTGTTTATTTGAAATCGCATTACATTTGCTACTATGGAAATAATCAGAAGTACATATAAAATGTTTATTAAAATATTCTTTTTATAATAAAGAAAAATTAGACACAGTATATTCAATGAGAGGGGACTGGTTAATTATGAGATTATAGTTACACAGATAATTGTGCTGCCATTTAACATTATATAGGAGAATTGCAATGATGTGGGCCAATAAACACAATTTATGACTAAGTGAATAAAGGAGGCAGAAAAGTATGATCCAAAGTGTGTTAAACTGTATTTCAACATACCTTTCAAAAGAGACAGGAATAATATATGCAAAACCACCAAGAATGTTAACTGATCAACTGGACTCCCTAATATTCCTCAATTTTGTCATGCTGTCTCTCATTAAAGGCTTCAAATGTCCTGTCCCCTCTAGTTGAAACATCAACTCCCGCTACCCTTTCACTTAAAGAATTCATACTCATCTTTCAGGTTCCACTTACATCACTACCAACCCACTGAGCTCCACCTTATCAGGTGTTCCTTGTATCCTACCTTGGCATCCTGCACTTTGCCCATTATACTACTATTACACACCTTATTTCAATTGTTAGTTCAGTTATCCAAGAGATAATTAACTTCTCAAAGACTTCCACTATGTCTGTCATGCTTAAATCTGTGGTACTAACATACACAGTTCATATTCAAAAACAAATCTATAAAAATAAATTATCTTACTTCTTATTTTCTGAATCATAAACATTTCTTCAATAAAGATCTATTTTTCTTTTGCAAGTAGAAAAAAGATAAATGTTGTATATGCTGTTATTGCCATTGAAGATCTTCATTAAAATATAAATGAAAACATTTTAGAAGTATTCAACATTTTCCATCCTTCAGAATACAAAAGGCATGATGGCTTCTTAATCCATCTAAGGAAAACAATTCAAAATTTCCCCACATCTTTCAGAATCTAAATGGTATGGTGAATTTTTAATCCATCAATGTGATGAGCACATTTACTCTAAAATACGATCATGCTGAATTAGCTGAAAGATTATAAGCAGATAGGAAAATGTCTAAAACTGTGAAAGCCTTTTTCTCTTCGGTGTATTCAAGTGTTCTGTTGGACTCAATGTTTTACTCATTGACAATATTTCTGCTACATTTATACTTGTTCAGAATTTATGAGAAAATAAAATAATGCCAGGTCCAGTAAAATAAATTCCTCTGAACCCTTGACTATTAGGAGCTATATACATATATATAAAACAACTGTGCAGATGCTAAACTGAGTTCAACATAATTCATCTTTGCAGTAAGCATTGCCATTTTATTTCAGAATTACCCAAATTATGAAAGCTTTAAAAATAGCTTTAAGCTTTTAAAAATAATTATGGCTGTGTATTTAGAATCTTTATAAAGTTATTTTTAGGCTTCTAGCAGATGTCTTAGACTATTAATATAAAAAAAATTTTATGTCATTTTTTTATCTCCTTCTAAAGTGCATACTATAGATACAAATGAGAGCAACTGGCCCATAAAAGAGGGGAAAAATAAGGTTTACCTACTTAAGGTTAAGGTTTCCATGAATATCATGGTCATTTATTCTTATTCCACGGTTACTATTTCCCAGCTTAATACGCAGCTTATCAAGCTCGAAAGAGGATGAGTTGACCCGAGACAAGGATGAAGCCTTCCACTGGTTCAAGATGGTGGAGTAGAAGGACATGCATTCACTCCCTCTTGCGAGAGCACCAGAATCACAACTAACTGCTGAACAATCATCAACAGGAAGACACTGGAACTCACCAAAAAAGATACTCCACATCCAAAGACAAAGGAGAAGCTGCAGTGAGATGGTAGGAGGGGCGCAATCACAATAAAATCAAATCCCATGACAGCTGGGTAGGTGACTCACAACCTGGAGAACACTTACTATCACAGAAGTCTACCCACTGGAGTGAAGGTTCTGAGTCCCACATCAGGCTTCTCAACTTGGGGGTCCGGCAATGGGAGAAGGAATTCCCAGAGAATTAGACTTTGAAAGCTAGCGGGATTTGATTGCAGGACTTCAACAGGACTGGGGAAAACAGAGACTCCACCCTTGGAGGGCACACACAAAGTAGTGTGCACAACGGGACACAGGGGGAAGGAGCAGTGACCTCATAGGAGACTGAGCTAGACCTACATGCTAGTGTTAGAGGGTCTCCTGCAGAGGCGGGGGGTGGCTGTGGCTCACCGTGGGGACAAGGCCACTGGCAGCAGAAGTTCTGGGAAGTACTCCTTGCCATAAGCCCTCCTGGAGTCCTCAATTAGCCCCACCAAAGAGACTGGAGCCTCCAGTACTGGGCTGCCTTAGACCAAACAACCAACAGGGAGGGAACTCAACCCCACCAGTCAGCAGACAAGCAGATTAAAGTTTTACTGAGCTCTGCCCACCAGAGCAACAGTCAGCTCTACCCACCATCAGTCTCTCCCATCAAGAAGCTTGCACAAGCCTCTTAGATGGTCTCATCCACCAGAGGGCAAAGGGCAGAAGCAAGAAGAACTACAACCCTGCAGCCTGTGGAACAAAAACCACATTCACAGAAAGACAGACAAAATGAAAAGGCAGAGGACTATGTAGCAGATGAAGGAACAACATAAAACCCTAGAAAAACAACTGAATGAAGTGGAGATAGGCAACCTTCCAGAAAAAGAATTCAGAATGAGGATAATGAAGATGATCCAGGACCTCAGAAAAAGAATGGAGGTGAGGATTGAGAAGATGCAAGAAATGTTTAACAAAGACCTAGAAGAATTAAAGAACAAACAAGCAGAGATGAACAATACAATAACTGAAATGAAAACTACACTAGAAGGAATCAATAGCAGAATAACTGAGGCAGAAGAACACAGAAGTGACCTGGAAGACAGAAGGGTGGAATTCATTGCCGCGGAACAGAATAAAGAGAAAAGAATGAAAAGAAATGAAGACAGCCTAAGAGACCACAGGGACAAGATTAAATGCACCAACATTTGCATTATAGGGGTCTCAGAAGGAGAAGAGAGAGAGAAAGGACCCAGAAAATATCTGAAGAGATTATAGTCGAAAACCTCCTTAACATGGGAAAGGAAATAGCCACCCAAGTTCAGGAAGCACAGAGAGTCCCAGGCAGGATAAACCCAAGGAGAAACACGCCAAGACACACAGTAATCAAACTGACAAAAAGACAAAGAAAAATTATTAAAAGTAACAATGGAAAAACGACAAATAACATACAAGGGAACTCCCATAAGGTTAACAACTGATTTCTCAGCAGAAACTCTACAAGCTGGAACGGAGTGACACAATATATTTAAAGTGATTAAACAGAAGAACCTACAACTAAGATTACTCTACCTGGCAAGAATTTCATTCAGACTCGACAGAGAAATCAAAAGCTTTACAGGGCTTCCCTGGTGGCCCAGTGGTTGAGAGTCCGCCTGCCGATGCAGGGGACGTGGGTTCATGCCCCGGTCTGGGAAGATCCCACATGCCGTGGAGCGGCTGGGCCCGTGAGCCATGGCCGCTGAGCCTGCGCGTCCGGAGCCTGTGCTCTGCAACGGGAGAGGCCACAACAGTGAGAGGCCCGCGTACCGCAAAAAAAAAAAAAGCTTTACAGACAAGCAAAAGCTAAGAGAATTCAGTAGCACCAAACCAGCTCTAAAACAAATGCTAAAGGAACTTCTCTAAGTGGGAAACACAAGAGAAGAAAAGGACCTACAAAAACAAACCCAAAACAATTAAGTAAAGGGTAATAGGAATATACATATTGATAATTACCTTAAAGGTGAATGGATTAAATGCTCCAGGCAAAAGACACAGGCTCACTGAATGGATACAAAAAAAAGACCCATATATATGCTGTCTACAAGAGATCCACTTCAGACCTAGGGACACACAGACTGAAAGCGAGGGGATGGAAAAAGATATTCCATGCAAATGGAAATCAAAAGAAAGCTGCAGTAGCAATATTCAAATCAGATAAAATAGAAATTAAAATAAAGAATGTTATAAGAGACAAGGAAGGACACTACATAATGATTAAGGGATCAATCCAAGAAGAAGATATAACAATTACAAATATATATGCACCCAACATAGGAGAACTTCAATATGTAAGGTAACTGCTAACAGCTATAAAAGAGGAAATCGACAGTAACACAATAATAGTGGGGGACTTTAACACCTCACTTACACCAATGGACAGATCATCCAGAGAGAATATCAATAGGGAAATGCAAGCTTTAAATGATGCAATAGACCAGTTAAGTTTAATTGATATTTATAGGACATTCTATCTGAAAACAGCAGAATACACTTTCTTCTCAAGTGCACATGGAACATTCTCCAGGAGAGATCACATCTTGGGTCACAAATCAAGCCTTGGTAAATTTAAGGCAATTGAAATAATATCAAGCATTTTTTCTGACCACAACACTATGAGACTAGATATCAATTACAGGAAAAAATCTGTAAAAAATACAAACACATGGAGGCTAAACAAATACATTACTAAATAACCAAGAGATCACTGAAGAAATCAAAGAGGAAATCAAAAAATACCTAGAGACAAATGACAATGAAAACACGACAATCCAAAATCTATGGGATGCAGCAAAAGCAGTTCGAAGAGGGAAGTTTATAGCAATACAATCCTACCTAAAGAAACAAGAAAATTTTCAAATAAACAATCTAACCTCACACCTAAAGGAATCAGAGAAAGAAGAACAAACAAAACCCAAAGTTAGCAGAAGGAAAGAAATCATAAAGATCAGAGCAGAAATAAATGAAATAGAAACAAATAAAACAATAGCAAAGATCAATAAAACTAAAATCTGGTTCTTTGAGAAGTTAAAGAAAATTAATAAACCTTTAGCCAGACTCATCAAGAAATAGAGGGAGAGGACTCAAATCAATAAAATTAGAAATGAAAAAGGAGAAGTTACAACGGACACTGAACAAATACAAAGCATCATAAGAGACCACTACAAGTAACTCTATGCCAATAAAATGGACAACCTGGAAGAAATGGACAAGTTCTTAGAAAGGTATAACCTTCCAAGACTGAACCAGGAAGAAACAGAAAATATGAACAGACCAATCACAAGTAATGATATTGAAACTGTAATTAAAAATCTTCCAAAAAACAAAAGTCCAGGACCAGATGACTTCATGGGTGATTCTATCAAACATTTAGAGAAGAGCTAACATCCATCCTTCTCAAACTCTTCCAAAAAATTGCAGAGGAAGGAACACTCCCAAACTCATTCTACGAGGCCACCATCACCCTGATACCAAAACTAGACAAAGATACTACAAAAAGGAAAATTAAAGACCAATATACCTGATGAATATAGATGCAAAAATCCTCAACAAAATACTAGCAAACAGAATCCAACAATACATTAAAAAGATCATACACAATGATTAAGTGGGATTTATCCCAGGGATACAAGGATTCTTCAGTATATGCAAATCAATCAATCTGACACACCATATTAACAAACTGATGGAGAAAAACCGTATGATCGTGTCAATACATGCAGAAAAAGCTTCTGACAAAATTCAACACCCACTTATGATAAACACTCTCCAGAAAGTGGGCATAGAGGGAACCTACCTCAACATAATAAAGGCCATATACAACAAACCCACAGCAAACATCATTATCAATGGTGAAAAACTGAAAGCATTTCCTCTAAGATCAGGAACAAGACAAGGTTGCCCACTCTCGCCATATTATTCAACATAGTTTTGGAAGTCAGAGCCATGGAAATCAGAGAAGAAAAAGAAATAAAAGGAATACAAATTGGAAAAGAAGAAGTAAAACTGTCACTGTTTGCAGATGCCATGATACTATACATAGAGAATACTAAAAATGCCACCAGAATACTACTAGAGCTAATCAATGAATTTGGTAAGGATGCAGGATACAAAATGAATGCACAGAAATCTCTTGCGTTCCTATACACTAACAACGAAAGACCAGAAATAGAAATTAAGGAAACAATCCCATTCACCATTGCAACAAAAAGAATAAAATACCTAGGAATAAACCTACCTAAGGAGGTAAAAGACCTGTATCCAGAAAACTATAAGACACTGATGAAAGAAATTAAAGATGACACAAACAGATGGAGAGATATACCATGTTCTTGGATTGGAAGAATCAATATTGTGAAAATGACTATACTACCCAAAGCAATCTACAGATTCAATGCAATCCCTATCAAATTACCAATGGCATTTTTTACAGAACTGGAACAAAAAATCTTAAAATTTGTATGGAGACACAAAAGACCCCGAATAGCCAAAGCAGTCTTGAGGGGAAAAAAATGGAGCTGGAGGAATCAGACTTCCTGACCTCAGACTATACTACAAAGCTACAGTAATCAAGACAATATGGCACTGGCACAAAAAGAGAAACATAGATCAATGGAACAGGATAGAAAGCCCAGAGATAAACCCACGCACCTATGGTCAACTAATCTATGACAAAGGATGCAAGGATATACAATGGAGAAAAGACAGTCTCTTCAATAAGTGGTGCTGGGAAAACTGGACAGCTACTTGTGAAAGAATGAAATTAGAATACTCTCTAACACCATACAAAAAATTCAACTCAAAATGGATTAAAGACTTAAGTGTAAGACTGGACACTATAAAACTCTTAGAGGAAAACATAGGAAGAACACTCTATGACATAAATCACAGATGATTCTTATGACATAAATCATAAGATCTTTTTGATCCACCTCCTGGAGTAATGGAAATAAAACAAAATAAACAAATGGGAGCTAATGAAACTTCAAAGCTTTTGCGCAGCAAAGGAACTATAAACAAGACGGAAAGACAACCCTCAGAATGGGAGAAAATATTTGCAAACAAAGCAACGGACAATGGATTAATCTCTAAAGTATATATACAGCTCATGTAGCTCAATATTTAAAAAATAAACAACCCAATCAAAAAATGAGCCGAAGACTTAAATAGACATTTCTCCAAAGAAGACATACAGATGGCCAAGAGGCACATGAAAAGCTGCTCAACATCACTAATTATTAGAGAAATGCAAATCAGAATTACAATGAGTTATCACCTCACACTGGTTAGAATGGGCATCATCAGAAAATCTACAAACAATAAATGCTGGAGAGGGTGTGGAGAAAAGGGAACCCTCTTACACTGTTGGTGGGAATGTAAATTGATACAGCCACTGTGGAGAACAGTATGGAGGTTCCTTAAAAAGCTACAAATAGAACTACCATATGACCCAGCAATCCCACTACTAGGTATATACCCAGAGAAAACCATAATTCAAAAAGACACATGCACCCCAGTATTCATTGCAGCACTATTTACGATAGCCAGGTCGTGGAAGCAACCTAAATGCCCATCGACAGATGAATGGATAAAGAAGATATGTTACATATATACAATGGAATATTACTCAGCCATAGAAAGGAAAGAAATTGGGTCATTTGTAGAGATGTGGATGGACCTAGAGACTGTCATACAGATCGAAGTAAGTCAGAAAGAGAAAAACAAGCATTGTATATTAACGCATATATGTGGAATCTAGAAAAATGGTACAGATGAACTGGTCTGCAAGGCAGAAATAGAGACACAGATGTAGAGAAAGACGTATGGACAGCAAGGGGGAAAGCTGGGCAGGGGGGCAGGGGTGGTGGTGGGGGGATGAATTAGGAGATTGGGATTGACATATATACAATAAACATATGACATCTATACATGTATAAAATAGATCACTAATATGAACCTGCTGTATAAAAAATAATAATGAGTCAAAAAAAAGAAAAAAAAAAAAAGAATGAAGCCTTCCAGCTACTAAGTCCTGTTTGACCTGGTCTAGCACAAAGAGCAACAAAAAGACTTCAAATGACATTTTAGAAGTGAGGAAAGTCCTAAATGTCTGCTACCACGATGGCTTGAATAGCTTTAAAGCAAGGTGGAATCTCAGACCTGATGTGTGTGATTAGAAGACGGGGCAGGGAATGCTTTCCCAGCCACAACAAGAAAACCCTTGTCTTGCTGTCCTTGTGAGCATAGATTAGATGGGTTTGGGAGTAGACCAGAATCAAGGTGAAGACAGTGAAGTCAGTTCAAAGGCCTCTGCCTGCCCTCTAAGCTTCATTTGACCCCACCCTGCCTGAGCTCCCAATGTGTACCCCCCAAGGCCAAGCCCTCAGTCTCCTTCCTTCTTCCCATCCCCAGCCCCAACAAACTCATGCATTCTACACTCTTTACCCTTGACTCTATAATTTTCTCATTTTGTTCCTCCTCCAGCCCTTCTCATTACATAGATAGAGCCTGACCTACATGAGATTTTATCTGTTCCTCAATCTTTCCAAACACTCCCCTTCCTTCAAGTACTAGTTCACGTCTCAGCACCCCCATGATGTGATCTACTTTGGTTCACATTAATTCCTACCATTTCTAAATCTTTATTTTATATATTGTTAAATGAAACTCTGTTTGCCATCTGACTATATACTTCCTCAAATAACATGCATCTTTAATTTCTCTCCAAGTCCCTGGTGAACATAACTCTCATCTTCTATTACGTTCTTCACAGGACCTAGTCTAGTGTGGAAAATGTACAAGGTACATAAGATCTAAGGTGACACAAGCTGACTGTTTAATGATGTTATTGCTGAAAATATTTATACGTTTCAAAGCATCTTCACAATATGATCTGTTTCCTTTGTAGAGAAAATATTGTTGGTCTAAAAGAATAATTTTAGCAATGAGAGTGAGACTACCATTACAGTCAGTTTGGTTTGTTCTAGTGGTAGTTTTCAGCCCTTTGGAAGCAGTAAGAACAGTTTTAAAATTTAAGATGTGGATATTAAGTCACAGATAATAGCAGAACCAGACCAAAGCAGTTTTGAGTTTGCAAATGTCAAATCTGGCTCTTTCTAAAATGGATCAAGAAAAATAAAACCCTTAACTTTTGGACCCTCTGACTTCAGCTTACAACTGCAGAGCCAACCCCATCACAGCCTAGACCATCTGAACTGTTCCCCTGGGGGAACCCCCGTCCCCCCGCCGGGACATGGGTCTAGAGAAGGCAGTAATACTAGGATTCCTGTCTCTCTAGACATCTTTTACAAATACGTTATCTCCTAATCCAGACTTTCAAATTTAGCTTGTATTATAGGCCTCAAAAAAACCTGTTTCTGAAATCATTGTTTTATCTTTTTCTCTGGTAACTAAAATCCTGGGGAAAATACAGGCTACCTTCAGAAAGCCTGCTGAGCTGCTCTGAAGAATAAGGTTCTGCTGATTAAAAAAAAAAAAAAAAATCTGATCTCATATAATCTTCTTTAGAAATACATAGGAACATCAAACTGATTTATCATGGAATTATGCAGTTGGATGATTAAGGTGTTTCTGAATCCCGTTTTAAGGGATCTGAGATGAGCTTTATCCCATGCCTATATCTCCTCTGACATTTCCTATATTCTTTTTTATTTATTTATTTTTTAATTTTTTTTTTTTTTTGCGGTATGCGGGCCTCTCACTGCTGTGGCCTCTCCCGCCGAGGAGCACAGGCTCCGCGGCCATGGCTCACGGGCCCAGCCGCTCCGTGGCATGTGGCATCCTCCCAGACCAGGGCATGAACCCGTGTCCCCTGCATCGGCAGGCGGACTCTCAACCACTGTGCCACCAGGGAAGCCCTCCTATATTCTTTTTTAGAAGGAGTAGAACAATTGAAAAATTACTAGAACATTAGCTATTCTACATTCTACACACTTCATTCCTAATTACTGTTTCTCTGTAACTTTCGTTAACCCATCAAATAACTGGTCATTTCTGGAGGGCACTTGCATATATGGAAAAGCTGTACCCATTTTTCTTTACTGTATGCCACTTTTCTTCTATCTCATGTGAAACTGTCCCAATCACTATACAAAGAATAATATTTGCACTCACTTTTTCCCCATCCATGAAGATGTAATTGTAAGAACTTTTATCTGGAAGGTACATTAGCGATCTCTTTGGGAAACAGAGATCCAAATAGATCTAAAGACCTGAGGGCTCAACCCAAGTCAGAGGTATCTATGGGCCCAGAAGCAGACTCCAATCTGTGGGTTCAGAGCCTGAGGCTCTTTGGGTTGCCTTACTGTTACCCTTACATAGTGGTTTGGCTTTATCTAGTCGCATACCAACATTTCAGCCACCTTTCCTATACTTATTCATCCTCTATCCCTGACCTTATCACCAAAATTTGTAGACAAAATCTGATACTCCTCCCCTACCCATCTTGGTTGTGCCAGCCTATGCTGCTGCACTGTCTGCCCCCCACCCCACTGTCTTGTTATCTGCTTCTAAGATTCTTTCCTTTCTCAGGTCCCTCTGCTTGGCTAAGCCAGCTTCTCAGGTCCTAAGTCTCTCTTGGGCTATTACTCAGTGTTGCTTTTCTTCTATTGACAAATCCTGTAAAGCTTCCAGCAAAACTCTGCTCCTCCACAGAGAACGGCATTCCCATCTCCAAATGTCTCTGACATACGACATTTTTCAAGTTTATGCCAGGCACTAACTGGGTGCCTTGCTGAAGCCAGTGGACCAGTTAAAAACAAAATGTGGTTCCATTATTTAGAGATAATTCTCATTTTGGAAACAGGTTTACTCTGTTGGATTTAACACCAAGTGAGAAAAGGTCCCCCTGCTTTCAATGAAGCAAAAGTGGCAATAGCAAAAGTTAATTCAATATTTAAGGAACAAATTGCAAGTCAAGTCACTTCCTTCTAGGTCAGAACCAAATAACACTTATAAAGTGCCTAAAACCACTGGGCGCTGTGCTTCCTGCCTGTTACACTGGCTTTACTGTGCCATTTTAACTTCACGATAACCCAGGGAGCAAAAGGATACAACCCAGGTCTGTCCAACTTGAAATACCTGCATTTTCTACAATATATAATGAAAACTTGCCTCTTTCAGGCTGGGCCAGGGGTCCGGGTGGGGCAGTCTCAGGTGTACTATCAAATCCAACTCTCAGCTGTGGTTTGGCACCACCTGGTGGCAATTTTCTTGCTCCTCTTAAAGACACAAGGAGTTCCAGGCCCACGACTCGTTAGGATTTCCAGGCAGTAGCAGTGATTCTGGTACCTGTCTCACCACCTTAACCCAAGGAGATGGAGCCTGTAGAATTCTGAAGCTCTTCAGTTCCTCACTTCCTGAGGAGGGGTCACCTGCCATTTTCTGCCCTCCAAGCTCCCTGTACACCCGTCCCCCCCACCCCCACCACCAACATACAACCAGCAAACTAATAACTATAGGTGGAAGACTGAAGGCAATGGTCAGTTTCCTCATATGGAGATGGGGAAGGGCATTAGCTGTACTTGCAGAAATGGAATGTTCAGGTTCACTGATGAAACCCCATGATTACTTATATTTAGTTGAAAAATATATATATATAGTTGAAATTAGCAATATCTCTAAGAGCTAGGGAAGACAGCATATAGTAGTAGCTGTAATAATATTTGAAGATATATTATATTGGATCTAGATTATCAAAAGAGCTTGATATTGGAAAGTGGGGAATAGCCCATAAAAGAAAAACTAACCATTACCATAATGATTACTATACATAAAAATCTGTCAAACACATACGTGAAAAGGTACCATACAAAAGTCAAGTGAAGAGGTGGGCAGTCATTGCTTACTATGCCCTAGTGACGATTTTTGGGGGAGGGGGGGGGTGTTGGTTGGATAACTCAGATGAGACAGGCATGGGTTACAAACAGATAAATAATATGCAACATCCCCTAAAATTGATCCAGAGTATTACATGGATCAATTGGAGTATTGAGGCAGACAGACTTACCTATGTTCGATCCCTGGCTCTGCTACTTGCTAACTTTGTAAATTTATACAAGTTAATTTTTTCTGAACTCCAATTTCCTCATCTACATATAGGACAAAGGAATATCCATCTCAGTGGTTGTTATGAAGATTAAGTAAAATGATGCAAATAAAGACTCAGAACAGTGCCCAGCACACAGTAAATCTTTAATGAATAGTAGCTGTACAATTAGCTATTACTGACATAATCATTATTATTATTAATTCATTCAGAAATCGTACTTGGAAAGTTGACTTTAATATCACCAGGAAGAGCCTGACTGCCTCTAACACATTCTGTTGGAATAAAACTTCACCTGAACTGGAGAGGGAGTGGGAAGTCACTAAGTAGGGCTCTATTTTCCTCCAGATGAAGGTATTAGAGTACATTTCATCTCCTCACCTTAGTAGAGAAACTTTAGTAAAAAAACTTGCATGTCTGGATCACTCCATTGACAGCCATTTGTTTCTGGTGGAAATGTGTATATGTCAAGCTGCAGACTAGACCAAACTCATTTTCCCTTCTTTTTTAAATCATTCAGGTCCTGTTAAAGGTCTATTAAAATGTTGGCAAGGGTACTTCCTTTTAGTATGGTTTCAATTTGTACACATTTCCCCCTATGTCTCTCTTCTGTAAATCTAACAATTTATTATTTCAGAAAGAGTATAACAAAATGAGTCCTAAACTTTTTGGAATCACTGACCTCTGGGGGGGGGGGTCGCCTTAAAATAATGTGTATATTAGTGCGTGTGTGTGTGTGTGTGTGTGTGTGTGTGTATACACACAGTATATGTAAATATATGTACGTATATTATAAACATACACACACAAAAAAATACCTTGCCCAAATTTTGGAGACTTGAAGACCCTAAGTTAAAAACTCTAAGTCTTAAATCAGTTTCAGAATCACATTAAATCTTTAAAATCAGTGCCAGCAAGGCATTCAAAGGGAAAGTGCTGTTAATATTCTCTCCATCCAGCACTTCTCTCGATGAACAGATATTACCTTCTGGTAGTAATGGAGTCACTCAACCTTCAACATAGAACTTAGGTAAGAGTGGTATTCAAAATGGTTACCCATCAGCACTGCAGGGGCATCAATCAATCAGAAAAGATGCCTTTAGTACTCAAGTTAGTTCCTGGAGTCCCTCAGCTGTTCTAAGATTTAACTGGACTGTGGAGGCTTAGAGATGGGCAGCCCTGGCAGAGGTTAATGTGGTGGTGATAAGAGAGTCTTGGGACAGTAGAATATGGTGTATTTCAATATTATAACATTCAGGACAGCAGTATTGGTGGGTGCCACCTAAATATAAGCTCTATGTTTAGGTATAATAATGAAAAAATAATTTCACACTCAAAATCCACTCAAGATACCCTTGCAAATGTGAGGAAAGAGAAAGAATTTTCAATCCTAAAATCTTGTGTGCCACTTTCACTGTAGATGGCTGAAAAAGACAATAAATAAACTTCACTCTCCTTTTTGGCTATTTAATTTAGTTATTGCATCAGTGATTGCTATTAATTTTTTTGGGCACCTATGATTTCCTTGAATTTTACAGCACTTTTGAAAACAGTGACATATTAAGGAACCCAGCATATCGTATTACATAATAAAAATGAAAATGATAGGAATAATAACAGTGTTATGAACAAAAATAAAAGTTACTCTATAATAATGCCAACTTTTGGGCTTTAGACTTTGCGTGTTATTTTACATATATCATCTCTTTTAATCCATGAAATATCTGAGGATACAGGGATTATTATTCCCACTTTACACATGAAAGTATTGTAGTTCAGAAGTTAACCCACTCAAGTTCTACACAGCTAGAAAGTGGAAGACAGTATTAATTCCTAGGTCTTCCAATTTGGGTTTAGGGCCCTTTTCACTACATTTAAGCATCCTAGAATTCCTTATGCAGAAAGTCAATAAGTAATTCATAATGTTCTAGAGATTAAAAGAATAAAACATTATCATTTTACCTTATTAGCAGTTGTATGTATTTGTGATCACATCTTGACATCTTATGTGAGAATCTTTTTTCCTTTTTAATCTGAGACTAAAATAGAGTCCCTGGAAATAATAAAGGTTCCTGGACATCTGTGTCAACCTGGTGTCAGGGTCAAAAATTTCATATTTTGTTAGCTTATTTTCAAAGCTTAGTCTTAGAGTTTTTTGTTTTTCTTTTTATAGGCAATGTGATATGTTCAATGGGATTAAATGTGTCCATTGCAACCAGAGAAATGATGATATATTCAAAGTTTACAACATGGTGGGTACTTTTTTATTATTTTTTATTTTTTTGTCTGCACCATGCATAATGCAGGATCTTAGTTCCCTGACCAGGGATAGAACCCGGGCCCCTTAAGTGGAAGTGCAGTGTCCTAACCACAAAACCCCAGGTAAGTCCCTGGTGGGTACTTTAAGTATGTAATCTCATTCAATCCTTCCAGAGGCCTGTGAGGAAAGTATTTCATCCCCATTTTACAGAGGAAGCTGAAGCTTAAGTATGTGATGAGATAGCCCAGGAAACTCCACTAACAATCATAACTGGATTTTTTTTTGAACTTTATTTTATTAACTTTTTACATAGCAGGTTCCTATTAGTCATCAATTTTATAAACATCAGTGTATACATGTCAATCCCAGTCACCCAATTCATCACACCACCATCCCCACCCGCCACTGCTTGCCTGCCTTGGTGTCCATACATTTGTTCTCTACATCTGTGTCTCAACTTCTGCCCTGCAAACCAATTCATCTGTACCATTTCTTTAGATTCCACATCATGCAAAAATATATGATATATTTCTCCTTCTGGCTTACTTCACTCTGTATGACAGTCTCTAGATCCATCCACCTCTCAACAAATGACCCAATTTCATTCATTTTTATGGCTGAATAATATTCCATTGTATATATGTGCCACAACTTCTTTATCCATTCGTCTGTCGATGGGAATTTAGGCTGCTTCCATGACCTGGCTATTGTAAATAGTGCTGCAATGAACATTGGGGTGCATGTGTCTTTTTGAATTACGGTTTTCTATGGGTATATGCCCAGCATTGCGATTGCTGGATCATATGCTAATTCTATTTTTAGTTTTTTAAGGAACCTCCATACTGTTCTCCATAGTGGCTGTATCAATTTACATTCCCACCTACAGTGCAAGATGGTTCCCTTTTCCCCACACCCTCTCCAGCATTTGTTGTTTGTAGATTTTCTGATGAAGACCATTCTAACTGGTGTGAGGTGATTCCTCATTGTAGTTTTGATTTGCATTTCTCTAATAATTAGTGATGTTGAGCAGCTTTTCATGTGCTTCTTGGCCACCTGTATGTCTTCTTTGGAGAAATGTCTATTTAGGTCTTCTGCCCATTTTTGGATTGGGTTGTTTGTTTCTTTAATATTGAGCTGCATGAGCTGTTTATATATTTCGGAGATTAATCCTTTGTCCGTTGATTCGTTTGCATATATTTACTCCCAATCTGAGGGTTGTCTTTTCATCTTGTTTATGGTTTCCTTTGCTGTGCAAAAGCTTTGAATTTTCATTAGGTCCCATTTGTTTATTTTTGTTTTTACTTCCGTTACTCTGAGGTGGATCAAAAAAGATCTTGCTGTGATTTATGTCAGAGAGTGTTCTTCCTATGTTTTCCTCTAAGAGTTTTATAGTGTCAGTCTTAATTTAGGTCTCAAATCCATTTTGAGTTTCTTTTTGTGTATGGTGTTAGGGAGTGTTCTAATTTCATTATTTTACATGTAGCTGTCCAGTTTTCCCAGCACTACTTATTTAAGAGACTGTCTTTTCCCCATTGTACATCCTTGCCTTCTTTGTCATAGATTAGTCGACCACAGTTGCATGGGTTTACCTCTGGGCTTTCTATCTTGTTCCATTGATCTATGTTTCTGTTTTTGTGCCAGTACCATACTGTCTTGATTACTGCAGCTTTGTAGTATAGTCTGAAGTCAGGGAGTCTGAGACCTCCCGCTCTGTTTTCTTCCCTCAAGACTGCTTTGGCTGTTTGGGGTCTTTTGTGTTTCTGTACAAATTTTAAGATTTTTAGTTCTAGTTCCGTAAAAAAGCCATTGGTAATTTGATAGGGATTGCACTGAATCTGTAGACTGCTTTGGGTAGTATAGTCATTTTCACAATATTCATTCTTCCAATCCAAGAACATGGTATATCTCTCCATTTATTTGTATCATCTTCAATTTCTTTCATCAGTGTCTAACAGTTTCCTGCACACAGGTCGTTGTGTCCCTAGATAGGTTTATTCCTAGGTATTGTATTCTTTTTGTTGCAATGGTAAATGGGAGTGTTTCCTTAATTTCTCTTTCAGATATTTCATCATTAGTGTATAGGAATGCAAGAGATTTCTGTGCATTAATTTTGTATCCTGCTACTTTACCAAATTCATTCATTAGCTCTAGTAGTTTGCTGGTGGCATTTTTAGGATTCTCTATGGATAGTATCATGTCATCTGCAAACAGTGACAGTTTTACATCTTCTTTTCCAATTTGAATTCCTTTTATTTCTTTTTCTTCTCTGATTGCCGTGGCTAGGACTTCCAAAACTCTGTTGAACAACAGTGGTGAGAGTGGACATCCTTGTCTTGTTCCTGATCTTAGAGGAAATGCTTTCAGTTTTTTACCATTATGATGTTTGCTGTGGGTTTGCCTTACATAGCCTTTATTATGTTGAGGTAGGTTCCCTCTATGCCCACTTTCTGGAGAGTTTTTATCATAAGTGGGTGTTGAATTTTGTCAAAAGCTTTTTCTGCATCTATTGAGATGATCATATGGTTTTTATTCTTCAATTTGTTAATATGGTATATCACATTGATTCATTTGCGTATATTGAAGAATCCTTGCATCCCTAGGATAAATCCCACTTGATCATGGTGTATGATCCTTTTAATGTGTTGTTGGATTCTGTTTGCTAGTATTTTGTTGAGGATTTTTGCATCTATATTCATCAGGGATATTGGTCTGTAATTTTCCTTTTTTGTAGTATCTTTGTCTAGTTTTGGTATCAGGGTTATGATGGCCTCATAGAATGAGTTTGGGAGTGTTCCTTCCTCTGCAATTTTTTGGAAGAGTTTGAGAAGGATGGGTATTAGCACTTCTCTAAATGTTTGATAGAATTCAGCTGTGAAGCCACCTGGTTCTGGACTTTTGTTTGGTGGAAGATTTTTAATCACAGTTTCAATTTCATTACTTGTGATTGGTCTGTTCATATTTTCTATTTCTTCCTGGTTCAGTTTTGGAAGGTTATACCTTTCTAAGAATTTGTCCATTTCTTCCAGGTTGTCCATTTTATTGGCATAGAGTTGCTTGTAGTAGTCTCTTAGGATGCTTTGTACTTCTGTGGTGTCTGTTGTAACTTCTCCTTTTTCATTTCTAATTTTATTGATTTGAGTCCTCTCCCTCTTTTTCTTGATGCGTCTGGCTGATGGTTTATCAATTTTCTTTATCTTCTCAAAGAACCAGCTTTTAGTTTTATTGATCATTGCTATTGTTTTGTTGCTATTTCATTTATTTCTGCTCTGGTCTTTATGATTTCTTTCCTTCTGCTAATTTTGGGTTTTCTTTGTTCTTCTTTCTCTTGTTCCTTTAGGTGTAAGGTTAGATTGTTTATTTGAGATTTTTCTTGTTTCATGAGATAGGTTTGTATAGCTATAAAACTTCCCTCTTAGAACTGCTTTTGCTGCATCCCATAGGTGTTGGACTGTTTTGTTTTCATTGTCATTTGTCTCTAGGTATTTTTTGATTTCCTCTTTGATTTCTTCAGTGATCTTTTGGTTATTTAGTAACATATTATTTAGCCTCCATGTGTTTATTTCATTACAGTTTTTTTCCCTGTAATTCATTTCTAATCTCATAGTTTTGTGGTCATAAAAGATGCTTGATATGATTTCAATTTTCTGAAATTTACTGAGGCTTAATTTGTGACCCAAGATGTGACGTATCCTGGAGAATGTTCCATGCACACTTGAGAAGAAAGTGTAATCTCCTGGTTTTGGATGGAATGTCCTATAAATATCAATTAAATCTATCTGGTCTATTGTGTCATTTAAAGCTTCTGGTTCCTTATTTATTTTCATTTTGGATGATCTGTCCATTGGTGTAAGTGAGGTGTTAAAGTCCCCCACTATTATTGTGTTACTGTCGATTTCCTCTTTTATAGCTGTTAGCAGTTGCCTTATGTATTGAGGTGCTCCTATGTTGGTTGCATATATATTTATAATTGTTATATCTTCTTCTTGGATTGATCCCTTGATCATTACATAGTGTCCTTCCTTGTCTCTTGTAACATTCTTTATTTTAAAGTAATTTTATCTGATTTGAGTATTGCTACTGCAGCTTTCTTTTGATTTCCATTTGCATGGAATATCTTTTTCCATCCTCTCACTTTCAGTCTGTATGTGTCTCTAGGTCTGAAGTGAGTCTTTTGTAGACAGCATATATATGGGTTTTGTTTTTGTATCCATTCAGCAACCCTGTGTCTTTTGGTTGGAGGATTTAATCCATTCACGTTTAAGGTAATTATTGATATGTATGTTCCTATGACCATTTTCTTAATTGTTTTAAGTTTGTTTTTGTAGCTCCTTTTCTTCTCTTATGTTTCCCACTTAGAGAAGTTCCTTTAGCATTTGTTGTAGAGCTGGTTTGGTGGTGCTGAATTCTCTTAGCTTTTGCTTGTCTGTAAAGCTTTTGATTTCTCCATGGAATCTGAATGAGATCCTTGACAGGTAGAGTAATCTTGGTTGTAGGTTCTTCCCTTTCATCACTTTAAGTATATCATGCCACTCCCTTCTGGCTTGTAGAGTTTCTCCTGAGAAATCAGCTGTTAACCTTATGGGAGTTCCCTTGTATGTTATTTGTTGTTTTTCCCTTGCTGCTTTCAATAATTTTTCTTTGTCTTTAATTTTTGCCAATTTGATTACTATGTGTCTCGGTCTGTTTCTCCCTGGGTGTATCCTGTATGGGACTCGCTGCACTTCCTGGACTTGGGTGGCTATTTCTTTTCCCATGTTAGAGAAGCTTTCAACTATAATCTCTTCAAATATTTTCTCTGGACCTTTCTCTCTCTCTTCTCCTTCTGGGACCCCTATATTGCAAATGTTGTTGCATTAATGTTGTCCCAGAGGTCTCTTAGGCTGTCTTCATTTGTTTCCATTCTTTTTTCTTTATTCTGTTCCACAGCAGTGAATTCCACCATTCTATCTTCCAGGTCACTTATCCATTCTTCTGTCTCAGTTATTCTGCTATTGATTCCTTCTAGGGTAGTTTTCATTTCAGTTATTGTATTGTTCATCTCTGCTTGTTTGTTCTTTAATTCTTCTAGGTCTTTGTTAAACATTTCTTGCATCTTCTCAATCTTTGCCTCCATTCTTTTTCCGAGGTCCTGGATCATCTTCACTATCATTATTCTGAATTTTTTTTTGTGGAAAGTTGCCTATCTCCACTTCATTTAGTTGTTTTTCTGGGGTTTATCTTGTTCCTTCATCTGGTACATAGCCCTCTGCCTTTTCATCTTGTCTATCTTTCTGTGAATGTGGTTTTTGTTTCACAGGCTGCAGGATTGTAGTTAGTCTTATAGTTTTTGTGTTTAAAACATACAAATCAGTTAAAGTGGCCCTAGGAGTTTACCATTAGAAACTAATATAATTGCTACAGGAGTGGGTAACAAATCATTTATACAAGCAGATTGTGCTAAATTGTCAGAAGATACAAAATTCTCAGAAACTTGCAAATCATGAAAAAGAAAGTTAGCTAACAAGAGGAGAAACACTGTCCCATAGGTCGTTCTCAGCGAATTCTATTAGATTATTTCTAAGCTTAAGTCTTATCAGCAGGCTTGGTGTTCCTGATATAGAGTAGCTATTATGTAAGTTACATTGGAATGCAATAGGATTCCTGGCTGGTGGGAGGGGATGGACAGCAGAGAAAAAGCTGAACCAGGAATTAGGTGAGATCCCCAAACTCGCTGAATGATACTAATAGAATTAAGGTCCCTTAGCAATCAATCACCTTTAGTCCTCTTACTTTAATCAGAGTGACCGATGCCCAGAGGACAGAAATTACTTCCTCAAGGTCACACAGTGGGTGGTGGTTTTCAGTGAAAACGGAAGATTTTTGTTAAAGGACTGAAAAAGCAAGTACTATATTTTATGGGGAAGGAGAGGGGTGAGGAAGGGAGAAGAGGAAAGATAGTCAGTGTTCAGTACTGCCTTATACAGATATACAGTAAGGCCCCTACATACAAAGAGTTCCCCAATTTGTTCATAAGGCCAACAAAGTTAGTCTAGGTACCCAACCATCTATATAGTACTGTACTGTAATAGGTTTATAATACTTTTCACAAAAATAATACATAAAAAAACAAACACAAAAAATAAAGAAAACATTTTTAATCTTACAGTACAGTACCTTGGAAAGTACAGTAGTACAGTACAGTACAACAGCTGGTGTACAGGGGCTGGCATGGAATGAATAGGCAAGAAGAGTTACTGACTGGAGGAGGGAGAGGAGGTGGGAGATGGTAGAGCTGAAGGATCATCAGCAGTGGGAGATGGAGTGAAAGCTGCTATTTCACTCATGCCTGATGTTGATGGCACAGGTTCTGGCTCCTTGCTGGATTCAAGTCTATTTACCCTCTTGAAAAAATATCCAGTGATATCTGGGTAGTAGCTCTTATTTTCACATCATAGATGACACGGTAGCACTAGACTGCATTCTGAACAGCTGCTATAACCTTTGTGTACCATTCTACATTCCGGTCCTGTGCCTCAAAAACTAACTGTGCCTCCTCAAATAAAGAAAATCTCCTTGCCATTTCCTGTGTCATGAATCTCTTTGGTTCTTCAGTTACTTCTTCTTCCTCTTGTCCCTCTTCGTCCTTTCTCTGGGCCTCCAATTCCATCAGGTCTTCATTGGTAAGCTCCTTGTGTTGCACAGCAAGGAGTTCAATGAAGTCATCCTCTTACAGATCTAGCTTGAAATAAAGATACTGTACTACTGTACTCTATACAGTACTATAAAGTACACAAAAGCACAACCACTTGTAGAGGATGCACGCATGTGACAATGTACACCAGACACGTGAACTAACTTACGTGACTGGACATGCAAACACATGTTCACATCTTTGAAAGTTCACAATTTGAAAGTTCATATGTAGGGGACTTACAGCACTTGGGAGAAATTCACATCGCTCTTCTTTACAAGCTGACGGTTGGCATTGTTTGTATCACTATACAGATCAGAAAAATAATCATGGGAGAGTTTTTAAAAATTGCCCAAGGCCACTAGACTATTAAGTGATAGAGAGGGGATTCTGACCCTGGTTCTTCCATCTCCAAGGCCTTTGCTCTTTCCGTGCTATCACTGTACTCACCCTAAAACTTAAGCTATAGATATCCAATTCATGCAAAATTACAGAATGAGTGTTAAGGTCTAGATACCCTAGTGATTTGTCCTGGAACTAGTATGTGTACAGAACCAGGGAGGTGTACTGAAACAGAATATACAGAGAATATACAGAGAGAAAGAATATTAAAGAGAAATGTCTGAAATCATGAAAAAAAATTTTAAGCCTAAACTGCTTGCACATTGTGGGTACTTTATAGATGAGTAAATTCATTCCAAAAATGCATATAGTTTACAGGAAATTAAACCCTTACAATTCTTATTAATTTATCCTTAACCCAAATTTGTGTTAATACATCAACAGCAACAGCAAAGAATTCAGAAAGGTTTATTAAAATGTGAAGGTTTTTATTTTCTGCAATAAAACATTTTCCAGCAATAGAAAAAAACTGGATAGTGTAGGCATATATTCATTCCAAATCAAAAAGCCCACAAAAGTCAAGTGCTGCTTGAAATTCGTCAAAAATCATTTACACATTCATCTTTAAGACAAGTCACTTCCTTTTGCTTGAAGGCCAAAGATGGAGATTTGGGTCACAATTATTCATGTTCCACTACTTTCTGTACCACACATCCAGGAGATTATCATATGAACCCTGCCACATTTTCTTGAATTATTAACTTTGTGAAAATAGATTTCTTGGCCTCAGAATTCAAACCTTTCTAAACATGGCACCGTCAACTTATGGTTCTGGCTTGACAAGAACTGCAGATTCCAGACAAATTGGTGGCTTAATTACTTGCTGTTCCCTATGTGTCCCTGCTCTTCCTCCTTCCCCTTCCACGCACTTGCTTTGACAGTTCTCTCCATCTCAAACTCCCTCCTCTTCCTATCACATTCTAACAAAACACCAACCCATGTATGCATCTCTTCAACATGCCTTGCCTTCCTTAGTCCCAAGGGGTCTCCTCTCTGCATTTTCTATTCATATCCATTCCTACCTCGTTTTAGAAAACACTCAATGTGAGCCTGAGTTTTCTGCTTCATTTGGAGAGAGAAATCAGTGAAGAAGGTGGCATCTATAGAGACCAGGCAGAACCGGGCCCTTCATACACATGATCAGACCAGTGCAGCACTTTTCTCTAAGAAGAGCCCTATCTGCCTCCTATCTGAGTGATCCTGGGCATTGGAACTTTCTAGCCAGCTCTTTGGATGATGGGTTTGAGTCCCTTCACATACAGTAAAAAAAAAAAAAAAAAAAAAGATTAAATTTGCTACCATCCGGGGGTTTTAAGCGCCAGGACATGTTCAGCTCCTAGTTCTATTGTCTTAGAATAGCTAAGAGTGAAGGAAAACAGAAGAGATGAGTAGAATCCAAATATGTTATTATATTTTCTAAGGGACTAAACTAGAAAGTAGTGAGGTGGTGGCACCGAGGGGAAAAGGTTATGAAATAAGCTGGCCATGGCCCAAGCTTAATCTGCCTTATTCTCATCACCAGTGGGGTTCAGTCGAGGGTCAGTCAGGCTTTTTACCTTGAGCAAGGCACTGCAGTGGATTCAGTGTACGGTCACCCTCCTCATTCATCATTCAGCAGAAGGTAAAAAGTCATTTAAAACCCAATATGAGCAAGGCACAGAGCCAGATGCAGGGGCAAGTGATGGAAAAGGAAACAGCTGGAAAAGGTTTAAGTTGCAATAACTTAAAGTCCAATAACTTTAGAGTTAAAGGAATTATAAAGATTTTCTGCACAAGCCCTTTATTTTACAGATAGAGAAATTAAGACCTTGGAGGAGGATGGGTACATGGATGTGGGTAGAAGGAAAGCTGAGACTAGACTGTTCCTACCACAAATAAAATTGGAAGCTATTAGTACTTTCTTGTCACAGTACCTAATCACAATGGTTTAGCCAGAAAAATTTACAAAAACAATTATTTGACTACTCTTCTCATTCTATTTTGCTACAGGCTATGTAAACAATAAAAATAGATTGGGGGGGGGTCTCTAATAGGGCAAATAACGCTGGATAGTTGAATACCTTTCCTTGATTCAAGACTCTAGAATTATATGTGCTCCTCCTTTGATTCAACCCTGATAGAGTAAATAGGAATTTCGGCTAGAGTTGTTTGTTTTTTAATCAGTGTTGTCTTAGTGTTGTTGGAGATTGCACACTTTTTATAAAGCTCTGTTAGGTAAGTTCTCTTCATTGGAAGAGGAGATTTTGTTTTTGTGAATTGCTCCTGTCTTTGCTGGCATCCCCTAGGGCATCATTAGAACCACGTGGTCTTCGATATTAGAATCCAATCCTTCTTTGCTGCAACCAGCATCTCCAAGCCTGCCATGGACCTTGGTAAACAAATATTTACACAATGTGTTCTCCTGGTCCTGGCCACAGATTCTTTTGGTCTGCTGGCTTTCTTTCCCCCTACCATTGTTTCCTTGTCAGGGTTATGGGAAATCTCTGGTTGCTCACCATGCAGTGTGCATAAGAATCTGAGAAGTGGTCCTCTTGTCCATCTTCTCAGGCTCTTCACCCCACTGGAGCCCCTCTACCATCCTGACATCATGCAGAACTCAGCACTTTTCCATGAGGCTTATAGTTGCCTAAATAAAACCTTCTGTTCCAGAATCCCCTCAAACTTATCCAAGGGTCCCATCTTCCCTTGATCTCCAGATTTTGACCTGAAGCAAAAAGGGAAAGGGTGCTGGGCATTTCCTGGAGACACTGCATGTCAGCTCAATTCCGGAACTCCTTCAATTGTTCCTTCCAGCCCTTTAGTCACAGTCTTGTCCCCTTCGGTGTTTTTATGGTTCTCACTATTCAAAATACAACCAGAAGCTGATAATTCCTCAATCTTCCACTGCTACCATGATGGTCTCAGACACCATCAGCCTTCACTTGTATCACTGTAATTGTCTACTCACTGGTCTCTGTTTCCTCCCCTGGATCTCTAGAGTTGATACTCAGAAAAGCAGCCACAGTGACTCCTTTAAAAATGCAAGTTACATAACTGGCATCATCATTCGTCTACTCTACACGTACTCTCTACTGGCTTCCCCTTCACTCAGAGTAAAGTCCAATGTTCTGACGTTGACCTATGAAACCCTTTGTGACCTGCCCTTCCCTCCTCCTCTCTGGCAATACTCTAGCCACCTCCTGACTCATGCCTTTGCTTAGGCTGTTCCCTTTCCTCAGACCCCAGAGATCTGCATGGCTTTTCCCTCACTGCCTTCAGGTCTGATCACTTATCACACATCAGAGAGACTTTCCTCACAACTGTGTATAAAATGGAAACCGTACCCTCTGTGACACTCCTTGTCGCTTTCTCTCTGCCCTCTGCCCTTTTTTCCCCTGTGGCAATTATTACCACCTGACTTATTGTTTACTTGTGATGTACTTATTGCCCAACTACACCCATCAGAATGTAAACTCCATGAGAACACTCTGTTTTGTTCACTACTGCATACCCCATGCCTGGTACATTGTAGGTGCTCCATAACTAATTGTAGGATGAGTGAATAAATGAATGAATGAATTCTAAACTCAGAGTCCATCCAACTTTGGTTCTTTATATGCAAAGTCAGTGTTTTGGAATGTGAAAAAAATCCCACAAGTAACCTACATTGAGTTTCAAGTCTGTTTCTGCTTCTTGTGCCCTTTTTAAAAGCCAAATTTGAAACTCAAAGCTGAGCATTGATTTCTTTGCTCTGGGTTGTATATGTCCTTCTTCTAAGGCTTAAAAGATATTGCCTCCGTGGGTAGAAGACGCTGGAACAACAAGGGGAAAAGCAGGAAGAAAAATCCTCTTTTATGAAAATCCTCAAATCGCATCCCTCTACCTAAGAATGTTGTAATAAGGATTTAAATGGTTTGGGTATTACTTTTGCCTAGACACTTCTTTCATGCCCAATCTCGCCTTGAATTCCTTGAATATTGATAGGGTAAGCAGCTTGTACCTCAGGTTGAAATTAAAAAGAAAGCAGACTGCACCACAGCAAAGCTGCTGAAATTTTCTGAAGAACGCAGGGGGAGCTGAGGCCTGAAATAGCCAGTAAGGACATTTGAACAAGACTGCCCTGCTAGCTCTGTTTTTAAAAGTTGGATAACAGACTTTAATAATGAAACACAGAGTGCTTAACTGGACACAGTGGGGAAAATGAACAGAATGAGTGGCATTAAATGATGAATAGGATATTTCTGGAGTTTTCAAATTCAATAATGGTTAATACCTGGGTTGCAAGGTGGCAATCCACAGTCATCTGTCCTCCAGCCCATTTTATCTAGTCTATATTTGTTACTGGAAAAATTTCACATGTAAGTCCTGATTCTCAGTCTCCTTTTTAAAATGGAAGGTCTGCTAGTCTTACTTGTTAAGAAAAAATTATCCAAACATTGTAAATAACTCAAAAAGATTCTTACATGCTCTTTCAGTCTTAATAGAGCATTGTCTAAAATTTATACAAGATTAACACAATTCTTAAGACTTATACAACTGTCTCAGCCCTCGGCAACCTAGGCCCTAGACTCTAGGGATGAAATATTATTTGATTTACTATGTACTACTGATTAGGGCCAAGACTTTTTAAAGTTAGATGCTCATTTGTAGAAGATTGGTTGTGAATTATTTTTGTCCAGTAGAAAAAATAATCCTGTTGGTAATGGTTTTATTACTTGGTAGGGTATTAACTGGTTTTGTAACTAAATTAATCTTATTTAAACATTCTTTCTTCTATTGACTATATAAATATGCCAGTCTCTCATTTTCTCCTTTGAATCACCTTTATGATCTTGCTAATTTCTTAATTAGATTCACCTTTGACAGGCATTCACTATATGTTTGTAAGACAGTCATGTTTTTATCTTTTGGAAAATTATATTTGAACTTGCTTCATGTTCCTAAAAGGCAACCAATGGCTGAAATAATCAGCAGCTGCTCCCATTAAGCAGGGAGTGCTCTCCAGTTCGACTCAGTCCCCTGCTCCCTCTCTTTATAATCTCAGTCACAGCTCCCTCCCTCATGTGCATGTCCTTCCTGGCCTCTGTTAGCCTATTCACAACTTCTGACTTGTTCCTTGAGGTTTATTGGAGCAGTGGCCCTTACACTTGAACATGAATGTCCAGGAGGGCTTGTTAAAACACAGAGGACCAAGCTCCACCCCCAGAGGCTCACACTCAGTAGGTCTGGGGTGGGGCTCAAGAATTTGCATTTCTCTCAAGATCTCAGGTGACACTGAAGCTCCTGGTGCAGGGACCTCACTTGGAAAATCATTGCTATAATAAGTGGTGGGACTTGAGCTTGGCCTTGATGGGTGAGAAGATACTGTCCCATGATAACAATTTGGCAAGTTGAATACAAGACACTGTAAAGTAAGTTTCACTTGAAAAACTCTTAAAATGAGAATTATAACACATCAGCTAATGGATAGCTTTTCGCATGTTTACTACACTTGAGAATCAACTATTGATGGTACTGAGGAAGGAAAAGAGCAATTATTGTAAATTTATTATAAAGTCAAGGCTCAGGTTAATGACTCCATTTTTTGTTTGTCTTCATTTTAAATTATTTGAGGGCAAGAAAGTCCTAGTAGCCTCCCTAGGGCAATGTCTAACATAAACTCATAGTATGAGCCTGGCAAATACCTAATGACTTACAGTGTATTTCTTTCATTCTTTCTTTCTTTCTTTTTTTTTTTTTCTTTTTGGTTTGACAAAGTGATTCTTAAATGTTTAGCAGCAATAAAGTTTATTTAACCTCTTAGTGTAGATTAGTTTTACCCCATAACAGCATATACTGAAGAAGTTAGGCTGGGTCTAAATAAAGCAGGTGGTGATACTGGATTTCCTCAAACACCATAATATAGGCAGTTCTGTTGTAAAGAAATATATGTGTCTCTGGAAAATAACCTAAAGTTCTACAAAATCATATCCTAAAAATAGGAACAAGCCACTCAAGCCCGTTGACATACAGTGTATATCTATGTATTCTGATGGTTTCCAAAGCCTTTCATAGTCATTATATCCTTCAATGCTTACAAAAATCCAATGAGTTAAAGAGGGCATATGTATTACACAATGTTACACAAAAATATGCTGAGTCTCAGCGGTGCCGTGGCTTTCCCTGGGAAGCACAGCAACATGTGTGGCGACACCCAGGGCTCGTACTTGATTTTTTGCCTTGCTTGTTTACTGCCACACAGTGATGACTAGATTGATAATACCATTAGGCCTTATGGTAAACTAAAAGTTTCTTAAAATACAGTTGGGCCCACAATAAAGAAAAACTTTTGCTCACAAATAGCAGAAAATATCTATTTAAGTTAAAAAAATTTATTTCATACAGCAGTTTATCAGTGACCACTTGGAATAAGATAAAAAATAGACTCCACGCACCCAATTAACCAGCTTCAGATAGCAAAGGAGTGTGCTGACCTTTCTGGAATTTAAAATTTTGCAGAGAGAGAAGATAGAAAGGGAATGTGTGGGAAGGGGATGGATGTTGCAGTCAAAGAAATCTCCCCTCTGTCATTGACTAGCCATGAAACCTTGAAAAATCATCTCACCTACATGAATATGAATTTTCTTGCCTATAAAATAAACTAGGATTTAAACATTAAGATGTTGGATGAATATCTATTGCTCATTCCCACTGAACTGTCAGAATTCTGTTGAATTGTTCAAGCATCAAACCACAGCATATTCCAGAAAAAGCAAATGCAGGCATATTATTGCAGTGCTGATACTATTCCCCACTGATGGTTACATGAAGAAATTGTCAGCACCTATTAGCACCACTGCAGGTGATTTACATGGATATGTCAGGTGTAACATACTGTACAGTCATTTGATGGTGTGGTACGGTGATCAATGAGAAAGAACGAGGCAACAGCTTGAATTACAAAGGAGAAAAGGGGAGAAAACTGGATGAATTGCATTCGTCCTGGATGCAGAAATTTATAAGCGGCATGAAAGGCAATCTACGTAATTGCAGTCTGCATGGAACTGGGAGCAAATGGAAAGAGTGGCTGCAGGGAGGGAGAAAGAGATGAGAAATCTGAGAAACTGGCCACTCTGCATTCCAGACACAGGGATATTTCCTCTGCACACAGCGCCCTGACTAGACTTGCCGGGTTATGTGCCTCACAAAGCAGAAAACAAATGCACTGATGAAAGTGCTGAATTCATTCTCAGACTCGAATACACCTTAAGAGGAAACAGGGAGATGCAACTGGACAGCAACATGGCATTTTGATGCATATGGTGCTGGGATAGATGGCACACCTGGGGTAGCTATGTGCATTTTCCCTGGTGTATAAGCTCATAAATGATAAAATGGGTACTGAAGATTGAGTTTGCTTGGAAATACCAGAAATACTAGAAAACAGACAACACTTTGTCCCCTATTGTAAGAACATAACAGCCTCCAGCTGTGCTAAAACTGACCACCCACTACTTCCCTGGTGGAAATGCAGCAGCAATTCTGTGATTTGTAGTAAAACATCAGCCCTCCCAGGCAACGCTCATTACTGCATGATTGCAGATGTACTATGGTCTAAATTGTATTACAGAAATCTAACCAACTGCACTTAGAAAACCCTGACATTACACTGTCCCCCAGACACCAACACCACCACTGAATCACAGCGAGAGAAAAACAAGCTGCATTTCCTGCACATTACTGAAAGAGAATATTTTATACTGTTTGGGACCCTAGAGGCTGGATTGTTCACACTCAGCTACGTTAAGCTCTCTACCCGGCAGATAACTCGGTCCTTGGGTAATTCATAATAATTCCAAGTATTTTTCATGTGCTAGGGAATGGATAAGCATTTTACATTGATAACTTTTCCCCCTCTGAAGTACAAGCTGCTCTGAAGCTGAGATCCTGGTTGATTCATCACTTGGGGGCATGGGGGTTTTGGGTCTTGATATCCTTACAGAACAGTGTGTCTCAAGCATACACATCTCACGCCTACAGACCTCCCAGGGATTTTGTCAAAATGCAGATTCTGTGTCATCAGGTCTGGAGTAGAACCTGAGACTCTGCATTTCTAAGAAGAACCAGGTGCTGCCCTATAGTATACGGCACAGCAAAGAGCAGATGCTCTATAAAGTTAAATGGACCAGAGTAAAGGCACTCAGATTAGCCAACCATGTTCCAAATCCAAGGAGTAGCATGAACTAGTAGGTTTCCTCCAGCTCTAAATTCCAACTTACTTTTTAAGTATAGAATCCTATGGACCTGAGTTTGAGCCTTAACTTTGTCGTTTACTAACTCTGAGACCTTGGATAAGTTAACTTCTCTGAACCTCATTTTCTTATCTGTAAAATGGCTAGACTACCTACATACTACCCATATTACCTGTTAAACAGTATCTACCTCAGAAGGTTGTTATGAGGATTAAATAATACACTTAAAATACATAGTACATGCCTGGCATCTGGGAGATAATGATGAAAATCAATATTATTATTGCCATTTGTGCAAGTATCTCTAATTACTAGTTTCTAACCTTAGCAGAAGGATGAGAGTAATTTTTATGGGGGAAATATTTATCATTTACTAAACTAATACATATCTATTGAGGGCTTTTCTGAGCCAGACATAGTCTAGAACTGAAGACCCCTCATTTAAGAAGTCATAAAATGGCCATGCTTCCAAATAGCTGACATTCTAGTGGGAGGAGAAAACAATAAATAATTAAACATATAAATAAATATAGTGATAAAAGCTTTTTAAAAGTGAAACATCCAATTATATGACCTTCTGGAAAAATCAAAACTACGGCAGTAAAAAGATCAGTAAAGAGACAGTAAGAAGATCAGAGGTATAAGAGGAGGGAGGAATGAACAGGCGGAGCACAGTGGATTTTAGGGCGGCAGAAATATTTTGTATGATACTATAATGGTGGATACATGTCATTATATATTTGCCAAACCCACAGAATGTACAACACCAAGAGTTAACCCTAATGTACACTATGGACGTTGGGTGATTATAACATGTCAATGTAGGTTCATCAATCATTAAAAATAAAGTGCCATTCTGGCGCAGAATGCTGATAACAGGGGAGGTTAGGTATGCATGGGGGCATGGGGTACAAGGGAAGCTCTCTATGCTTTCTGCTCAATTTTGCTGTGAACTTAAAACTGCTGTAAAAAATCAAGTCTATTTAAAATATAAGAGAGGGAGGGAGGGAGGAAAGGAGGCAGGCAGGGAGGGAGGGAGAGAGAGAGAGAAAGAGAGAGAGAGAGAGAGAGAGAGAGAGAGAAGAGAGAAAGAGAGAAAGAGAGAAAGAGAGAGAGAAAGAGAGAAAGAGAAAGAGAGAAAGAGAGAAAGAAAGAAAGAAAGAAAGAAAGAAAGAAAGAAAGAAAGAAAGAAAGAAAGAAAGAAAGAAAGAAAGAAAGAAAGAAAGAAGCTTCAAGGTGGCGGAAGAATAAGACACGGAGATCACCCTCCTCCCCACAAATACATCAGAAATACATCTACACGTGGAAAAACTCCTACAGAACACCTACCGAACGCTGGCAGAAGACCTCAGACCTGCAAAAGGCAAGAAACTCCCCACGTACCTGGGTAGGGCAAAAGAAAAAAGAAAAAACAGAGACAAAAGAATAGGGACAGGACCTGCACCTTGGGGAGGGAGCTGTGAAGGAGGAAAAGTTTCCACACACTAGGAAGTCCCTTCGCGGGCGGAGATTGCGGGTGGCAGAGGGGGAAGCTTCGGTGCCACTGAGGAGAGCACAGCATCAGGGTGTGGAGGGCAAAGCGGAGAGATTCCCGCTCAGAGGATCAGTGCCGACCGGCACTCACCAGCCCGAGAGGCTTGCCTGCTCACCCACTGAGGTGGGCGGGGCTGGGAGCTGAGGCTCGGGTTTCGGAGGTCGGATCCCAGGGAGAGGACTGGGGTTGGCTACGTGAACACAGCCTGAAGGGGGCTAGAGCACCTCAGCTAGCCGGGAGGGAGTCCGGGAGAAAGTCTGGAGCTGCTGAAGAGGCAAGAGACTCTTTCCTGCCTCTTTGTTTCCTGGTGCGCGAGGAGAGGGGATTCACAGCGCTGCTTAAAAGAGCTCCAGAGACGGCGTGAGCCGCGGCTATCAGCGCGGACCCCAGAGACGGGCATGGCACGCCAAGGCTGCTGCTGAAGCCACCAGGAAGCCTGTGTGCGAGCACAGGTCACTATCCACACCTCCCCTCCCGAGAGCCTGTGCAGCCCGCCACTGCCAGGGTCCCATGATCCAGGCACAACTTCCCCCGGGAACGCATGGCGCGCCTCAGGCTGGTGCAACGTCACGCCGGCCTCTGCCGCCGCAGGCTCGTCCCGCAACCGCACCCCTCCCGCCCCCTGCCCTGAGTGAGCCAGAGTCCCCGAATCAGCTGCCCCTTTAACCCCGTCCTGTCTGAGCGAAGAACACACGCCCTCAGGCGACCTACACGCAGAGGCGAGTCCAAATCCAAAGCTGAACCCTAGGAACTGTGCGAACAAAGAAGAGAAAGGGAAATCTCTCCCAGCAGCTTCAAGAGCAGCGGATTAAATCTCCACAATCAACTTGATTTACCCTGCATCTGTGGAATACCTGAATACACAACGAATCACCCAAAATTGAGGAGGTGGGCTTTGGGAGCAATGATATACATAATTATTTCCCTTTTTCTCTTTTTGTGAATGTGTATGTGTATGCTTCTGTGTGTGATTTTGTCTGTATAACTTTGCTTTTACGATTTGTCCTATGGTTCTCTCTGTCCGTGTTTTTGCTTTTTTTTTACTTTTAAAAAAAATTTTCTCAATAATTATTTTTTATTTTAATAATTTTATTTTACTTTATTTTATCTTCTTTCTTTCTTTCTTTCTTTCTTTCTTTCTTTCTATTCTTTCTCCCTTTTATTCTGAGCCATGTGGATGACAGGCTCTTGGTGCTCCAGCCAGGCGTCAGGGCTGTGCCACTGAGGTGGGAGAGCCAACTTCAGGACACTGGTCCAACTGAGACCTCCCACCTCCATGTAATATCAAACGGCGAAAATCTCCCACAGAACTCCATCTCAACACCAAGACCCGGCTTCACTCAACGACCAGCAAGCTACAGTGCAGGACACCCTATGCCAAACAACTAGCAAGACAGGAACACAGCCCCATCCATTAGCAGAGAGGCTTCCTAAAATCATAATAAGCCCACAGACACCACAAAACACACCACCAGACGTGGACCTGCCCACCAGAAAGACAAGATCCAGCCTCATCCACCAGAACACAGGCACTAGTCCCCTCCACCAGGAAGCCTACACAACCCACTGAACCAACTTTAGCCACTGGGAACAGACACCAAAAACAATGGGAACCACGAACCTGCAGCCTGCAAAAAGGAGACCCCAAACACAGTAAGATAAGCAAAATGAGAAGACAGAAAAACACACAGCAGATGAAGGAGCAACATAAAAACCCACCAGACCTAACAAATGAAGAGGAAATAGGCAGTCTGCCTGAAAAAGAATTCAGAATAATGACAGTAAACATGATCCAAAATCTTGGAAATAGAATAGAGAAAATGCAAGAAACATTTAACAAGGACCTAGAAGAACTAAAGATGAAACAAGCAAAGATGAACAAACAATAAATGAAATTAAAAATACTCTAGAAGGGATCAATAGCAGAATAACTGAGGCAGAAGAACGGGTAAGTGACCTGGAAGATAAAATAGTGGAAATAACTATTGCAGAGCAGATTAAAGAAAAAAGAATGAAAAGAACTGAGGACAGTCTCAGAGACCTCTGGGACAACATTAAATGCATCAACATTCGAATTATAGGGGTCCCAGAAGAAGAGGAGAAAAAGAAAGTGACTGAGAAATTATTTGAAGAGAGTATAGTTGAAAACTTTCCTAATATGGGAAAGGAAATAGTTAATCAAGTCCAGGAAGCACACAGAGTCCCATACAGGAAAAATCCAAGGATAAACATGCCAAGACACATATTAATCAAACTGTCAAAAATTAAATACAAAGAAAACATATTAAAAGCAGCAAGGGAAAAACAACAAATAACACACAAGGGAATCCGCATAAGGTTAACAGCTGATCTTTCAGCAGAAACTCTGCAAGCCAGAAGGGACTGGCAGGACATATTTAAAGTGATGAAGGAGAAAAACCTGCAACTAAGATTACTCTACCCAGCAAGGATCTCATTCAGATTTGATGGAGAAATTAAAACCTTTACAGACAAGCAAAAGTTGAGAGAGTTCAGCACCACCAAACCAGCTTTACAAAAAATGCTAAAGGATCTTCTGTAGGCAAGAAACATAAGAGAAGGAAAAGACCTATAATAACAAACCCAAAACAATTAAGAAAATGGTAATAGGAACATACATATCGATAATTACCTTAAGTGTAAATGGATTAAATGCTCCCACCAAAAGACACAGACTGGCTGAATTGATACAAAAACAAGACCCATATATATGCTGTCTACAAGAGACCCACTTCAGACCTAGAGACACATACAGACTGAAAGTGAGGGGATGGAAAAAGATATTCCATACAAACGGAAACCAAAAGAAAGCTGGAGTAGCAATTCTCATATCAGAAAAAAATAGACTTTAAAATAAAGACTATTAGAAGAGACATAGAAGGACACTACATAATGATCAAGGGATTGATCCAAGAAGAAGATATAACAATTGGAAATATTTATGCACCTAACATAGGAGCACCTCAGTACATAAGGCAAATACTAACATCCATAAAAGGGGAAATCGATAGTAACACATTCATATAGGGGACTTTAACACCCCACTTTCACCAATGGGCAGATCATCCAAAATGAAAATAAATAAGGAAACACAAGCTTTAAATGGTACATTAAACAAGATGGACTTAATTGATATTTATAGGACATTCCATCCAAAAACAACAGAATACACATTCTTCTCAAGTGCTCATGGAACATTCTCTGGGATAGGTCATATCTTGGGTCACAAATCTAGCCTTCGTAAATTTAAGAAAATTGAAATCGTATCAAGTATCTTCCGACTACAACGCTATGAGACTCGATATCAATTACAGGGAAAGATCTGTAAAAAATACAAACACATGGAGGCAAAACAACACACTACTTAATAACGAAGTGATCACTGAAGAAATCAAAGAGGAAATCCAAAAATACCTAGAAACAAATGACAATGGAGACAGGACGACCCAAAACCTATGGGATGCAGCAAAAGCAGTTCTAAGAGGGAAGTTTATAGCAATACAATCCTACCTTTAGAAACAGGAAACATCTCGAATAAACAAGCTAACCTTGCACCTAAAGCAATTAGAGAAAGAAGAACAAAAAACCCCACAAAGTTACCAGAAGGAAAGAAATCATAAAGATCAGGTCAGAAATAAATGAAAAAGAAATGAAGGAAACAATAGCAAAGATCAATAAAACTAAAGGCGGGTTCTTTGTGAAGATAAACAAAGTTAATAAACCATTAGCCAAACTCATCAAGAAAAAAAGGGAGAAGACTCAAATCAATAGAATTAGAAATGAGAAAGGAGAAGTAACAACTGACACTGCAGAAATACAAAAGATCATGAGAGATTACTACAAGCAACTCTATGCCAATAAAATGGACAACCTGGAAGAAATGGACAAATTCTTAGAAATGCACAACCAGCTGAGACTGAACCAGGAAGAAATAGAAAATACGAACAGACCAATCACAAGCACTGAAATTGAAACTGTGATGAAAAATCTTCCAACAAACAAAAGCCCAAGACCAGATGGCTTCACAGGCGAATTCTATCAAACATTTAGAGAAGAGCTAACACCTATCCTTCTCAAACTCTTCCAAAATATAGCAGAGGGAGGAACACTCCCAAACTCATTCTACGAGGCCACCATCACCCTGATACCATAACCAGACAAGGATGTCACAAAGAAAGAAAACTACAGGCCAATATCACTGATGAACATAGATGCAAAAATCCTCAACAAAATACTAGCAAACAGAATCCAACAGCACATTAAAAGGATCATACACCATGATCAAGTGGGGTTTATTCCAGGAATGCAAGGATTCTTCAAAATACACAAATCAATCAATGTGATACACCATATTAACAGATTGAAGGGTAAAGCCATAGGGTCATCTCAATAGATGCAGAGAAAGATTTTGACAAAATTCAACACCGATTTATGATAAAAACCCACAGCCAACATCGTCCTCAATGGTGAAAAACTGAAACCATTTCCACTAATATCAGGAACAAGACAAAGTTGCCCACTCTCACCACTCTTATTCAACATAGTTTTGGAAGTTTTAGCCACAGCAATCAGAGAAGGAAAGGAAATAAAAGGAATCCAAATTGGAAAAGAAGTAAAGCTGTCACTGTTTGCAGATGACATAATACTATACATAGAGAATCCTAAAGATGCTACCAGAAAATACTGGCGCTAATCAATGAATTTGGTAAAGTAGCAGGATACAAAATTAATGCACAGAAATCTCTGGCATTCCTATACACTAATGATGAAAAATCTGAAAGTGAAATCAAGAAAACACTCCCATTTACCATTGCAACAAAAAGAATAAAATATCAAGGACAAACCTACCTAAGGAGACAAAAGACCTGTATGCAGAAAATTATAAGACACTGATGAAAGAAATTAAAGATGATACAAATAGATGGAGAGATATACCATGTTCTTCAATTGGGAGAATCAACATTGTGAAAATTACTCTACTACCCAAAGCAATCTACAGATTCAATGCAATCCCTATCAAACTACACCGGCATTTTTCACAGAACTAGAACAAAAAATTTCACAATATGTATGGAAACACAAAAGACCCTGAATAGCCAAAGCAATCTTGAGAATGAAAAACGGAGCTGGAGGAATCAGGCTCCCTGACTTCAGACTATACTACAAAGCTACAGTAATCAAGACAGTATGGTACTAGCACAAAAACAGAAATATAGATCAATGGAAGAGGATAGAAATCCCAGAGATAAACCCACGCACATATGGTCACCTTATCTTTGATAAAGGAGGCAGGAATGTACAGTGGAGAAAGGAAAGCCTCTTCAATAAGTGGTGCTGGAAAAACTGGACAGATACATGTAAAAATATGAGATTAGATCACTCCCTAACACCATACACAAAAATAAGCTCAAAATGGATGAAAGACCTAAATGTAAGGCCAGAAACTATCAAACTCTTAGAGGAAAACATAAGCAGACCACTCTATGACATAAATTATGGAAGATCCTTTTTGTCCCACCTCCTAGAGAAATGGAAATAAACACAAAAATAAACAAATGGGACCTAATGAAACATCAAAGCTTTTGCACAGCAAAGGAAACCATAAACAAGACCAAAAGACAACCCTCAGAATGGGAGAAAATATTTGCAAATGAAGCAACTGACAAAGGATTAATCTCCAAAATTTACAAGCAGCTCATGCAGCTCAATAACAAAAAAACAAACAACCTGATCAAAAAATGGGCCAAAGACCTAAATAGACATTTCTCCAAAGAAGATATACAGACTGCCAACAAACACATGAAAGAATGCTCAACATCATTAATCATTAGAGCAATGCAAATCAAAACTACAATGAGATATCATCTCACACTGGTCAGAATGGCCATCATGAAAAAATCTAGAAACAATAAATGCTGGAGAGGATGTGGAGAAAAGGGAACACTCTTGCACTGCTGATGGGAATGTGAATTGGTACAGCCACTATGGAGAACAGTATGGAGTTTCCTTAAAAAACTACAAATAGAACTACCATATGACCCAGTAATCCCACTACTGGGCATATACCCTGAGAAAACCATAATTCAAAAAGAGTCATGTACCAAAATGTTCATTGCAGCTCTATTTACAATAGCCAGGACATGGAAACAACCTAAGTGTCCATCATCGGATGAATGGATAAAGAAGATGTGGCACATATATACAATGGAATATTACTCAGCCATAAAAAGAAACGAAGTTGAGCTATTTGTAATGAGGTGGATGGACCTAGAATCTGTCATACAGAGTGAAGTAAGTCAGAAAGAGAAAAACAAATACCGTATGCTAACACATATATATGGAACTTAAAAAGAAAAAAAATGGTCATGAAGAACCTAGGGGCAAGACCAGAATAAAGACACAGACCTACTAGAGAATGGACTTGAGGATACGGGGGGGGGGGGGGAAGGGTAAGCTGTGACAAAGTGAGAGAGTGGCATGGACATATATACACTACCAAACATAAACTAGATAGCTAGTGGGAAGCAGCTGCATAGCACAGGGAGATCAGCTCGGTGCTCTGTGACCTAGAGGGGTGGGATAGGGAGTGTGGTAGGGAGGGAGATGCAAGAGGGAAGAGATATGGGGACATATGTATAACTGATTCACTTTGTTATAAAGCAGAAACTAACACACCATTGTAAAGCAATTATACTCCAATAAAGATGTTAAAAAAAATTCAACATACTAAAGTTGACCCTTGAACAACACAAATTTGAAATGCATGGGTCCACTTATACATAGCTTTTGTTCAATAAATGCATATATGGACTGTAAAAAAAAAAGAAAGAAAGGGAGAGAGAGGTAAAAAAGAAAGAAGGAAAGAAAGAAGGAAAGAAAGAAAGAAAGAAAGAAAGAAAGAAAGAAAGAGACAAAGGAAAGAAGGAAGAAAAGGAAAGAAAGAAAAGAAAGAAGAGAGGAATCAAAGGGACAGAGAGCAGCTGACGGGGGTGGGTAGGGTGGTGAGGGGTCTTGAGATACTGTGGTCAGGGAAGTTCCCTCTGAGGAGATGGTGTTCGTGGAAAACTTGAATGATGAGGAAGAGCCAATTATACAAACCCATCTCTTACCTCTTCCTTCAAATTTTAAGCCCATGTTGTGTCTGTGGACATATTGAAGGTTGCACATATTCTCAGAGGTGTGACATGGAGTTGATTAGGCTGATGAGAAGTGTCCACTCTAAGAGGCACACAAGTTGCTGCCACAGTATGTGTGCAAATCAGTTTCTAAACGACAAAATTTCAATAGGTACTTGCTGAGGAGAAAATCTAGGATTCCACTATGTGTATAACCCAGGCAAAATGCTGCTGATTGTGAATATCTGGCTTTTCTAAAGAAATCAATGTACATTAATAATAGGGCTTCCCTGGTGGCGCAGTGGTTGAGGATCCGCCTGCCGATGCAGGGGACACAGGTTCGTGCCCCGGTCCGGGAGGATCCCACATGCCGCGGAGCGGCTGGGCCCGTGAGCCATGGCCACTGAGCCTCCGCGTCCGGAGCCTGTGCTCTGCAACGGGAGAGGCCACAACAGTGAGAGGCCCGCGTACTGCAAAAAAAAATTAAAAAAAATAAAAATAAATAAAAAAATAATAATAATAACTGTCATTCACTTGGCATTATCTGATCTATCTGCCATGTATCTGATGCTCATTATCTCATTGATCATCACAGAGAGCCCTTTAGCAAAAAGATGGTTATTCTCCTTTTACACAGAAGGAAAAGAGGCTTAAGAAGTTATATAAACTGTTCAAGGTCATACAGTTATTAAATACCAGAGCCAAGATTTGAACCCAAGTCTGCGCTACTCCAAGTTCAGGCTTCCAACCAAAAACTTCCCTTCAGCAAACTTCTGACTTCCCTCTAAGTCAGGAACATGAATGTTCCTCTTCAAAACAGTGTGCTATATCTGAGAGCAAGCGCAGTAGCAGGCTGAGCAAACCGTGTGAATACAAATGTTTATTTCTGGAACATAGTAAGAATGCAAAGACACAGCTTCAAGGCCAACACACACAAACACACACACACACACACACACACACACACACACACACACACACACACACATATCTGGCCACAATTTGTCTTTTATTTCTGATTGCTTCTCCCTAACTTTTGTAATGTTTTCATCGTGGGACCACAAAGTGAGTCATTAGTCAGCCATTCTTGGCCATAAGAAGCCGCTATTTGGCCTAGGTTGGGGGGAAAATGCATATGAAGCTGCCAAATCTCACAGCAATTCCTGTGAGTCCAGGGAGACCGTATCAGGGTCCTTTGGGGCAGCATGAGAGGAGCAGTTCCGCTGAGAGCGGAGCACCAGGAGAGGGTCTCTCAACATCACAGAAAGAAAACGGAGGCTTGGAACAAGAGGGCAAGGAAGGAGGAATGGGGTGGTGTTTGGAGTTAGTGGAAGAGGAGGGTTTTGAGAGATGTTGGACTTGAGTCCTCACCCTACTGCTCACAAGAGCTTCTGTTTCTTTAAAAAATGCCGACAGCAACACTGGGGAGAGGAAGGCTAAATGTGATGTGATCGCTATTACCTATGCCGGACACCTCATGTGCTCCCCAAATATCCTGGTTTCTTTGTCGGAGCAAAGGATTTTCTTCATTTTCAACGCACTGTTTTAAAAATATGTTGATTATTATTCATGTTACTCTGGTGCATGCTTCATTAATTTCATTTAAGCTCTCCATCTATTTCAACAGAACTTTGACAGCTTAAAAAAGAGGCATAGACATTTTGTC